>NC_141348.1:31753255-33022005 GCF_057382095.1 Aulonocara sp. 'chitande type north' Nkhata Bay
AATTCCCATCACTGGTAGTGGCAGATCTAACCTGACATGTAAGATGTGGAAAAGCATAGATTGCAAAACCTGTATAATGAATAAAATGTTATTGGCATTTATTTCTTTTGTTTTTCTGTGTGAGTCCTAAATCATTGCCACAATAATGGGGACTAAAACTTGGAACAGGATGTGAATAAAAACATCAACATGGTCTAGAGCAGATACACCAATTCTTACTGGAATTGAAGCATATTTATGCTCCCTTAGTCACAAGACTTTGCCACAGTGGATAGCTTTGCATTTGATTGTATTTTACACTGGATGCTCTTCCAGAACTCGAGGGATAAAGCCAGAGATCTTTTCAGTTATTAGTGAATGTGAAAACTACGCTTCAGTGAAACATAAATGTACTTTTCCATCTCTTATTCCCAGGAAAATAAGTATGGTTCACAGTCCAGAATGGATTCTTACTGAATGCCAAATGAAAATCAGTACACTGAGCTCTTTCAGGGTTGGACTAACTCTCTAAGCAGTGGAAAGTGAACCCACCCCAACTTTCAATCCATACGCAGTTTCAGCACAGACACCTTTTTGATGATTCAAGAGACAAAACATAAACCAAAGAAATTACTAAATAGTCTGACATCATACAATATTAAGCAATTTTATTGCATAATCAGTGTTACATGTTTCAGTTACGTCTTTCTCATGCACAACTACATTCAACCATGAAAGTAAACTGCATGCCAAGACCTGACCTGAAAAGCATTCCCAGGGTGTTCAAGGTTTTCATTTATTTAGTTCGTCATCGGCTTAAGTTTCATGGAGGAGGTGTGCGCACAAAATTACTGTAGAACAGCCATTAGGCTCGGTCACTCAGGCACGGCTGGCTGCCGGCGGAGCTCACGGGCGCGTCACTGCAACTCCCCCTGGTTTCTGCTCCGCGGCTGCTGAGTGAGCCCTCATCTGGGACTCTCCTCAGCTCTTTCTGGGACAGTGGCGCGGCTGCCCCTCTGTTGGTCTTCCTTGGTCTCTTGTGTTCTGGGGGCCTCTGGATGTCTGGAGTTTTGATCTCCTCCATACCTGCTTCATGCCCTGGAGGACGGGGCTGTGGCCCCCCCACACCCTCTAGCAGATCATTACATGAAGGAACCTTTTAAAAACAAGTGCGTCCATGCTCACAGGTGTACACACGGGTGATCACACCCACAAACTACACCCTTTTTGGCTCCTACCTCAAAGCACACTGTGTTCTGTTGATCTTATGTGCTGCACAATAATGTTTAATATTTAGTATTTACTGTCATATTCCCATACATCATTGTGATGTTGTTTATTCTATTACTCTTGTTCTCTTCTGCTTGTTTTCTTTTTTCTTTCTCAGCAGGTGATCCAGGTGATTGATATATGCTTTTTTTTTCTTTTTTTCTTTTTTTTTTTCTATTTCTGCTCATTCTGTTGGTTTTTGGTTTTTGCCCTTCTCCCCCGTCCCTCTTCTCAGCTGTTTCTCTTTCCCTCTTTCTTTCTCCCCTTCTTTCCCCCAGTCAAGTCTGTCCCATATTCAGTAAGTGAAAATAAAATAAATTTAAAAAAATTAAAATAAAAAAAAGAACAGCCATTAGTCAAATTAATGCCACTGTCATGTCACCTGATTTTATGAAGTCCCAATTTTGAAGCCTTGTCCAGAAAAACACAGTTATCTTAGCTTTCTGAAACTAGGCTTAATAACCAATCTCTCAGTTGCATATCACTAAAATTCATACTCCTTTTAGACTCTAATTAGAATCATCATTTAGAAAATGAACAATCTGTTGTATTTAATTAGAGATGGAACTAGCGAAAAAAAACCTGGATCAGCATGTTGCCTTATCCAGACTTATTATTTACACAAATTAGATAGCACTATAAAATACACTTAGGATATTCAGAAACGCGCTAATAATTCAAAGGAAACAGAATGTAATGCACTGCAGCATCATATTATCCTATGTGTGTGTTTGTGTGGGTGGCTTTTTGAACAGGGAGGAAATGTTTCATCTAGTTTGTGTAATGTAAACTGGGTGACCTGGGGCTGGGTGTGACAGCTGGTTTAAAATAAATCAGGGCTCAACCACCTGTCAGTGTGGTGCTGAGTCCCAGCCAGAGAGCTTCTCATTGTACCTGAACTGCTGTGGAAAGTCTAGAAAGATGACATCGGAGACCAAACAGTCAAGTAAGTACATTAACTTTTAGACATATATTAACTGAAGTTTATCATCATATCTTTAAGGGCTTAATGTATTCTGATTTAAATTAAATTGTTTAATTTAAATAATAACAGTTAAATAGTCTTGTCAAAAGCAGGATTGCATTTGACAAGAGTTTTAGAAAAGTTTGCACCTATTTCAAAGTTTTTATAGAGTTAAAATAAAATCGTGTTATACACTTAGTTTGCATGACCTCAGTTCTCCCAGTTTCTAGAAATCTTACTTGCAGGTGCTGGCAAATAGAAATGAATGCCTTACAACAACAGTCTTCAGAAAGTACATGCCAGAGAATGTTGTGTGAAAAGCTCACATTGACACATTAAACAGGATTTTTGCAGTTTATTCTCTTTACATACACGACAACATGCCTGTGGTCATCATGTGTCAACCTGGAAATTCAAATATATGTTTTGCAAGTTGAAGTTAATCCAAAGTTTCAGATTCAGGCCAGTTTGGCATAAAATTTAGTTCAGGAAATCTGGAACACCTTCTAAATTTGATCGATGCCCCCATAATCAGTTTGAGTTTCGTACTCAAGTGCCCATTACATCGACGTAAGAGCAGTTGTTTTTGAATCATGTATTAGATTGTTGTGGTTATGTTTGTTTTATTTTATTCGGAAGGCATCTATAAATAATCATAAATATCAAAATATTAGTGCGCGTGATGTTTTGCCTCCCATCCAGGACCACCTCCAATATGTGACACCCTCCATCAGATTGTTTTAGAACTATCAAAAGATAAACACATCGTCTTTGTGGGTTTCAATTGTGCAGTGCAGACAGATTTAAGGCAACTGAGATTCTAGAAGGAACAAAGTAACATTTAGCAGCTCTGGAAACTGAATTAAAGATCTAAAATTTTAAGATATCAATGAGACTGTGTTAGAAATATAAATATGAACTTATGCAAACTTGTAGGCACTGCAAAAAAAATGTATGTGAAAATATTTAGAAAGTGTTCACAGACTGACTTTAATGTCACAGACAGCCAAAACTTTCTATAGATATTAAGGAGAGGTCCCTTAAATGCATTCCCTCTCTCAGGTGTTTCAGTGTGTATTTCAGGCCAACCTTCATGTATGTTTAGTAAAAAAAAATGTGTATAAATTTATCTACCCAAGGGGAGAACTCTACATGCTATAGATTTATAAGTTTAATAAATCTAAAGAAAGTTTATAGTTTTGGGGGTTTTTTCTTACTGTACACCCTTGTTAAAAATGTGAGTAATAGTGACAAAATGTAGACAGTTAACTACAATATGAAAGCAGGTGTGTGCATTTTTCCCTCCCTCACACACACCCAAACCAAACTCACCCACCACGAAATCTAAAAAACTTCATCTCTCCTAACAAAAAGTTATAAATTCACTTTTCATTTCAAACACACTGAGAACCTGTTCAATCTTGTTTCCTAACATTAAAATTAAAAGTTTGACTGTGAAAAGTACTTCTCATATCAATATAGAAAAAGACAAAGTGTTAAGATAGTCTCTCCAAACCTCACTATTTTGTGCTTAAGTGTTTTTATGAATTGTGTCTCAGTTTTCCATGTTACTTGTCAGTGCAGTGCTTTTCTATGGATTCACCTGTTCTCCTGAACATACCCGTAGGACTTAAATGTGAGGTTTGTGTTTTGTTTTGTTTTTATTACCATGCTGTTGGGGTTTGGTCGAGACACGAGCATTGTGTTCATCACTGATTCTGCCCTGTTGAGGCATGCCCAATCCATGCATATTTTTCCTGACATGTAACTTCAACTTTGTGACGTTTGGATGACTCTCATGACAGTGTTTAAATAGTTTTATCTCCACCCTGCCTTGCCCTGGGTTCCTGTCACCAAATTGCTAGATAGAATTGAGACTTTTGACAAGCTGAGGCAGTTTTTTGAGGTGAATCGAGGTCACTAAAATCTTCATCTATTTTAGCATGGAGAAGGTATCGGTGTAGCAAGCTTAAAGCCTTTTGCATCCTTCAGTTGCAAATCTTTCCAGGAAACCAAGTTAAAATGTATCAGGAGATGACAGATATTGGTCTTTTTCTTTTCTTTTTTGTTTGTTTGTTTTTTAAAGTGTCATGCCATTAAAAATAAGTTTATTAAAATAAAGACTTCACTTTGTGACCTGACTTTCAGATATTTTTGTTCACAGTTAACATTTCTATATTTTATTTTACATTTCTTGCAGTTTTTAAAGGAGTGAATCTCAACTGTGAGACAAACAACACAGAACATGGCACCAAAAAAATCTCAAAGGATCAGCTGATTGTGAGGCGAGGCCAGCGGTTCACCGTGAAAGTTGAACTGACACAGCCGTTCAACCCCAATCTTTACCCGCTCACCTTTACAGCAGTAACAGGTTGGTCCACCATTAAATGATGTTTTTTTGTTTGTTTTTTTGTAAAAAATGCAAACATATTGTATGTAAACCCTCCCAAGTTAAATCCTTATAATAAAAAATATGTCCAAAGTGTACAGAAGATGCTGTTTGATGGGCGCTGAACAAACATTTACTGACCCAAAGCTGTTGACTAGGGCTGTCACCGTTAATCACCGTCAATTAACGGCAACACCACGTTAACTCGGCATATCTCCGTTAACGGGTTAATGCGGATCACCCTTTGTGTTGGGCTGGACTGCGTCAACGGGTTAGCGCGGGTAGCTTGATTAACGTATTAGCGCAGTGTTGGCGAGTAACGGAATACATGTACAAGCGTTGCGTATTTAAAATACAAAATATGAGTAACTGTATTCTGTTACAGTTACCGTTTAAAAAGGTAGTGTTACTCTGTTGAAATAAATGGATTACACGGCGGTCTTTTCCTGTTTCATATGTTAGGCTATGCCCTCTCTGTCCTTGGTAATTCCACGCCAGTGGAAACCCAAACAAAACACGCATTAAAAGGCTCTAATGTCTGTGTCTCAATCTCGCGGCCCATGTCAACTCTACTTGCTATAATGATGTGACGAAATATTTTTTTTAATTATTGTTCAAAAATTATTTAATATAAAGGCAATAGGCACAGTGTTACAGGCATAGGCCTAAACAATGTAGCTTCATGGGCAGTATTGGCCAGTTGTAAGTAAGTTATTAAGACTCTACTCTACTCTGTGTTCGTGTTTTCCTCCGAAACAACAAATTCCGTTGGAGCGGCCTTTCAACGCCTCTCTCTGTCTCTCGCTAGCAAAGTCGACCCAGACAACAAAGTAAAGCTAGTTTTCGGCTATGAACTCAACACGGAACCTGACGTATTAGCCAGAGGACCTGTTTTATATACACGAAAAACAGTTTTCTATACGAGATCGTTGCAAAAAGCGCAGCCTTACCTAATGTCCACCCTACTGTTACTCATTTTATATTAAGATTTAAAAATCTAGTTGCTATTGGTATGGCGAGTAACCTTCAGTAATAGTAATAAATCACACAGCAATAGTACATTCATGTAGTTGTAAAAAGCATGATAATATATTAAGAAATCCAAAGTATTTAGAATACGTTACTCTCATTGAGTAATGTAAAGGAACACGTTACAAAATACATTTTGGGGCATGTATTCTGTAATCTGTAGTGGAATACATTTTAATAGTAACCTTCCCAACACTGGCAGCCCCACACAGAGGGTGATCCACGTTAACTCGTTAATGGGGATATGCTGTGTTAATGTGGATTTGGCGTTAACGTCATTTTAACGCGATTAACGCTGACAGCCCTAGTTGGGACTCAAAGCAAAAACCTCCAAGCCCATTGAAGGCACCCTTTTTGAGCTTTGGAAAGGTTTTGATCCAGGAGAAAGTCAGTCTGAGGAATTGATAGCTGCAAACTGTGCATGTTTGGTTTATATAATTTGAATTTATATTTTTTAAATTTAAATATTTAGTTTGCAGTTGTGACACTTTATAGTAAATAAAAGAGATGTTTGAATATTGATTTCCATGTATCAACAGGAGTTTGTTTATGTTTGCTTACTTTTGTTTTCTTGGTTTTTTTGTTGCTGTTATTTTTATTATTGACATTAACATTTTTGAAAGATCTGTATGGATACATATGAAGAATTTTGTGAAAATCAATACAAAATATAAATTTTAATAATAAATAACAGCTACATGTGGTTAAGTGTAGTTTAAAAAGAGGACCCAAACACAGGAACCAGAATCAGGTATTCCCAACAAAAAGCAGGTTTTACTAATGAGCTGATGGAATTAAAAAAAAAAAAAAAACTAATTGGGCAATCAGGAGAAATAATATCAGGTGAAACCCATGAGGGTGTGGCAAAAATTGAAAGGGTGAGGAAAAAGCCAGACATGACACATAAGTGAAAGGCTCTTTTTATAAATAAACTAAGCTTTACTTAAAGGTGTTTTGCCAGTTAGCACAGTTGGATATGACCACTGTTTGTCTTTTAAACGATCTTTCAGCCTTCTGTTGCAATCAAATTCAAAATGAGCATTGGGTACTGTGAAAAAGTCTTGAGCCACTCCTGGGAAATACAGCAATGAAATGAAAATTTTTACAATTCTGAGTTTGAAAAATCAGTATTCGGTATGGCCACCTCTGTTCCTCGATGCAGCCTGAACTCTATTAGGCAAGCCTTCTTGTAGTTTTAGGTAGCTTTCAATGATTGTTTTTTAAAGGTTGGCTGTCATTTATTCTATTCTCCATCAAAATGGGACAGTCTATTAATTTTGTTCTATTATGTGTTTTTCTATGAAGATATACTTTTTCTGCATTGACAGTGTGTTTGGGAACATTTTCATGCAGTAAAATTTTGTCATTTGCCCTGTGTTGACTACTGGAAATGATTCAGGTGTAACTCACACTGGTTAATGATGTCTGTCTTTCATGTACACTCTGTAGTTACAGAGTATTGTATTGTTGGTACTGTATTGTCACATCTATGATCTCTGTGAATCCTCTCTGCAGGAGAAAATCCATCTGAGGACCTGGGAACAAAGTCATGCTTTGGTATGCCAGACAGAATCCAGCGTTCGCCATCAGCAAAGGCAGTGTGGAAAGTGGAGCTAGAGAAGGGATCCAACCCACCAACAGGCTCCTTGAATTTGACCATTACCCCCCCAGCTGACACTCCAATCGGAAAGTACAACTTAACTGCCAGACATAGGGATGAGGAAACGTTGTTGGCAGAACTGGTTGTGCTCTTCAATCCCTGGTGTTCTGGTAAGTTATCTTTCTATCTGCCGACCTGTTTTCCAGGCTCTCCAGCACTGTTCATCTGTTGCTGTTGTTTTCCTTAAAACCACTATTATCCATCCATTAATCCGTCTGTCTCATGTGGTTATCCCTATTCCCGCCTCTGTAGATGATTCAGTGTTTATGCAGGATGAGAAAGAGAGACAGGAGTTTGTGATGAATGAATGTGGTATAATCTACAAAGGAAGTGGGAACTACATCACATCTATTAACTGGGACTTTGGGCAGGTACAAACACACACACACACACTGTGTAGGCTTAGTAGATTTGTGATTCTAGGTTTGATAAATCGACACCGAAAAGTACCACATTAATCATGTTTTTACCAATCAGTCTTTTATTCTAAGAGTTCTATTGTTCAGTATGGTAGAGGCGCAAAAAAGATGGTCACTGTTAATGGCTTGTAGGTGTAACTCCTTAATCGGAGAGACATATATTTATATGGTGTGAGACTACTGTAGGTCATTATTAACATGCTATTATGAAGTATAGAGTAGTGACATTTTTAGATATTAGCTGCTTCAAGTTAATATTTTACTTTAGAATTAATTAGTTAATGTAAATGCTTCGATTATTTTTGACTCTGCCATTAAGTACGAATAACCTACAGCACTGTAGTTTAAGATAAGCTGCTCTCTTCCTGTCTAGTTTGAAGAGGACATGATGAAGATTTGTCTTAAGATGTTGGATGTCAACCCCAAACACCTGGCAAATGCAGCTAATGACGTTTCTGCTCGCTGTAACCCCATCTACGTCAGCCGTGTGGTCAGCGCCATGGTAGGATATTTATGTATATACATGTGTTTTGGACAGATGTACTGTATTTGAACTGCAAGTTTCACCAAGAAGGTAATTTAAAGCATTTTACATAACGTTTAAAAGGCATCATAAACAAAATAACACATTACTTATAAAGCAATACTATAAAGCATTAATTAACAAAACCTTTTGTTAATTAATGCTTTATAGTAATTTTGAGGGGAGCCAAAGCTCACTCACTCACTCACCTTTGTTTTCCTGTTTTGCTCCAGATCAACAGTATGGATGACTGTGGTGTCCTGGAGGGACGGTGGTCAGCTCCATTCTGGGGTGGAACTATACCCACTCACTGGTCTGGCAGCTATCCCATCCTCAAGCGTTGGTATAACATCGACTGCCACCCAGTCAAATATGGACAGTGCTGGGTATTTGCAGGAGTGATGTGTTCAGGTACTGGCTAACTCTGCAAGTCCTCACTTACATACAGTATCTATTTAGGTGGGTAATATGAATACATACCTAAATATCTGTTATATATACAGTATGTGTTTAGGCAAGTGAAATGAGAAATAAGAAATAAGCTGCCTTATATTGCAGGTGCTTTAGTTTACATACATTATCAACTTTGCTGGGTATACCTTTTTATTCATCCAAATATTTAATCAGCCAATCACAGGGCAACAACTCAAAAACTTAATGGCCTATAGACATGGCGAAGGTGCTCTGCGATAGACTGGCAACCTTCACAGGGTGTACCCTGCCTCTCACTCTATGGCAGGTGGGGTAGGCTCCAGCCCCCCTGCGACCCTGAATCAGATAAGCAAAGGAGAAAGGATGGCTGGATGGACATGGTAAGGAAGACCTGCTAAAGTTCAAACTGCATCAGAATTGGGGAGAAAGGTTGTATCACCTGGATGACTGAGAACCTTCACATTTAAGTGACTTTAAATGTTACGTGGTTGATCCTACCAGTCGGCTGGTCTGAGTATTTCAAAAACTGCTGATCTACTGGAATGTTTTTTCACAAACATTTCTAAGGTTTAAAGTCCTTAAAAGAGAAACTCAATAAGCAGCAGTTCTCTGGGTGAAAATGCCTTGTTGTTGATAGCCGTCAGAGGATAATGGCTTCAAGCTAATAACAGGGAAAAAATAACTCAAATAACCACTCACTACAATACAACTATGCAGAGACCTAAAGTGTAGAAACTATAAGTATAACATAAGCAGAAAACCATAAAGAGAACTAGACCCATGAGCAACAATAAATCAAGGAATATTAATTAAACCTGAAACATATGCGATATGACATCTGTCCTCGTTTGTATCAACGGTTCTGCCTGGTACTTGTGGAGCGATGGTGTCTGGGATATTTTCTTTGCAGACTTTGTCCAATTTACCAACTGAGCATCATTTAAATGCCACAGCCTACCTGAGGGTAGCCACTGACCATGTCCCTTGCTATATGACCACAGTGGATTAGAACAGTTCTGAATTTCTGAGGAATGTCTCTGTCATTTTGTTGAATATATGTATGAAGAATAAAGGCAATTGTGGAGGCAAAAGGGTCCTAGCAAGGTATATGTACCAAAGTCTCAAGTTTGTTTACAATTGCCAATTTTCTAGTGTTAATATAGGATTACACTAAAAGTCTGGTGAGCCATAGCTTTAGTGGTTTACTGATTTGTCTTTTCCTTATAACTTTCCATCACTAGGCCAGTGCAACAACATTTAACAATAAGATGCTAAACTAATGTACAATTTGACAAATATCACATTTTTAAAAAATCTGTTTTTTTAATGTTTGTATTTCCAGTAATGCGTCTGCTGGGCATCCCATGCCGTGTGGTCACCAACTACCAGTCAGCTCACGACAGCAACAAGAATCTGATCATTGATGTGTACCATGCTGACTATGGAGTGAGAGAGAAAGAGACCAAGGACAGTGTCTGGTAAGATGACACAAGCTCATATGGCTTATATTGAGAAAGCAAACAGAGAGAGATACAGATCAGAACTAAATTCTGTGGTAAAGAGTTGAACAGTTCCTTTGTACACACACACACACACACACACACACACACACACACACACACACACACACACACACACACACACAGAGGGAGAGAGAGAGTTTCCCTGAGCATTGTACAGTCTTAATTTCTCACAGAACTAAATAAGGTTAATTTAAAAAACAGAGAGGCACTATATACAACAAACTATAATTTATCCAATTTTCAGTGGTTTTGGAAAAACAAACACCAGAAACGCTATAGAGCTACAGGGTTGACTTTCAAAAGGTTTTGCTGTTTTTTTCTGTTTTATTAGTACTCAACCACCATCTTGTTCTTGATATGTCAGACTGCATAAAAGAGGACAAATGAAATTGTGTCCAAAAGTCTAAAAGGCTTTTAATCTTCACTGTGGTTTTACAAAGTATGTCTTGTGTGCTTTGGGAGTGGTGACTTTGTCTGAAAGCTTTTAATCTGTCAATAGAAAGAATGTCCTTAGTGTGATTTATGGTGCCATTTCTCAAGCTTAGGGTAGGGTTGGGTGTTTACCTTACAATATAAAGTTCCTTGATTCAACTGTTGTTGTGATTTGGTGCTATATAAATACAATTCAATTGAATTGAAGTGAATCACCCAGCCTTCTTTGCCATGTTCTCGAGTTTTTAAAGCCACTGTTGTGTTTCCACTGACTCCAACATCAGAATTTTGTGTCATGTTTATGTTTCAGGAACTATCATGTCTGGTTAGAGTGCTGGATGAGGCGAACTGACCTGGGAAAAGATGGTAAATATGACGGCTGGCAAGTTCTGGATCCAACGCCACAGGAGAAGAGCGATGGTATGAACTCTTGTCTCCTCAGATTTTCTTCCTTTGTCTAATGACTTTTCTTTTCCTACTTTAACTATTCATTTTTTGCCAGTAAATATACCAACAATTTTTAAGTATTGTTTTTGAATGTGATATTCGATTGTGTGATTTCTTTTCATCTAGTGCTGTTAGTGATGGCAGCTCCATGGTTAGAAAGTTCCATATTTAGTGCCATGAAGTTAGAATAAAAACTACTCTGTATTAGTAAAGCATGTTTCTTTATTTAATGTTCATCTGATGGCTTTTCTTGCTTGTCCTTTTGCAGGTGTATACTGCTGCGGTCCAGCCTCAGTCAAAGCCATCCTGAATGGAGAAATCGATCTAAAATATGATGCCCCATTTGTTTATGCTATGGTCAATGCTGACTGCATTGACTGGCTGGTTAGTGAACAGAGCTGTACTATATAAATCCACAAATAACATAGTTAGCAGCACCAAAAGAGGAGCAGCCTTTAGTATAATAGCAATATTTATTATTTCAAATTTTGGTTTCTATCGTGTTTCTTTCTTTGTGTCCTGGCAGTGTAAAGCTGATGGCACAATGGTGAATATTTTCTCTGACACCAAGAGAATCGGACAGAATATCTCCACCAAGGCTGTTGGCTCCAACACAAGGCTGGACATCACAGACAGCTACAAGTACAAGGAAGGTGGGTTCACCTAAAAGACGTGTTTCTTGAAGACTTAAATGGAGAATTTTGTTCTTTACCATCCTGATATTATGAAAGTAGATCTCACAAGGGACATGACACTGGTAATGATTTGTCAGTCAGAAGTTACCACTGTTATACCACCCCTATTTATAAAATGAGCATTTTGATGTGTCACATAAATCCTGAAATGAGCATGTGAGACCAAAATGTTAATTAAGGTCACAGATCAACAGAGTGGTAGTGTAAAAAAAAAATTGTCCTTTATTTATCCAGGTAAAAAATCTCATTGAGATTAAAAATCTAATTTCCAAGAGAGACCTGGCATCATGGCAACAAAAATTAAAATTCATGAACAGAACAGGATGTTGCATCCGCCTTTTTATATACAGTCCATTGTGCTAAGTTAGGCTGTCTTTGGTTCTTTGAATGACAGATAGTATTCGGTTAAAAAAAATACTATATAAACCTTGTTTTAACGGTTCACTAGCGATCTGCAAAGAGATTACAAATAAAAATGGGTTTGGTGACTGTGTTCTCTGTTTTCTGATACTAATAAGAAGGTTAAATAAAACCTTTTGGTCAAGACATAGTAGAAATTCTTTAACAAAATTAATTTTCACTCTCACTCTAAAACTTTCCACTCTTACAGGGTCTAATGAGGAGAGAACTGTATTTAGATATGCCCTCACCAGAGATTACTCCAGAGATGAAGAGGAAAAGAACAATAGAGGGACAAATAATCCAATCCAGAATGGAGGAACAACAAGTGGAACTGGGATTGGAGGAACAACAAATGGAACTGGGAATGGAGGGAGGGGAGGGAACAACACAGAGACTACAAATAATACAAATGACAGCATCCTTCCACTTCCACAAATATCCATGCGAATTGAAGAGGTACATCTCAGTTCCTTATATATGTTTTTATTTTTAGAGCTATTCAAGTAGATCTTAAATATATTTTAGTATTTACCTTTATCTTTGTTGTGTGAATTTCTGTCTACTTTTTACGAATGTAGCAGTGACCTTTTTTCCACTGTTAACATTTTTTCTATTAACAAAAAAATAAGAACTCCCAGAAATACATACGAACAGGGTCAGTGTCAAAAATCTGAGTTTCTCCTCACTGTGCCGCCTGCGTAAATCCCAACAGTACTTTAGGCATTGAGGCAACTGTTGTTGTGATTTGGCGCTGTATAAATAAAATTGAATTGAATTTGTGGTGCTGCAGGTATCCAAGCCAATGGACGGTCAGGACGTGAGTCTGAAGCTGGTGCTGAACAGTGTGAGCCGCACTGCCAGGCCTGTGTCCATCAATATCAGCGTCCAGGCCATGAGATACAATGGCTCACCGTTTGAAAACATCCAGACTGAGACAAATGAAGAGACACTGCAGCCTGGGAAAGGTGGGTAAATTGCTGAGGAGTTTCTCACAAGTGTTTTTATTTATTTGTCCTGGTGGGGGGACTGCAACAACTATAATTGTCTCTCACTCCCTCTGTCTGCTCCAGATCTGTCCATTCCTATCTTGGTCCCCTTCTTGGTGTACCACAAACACATGGTAGGCTCTGACAGCATGAAGATTTCAGCTGTAGTCACAGATAAGCTGGAGCCAGGAAATGTATACCTAGCAGTGAATGATGTCATTCTGTTGAATCCTCCTATGTCCATCACAGTGAGTAAAAAACTACCATCTCTGTGTCTCCTTAATCATTATGTTGCTTTGTTCGAAGTAACTGTCACATTAGCTGACTGCTGTTGATTGTTGATAAAATAATATATTATACTTAATATATACATACTCCTCTAAATACTCTTATAATATAATTATACTTAACTATGTTATATGCCTTTAAATAAATATAGAATATAATTTCTAATATATATATATATATATGTGTGTATATATATGTATGTATATGTGTCTATATGTATGCATGTGTATATATATATATATATATATATATATATATATATATATATATAAAACTAAAGTCTGCAACTATGCCAGCATCTATTCAGGCTGTTCTTGGCCAAAGGAGGACTTTGAGCAAATAATGCTTCAGCTGACATGTTTCTTTTTGTTTTTTTGTTGTTGTTTTTGTTCACAAGTGCGTTAGATGCATAAAAGCTTGCTAAAGTAGCACAAAACAAATAAATAAAATAACTAGCTATAAGTTGGTATAGCTCAAACTGAGCCTGACCTATATAGATGATGAGTCAGTTCCTATTTATACAGTTCATCTTCAGCAGCTTTGGTCTCTATACCAAATTTTGTGTTTGTCCATTAAGGATTGAAATGTGACTCCTGTATCTGTAATTTTATATGATGTGGGCTATCATGTTTATTTTTCATGCATTGCTAATGGTAAAAAAAGAGGCTGGATAAACTGAAGGTATAATTTGTAGTTTATATTTTCAAGCAGGTTGGAATCAAAACTGGACATGCAAAGATTTTTACATTGTTTTACTGACTAATAAGTAAACAGTGAGATTTTTGTTTTTCAGGTTAATGGTCCAGTGAGACTGAACCAAAGGACAGTTGCTGAAGTAGTTTTCATGAACCCAATCAACAAGATGCTGACGGACTGCACTCTGACGATCTCTGGAAGTGGTCTAGTGGATGGGGAGGAAACATGCATGTATGTGTGAAAGATCTGCTACCTTAATTATTTATTTTGAGCCAAGAGGGAAAGGCAGTAAAAATACTGACTGTGTGAGTGAATGGGTCAATGCTCTATCATTAAGACAGGAAAATCTAGAATTTAATTTTTATTCTTTCTCCTGCAGCCTCTGGAAGTGTTTAAGGGTCTGAGAGTAACATGAAGATTAAATATAAAAACAGAATGGTAAATGGACTGGTTCTTATATAGCGCTTTTCCACTCTTCTGAGCACTCAAAGCGCTTTACACAACTTGTGCATTCACCCATTCGCACAAGCACAACTGACATTCACACACATTCATACTCCGATGAATGCATCGGAGAGCAATTTCGGGTTAGTATCTTGCCCAAGGATATTTGGCATGCAGACTAGGGGAAGCCGGGAATCGAACCACCAACCTTCCGATCAGTAGATGACCTGCTCTACCACCTGAGCTACAGCCACCCAAATTTGAATTCACAAGTACAAATGGGTTGCTTGTCTCTCTAATATTGATAAAAACCTGCTCTGGAGCGGTTTAGGTCTGCAGCATAAGTTACATAACTATAAACAACAGTGAGAAGCAAACCACCTTTATAACGCTGAAAAACAAGTGTTAGCTCTGACGTTACCTGAATAAGCCCAAATCCTGCTTCATAGTACAGGCCTCAGGACTTTCTAAAGAACGTAGCCCCAGCAAAATCCCTTGAAGGAATAATGATAAGAGGGTCATCTCTTTGTAAAAGTCTTTTCCGCAGTCTGAAGTTTTCAGATTTTACTTTTTCTTTTTAAAAAAACTTTATTTAAAGTAAACAAGTTTACATATAAAATGCACATACACATACAATTACATATACAAAACCTTGAGCACATACAAAAGGGAGAAACAAGGAGGAAAATCTAGCATCTGAGTCCACACAACGCTCACAAGACTTACAGTTTTAATTCGTTCCAGGGGAAAACTTTCCCAAGTTTCAGGTCCATTGTTCGTCTTCTCCGAAGGTCTGTAATGATATGTTTACTCACCACATCACTACTTATCATCTTTTGTTCTAACACTCCTTTGGCACGAGTTTTCCAAATATGTGTGTTTATTACACACATTACTAACCAAAAGAGTCTCCTTTTGTCGTCACACATTTTTTCTTTAAACAAACCATATTTAACTGCTTTAATATTAACATCCACATCATAGCCAATTTCTGTCATTTTCTGCCTGATCTCAGTTGTCCTATAACAATCCAATAGGAGATGTTCTAGGGTCTCATCTTCATCACAACCTGTCATAGGACATTTCATGGTGGTAACAAAACAACTCCATTTTACCACCGCTCTCACAGGGAGGCGCCCGAGCGAGATGAGCCATACCACGTCTCTCATGCTTTCAGATAATAATTTGTCTTGTATATTTTTAACTATTGAAAGGTTTTCATCTTCATTTGCATACTTATATTGAATTACACCTTCATTTTTGGTTTCATTAATTTTTTTATAGATATTTTTCGTATTATCTTGGAGAAAATTTAAACTATATTGTTCCCATTGACTTGATAAGTCACCGAACATAAGTCTGTGGTATGGAACACCCGCTCTGGCCCTGCCCCTTTTCTTTTGCCACAATTGCTCCTTCCCTCGAACCCACGGGGCACCCCGAGAAATTGCGCTTTGAGTAATTTTTATAAAAGGAATTCGCAAAACAATCTCTAAGTCTGGGGCTCCCAAGCCCCCGTGCTTCCTACTCTTGTACATAAATTTCCTCTTAGTCACTTCTCGATTGGATCCCCAGATAAATTTAATGCACATCTTACTTATTTTCATTACAGTTGTTCTCGGGGGAGGAAAAATTGCGGCAAGGAAAAGAAGTTTCGAAATTATGTGTGTTTTTACAATATTAATACGTGTTTTATAATTTGTATCTTTATTTTCCCATTTCATAATTTCCATTTTAATTTCATTTTCTTTCTTATTCCAATTTAGTAAACTAGAGTCAGTATTATCAATCCATATACCCAGAATTTTAATCTCCCTACAAAGAGAGATCATCATTTTAGGTTGTCTGGTCGGATGTCCAAGCCACACCCCTTCAGTTTTGTCTTGGTTCAGTTTGGCACCTGATGCCTGTTCGTAGTGGTGTAATATCTCCATAACTGAAGACAGTTCGTTTTGGTTTCTAATTATCACCGTCACGTCATCTGCATACGCCAAAGCTGCGATTTTAAGGGATTTATCAAGGACGTATCCCTTGATCCGTTTATCATCATTTATCCTTTTCAATAAGGGATTAATTGCAAGGACATATAACGCAGCACTCAAAGGACATCCTTGTTTAACCCCGCACTCAGCACTAAAAGGGGATGAGAGCTTTCCATTTACCTTAACTTGCACTAGGGACTTTTTATAAATCAATTGGATAATAGAAATAAATTGGTCCGGAAAATTATAAGCTTTCATTACTTTCCATAAATAAGAGTGGGAAACAGAATCAAAAGCCCTCCTTTGATCTAATCCTAAAATGCAGAGTTCTGAATCCTTTCCATTATAAATAATTTCTCTTAACATACTTAAGTTATCCCACATCAATCGTCCCTTAATTGCGCATGTTTGTTCTTTTTCAATGATAACCATATCTCAACATTATTTGGATGTCTGGCAAAGTTGTCTTTTCAACAGGCTTCTAGCGAGTTGTTACTGTGTATAAAATGTTATGTCAAATCCACAAACTAAACATCAACCTTAACAGTTCTGTATTACTCTTATGTTTCCCACAGACTTCCAAATCTGAGGCCAAGCAACAGGATACGTATCCAGTTGCCCTTTTTTCCCAAGAAGACCGGAAAGAAAACTCTCATGGCTGACTTTGACTGCTCCTCCTTCAGAGACCTCAAGTGCACCTGCACTTTTGATGTTCTACCATAAAACCTACCAGTTTATTTCAGGCTTTTCATTCATTCATTCATTTTTACACAACTCTGTGTGTGTATATATATATATATATATATATATATATATATATATATATATATATATATATATATATATATATATATATATATATATATATATATATATATATATATATATATATATAGGCCTGAACCCCCTCAGTGAGATCATTAACAAGACTGGCTACGGATACCGACTACGGAACAGAGCAGTTGTCAGCCACCTCCTGTACATGGATGACATCAAGCTGTATGCCAAGAGTGAACGAGACATCGATTCACTGATCCACACTACCAGGCTATACAGCAATGACATTGGAATGTCGTTCGGACTGGAGAAGTGTAGTCGGATGGTAACAAAGAGAGGGAAGGTAGTCAGAACTGAGGGGATTGAACTACCAGAAGGCAACATTGCAGACATAGAGGACAGTTACAAGTACCTGGGGATCCCGCAGGCAAATGGGAACCATGAAGAGGCCGCTAGAAAGGCTGCAACCACCAAGTACCTGCAGAGGGTCAGGCAAGTCCTGAGGAGTCAGCTGAATGGTAAGAACAAGATCCGGGCCATCAACACGTACGCCCTGCCCGTGATCAGGTACCCTGCTGGGGTAATAGGCTGGCCAAAGGAGGAGATAGAAGCCACTGACATAAAGACAAGAAAGCTCCTTACCATGCATGGAGGGTTTCACCCCAAGTCCAGCACCCTGAGGCTGTACGCTAAGCGGAAGGAAGGGGGCCGGGGACTGGTGAGTGTCAGCACCACAGTCCAGGATGAGACAAGGAACATCCAAGAATACATTGGGAAGATGGCCCCAACTGACCGAATGCTCAGTGAATACCTCAGGCAGCAGAAACCCAAGAAAGAGGAGGGAGACGAGGAACCATCATGGAAGGACAGGCCCCTGCACGGTATGTACCACCGGCAGATAGAGGAGGTGGCTGATATCCAGAAATCCTACCAGTGGCTGGACAAAGCTGGACTGAAAGACAGCACAGAGGCACTAATCATGGCAGCACAAGAACAAGCTCTGAGTACAAGATCCATAGAGGCTGGGGTCTATCACACCAGGCAAGACCCCAGGTGCAGGCTGTGTAAAGATGCCCCAGAGACAATCCAGCACATAACAGCAGGGTGCAAGATGCTAGCAGGCAAGGCATACATGGAACGCCATAACCAAGTGGCCGGCATAGTGTACAGGAACATCTGTGCCGAGTATAACCTAGAAGTCCCGAGGTCAAAATGGGAGATGCCCCCAAGGGTGGTGGAGAATGACCGAGCTAAGATCCTGTGGGACTTCCAGATACAGACGGACAAAATGGTGGTGGCTAACCAACCGGACATAGTGGTGGTAGACAGACAGAAGAAGACGGCCGTAGTGATCGATGTAGCGGTTCCAAATGACAGCAATATCAGGAAGAAGGAACACGAGAAGCTGGAGAAATACCAAGGGCTCAGAGAAGAGCTCGAGAGGATGTGGAGGGTGAAGGTAACGGTGGTCCCCGTGGTAATCGGAGCACTAGGTGCGGTGACTCCCAAGCTAGGCGAGTGGCTCCAGCAGATCCCGGGAATAACATCGGAGATCTCTGTCCAGAAGAGCGCAGTCCTGGGAACAGCTAAGATACTGCGCAGGACCCTCAAGCTCCCAGGCCTCTGGTAGAGGACCCGAGCTTGAAGGATAAACCGCCCGCAGGGGCGCGCTGGGTGTTTATATATAAACTTTTGAGGTTGCTTTAAAAAGCAACCTTTGTGGGATAAGAGATAATAGTTTTCTATTTTTACTCTTTAAGTGTGCGCGTGTGTGTATGTGTGTGTGGGTGGGGGGATATATGTGTATTGAGAGTGTGGGGAGTGAGTTGGAGGGTGGGGTGGGCTGCTTTTAACTATGTAAAGCACTTTGTGCTACATTTTCTCTGTATGAAAAGTGCTTTATAAATAAAGATTGATTGATTGATTGATTGATGTATTTTTCCTTTCTTTCATTCGCTGATTTTCAGAAGAAAAAACAAGTTTGTGCTTCTGGACAGAAAGTGCTGCACTGATGTTTCATATAACTGCCGCATTCACTGTCACCATGTATTCTGACACAAAAGCTGACACTACTACATATTTTAAGCTGTTACGGCCACTTTAGGTACAAACGCTCAGCTGATGCTCATGTGAAAATGAATGTTTACATATTATTAAGAATGTAGCTAAACCTGTTGTACAAACAGCAAACTGAAAAACAGACACCTGTATTCTCACTGTGTGTTTTATCTCAGACTCTGAGCTTTATTAACTACTCTTAAAATATGTATTGGTTAGTGTTCCTGCAAGCTTATTCCTGCTCCTGAAGGAAGCTACAAGCAAGCACATGGCAATCACAGCAGAACAGTAATATTTTCAAACGCTTGCCTGTCAGATTTGCATCTGCTAAATGAACTGGAGCTCTTCATAGTGTTTACGAATGGTACGACACAGTAAGATTTCCTTGTGTTTGCATAAATTCCTCTGGCCTGTTGATGAGAAGGTGTTAAAGTGCCTCCCTGTGGTTGAGAAGTAAACTGGCCTATACTCATGTGTTTTATTTGCACTGTAGATTTTGTACATTTTTTATGACTATACAAATAAAATGTTTATTGGAAGATGGTTAACATTTTTGTTTTTATTAATAATGCTTCTGGCCTTTCTGTCATACTAATAATTTGTATTTTTCAAGAGAGACCTGAGTGTTCTTACACACTACAACTGTCACTCACAGGGGATATAGGCCTTTGGAGGGCCTGGGAGTTCCCAGAGAGGTGGAGTGTAAGACCCGACCTGACATATATAGACACGGACAAACAGGCACAGACACAAACATGCATTCCCACCCTCATGCACACATATACAAATACTCAGCACTAACCCAACGTAGGGATAGACATACATGGACACTGTACACACAATCACACTCCCCAAACAAACTCTATACCCAAGGCCCAGCCAGAGCCCTAGCACGGAGGCGAAGCACCCCCGAACCCCAAGCCTGCCACACTGGTGATGGCAAGCTATGTTGTAGCCACAGCCACCCTGGGGCGCACTGACAGAGGACACTGGCGCCACCGGGCCCTCTGACCACCACCAGTAGGCAACGGGTGAAGTGTCTTGCCCAAGGACACAACGACTGAGACTGTCCGAGCTGGGGCTCGAACCGGCAACCTTCCGATTACAAGGCGAACTTGTACAACAACTCAACAACTCTTGAGCCACGATCGCTCTTAGAACACCCTCTAAGAGCAACCAGAGCCACTAACCAGGTTATGACTACAACCCCTGGGTTAAGCCCTCCAGGGATAACGTCCCTAGGGATTCTCCAGACGCCCTAAGCCCGTCCCAACCTCCACATCAACCACAATGGCGAAAGCGGGACCAAACCACGACCCCCCACCCCCGCTAGGTGATGGAGCCGATCAAAGGAGCCCAGAGGGATTGATCTAATGTGGTGGCAGAGGCTGTCTTGAGACTGATGTAATCTATTAGATGGTTTCTATATTGGCTAGAATTAGGATCAAGATCCTGAGCACAAAGAAAACATGCACACAGAGACCCCAACCGGCCCAAACATCAAAGGCACACTGTAAACATTCAAAACTGAGCAATTTTTTTAAAATTCTTTTTTACATTTTGCCTGAGTCTCAGACTATAAGTACTTCTTTTGCATATATTTTCTCAACTCCGTTTACAAGGTTTCTAACTCTAATAGGAACTCATGTTTGTACATTTAAATTGTACTCGTCAAACTAGATTCCAAAAATAAAAATAAATAAATACATTTAGATTTAAATAGGACACGATGTACCATCGCGAGATTTATGTCGAAACACAATTTGCTCTCTAAATAGAAACCGAACAACTGCTTCTCCCTATCTCATGAGGCGTTCAAGATACAGAAAGGATAGTGCAAAGGACTTTTCACCACGAAAGTAAAACGAGCTGCGCTTTATTATAGCTTCGCGATCAAAAGCTGAAGCATATATAAAAAAATCTGCATGTATTATCTTATAAAGTTAAAATTATTGTGGCGATTACTGCTGAAAACTCAACCAGTGAGTCATTTGTGGTTTCTGGTCTCTGAACACACTTTGATCAGATGGTCACCAGAGGGCGCGCCATGCAGGTGAAAGTCCTACACTGACCACAGTACTTGAACACAACGTTAAAACGAAGCGAAACCGATATCGCAAACTGAGAAGTTACTAGAGACTGCCGGCAAGTTCCATATACCTCCCCCTGTACTAAACTCTACCCAGGCAGAGTGTGGGTCTCAGCCACCGGGACAACATACATGCACTGAGTAATGCCATTATTAGCAACGTTCATAAGGGCAACAGATAGTTTGTGAAGAGGGGAACTTCCTCGTTGTGATCTCTCAGACTGAGCAGCCGGTAAGACATGCTAATAGTAGCAAAGCTATGCTACGCTATGTTAGCTGCCATAAAACACCATTCAAAACCCACACGAGTTAGCATTACTTAGCTAGCGAGTTAACGCATAGAAAGAGTGGGAGTAAGACGCGTTTTTAAGCAAAATCTCGAGGAAACAAGATTCAGTTGTGGCTCTTTTTGAAAGTAGGATTTAAGTAATGGTTTGGAGAAAATGTCATGAACAGAATATGACTGTGTAACTGTTAGCGGCTAGGTACCAGATTAGCTTACAGTTAGATGAGCAGGTTTGTTAATTTGGTGTGGGGTTTTTAACCTGAGGTTTAACTGATTTAAGTTAAGCCTGTGGTATATGTGAGTGCAAACTATTAGCTGCCATCAAATTTCAGTATTATTATTATTATTATTATTATTATTATTATTGTTGTTGTAGTAAGGCTACAGAAGCTGAAAGTGGAAAGTATTTTTATTGGTTTGTGGTTATATGTCATATGACATATGTTATATGTCAGAGCTGGGTGCAGGATTTCACTCTATACATTTTTGTGGACACCATGTTAATTAATTAATTGGTTAAAAAGTAAAGGCATGTGGAAGAGAACATAAAGCACCACTGCAAGAAAAAAATGACTTCAACTTAATTGTTTAATTGTTGTACAGTGTAACTAATTGAAATTTTTTTTTAAGATTAGACAAGATATTTTATATTAATTCCAGATTTGGAAAATTCTTTAATTTACAGCCCTGCCAGTGGCCTCAAACAAAAATAAGCCTCTGTGCACTAAGCAAAGCTATTTGATATATATTCTTGTTAGTCAATCTAAAATTGCCTGCATCTGAATGTGACTATATAGTGTTGGTAATTAAAATTACTCTTGTGATTTAGTGTTAATCAGGCAGTCTCATGGTGTGCTTATGGTACAATTTTTTATATTGAAGTGATGATAAAATATATACCTTATAAGTAGTGATTACTTTCAGTATATGGCTTGTTGTGACATTTTGTTTCAGTTTCTCTACAGCACAAAACAAAAGCCGAAGACAATTGTCTAGTTTTGAATGGAGAAAATCCTCTTTGAGAAACTAAAATCTCTAAAAAAGTATTTTTTTCCCTCTAGTTTTACTTAAAAAATGATGAACTAATTGTCAAAATAATTTCACACATTTTTCAGGTTAATTGTCCGTTTCAGACCAACACTGGTGAATACAGTAACAAAATAAAAATAAAAAAACAATGAAGAAGCATCTTTGACAAAAAATATAGATACAAGCTTCTCTTGACTGACACATAAACAAAGCTGTGTGTAACAACTAATATATCAATTTCTTTCTTTACAAAATTGTTGTAGAAACACGTGCCTCATTCAGCCACCACACAGAGGTGGCGAGGTCCACATTATTCCTTTGTATGAATAGAAATCCAGTATTTTATTGATGAGTCATTTCAGTTACATTTGAATTGTCTGATGTTTTAATCCACATATAAACCAACCATTACTGTATCATTCTAGGTAGGAGCCAGCAAGAAGACATGCCACCAAAACAGAAGTCCAAGTCCTGGGCTGAGCTGAAACAAGCTGGCAATGAATGTTTCAAGACAGGCCAATATGGCGAGGCCACAAATCTCTACAGCCAGGCAATCAAAGCGCTGGAGAAGAACAGTAAGTATTATAACCTGAGCGTGCATACACTTCACCGAGAAATGAGTGTGAAGTATGTTTTATGTTCCTGTGACCTTATTTGATATAAATCTGCATTTTCCTAGGGATGGAAATTGATCAATTTAGTGGTTCCAATTCCATTAGAGGTTCATGTTGTCTTCTCATTCGGTTCTCACTGGCTCCTTTGAGACTCACCACCATCATTAAGCAGCATATCCAAAAACATTAAATTCATGCAGATTAATTGCATGTGGTGGTCAAATGTGTGTGCATGCTGGAGGTATTTCCCCTCTTTGTTGATCAGTATTGAGGTTGTTACTCAAAAGATATATTACACAGAACACTTTTCTTAAAAGAAATGCAGTACTTTGTAATGTAGTACTTCACTACTCCCAAGAGGAAGTAGTGAAGTATTCTTTGCTCATAACCTTCATTACTTTAACATTTCACTACTGTAAAATGACCTGATAGTTACCAGTTAACAGTATAAACCTACTGGCACATTCCTGTTCCTCAACAAAAACCCCAATCCTAATGCTGACACACATACAGTCTTTCTCTTAGTATTCAGTTATGAACACAAGGCAAAGATGAAAACTAGCACAAGAAGACTTCACAGTAGGGCTGCCACAAACGATTATTTTGATAGTCGACTAGTCACCGATTATTTTTGCGATTAGTCGACTAATCAGATCATCATCCATTGGACGTAAAACTACAGCTTATTGCACCAGCAGCATCTGCTCTTATATAACTATCATTAGCTTACAGCTTTAAGTGTTTACGGTCTGTGCTAACTAAAAATAAAGACAAGATGATAGTTTATTAAATTTTAATGAAATTTGCAGATTGTTTCGGTGAAGTTTAATAAACTCCTTGCTATCTAAAATATAACAGGACACTGGAGTATATTCTGGAGCATCTCACACTTCTGATAATCAGTTGTCTGCTTGACGTTTATTCAGCTGTGTAAAAACTATAACTTTAATCTCAGACAAACTGATTTACTCAGGAACAAATAAAATACTAAAAAAAAAAAAGCCAAACAATAACATTTTAAGTTATCTAAGTGACTCATATATATTTAACCTGAGTAGCGAAAGACGGCGGTGGGTTTGAAAACGATTTGCGGGGAGTCCGGTGTTCTCACGGCGCTAGTGAGCCTAGCCCCCGGCTCGCTAACGAGCTAGTGGGTAACAGATGTCTCCGAAAACGTCGGAGCGCTTTTGAAAATATGTGGTGTCCTGATAAACTGAGCAGATATTTGAGGTTTACACAGCTACATTCTCGCCTGAAAATATGTTAAACGTTTATTTTGTGACCCAGAAAGAATAATAAGAGTAACATTAAAACTAACTAGCTGCCGCCATTGTTGGAAACTGCGCTGGGCCGCGCTATGAATTCTGGGACACAGCTGCTGCTTCTTCTTCGGGGTTTAACGGTAGCTGACATCCTTGTACATGCAATGCTGCCATCTTCTGTTTCAGTCCGTTATTACACTCTTAAATCCTGCCACTTATTCCTGCGTCTTTTGTGATCTTACAAAGCTTCAAACGACGCATCGACTATTAAATCAGTCGTCGACGATTTTGATAGTCGACGTAATCGTGACTAGTCGACAAATCGTGGCAGCCCTACTTCACAGTGATTATGATTCTACTGTAGAAACATTACATTACTTTTGTGTTTCTCCATAAAAATAGAAGTAGAAACGGAGGCTGCAGCCTGACTGCTCATCCGTTTTTTACCTGTTGAAGTTCAGGGTTTGAGTTCAGGGGTTGGTATTTACTCAGCTTTAACATCACTCTGGGTCCTTGGCTAGCTTAGTGTTAGTATGCTTGCAAAGGGCCAAAGTTGTATTAGCAACATAATGCAGTTGTTTCTGTGTTGGATGTAGTTTGCACTCTCATTCTTTTGTGCAATAAAAATAAGTACATGCTGTAGACTGAACCGCTATTTTCCTCCTCCAGCACACAGATAAGCAGGATCGATAGGCAAGCAGACCAACAATTCCAAGGAATTGAATTATTGGGAACCTATTACTGGTTCTTAATTCCCATCCCTACATTTTTCTTCTTCTTCTTTTTTAAACTGACATACAAAAAATTGTCCTAGTGGCTCCATAGTGCAATACTGCAGAGTTTGCGCTATTGCGCTGGCAAGAGACAGTTTGCTTGTGGGTTTATATTAGGAAGGGCTTTTGGCATAAAACTCTGCCAAAACAAATATGCAAAGCTACCTGCTCTGGTGACCCCTTGTGAATAAGGGAGCAGCAGAAGATATTTAGTAAAAAAGGTCTTAAACAATAAAATGAAACCCATATGAATGTAAAACCAGTGCTCTTTTATTTTCTTCTTCCTTTCCATTGGCTCTGACTAAAACCTCTTTGGGGAAAATCAGTGTGTGTACACTGACATCCCAAGTGAATATACTCAGTCTAGGTAGTCTCTCTATCTGCTTCCTCCACTTATGTGTGCAGAGCTGCACACATAAGTGCAATTAGTACTGCAATTAGTATTTAGTATTACAGTACAGGCAAAATGCTATAAGAATTGAGTGCAACATTAAATTGTATCAAATCCCTCATCTTCCTCGCTAGTCGCAGTTTCTAACATGGCTATTGTAGCATCAGGGAACAGCAAAGCAGTTTTTGAGAATTGATGCCATGTTGCAATAAGTAGAGACTTAAGACTTAAAAATATTTTACAATGTGCTTGACAACACTACAATGCTGTGTTGTGTGATTTGTGTTTTCTGGTCATTTAATGAATGTTTTCTTTCTAACAGTTGCACATGTCTTCAGATTAATAGGGTTATTTGTTGTTTGACGATCTGCTCTTAAACACATCGTTTTCTTCCTGTTAAGGTAAAAGGAATCCAGAGGATTTGTCCATTTTGTATTCAAACCGTGCAGCCAGCTACCTGAAGGATGGCAACTGTGGGGAATGTGTGAAAGACTGCAATATGTGAGTGTGATGTTGCAATTTGGATTTCATGCATCTTTCTTTCCTCAGATCTTACACCCTGATTTTCTTATTTGGGGTGTTTGATTGTGTGAGAACATCCAACCTTTGGTAATGTAACATAAGGGAGACGCTCAAGTACATGAAATAAAAGCAATGTTTTGTTCTGTTCTGTATATTGACTTCTGTAGTTTTGTCCATTAAACTTATTGTTAAATTTTTAATGACGATACGTCCATTTTCAGCCTGTTCATTATCAAAATATTATCTAAATTATGATTTTAACATGTTTTCTTTCAGGTCTCTGGAGTTATCCCAGTTCAATGTGAAGTCTCTGCTTCGTCGTGCTGCTGCCTCCGAAGCTCTGGAGCGTTATAGGCAAGCTTACGTAGACTACAAAACTGCTCTACAGATTGACTGCAACATAGCAGCAGCTCACGATGGCACCAACAGGTATGTTGTCTGTTAGCTAGCTGAGTGATGGTTATATTTTAGCTTACAATATAATATTCACCATCTCTGAGTTTCTATAGCTGCAGTACCTTAATACGAGCCTTTCCAATCGCACTGTGAACAATATCAACATATTGTGTTTGTATGGCATGTTACTGCCAAGTAGACCAATCACAGTTGTTTCCGAGTTTGATTTTCCAGATTGAAATAAACAAATCTAACCAGTTTACACTTTACAATTTACAGTTTTGCAGAAATATCAGTACAGAAATATCTGTTTTAGGAGGTTTAAAAAAACAGATGGTTTATGCATCTTCTTGGTCTGTTGTAGGTTTTAAACACTGTTCTGTAATCCCCCGTCCCCAAGAAAGAGATTATGAAACCATAATGAAAATACACAGACCTGACATTAGACCTACACATGAGTATTTGTAAATACATTAACAGAAGTGTCTTCACAGTATCTCTAAAAGTAAAAGTGTTGACTCCTTGGTTCCATAGTTCAAGAACAGAACCTGAACTTGTGGGCAGAAGCACAAAAAGTTTGTTTTTCAGCTTCTTCTCTGTTCACATTCTTGTCACTGTTGTACTGTTTCTCAGGATGACAAAGGCACTCACAGAGACAGACGGTCCGTCATGGAGAGAAAAGCTTCCTCCCATTCCCACAGTTCCTCTGTCTGTGAAGGAAAAACTTGCCCAAAAGTCTGCAGGCAATGTCACCCAACAAAGTCCAACACCTCAGCAGAATGGCACAACGCAAACAAAAAAACCTGGTACATAGATTTATGAAAAATTATGTTATTTAAAATTATGTTATTGATTTGAATTGACTGAGTTCCTTGTTAGTGTCAAAGAGTTGACCAGCTTCATGAAAACATAACCATTCATTGGATTTTTTTAAAAGTTACTTAGAGACGGAGCAGCATTATCATATTCAAACTCTCTTTTTTATGCCCCCCACCTTTTCCTTACCTTCTCCTCAGCTCCCAGTGATAAAGAGATAAAGAAAGCTCAGGCCTTAAAAGAAGAAGGCAATGCCCTGGTGAAGAAAGGAGAGCACAAGAAGGCCATAGAGAAGTACAGCCAGAGCCTCAAACACAACCCTACAGAAGTCACCACCTACACCAACCGGTGAGCCTTGATCATCAACATCTGTGTCTCTGCAGTGTTGTATTTAATATTGCTCCAACGAATATATCAACCATCATATATTATTTGGTCCTGTTTTTGTTTGTTTATAAAATAAAGACTCCTACAGATTTAGCTAAATATAGCTTTGGCAGTTATAAAAAACCTGACTATATAAGAATAGTAATATGTTCACAAAGGTGGATGATTTCAATATCGTTGAAACTGTGTTAAAGGGATTTGCATACCTATGAAAACTTTAAAGATGACATGGTATTCATAATATACATTTTAAGATTTTTGTTTTGATAACTTTTCTCTGCTTTAATATTCAGTTGCTTTATTTAATCAGGAGGCATTTGTACTATGTTGGGCAGTTTCTGTGTAATGCCCATTGCCTATTAAGCCTGTTTTTTAGTGGCTGATGGAAATTTGCAAGCTGTAGCTTATATGGACTAACTGCTGTTGCACAGTAGATGAGTCATGTTTTTCTGCGTGACTGGACAAAAATGCTAAAATCATTAGCTCAGTACACAGATATTACTTTACACTTAAGTCTTTCCTGACTTTTTGACATGAGTAAACATAACACAGTAGCACTAGAAAACAATAACAAACACAAAAAAAAATATTAAAGAAATGCCGGGACTCTATTTCTCTGCCGCACTGTGACATGAATTCGGCCCCTTAGCTTGTTATATTTTCTTTGGAGGATCCTTAATGTGGATTTCTGACAATGAATGGTAAAGAATCAGTCTGAATCACATGATGGCCCTGGACTAAGATAAATATAAATTAAAAAGTAAACAAAAAACACTTTAGCTGGATATTAGAGTTCGTTGAAATGGAGTTCACATTTAAAAATATTTCAGTAACAAATGAACAAATGAAGAGGCTAGAAAGCATTTAAAGGTAAAGTTTTAGGTGTGTCACTCAAATAAAAGCTTAGACAAAAAAATGAATAATCTTGAAGAACCTGAAAATAAATACAAATTCAGATTCATCCATTTTGGAGTGCTCTGATCACAGAGTGTTATACATGTAGTGAAGCATTTTAGATTGATAATTAATACATCATGGCAACATTATTGTTTGACTGGACCTTCAAATAAATAAAGATGCGCCCAGATGTTTTAAATGTGGTTTACTGTGTGTTGTGTGATTAGGGCGCTGTGCTACCTGTCAGTGAAGCAGTACAGAGACGCCATCAGAGACTGTGACGAGGCGCTGGTGATTGACAGCAACAATGTCAAGGCTCTCTACAGGAGGGCTCAGGCTCACAAGGAACTCAAGGTAAGAGCACGAGTCTTCATCACCGCGCTCCAGCTTCTGATTCCCACACAGCGCAATCAGACGTTAGTTTCAAAAGTGTCTGCAGGTTTTCAAGCTAAGCGACAAAATAAAAAGCATTTCCTGCCTTGATAATTACCAGCGTTTCCCCTGACAGTCTCTCCTCATTAGTAGTCAAAACACACAGGGGAGACAGTAAGCTCGGCACTCACAGCTACATGCAGTGAAAAGCTCAAGTCAGTGTTTGGAGGTTTGAGTTGTCAAAAAGACACGAAGAGAGTCGATTCTTCATTTCCACCTCATATTGTTCAACGTGATTTTTATCTAGACATCCAATTATCAGTGTCTCCTCTTCCATTGCCTTGAGTAACAGATAACCTGCCAGCGCAAGAAAACAAAAAGAGGGGGCGGGGGTGCAAAATAAACAAAGATTTATCATGTATTTTCTTTATTCATGTTCTTCTTTTCCTGTGATTGTGAATCTCAATACTACATCATTGATCATAGCTAGCACTATCTCAGCTGGGTTCAAGATCAGGTCACCTAAAGACGTGAATAAAAATAGTAGTTATTTCAGATAGAGAAGAAACAAGAAGGCATTGTCTACCGGTTACCCAGACTAGGGCACTAGTCACTCGTTCACTCTTTTTTTTTTTTTAAAGCTCAGTCAATGCTAACCACCTAGTACCAGCTGTTCCTGTCTTAGTTGTGGGCTTTAAATCATTCAGCTGGTTGTGCAGAGAGGAACTCGTTTTTTCATCGTTTTGGAGGGCATTTTTTTTCCTTGTCACAAAGTACTAAAGGAAATGACTAGTTTTTTTGCTGGGTGACGTTTTGTATCTTGATCTACTTTGAGATGGAATTTAGAAAAAAATCAGTTTGAACATTTATTTTGTCATGTGGGATTACAGTCACACTTACAGTCATAAGTGTGACTGTAATCCCGTTTTAATATTAAATGGTAGCTAAACAGAGGTGTATTTAAACACAAGAGAGCCTTCATTATGTGATTAGTGTCACTTGTTTACCCATGTTTAGTGTTTCCCATAGAAATAGATTGAATTTGTGAATATATAAATAAATAATAAAGCACATATGCTTTGTGACAAAAAGTAATGGGATAGTTATCAACTTCTTCCTCATCCTCTACTGTCTTTGACTGAACCCAAAGGCAGTCGTCCTTGTTCTGCTCTGAATCTGGTCTGTGAGCCTCAAGACTTCCAAATAGATGTCCAGAACAGAACAAGGACTACTGTTGCCTGATGCAGTCCAACGTGGTGGAATCAGACCCTGACCCGTCACAGGATGACAGTCGAGACTGCCACAACAACAGCAATCTGATCAGACTGTTCACAGGGAAACATGAAACAGAAAGTTCAGTTGATGCTCAGGTCCTATCAAAATAATGGCAAGGGGATCTTCTCAAAGTAAACTGATTGAGTTGTTTTCTCAGATGAATGAAAATTTAAAACTAAATAGCAAAATATATGCAAACTATAAGGCAGCGGGCAAGAGACATTATTATTTACTTGTTAGTTCCAAGCTGGTTTGTTTTTAAAAATGTTCAAGTTCACCTTGTGAGAAAGCACATACGTCAACTGTGGATTAAATTGCATTGTTCTGAACTGTGTTGATTGTTTTTATGCAGATATTGGTCACTGACTCTGTTCTACTGAGGTGTTTTTACTTTCAGTTCCTCTGACCTTGTCAGCATTGTTTCATTTTTAATCTCTGAAACTTTTTGCCTTCTCCCCTGCAGGACGTCAGAGCCTGCGTGGACGATCTGAACACTCTGCTGAAAGTGGAACCAAAGAACTCGGCCGCCTTGAAGCTCCTGCAGGAAGTGCAGAAGAAGAAATGAGGACAGGTCAGGGACTAGAGGCAGCAGTAAGGATGTGTCACTGCTCTGAGTGCAAGAAGCCAAAGTCATCTTTTTTTATAAGAATCAGTTGGTGGAAAATAGCAGAACAGTGACATGATTCTACTGTCTGTGAGTCCAAGACCAGGCCCGTGTTTCCCAAAACTCCTTCACTGAATTCCTGTTTGATGTGTTTACTCTCACTTGAACAGACATGAAGTTGGTCTCAAGGTGCTTGTAGAAAACCACATCAGCTCTGGATACTTAGAAATGATGTTGGAATAGGAATGAAGCAGCCTTGGAAATATTTCTTTTACCACTTTTAGCTTGTCAGTTTCCAATCATCCAGTATTTATGGTTATTTATTTTACTCACACACCTCAACCTGGTTCTGAGAATAAACGTTTACCATCGTCATTTGTAAAACTTGAGCAGGCAGTCAGCTAACGTGACGCTCCTGCTGGGTGCCAGAACTTAAATTTGATGTTAATGTATGTTTTGACAAATAAATTTACCTCAAGGGTATGCACCTAAGGACTTTTCCAAGACAAAAAACTATGATCATATTCAAACCCTGTGAAACAGGTCAGTCAACAAGTTTACTTTGCTGATGCAAAATCTGAGATGCAGCTGAATTCTCCAAAAAATAAGCCAAGTTGAATCAGACATGACATAGAAATCTGAGAGACTACAGGAATAGCAAAGAGGGTGGCTCTGTGGGTAGGGTTGGCGCTTACTATCGGAGCTTGAGTGTCATGGTACCACTACATGGCCATAAATGGCATGAGGAAGGCAAAAAAATGCCTTCATATTAGCAGGCTGAGGTCTTTTAGGTAACCATGGATAAAATATTATCTTAAAGTTTGATGAATCCCAAAAGTTTTGACAGAAACTGAAAGAGTTTTTCCTTAGAAATCAGTTGCTGTTGAGAAGCCCACTTTAGAGTTAAATCACAAAGCTTCTGTAAACACTGGTGATCATAGACGTTAAGTTTCAAGGTAACAGCCAATTCAGATGTTTTTACTCTCAGGTAGTGTACTTATTTATCCCATGTTTGGAGTACATGTTTCTGTTTCTAGGTCCTTTGATATTTATAATGTCCATGCCATATAGGATAGCTTGCATAGATTTCCTCAGTAGAGTCTGATCTAGTTAACTTGTGAGGCAGTCATATGCCTGCAGAGCTGTTTGTGTGAGAGTTCAAGTAGCAAGCCTTTTGCAGCATATCACTACAGTATGTATGCTTTGGATTTAATTTCCTGGAATAAAGGAAAACGTTTCTTTGGCATTTCTTCTTAATTACTCCGATGTAGGAAGGTGTAGTGATGCTGCAGATTTTGATGTCAACAAAAGAATTGCCTTTTTGTTTTTGTAGGCCAGCCCAGAAGTTCGTACTGCCCCGGTTCCTTCAGCCAAAACGTGATTCAGACTTTCCCAGGAAGTAGGCTCAGTGGGGAGTAAAATTTTGTAATACCTGTACGTTTTGTACAGAATGATGATCTTTAAAAATTCATGATATGTTTGTGCTTTAAGAATAAGCAGTTGCGAGCTGTAAAATGTTAATGTTAGGACACAAACCAAGGGTGTTCAACTCATTGTAGTTAAAGGGCCACATATGGCGCAATTTGACCTGCAGTGGTCGAGAGCCACTGATAAATTACATTAGCTGACCTGCTAAAGATGTGAAGTCTGTAAATGTTCCACTGTTTTAATGAGCCATCAGTTTTAACGATAGTATTTTAGTTCACTGCTTTTGATCCATGCTGGTATCTCAGCAGTACGTTTTATTGATAAAAATGTAGTTGTTATTGATCGAACTGTCACCTGACATGTAATGGGTGTGTTGGACCCATGTTTGACTCGCTTGCTATAAACAAACCTCACCAAGGTTGCTTCTAACTTTAACGTCACACCACTAGGCTGTTATGGGGCATGCGAGAGCGTAGAAATTCTCAGGTGGCCGTCACCTCCTTGCACATTTTTTACAAGCCAATGAAAGACTTGTTGAACGGGCTGTTTGATGGACGAGTCTTACTGGATTTTTGAAACCATGAAGGCTTCGATGGTGACGACTCAAGAAAAGCTTAACTGAACAAAGTATGAAAATCTGTTAACCGCAGACCTTTTTTGAACATCTAAAAAAGAATAAATAAGATAATACATTTAAAAAAACAAACAAAAAATGCACTGACTTTAAGGCAAGTGAAGTGGAAATAAAACATACCAACTCATTTCCAGGTTGTAAGACTTGTGCAGTCTGTTTATGGTTCAAATTATAACTAAGAGCGGAGTCCTTCTCTGGTTATCTGCATATATTATCTCTGTCACCTATTGGACACCACATTCTTACTACTTTGCTTCATTTCATTTCTCTCTGTCCCAAGTGAGAGAGGTTGGCTTGGTACTTTAGCTTCGGAACGTCGACTTGTTCCCCTTCTCTTGACATATGCAGTATGTGAACCAAGTAGTAGTGTCCTCACACGGGTCCTTATGTACAAAGTATTGCCTCATTCTGTGAACTTTCTATTTCATTGTAGATAGAGTAAAATTTCTTATTAACTTGCTGTAGCTTAGCATCTCCATCCTGACTAAAGTGCCTGTGTCCATCTTTCATCTGCTGAAGCTAAAATCATGTTTTTTGTTTCAGTGACAGCACCTCCACATGTATATCAAGTTATTCATTCAGGGAAACTTTGAAGCACATCTATGCTTGATCCTTTGTTTTATCTCACTGTTGTTTTTGCAGTTTGTTATTTTAGTTTTGTCACTTGCTTCTGTTTTAACTGCAAATAAATTTGAGGGGAAAAAAAGATTGAGCATGCTCTACCTTCTTTTAGTCTTTAAAATAAAATATGACAGCACTTGATCACTTGGCAGAGCATCAGATGAAAGTAAGACAAACTAACTACACCCCTACTAGCTTGGTAGTTATTAGCTTACCCCTTTAAGTGCTAAGATACCTTATTTTGTATATGTGTTGGTGTTGCTGCTTCTAAAAAAGACAAATGACACAAGTGACACAGGTTTACAGTTTCCCCCAATTTGCTAAGCTGACCAGGTGCTGCATACAGCGTCATACTTACTGTAGGATTTGATCGTCTCATTGATTTATACACAACTACACATGGATTTGCTTGTGTCTATGTAACATAAACAGCAAGAAGAAATAATTTTTTTAAAATCTGGATGGCTTTGTGCAATCTTTTTTCAATATGACACGAATTATTAAACTTAAAATCTTTCTTGCCTACAAAATCTTGAATAATAAGGCCCCATCCCATCTTAAAGACCTCATAGTACCATATTATCCTGACCAAACACTTCGCTCTCAGACTGGTGGCTTACATGTGGTTCCTAGAGCTTTCAGACGCAAAATGGGAGACAGCGCATAAAGCTTTAAGGCACCTCTTTTGTGGAACCAGCTCCCAGTTTGAATTCAGAAGACAGACACTCGCTCTGCTTTTAAGATTAGTCTTAAAACTTCCCTTTATTTAAAAAACTGATTCCAATAGTTACAGGCTGGATCAGCTTATCCTGAACCATCCCTTAGTTATGCTATAATAGGCCTAGACTGCTGAGAGGCTTCCCATGATGCACTGGATACTTTCTCTTCTTTATGTGGGAAACTCTGGGAAGATCAGAACCTTCTGAAGTATTCACACCAGGCTGTCTGGCACCAACAACCATACCACTTTCAGAGTCATTAAATTCAGCGGTCCCCAACCCCCGGGCCGGTCCCTGAGTCGTTTGATACCGGGCCGCGAGAGTTGAGGCTCGAGTGTGAAATGTATAGTTTTCAGGGTGTTTACCAGTTTTTATCGTTATTTTTTTTAATCGTTTTTATCGTTAACGCTGTTTCCCTGGGTCTTTTCCCGTGTGTTATGCATAAATTATTTATCTGCAACAACTTAAAGGCCGGTCCGTGAAAATATTGTCAGAAATCATCAGCATAGCTTTTTTTATTTATTTATTTTTTTTACATAAAGATTAGCATATTTTATAGTCAAATGAAAACATCGAATTCCATTTGTTATGTTTGGAGGTTTTCCTCCTCATCTGTACACACAAGTCAGCCTCAAATCGAAAGTGCAACCAAGAAATTGAGATAAGTGCTGTTTTTGTTGGCAGCACACTCAGACATGACTCCTTCCCCAGATCCGGTCCAGTTCAGTCAGGCAGGAGAGAAGCCAACAACTTCACTTAACTGTAAAGCACTTACAAAGAACTACAGCAGCTTGTCTTTCCTCTCAACTAGTTTTCTAAAAGAAAAAGAAAGTATCTGTCAAATCTAATAGTGTTTCCTGTGAACTACAGATAAAAAAAACAAAAAGAAAAACAGGTTGGCATTTTGCAATGCAGTCAATAAAAAAATAAGGTTCACAGACAAAACCGTTCTTCATCAGGCCTGACGTAACCTTTAACACCTCTTTACCTCCTAATGTGTCTCATTATGCTCAGCTTGACTAACTAACTTCAGTAATTCAGTTTCAGTTTTACCAAATTACATAGTTCTGGGCACAAAACTAATGGTCTAATATCTCCTGTACACAAAGAAAGATCCAGAAATCCTGCATAGCCCTTAATTAATAGATGTACAATGCTCAAGTAGCAGTTAACTATCATCTACATTCACACCACTCAATCTCTCACCCCGCTGAGTGTGCGCACAATAAAATATTCAGAAAGACAGCACATCAAAGTGGATTCAACACTCGGAGAGCAAAAACGAGCTCAAACAGATAAAAATACGAAAGACTCGAGCAGCCAGAGCCCGATATATTCAGGGGGTGTTTAGAGGTAGTGCAGACTCTGAGCTGCACACCCGATGATCCATCCTCTACTTAATATTGACATTTTTAGCTAAATCTGCATTTCAAAAGATCACTGCTGCCATAGTCAGTCCTGAAAAAACATATAAAAACATGTTAAAATTAAATACAAGTGTATCTGAACCTGCGTCATGTTCATATAGTCAGATATTTCAGAGTCACAAGTTCACATATCACTTTATCTTCTTCACATCTGTGATGAATCCGTTTAGGATCATCAGTGAACCTAGCCTAGCATAGATGTCCTTGGGCTGCAGGATGAAATCGGAGTACCTGGAGGAAAACCACACATGCAACTCCACAGAGAAAGGCCCCAGCAGGGGTTCAAACCAGTTCTAACCACTCCATCGCCATCCTGTCCGTCTTTCACAGGATATTTTAGGTAACTCTCATATTTGGTGCATTGTTTTGTACTTTGATGCTGTGTGAGCACTGGAGGAGTAGATTATTTCCCCTCAGACGGCTTGGAAACGGTTGCAGATTGCATCAGCTCTTAGAGCAGTGGCTCTGGGCATTACTGGGGCTGAAGCAAATGCCTCAAACTGACGTGACTTGGGACCAGCGTGGTCCTCCATCACAGTAATATTCACTTCAGGGGATACTGGAGGGTAAAATTCCTCCGGCTTTAAATAGTTGTTTGTAGCAGAGGTGCCTTTAGATTCTGTTGGCTCTCCATTTTTCTTGGAAACCAGCTGCCTGAAGCAAACCCTCTCCCCCCTTCCCATTGGTTCAAACATTTAAACTTTTTCCACTGATGTAATTTCACACTCAAGTCAAACCTTTTTAAAAGTGATGGTTGTTTATTCCTTTACTATAACTGCAAACCCACTTATATGGCAACTATAACAATAGTAAAGTTTTCCAGATAGATGGCTGTTTCAGTGTATAAAGTGGAGGTGCTACGTTTGCAGTCTTTTCCAATTCAAAAAGTTTTAGAATACATTTCAAACAGTGAGACCGATGTGAAATTTATAAACATTTCAAAGTGATGTCATGTGCTTTATGTAGTCTATACTGGTCTATTTGATATCCCCGTGTTGGTGTTGAGGCTCCATCATCCTCATAATGTTGGTCCAGGATCAACGGTCATATCTTGGAATGTGGAGGGGAAAAACCCCTTTGTTTATATAAAACTCTTCTGGTAAGCATTTCAGATGTTTTCTTTATTAATTTATACAAAAAAAAAAATTAAAAAAAATTGTATCATCGTTTTCTTGTTAGCCAAATTTAGGCTAGTCATGTTAGTTTCCTAGTGAAAGTTCTTAATAGCTTCTTGGGTAATGCTACCTGAACGCTTAGACGTGACTGGCCAGGTGAAATGTTGATCCTGTACCAACATTGTACATCTATTCAATTCAGTAGTTTTATTTACATAGCGCCAAATCATGACAGCAGCTCCTTCAAGGCACCTTCAATCAACCACTGTTGAGCAAGCACTTGGCAACAGTGGGAAGGAAAAACTAAATTTTAACCAGAAGAAACCTGCAGATCCAGGTTCAGGGAGAGGCAGGTTTGTTTGATCAAGGTCTTTTAACACCCATTGCTCATTCGATCTGAATCAGCTGATGGATCTGCAAACTTGTAGCTTTTTTTTTTTTTTCTTAAACGAAACTCCAAGGGTGGCCTCATCCAAACCACGTGAGAACATTCATCTTATATAACAATGTAAACACATGACAAAGGGTGGTAACAAGAACATTTTCCTTTAAGATTTATATTTATTTGGAGACCATTTCCAGCAAACTAAATGCACCAGGATAGTTGCTATAGTTTGTTTACTCTGCTGCAGAATGCAAAGCATACCAGCCTACAGGAAGATTGCAGTGTACACCTGGTAGTCAGGTCAGATTGAGCTTGAATCATGTTCTCACCATAGAATAAACTCTCTGGAGATGTAGCTCTGTAGTCCGAGCGGTTGACCCAGATATTGTGATGGCATTTGCACAAATTAACTAATCCCACAGCAAAAACCAAGCAGAGATCAATTATAAGCACCTAAATAGCAGTGGCGTGTCTAGAAAATTTTTGTTGGGGGGGCCAGGTAGGGGCACAGATTTGGAGAAGGGTGGCAGATGTAATTGGCAGATAAAGTTTAAAAAATTCTACCAACCGTTAATCAAAGGAGCTTGCAAGCTCCTTTGACTACGATGACCTGGATGACTGAGAACCTTCACAGACCTACCAACCGTTAACCATAATTCAATAACCCTATAAACCTAATAACCGAATGCGCTTTTAACTCTTATTCGAATGAGATTTTAACCACTATGGTGCAAAGTTTTTAGATACTGTGTTGATAAAGTACAAGAGATACAATCAGTGCTTTGTCAGTGTTTACTCAGTATTCAAGGACAGCAATATTTGCATAGTATTTTTACTGACATATAGTGCACATATGTTTTGGGAAAAACATTTTTGAATATTAAAATACGAACATTTGTAACAAACAATTGACAAATTAGCCAATTCCAATGTAAAACTTTATCTGCCTGTTAAAAAAAAGAAGATAATCTTCTCACAAACTGGTGATTTTGAAACAGGAAAAAAGTGGGGAAACAACTGAAAAGACTAACATTTGAATGAAACCTGAAAGCAAGTAAATACTTTCTATGCTGCCTTATGGTAAACTTTGGTAATATTGATCAAGAACAACACTGGCTGATGATGAAATACAGTCAGCTGGCATGGTGACACTGCCAGTATTAACCTGCAGGGCTGGACTGGGACAGAAAATCGGGCATTTTGACTACAGACCGGCCCACCAGGTATTAAAGCCATAAAGCCTTTGAATGAAAACAAATGCTGTTGTGACAGTCCCATATGGAAAAGAAATAGTAAAAACTTACATGATTTACTCATGAAAATGGCCACTTTCTTATTACTTTCATATGTTGTTTTAGTATCCAAAACATACAAGATTCATTATATAATCTTTCAAGGGATCTTATATCTGTTTTTACTCTTGTATGCTTTTCATACAAGTTTCACACAAGACAGATACAAACTTTATAAAATTTATATATATCTTTTCCATATGTACACTGTCTTGTTGGTATATGTATGATTTCTATACATTTTACATCAGATAAAAACTTTGGTTGTAAGATTTAGATAATTATTTAATAAAAGCTAGACATTTTAAATGAGAATAAGAAAGAAAGGTATTTCTTTGTGCCCCCCTTTTGCCTGTTAATGCCCTACCTGGCCCCCCTGGCAAAACTTTCCTAGACCCGCCCCTGCACAGTTACCAGCTGTCAGCTACATAAAAAAGGATCCTGGTGTTATTTGTCTCTCAGAAACAGTTCATAACTTCCCTTCAACTCATCCATGTCACCTAAAAGGTAAACCTGTTTCTCCATCATCTGTTCAGCTCTGATGATCCAGTAAGGACATCTCCTGGTTTCATCTTCATGTTTCCCTCTCACCACATAACCAAACCGACATCATGACCAGCAGGTTTACAGCTGTGGCTCCAGCAAACATCAGCTGATACTAGAAATTAATATTAAATAAATTCTAACAAAAGCTGATCAAGCTTAAACGTGCTGCTGTTGTTTAGCGCGACATCTGCTGGTTTCCTTTCTGGCGCAAAGTGGGCGATAAATAAACAAGAGAAAAAAGCCGATCAGCTGATCATTGATCAGTTTCATGATTGAAGTAGCAACAGGAGAGGGAGGGGGGAGAATGAGAGAAGTTCACTATCAGTAACATCATAGCACCCACCCAGCTGTATAAAAACTCCGTCAAGCTGGCTAGAACGCAGTACGAGTTATTGTAACTGACAGTAAAAAGTCAGCACAACAAAAATAAACTCCACCTAAACTTGGTTTATATCTGACCCAGATAGACTGCAGGTCATAACTTCTTACCTGAAGTTCAGTTCACCTGACACTCGGACTGGTGGCCGCCTCGGGGCTCTCCTCCTGCCTCCCCTTCCCTCATCCACCTGCTGGCCTCTGTGGAAGCCCCGCCATAGACACCACCAAACAACTGAGTTATTTTTACACATCGACCTGCATCTGGCCAATCCACCACCTCTCATTGTTCATGCCATTACAAAAAAAAATAAAAAATAAGTCACCGGGCATATGCCCGGTATGCCCGATGGCCAGTCCAGCTATGTTAACCTGCAACCAAATCTGCAGCTCCATACAGCAATGTTACGACTTAGATTATATCTTATAACTCATAACTCTTATGTTAGCTGCCCTCAGTAGCATACTGTCTGAAATATTCGACGGCTGCAATAATTCTTTAAGTGCAATTTTTTCCTTGGTATTCTAATTTCACCTTAGTTTACTAAACTCAACAAACTTAATATTACTTACCGGGACATTTATTCTGTCCTCATTTTCTTTCACCGAAAAATTGTTTCGTGCAGTGCCGTCTTTCATGCTTGGCTCTCCTACCTTTGCTAACTTGATGCACATAGCGCAGAAGCCAATGCTGCATTCACTTACACTCGGATATCTGAGCTTCACCGTGAAAACATAATCGTACATTTGATATTTGATTGAATTTTATTGTTTTGCCTTTGGGGTGGCACCTGGGGTGGCCAGTCTGGTTGGGGGGGTGGCCTGGGGGGGCACAGGCCACCCCGCTGGACACGCCACTGCTAAATAGTACATATGTGAAAACATCCTTAGATTACTCCCTGGAAGTCTTTTCTGGACAGACATCTTCACTTCTCTCCTGCCCCACCCAGCTCCCTCCGAGCTCCTCCACTTCACAAAGTGAAAGTTAAGTTGAAGGATCATGGTTCTGATGTAAAAGAGGCTATACAGTGTGTCGTGCAGACATGCAAGATGTCATAATAGGCCTGAGTGAATGATACATAGAAGAACAACATCTTAATCACGAGATTTGGCAATTTAATCTGGTAAGGTTTTTCCCCCCCATTCTCATAGACCGATTGATTAAATCCCTACAACTCAGTGTTCAGAGGTTACCATAAATATTCAGTGAAGAGCAGATTTAAAAAAAAACAACAACATCCATCCGCTTATCTCAAACACACACACACACACACACACACGTCACACACATGGGGGAAAAAAAAAGATGTTTGCCAGCTGGTACAAAGTGATTCTGGTTTCCATGGAAAGTACAGCCCCAGTCATCAATGTTTTCAATAACTCATGCACCTGGATATTGGGGTTAGGGGTGGGGCTATTTTTCCTTACAAGTGTCCTGACACAGACAGCTGTAAGTCATCAGTATCTGAGAGGCCTCCCCTTCATCATTTTCATAGAACCAAATGTAACCTATTCGTGTGAGCTGTCGGAGACCTCTGGAGCATTTTTAATTGGTTATCTGACTAAAATTATGACTCACCTTGTGCTTCAGTCTCCGAGTGAAATTCTAGTGTTTTACGAGTCTGTTTTTTAGCCAAAAAAGCTGACTTGTGTCTTCACATTCTACCTTCACAGGGTAACGATGCAGCTTGCTAAATAGCCTTGAAATAAACTAAACATGGCGACTTCTGGTTCCAAAATCCCAACACTGAGGCTTCAAAATGCCCAGTTCAACACAGTGGCTACATCAGGCTGTGGTAATCATTCAGATGACTGTAAGGGATGCACAGAAGTGGAGTTTTGTTACGTCATATTATGTTCTGCATGTATACAAAGCAAAATTATAAAGGAAGTGAACCACTACACGAGAAATAATATAAATTGAATATAAAAAGTCTGATGCTGATGAAAATTCCCTTCAAGCCATGCATGGATTGAGTCTCTGGATCTGGATACTCGATAAGAGTTTGTAAAGGTGTGATGCTTAATGTCCACAATTTAATCAAAGCCACGTTGAGCTGACGTTTCTTTCTGATAAAATGCAAATCCGTTGATATCTAAACACACCAAAGAAAAACCTTTATGGCTGAAGGTAGAGGGAAGAGAAAAACATCAGAGGCAGAAGTTCCAACTATAGTTACTCGGACCTCATAAAGACAGCAAACATCTGATGCTTCCTTATTTTACAAACGACCGTTCTAAAAGCAGAAGAATACAGCGAGCTCCTGCTGTACTGCTGAATATTTGCATTTTTGCCTCAACTGTGCTTTAAAACTCGTTTCTGACTTTGGCTGTCACTAACTCCCAGATGTGACATCTTGGACGGCGTTCATCTTTAATCAGAAAACTCCACAAACAAAAAAACCCCCAAAACAAACAAAAACCATGTGGCCATTGGTGATAATAAACAGAAGAGGGCCGATTCGAACTGATAAAACCTTTATTTCACTTTAAATCGTCTTTTACATTTTGTCCTGTTTATAACATGTAAGGTGAAACTAGAGTTGGAATTTTTTTTTTTTAAAAGACATACACAAATCTATTATTACGTCAATAACCAGGGAGGGGTGTGGGGTGGGGGGGTATCGAAGGGTGTTTTTTTTTTTTTTCTTCTTTTTTTGTCATTTTCTCATTTTTATAGGTGTCCTGAAGCTAACTCTAAATTTTCACAACCACGTGCGCTGCTAAGCAATAAAACCGTCACAGAAGCAAACTTTTTTTGTTGTTGTTATTTTTTGGGTTATTTTTTTTTTTTCCTTTTTTTTATTTTAAGCAGAATACTGGTCAGTAAAAACAAAATGATTTCAGATACCAGATATACAGACAGGCTCGGTGCCACATTCACTACTGCATGGGATCATTTTTTTCCTTAAAAAGCGTAGAATAACTGCCTTTTTGTTCAGCTAACGAGAAAAAGAGCGGCAGGAGGGAGGAACTGGGTTGTTTTTTTTTTCCTGCTTTTCCAACCTTTTAAACATCAGTGCATGAAAACATGTGTCCCCAGCAAAGTAAAGTAAAACAAAAACATTGAGACGTATGACTTCTCTACACCTACAGAGTGGAATGTCGAGATGGTTGATGACAAGGTTATTGTGACACTGAGCGCGGGGGGCAGCGCTACCAACAAAACAAAAACAGGATTTCTGGTTAGCTGACGTCCGCCTATATTTCATCACATCTCAGTCTAAAAACGGGGGTCAATTGTGGGGGTTTGCCTTGCTTCAGAGCGCGAACAGTATATTGATATTGGACTGCAAAAACTGGGAGGAAACGTTTGCCAGAAAAGAAAACCAGGAGTGAGATTGGAAAATGAGCTAGAAAATGTACCGTAAGTTGCTGATTGAGCGTTGCCTCCTTTTGATGCAGTGGACAGATCTTTAGATTGCCTCGGCATATATACGCATGCTTAGCAAAACTGGTCCGAACTACGTGTTCTCCCTCCCACACGTGCACCTGTTGTGGACTCTAACTGCACCACAGGTGACATTTAAAAACAATGCTTCCTTTGTTTACATCTCTAACAAGTCTCATTTTAGTTTCGAGCTTAAAAAGGCCAAATATTTTTGCATGTTGTTAGCAGAATTTCACAATCAAGTCCGATTTGTATTTTTAGGTCCATCTTACTGATATTTTTTTCCTCTGCAGCTCACCTGGAACGATCAGGTAAGAAATGAGGAAGCAGTGAGTTTAAGTGTCGGTCCACAGAGTGCACAATTTCTGCGGCAGCAGATTTGTACTGCGATAAATGAAAGCGTGCATTCTTGCTGGTTGATCACACTATTCAGCAGCAAGTGGAAACTTAGAACTTGTCTGAACTTGCCCGTGCAAGCAGTGAGGAGGGCGCAGAGGGAAGCGAGGGGTCTGGGACGGGGATGGTGTGAGGGGATAAGTACCAAAAAAACTAAACAAAAAAGTGACTGGGTGAAAGCAGAGGGAAAAAAAAGCCCAAGCGTGAAAGAGCAGCTGACTGCAACGGCTTCAAAAGTTCTCTGCAAGCATGTGTTCAACGAACAAGATCCACAAAACCGTTCTGTTTTCCAAAAGACAGATTTACAGTTAAGCTCTAAAAATGTTTTACAATTTTACAGTCTCCAAAAACCACAAAGATTAGTTTGATTTGTTATACAAACACACAAAAGTAATTAAAAAGACAAAGAAAAAAAACAAGCATTTGCAAAGATAAATGAACATGTTTATAACCGAGGGGGGGGACAGTAGTACTCGATGTTCAACAGCACCCGACAGGAGGTGGATTTCAGGAGCAGGTGGAGGGTGGGTTGGGGTCGTCCCATTTTGCGGTGGAAAATATCCTAAATTGAGTCAAACGTGAAGGTGGAATGTATGTGCTTTTGCTTTTAATCATTATCCAAATCATTTTTCTTTGAAGCCCAGTGCAGGGATTGTTAAATAGAGAAACAAAAGCAGGTGAGTGTTTGATTATGCGGCAGGTGAGGCGCTTTTGATTTGGGGTTTTTTCCCCCTCTTTAGACTCGTCAGTGTCACAATACAGCCTTGTAAGGAGGACCCTTCTGTATAAACCTCAGCAGAATTGCACTGCTGCCCGAAACACACACAACCCACTCCCACTCCCTCCCCCCAACCCGCCACTCCCGCCCCCCCCCCCCCCCCCAATCCCAGCTCAATATCGATTTTGCCATCAAACAAGGGCTCTTGGTGGCAAGGTGGAGGAAAAACTAAGCAATCACAGTGTTTGTTGAAAATAAATGGACAGTTTAATAACCTTTGTTTGTTTGTTTTTGTTTAAAGTGGAATAAAACCAGCCATTTTTTGCCAGTACACTAAGAAAAGCCAAAACAGAAGGAATGGACAACTATATAAATGCATTAACTCGCTAGAGAGAGGAGTGGGGGTCAGGAGGGAAGGGACTGAGATGTTAGGAAGGAGGAAGTGAGGGGAAGAGTGGAATGAAGAAAGAAAGATAAGAGGCGAATGTCGACTCTAGGAGACGTTAATTTATTTGGTGGTTCTGGATAAAAACCCTCCCCGCGTGCTATAAGACTAGACTGGCCAGTGGTTTTTAGTTGCTGGCCTGCAATGGAGTGCCGTGATCGAGGGAGGGTGACAGGGATGGATTAAATGGTGGGGGTGAAAGAGTAGTTTTCTGGGGGGGTCCTCCTCTCATATCTGTTTTTAATATTTGTCTGAAGGGCAGGTACTATTCATGCTGTTGGTTATACAGAAGGGAAGTCGGGAGGCTGGGACTGAAAAAGTGGGACGAGGGAATGAACGGGTCGTTTATGTGTACGAAGAGGAGGAAGTAGAGAAGAAAGAGGAAGAGAGATAAAAGGAGGAGGAGGAAGAGGAAGAAGAGTGTGGGGATGGGTTAACAGTGAAGTGCGCTCTAGTTCTCTCCATCGCCGGCCTCACCCTCATCTCCCTGGTTTTCCGATGTCCACAGCTGCAGAGAGAGAGAGAAAGAGAGAGAGAGACATCTTTCAGTGTCGTCTTCCAGACTGCGAGGTACAAAGGAAGGTTTGAGCATCTTCAAACACTCAGCGTGAGCATCTCTAACAAGTGTTTCGTGATGCTGTCGAGATATTTTTGGTAGTCCATCTTCATCTGCTTTTATTTTCACCATTTCTCCTCCAGTCCAGTTCACTCCAACTCCACTTCCCAGAAAGCTTTTCAACAACCAGGAGTGAATATACTGCAGCAGAATAGCTGCTACATATAAATACACAGATCTGCAAGGGGGAAACGTACAAGTCCTGATTCGGTGCAGCTCAGGAGCAGGAATCTATTCAGTGCAATCTTTTTGTCATTATTACGGTTTTAGAAATCCCTGTGTCAAGCTCCCCTCATGATAATAACAGTTCAAGGGCAAAAACAGAGTCATAAAGAACAGCATTCTTTACTGAAGGCAAAAACATTTACTTCTGAGTTTTGTGGCTGCCAAGAATTGTTCTATTATTACACTTAATTGTAGCTTCTTGAAAGAACCACAGTATTAGGGCTCATTCAAGTACACTTGAGGTGCTTAAAAATGCACTAACACCAGCTGCAACGAGTTGATGACCAATTGATAATGAAAGAGCCACTCCCAAACTTAAAGGGTGACCTTTGAGGTGGTTTTCCCTTTGTGATAAATATAAATGGTGAATCTTCTAATTAAACATGGCCAGCGTTTCAAATAACGAAGTTTGGTATGTAAGAGTAATCCCTATAAAGAAAAAGCTCAGGCGCCAGGCTGCTATAAACACTCAGAGTGGTTCTCTTGGAGATCTGTACTGATGTCGAAGAGAGTGGATACCCGTTATCGGATCATCTGAGGCAGTGTTTCCCAACCACTTGAAAATGATGAGGTGTGCTGTGGAAGATTATTTGGTTCCACCTGATTAGTACTCTAAGCGATCAGCGTGAGTAACGGGCAGAACAATTACATTCTTCCTCTAGAGGGCAGTACAACGATCTGCTAAGGATACGTTCACACTGCAGGTCTTGATGCTCAATTCCGATTTTTTGATCAAATCCGATTTTTTTTGTCTGCTCGTTCACACTACAAATAAAATGCGACAGCAAACGTCCTCCAGTGTGAACGCTCAAAGCGGCCCGCATGCGCGAAAGAAGATGTCACACACAACGCGCTCTGTTTAGACCCAGAGCAAACAGTATTGTTTGACTGATGGCCCTTAATATAAAGACTTCGGACTTCACGTTTCCCAATTTTTGCTTAAGTTATTTTGTTATTTACATAATAATGTAGATAACCTAATAATGATCCTTATTGCTGTTTAAGAGAGGAGCGGTGCTTCAAAGGATAGTTGCAGATTTCTGTCAGAATCTGCAGATTATACAGTACAAATAAAATGTTCACGTTGTCTTCCCAACAGTTTCACTGACATCTACACTGGATGGCCAGGAAGCGTTCGTGATGTCTTCTCCAGTGCTGATAATTAGCGTCTGTCTTGTGTCAGTGATGTAAAAGACGGATTTAATGCAACTTGACCGTTCAAACAGCAGTCTCTTTCTAAAACATCGGATATGTATCGGATTCAGTACCACATACGAAAGTGACCCAAATCGGATTTGAAAATATCGGATTTGTGCCGTTCACACTGTCATAGCATGATCGGATATGGGTCGCATAGGGTCAAAAAAAAAAAAAATCTGATTTGATGCGCTTTCGCCTCCAGTGTGAACGTAGCCTAAGTGGGTTGCCAACTGCCAGCAAAACAAGACGACGGAGAACAAATGACATAATAGTCATGCTGTGAACGCAGCGCTTAACAGCAACAGATAAATATTTGAAAAGAGAAAGTACCCGGGTCCTGGAAGAAATTTAGCCCAGATGAAGGCCATAGCCTGAGTAGTGGTCCACAAAACAAAACCAAAAAAAAAAAAAAAAGGATACTGGGGACATGTCAAGCCAAGTCCACTATACCTGGTACACGGGGAAAATTATGAATATGCTTTCTGTGGCATCTTTGTTTGGTGGTGTACCGTGTGATTTTTGTAATGTCAAATATGTGCCGTGGCTTCAAAAGGTTGGGAAACACTGCTCTGAGGCACACATCTACATTTCACTGTGTGTTATACTTGTATAACTATGCATGTGACAAATAAAGAACCTTGAACCATCTCTGGCTAGTAACACAGAAGCTCACCTTCTGTTTGCATGGGGCAGACAATTGGAAAAACTTTAACTTAAAGAGAGGAGCTAAAGCAGCTTGTTTTAGACAGAAAATGAACTGAAGGTCTGAACCAGGGGTGTCGACCTCCAGGCCTTGAGGGCTGGTGTCCTGCAGGTTTTAGATCTCACCCTGGGTCAACACACCTGAATCAAATGATTAGTTCATTACCAGGCTTCTGGAGAACCTCAAGACATACTGAGGAGGTAATTTAGCTTTTTGAATCAGCCGTGTTGGATCAAGGACACATCTAAAACCTGCAGGACACCAACCCTCGAGGCCTGGAGTTCGACAGCTGTGGTCTGAACCAAGGCCCAGTATTTAAGAAAAAATAAAATAAAATAAATAAATAACAGCTCAGATCAACATACATGACACCATTTGATTTTGTTTTCATATATATTTTGATCTCATCCTTATCGTTTATTTCTTTTATTTTTAACCCATTTCCTTCAATTGCAGATTTACAATTATTTTTGGATATTTCTGCAACTATTGAATCCTAAAAATAATCCTTTGAAATAAAAATTTGGTTGTACACTAACCAGCCACAATATTAAAGCCACAAAGTCTCATTTCCCACTAATCCTTGTTCTGGGAAAACCTTGGGTCCTGGCATTCATCTCAGAATGACGCTGATAGGCACTTACCCACCTAAATATTACTGCAGACCAAGCACACCTCTCATGGAAAGGGTACTCTGACAAGAGGAGGAGAAGGAGAAGAAGCAGCAAAAACTGCCCGAGGAACACGACAAAGAGAGAGTCCAGTTCCACTAAGCATCTTCAGGATGAACTAGAACAAACCCGGATCTACGGAGACCCCACCGCCCGACCCACAGGACCCAGAGGATAAGCTGCCAACCTCTCAGATACCGCAGGACAACCTCATGTCCATGTTCCAATGGTTCAGAGTTGTTTTAGTGGCACGAAGCAGCCCTAAACAATAGGTAGCAGGTAGTTTTAATGTTGTGGCTGATTGGTATATCACTTAAAACACAGAGTGGGCAGAAATGCCGGATTAGCGATGCACTGATCAGATACAAACACAAAAACTGGACCGGATATCTGTGATAGAGAGCCAATTCATCCAACCAGCTCTATGCTCCTCTATTTATCCTGTGGCTTGGTCTCATTTATTCATTTGCTCAATTTAAATTAAAAAAAAAAAAAAAAAAAAAGACCAAACAAACAAAAACTTAGTAAATTTACTTGTTCAAGGGGAGCCTGGTTCCGTGTTAAAAATAAGAAGAGGTACAATCAATACCAGTGTTAATTATCCGTTTTCCTAACTGTGAGGAAGAGGCTGTAGCAGGCGATCCAGCCAGCGTATCAGATCGGAACTACAAACACTTGATTGGTGCATCCCTGGTAAGCGTGACTCTTATAAGTTTAAAAGAGAACAAGCAATGCTGTAGTATGTGTATTGTGCACACAAATATACTTCAGCATTTTTATTTGTGGATTCTAGACGGCCAAGCTTAAAGACTTAAATTTGCTGGCTGATGTGCAACAGTCAGCAATGTGTAAACGTTGCTGCATATGAATGAAAAACAATTCCACTCAACATATTCTTCTAATCATCAGTATCCTGCTGGCAGGTAGCATTAAATTAATGCAGCCTGTGAGTCTGTGATCATGGTAATATGATTAATCAGTCATCGACACTGTTGTTCTTCGCCATCGGATCCTGGCAGAAGAAAAGAGAGTAGAGCAAAACCTTGGCAAGTGGCTGCAAGCTGCATATCGGTGCTGTGTGCTCGGTTGTTGGCCAACACATAAAAAAAAAATGTGAAACAGGATTTAATGGCAGCTGGAGTTGAAACACTGATGTGAACTCTGATTTGCATTCTTGAGCTTTAGCAGAGTTTTGTCCCAACCATACCCAACAGGAAACCCGATATAACAGTGTCTGTGAATCACATCGCATTTATGTTTTACACTCAACAATTACAAGTTGTGCCACTCTCCTCTAAGAGACCTTTAATTATTTCTAATTCTAATCCTGAAACTCATCGAGTTTCAGTAACGACACCTGTTCACAGGTATACTCACAGTGAGGTTGTCCCTTAGTAGCTGCATGATCAGCGTGCTGTCTTTGTACGAGTCCTCGTTCAAGGTGTCGAGCTCGGCGATTGCCTCATCGAAAGCCTGCAGGGAGAAGTTCACTGGTTAATTTCCTTCTGAAAACTTGTTTTCACTGAGACAAGCTTAAAAACAAAACAAAAAACCCCCCCAAAAAAAACATGTATGAGTTACAGCTATATGAAAGATATAGCATATCCAAATTGAGGACAGCTCTTTAATATTAGCTCCAATAAATCGCACTGGACCAAATTGAACTTGACTCAACGGTGTTTCATGGACAGGTGTGAGCCATTTCTCTGATGCTTCTTTGATCCATTAAGCAAGTAAAACATCTGCAGTTGCCAATTGTGATATTTGGAAGCTGTTGCTATGAACCAGCAGCTGTCAAAATAAACAAATCCACTGAAAGATAGCTGGGACACAAATGTAAAGAAACTGATCACAACCATGGTGGATGATCACAGGATCGTTTCAATCATTTCAATAGCAAAAAACACCTTTCATACCAAAAAGCCAACTATAGAAAACTCTCCAGAAGGTAGACATTTCATTATCCCAGTCAAAAAAATAAGGAAAAGACCACAAAGGAGAAAATACAGAGGTTTGTAGACCATTGCCCTGTAGAGTACAGGAAGCACACACCCAGCCGCAGATATCGTGGACGAGTGGTTGTTTTTGTTATTTAAAGTTCACTTGAAGTCTGCTGTGGGCGTCTGCATGGAGCCTCATGCTCAGCGTTTGATTAAATTGTGTCAGTCCGACCCAAGCAAACCTAAAAAAGCCAGGCAAGTTCTGGAAGAGTGCAGACGAGTGAAGCAGAGATAACCTGTACCACAGGCGGAAAGAGAAGAATCCACATTCTGAACGATCGCACACTTGGACGCTAGACCTTCTGCTCAGATTCAGCCCAATGCAGCAAAGTTTGACTGTTGTGTGCTAAGCAATACACAATGGGTGGACAATGACCCAAAGCATACTTCAAAAGCAACTCAGGAGAAAGAAGGGGAATACTGTGTAAATGGCTGACTGAGAGTAAAGGCCCGAAAAGGATCATAAAAGAGGAAACCCAGTGCTGATGGAGTCATTGGTTCCATATTTTAGCCCCCAATTCTTCAACTGTGAATTAAATCAGCTGATAATCTGCATTTCAACTGCATCCTGATTATTAGTTTTCAAAATAACAGTGGTATATAGAGCAAAATTTGGTTTTAGCAGTAAATGGCTGTATTTGTCTGGGAGGAAGAGCTCAGGAGCTGGTGAGACTCCATGTGTCTTATGACTGTTAAATGACAGACTGTTCAGTGGAGGAAGGACCACCTGTCTAATCTGCATTTCAATAAAAACGGCAAAAATGCAAATTCAGCCATCGTACATGAGTAAATAAAGTGTTAAAGACCAACCTGCTTAGCCAAAGAGCAGGCCTGCTCGGGCGAGTTGAGGATTTCGTAGTAGAAGACGGAGAAGTTGAGGGCTAGGCCCAGCCGGATGGGGTGTGTTGGCTGCATTTCCTTCTTGCTGATGTCGAAGGCATCCTGGTAGGCCATCTGAGAGTTCTCCACCGTATCTTCACAACACAAATGACCAGTTATCACGTGCTGTGTGAAAAGGTAAACAATCTTTCCCATTTAAATATATCAGAGGTTCGTTCAGACTACTTACTCTTCTTTGAGTCCCCAGAGGCCACCTCTGACAGGTATCTAAAGTAGTCTCCTTTCATTTTGAGGTAGAACACCTTGCTCTCCGCTTGAGATGCGTTGGGAATGAGGAATTTGTCGAGCAGGCTCTGAAACAGACAGATGACAAGTTTTTTTTCCATTTTGCACTTAGACATTACAGGTTGAGTATTACATAAAGACACACGAGTGGAAAGTAAACAAACACCTTGAACACAGAGGGTTTTGCTAATATTTCTCAGTCTATTTGCATTACGGCCTTTGCTAAAGCCAAACATGTGATGAATACAAACACCATTACCAACAGCTAAAGAGTAAACACCCGAACCTCAATTACGCTCATTTAATTGACTCTCCCATCCTACACATTTAAATAATGGATGGAGGCAGTCCTTTGGCAATCACTAACAGCATCAAGCTGCCAGACGCTTCTTTACACGTGCTTGTCGAATAGCTGAATAGCTTTAGAAATTCACTACCCCCATCCACACCTTTCAAATGCAGGATTACTGGTAACTGTATCTGACCATTTCCTGATGGCTACCTGTGCTTCTGCTGATCCCACCATTCCAGGTGTGTGTGTAGATAGATTTTCTGTTGAAGACAGCTTCTCTTTTTAGTTAAAAATTACTGCTAATGTTTGAAAACTGTAAAGCCTTTAAAAAGTTTGACTTGTCTGAATACATCAAAAGGTCTACTTCTCTCAACACCCGTACTTTCGCTCATTTTTATCCAGTAGATTTATTTTAAGAACACTGCTATTCCTTAATATGCATGGTATATTACTGAGCTATGATGTTTTTCCCCACTAGCTGTCATATACTGTACTGCTACAAATGCGAATGTTCAAAGTGCTCAAAGTTTCCATGATGAGGTCAGTGTTTGGACAAGTAATCATGTGAGCCAAATGCTCAACTTCACTTCGGTTTTTTCCTCTCGCCTCTGTGTGATCTCAATAAAAGCGGCAATCTCCCACCGTCATACGATCGCCACCACTCTGGTAGTGAGTACAGAAGCCCCGCCCACCTGATGTTCAAACCTATTTATGAGGAGAAGCCAATCAGAATCAGGAGGAGGAGAGCTAGACCAGCTGGAGTCAAAAAGAAGAGGATGAAATGAGGGTAACACGGATGGGGATTATTTTGAGCTGGAAATCCTGCGAAGCCATTCTACTAAAGCATGAGAAAAAAAAAGTGGAGCTAGATATGGGCATGGTGGGTGTAATTAATTGTGTTTTCTGTATTATCACATATATAAGACTCCTCTGTGCGAAAGAAATAAAGCCGTGTCCCAGTGCCTTGGGCCACCTGCTTATTAATGTGTTCTTTGTCTGAAAAGAAGAGAAAGCCAGGTTTGCTGCCGGGGTGACACCAACTTCAAGCATGTGTGTCACGGTTCATACCGCTGTTGCTGTCCTCATCTGATCGTTTAAAGAAGGGTTTTACTCTGACCATGTGATCAGCTCTCACTTTACCCCAGAGCCTCTTCCTCACTGAGGTCAGCTTTGTTTCAGTGATTACAATGATTCTGTTTTAATCTGCTGACTCCAGTAACCTGTCCTGGGAATGTCATGTAGACATGATATAGGGGCGGTAGCCATTTTAACTTTAGTCACTTGCACTCGGCGCTTTGACTTCTGAGCGAATACAGCGAGGAAATGCCTACATGTGATCCTGAGCTGATAACTTCGAGATGACAGAGCAACTAAAGAATGATTTGCCTCTTTTAAGTAGTTCCTGTAAAAGGAAAAAAAAAGTCACAAAACTGAATTTAAAAAAAATAAATAAATAAGCTGATTTTCCAGTAAGTGTTTTTCTTCTGGCGCTCCAACTAAAACTGAGCAGTGACTGTGGATAAGTTCAGCATCAAAAACAAAATGAAGAACAACATGTAATTTTTGGCAAGCCTTTGGCTATTGATGACTTTGCACAAGGTTAGCGAGTGCTCCGTCTATTCCGCATTTCAAGTTTGCAGCACGCCCGTCCACTCCCCACAGCAGTTGCTAAATCAGGTTACCTACGTTTTATTTTAGCAACAAATACACCTAATTTTAAAATGCAGAATTCATCTTTCAGCTTACAACAAAACACTACTCTTGGAGAGCCAATATGATGCGATATGATGATCCACTGGTACGCTGTTCTAGGTCAGGGTTACTGACATATTTTTCCATCCCGTGGATGCATCAAAGCTCTCCCCTTCCAAGCTTCCTGCTGCTTTAAGGACAGCATGTCTCTACCCATCCTTTTCTCCCATCATTCCTACAGCACCACATCACTGTGGAGGCTTGAAGATGGTTTGACCTTGAAGATATTATTAGAAGTCTGCTCATGCGCTAAAAAATTTGAGCTGCTTTGACCTTGAGCAATTTATGTTCTAGCCTTGTCAGGACCTGACAGTGAGGCCTAAGTCATATTTATTGCTACAAGTGTTTAAAAACAAAAAACAACTAATTTCTCACAACACTTTAACAGCTCCTTTAAAGTGACACTTGAACAGCTGAGTAAGGCCTTTATTTATACAGGAAGCTTCACCGAAAGTACTTTCCAGTTGAGGCAAAAGTATTAACGTTCCAAGTGTTTGAAAATGAAAACAAATGAGGATACTTGAAGCCTATGAGGTCACTTCAGGTTCAGACACAATTACTGTATTTTCCTTCAGCCATCCTTTATCTGAAGTCTGCACTAACAATAAATTATGAGGTTGGAGTGTGATGGAAACATAACTCACTCTGGGCTGCTGAAACAACATCAGCAGTTGGCTTATACCCAGTATATTGGGTTGATTCTGTTTGGTACAATTTCACAGGTCACTTTTGTTATTATATGCACTTTGGTTGTTATAAATTATATTTAAGAAGTGGGACAAGCCGTAATTTGAAAAAAATAGATAAATTAATAAATGTTATTCCAGTTCGTTTGCCTAAAAAGTAAAAGATGCTGGGAGGAAACAAATCCCTCTGGTGTTACATCAGGAAGGGCATCCAGTGTAAAAACTGCCAAATCAAACATGTGGAGCTACCTGCTGGGAGCAGCCAAAAGTATCTTCTGTGTTTGCTCTTTTACAGGCACCATATGGACTGTCGTTCAACTGATTCACATCGTTCAGCTTGATGGTTTTGAACCAAAATGACCCAGAATTCGGTAATTGTATTCATTGACATTATCACGAGGAAGATTTCCTGCATATATACTAGGGGTGCAACGATACATGTATCGATATCGAACCGTTCAATACAGTGCTTTCGGTTCAGTACGCATATGTATCGAACAATACTAAAAAATTTTATTTATTTTATCAACTTTTCTTCTGACGATGCTGTCTGTGTTGAGCGCTCAGTGGATCTGCGTTCGACTTATCCGCCTAGGCTGCACTGTCGAGCGCAGATCCACTGAGCGCAGCACAAACTAGCAAGACAGAAGCTAAGCTCGTTGCAACATGGCAAATTGAACCTCCCCCACCCTCATTCAGATCTGGCGTTTGGAACTATTTTGGTCTTCGTGTGAAGTATGACCCTGAAGGTAAGCGCGCCATGGACAAAAGTAAAAGAGTATGTCGGATGTGCCACGCAATGCTCAATTACATTGGTGGGAACTACTGCGTTAGTGCAGTTTGCTGGTTAAGGTGTTGACGCCATCCAGCCCCACGCACGGGGCGATCCGCGGTAGCTCGTTAACGGAGATTTGCCGTGTTGTGGCGTTAACGTCATTTCAGATTAACGCTGACAGCACTAGTGGGAACACAACGAATATGACTGCACATTTACACCGACATCATCCTAGTGCAAAGACAAGCGGAAGCAGACAAAAACAACAAGCACGCATGCTACAAACTTTACCCGAGTCATTTAGACAGCCGTTAGCACATGATTCTCCTTATGGGGACCTGATATGTTTAATATGCTGCTGAGAATATAGCCCAGAAGAAGCGTATAGTATAGCTTTTATTTTGGAAAGAGCCATTTCTCTGTAATAAACTCTCTTTTCCAAAGATGAGTGATTTCTCAATCAGATATTTATATTTGTTTCAGCAACATTACATTTAAAAACTGTACTTTTGAATTAAAATATATATTTATAATTTTAATAAATGACTAAAAAGGCATGAACATTTTTTGTATCGAAAAAAAATCGAACCGTGACACCAAAGTATCGAACCGAACCGTGAATTTTCTGTATCGTTGCACCCCTAACATATACAGGTAACTGCTGTATAAAAGCACACTTGCTCATTGGAAGAGTGACTCTACTGAAACGGGCAGTATTCAAGTGCACTAGTAGTGACACAGCATTACATCCAATGATACAGCATAAGTCAAATGTAAGCACAAAAGTAAGCAGTTAGTGTTTTCCCTGGAAATTTGAAGTATCACATAACTGTTTGAATATTTAGCTTGACGGAATTTTGCCTCAAGTGGCGAAACATTTCCTCCATACTTGGCAAAGTGTGGTGGTTTGCTGGAAGTGGTAAAAAGTACATGTAGTACCTTAAAAAAAAGCATCATCAGAAACTGATACACAACTCTTGCTTTTAGACATGCTTGGGCTTGTCTCGTCGTTGAACTCGAGGGACTGTAAACTCAAGGCATTGTTATAGCAATGATAGTGCTATATAGCCTTTTTATGTCACGTAAAAATTTGTACCGGTATTATCATGTACGATATGATGTGGCACAACCCTACAGCATTAAATTAGCACACTAATGACCTTCATTCTTGTCGTGAACGTTCATAAGGCATTTTACCACGATTACTTGCAAGTACTTTATCTGAGAAACACTTTGCATAGCTCCCTGGGATTGTGCAGGACCATGATGTCTTTGCGCAGTGGTCAAGAGTTTCAGAAGAAAGAAACACGCAGTAACTGATATGAAGCTGCCTGGCTAAACATTTATGCATAACTTTTTCACACAAGATCATAAAAATAATCTTGTGCAAGAACAAAGTCCATGTGAGATTCAAGAAGGGTGTCTAGTCAATGGGGTTACCGCTCAATATTAATTTGCTGGGAGTACGCACGGTTACTGTCACTTGGCACTGCAGTATTAACAGCACTGCTAAATGGGCAAGCTGTGTCATCTTAAGAACAATGGGGGGGTAATACACAGCTTAATCTGCCCACACCATCCCCCCTTTGGAGCACACGTGCGCGTGCACAGCTTCTTCTATAGAAAAGTGAACACAAATAAAATTAATCAAACGTGCCAAGTGGGGCAGCAAAGCAAAAAACCGAGAAGAAAATTAAAGCTTTGTTTGGCAGCTCTCTCAACAGCTGCCAGCTACGTTATTACCGGTACCATCTCCACAAGTAGCACCATGTGACAGCCAGAAGGGATCAACTACAGTGTGCCTTCCTTCACCATCTTCTGCCTTCTCTTAAGTATTGCCGTTCCTTCTATCATCACAACCATCCATTTTCTCCTTTCTTTCACTGTTCCTTCACAACTCCTCGTCCCCCCCCTCCTCCTCTCTGCCCCACTCTTGTTCATACCAGCACGTCATTGCAGATTTCTTGAAGTTCACCCTCGATCTTCACGCGGTAATCACGGGCCATCTGCTGTTTCTTCTCGTTCCCCTCCGTCTTCTGCTCGATGCTGGAGATGACGCGCCAGGATGAACGGCGTGCCCCCACCTATTAGCAAAGACAATGCAAACCAGAAGGAGTCACATTAAAAAACAGCATCTTACTGCATCTGATCTACAACTAAATGAGAATGAATTTAAGTATATCTAAGGTTTATTCGGGGCCACAATGCACCTTTGATTAAAGCATTACCATACATAACAGATGCCTGTGCATTTTCTTGATATGTTGGGTTTCAATCTGCACATTGTGGCGTGTATTTGCTCTTCTGAAGAAGTGACTATCAGGCTGCAGCACAGGCTGATATCTGCACAGAGTATGCTGAATCTGAAGCAGATGCTGATTGCCCATCAACTGATGCGGGCATCTGAGTAACCATGATTAAAAATGCAAATATTCAGGGTTGATTTTGGATAGTTTTGGTACATAGTTGGACATCAACAGCTGCAACAAATCATCAGGGCACAAAGTCATTAATGTCATTCTAAAATGTTAGAAATCACAAGTCTTTTTAATCACAGCATCAAAACTGATGAGCTGAAATGAGATTACTGAAAATAAATTAGATGAATAATGCTAATAATACTGCTTTTTCTTTTTTGCTTTTCATTTCCATTTATCCCACCTTCATTGTCTTGTATCGTTTTATTAATTAATATCTTTTTTCCAAGTCTGTCACTGAATAACAGTTCACAAAATTAACTGCAAAACCAGACGAAACCCGTCTGAACTGCAGTGTTTTATTTCCTACGTCCGAACTAAACACATATATACTATCCACTTTGCTGCAGTTGCTGTTGAAGCAGGCAAAATCAACTGAACTGTGTACTACTTGGTGCAGGCAAGCTTTAAGAAAAACCCCAATGATAAACAGAGCGGCAGTGCAGGAAAGCCTCGGGCTGTTCTTACATAATTTGTGCTTCAAACTTCAAAATCTTTACAGAAAAAAAATAAAAACCACTAAATGTAAAATGCACAGCTAAGAACAGTCTTAGAGCTGAACGAGTTGGCATTTTAGTGACTGATTCGTGCCAAGATGGACTACACTATGGCTATGCTGAACTTCAAAAATATTCGGCCACCCAAAACTTTTACAGTAAAGGTTTCCAAATAAATCTCTGAGAATGATTTAAAAACAGAGGACTGAAGGGAGGGACTCGTTTATAGCTGACATAGGTGCTATAAATGTATTGTTATCACTGAGCTGTGAAAGCGCTCTTTCTGCTTTTAAGATCATATGGGGTCAAAGAACACTTTCCTTGTATAATGTGCTGTGGTGACAAACTAAACATGAGAACAAAGAGACTCCTCTATAAAGTCATAACACAGAATTTTATGGTTCCTTTTGCAAAAGATGACAGATTTTTACTTCAAAAGAATTCATTAACACTACGAGTGTAATGTCTCCAGAAAATGATACAATCTGTCAAATTAATCCATTATTATCGGCATTTTAGTTTTGAATATCGCAGTTACAATCACAATTAATTTGGTCAGTACAGTATTTTGGTGATTACTCAACACCATATATCATATAACTTGGAAAGACCAAGGCTATTATTTGAACTGTGAGTCGTAGGAGAATAAATAACAAAAAATAAATAAAAATTGAAATTTGAAGTGAACAAGCCTGGTCAGGAGTACATCTGGGCTTTTAGCTACAAACCTTTACTATCAAAAGATCAAATTTTGAAGAATTTTGACAAAATATTAATTTTCATTTTCACTGCAGAGCAGGAGCAGATCAAATATACTTGTAATCCAACAGTGTTGCCAGTGAAAACAAATCTCAGCATATACACTGTTAAATTCTCAATTTCCTATGCTTATCCAGCAGAGATAAGTGATAAGGATAAAAAGGAAAACCATTAATCATTCCTATAGTCATCTAGCTTTTCATTGAAATCACAGGTCACCACTGATGATGGGCAGTGGCAGGTTTGCAACCTCTGTAATAATAAGGGGGATCCAAAAAAATAAAGCAATTTTTAAAGTGACATTTTCCTATCAATAATAAGAGCAAAATCGTATCAACCTTTCAGTTAGCTGAATTTATAATAGTTTACTCATTGTAAATGACCTCTCACGGCCCACCCGTAATACTTTCACAGCTCACCAGGGGGCCGTGGCCGACACTTTGGGAGTCACGGATCTACAGGTTTGCGGGGAGAAGAAGAATATCAAAACGACCCACGCACAAATGATAAGACTGATAGCATACCACGTTCTTGTAGGCGACAGAGAGCAGGTTGCGCTCCTCGTTGCTGAGCTCTGCGCCCTGCTCTGTCACAGCCTTCATGGCAGCCGCCATGTCGTCATAGCGCTCGGCCTGCTCTGCCAGCTTGGCTTTCTGCACCAGGTCGCTCTTATCCATCTTTTAGACTGCAAGAAGAAGGAGACCAGAGTTAGGACTTCACCGCTGCAGCTCTTCATCTATGACCAGAAATGGGCAGCGAAACTATACAGAGATAGAGAGCTTGTGAGAAACAGGTGTGGAAATCAGCGCTTTTAATAAGAGCAGAACATATCGAAGAAGCTGAAAGAAATAGCAGATGTGATAGCTAGAATACTGCACTTGCAGGTGCCACTTTGCAAGAAAACAGGAACGTGTAAAAAGCTGGTCAACCCACTAGCAAAGAGAATCCACATCATCGCACTTAGCGCATCCTAACGTCACATATGAGAGTGTTGGATATACTGGCAAAGACTTAATAAAATGTCTCATAAAATGTCAAAACCTCAATTGCAGCGAAATGGCTGCTCCCCGTTATTTCATCCCCGAGGGCTGCTCTACTCTCCAGATGAATCTGTAGGTCTAAGTAGGCCACATCATCGCCTTTTATATCTACACCATCACACTTTGGATTTGCCACAATGAGCTTTAAGCACTTAACCATTACACATTTAAACTGCTAATGAAAACACGACTACACCATCACGGCAACAGTAAAATGTACAAACACATTTATACACAAAGCAGCCTTAGCTGCTACAGTTTTAGCTCCGTCAGCAGTTATCTACCAGAGGGAAATTCAAAACTACCTCTCTTTTCAGTTTTAGCATCCTTGGAGCTTACCTGACCTCTCACCTCGCTGTGAAAGAGGGTTTCCCTATGGAGGGCAAAGAAAATATGAGCTATGATAAATGCCACAAGCAGAGGACTTTTATTTACTGTACTTCTCTCACATTTCCCACCATAAATAAAACCAAATCTGAGATTTACAAGTTATTTTTTGACAGATCTGATGTCATTAACACATCATTAAAATGGTTTCAAATTCATTCTGAACCAAGTTCTAGTCTAATAAGAGAATTACTGTCATTAATTCAATATCAAAGATGAAAGCAGGCCACAAAAACAGACATCTGAATTTATTCGGTTATTCTGAGCTGTTTTCTGCTTAACACTGGCTTTTATGTCAACTGCTCAGATTTTAAATTAAAGAGCAGGTTGTAAAGTATCTTTAGATCTGGTGCCTATAAAACATTTTTAGCACTCACTTGGACTTTTTCATGTGTTTTTCCAACAATGACTCACTGAAGATACAATTAGGCCTTGCTGTCAACAATTCGGCCTGTCGAGTCGACTTCTAGTCGACACAGTTTTGGCACCGATTTCAGTCTGGAACTGTCGATCAACATTTCAAATCAGCACAGATCCTATTTCTCCCCAACATTCTCAAACTGTGGCATGTTTCTGTGGTTAGTAATTTTCTGGTAACTGCCACAGTTTATTCATCAGATAGAGATTACCATTCTAGGAGATTTGTTTTAAGTGTGCGTGGACATATTTTTGAATTCTTTCTTCTGGTCAAAAGCAATTCTCCCAAGACAGTTCCATTTCACGAGTAACACCCGTTTTTGTGCGGTAAAAAAGACATTCCTGTGTAAAGTAGCGCCAATGCTGGGTTGTTAGTGGGTTTCCATACACTAACTGTATGCTTCAAATACTTAACACAACAGCTCTGACTTTTTTTTTTGGAGGGGGAGGGCATAGGATACCTTGTGCTTTGGGGGTGGTCCTGCTGGAAGACCCACTTCCTGTTTGTGGACAGATTTCCTCAGATTCCTCTGTTCCAATTGAAAACTCATTGTTCCATTAGGATTTAATTTAGCGGCCGCATCCTTCGGAGGCCGCATTTGTAGGCCAATTACATTACAGCGACGCGGCGAAGCCTGTCCAAATTCGAAGACTCCCCCAAATGCGTCCCCAGATTTGAAGGATGGGTCGGGTTTATCCTTCGTGGCCCAACCTATCCCAGAATTCATAGCACGGCTCAGCCAATTCCAGTTTTCAACAATGGCGGCAGCTGCTTAGTTTTAATATTACTCTTATTACTCTTTCTGGGTCACAAAATAAACTGTTAACATATTTTCAGGCGAGAATGTAGCTGTGCAAACTTCTGCTCGGTTTATCAAGACATCACATATTTGCAAAGGTGCTCCGACTTTTTCGGAGACGTCTGTTATCCACCAGCTCGATAGCTAGAGGCTCACTAGAGCCGGCGAGAACAGCGAACTCCCGGCACATCATTTTCAAACCCCCGAGGTCTTTCACTTCAGGTTAAACGTGATATATAAGTTGCTCAGATAATTTAAAAATGTTATTGTTTGGCTTTTTCAGAGTTTTATTTGTTCCTCAGTAAATTGGTTTGGCTGAGACTAACGTTACACAAGTTTTTACACAGCTGAATAAATGTCAAACAGAGAACTGATTAAACAGAAGTGTGAAATGATAGAGAATTTAGTCCAGTGTCCTGTCATTTTACATAGAAAGAACAGACGGCCGAGTTTATTAAACTTCGAGACAATCTGCAAATTTCATTAAAAGTTTAATAAACTATCATCTTGTCTTTATTTTTAGTTAGCACATACCTTAAACAGTTCAAGCTGTAAGCTAATGATAGTTATATAAGAGCAGATGCTGCTGGTGCAATAAGCTGTAGTTTTACGTCCAATAGACGCATGATCTGATTAGTCGACTAATCGCAAAAATAATAGGTGACTAGTCGACTATCAAAATAATCGTTTGTGGCAGCCCTACTTTTACAGGTTACGTTTTTATGTTCCTTCTTCTCTGTCTCTCAATAGTCAAAAAAAAAAAAAAAACCTAAACAAAAAAAAGAAATAAAAAAAACAAGTCTTTGTGGTTCATCCACGGGGGCTTTAGCAAACTCTTAGACAGCAACAGAGCAGTTTTTGGGCAGAAGTAGCTTCCTCAATGCATCCCAATGAGGAAAAGTGCAAAGCATTGTTGTTCAGCTTTCTTCTGGTGAAGTCTTCTGGTGAACAAAACAAGACGACGACTTTGGTAGACTAGAAGCTAGTCTTTGTTCGTTTCTGACGTCTATTAAACTCAGTGTCTCATGCTCCTAACAATCAGAGTACTTCTAACGATGCTCGATTTCTTTTTATAATAATCTTATGGAATATATAAATATAAATCCTGGGTTTGAAAAAAAGCACCCAAAGATAAAGTTCCTTTAACCTGAATTCCTTCTAATGACCAGCAGGAGGCGACTGGTCCAGCTGCAAAAAGAAGTCCAGTTGTGTACACGCTCATGGGTAACTGACCTTTCAGCTCGCCAGATCAGTGACTTCAATAAAAACTTTCCCGATGAGTTTAGATTCTCAATCACTAGCTACAAGACCATTCTAAAACAGGATAATATCAATTTTGCAAATTACCATCCCCACTGGTGTCAAAAAGGAAGACAAGGCAGGGCACCTTAGAGCTCGCCTACCTTGTGATTCATGAAAAGGTCACGCAACCAATTTCACATCTACCCCTCGATCCCAAGATTTGGTTTCAAAAACGCTTAGCTCAAGGCTTCACTGACTGCTGGGTGACATCGAGGCTACATGCATCTTGTACGGGGAATTATATATCCTTCCAATAATATGTTGTGAAGATCAGACTTTGAAAGACGCTCATTACTGACGCAAAACTGGGCCCCCACACCTGGTTCAAACCTCATTGACTGAAAACATTTAACTCAGATTTAACCTTTAAATTAACCGCTATTCTCCAACAGGTTCACATAGTCACATACAAAAATATGTTGTTTAATTTTGAATCTTTCCTCCTTTGATAAATGCCTAGGTATAGTATTTCTCATTTATTTTAACTGGCTTTTTCTAGTTAGTTTTGAAATGTGTAACCAAAAGAAAAAAAAAATAAATTCTTGAGAATTCTTTGGCCATATATATGCAAATGTGTCCAAAAATGTCTATTAGCTTTAGAATTAAGCCATAAAATACAGACATTTTTGGTACAGTGATTTTAGCAGTTCTTCCAGTGGTACAAGGTATTATGTCATTTTGGTTTTTTCCCCAGCAGTGACTCTCACTTCTTCAGGCCAACCCTACTGCTGAACTGCGACTGGTAAAGCACATGACAATAGAGGACACTGTGTACACAGAAGCTATCTCAGCAATCTAAACAAGTAGCGCCTTCAAAGTTCCAGGTAGCCTGCCTTACTAGTTCTCTTTTCACATGAGGAATGACATTGTTTTAAGAACAGTGTGTTGTCACAGCAAAGGACACTTGAGGTTGTCTTCTACTAATAAGTATTTTCTTTATATAAAAAAAAAAAAAAAAAAAAAATAGCAAGAAAGAAAGAAAATAACCCAGTTGGGGCAACATTCTGTGTACTTTTTTCAAATCTTAATCTATGATATTAAAAACATGTAACAGTTTACCTCACTGCCACCAGAGGGTGCTGAGGCATTTGTGGAAACAAATAGCCCTCTTTTACTTCTACATTTAAGTGGTTTAGTTGCTTTAACGCTTTCCCTAATTTAATTCACTCCGATCAATATGCAGATTTCTTTGCACACTCAGTCATTTTAATTGTTTATGTTTAAGAATAAGCACAAACAATTATGCATAAGGAAGCATTTTTGGTTTTTGTTAGCATTTTTTTGTTGTTGAATGGAGCTCAGATTCCAGGAAAAAAAAATAATTAAAAAAAAAAAAAAAAAAAAAAAAAAGGTATTTTATGTTTATTAGTCAACCAAACAGTAAGTCAATTTGTTTCCTATTAAACTTACAAACTGTAATAAATAATAATATTTTAAAAAATGACTAGCGTGAGGCGCTAACACTTGTATTTTAGTTGTAAGCAATCATAACTGCCAGTCTGAAAATTGGTATTTGTTAATAAATGAAAGGCATCTGCCAAAAAACACACTTAAAGCCTAAATACAGTATCTAGGAAATGTATAATATAATCTATAGGGATGATTTAAAAGAAAATTCAATACCAGATTCTTATCTTTACAACAACTACTGTGAAAATATGAAAAGAATGAGTACCTCTAAACGTCACAGCAGGAGAGCGGACAAATCTAACAAACCTTCAGCTATTCATTCACAACTAAACGGCCACTCCTATTCTTCTGCTGAGTAATTAAAGGCCTCTTGACAGGGAGCGCACCAACAGCACGTATCGAGCGCCAATTCAAAGGCTAACAAGCAGAAATCAATTATCTGCTGATGCTGAGCACAGTTCCATTAGTTTTCCAAAAAAAAAAAAAAAAAGTGAGACCATTATGATCATTATAAATTCAGAAACCCATTCAGTCCATTATCAGGACACTTGTTGAAGGAAAAATGTGATCCCTCTAGATTCACCAGCGTTTTGTCGAGGCTGACACATGGGTAATATAATTGTATAATTGTTTTACATTGGCAAATCCCACTTTAACCAACATCAGAATATATGACGACTGGTGTTTTAAGTGTGAAATCCATACAAAAAACTTTGAATGTTTTTAATAAAAATATGTATTCAAATGGCATTCAAAAGTTAAGCCAAAGGAGCTGCAACATTTTGCAGAGTGGGTCCTGACAGGGTTGCCGTATTAAGGCAAAACATAATAATCATGAATATTTGAGTTAACTATACTCTTACTATAATCTTAATTGTCTAATAGTTATTTATAACAGAAATCATTCATTTATAACAGGATTTGTGCAACTTTAAATATAATTATAATTTTTATAAAAAGGTTAACAATGTCAGGGACACAGGATCATCTCGTGGGAAGCTGAACACCAGTCACCTCCAGGCTGTAGTGTCTACACGCCTGAGATTGTACACAGGAAGAGGTAGCCAAGGCTGCAGTGGATTCTGAGGACTTTCATGGTTTGTGGAGCGACGGCGAGTTGAAGTCGATGACAAACCGACAATTCGATAGCATGCTGGCAAAAGCTTACAAGTTTAGAGAGTCAAACCCTGCATACAACAAAAGGTTCACCTGCACAAACGTTTTAGAACTTTCATATCATCTCGATGGTCACCCAAAGTCTTCTTGGCTGAATTTGATCTAAACAGTGATTTTAGGGTTTTAGGGTGGGGCAAAAAGCAAACAAGGTCAAACTTGTTTTTGATTTATAATAAAAGACAAAACAAGAGCCTCATAGCAGAATTTTTTTTTTATCCTAATTATCACAAAACCAAAATCATAATTGATATATAAAACTGATGAATTAATGTTCATCACTGATGGTGGTCACAGAAACACATGATTTAGGTGGTGACAGTGTTTGGCAGGGTGAAGTCCCCCACCACCACCACCTATCATTACCAAATCTCCTATTCAGGTGCCAGATGCTGATGTACTTGTATTAACACGCACCACAGGAAAGCAACTTTATTTTTTTGATGAGACACCAGGACACAGACTGCAGTATTGGTTCCTGGCTATTATTTTGTTTAATGTGTTTCGAACATAATGCATATTAACAAAAGTAATGTTAACTTCATAATTCATCAAAATTTGATTCAAGACACCAGTTTTGCTCAGTGGTTTGAGCAGGCAACCATATCCCAGGACCCAGGTTCGTGTCCAATCCAAGACCCTTTGCTGATGTCTTCCTCCACTCCTGTTTAATCTTCACTGTACTCTCCAATAACACTGATAAAACTAAAATACTAATAGTAGAATTTAAGATATAACATTGAAATGATTTGATTCTGTTAAGAATGTAGGGTTCTGAAAACAACTTGGGTTTTGTAGCGATTGTCATGGGAACTGGATACAATGTCTGATATTATAGACATTTTATTAAAACCAATTAATTAAAAATAATATAAAAAATAGGACAATTTTTGTTCTTGTTTAGGAAGATGTGAGGATCATTTCTGTACCAGGTGTGTCAAACATGGTTCATTACTGTTTGATTGTGTGTAGAAACGATACTCCTACCTAACAAGGCGTGTCATTATTATTATTTTTTATATATACAAAGGATAGAAATTATGTAATGGCTTGCATTACCTACAAACACTAAAACGGGGCTCCGCCTCAATTTAATTGCCAGGTCTATCGTGCATCGTAATTCACACAGCTGTGTTATGACATATTAGCACGAGTTAGCACTTAGCATTAGGTAAAATGCCGCTGGTCGCGATTACAAGCGCATTAATGACGCATTGCTTTACCGCCATAGCGAGCTACACATCGGCTTGACATTGATCCAACTCAGTCCAAGCTACAATCGTCTGGCACACGATCAACGTGCTTTGCATTTGCCGTGCTGTTATTGAACCACCTAGCTAAACAATTATCGTTAAAAAAATAAAAAATAAAAAAAATCGAGGGACACCATCTTCAGCTTTGGACCGACACACGCCCAACCGAGTAAAATCCATAATCTCGACAAAAAGAGTCTGACACGGACGTTTTTAAAAACGGCCTCGGGGCACGAATACTGAGGTAACAGCGCTGAGTCGGCCTGCTAGCAGTTACGCCCTCCTTGTCGCATTCCCCTGCGGAATTTTAAGATGGAGAGCTAGATTACCGCCAGCTAGCATGGAAGCTAAACAGTACGGCTGCTTACTGGCTTTAATGGTTAGCCTAGCCCGCTAAGGGGATCTGACCCAGTTCAGTCTGAACGCCGACGAGGTTACACCAAAACCGGTAGCCAAATAATCTACGTAGTTTAATGTTTAATTAGTTCTATGTCTTCACTATCCTAATCGAGCTACATAAAATCGAAAGATCTTGAAATTAAGTCGAATTTGAGGGGAGACTCCCAAGGAATATGGAGGGTGGGTTAGCTTCCATATCGTTTCACTACGGCATGACGGAGTTCGTTTAAAGACAATCCATAATCGCGATGTCTTTTCCAGTCCATGCTGCGAATAATGAGGCCAGATATTACGATCGTCATATGGCAGATAGCGTCTGCGGTTTAGTTTGTCGCTAGCCGCGGCGCCATGTAGCTAGCACTGACTGCTAAAATGTCTGAGCTCTCGCGACGGCTGGGGTTGCTAAGCTGTCAAAATGGCCAAACTTGGTGCCGCTTCCCCCCCTTTCACGGGACCGCGGATCGCGCATGCATCGATCTCATTCTGGGCCTTCAAAATTAAAGATCAGTGGTATAATAACTGCATAGAGAGCAGAGGCAACCGCTCATATGTGTTTTATGGATTATTTCTCGTTATCCGGCCACATTCTCGGCCTAAACCCTCGCCCCCAGCCCCAGACCACAATAGGCACCTTCCGCCGCAGAGGCAGGCAATGGGGCTACCACTCGGACTGCTCCTCTCCACGAAAGACTGTGTTTACACTGTCTATAAGACGATAATCGAGTAATATGCTGGTGAACTCACATTTAAGATGTACTAGGAATCCCGATTTTATTCTCTCAACGATGTGAGTTTGTCAAGCCGTCCTCCGCTCGCTGCTCAGGGTATTCAGGGCAGTACCACTTCCGCCTGCTCTGACACTTCCGCTTCCTCTTAACCCCACCCCTCCCCCCGCCAGTATCCACGGCAACCGCGCCAGGGGGTTTCCTAAGCATCTTGCGAGGGGCTTTGACGTCAGGAGGGCCATGGCAACCGCTACAGGATGACGTGCGTCGGTCTCCGTGGCAACTGTCTCCCTGAGGCTGCTGCTGTCGTATCTGAGTTCGCCGTCGTGTCAGCTGACACAGCTCTGTGTGGGTTACACTGATTTATTTATTTATTTTTATTATTTTCAAGCATTTATACTTTGTAACAAGGAGTCCTGTTTCTTTCAGTACACCACCCACACAGCAGTAGATCATCAGGTATACTGTTCATCTACTTTTACTATATATTTTATCCGCAATATATATAAAAAATGTCAAGATGAAGGCTATATGTCTTCAATATCTTCTTCATTCATTCATTGATGGCTTAACCTCTATCACCAGTCAATAAACTGTCTCAAAGGATCAACATATGGCCCATCAAACCCAAGGAAGGTGAAACTGAAAAATGAAACCAATGCACAAGTTCCACAAAATACAGTTCTGTTAATAGCCACACGCATTCAAATCAGGTTATTTTTCTCATAGTTAGCAGATAATACAGCATTGTTTTTAATCATTTCTGATCAGATACCCAAATCTTTATAAGCCATATCAGTTTTTTTTTTCAGACATATTGGGTCGACATTTAAATTTGAAAAATAAGTGAGATTCCATGATTAAAAGCAAACCTTAATTCCACTATCGGTAAAAATAAAATTGATAGAGCAAACAGTAACAGTTATTCTATTTTACAAAATAATCCCAAAAAATTGAATAGCTGATTTCAAAGGAATAATTCAGTTTTTGGAAGAATTCTGTTAACAACCATGGAAAGGATCTCAAGATTAACTGGACCAATATACACTTTAACTGTATCAAACAAAACTATTAAAAAAAACAAAAAAAACAAATTCACTATAATTTACTTGGAATAATAAACAACATTGCATTTGAAAAAGCAACAAAATTGGTAGAAATGAGAAGTGATTAATTTTTTGAAGTAATGGTAATAAAGTAAAGTAACATCAGCGACGGTTTAGTATTCCAGTTTATCTTTTTCAAAAAGCTTATTTTAACCCCTTAAAGTTGCCATTCAAGTTATCTGATAAATGCTTTATAAGCACAGTTTGGCTCCACATAATACTTCAATCTGCATATATAAACAATATATTATATAGAAAATATAGTGATTATTGCAGATTGAAGTATGTCAAGATGTCAAGATCACTATATATTCTATATAATATATTGTTTATATAGAATATATAGCAATTATTGCAGATTGAAGTATTATATGGAGCGTATTGTTTTTATATTCTGTTATTATCGTTTACTGCTTGTATTATTTGATGAACATGTTTGTTAACAATTATAACAACAATTGTAACTTTGCTCTTCTCCGTGAACTGCTAACAGACCAACATCAGCACATGTAAGACTATCCCAGTGAGCATACATATTGAGCACTATGCCCCCATCTGACAACTGATGCTTTATGCAGGTTGACAGGCAATTTTTAGCTTCCCACGAATGACCAACAGACTACCAAGCTGAACTACAGTTTCTCTATTAATACCCACACAGTCCCATGTTAAGATGCCCAAAGCAGCCATTAAAGAAGACATAAATATGTTTACCAGCTGGTACAAGCATCTGCTTACAGAAAAAACAAATAGAATATGAATCAAAAAATGATTCACATTATATACTACATACATTTTACCTTAGTCCTTAATTTTGGATAGTAATCATTTCACTTTTGTAAAAAGTGTTTAAGAACTGCATTTCCAGTATAAATGGTGAAACGATCTTTGATCAGCTTAACAAAATACATGTTTTTTGTTTTTGTTTTTTTAATGGAAAAAATATTTATTGACAGCAGACTGGTTCCCTAGTGCTTGAGACCAATAAACTATTAGTCAGCAGTAAACTGATGTTTCATAGAGTGTGAATCATCAATATGTGACATCATCACTGACAACTACAGCTTGGATGTGCATAACTGTAATATCTGCATGTAACAGATCTGGTGCTTTGCAGTTATTTTCCTGATCAGGCTCATGGTATACAGTTCATGCTGGGGAGAGCAGAATTCAAATGCTAAAATAAAGAAATTGGAAACTAATGTAGAACGACATTCATCAATGTCTGCATCATGTTTCATGCAATTTTAGCTGACATTTTATTGATATTTACTCAGATCCCAAATTTGGGAGCTGTTATTGCTGAGACATTAAAAATGTTAGAAAAGTAGCAAAATTACTGCGATACTAGGTGTCTGGGAACTACAGCCAATTTTGTGTCTGTCAAAAACATTTTAACCTGCCTGAGGAGCCAGATAAGAAGTCAGGTCATTACTTTAGTCAGGATGAATTTTTCTCTGGGAATCTTTAATATGCCTGCAAACTTTTACTGCAGCTGTCATTTATGAGTTTGAGCCAAGGATGCTGTCATCTTCCTAACAGCTTTGCTAAAAGTTCTACTATACATATTGCTTAGACATTTTAATTTAGAATATGGTTATAGGCTAAATGATTTAATATTAATTTAATAATATTATAATGACAATACAATATAGTAACATAAAATATAGTGAAAATATAGTAAATTAAAATGTTTTTGTATTATCATACATAGTGTAATGCATTATGATATCTATGGTAAATGAAACTAGCAAGTTGCTGGAAACAGCACTCGGACTCCCAGTAACTTACTTCAAATATACAATGGATTTATTTATTTTTTTACAGTGCCCTTTGTCCAAATGAGGAGGCAAAATAATAATAATAATAATAAAATAATTGTAAAGAGAACCAGCAGCTCTTGTAATCTAGTTGATAAAGTGTTAAGAATTTCAACTGACTTATATTATTTTGTAAAAAGATATTCATACAGAGAGTTTTTAGACATCTTAATTTTCTTCTAATTACTAAGCTTCTGGAGTTTGGCATACAGAAAGTTTATGAGTTAATGAGTTTGCCAATCATTTAAGCCATCAAGTTACAAGTATGTCATGGTCCAGGATGAGGGCCTTGGTTGAAGGAGCGTTTTCTCTGGGTCCAGGTTGAGTTGGGCTCCTCCCTTTGGGCGGAGTCAGGTTCTTGCCTCTTACCAAACTCAAATGTTTTTTTATCCTCCGTCAATCAAGGAGCAGCATTGAAGGATCAGCTTGAGCCTGCAGAGGTAAATTGGATCCCCATGGTTGCACTGCAGCATCTAGTTGTCCCTTGCACTTGTTGTGCTGTCTCTCTGTCTCGAGTTCTTCTCGGCCTTGGTCCACAATTTGCAACTCACCTGTTTACTCACTTGGCTTTCCAACACTGGTCTGCTCGGTCTTGCAATCCCAACTCAAAGACAAACCTCTGGAACCACACCTGCCTGCCCTCCTGCATCTCACGTTCCCTTGGCCTCAGGAAAGGATCAGAACGGACAAAGGAACTAGAGCCCTCTTTTCATCTTGAACCCTCAGCTCCCACTGTTCTATTAAAAGAGGTATTAAAAGACCCAGTAAAATGGTGTAAACACATAAGACATTTATTTTTGTATGTTTCTGTAGTTTGAGTTGATCAAACATCAACTGCAGGGACAGATGCTATGCTTAAAAAATGTATTGATATAGCACATTTATAAAAACAAAAACAGTTAAAACAGAAAAAGATGCAGATCAGATGTGGATAATAAATACCAATAAAGAATCAGTTCACATTAAAAGAAATATAAGATTATAAGCAGAAAACAGAAGAATATTACAGAGAACATCATATGTAAGAACATTAAAAAATATATTCAAAGACAATTTTGCAAGCCTTATTTCCTAAAGTGTTGTTTCAAAGTTTTGTCCATGGTGTTTCAAGGTTTCTGCAGTAAAACGTAAGTATAAAACAAATACTTTTTCAATAAAAGCAGGTAGAAAGATCAGCGCTTTATACATAATTATTGCAGAATTTCAAAAGATTGGGAAACAAGGCTTTGATTGTTTGAAGTTCTGAATTACATTAAACTTTCACGGAGGTTTTCGGTCATGCCTTTTAATTTGTTATATGAATCAAGAATTTTGGCCTTGAGTCAAACATCTGGAAACAGATTTAAGATATAAATATATAAATAAAGTTCACATATCAGCAGTGGAGCCCTTTCTAATATACTTTTTTGGCTGCATGACAATGATTTACTCCTTAATATTACCATAATGAGTGTCTGGCCAAAAGCACAGCAGTAGTGGAGCACCACACCCTTCAGTCGATCAATATTCAGATCAATAGCCCACCCAGCTAACTGTATGTCAATTCAAACATGCTGCTTCATAGTTGCATTGGGGATTTCTGTGTGCAGTCACTCTGCCTCTATTTCTGCGTTTGTCTTGCTGCCAGGAATTTGTATTTGTGTTTTTTCAGAGTATTTGCAGTGTGGACGTGTTGATTTTGTGCCTTTGGTATTGTCTGGATGCACTAAATAATTATTCAGGAGTAGGCAGGTGGAACTGAACACCATCATTCTGGAGGAGCAACTGGATATCTTGGAAATGTAGAGTGACATTTTTTAAATCAACTTTACAGAAATTGCCTTACCAACTTGGTAACATTATTCCTAAGACTCTACTCAAGAATTGCCAGATGTGGGGTCCTTAATATGACCATGAAATGCTTTCAGGAGAAAGGTTTTACACTCTGAGGAAACAAAGGTTGAGCTATCTGCCCAAAATGAGAGCAGGTGTGTTTGTAAGGGTGAGGCTGTCAAACCTAAGAACACTGTACCAAGAGCGATGCTACCACTACCAACAGCAGCGTTCTTTAGGGTTGTTTTGATACCAGCGGTACTGGTACAGAGTGGATGGAATAATGAACAAGGCAGACTAACCCCAAATTCTTCTGGATTTCTGGACTTCTGGAGAAGTTTCATTGTCACGCAAGGCAAAGATTGAGTTATTTGGCCATAATGACAAGAGAACTAGATAAAGGTGAGGGTTTCAACTGTCAGGCGGTGGTAGCATGGCGGTGGTAGCGTCATGCTCTGGGACTGTGACTGTTTTGCTGCCAGCGGTAATGGTATGTTCCACAAAGTGTATGGAATACTGAAGAAGGCCTTTTATGTCCAAATTATTCAACTTCACCTTAAATCAACAGCTAGATGGTTGAAATTTGGATGCCAGTGGGTGTTCCTACAGGACAATGAGGCCAAACACAGATTAAAACTGTTTTCCAAAACCGATAAAGTGGGCTAACATTAGAATGGCGCTACCAAAGCCTATTGAAAATTTGTACACATTCTCAGTGCCAAGAAGAATGGTCAAATATCCAACCAGAATTATGCCACAAGATTGTTTATGACTACAAAAACGTCTTAGCAAGGCACAACTTGCTAAGAAACATTTAACCAAATATTATTAGACGTGTATGCAAATATTTGAGCCTGTATGTGTCATTTTGATTGTGTGTAGATTAGAGAAAATCCAAAATAAATCCAAACTTGTGTGCTGATTTTATTAAAGTTATTAAAGATGTATGCTGTATGATCATCCCACCCTGGAAAGAGAACAGTTTAAAGAAATCATTCATGATGTTCATGTGCATGACGAGTAGGGATGGGTATTGATAAGATTTTAACGATTCCGATTCCATTTTCGATTCTGTTTAACGATTCGATTCTTTATCGATTCTCTTATCGATTCTTTTTTTTTTTTTTTTTAAAAGGAGAACACTAAGGTCGATTAGCTCAGAGCTTTGTTTTATATCTTCTCTTTGAACAAGATAGAAATTTAGGAGTAACATGGCCTTACAAACCCAACAGTGAGATCTTGAGAGATCCAGCCTACGGCTCTTCAATGGGGTGTCACAGGGTCCCCAGGAAAAAAAATTGTAAATGTAAAATAATAAAATAAATATTCTTGTGAGACATATCACATATTGACGGGGTCGGGTTATGTTAAAAAGTATAAATTGTTATACTTTGTTCATTGGTTCAAAGGTACCCCACACTTCTTTTTTTGTTTGCTTGTTTGTTCTGGTGTATTTTTCATTTGAACTGTTACTCTGCCAGAGTACTCATATTTACAAGATGGCATTGAACGCCCCATTGGTGTATCAGGAAAACTATTTTGTACATATGTTCCTTGAAGAGGATTGAAGTCGTTCTTTTTTTCCACCGCAGCGAAGGGCTAGGAGTAGGAGAGGAGCTGCTGTATGTTTTTGTTATCGAATCGATCTGATTGTGAAATAAAGCTTATGCAGTGAGAAAGCAACTCCAGGAGTCATCCCTGCCTTAAAGCTGCAACATTCTTCTGTAGCAATAACAAAGTATAACATAAATTGTTCTGTGGCAATTACACAAGAATATCCAGTAATGTCCCTGCCTACAATTAAACACATTCACTTACCAAAAATCGGGGGCATCTGCTGTGGCAAATGGGTGCAAGCCTTTGACCACAAACTTAGACACTGCTCGGTGACATTAGTCTATCCTGCCTGAAAGGAGATGCTACCGGTAGACTGCAGCGAGAACTGCCAGCGAGCGCCAGCCAGACTCTGTCTGTCTCTCTCATCATGGTCACCTACATGTACAGTAATGGCAGGTCTTGTAATAAGGCAGATTGCGCTAACATAATATGCACTGTTAGTTGATTATTTACCTGCCGCATTAACGGGAGAGGACGTGCAAACGTTAGCGCTGCTGCTAGGTTGAGAGTCACGAGTCCGGAGCGGAATTAAAAACGCGTGTCATCGCGTGTTTTGTGAGCAAATGCTTTTGCATATTCATAGTGTTTCCTCCCTTAAATGAAATATCTACTTTGCAAGTTGCCCTGTTGTCATCGGTTCTCATAAAGTATAATCAAACTTTTGAGCGTTTGAGCCGCTTAGGCGCCGTGTTTCCTGCCAGGTAAATGACGCTCCGCAACATGGTGACGTCATTCGGGGCGACTGGAATCGATAAGGGAATCGTTTGCAAAAATGGCAAACGATTCCAAGGAATTGAAACAGTGGGAACCGGTTCTCAACAAGAACCGGTTTTCGATACCCATCCCTAATGACGAGTGTATGTAAACTTTATATGCGGAAGAGTTCTTTTATTCCAATTCCTAATCAGTGTGTGTTGGGCTACCTTTCTTAGTTCCCCAACAGAAAAAACAATCTGATAAAACCACACCCATCTTTGAACACATTATATGTTCACACACTAGTTAAATATACTTGTTATTGGTAGTCATGGGGATAGGCTTTGTTTGAACTTTGGGAGGGATACAAAAAGTAAGAGGTCAGACCATTTCTGCCTATCTGGCATTTCATTTTCTGCTTTTTAATGTTTTTTTAATGTCTCAGTTTTCCCCTTTCTCCACCTATTTGTTGTGGGATACACAAAAGAAAACACAAAACACTAAACTAGGGGAAAATTCTAAATCCACTTCTTTTTTCTCAGCCATCTTTTTGAATATGCATATGCCACCTCTTCCTGTTAATAAAAAAAGATGAATTATAAATATTATAAATCATCAGTTCTTGGATTTGCATACATCAGATGTACTTACTGCACTTTCTAAGTATGCTATAAATATCTGTAATGATTTAAAGGAACTATGTACAATTATGTCATAGAGTATGACTGAAGGCAAAGTTGGGCAACACTTCCCTAAGACTTGTTATAAAACAATGTATAACAGAAGGAGAAAAAAAAGTTTCTCAAAGCTTAGTTAAAAAAAAAGTCCTACTATCAGATATTCTTCTGTTCTGCTAATGGCTGATGTAACAGCGCTTTGCGTGCACCTTTATGTTATTTCTAAGTCAGTGTCTGCATCAGCACTTTTTAATGAAACTTATCAGGTGGAAACAATACCAGCCAAGCAGCAGCTTTTAATTAAATGGGATAAAATGAAACAACAAATCTCAAGAGGTTTGTTTGCTTACATTTCAAGACTGAGGGCGAATTAATTCTTACTGCCTTCATGTGTTGTAGCTCATGGTAGCAGCCACTAGATGACAGTAAAGACTCTTGGTAGTTTTATTTTGATTCAGCCTGATCAGTGGAGTTTCTTCTTCATGGTCTGTTCTCTTACAAAGAAAATGCTGGTTATCATACCATCATTTCTTCTTCAGACATTTACAAAATTGAAAATTAAAAAAGTGCCAGAGAGAAAAATAAGACCAGGCAATTAAAATTGAGTCAAATGCAGTGGAATCTACAGGTACGTAAAAAAATAGCAGCTTTCATAAAAATTTATGTAAGACATCGAATAATTTTCAAGGCATTTTCTTGCGTCATTTGAGAAAAAAAAGTCCAACTTTATGCTGTACTGTATTATGCTTTTTTCTTTGCTCGTATTCTACTGATGTAATCTATACCACATTAGGGTAACGGCTGCTATGTATTCACCCAAAATATCTGTGAATGCAAATACATTTAAAATTCATCGCTAAGGAGTTTGTTTCTATCCATCTATTATATATTTTCCACAGAAGTGGTTGTTCAGGAAATGAACTTTCAAATAAGCTTTTGTCAAACACCTACAGATACTAAATATGTGTTCTGGTTGTCATTTCCCTGACAGCTTAAGCAGTTTGCTGTGACCTAAAAGCGTATTAAATTTAGATCATCATCATCCTCCGCAGGAAGTCTTTTAACATGTTCTATATTCATTTTGGAAAGGCAGGTCTGAATGAAATCCACTCATCCACCGTCTGTTTCGAAATGAGGCAGTTCCTGTTTTAAGATGCTGCGTTTTAGGAGAACTAATAACTTCAACCAAGAGGGTAACTTTCATTTTTGAAAACTTAGACAAAAGACCTTAATTTACATTATAAATGTGTTCAAAATATAAATGTGTACCATAAGAAATCCCTTGAAATTGGATGTAGCATACTTTGGTAAACTTGTCAGAATTAATCTTATGTATTTAAGACCACTAGTGGATATATTTTACATTTGTTTGTTTTTTAACTTAAATAACCTTCTCTAGGTAGTTAGGTAGTTGGTCTAGTTTGCTTGTCCAATGTTTTCTTTGCTGTTTCTTATTAGTATTGCTCAAAAGGTTTTGGATATATTTACAATGATGTAAAAGTCTACATAGGTATAGCTCAGCCCAAATTAGAAGTCATTAACTTATTAAGTCAGTCTGGGAGACATTATTTTGATGTTCGTAAGAAAATTATTCAGGATCCTGAAGGATATCTGGATCCTGATTAGCTCCACAACATGCATGACTTGTTTCATGAATGCTGTGGAGGTAATTGTTGGATTTGGCATAGGTATGCAGTCTCAGGCTGCTCTTGGTACTCATGTTATTCCAGCATTACTTGCCAATATAAAGCCTTGAGGTGTGTTTGGGCTCATTATCCGGCAGAGGATAATAAGCCATTCTCCAAAATACTGCCATATCATTCTCCCTCCTGTTTGTCCCCTTAAAAGCAGCCTTCTTTTAGAATCAGAATCAGAATCAGAATACTTTATTGATCCCTGGGGATCAAGCACAAATCACTGTGACTTATAATTATGTCTTATAAGGCATAGCACGTTCATCCATGGAGACAAGGGCTTGTGTCATGTGTGGAAGTATTGCTTTCTCATCTTCTCTCATTTTATTTTAGAGTATGTTTATGTAAGTTCAATTCGATCGATTTCAATTTTATTTATAGATGCCGAATCACAATAGTTGCTTCAAGGCACTTTATATTGTAAGGTAAAGACTCTACAATAATACAGAGAAAATAGAGGAAACCCCAACAATCAGATGCCCCCCTATAAGCAAGCATTTGATAACAGTGGGAAAGAAAAACTCCCTTTTAACAGAAAGTAACCTTCGGCAGAACCAGGGTCAGAGAAGGGCAACTATCTGCTGTGACCAGCTGGGGGTGAGAGGAGGAAGCTTAGGCTTCAAAAGTGCTTAGAGTTGAAGGAAAGATTGTGATTTGGGTTAAAGTTATGCCTGAGAAAGTGAAGGTTATGCCCTAGTGTGGACTCTGTGCTTCAGGATTGGTGCCATAACAGTAGAATTACAGACCATCACTGCTCACCGAACTTAGAAGCCATGTTCATTCAGTGCAGGCCAACGCAACACGTTCTCACTCCCAAAGTGCAACATTTTAGACTAGGTGACAAACCGTAGGTATATTACGCTTTCAGCCACCCAACACGTCCCTATGTTACGACTTCGGAAAAATGAGAACCATTTGGAATTAATCTACACATGTAAATTTATTTTACTGAAATTGCTTTGGAAAACACTATTTAACACGATTAAGGTGGTGGTTAAGGTTAGGGATAAGGTTAGGGTTAGGGCTGGAAAACACGGCTGGAACGTGTGTTACTGCGGGAGCGTCATTCTATTTGATTTCATCCACAATCTGGCACGTAGCATAGGAACGCAGAAGGTCACCTTCCGCATTCTCATGGAACGCTTCGGGACGTGACAAATTGTTGGTATATTACGCATTGGGAATGACTGATTCAGGCCCTTTGATCTACCCCGCGAGCTAACGGCAGCCATAGTTACCATTGTTTGCATCCTCCCCAATGCTAACGTTAGCTCAGCTCAGCTCTGAACCACATCCAGCTTATTATCAGTAACCAGCAGAGAGAACCCTGGAGGGTGTCCATATTGTTGCTGGGGACTTTAATAAGACACGTTTGAAATCTGTACTCCCCAAGTTCCACCAACATGCTAAGTGTCCTTACAGGGGGGACAGGACACTGGACCATGTATACAGCAACATCAAGCATGCCTATAGAGTGATACCCCTCAAACTGACCACCTCTCTCTGCTCCTCATCCTTGCCTACATCCTCCTCAGGAAACAAACTCCTCCATGCACCCAAGTCATTAAAACATGGCCAGATGATGAGACAGGGTACAAGAGAAAGGTAGATAACTTGTCTCACTGGTCCTCAGAAAATAATATGAAACTCAATGTTCTTCAAACAAAAGAACTTATAATAGAATTCAGGAGGCACAGACAGATTCTATTCTATTCTACCGTATTCTATTCTATCTTTTCCATTTAATGTTTTGGTGGACTTATTAACAGCTGAAATCATATACTGAAACTAAAATCAAACGCTTACTTTTTAATTTATTCTAACAACATTCCCATTAAGATTTTGCATACAATATGTCTCTTTGAAGATTTGTTAGCCCATGGAGACAAAAAGTTAAAATAAAATTATCAGCTGTAATTTACTTAAATGGTAGATGTTCACTGTTTCACACTCTACTCTGTATTTTCTTTGCAGTGCAGTTTGTGTATTTGTGTTTGTGTGTTAGGGATCTTCAGTTAACCTTGGAGACACAAAAAAAGACTGCTTGGCTTTCTTTTCAGGTCACTTAATTATTTAAGTCATAACCAACAAAACCACTTAAACGGAGCATATAAAACCATTTCCAGCTATAATCTTTTTATACTAGCTTTACATGCTTTTCATACAGTACCTCAGGTCACACTGAAGATATGATCAAATTGTGGAGTTGTCCATTAAATTAAACTTAATAACCCAATGTCTGTGAAGGTTCTCAGTAACCCAATAACCCAATAATTACCAAGATTGTTAACTGATATCTAAAGTAAAATCTAAATCTAAAACAATGCTGTGTGCATAATGGGTGTTTAATATGCATTTGTAATTGGATCTTAAAGTCTTATCAGGTTAAGAAGGTGAATAGCACAAAAAATATCTCGAGGTTTACTCCAGCTGGAGGCAGCCTCTGCTGTGGCTATAATCCAGAAAAGTGACTGAGAGCTGCCTTCCATTGATGGAGTCCAGTCTCGCTGGTCTTCAATCAATCTGACAGAGTTTTATAAATATGTTATGAAGTCCTATAAAGCTAGCTCAGGGCTCCAAGCTGTAGAAAGATCTACTGAAAATCAATGGAGTCACCACTTGGCTTCAAAGCCATTTGGTCTTAAGGTGACAGCTTTTTGAAAATAACAGGAAAGACATGATTGAGGAGTGGAAGGTGAAAAGAACAGAGACAAGACAGGAAATATATAGACAGGCAGATCAGACATATTTATTTATCTGACCTTTATGTATTCAGAGTGGACTGTATGGCTACTTAACCCTCGAGGTTCATTAGTAGAACTCTGACTATACTTTTAGGTATGGATGTAGGTTTTGTGTGGGCACTGGTGTAAACACATTTAATTGGTGGTTTGGGGGTCATGCAGCAAAAAATTCTGGACATCAGAAATTTCATTTGCTGCTTTCTATGCAACAATGTATACTTTTTCTACAGCATAGGAGAAATTGCCTTTCTACCAACAGGCCGACATGTATTTATATAAAATTCTGTAAGGCGCTTATGTATTCTGAATTGATTTCCAAATAATGATGCTCAACTTTTTTTTTCATTTCATATCATCCCTGCTGAGTCAAAATACATACACACATGAGTTTCTGTCCTCTTTCTTGTTTTCCTGGTTCCAAAGATAAGAGCCAAAGTCCCAAGTGTTCAGGAAAAGTCAAGTAATGCAATGTTGCTGGAGCTTCAACTTATTTAGACTATTGTTCTTCTCCATGCACCTTGGGAGTAAGTGAAGTCGTGCCAGAAATTTCCTTTTTGTTTCCAAGGCCAACAGTCCACTTTAAGAAGCAGCAGTGGGTTGGCATATATCATCTCACTGCTAACACTAGAAACCCAGATTTGAGTCATGCTTGTCACAGCTTTTCACATATCATTTGTATGACTTTTTAAATATGTTATTAATTAGAAATATGTCGTTAAAAACAACGTCAGATTTAGGCGTTAGAGATGACTTTGTGAGGTTCAGAAAAAGATCATGGCTTGGTTTTAAACACAAGGTTGCTAGTAGTGTTGGGGTTGTATTACACATTAACCATTACTTTTCTTTGAAGTAATTACATACATAACATTGCTTAATTACTCCTCAAAGAAAGTATGACATTGCACTACTTGTTACATTACTGTCTCGTTACTTGCTACATTTGCAAGACTGACTGCTCATCAGTTTGATACCTGCTGAAATTCAGGCTCTGGCTGCTGGGCTGGGTTCGGCATTCACTCAGCTTTAACGTCGCTCTGGGTTTTTGGCTAGCTTTGTGTTAGCATGCTATCTGTGCAGATGCTTCTGTTAGCAGTTCTGTTGGCAGCTGTTTCTGTTCTGGGTGCAGTTTCCACTTAACCATCACACTTTTGACCTTTTGTGGAATGATAATAAAAGTAGCATCCACATCTCTGTTTCTTTTTTTTTTTTTTTTGCCTGTCCCGTTTGGCTCTTTTGCCATCAGAATTGTTGTCTAAAGGCAAACAAAGATGCCCAACGGATTTACTTTACCAAACTGACCATCCCAGCCTTGCCGTAATGGTCCATTTGATTCACCTTTTATTGTTTATTTTATTTTCACTTACTGAATACGGGACAGACTTGACTGGGGGAAAGAAGGGGAGAAAGAAAGAGGGAAAGAGAAACAGCTGAGAAGAGGGACGGGGGAGAAGGGCAAAAGACAAAAACCAACAGAACGGGCAGAGAAAAGAAATGCATATATCAATCACCTGGATCACCTGCTGAGGAAGAAAAAAGAAAACAAGCAGAAGAGAACAAGAGTAATAGAATAAACAACATCACAATGATATATGGGAATATGACAGTAAATACTAAATATTAAACATTATTGTGCAGCACATAAGATCAACAGAACACAGTGCGCTTTGAGGTAGGAGCCAAAAAGGGTGTAGTTTGTGGGTGTGATCACCCGTGTGTACACCTGTGAGCATGGACGCGCTTGTTTTTTTTGTTTTTTTTTAACAGGTTCCTTCATGTAATAATCTGTTAGAGGGTGTGTGTGTGTGTGTGTGGGGGGGGGGGGGGGGGGGGGGGGGGCTTCATGCCCCGTCCTCCAGGGCATGAAGCAGGTATGGAGGAGATCAAAACTCCAGACATCCAGAGGCCCCCAGAACACAAGAGACCAAGGAAGACCAACAGAGGGGCAGCCGCGCCACTGTCCCAGAAAGAGCTGAGGAGAGTCCCAGATGAGGGCTCACTCAGCAGCCGCGGAGCAGAAGCCAGGGGGAGTTGCAGTGACGCGCCCGTGAGCTCCGCCGGCAGCCAGCCGTGCCTGAGTGACCGAGCCCCAGGCCGAGAGGCCGGGGGCACCCCACCTCCGAAGTGGCCCGAGCGAGCCCCAGGCTCCAGGCCCCGATAAGCGGCCGCCAAGGAGTGAGCCGGACGCCCATCCCCGGACACAAAGAACCACCAACGCACCGATGTCTGAGGGAGTCCGCCACTGGCAGGGGAAGTGGTAGTAGGGAGAGATAGGCCTCCAAACTTTGGAGGGCCTGAGATGTCCCCAGAGAGGTGGCGCCTGACACCCAACCTGACATATAGACACAGACATACAGGCACACACAGATACAAACATCCATTCCCACCCTCATGCTCTCATATGCACTTACTCCACACTCAACCAACGTGGAGACAGACATAAAGAGACGCTGTACACACGATCACACTCCCCAAGCGTACTCTACAAACCGGGTCTAGGTACCCTTGCCCCTGGAGGGGGGAACTGCACCCAGACCCAGGTGGTGTTACCCTTTTCCCTGCGGTGGGGGGAGGCAGACCGCCCCGAATCCGCAGCAGCAGGAAGGCCCCACACTCCAGACCGCAGTCAGACGGCCAACTCCTCCTCCTAGCCCCCCCGCTCCAGCAGGGGGGCTCCACATCTCTGTTTCTGAAAAGTTGCAGACAAATCCACCTTTTATGTCCTCGGAGCACATGAACTAAAATCAGCTGATGATTGCATTTGTATTCAGGAAGAAAAAAACATGTTGATTTGATTTCTTTCTTTCTTTCTGTCCACCTCTGGTGTAGATAAGAGAAAAAACTTTGTAACTAAAGTAGTGTAATAACAATGCTTTACACCCAACGCTGGTTGCCACTTCTTTCAAAGCTCTGTTTTCTTGGTCACATCTATTTCCACACAACATGCATGCTGAAAACACAAAATATACATCCTAATGGAATAAAATACTTACAAATTTGTTCTGTCACGAAAAAGCATGACAATATGTGTACATTAATATGAATAAATAGAGTGCTTTTTTTGGCCTGTCTCACAGTTTGCACACAGCAAAATCTCCAGTGTTAAATTAACACTGGAGAGTGTCTATATATGGGTCCACACCTCTGAGTGTTAAATACAACACTGTTGAGTGTTAAATTAACACTTTTGACAGTGTTATATGTTTAAAAGTAACCTAGTCAGTTTTGAAGATTAACAATGGCTAACACTGAGCAGTGCTGATTTTCTAACACTGGAATATTTCTAACATTTTGAGTTATTTTCCAGTGTTAGAAAATCACTCAACAGTGTTGTATTTAACACTCAGAGGTGTGGACCCATATAGACACTCTCCAGTGTTAATTTAACACTGGAGATTTTGCTGTGCACCAAAACATATCCAACATTTAGTTTGCAGGTATCTGCTTGGGCATGAAACATATTTCCAATTGAAATGCAGATTCTAGATTTGCCATCTTTAACAAAAAGACTGGACTGTTTTTGTCCTCTATGGAAACAAAATTGGTTGTATTTTTATATTTCATGTTTTTCCAGGTTCTTAGTATAGTTTCCCATACAGTCTGAAAGCAGAGACAATAAGTTTGGGTCTGTCTTAGGTTTAGAAATATTTACAAGCGCTACAATTTTCAAACTAGCAAGTTTAAAATGTGCTATATCTTGTTTCCTTTATTTATAAACAAATTGAATTTTCAATTTAAGCTGTAGTTTTAAGAGGTGTGTGCTGGAATTAGTCCTCAGCATCAGACAGCTGTGTTCACAGCTTCCCAGAGTCTTGCTGTTAGAGTAAGGTTTGGCATCATCCTGTGGAAGGAAAGCTGTGATAAATCAAAAAACATAAACATGATTAGAGAAAGACTGCTAATGAAATAGATATGCAGTTTTGGTAGCATGCAGATTTTCTATTTGTGTATTTAAAAAAGAAATTGTGTTTGCGTTGGTACGTACTGTACATGTTTTGAATATGTCGTTGGAAGCTCACTTTTTCTGTCTGCAGCTGCAGAACAGAACCTGAATCACATGTTGGGGTAAAGTCCTAGGAGAGAGCCTGTTAAACTGGACAATCCAGCCTTCAGTCTGGATATCACTCACTTTGACAGAGAACGATGGATGGCGGTTTCATCAGGAATGAGTTGTGCATATTGGTATAGATTTTGTTCATAGTTTAAAAAAACCAAACACTGTCTCTGCATTTGAGTTATTCGCAGTCTGTCAAAGTTTTTGTGATAGACGTTAGGCATTAAATGTTTGATAGATGTTCGCCAATTAAGCTCGATTTAGAGAATTTTTTTAAACTATTCAGATCCAAACCAAATTTATTTTACATTACCTGCATCTATTTGTGTTGGAACATATTTAGAGGTATCTGTCAGATACCGAGGTGTTTGCAGAGATTCACTGATGGTGTGGTGTTTATTTTGCAAGGTGGGAGGTACTATTTCTGCAAAACATTCCTCAACATAATTCAGACACAGTTTTTCTAACTGGTTTGCTTCTAATTATGATCTGTTTAAAACACACAAAAATAGTTTTCTGTTTTGGATGATCTGGCTTTCCGGTTTACTCTATGATAGGTCAGTAATAGGTGACGGTTTGTGAATTTTCAGCAGAGGAAAATGCGCAATTTATGAAATTTATGCGCAAGAGTTAAACTTTTTCACTCTGGAGGTAGTCAGAGAAGGTGGGACGTGTAATGAAGAGGTCACCTCGGAGTGGTATAATGCAGCATGTGTGTCCTGCATATCACAATGCAACATAATGTTCTGCTTTCTATTCACACAGCTGACTTTTTACCCGTCTGTCCTCCTCTCAGCATGCTGCCACTCTCATTATTACATATGCTGATCAGTGCACCGATTAGTCACCGGTGACCCTGTGCACTTTCCAGCGTACACCCCATCATTCAGTAGCTCGTATTGTACAACCAGCTTTAGCAGAAATAACTTAAAATAACCACTTTCTATAATACTTATCAGTCGCTCACATCCGGAGATGACTTCTGGTCCACTCTACTTTACAATGTTGCTTCAGTTCATTTAGATTTTCAGTTTCTGTTTATGCACACCTCTTTTATGGTGCTGTCACAGCATTTGAATGAGATTGAGGTGCGGACTTTGACCAGGTCATTGCAACATCCTGATTCTTTTTCTGTTATAGATTTGCCGCTGTGCTTTCAATCAATCCTGTTAAACGTCCCAAAGTTGGGCAACTCTAGCTTCCTGAAATATGGCCTCAGATTTGACTCTTCTGTATACTTTGGTATATGGAGGAATTTATGGTTGACTTGATGACAAGAGGCCCTCGTCTTGTGCGTTCAAAGGACACTGATCCAGAAATGTAAATGCAACATTGCAAAACAGAACCCAAAAAGGTTATAGTTATTCCATCTCATTCCAAGTGTTCTGTTAAAAACTTTAACATACTAAGATCATTGCTGCTTTCTTTCTTGGCATTGTGTTAACATACACTGGAATTCTGCAGACCAGCAAACTGCCAAAACTTCAGCTTATAGGGAGGTGATTACATTGTTATTCATATGAGGCAGTATGTACCTCATGTACCTAAGGAGAGGAAATTAGCCACATTTAAACTGGATACGGTTCTTTGAATTTTAATGAATAAAAATAATGAATGTGTTAATGAATACATATGTAGGTACTACTACTCTTAGGTATACTTTACCAGCTAAAGGAAAAATAAAAACTATGTACAGCTTTTAGCTGATAAGAACCATGTTTTGCATAAGTGCTGTATCAAGCTATCTTCACTCATGGGCAGCTTTTAATGACAGTAATACTGAGAAATGAAAAAATAAGAACTTTGGGCTTAAGACTTGATCTTGACTCAATGATTCATCTTGCTTGAGGAAATAATACGTAACTTGAGTTAGGGAAACCGGTCTGGTCTGAAGCATGAATTGGGTATTCGAATGTTAGCATTTAAAACTGAGATAATGGCCTATTCCTCTTTGCTCAACGCACACAATGTTCTCATGTGCAAACACATCCAAAAACCTGAACATGGGTAGCAATGATAGTGTGCTTATGTAAAAATTTAAAGAATGCAGGAATTGAGCAGTCGTTCCAGTGATGCAGGCGCCATCCTTTGAGGAGCCTGCCTCTTTTCATGGCTCCTGCTTGCTTCCTCAGATTAAAAAGAACAGAACAGTTATTTATAGAGCATGGAGAACAGGGGATTAGTGCAATTCCTGTTGTGTTTTGGATGCTTATTACTTCTTTGATGACTCAAGGTGCTGAAGTGTGTACTTGTGCATACACTGTATGTTTATGTGCATAATAAACTCTCTTTGCATCTAACACTAGCCCCACACGACCCTGCTGTCATTGAGAAAGCATTTCTTGTGCTCATCTTTCTGCAGTATTTTTATGTGGAAATAGTTTGTGCTTGCTTACATGAGCATTCATGTGATGCCATTGTACATTTCTTGGTGCATGTGTTTATATGGATTACATGCATTCCTTCTACATGTATGTAAACAAACAAAAGACAAAAGAAAACACGCAACTTGTGCTTGAATTGCAGCTCAGCTTTCTGGCACCACAAAACTTGTTATTTCCCAGTAGATGAGTCAAACAAGCAGCAGGTCCCTGTTTATTTTGGGACTGGCTGTACACAAAAAACAGGGCAGGATATTAAAGCACCCACAGGAGGGTGATTGTGGTGGTGATATTTATGTGTTTGTGGATAACGTGGTTAAAATGACAGATATCAGTGGGCAAAATGAACAAGATCCATGTGCAGGAAAACTTCTCTGTTTCTGACAAGGGTATGAAAATACAAAGATAGATAGAATTAATTATTTCCAAAGGGGCACAGCAGTGTTCGAACAGCTGCTTCACATAAATCACAAAACCACGGGGTAGGTAAAAATTTTTTTATTAAAAGCTTAATTATATACACTAAGTAAATAGGCCAGAATCACCATCAATGCAGGAATAATTCTAATCATTTTATATAATATAAATATGTATATTATCATGACAGGAACATAAGAGATCTGATAGGTTTTTTAATAAATAAAAGTCCAGGCGAAAATTCTTATTACCAGGGAAAGAATAAATGCGATTTGAAATTAGTTCAAAAATTAAGCACTTTCCTTTGTTTTCTGAGGAGAAATGTTCTTTTTTTCTTCTTACAGAAGTGCCCTTCAGACCAGAGCAGCAGGGTTATTAAAACACTCTTTATAAAGTTTGCTGCTGTCAACATGTAGATAATCCCACATAGTAGGTGGACATAATAAGGCTGTTTTTCCCTAGCAACCAGTGGTTGATAGGTGTCTAAGCCTGTGTGACTACAAGCTATAATATTTTTTTCTATTAACTTCCAACTTAACCAGTTAGTTAACCAGTTTCAGTCTTGAATGAATGTCGATCAGCCTTGAAACAGTCACATCATACCTTGTTTTCCATTTTATTCTGCATCCATAGTTCACAGCACTCTTAGATACTCTTTAAAATAAAAAAATAATCACCACAAAGAAAAAAACGTGCAGTAAAGATGGCTGAATTCAATGACATTGTGTTACTTATACAATGTCTACATGAAGTTTCACTTTCTTCACAGCATTCACCTCAGCAACTCATTGTGCAAAATATATCCAACATATATTGTGTAAAAATATATTTTTAATATGCTTTTTTTAATATGCAACCATAACATGATTCTGTTATAGTTACCAGTGTAAAATGAACAAGAGGCTAGTATCGAGCCAAGGGTCCTCCACGAACAAGAACAGTAAAGTAATTAAGAGATGATACTGAGTCTTACTCTAGTTGTTTGGGCATGTTTACAGCTGGGTATGGTACTGAGAGGTCCTAGCAGGTTAGTTTTCCACTGGTGAAAAGCAGGCAGGAAGTAAACAGATCTAGTGTGTCCAAAGGTCATGTTTCCTTTTGGACATATGGAGCTGAGTTAAAGCAATTAATTATCAATTAATAATAACTGAATTTAGTACAGCGAGCAATTGTGGCTCAAGAGTTGGGCGTTCGCCTTGTAATCGGAAGGTTGCTGGTTCAAGCCCCGGCTTGGACAGTCTCGCTCATTGTGTCCTTGGGCAAGACACTTCATCCGTTGCCTACTGGTGGTGATCAGAGGGCCCGGTGGCGCCAGTGTCCGGCAGCCTCGTCTCTGTCAGTGCGCCCCAGGGTGGCTGTGGCTACAATGTAGCTTGCCATCACCAATGGATGGATGACTGGATGTGTAAAGCGCTTTGGGGTCCTTGGGGACTAGTAAAGCACTATACAAATACAGGCCATTTACCATTTACAGGAACGTGTTACATTACTGCATTGCTGAAAATATGCGATATCTTTACAGCAAAATGTTATGTTGGAATTACTTACTGGAAATACATGCAACACTGGCTTTGAGCAAGCTAAGCTGAAGCTGGTTCTATCATTTAAACACTGGCTGTAAACAGACTTGTCCCAGGGCCGGGGACATTTGATGTGCTATACTTATTTCAGGGGCAATCCATTTGTGTCACTATCAGTTTATAGTATAATATGAGGAATACTACACAAAAAAAGGCCAGTGGTGTCAAAGTCCTGGACCTAGTTTATGCTCTTTGTAGCCATATTATTTGTCTTATGTAAACTGAATAATTTATGAAATAGAAAGAAAACATTGGTGCTGAACACAATCCAACTACACCAAAAAGCATACTTGGCACAATAACTTTGTTTATATAAACTGAAGGTACTGTTGCAATCTAATGGTCTACATCAGCTGCAGAAGAAAAAGCTTTGATGATTACTTCAGACAATAAAAAGTCTTCAGCACATCTGAGACTCTGGAACTCTTGTGTGACAAAAGAGAGATAAAAAAACTTCTCGCATCTCTTATACCTTAGGTAAAATTAAAACAGGTCCACAGCTTATGGTTTCTGCAAAATTCATATACTTTGTGAAAGCCACGTAGGCTATTTCAACTAATTCAGTTACAGCAGGGAAAAAGGTCTTACTTAGCTACTGCTTGGCACAGTTTTTAGACCTTATAAGGTAAACATGAAAATCTCAGTCTTGTAGGCCTTAATTTGCATTCCTGTGTTTATAGAATTCACAGCGTCTCTAAGTGATGACTAAATAAAGCAATATTCAGGTTCTGCGACCGCTTCCCTACAAAATATGTCATGGCGAGATTCTTAATATCAAAACAGTGTCAGTGGCCTTCTGGGAAATCAGAATATAGAGCCGATATCCTGTTGATTCAGCAGAAAACACAATGGACCCCTGAGATGAGGAGCATACGGAGCAGTGGGACAGTCATCTAAAGATTGTGTGGGAGTTATGATTTGACTACTTCCCAGGGCAAAAAAAAATTTACTCTGCTTTTCCAAGCAACCTACAGGTAGTTTAAGGGTACATGCTCCCCCAAGCACCAGCTATGTGTCAGTGACACCTATAGTAGTGACAGGGTCGAGGTAGTAAAAGTAGCCTATACTTTGTGTTAGTGAAGTCATTCTTCTTTTTCTTCTTATTGTTCACAGTTATCGTTATTGTGATTATGATAACATATTAAACATATATATATATGCATATATAAGATGGAGGATAGCACTGACCTCAAAGCAAAGCAGGAGCCACTCTCAGTGTAGCTTTTATCTCCTGTCTGTTTGGAAGGAAACTGATGAAGCTTAAAGGCATGCTTTTTCTTAATTGGCAGTTGGTATGGATGTGAGAGTGTGTGGCCGTGTGTCTTGCTGTGTTGGATTGATTGTAGCTTGACTTTTATACTGTGACAGCTGGGATAAACTCCAACTGTACCTGACAAAATATTGATGACTCATTGATTTGTGCATGAAGCCATGCATATGGGTCATTATTGAGGGCAACTACATTTATTTCACCTCCATTTATTTTGTTTACTTTGCCATAATTTTCAGAAGTCTACTATCACCATCAGCCTCAGCTGTACTTTTTGTTTTGTGTAAATCAGCAAGTTGAGCACTGCTAGCAACAGCATATTTGCTTTATAAGTGTGAACATGTTAGCATTTAGCTCAAAGCACTTGTGCCCACTCTTATGTTCATTTTAAACTCGACCCAGTTCTTCATGTGTGAAAAAGCTTCAGCCAGTATCATATTTTAATAGCAGATAGAAACTATTTTTTCCTTATCTTCCTTGCAGGGACGTTTGTTCCAAGGTCAGGGCTAAAAACTAAAGGTGACCCTCCTTCAGTTATGCCCCATGGCCTCTGAAAACCCCCCAGTAATACCAAATGAGGACAAGCAAATGAAGCCTCACTTTTTTAGTGGCTTTAAAAAAAAAATATCTTATAACAGTTTCTTTTTGAGGCATTTAGAGCATTACTATGTGAAAATTACAAAATCTATTCAATAAATGTTACAGTGTTAGAAATGATCTTGTATATAAATGGCAATTGGTAAAATTCATTATGTGGTAATAAAAAAAAGTAAATGGAAAGTTTATTTTACATACATTATATTGTATAAAAATGCAGATTATGTAAGTTAACAGACTTGTCAAAACTCTATTAACACAAAGGAGAATCCGATGGATTATACATCCATGAAATACACATTTAAAGGACAGTTTTAGTTCTTATTTTTTTCAGTTTCAGCCTTCTGGGCTCTAAACGCAAAGAGGGTCAATGCAGGATAAAAACTATATGTACATCTCCACAAAAAGCTGGACTACATGTACAGAGTTCCTCAAATTCAAGAACAAAAGTTTGAAGAGTTTGTTGACTTTGCCTGAAAATAAGGATGAAAAGCAAGTTAGTTAGCTACAAGTTACAAATTGGATCTGATCAGCTGAGAGCCCTGAAAAAAATGACATGGTATGGATAAACTGTCAGGGCTCTGTGTGCGGGCAGGCAGAGATGAGGATCCAAATGCAGGACTCGAACACAGAATTGAAACTCAAAAAAAACCTCAGCTTTATTGCTGGCAGAAAAACAAACATGGAGTGAGGATGGAACACTGAGACCAAGGACACACAGGCACAATTCTGAGGGTACGACGCGACACTGAGCATGGGAAAACACAGGGCTTATATACACAGGGTAGTAACGGGGGAATCGGCAACAGGAGGGAGACACAGCTGGGAGAGATCAGGGCTAACGAGACGGGGGAGCTAAGCTGCACACACTAACATAAGACAGACTTTCACAATAAAACAGGAAACATGAATTACTAAACAAGCATGCAGACTTTACACTGAGAGACAGACAGAATGACACATGGAATCTGAACTAAACTAAACGTGAGATATAACTGAGAACAAATCCTTAAGCACGGATAAACAGAAACAAGAAATAATAATCATCATCATCATCACTACGAGAAGAAAACAATCCATGAAGCAGAAATAAACCAAAACATAATAAACTCAAAATACTGGGTCCAACGGACCCAGAACCGTGACAGTACCCCCCTCTAAGGGCTGGCTCCCGACAGCCCCAAACAAAAAAAAGCACAAAGCACCAGGCCAGGGCGGGCGGAGGGGGTCCAGGATGGAGGGACAGGCCCAAGCAAAAAAAAAAACCAAGGAGCACCAGAGTCCAAAAAATGCAGGAAAGCATATCAAAAACAAAACGAAACCAGAGCTCACCAAGAGTCTACAAAAAGTCCAGGGGGCCGACCGTGCACACGGCAACGGTGGCGACGTGCGAACAGTTCTGGAGGCCGACCGTGCGGACGGCAACGGCGGCGAGGAAGCAGTTCTGGGGGCCGACCGTGCGGACGGCAACGGCGGCGAGGAAGCAGTTCTGGGGGCCGACCGTGCGGACGGCAACGGCGGCGGGAATGCAAGCCTGGAGGCCGGCCACGCGGAAGGCAGTGGCGGCAACAGAAGTCCGGAGGGCGGCCACGGTGGTGATGATGCCCAACAAGCGGCCTGGCAGATGACCGACAATGTGGAGGTGGTAGGAGGGGACCCGAAGGCTGCGTGGCCCCTGCAGCCCCAGGCGAAGCGGAGGTTGGATCAGATGAGGCAGAGGCTGAAGCCGAAGCTGGGCCAGGCGACGCTGAAGCGAATGCGGAGGCTGAACCAGGTGAGGCTGATGCAGAGGCGGGGCCAAACGAAGCTGGTGATGCGGGAGCTGGACCAGACGAGGATGAGGACGCGGGAGCTGGACCAGACGACGCTGAAGCGGATGCGGAGGCTGGACCCGGCGAAGCTGAAGGCGGAGCCGGACCAGGCGACGGCGGAGACGCGGAGGCTGGACCAGGCGACGGCGGAGACGCGGAGGCTGGACCAGACGAGGGCGGAGACGCGGAGGCTGGACCAGACGAGGGCGGAGACGCGGAGGCTGGACCAGACGAGGGCGGAGACGCGGAGGCTGGACCAGACGAGGGTGGAGACGCGGAGGCTGGACCAGACGAGGGTGGAGACGCGGAGGCTGGACCAGACGAGGGTGGAGACGCGGAGGCTGGACCAGGCGAAGCAGGTGATGAGGATGCTGACACGGAGGCTGGACCAGACGAAGATGATGATGATGATGATGATGAGACCGCAGCGGGCGAGGATGATGAGACCGCAGCTGAAGGCTGGACGGGCTCCTCGGGCCCCCCAGCTGACGAGGGAGGAGGCTGGACGGGCTCCTCGGGCCCTCCAGCGAGAACAGTCTCAGGACCAGTGGGCACAGGGGCCCCTGGAACACACAGGACAAAACCAGCAGGCGCACGGGCCTCTGGCAGGGACAGAACAGGACCAGCGGGCGCACGGGCCTCTGGCAGGGACAGAACAGGACCAGCGGGCGCACGGGCCTCTGGCAGGGACAGAACAGGACCAGCGGGCGCACGGGCCTCTGGCAGGGACAGAACAGGACCAGCGGGCGCACGGGCCTCTGGCAAACACATAGCAGACTTCAGCCGCCCAGAGCATTGACTCTGCTCAGGCAGTGACAGCCGGGTGCAGTCCTCAGCTGGGTTCCTAGCCTCCAGGGGTCCAGAGTAGGCTGAGGCCCAAACTCAGCCTCTGGGGAGGCCCTGGAGCGCGTCACAGTCTCTGAACTGGCCAGCTTTTTAGGAATGATTACATTATCATGAGGTTTGTTGCTCTGCTTAGAACAAACTGATGAAACACAGTTCCTTTTAGATTGATTTGACTGAGCTTGTTGTACCGGGGTAGCAAGTGACACAGGGTGCAGGGCTAGTGGCTGCTGAACAGGAGGCTGAACTGAGGGTGACTGAAACAATGGTTGGGATGACGACGGTGGTGGAATTGGAGACTGAGCTTGAGGCCGGGCGGCTAACTGAGCTTGAGGCCGGGCGGCTAACTGAGCTTGAGGCCGGGCGGCTAACTGAGCTTGAGGCCGGGCGGCTAACTGAGCTTGAGGCCGGGCGGCTAACTGAGCTTGAGGCCGGGCGGCTAACTGAGCTTGAGGCCGGGCGGCTAACTGAGCTTGAGGCCGGGCGGCTAACTGAGCTTGAGGCCGGGCGGCTAACTGAGCTTGAGGCCGGGCGGCTAACTGAGCTTGAGGCGAAAGTGGTGGTGGTGGAGTTGGTGTCTGGGCTACAGGTGGCTGCCGAGCAGGAAACACTGGAGACTGAGCTACAGGTGGCTGCCGAGCAGGGGACACTGGAGACTGAGCTACAGGTGGCTGCCGAGCAGGGGACACTGGAGACTGAGCTACAGGTGGCTGCCGAGCAGGGGACACTGGAGACTGAGCTACAGGTGGCTGCCGAGCAGGGGACACTGGAGACTGAGCTACAGGTGGCTGCCGAGCAGGGGACACTGGAGACTGAGCTACAGGTGGCTGCCGAGCAGGGGACACTGGAGACTGAGCTACAGGTGGCTGCCGAGCAGGGGACACTGGAGACTGAGCTACAGACGGCTGCCGAGCAGGGGACACTGGAGACTGAGCTACAGACGGCTGCCGAGCAGGGGACACTGGAGACTGAGCTACAGACGGCTGCCGAGCAGGGGACACTGGAGACTGAGCTACAGACGGCTGCCGAGCAGGGGACACTGGAGACTGAGCTACAGACGGCTGCCGAGCAGGGGACACTGGAGACTGAGCTACAGACGGCTGCCGAGCAGGGGACACTGGAGACTGAGCTACAGACGGCTGCCGAGCAGGGGACACTGGAGACTGAGCTACAGACGGCTGCCGAGCAGGGGACACTGGAGACTGAGCTACAGACGGCTGCCGAGCAGGGGACACTGGAGACTGAGCTACAGACGGCTGCCGAGCAGGGGACACTGGAGACTGAGCTACAGACGGCTGCCGAGCAGGGGACACTGGAGACTGAGCTACAGACGGCTGCCGAGCAGGGGACACTGGAGACTGAGCTACAGACGGCTGCCGAGCAGGGGACACTGGAGACTGAGCTACAGACGGCTGCCGAGCAGGGGACACTGGAGACTGAGCTACAGACGGCTGCTGAGCAGGGGACTGAGCTGAAAGTGGACGGGCAGCTGACTGAATAAACATAGCTCCAGAATAAACAGATCCAGACGGAACAGTCTTAACTCCTGGATCTAAAAAAAACATCAGGCGCACAGTCTTCTGAACCAATGGGAAAATAGTCATTCTTAAAACGAAAACTCTTATTTTCCCGAACCGGAGAAACACGAGCTGTAGTGTTCATGTAGCTGGCGTTCGCAGCTTTGGGGGAAACAGTCTGTCTATCCCTTAACAAAAAAGGCGAATGAAGGGAGACTCTGTCACTCACCCTAGGCGGTTGTTTAAGCTGAATCCCAGGCTCCTGCTGGAGCTGTGAGTGCTGGCTGCGTGTTCGCTGCCTCCCTGTTGAAGAGGGAGCGGCGCTGGCGGAATGTGACGAGGGAGGACTCTGCTGTGGCTGCTCCTGCTGTGATGTGGAAATGCTGGGTGAGTCAGGTGGCACGATAATAATCCCTAACATCTTGTACAAGGCTTGTGCAGGCGTGAGCTGATTGCTTGCAGGCTCGTAGTAATCCTCCCGGGACCGGCTGGAGCGTTTTCTGCGAGACCTGGGCGTCCGCGGGGAGGAAGCAGACGAGTGGGCCGAAGGGTAGGCTGCCAGCGAGGAACGGCAGCACGGAGGCCCTCCAAGTGCTAGCCGAGTCCCGTCAAAACGGGAGCTGCGCTTCCACGGTGAGTCCGCTGGATCCATTACTGGTCGCGTCGTTCTGTCAGGGCTCTGTGTGCGGGCAGGCAGAGATGAGGATCCAAATGCAGGACTCGAACACAGAATTGAAACTCAAAAAAACCTCAGCTTTATTGCTGGCAGAAAAACAAACATGGAGTGAGGATGGAACACTGAGACCAAGGACACACAGGCATAATTCTGAGGGTACGACGCGACACTGAGCATGGGAAAACACAGGGCTTATATACACAGGGTAGTAACGGGGGAATCGGCAACAGGAGGGAGACACAGCTGGGAGAGATCAGGGCTAACGAGACGGGGGAGCTAAGCTGCACACACTAACATAAGACAAAGACTTTCACAATAAAACAGGAAACATGAATTACTAAACAAGCATGCAGACTTTACACTGAGAGACAGACAGAATGACACATGGAATCTGAACTAAACTAAACGTGAGATATAACTGAGAACAAATCCTTAAGCACGGATAAACAGAAACAAGAAATAATAATCATCATCATCACTACGAGAAGAAAACAATCCATGAAGCAGAAATAAACCAAAACATAATAAACTCAAAATACTGGGTCCAACGGACCCAGAACCGTGACATAAACCGATCCAAGAAAAAGCTCAAAGCTTTACAACAACAAGGAGGGGGATATGTGCAGGCTCACACAGTTAAGATCTAGATAATCAGATTGATAACCTCTTTGAGGGCAGGCCTCATTCAGGATTATTTGCGTGCCATGTCTCCTCCTTATATGTCTGCCTAAGAATATTAAACAAAGCTAAACTGACCAATCTAAAAGAATGTCCCAGCGCATGAAGAGTTAATGAGTCCTTTCAAGTGCTCACAATGGACACTCAATGCAAGAAAGTGAACTGAACTTCCCGTGAAACAGTCTTGGAGAAATGTTGATACTTGACCAAGGCACTCATTTATCCACCCATCCATCCATCCATCCATCCATCCATCCATCCACCCATCCATCCATCCATCCATCCATCCATCCATTCTCTCCCGCTTATCTTTTTTTGCTTATCCTTATAGCTCAAGTGACTACTAAAGCCTTTTTGTTTGTGGTGGTTTTTTTGAGAGAAGATAAAAAACTCAAATTATACGTTTTCAAAATGTATTAAACGGATGACGGTTCAAGTTAACACGGCATCATGGATCTTCCTCTGTCCATCAAACCAGACAAAGGGTGCCACAAAGGGTGAGTTTTTATATGATGGTACGAACATGATAGGACTGGTTAAAAAGTTTGGGAGGAGCCGCAGCTTAGGCTTGGCTCTCCCGTATTTACTTCACTTGGTCTGGCTCCTAGCTCATCTTCCATCTTCACTCTAGTCTTCCTGTGAAGAGAAAAAGATAAAAAACTCCCTACTTACACACACCAGTACACCCTATGGTACACTGTACAGGCTCCACTACAGGCTTGTGTTGTGGGTTTATATACTGCCTATTTAACAAAATGTTTCTTACTTTTGCACGAAGAGAGCAAGCTGAACCAGAGTTAAATTTCTTGTTTGTCTGATTCAGATCTCCATAAATCGTGTTCACATCTTCCAAATAATCTATCCTTGCACTTTTAGCTCGATTCATAAACATAAATCACTTTCTCAAGCACATTAGACAAAATGATGGCCAAATATGTGGACAGAGGGAGGAGATTCTGAAGAACGGAAAAAGATGAAGGGACACAGTCAGAGATAGAGAGGGGAAGAAGCAGCAGTAATTGTGAGTCTCAGTTCTAGTTTCTATATAAATGCTGTCTGAGGCCGCGCCCCACTTTTTCTCCAAACTAGGCTAAAACGTCCTAAAAGGAATTGACTGCTGCACTTCATGAGGTCATCCTGGCACACACATACTCATGTTTACTTCAAGACTTCTAAGAATCTTTACTGACAACCCAACTTAAAGTTCAGTGTAACCTGACTTAGATTTGTTTGAGGAATAACTGCTTTTCTTTCCAAACTAATATATGATGAACGTAACCTGGCTACATAATTGAAATGCTTGATAGTGTAATTATATCTCAAATAGCTAATATTTGTATACACAGAAATAAAACCAAAGGGGACACTACCTAATGAGCACTTTTGATACTTTAATGTGTTGTTTTTTAAAAGTTTTTATTATCATTACTAGTGTTTCTGCAGTGTGGTTCATTTTATGGTTACACTCATCACTGACAAGCACATAGAAACAAACAAGCGACAAGTCAGAATATTAATATTTGTTCTCTATCATTCTTTATTCTTGTATCCTTTCATGTACATTATTTACAATGGTGAATGTTTATTTCAATTTCACACAGCCAAAATTGCAAAACATAGTGTTTAACCCTTGAGCAAGGCTTCAGGCAATGGTTTTTGCTCCTAGACCTGTACGTTGAGAGAGGAGAGGATATCTCTGTTATATTTGTGTTTATATGGTGCAGCCGGAGAGAGATTTTAAAGGAAGACGAGCTAAAACATTTTGTTTCAGACACAGGCTAAACTGACGGTCTGCATCAAGGCTCAGTACAAGATACAATAAAGATGTTTTAAAAACTCTGAATCATGCAAACCTACTTTAGTAGAGTCCATGAAAAACATATGAATCTGGAAATTTACATAATATAATTTTGTCCCTATTTGAATCAAGAATCTAAGGACATAGGATATTGTAAAGATTTAAAACCCTCTCGAGGTAAATGTATGATATTCAGCCATATAAAAAAAAAAAGATTTTTCCCAGTGATAAACCATTTACTGTGTCCTTAGGAGTCTTCAGCTGTCACACCTGCATCAGTGCTAGTTTTTCTAGTATGACTGTTAAAAGCATATGGAGTTTATTCCATAAGATATAACTTTGCATTAAAGTCCATTCTGACACCTCAAACAAAATAACAGCATATTCAGGAGCACAACTCGGTTAAAACTTTTGAATATCTGCGTGAAGGCATGTAAACTGCAGCGTACCTCACAGAGTAATCCATCTCAGAGAGAAGCCGCCTGCAGGCACAAAAGATTTTAATGGGCTAGAGCTGCTTGTCCAAAATTAGAAATACCTCATGATCAAAATCCTGAGGCAGCAGTTCCACAGACTGCAACCTTTTGTTTAGACTGAAAAATATCCAGTTTGCACAGTACTGAGGTACTTGTACTTTAGGTATTTCCTTAGCTGCAAATTTATACTTATGTATGATACTATTTTACTTGAAAATTATTTCAAGGTGTTAAAATAAACTAGATGACTGAGTTTCCATAATTCCTTAATGCTGAATCATTTAAAGAATTCAGACAAAGTATGGGATTTGTTTAATACTGTACTTGTTGTGTCCTTGTCCAGGACATATATTGTGACAATGCTTCACTCCAGGACACATTAGGTAACAGGTCAAATGATGCATAGTCTGGCTGTCTTCTATCAGCATTACATAACTTGTACATGTGGACTACAGCAAAGATCAAAGATTTAAACAAATAATGACAACAGCATTATGAAAACCATTTTCAATCGAAGCGAGGACAACCGGAGACATAATTCAAGTCTTATCGCCACTGCCACATCTCACAAATCACACTGGAATGAAAAGCATTACCACAAGAACACAGGAGAGCAGAGAGAAGAGCTATGAGACGAATGCATCCTACAACATCTGCAACATCTAACCTTTACGATGAAAATGTCACGCCAACAAACGACAACGACCTGCGAGTTATTTGTGGTGTGGTGCCGAAGCCACCTGCACTGTTTCACCCACTGGGGGATGATTCTCCTCTGCAGAGATCATGTTTTATATTCACAAAGAAGCACTGACATAAAGGAGCGGTGGATACTAGAGAGCGACTTCAGAGAAGTGTTAAAACCTGAGCTCGATGCTTTGCAAAAATGTAAAAGATTTTACGATTAAAGGGATTATCTGAGGATAAGAAACTGGAAGTTGCCCGGTGGGAGACAAGGCCCTTGAGTAACTTGTGCAAGCTCTTGCTATGAACTATGATTAAACTTAAAACTTAATGTTTGTGTTAATAAGTGCATGTCAAATGTTCAGTGGTGTCATCACCTTTAGATCAGGTGGACCTCGTCCCCGCCAACCTGACAGCCCGGGAATTGAAGCTTTGTAAAATATTTTTTAAAGCTGTAAGATGATGTATGTTAACCCAAGCCGTGGCCTTTTGTCAACCCTTGCTAATTAGTGTCAGCGACTACACCAAACCACCAGTTAGTAATAACAAAGCCCTCAACTACCTCCTATCTTTCCCCTTTTGCTCTTTTGAAGCTTTTGTTTCAGGAAAGGGTTTATTCTGCCTTGTTTGTCAATTAAAATATTTAAACAGACAGTAAGAATGAGTGAGTATTTTTGGTTTTTATTCAGCAAATGTAGTTTTACAAAACTCAGTGACACAAAGGTGGTGAGAGAGATTTCTGTTTATGATTCTTTGCTGAATCTTTTGGCTCTCAGCCTGTCCGCGGTGAAAGCAAATTCTTTGACTAAGCCAGAGTAGGAGGAATATTGTATCCTGAAAGGATGATGGTGATGAATTATTTAGGTGTAAGCTTTCTATACTTAAGTGAAGTGGAGAGAAAAACTTCTAAAATTAATAAATCTATATGAACTTATTCTTTAAGCTTCTGTGGGACGAAATTTTAACATCAGCTTCGTGGGTACAAGATTTACCAAGTTTATGATCTTTGTTTTTTTAAATTTTTCACATTTTGATGATTCAAATGGTAAATGGCCTTTATTTATATAGCGCTTTTAATAGTCCCTAAGGATCCCAAAGCGCTTTACATATGCAGTCATCCACCCATTCACACACACATTCTCACACTGGTGATGGCAAGCTACATTGTAGCCACAGCCACCCTGGGGAGCACTGACAGAGGCGAGGCTGCCGGACACTGGCGCCACCGGGCCCTCTGACCACCACCAGTAGGCAACGGGTGAAGTGTCTTGCCCAAGGACACAACGACCGAGATTGTCCGAGCCGGGGCTCAAACCGGCAACCTTCCGATTACAAGGCGAACTCCTAACTCTTGAGCCACAATCGCCCCGAATGCTTTGGTTTAACACTAAAGTGAAAATCTGATAGGTGTTTAGTCATTTTGAAACACAATCACAAATGAGAACCTAACAAAAGTCAAAAAGGATGATAAAGCAGGCTATGCTTTAGGTCAGGCCAACTTTGTGCTTGACAAGTTAGCTTTGGGTACCTGTACCTTCCATTTCCAAAAGATGTCGGTGTAAACGATCCCTGAGATGTAAAACCTAAACAAATAATGTAATAATTTTCTTAATCCCCTTGAATTAAGCTGAAAGTCTGCACTTCAATCACAGCTTAATTGCTTGATTTGAAATCCACTGTGGGGGTATCTGGAAGCAAAACTACAAAAAATAATAATGCATAATTTACTGGAAACATATGGAACTAATTATATACAGCCTATGGTCTGTACTGATAGATCTTACAGTAGCTATACTGCTACCATGACTAAAATTAGACAGACAGTAAGCAGTCAAACATCGTTAAAGGCTGGAATGCCATGATGGTTCATCATACACTCTGGCAGGGAACTAAGTGACTGACAGGAATGAGGGACAGGTGTGCTGTCTGGCTAAAATGCAGTGAATGGGGAATGATGGAATAACTGGGCCTGAAATTACAGAAAATATTAGAAACAGGCATGCATGGGAGATGTAGAAACGTTACGATGGAGCCGTCACCATGACAATGTCTCATTGTGATGTTAAAGGCGTCTGCGCTCTTCTTGCTCCCTCACATTCGGTACCTGAATCACACAGCTACACAGCACAGTGTGGCTCTGAGCCTCTGTAAGCTCCCAGAGATCATCAGTCATCTGCTGTCCAACCTGCTCATTCTGTGCTTCACACAGATTCATCCTGCAGCCCTGTGTGCAAGCGCCTGTGTGTTTGGCGGGAAATACATTAAGCCGAAACCAACTTTACAGATTTATGTTGTGTTAGGGACACTAGATCACAGTAATGCTTCTAACACACACACACAAATCATGCTGCTCTGGGTCTTTCTCTGCTTTGTTTTCTCCTTTTATTGTATCTTTTGTCTACTCCACATGTCCTAACTCCACCCTGTGCCACTTCAATTCACAAAGTGTCATTGGTGCAAATGAACTTTTACAAGACACAGGTAAGTTAATCATGAAAATCAATTGATGATGTAATGTTACTGCTACGCTACTTATTGACAAAAAATAAAGGATGGTCTTTGTCATACTCCTTTCTCATGTGCTTCCTTTAGGTTTGTGCAGATGTGAACTCTTCCACTGGAAACAAATGCTTTTTCCATAATATTTTGGGTCAGTTTGACGCCGAGGTTTTCTCTCAGCACAAATCTGAGGTCTGTAAGTATGTGCAAGTGGAATTGTATTGTATGTGCAAAGGAGTGATCCAAATGAAGAAGGAAGTTGTTCACAAGGTGTGATGCTAAGTGAGACTGTGACCAATTTATAATCTGGTATGGCCAAAACTAATTATAATAACTACTTCTGGTACTTCTGTACTTCAATTTTTAAAAGTTTGCTAATTGGTTAATAACTGATAACCATCTATCAATTATTAACCATCTAACTCATAATCATCTATGAACATTAGGTGGGCGATATTATTAATAAATAATATGCAGTGTACCTATAAACATTATTTGGATGGTTATTTTTTATCAAAACTATTTGGTTAGGTTCAGGCAACGTTGCTGTTAATGGATGTTAACAACATTAATCCTGCACATTAACCATGTGAAGGCAAATGATCCTGTGACATTAGTCTTACTACTGTTACAACTGAAGAGTCAAAACACCAACACCAAAGGACATTTGGTAAAAAGAATGGGCTTACTGATCAGTAACAAAACCTTTATTAGAAAACTACCTTTAGTAGTTTAACACTTTAGTAAAAAAAAAACAACCTTTAGTAGCTATTAGGGCTCGAGGTGCAGTAGGCATCTGCAAGGCATGGTGGTCTTGGAAAATCAAAATCAGTATGGTTTTAATTCAGCATGACAGTCTTTTCCATAAGTACTCCTGACATTCTTTGGTATCATGCTCTCATCTGGTGGTGAGATAGGAGTGATCTCTTCAGGGCGCAGGCCTGGGTGGTGTAGCATAGAGGCTTTGTGCTGACCAGACAACAGGAATCCCTCTTGGGCCAACCAACAAGATCATTAAAAGAATACAAATATTACACTTGGGGTCGACTTAGCAGCAGAAATCGCTGCCAAGTTGACCCCGAGGGTAAAGAAAGATCTTTACAAATTGCGTTCCCTGGATGACTAGCTCCATCTCCCCATTAGGGTTGTTCAGATTAAAGTATATGAATGGTTGTGTGTGCCAGTGTCATTGTAAATGCAGTTGTTTCTTATCGAACATAATATAATATGTAAAACAATGCATATTTCATTTACTAATTTCGAGTGCACCTTGCGTATGTAGGGCTGCTGGACCTGGAGATCTATCATCCAGCTTGTAATCAAGCCTTAAACTGGAGGAACCTGAGCATTTTCCACTACTGCTGATTCAGCACCACTGATGTATGTCTCGCTTTCCCGGGTGAGATGTTTCGACCTCTTGATATCTGGTTGTATAAATTGTAATCACATCTTCACTTGAGTAGAAAAAAAAAAATGCTTGCCCCCCCTGCCTTATAAGTTAGTAAGACATTGTGATTTTCTGTATTTTTCATTTGATGAATATAATGGCCTTCCTTCAGTTACTAAAAAAACCTGTCTGAGGTAAGTGGCACATTTCAGTCGCTTCATTTCAGTCACAGTTCTTGGCAATTCAAGACTGGCGTGTTAGTCATTAGTAGTAAAATTCCCAGTATTGGTCACATGCTGTTCTGAGTATGGATTTTGCATCAAAAGATCACTGGACAGGTCATCTGCTCCATGACATGGTAAACGTTGAAAAAAAGGACAAGAAAAAAAGGCTTTAACAGTTTGTTTGTGTGCGTGTGTGTGCGTGTGTGTGCGTGTGTGTGCGTGTGTGTGCGTGCTCGTGTTCCAACATAAGTGGAACAGCTGGGTAGCATCTGTGTCCTTGACAAGAAGGTATGTTCCTCTGCCCCTATAGGACCTGCTGTCCCTTTGTACCTGCAGTACAGTAGACAGACTCATTAACTGAACAAAAGGACACACACACACATATATACACAGAGAAACACACACATTGTACTCCACCTGGAACATCTGTTAATTAATGACGGTTGCACTGACATGTGAGTGGATCAGGTTGAAAACGTGCGTTGGTGCGTGCATGCCTAGACACTCTTACACACTGAGTTATCGTGTGATGTGTATTCAGATAATTTTGTACAAAATATCACTTCTCAGTGTTTGAACATTGTGCAAGTTGTCCATTTTTTGTAAGTTTCTCTCTTTTTATTTTTGCACAAAGGTGACTAAGTGACTTTGTGTGTGGATCCAGTCGGTATTTGCTGGGTTCAGGAGAGAAAATCTGTTTGTATCCTTTGCCAGCTACAGAATTAGACCAACAGACAATGCACAAGTCTGCCAAGCACCAGAGAGGCTGACACACTTTTCTGCTTCTTATCTTCACATCCCAATACTCTTTATAAACAGCATTTCTATTTCATTATGAAACAGTTTATAACAAATACATTATGCAAATAACTTGCCTACTTAATCTCTTGTATCCAAAGCAAAGTTAATTAATCAGTCTGACCAGCTCTCTTGTGCACATAAAAATGTTTCAACATGAACAGTTTTGGCTGCTATTAAAGTTGCCACCACATGAGTGGGCAGTGTCCCTTGACTTCCTAGTCAGGGCCACTCTACCCGAACACTAACACTAACTAACAGTCAAAATGTTCAGTTCCAAAATACTAAATGGGATTTCACTAACCAATGAGTGACATAAAAGACTGTAATTGTACCAGGAGCATGCTTGTTGTGTTTTGACATTCACAGAGTTACGCACCATGAATTTTGTGAATTTTCGTGGTTTATGAGGGAGAACATTTACTCACACGCTGCTCATCAAAGTTCTTTGGCTACACAAAAAGCATCAAATCTGCCCCATCTGCCAGAATAGGCTCCCTGTGACTTGGCCCTCTTCTCCAAAATAAAATTAAAGTGTCAAAGTATTGATAGAGAGAAGCAGCTGTCCCATGTCAAATCTACAAATGCAAGGAGTCATAATGAGACTTGGAGTGGTCCAAACTTAGCAGGAGGGCTAAGCAGTAAACAGTAAACTGTTTAGCAGTAAACACATAACACTTCACAAAATGTTACTGACATGATAAACTGCTTAACATGTTCCCATTACAGGTAACCAAACCTGTGAAGGGAGCGCTGATGCCAGTCGCTCCACAACCTTAAAAGGACTGTTTACCAAAAGAAGACTTATCTTTAGACTTCCTTGCTGTTGCACATTTTACTCACCAGGCTGAATTTTTAGCTCTGATAAAGTCTGTTGGTATTTAATGTTTGCCAAATATACAAAAGAAAAAAGCGCATCCTGTCACGTACCAACAAAGCAAACAAACGGTGCTCTCTTTCTCTACTCCATCTGTGCCTGCGTCTCCTCTGTCTCCTATTGACTGAAAAGAGGCAACACACAATCTTGCTATTTTTTTTAATGTCTCTCTCACACATTTTTTACAACAGCCATGTTTGCGCATCATAGCCTTTGATGGCGTCTCAGTGATGTCAGACATTCGATGTGTGGGCCGTTACAAGCTGCCACATTGGAGGTGTCATGTTTGCTTGCTGTTATGTTTTCACCCTCTTTAGAGGATCAGATGAGCTCAGAGTGAAAATAATAATGACCTAACAGGAAATTGGCAGATTTCTTTTTGTTTCTGATCATTTAATGTGGTATGATTTATTAATTCTAATGTATTGTATCTGATCATAAATGTGAGTTAAAATTTAAAGAATAATTCTGCTTATTTTATGCTAAGACATTTTATTTTCATTTTTGAATAATGAGTAGCAAATTTGAATGAAAACAACAGAATTTGAATGAAAACAATGGAAGTTTAAAACAAACAACAGAATTAGAATGAAAACAATGGAATTAACATGAAAACGACGGAATTTTAATGAAAACAACAGAATTTTAACAAAAAGAGTAGAATTAGAATGAAATGAATAGAATGTACAGAACAGAGTTTGAATGAAAACAACAGAATTAGAATGAACAGAACAGAATTTGAATCAAAACAATGGAATTTGAATGAAAAAACAGAATTAGAATGAACAGAACAGAGTTTGAATGAAAACAACAGAATTAGAATGTACAGAACAGAGTTTGAATGAAAACAATGGAATTAGAATGAACAGAACAGAATTTGAATCAAAACAATGGAATTTGAATGAAAACAACAGAATTAGAATGAACAGAAAAGAGTTTGAATGAAAACAACAGAATTAGAATGTACAGAACAGAGTTTGAATGAAAACAATGGAATTTGAATGAAAACACAGAATTTGAATGTACAGAACAGAGTTTGAATGAAAACAACGGAATTAGAATGAAAACAACAGAATTAGAATGAACAGAACAGAATTTGAATGAAAACAATGGAATTTGAATGAAAACAACAGAATTTGAATGTACAGAACAGAGTTTGAATGAAAACAACGGAATTAGAATGTACAGAACAGAATTTGAATGAAAACAATGGAATTTGAATGAAAACAACAGAATTAGAATGAACAGAACAGAATTTGAATGAAAACAACAGAATTTGAATGAAAACAATGGAAGTTTAAAACAAACAACAGAATTAGAATGAAAACAACGGAATTAGAATGTACAGAACAGAATTTGAATCAAAACAATGGAATTTGAATGAAAACAACAGAATTTGAATGAACAGAACAGAGTTTGAATGAAAACAACAGAAATAGAATGTACAGAACAGAATTTGAATCAAAACAATGGAATTTGAATGAAAACAACAGAATTAGAATGTACAGAAAAGAGTTTGAATGAAAACAACAGAAATAGAATGTACAGAACAGAATTTGAATCAAAACAATGGAATTTGAATGAAAACAACAGAATTAGAATGAACAGAACAGAATTTAAATTAAAACAACAGAATTAGAATGTACAGAACAGAGTTTGAATGAAAACAACAGAATTAGAATGAACAGAACAGAGTTTGAATGAAAACAATGGAATTTGAATGAAAACAACAGAATTTGAATGTACAGAACAGAGTTTGAATGAAAACAACGGAATTAGAATGAAAACAACAGAATTAGAATGAACAGAACAGAGTTTGAATGAAAACAATGGAATTTGAATGAAAACAACAGAATTTGAATGTACAGAACAGAGTTTGAATGAAAACAACGGAATTAGAATGAAAACAACAGAATTAGAATGAACAGAACAGAATTTGAATGAAAACAATGGAATTTGAATGAAAACAACAGAATTTGAATGTACAGAACAGAGTTTGAATGAAAACAACGGAATTAGAATGTACAGAACAGAATTTGAACCAAAACAATGGAATTTGAATGAAAACAACAGAATTTGAATGAAAACAATGGAATTTGAATGAAAACAACAGAATTTGAATGTACAGAACAGAATTTGAATGAAAACAATGGAATTTGAATGAAAACAACAGAATTAGAATGAACAGAACAGAATTTGAATGAAAACAATGGAATTTGAATGAAAACAACAGAATTTGAATGAAAACAATGGAAGTTTAAAACAAACAACAGAATTAGAATGAAAACAACGGAATTAGAATGTACAGAACAGAATTTGAATGAAAACAATGGAATTTGAATGAAAACAACAGAATTAGAATGAACAGAACAGAGTTTGAATGAAAACAACAGAATTAGAATGTACAGAACAGAATTTGAATCAAAACAATGGAATTTGAATGAAAACAACAGAATTAGAATGTACAGAAAAGAGTTTGAATGAAAACAACAGAAATAGAATGTACAGAACAGAATTTGAATCAAAACAATGGAATTTGAATGAAAACAACAGAATTAGAATGTACAGAACAGAGTTTGAATGAAAACAACAGAATTAGAATGAACAGAACAGAGTTTGAATGAAAACAATGGAATTTGAATGAAAACAACAGAATTTGAATGTACAGAACAGAGTTTGAATGAAAACAACGGAATTAGAATGAAAACAACAGAATTAGAATGAACAGAACAGAATTTGAATGAAAACAATGGAATTTGAATGAAAACAACAGAATTTGAATGTACAGAACAGAGTTTGAATGAAAACAACGGAATTAGAATGTACAGAACAGAATTTGAACCAAAACAATGGAATTTGAATGAAAACAACAGAATTTGAATGAAAACAATGGAATTTGAATGAAAACAACAGAATTTGAATGTACAGAACAGAATTTGAATGAAAACAATGGAATTTGAATGAAAACAACAGAATTAGAATGAACAGAACAGAATTTGAATGAAAACAATGGAATTTGAATGAAAACAACAGAATTTGAATGAAAACAATGGAAGTTTAAAACAAACAACAGAATTAGAATGAAAACAACGGAATTAGAATGTACAGAACAGAATTTGAATGAAAACAATGGAATTTGAATGAAAACAACAGAATTAGAATGAACAGAACAGAGTTTGAATGAAAACAACAGAATTAGAATGTACAGAACAGAATTTGAATCAAAACAATGGAATTTGAATGAAAACAACAGAATTAGAATGTACAGAAAAGAGTTTGAATGAAAACAACAGAAATAGAATGTACAGAACAGAATTTGAATCAAAACAATGGAATTTGAATGAAAACAACAGAATTAGAATGTACAGAACAGAGTTTGAATGAAAACAACAGAATTAGAATGAACAGAACAGAGTTTGAATGAAAACAATGGAATTTGAATGAAAACAACAGAATTTGAATGTACAGAACAGAGTTTGAATGAAAACAACGGAATTAGAATGAAAACAACAGAATTAGAATGAACAGAACAGAATTTGAATGAAAACAATGGAATTTGAATGAAAACAACAGAATTTGAATGTACAGAACAGAGTTTGAATGAAAACAACGGAATTAGAATGTACAGAACAGAATTTGAACCAAAACAATGGAATTTGAATGAAAACAACGGAATTTGAATGAAAACAACAGAATTTGAATGTACAGAACAGAGTTTGAATGAAAACAACGGAATTAGAATGTACAGAACAGAATTTGAATGAAAACAATGGAATTTGAATGAAAACAACAGAATTTGAATGAACAGAACAGAATTTGAATGAAAACAATGGAATTTGAATGAAAACAACAGAATTTGAATGAAAACAATGGAAGTTTAAAACAAACAACAGAATTAGAATGAAAACAACGGAATTAGAATGAACAGAACAGAATTTGAATCAAAACAATGGAATTTGAATGAAAACAACAGAATTAGAATGAACAGAACAGAATTTGAATCAAAACAATGGAATTTGAATGAAAACAACAGAATTAGAATGTACAGAAAAGAGTTTGAATGAAAACAACAGAAATAGAATGTACAGAACAGAATTTGAATCAAAACAATGGAATTTGAATGAAAACAACAGAATTAGAATGAACAGAACAGAATTTAAATTAAAACAACAGAATTAGAATGTACAGAACAGAGTTTGAATGAAAACAACAGAATTAGAATGAACAGAACAGAATTTGAATCAAAACAATGGAATTTGAATGAAAACAACAGAATTAGAATGAACAGAACAGAGTTTAAATTAAAACAACAGAATTAGAATGTACAGAACAGAGTTGGAATGAAAACAACGGAATTAGAATGAACAGAACAGAATTTGAACCAAAACAACAGAATTTGAATGAAAACAATGGAAGTTTAAAACAAAAAACAGAATTAGAATGAAAACAACGGAATTAGAATGTACAATGTAGTAGCAAAAACACAAAACGGCCAAAACAGTTTTGTTACAATTAATATATTAATATATTAATTGTATATATTAATATATTAACATGGTTTACATTTATTTGATTTCCCACCAAGAAAAAGTTTGTGTTCAATTGTTTCATGTTACCCTTTATAAGTTTTGCATGGTGAGGCTGTACAGTACATTATAGTATATTATAGCAGTGTTCTGCTATAATGTCCTAAGTGTCATTGGTGGAAGTGATAGAAGTTGTGGCCGGTGCCAGCATGCTAGCTCACTGCATTGAAAATCCAGATGTTTCTTGTCACATTAACACAATCTTTGCACTCGCTACATTAAACTCCCTGCAACTTTGTTCTTTTTCCAAAAATGAAAAACAAGTTGAGGTCGTCTTTTTGACACACTGGAGGACATCCAGCGTTCTCCTTCAGAGCTACAGTGCAAGGGCATATGAGAGGCCTTTCAGTGAGCAATGTAAAAATAGTAATGGTGCTGAAAATTGTTCAGGAATATAGAGAAAATTACCTTGGTGCTGAGAATGGCCACATTTAAATCAGGTGTAGCTTTTCATTTTCATGGGACTGGTCACAGAACAAGAGACACAGGCAGAGGTTAACAACTATGCTAACAAGATGCTGGAAATACAAAGCCAGGTGTGTGGATCGCACATTGTTGATAAAAGATAGACATCAGTTTCAGATGGATGTGTAGTAGTGCAAAGTCCATTTGTGTAAATGTGTTACTGAGCATGTGTATTTATTGCATTACTTAGCGAGTATAATTCTGTGCCATAGTACTCGTGTCTGTGGCACAGTGTGATGAACATTTGCGCAACCAATAGAAATGCAGAATGTCAAATACACGAAGATCGTGAGGAACTGCAAAAAATTACATATTATTGGCAATGTTCTAGGTTTTTTTTTACTTGTTGAAGAAGAAGGAGGCATGGTACAGAAAAAACTACTATTGTGTTTGGAAAGTGGCCATTGTTTGCAATGGCTAATATTAAATGGTTATGCTAATAAAATGTTACTGTAACAGTAGTAGGCTACTCGCTAACTTAACATTTCAGTCTATGTCTCATCAGCAAAATCTCTGATTTTTGTTGTTAATTAAAGTCAACACTTTAATGAAGTTTATACTTAAGTATGTGGGCTGATTACTTTGTTTTGGTTTCAAACTGGATAAACTAAACTAAATTTCATCTGCTGATGACAGGAATGAATTACATCGTCTGTTTGTGCTGTTGTCTTACATTAAGTTTTTAGGCAGTATTGCACCTTTTTCTACAGTCAGTGCAGCTTATGTGTTTGTGTAAGAGCCTAGCTGAGCAGCACCCGTGGTGAGTGGTGATGGCATTAGTTATTCACAGAGGGAACCGGCTGCTCTCGCCAAATGTAGTTCTTTGACATTTTGTGAAATAATTACATACACAGAGGCAGAGATTCAGCATGTATGTACAAACCCTGAACATGATGTACTTTTTATTCAGTGTACAAATTCAACTGACCATTTCACATATTATTGATGAAAAACTTTGCGTGTGTCTGCAAATAGTTGACTAGATGATTAAATCAGTAGTCAGTGTTGGAAATACTGGTCATTTAAATGAATTATTCATTTGTTTAAATTGAACCATAACAGCAGTCAGCAGTTCTGCATCACTAGAACATTGGCGGCATGTCTCCCTGTGATTGTTAGTTGTGAAAGGTGAAAAGTAAGATAGGTGACAGCTGTGCTAACCAGCGCTAACCAGCACAGTTCTGCAGTATTTTGATGTAGAAAATCGGTGCTTCTGTGTTGGTTGTGTCAGAGAAAACTGGCATGTAATCACTGTGCTGCACAAATATCCAAATGTTAACCTGCAGGTAAAAAGGACTGCTGCTGTAGCACTGCTAACCTTAACTTGGTAAACTAATCTAAAACTGTATGTGTTTGCAATGCTGCACTCATACTCTAAAGATTTCAGTTTGAGTCACACAGCATCACTAAATTATTTTACAAGATTTTCAGTTTGGGTCGATCTATAGAAGAAACCATAAAGGCAATTTTTGGATGGCTTGAAAAACAACTCTTAATGGAAATGTGAGAACCCATTACTCTTTAGAAGCAACTCTTCTTTTTGCTATCTCACGTTCCTACTCAAGTCTTTCTTTACCGTTCTGTTTTTCACTTGCACTGTTTTCTTCCATTTACTCTTTATCCTGCTATTCTTCTTTTTCCCTTGCCTTTGGATGCATACATACACTTGCAGAGACACAATATCGTTATTAACATACCTCGGAAAACACACACACACAGGTACACACAGTGAGTGATGGAGTAGATAAAAGGCTGGAAGGAGGAATTGAACCTGCAGTCTCTTGAGAATGTCTGATTGGTATTCTGTGCGCAGAAAGGAAGACCAGAACTATTTACTAACATTTCCAAATACACATGTACACCCACTGACATGGGCAGTCAAATACCCACGTAAACCATCTCATATATTCTCTATTAAGGCACAAACATGGCTACACAACAAAGATGTGTTTGAGTTTAACAAATAAACACATTAGAGGTGCTGAAGGGTCACTACTCTGGTTACTGGCGACAGCAAACAATGGTGAGGGTGCTGCTGGCTGACATGTCCAGGACCTTTGATAGGATGGACTGTGCCCAGCTGCTGCAACATCTGGCCAGCATGGAACTGTGCCATACACATTTGGCCTGCAAACACAGCTACATAACCAAAAAAACAGAGGATGATGGCAAATGGCACTTGACATCCTTGGTCAGAGATGACATCTAGAGTCCTCCAGGGGCCAGTGATCTCACTTTCCTTTGTCACTGGGCATACAGATGATGAAGGGCTTTTTTTTTGTTTTGTTTAGATTATCCCTTTAATAAATATATGGTGTGAGACTTCAATAGTGAGGAAAGCTCAAAAGGGACAGGATTTCTGGTAATTCAGTCTCTCAAGAAAATGTGCTTTCCAAGTACATTCACCCAAATGAACTCCACACAAAACTCAAGAGAAACAGTTGATAAATAAGGTTTCACCAGTTGATTTTGGTCAGAGTGCTACATGGCCGAAACATTAGCATTGCCAAATTATATTACATATTGGTGAGACTGAACTTTGTCAGCTGTTTTCCTGATGTTTTATGCTGGTGCTACCTTTTTACTTTTGGGGACTTGATAGTGGATTTTGAGTATCAGACAGTTTCTTTGGGTTTCTGATTGTAGTCTATTTGTAGTTCAAGCAGGTTTTGTAAATTGTGATCATGGTGACTTTGGTTCCCTACAAACAGTCCATGTGGAGAGCAAAAGAGAAACACATTTGATTGAAATGCAATCTTGACACCGTAACAAAGATTTCATATCTCATGAGCCACTTGGGGAAAAAGTTCATTAATCAGACACTGACCGATGGAAAGGAAACAAACTCATAGCCGCAATGCAACAACAGAATATATTATCAATTCAACCTTGAAAATGTTAGCTGTTGCCCCAAGAGACTGGTTCAGCAGATGATAGCTTAAGGATTTTTTTTTAATTGTTCCCCATATGATGCTAAGTCATTAGTTAACTCTGTAGCAGTAGATTGAAATTTGGCCCATTTATTAATGATTATGATTTTGAATAATCACTGATAGCCATATCGCCAGGTAAGCTCTGTGTATATTTTTACTGTGTAAACAGCACATTGCATTTTGGAATTGATAGCTAAAGTGCATACATTAAACAAAATGCATCAGATAGTACATAGAGAACAATACTTGCATTTCTCTGAGGCAACAGTTTGCCATCATCTGACCCGATGAGGAGAGTGGAAGAAAAGTCTCAAAATTCAAGTCAAAAGAGTCAGAAGAATCATCCTGAGATGGATGTGATTGTGTTTAACAGGCAATCTAATGATCATTGCGCTAGTTCACTAAAAGCAGGTGAGCTCATTGAAGTATTAGCATTGTGTTTCATTCTGGGATGAAATACAACTAGCTCCATTTTTCTTAGATGCCACATGTCTCTTTCCTTTGCAGACAATTTGCTCTTGTGCATCAGTTTGTGTTGCGCAGGGAGAATTTGCCAGCGAGAGTTAACTTTCTCATTTTAAAGATGTCCACAGCCTGTGTAATACACCACAGTTTTGTCATCCTGAAGACTGTTGATGGCATCTGGGTGGGATTTCTTGTTCATTTTCTGATTTGTTGATTCTTGTACTCACTTTCTACTTTAACTTTTACTTGGTGGTTATATTTAGGCACTAATAATAACAAAGACGTTGGTTTAGGGTAAAATATAGTGCTTCACAACAATTACCCTGCATGGTGAAAAATGACAAGTTGTGAGACAGACCTCACTATGGCATAACCCTTCAAGTCAAGCTCCACTGCCAAAGGACATGTTGTGCATAAATGATGCACAGAAGTGGCTTTCATGAAACAGCATTAATTGACACCTGGAGAATGACTACAGGCTAGTGCTAGAGGAAAACTCATCAACTTGGAACCTACAAATATCTAAATTTTCCAAATGTTGCTAGTAGATGTTAATTTATTCAACAGAATGAATGAGCAATTCAGGTTGTCACTAGAGGAAAGTCATTGGAAACCTGAGGGGAAAATTTAAGCAGGCATCAAATCTAACAGCTAGCCTGGACCAATGGATCAACTCAGCTCCTAAGAATTTTCATCTGCAACAATTTTTGCTGTATATCGCACACATAAAAGCATTTGACCCCTTCCTGGTTTCCCAGGGTTTTTTTTCTTTTACAATTACATCTAAATGTTTCAGATCATCAAACAAATTTTAATAGTAGTAAGGTAACCCAAGTAAAAACAAATTTAGTTCTAAAACTGTGATTTCATTTATTAAGGGAACAAGCTATTCAAACCTACTTTATAGAGGCCCTGAGTGGTCACCATAATACCAGCAAATAGAAAAAACACTGAGAAAGTGCTGAAGTTGAATACAATGCAAAGAATGTTGAAAAAAAAACCCAAAACATGTTAAAGGGAACCCCGACTATTATGACAAGTTACTCTAAATATGTTACAAATTATCTCCACTAGGCCTATCTCCGCCCACCACCACTTCCCCTGCCAGTGGCGGACTCCCTCAGGTGTCGGTGCGTTGGTGGTTCTTTGTGTCTGGGGGTGGGCGTCCAGGTACACACCGGCTCACTCCTTGGTGGCTGCTTATCGGGGCCTGGAGCCTAGGGCTCGCTTGGGCCCCTTCGGAGGTTGGGTGCCCCCGGCCTCTCGGCCTGGGGCTCGGTCACTCAGGCACAGCTGGTGGCCGGCGGAGCTCACGGGCGCGTCACTGCAACTCCCCCTGGCTTCTGCTCCGCGGCTGCTGAGTGAGCCCTCATCGGGGACTCTCCTCAGCTCTTACTGGAACAGTGGCGCGGCTGCCCCTCTGTTGGTCTTCCATGGTCTCTTGTGTTCTGGGGGCCTCTGGATGTCTGGAGTTTTGATCTCCTCCATACCCGCTTCACACCCCGGAGGACGGGGCTGTGGCCCCCACACACTCCCTAGCAGATCATTACATGGAGAAACCTTTGGAATGCAAGCGCGCGGATCCACACAGGTATGCACACGGGTGTTCACTGCTCGTAGACCCAAATTACACCTTTCTTGGCTGCTACTTCGAAGCACATCTGTCCTGCGTGCTGCACAACAACATTGAATATTTAGTATTTACTGCTGTTTACACTTAGCTAGATTAATGCGATGGTGTTGTGTTTAGTATGTTGCTTTGTTTTTTTTTTCTGCTTGTTTTCTATTCTTCTCTCAACAGGTGATCCAGGAGATTTTTATTTTTTTTCTCTCCCCCTTTCTCTGTCCCTCTCCCCTTCTGTTTTTCCTTTCCTTCCTCTTTCTTTCTCCCTTTCCTATCCCTCACTCATGTCTGTCCCGTCTGTAACATCTGAAAATAAAATATAATAAATAATAAAAACAAAGATCGATCAAATGGACCATTACGGCAATGCCACGATGATCCATTTGGCAAAGTAAATCCATTGGGTATCCTTGTTGGTCTTCAGACAACAATTCTGATGGCTAAAGAACCAAATGGGACAGGCAAAAAAACAAAAAAAAAAAAAAAAAAAAAAAAAAATTATCTCCACTAAAAACATACTTTAGAATAACTAAAAATTTTTGTTATTTATTAAATCTTTGTTGTTTAAAACTATTTTGGATCCGTCGGAGCAGCCATGTTTTTTCGCACACAATGCATTCTGGGACGATGACGTGTATTGGTTGTCGGTAGTATAGGTGCTTTCGTTCAGCTAATCTGTGTTGTTTTTTAAAGTGTAGCAAGCGTATTAATTAACTTGCCTATTAGTGACCTGTTTACGAATTGGTAGACCAGCACTATCCGTCTTTGAGTCTGATGTTATTAGCCATGTCTGGGCCCAAACTCTGCTGCAAAAGTCAAATGATCACTGCAGCATTACTCAGAGTTTAAAAACTGACTAAATTTGTTCATCTGTAATAAAATGATCAGTGTGGCTGCTCTGCCAGGTGTAACAATTAAGTTTAACATCCAGGCATCCATGAAAATGGAATTTATGACATTTAACTGAGTTAGAAGTTAGCAGGGATTTACCTCGCTAGCTTCAATCTATCAATTTATCAAATGAAAATGTACAGCTCTGCTATCACTTCCAACATAAATGACGACAGGAATGTAAACAGCAGTGACGTTTGTAGGGTTACTGAAGTTGGGCTAGCTGGTATGTAATGAAGTGCTACGTGATCGCTAGTGCGACAAGCCATGTTAGCATAACATAAACAGTAAAGCTGGAGGACGAATGCTAACGTAGGGAGGACTTTTTTCCACTTGATAAAAGTTAATATGAGGGTTTCCAATGGTTAGGGGCAAATGCAATCGCATGGTAGGATCCTGTAAACCAGCGGTCTCCAACCTTTTTTGCGCCACGGACCGGTTTATGCCCGACAATATTTTCATGGACCGGCCTTTAAGGTGTCGCGGATAAATACAACAAAATAAAACTAGTACCGGTACCGAAAAAAAGAAAATTTATTCATAACACACGTGAAAAGACCCAGGAAAACCGAGTAAACGATAAAAACGATAACAAAATAACGCTGAAAACCGATAAAACCCCTGAAAACTATACATTTCACACCTGAGCCTCAACTCTCGCGGCCCGGTACTGTAGATAACCTGCTGTTAGTTTGGTATTTTGTCCTAATCCGCTTGCCGTACCTCCGTGTAGGTGTGTGTATGTTTTGAGTGGTATAGGCGCCATTCCGTTATTGAATCCAAGCATGTAAGTTCTCTGCTGCTGTGCTGGTTAATAAAACCACGTTAACTGAGATTACTGCTTCATCATTATCATACTGGTGAACATACAACATGGTGTCAGAAGCGACGGAACACGTACTTCGTAGTTGACGGTGTTTTTTTTTTCCCCGTCTCAAGTCTATTTTGTGGGTGCGTTTTTTTGTATCCGGACTGCAGACAACATGGCGGAAGGATTCAGGAGGCCCGACCCGCTTGTTTTCGATGGTAATGTTGCTGAAAATTGGCGCATTTTTGAGCAAGAGTATGACATTTTTATAGCGGCGGCACACTCTGACAAGCCAGCGCGCACACAAGCCTACATATTGCTCAACTTAGCAGGTCCCGAAGCTATAGAACGGGAGCGGTCTTTTGTTTACGCGCCAGAAGTGAGAGAGCCCGGCGAGGGAGGACGAGTCCTCATTCCTGCAGAATCGAAGGAGGATCCTGAGTGCCTCAAAAGGAAATTCAGAGAAACGTGCAGCCCTCAAACCAATGTCACGATGGAAAGACACAAGTTCAACACGCGGAATCAGAGGACTGGCGAGACTGTTGAATCCTATGTAAGTGATTTACGGATTAAAGCAAAAAGCTGCAGATTTGGTGATCTGAGTGAAGAACTAATAAGAGACAGACTAGTTTGTGGCATCAACAATGACAATTTAAGGAAAGTGCTACTGCGTGATAGTGATTTAACGCTAGCAAAAGCCATATCTGTCTGCCAGATTCATGAAATGACTGAAGAGCATAATAAAACACTTGCTTTTCCTCAACAATCTGCATCAAATGTTGATGTGCTCCAGCCCACATTTACGAGAAAGCACAGAGGAGATAAAAAGAAAATACAAGGAGACAGGTCTGAAACACAGCATGTCACTAACTGTACTAACTGTGGGGGTGCTCATGCTGCAAAAAAGAGCAAATGTCCAGCTTTTGGGCAGCAGTGTCATGCATGCAAAAAGTGGAATCACTTTAAGAAACGGTGCAGAGCTGTTCAGCCTACCCAAAACGTAGCAAGACACAGAAAGTCAGTTCATCATGTGGAACCAGACCAAGCTGATGACAGCGGAGACGACACATTCTACGTTGATGGTGTAAATCTGCAATATGCAATCCATGCGACTGATGTGGATGTGGAACACAAAGAGGAAGTTTTTGTCACCGTGCAGATTAATGGGATTCCTGTTGAAATGAAGGTGGACACAGGTGCTAAATGTAATGTGCTTCCCAAGAAAACGGTTAACATTATAAGAGCAGATAAACAAATGAAAGCACACCCCAAGTCCGTTAACCTAGTAGCATTTGGAGGCAGCAAGATTCAAACCTCAGGTGTAATTAAGCTGCAGTGTTTTCTGCATGGGCAGCCACATGTGCTATCATTCTTTGTTATTAATGAAGATGTTCAGCCAATACTTGGACTATGTGCATGCAGAGAAATGGGACTTGTATCATTCAGCAATGACGTCCACCAATTGAGCATGTCTGCAGATGACCTGTCACAACAGCTTATCACAGAATACAGCGACTTATTTTCTGATGAGCTTGGGAGGTTGCCAGTCACCTATCGCATGACACTGAACCCAGATGTGAAACCAGTTGTTCGCCCAGCACATCGCATCCCTTTGGCCATGAAAGACAGGGTCAAGGCAGAGCTGGTCAGGATGGAGAAATTAGGCGTCATTACTCCCGTCTCAGAGCCGACGGACTGGGTGTCTTCCATGGTAGCCACCAACAAGAAGGGCAAAGATGAAATCAGGATATGCATAAATCCTCGAGATTTAAACACTGCTCTGAAAAGACCACACCATCCCATGCGCACAGTAGAAGAAGTGGCTGCAATAATGTCAAACGCTACTGTGTTCTCTGTTTTGGATGCTAAGAACTCTTTTTGGCAGGTGTCATTGGATCAAAAATCATCCATGCTAACCACCTTCAGCACTTGTTTTGGTCGTTTCAGGTTCCTCAGAATGCCTTTTGGTCTTAACGCTGCCAGCGAGGTGTTTCAGAGAGCCATGGAGCAGATATTCGCTGGGTATCCATGTGCCATCATTGTTGATGATATACTCATCGGCGGAAGAACCATGAAAGAACATGACGACAACCTGAGAAAAGTCCTTGATCGTGCCAGAGAAGTAAACCTGCGACTAAACCCATTAAAGTGCAAATTCCGGCTGAATCAGGTCAGTTATGTCGGACACATTTTCACAAGCGAGGGGCTTAAAGCAGACCCTTCCAAAACAGCCGCAATCAGAGAAATGCCAGTTCCAACAGATGTCCAAGCCCTGCAGAGGTTCCTGGGGATGGTCAATTATCTTGGAAAATTCATTCCAAACTTCAGCCATCTGTCAGCTCCTCTGCGACAGCTCACACACAAGGACAGCGAGTGGATGTGGGACACACAGCATCAGACTGCGTTCAAAGCACTTAAAGAGCACATGTCTAATCCACCTGTTCTGTCATATTATGATGTCAGCAAACCTGTGACACTAACGTGCGATGCATCACAGTATGGTCTTGGTGCAGCTTGCTTACAGGAAGGGCGACCTGTGGCATATGCTTCACGTACTCTGACAGACACTGAAACCAGATATGCTCAGATAGAAAAGGAGCTGCTGGCTGTTGTTTTCGCATGTACAAAGTTTCATGACTACATATATGGCAAGCCTGTGGTCGTAGAAACAGACCATCAGCCACTGGTCACCATACTAAAGAAACCTATTCACGCTGCACCAGCCAGATTACAGAGGATGTTGTTAAGGCTCCAAAAATACAACATCACCCTCACATATAAATGTGGAAAACACATGTATCTGGCTGACACACTGTCTCGTGCTCCCAACAGCTCCACTTTCCAGCAGCCTGAAGAAGAGGACAACTTTGATGTCATGACGGTGAGCTGCATCTCTTCTTCACGCCTGGAGGAACTTAAAGGACACACAGCTGAGGATGAGACACTGCAAGCGCTCAGCTCGTTCATCAAACATGGTTGGCCACAACGACTCCACAACCTTCCCACAGCAGTTCATCCATATTTTCCTTTCAGGGATGAGCTGATTGTGGATGATGGCATCATTCTTAAAGGTTCCAAAGCTGTGATCCCAAAATCACTGCAAGGAGACTACATCACCATCATGCACAGAGGACATCCCGGCGTAGAAGCTACCAAGCGGAGAGCACGGGGGATCGTCTTCTGGCCGTTCATGTCAAGAGATATTGAACAAACAGTTACTTCCTGCTCGGTGTGTAACAGCACTAAACCTCATCAACAAAAAGAGCCCCTTCATCTGCATGAAGTTCCAGAGCTTCCTTGGTCAACTGTGGCTACAGATATCTTTGAGTGGCACTGTCAGCACTATTTAGTAGTAGTCGACTCATACTCAGGCTGGTTTGAGATTGACCTGCTAAAGGATTTGACATCAGCGACAGTCATCAAAAAGCTGAAAAGACACTTCTCAGTTCATGGTGCTCCACACACTCTGATCTCAGACAATGGCAGGCAGTTTACAAGCCAGCGTTTCAAAGACTTCGCTTCACAGTGGGACTTTCAACATGTCACCAGCAGTCCAGAGTATCCTCAATCCAATGGGCTTGCTGAGAGAGCAGTGCGCAGTGCTAAACAGCTGATGGAGAAATCACACAGAGATGGCACTGATGTATTTCTCAACCTGCTGAACCTCAGGAATGTTCCACGTGATGTGAACCTGGGTTCCTCTGCAGAACGACTTCTATCCAGACAGACTCGAACTACGCTCCCAATCACAACGAAACTGCTCGAACCACAACACCTTGAATCTGAGAGAGTGAAAGCCCAACTACTCAACAAGAGACTGACTCAGAAGGTCTGTTATGACAGATCCAGCCGACCACTTCCACCTCTCAACGAAGGACAAGTAGTGAGGTTACAGACCCCACAGGGTTATGACCGCACAGGTGTGGTAAAGGAACTTTGTAAAGAACCTAGATCCTACCTGGTACAGTCAGATGGAAACACTTACAGGAGAAATCGCAGACACATATTGCCTGTGTCTGAGCCTGTTACTGTTCAGAAAGACACTGATCATCATCATTATGATGGACTGCAGGTTGTGGGTGAAAACAATGATGTAGAACAGTTTAAAGACAGCACTCATGTTGAGAGCTCTTCTGATGTTTTGCATTCTCCAAGACCTTCCAAGAGTGATGGTGTTTACAGGACACGCTTTGGTCGTGTGTGCAAACCAAATCCAAGATATAAGGATTAATTGGGTACTAGTTAAAACACAGAACATTTTCAGGTTTGATGTTTGAGCCATCAGTAACTGATGTCAATGCTTCAAGTTAAATTCTGTTTGAGGTGATTTTCAGTAGTAATCATATTTAACTTTATACAGCAAAATGATATTCTTGTCATGTTTATTTCTTCCATCTGGTTGCAAATTTAAATGTTCCTAAGGGTCAGCGTATGTCACCTTTTATGCTGTGATTATTATTATTCAGTATGCATTAAACTTTATGTCCGGTTGGGGATGTACTAAAGAAGGGGGATGTAGATAACCTGCTGTTAGTTTGGTATTTTGTCCTAATCCGCTTGCCGTACCTCCGTGTAGGTGTGTGTATGTTTTGAGTGGTATAGGCGCCATTCCGTTATTGAATCCAAGCATGTAAGTTCTCTGCTGCTGTGCTGGTTAATAAAACCACGTTAACTGAGATTACTGCTTCATCATTATCATACTGGTGAACATACAACAGGTACCAAACGACTCACGGACCGGTACTGGTCCGAGGCCCGGGGGCTGGGGCCCAATGCTGTAAACGGACCAAGCGTCAGTCAGGAGAACCACCGAGATAATCCATCCACAATACAAGGTTAGTCATTAATATACTGCTGCTGCATGGGCTGGGCTAGTTACATCGTAAGGGTTTAAAAACTGAGCTTTAAACTGATTAGCGGTAATAAAAACCGTGAGAAGCTGACAGTGATCACTGACTGTTTTTAGGGGATTGTTGACATTAAATCGAACAAGATACAAAGCATTGAAACATGTTAAAAACACAACAGTCTTATTAAATGCAGATTACTTTGGCAGCCCTTTTAAGCCTCATGGAGGCTAACAAGGGCTGCTCAGAGAACATCTGGATTAAGACATACGGCTTCAAAAACTTTTGGTGCTTTACATATTGGTATCAATGCGGCTACTGCCTAAACTTTCAAGAAAGTTCAGGCCCTGTTAAAACTAACACCAGCATTTCATAAAAAGAACATCATACCAGCAGTCAAACATGGTGGTGGTAGTGGGATGGTCTGGGGCTGCTTTACGGTTTCAGCACACTGAATGACTTGCTGTAATTGGTGGAACCAGGAATTCTGCCCTCTACCAGAAAATCCCGAAGGAGAATGTCCGGCCATCAGTTTGTGTCCTGAAGCTCAAGTGCACTTTGATCATGCAGCAGGAAATTACCCAAAACACAAAAAAATCAAAACTTCCAGTGGTTAGGTCAAAGTTCAGACTCAAATTAGATTGTGATGGTTTAGAATTGCTTTAAAATAAAGTTCATCCATGCTTGAAAACCCTCAAATATGGCTGAATTAATAACAATCTGCAAAGAGTGGGCCAAAATTCCTCCACATCAATCTGAAATACCCATTGCCAGTTATCACAAACACCTTGATTGCAGTTCTTATTGCTGAGGGTGCCACAAGCAGTTATTAGGTTTGTAGGGCAATTACTTTTTTACAGCCAAGTAGGGTTTAGATATATCTGGGGGAGGGGGGGGGGGGGGTGTGTGTGTGTTCATAATCAATAAAATCATCATTTAAAACAGGATTACTTATTTACTCTGATTTTCTTTGTCTGATATTAAAATTACGCCAACGGCCTTAAAAGTTGAAATCTGACAAATATGTAAAAACTAAGTAATCAGGAAGGTGGCAGATGATTTTTCAAGGCACTGTGTGTGCTGAGCCAAAGTGGTAAATTTGCCTGGATAATGATGGGATGCTGCCCCAAGTGAACAGTCAATTACCAGTAGCTACAACATAATCTCCATCATCCATTAAAAACTCTAATTTCTCTTCCTTCCCTTGAACTAAATCAATACAGTAATCACACGCTTCTGAACAATCCCCACCCTTTGCCTTTCACATTACCCACAACGGCCTCCCCGCCCGGACTGATTAACAATTGATTTGCCATCCTGCTGTTGCTAACTCCTGCGTCAATCTCCGGTTTCACAGGGAGGTACATCACACCCAGGAGGGGCCATTTTGTTTGGACTCATAGCCAAATTACCCATCTCATGTTTTTGTGAGATTAAACACATCACTTTTATTGTGATGAGGGATAAGATGGAATGAGGAAGACAAGAGTCACAAAGATATTAGTGGAAGAAAAGGTAAGAATATGTAGGTGGGAGAGAGGAAGGGGAAAGGAAAAAAGGAGAGGAAGAAGGAGAGATTAAAAACAGGAAATGTAAAGGTTAGAGACGAGGGATGAGAAATAAAGATACAGCCATGTGGGAAGGAATGCCTTATCCTCAAAGACAAATCAGTGTCACCTCTATTTTTGCACACCCACTGGGACACACACACACACGCGACAAACAGCTGCACACATCACATGCTGGTACAAAGCTGCTCAGCTCCCATGGTTCAATGCTCCATCAAAGATGCAGTGATAACACAATTTACAGATTCTCCATAACTCAGTCATATTCTCTCATTTTCTCTCTGGTTTATCATTGTCTCTGTGTGTGTGTGTAGAATAGAGGGGGTCAGATTGATCCAAATATCAATAGTATTGATACCAGTGCCAGCATTGATATTAATAATAAATTCAGTATGTAGCCCACTGAATTGTGTTAATTTTATTTATTTATTGTTTTAGAAATGGAAAAAAAACCCTCAAACATGCACTATGAAAACTGTCTGTGATGACAGTTGCATCGATTTTATTTGTTTGTTAACTGTAAATCTCTAACAATAGCCTACAAAACATTTAAACAGCAGAAGCTGACCCAAAGTGATTTAGAGACAGGCACATTTACATTCTAGGTCCCCAAAACACACTGTTTCGAAATACAGTAAAAACTTAAAAAGTCACAGTTTAGTGGTCATTAAAATATGTTCAGAATTTACAAATTGATGATTGTTAATCTCATAAATCATGACACACTGCTTTCCACTACATAAGCTGCCTTTAAAGGATAAAAGTATCAGTATCGACAATACTGGCAATACTGTATTTAATTATCGACTTGATGAATTTGCAGTTGTGGACACAAAAGTTATTTTAAATCTATTGAGCGATGTTGTGGGAACAATTAGTTTATTAAATAAAAATTGTAGGAGCAGTTTATTATCTTGTACACGCAGGTTATTTTTTTATTCATCATATAAAAGAATGAGATTCTTGCTGCTCTTACACAACGGTACTGGATTAACATCAGCAGGAATAAGTTCTACTCCAAACAATACAAGAGATGAATTTCATTATTAGAGTTGGCAAAGACAAATTTGCCATATTTGGAGGATGGAGTGCTAAATGATCAGATAACACTAGCATGGTTAGCGATCTGCACCCATAAACTGAATGGGTGCAATGCTTACAAAATAGCAGAACTTTACTTCACAAAGAAAATCAATTTAAAGAGTTGACTCCAATAAGCAGAGGTGAAGGCTTGCAGATGCTGATTGGCTCCAGCAGCCTGTCTATCAAAGTGTACATACCCTAAATTACACTCTTTTGACCTACTAAAGAGGGAAACTCTATAAAGAGTTTTGCACCAGTTTGTAAAGATGCTATTTTAAATTATAATGTTAGTTATTTTAACAGATGAGTCGATGGGGACTGACTTTCTTTTGGAAACAGCTTCAAGGAAAAAGAAAAAACGTGCATGGAATAGATGGAGAATACGGTGGACAGAGAGAGGACTGTTAGAGTTAAGTTCTCAATTCTCATCTCACAAAGAGTGTGTTTTCAAAGGAGTAATTTGGTTTAAAATTATTTATTTGCATTTATGGTCTTGCTTATTTATTAAAAGTGGACATTTAGTAAAAGGTGAAGAGGATCATAATCAACATACAGATTACTGATCAACATAATACTGATTATGTTGATGATTATCCAAAACCTTTCATGCTAACAAAATAAATACACCAGAATAAGTGTTTCAGCCTATTGTTTTTAACGTCATGAGGAAATACTGAAAAATCCTGAGATTAAAATAAATGCCTGTAAAACTGAAGCCTGGGCTTTCTGATGTAATGGAGGACAGTAGTGTGGTTTTACTTTCTGAGCATGTAGATGTATTTGCCCCCCTTTGAGCTTACAATAACAAAGGTACGCACACATGAACAGAGTACTACCTGGTGATCCATCATGACACGGTTATGTAACATCTTTATCTCTCTTCCCTTTGCCTGCGCATGAACACACACACACACACACACACACACACACACACACACACACACACACACACACACACACACACACACACACACAGACAAGCATGGTGTGACAGGAAGAGAAGGATAAACACAGCCTTCTGCGGATCTTTGTCTCACACTCGTGAATTCTCATTATCACAGACACACACAAAGACACACACGCTCACGGCAGCAGCTCAGTGGAGGTCTTTACCGCTCACTGCGAGGCCTTCTGTCTCTTCGTGGATGAACCCCAGGGACACAGCAAGACCGACAGACTGACGTCAGTGCATGTGTGTGTGTGTGTGTGTGTGTGTGTGTGTCACCCAGATTCTCATAGCTCACATGTTGTTCTTTTAATCCATAAACTTTAAAAGAAGGGGCACAGTCAAAGTCCATTCCTGTCCATACAGGTAAAGTCTCCACTACGGTATGCCCTAGGTCTAACTACTGGACCTGAAGGTGACTGTGTGTCTTTTTGTAGGCCAACAAGATATGTATGTTGCAAAGCAGTAATACCCATTTGCAGTATTTGCACTTTCTTCTAGATTGTAAGATGTGTTAACAGGTCAAACATTATGTGTTTTCACAAAAGCAAAAATAAAATAGTTAAAAAACAATTTATATTTATAATGCTTTTACACAAAATTCTCAATTTTTCAGATGCAAAATTGTTTGTTAATGTATAAACACACTAAATGTGTTTTTGCAAAAAAAAAACAAACAAAAAATTGTCCTCAAAAAATGCACTGCGGAAGAATGTAGTGATGATTGCTGTTGATGATGTTTTTGAATAAGACAAAAGAGTTGAAGTTGTCTTGCGACCAATTTCGAAGATATTTAGTGAGTTTTGGCAGAGTTGGGAACACATTTGAGGAGGCAGAGACGGTCTCAGTCGCACAGGCCTAGGAACCAGAATTTACCCGGTGACTGGCTGGTTGCAGAAAAGACGTATATTTTCCAGCCGGTTGGCAAGTGGTTGCTACAGGTTGCTGGCTGTCATTAGGTGTAATTGATGACAAAGAGGTTGATGGTCCAAAAACCTCCTTGTGATTGCTTTGGTTGCTAGCAAATTTCTGCTGCTGTCCAAAGTGTGCATGGAAAGAAACCTAGGATCACTGGACTAAATGACTACAGACCCGTGGCTCTGACATCTGTGGTCATGAAGTCATTTGAGCGCCTAGTTCTCTCCCATCTCAGGACCCTCACGGCCCCCCTCCTGGACCCCCTGCAGTTTGCATATAGAGCCAACAGGTCTGTAGACGACGCCATCAACATGGCCCTACACTTCATCCTGCAGCATCTGGACTCCCCAGGAACCTACGCCAGGATCCTGTTTGTGGACTTCAGCTCTGCCTTCAACACCATCCTTCCAGACCATCTCCGAGGCAAGCTTTCCCAGATGAATGTGCCTGATCCCATCTGCCGGTGGATCACTGACTTCCTGACGGACAGGAAGCAGCATGTGAGGCTGGGAAAGAATGTCTCGGACTCCCGGACCATCAGCACCGGCTCCCCTCAGGGCTGTGTTCTTTCTCCTCTGCTCTTCTCCCTGTACACCAACTGCTGCACCTCCACCCACCAGTCTGTCAAGCTAATCAAGTTTGCAGATGACACCACCGTTATTGGACTCATCTCGGACGGGGATGAGTCTGCCTACAGGAGGGAGGTTGAACGTCTGGTGTCCTGGTGCAGCCACAACAACCTGGTGCTGAATGCCCAGAAGACAGTGGAGATTATTGTGGACTTCAGGAAGCACACAGCCCCACTCCCCCCCATCATCCTGACTGACACCCCCATCACCTCTGTGGACTCATTCCGCTTCCTGGGTACCACCATCACCCAGGACCTGAAGTGGGAGCCCACCATCACCTCCGTCATTAAGAAAGCCCAGCAGAGGATGTACTTCCTGAGGCAGCTGAAGAAATTCAACCTGCCAACACGGACGATGATGCAGTTCTACACTGCAATCATCGAGTCCATCCTCACCTCCTCCATCACCGTGTGGTACGCTGGAGCCACTATCAGGGACAAACAGAGACTGCAGCGTGTTGTGCGCTCTGCTGAGAAGGTGATTGGCTGCAGACTCCCATCTTTGCAGGACCTGTACACCTCCAGGACATTGCGGCGTGCAGCTCGGATCTCAGCTGACCCTTCTCACCCTGGACACAGTCTGTTTGACCTGCTCCCCTCAGGCAGGAGGCTCCGGTCCATTCGCACCAGAACCTCTCGCCATAAGAACAGTTTCTTCCCCTCTGCTGTTGGACACATGAACAACAACCTTATGACTGTTCCCGCCACTAACACATGACCCTACGCTGTGTTCACTGCATCATTCCATGATTGGCACTGATCACCATCTGCACTCATGTATATATCTTTCAACGTAGCACTCTTAATTCTTATTCTCATGTATATATCTCATGTATATCTCATGCACATATCTTTCTACGTAGCACTTTTAATTCTTATCCCTACTTTTATTTTTTCATGTCTATTTAAGTGCTATTTATGACACTATGTTTGCACTGAAGCACCGCAGCAATTTCCTAATGTTGTAAACCTGCTCAACATTTGGCAATAAACCCCTTTCTGATTCTGATTCTGATTCTGATTCGGAAGGTGCAACCCGTCTACAAATACTTGCCATTTACTCTCCAAGCTTTTTTTAAATTTGGAAAAATCTCACTCAAAGTGGAAATGGAGCCTGTTTCCCTTTAAATTCTAAGCATTCCCATACCAGTGCAATCAACACATTTTCAAAAGGCTTGACTTTTACTATTGCTCTGTGAGTTGGTCATGAATTCTTACATACAAACTACTGGTGACCAGTGCAATTGTAAAGAGGTTTTCAGTGCAGCACTGTACCTCTTTGTGACCAATTTCTTGCTAGTGACGAGCAACAACCATTCGCCAACTGAACATGGACTATAGTAGTTGGTTACCAGGGGGTTATTGGCTGGTCTCTAGGAATTAATGGGTCTTTAGCAATCGATTCAACAGCAACAGCCAAAACCCATTAGCAACCAGCCAGGGATTACATATTTTTCTTTTGCGTTTATTGGTTGCCAGATGACTGCTGACAGGCCTGCGTGACTGATGCCTTAAATCAGGGTGGACCGAGCAAAAACCCCAATCTGGCCCACTGGACAGCTTTAAAAAATGGGAAGGAGGATGTAGATTTTTGACTTTTAATTGTATTTTCATACGTTTTACAGTTTTTCCTACTGTTTAAGACCTCCACCATTGCTTTTAGTGCTATGATCCTAGGGTGGACTAATCTCAATTTCCCAGTCAGATAAGCCCTTTGTGCTTCAAATCCAGTTTCAAAACAGTACAAAGGCAAAGACAAAAGCAATCAGTATTAGACTTCATAACTTAGGACTAGACAAACCAATCGTTGACTTCACTTGTATGCCACCCATGAACACGGGAAAAAGCTGCGATTCTCTTAAGATGGGCATTTGTGCCCTTTAAAACTAGAAGTAGTTGTATTTGTGTCCTTGAACATGGATCAATAGATTAAATTTCAAGAATGTTTTCTGAACTGCCACGAGGCATTCTCGTTCCCACTGACCAGATGCCTTTTGAGAACCATTTCACAGGTTCTCAAAAGGCAGGTTTGAGAACCAAATTTACAAAGCTTTAAATTAAAGTAAAACTGGAGAATTTCCATGGGGACAAAAAAAGAAAAAAACATCAGTGTTCGCATCTGTGACTCATCTGTGAATTTCTTGCAGCAGCTGCTCGTTTAACCACTGAAATTATTGGGTTCAACTCTGCAGCAAGTCCAAGTTTTGGAAGTTCCTGTTTTCATATGTTTGTTGCATGTCTCATGGTACAATTCTCCAAAGTACCACCCGCAAACGTCCTGTCCTGTTTAACTGTTAATTCCCGTAATGTAAAGAAGCATTCCTGATGATGATATTCCCAAGCTTAATCAGTAAAAGTTAGTCAGTAAAATGAGGGAAACTTGGTATAATCTTGCGTTTACATGTGGAGCAAGATACCTAAATGTGAATGTGTGACAGAGAAACGAACAAAATCATAAAAAGAATAGAAGGGTTTTAATCCTGGTTTGCATAACTTTTAAACATTTCAGTGTTAATATCCACTGAGAAAGTATTATTATGGAGCACTTTTAAAATAACCAATTAGAACAATAACAAGACCCTTCCTGTGATTTTTCATCTCTCGTCTCCTGTCTCTCTCTCCCTCCAGTTCCATCTTTTCCCATCAGCTTTTCTCTCATCTTGCAGCATGACATTATGAATATACGCCGATAGGTATTGTCATCATCTGCTCAATTTTTTGTTTAAAGATTTTCCCTTTTTCATTCAGTCTCTCTTCCTCTCAGGGTGGTCTTGTCATCTCACATCACTGTCAGCTGATCCTGACGTGGTTGCTGCAACTCGCAGTTGCCTTGGCAACGTCCTGGTTGGGTCGGGCATGCAGCCAAGCAGTGGGGATGGATGTGACCTTCATGCCCTAATAAGATCACATTGTCCAGGTCAAGGTTCAGTCAGGGTGGATTATGAAGTCTTTTCATTGGCCCATGGTATCTTTAGTACTTTTGTATGTTCTTTCTTAACCAGAGTAGAAATTGAGAAATCTGACCAGTACTGGTGCCTATGGAAAAGAAATGAAAAATTCTAATGTTTATGTTGTATATATGTATCAAAGGTGGACAGAGAATATTTCTGACAGAAGGGAAGTGTGGATAAATTTATTAACAACAAACCAGGTTTTGGATTTTTTGCTCAGGACATGGTCTTTGACTGTGCGCTTCTCTAGTTCCAAGATATTAACACGTTTTTTTTTTTAAATAATACATTTTACAATTTTATTATTTGACAAAAAATGGTTACATCCACACATACAATGGTAATTTTTAAAACTGGGATTTTCCAAGTTAGTTTTTGAAAATGATCTGAATCTATATGAAAATGCAAACAATGATCTCATTCATTTGGACATTTGGGACTTAGAGAAGGCATTCGACCGTGTCCCTCGGGGTGTCCTGTGGGAGGTGTTGCGGGAATATGGGGTGTCTGGCCCATTGCTACGGGCCATTCGATCCCTATACAACCGTTGCAAGAGCTTGGTTCGCATTGCTGCCAATAAGTCGGACTCGTTCCCGGTGGGTAATGGGCTCCGCCAGGGCTGCCCTTTGTCTCCGGTTCTGTTCATAATTTTTATGGACAGAATTTCTAGGCGCAGCCAAGTGGCAGAGGGCTTTCGCTTTGGTGGCCTCAGAATCTCATCTCTGATTTTTGCAGATGATGTGGTTCTGTTGGCTTCATCGGGTGAGGGCCTCCAGCTCGCACTGGAACGGTTCGCAGCCGAGTGTGAAGCAGCGGGAATGAGGATCAGCACCTCCAAATCTGAGGACATGGTTCTCAGCCGGAAAAAAGGGTGGAGTGCCCACTCCGGGTCGGGGATGAGTTCCTGCCCCAAGTGGAGGAGTTCAAGTATCTCGGGGTCTTGTTCGCGAGTGATGGGAGAAGGGAGCCGGAGATCGACAGACGGATTGGGGCTGCAGCTGCAATAATGCGGACGCTGCACCGGTCCGTCGTGGTGAAGAGGGAGCTGAGTGTAAAAGCGAAGCTCTCAATTTACCGGTCGATCTACGTCCCTACCCTCACCTATGGCCACGAGCTGTGGGTAGTGACCGAAAGAACGAGATCGCGGATACAAGCGGCAGAAATGAGCTTCCTCCGAAGGGTGGCTGGCCTCTCCCTTAGAGATAGGGTGAGAAGTTCGGCCATCCGGGAGGGGCTCAGAGTAGAGCAGCTGCTGCTCCACATCGAAAGGAGCCAGCTGAGGTGGTTCGGGCATCTGACAAGGATGCCCCCTGGGCGCCTCCTGGGTGAGGTGTTCCAGGCATGTCCCACCGGGAGGAGGCCCCGGGGCAGACCCAGGACACGCTGGAGAGATTATATCTCTCGGCTGGCCTGGGAACGCCTTGGTATTCCCCCGGATAAGCTGGAGGAGGTGGCTGGGGAGAGGGAGGTCTGGGCCTCTTTGCTTAGGCTGCTGCCCCCGCGACCCGGCCCCGGACAAAGCGGAGGAAAATGGATGGATGGATGGATGATCTCGTTCACAAGAGCATGCCAAAGCAACAGATAGAGATGATGCCTTAAACCACCCTGAGTACTGAAACAGGCTAGAAATGCTCTGTATATGAATCAGTTCATGTACCATAACTGCCCATACCTTTGATGTTGTGAGACTAAATGCAGTTAAATCTTCACCCTGGCAGAAGTTAAATTTTAAAACTCAGTTTTCAGTGATCCAAAATGCTGTTTGTGTGTGGACGGAAGGCAAAAACTCATAGAAAAGCCAAAAATCCCCCAGAATAAAATATGTCTGGATGTAGCCTGATCTTTGATTATTTCATTATAGCAAAGTCCAGCTGAAATCAAATTGAGTCATTCTTTTTATAAATGTTTCTTTAACTTGGTCTTCTCAGATAATTTGATAATCTGTTTTAGACAAGATAGTGATATTTAAAAAAAACATAATAATACTAAGAATAGTAAAGCTATTTGCATGTATATACATCTTAACTCAAAGTGATACAAGTAAACACAGCTGATGATAGCTGCAAACAAATAGAAATGCAGAAAGGAAGGCAGAGGGTCTGACAGAGGAGCAGATGGAGGGAAAAGGCAGGGAGGCAGAGAGACAGGCACTGACATGAAAAAGGCGGGCACAGACGCTGAGGCAGGTACTCGTAGTAAAAGGTCAATGCTCCTGTGATAAGGCGTGCTTGGACAGCATGCTCACAGCGAGCTGCCGAGTGCTTGTCAACATGATACCAGTGCACTTCACTGGACACAATACACTCAGCAGAGCACACAAGGACAGAGACATCTTACAGTAAAGAGGCCTTTATAAAGTGAGAAGTGACTGATGAGAATGAAAACATGAATAAAGACCTGAAAAAATGCAGTGAAAAAAAAAGTTTAATACAGGGTTGGTGAGGTTGTTTATGATCACTTACCACAGTAATTTGACTCTCTATTTTTCTGGCATGTCTTGGCTAAATAAACAAAGTTAAATTTAAGTTAAAATAAACAAGTTGAATTTGGAGAGAGTTACAATGCAAAACTGCACATGCCAGCTTTTCCTAATGTGAAAATAAGTTCACACAAACTGACCAACAGTATTATGACATCAGCAGCTAAAAATCAAAGAGTGCCTCCCACTGGATCCCCTCAGAATCAGTAGATTGTGTCACACTGGGGCCCGGAGACCAGAGTGTGGACGCAGACTCATGAGCAGATTCAGTCACAGGTGGCCGGGTACAGTTCTCAATGATACAAGGAAACAATGATACAAGGAAAGGTGCCTCGACATGGAGGGCTCAACTAAGGCTCAAGGGGAATCTACTTAAGAATGGAGGTCTCGAACGGGCGGCACTGTGAACAGAGGGAGAGGAGATATTATTAAAGGCATGGCAGGGAGAAAGCTAACGAGGTAGTGGCAATTCTCAAACTGATCTCTTACTTGGCAGGCGGAGTGGAGGGGAGCTTCAGGGGGAAAATACTGTTGGCCGGGTGAGTGTCCAGTGATCCAGAGCAGTGAAGGCAGGCAGGTGACGTGAGATCCAGAGAACCGGAAGCAGAGGTGGCCAGCGTCCAGTTAGAGGTGCAAGCTGTTGGTGGTGGGCATGATGGAATCCAGGAACTACTGAGGGCACAAGGAAGAAGAGGTAAGTAATTGTAGGGATGAAAAGTAAGGCGCAAAGAGAGACCTGTTACTAACAGAGATTAGGTATTGGATGAGGACGCTGGTCCTAAATACTGTCTGTTGACAGCTCTTGATCACTGCCAGGTGAGCAAGCAGATGCAATGACAATGCTCCGCCCAAAGGCGTGAACTACAGCCAACTCACCTGGACCATGACAGATTGTTTATGCTTTATGATATCCAATTAAGTAATACAACATACTATCTTCAGATAGCCACATGACAGTTTCAGGACTTCAGTCAAATCTATTCTTTCCCTACTCCAGGCCAGCCTCCACAGCCTGCACCAGTGCAAAACCGTTTGTTTGTTTGTTGACTTATAAAAACAATGGTCAGGATTTAATAAAGAGGCACACTTTCAGCTCTGTGAAAAGGCTAAAAAGTGTGGGCAGATGTTTTATTTTTTTGGAGCTGGCCTTGTTACATTTGTATTTGCAGGAATTTCCCTGAAAAAAAAAAAAGGGAGGATGGTATTTAAATGAATCACAGAAATGTAATTTACCAAGGTTTGCCATACAGAATGAATGAATTGAAAAGATATAAAGATGGATCATAAATACGAAAAATGAAGCATGCCTATTTGCTATTGAAATCATAAATTGAGAAATAGATGTTTAGAGAAAACACTGGCAAAAGAATAAGGTCAATGAAGAATAAGAAGAGTATATCAAAGTATATATCAAAGAATATAATTTGATTAAAGTACAAAAAAATGAGCGAAGAATCATCATCCTTATTTGGAAAGACCTACAAACATTTACTAAAAACATATAAGTTGACTCGGGACACTGTAATGTTTGTTTATCTACTCGGCCAAGATTTACCGACTGCATGAAATTCACTTTTAGCAAATAGTTTACTCTCCAGAAAGTAGGTGTTTTTCCTTTAATCAGTGTGTTTACAGGAGCTGTTCGGATCAGAGTTGCCACTTCTGACATTTTCATGAATGTGGTGTAATAAATTAGTGACCCTTGTTCTCTGACCAGTCATTTGTCTGACTGACATTGTGGAATGAACTCTGGTGTCTTTTGCATAAACAACTTGATCATTTCTGCCAGCCACTGGCTGCATGTGTGTATGTACTGTATTCGTGTTTGTGTGCACATCTGTGTATCGTTTCAGTTTTTTATGTTTCTACACATAAAAAAGATGACTCACCACATTTTGCCTTTGTGGAGTTGTGTACTTGTGTGACTCAGTCACTGCAGTGTGTTGTTTGTTTTCATTATGGGTGTGTGTCCCCTATGGCTTTTAACTATAGGAGCACAGAGATGAATGGAGCTCTGTGAAGCAACATGGATTTCACATCCTATTGCCTCCTTCCTTTGTCTTTCTGCTGCACAGGAAGAGGGAAAAGGTGCACAGTATGGAGACAAAGACGGGCAGAGTGAAGGGACAGATGAAAAAGAAGGAGGAATAAAACAAGGACAAAAGCAGGAAGAAAACACAGCGAGAGGAACAAAAATAAAAAAAAAGATTTAAAAAAAGAAAGCCCATACAAGGGGTTTGGATCTGGTTGATATCGACTGACCTGTCCATTTCAATTTTCGCCTGGCAGATGTGAATGCTCACCTTTATATTGGAGCTTCATGCTGTCTTTTTACTTCATGCTACGTGAAAAACATTCTTGTTGCTGTTTTTCCACAATAAACTCTTTATTTGTAGCATCATTAAGTGCAATGTATTTTTCCCTCCCATAGGTTGCACTTTAGTATCCAATATCTTTAGATTGGTTTTTGTCCCTGTCTCCTTTGAATGGATTCGTTTAAAAACTCTACAAGCTCCGAAAGGGCTCATTTCATTAGTGTTTTAGACATGTCTGTCAATTGTAGCCTGTCCAATTTTAATTTACATGTGGAGAAAAAAAACAATATTTAAATTGTTCACATTTAACATTTATTGTCAGTGCAATTGATTCTTCAGGTGACTTCAGCTGGACAGATTGCATGTCTTATTGACATATTGGCAAACTAATGTAATAAATAAAATGTGGAGGACAACAGCAATGAAATCTATGCTAACAGGATAGCCACAATAAGGAAGCTTGTGAAAGCACTGTCTAGAGATCTCTACAGAAAAAATGTAAAAAACAGCATTAAATTTTGATAATTATTTTCAGTCCCTATAGATAACTCAGTTAACTGTTAACAGTTGTAATTTCAAAATAAAAAATAGCACATCACACATACACAGGTGTGCATGTGTTTTTTGGAACTGGGATTTTCCAGTCATATACACATGAAAATGCAAGAAGGGAAATAGAATTTAATTAAGCACTGTCAAGACCAACTTGCAGAGATATTACTCCAATCTGATATTAACATTAGCCTATTAGAAGCATAGAAACAATAACCCATTCTGAAATTTAAAAAAAAGTATGTATATGCCCAGAAAGTACATAGTTGCATACTTTTGCCATTGCATGATACATTCTTGTAGTTTCTCCATACATTTAGTTTGTGCAAAGTTCCCTTTTAAATTTGTCCAAAGCACATAGAACATGCTGTGCTGTGTGTGGACCTTCATGTATTTCGGAATAGGTTTTTTTTGTTGTTGTTATTATTTTCTTTTTTGTTTTTTAGCTGTACGAAGTCCTTCTGGGAAAAACTACAAACCTGTCATACAAACAAATATTACAGAATATGATTCTAATGTTTTTAAAGTTAGCTTAGCTTTTACAATCTGCAGCAGTCATACTGATCCACATAATAGTGACAGGAAACATTTTTCTGCAAAATAATAACAGTCGCCCAAAGGAGGCTATTAATACACAGTACTGAGGTGTTTAGTGTGGTTTTGCTTCTTTTACAGCTCTTAAACAGTTCCTTTCTTTTGAGTCCTTGTCATGAAACGGTAAATATATTGTTTTTATTATCACTATAGTCATTTTCAACAATTCTCGAGCCAGGAAGCATTGCAGAATGGTGAAGATATCCAGACAGAGTTCATCAACATCCAGGAAACTGTCAAAATACAGAATACCCATCTGTTCTATGATCTGTCTGGCTTACTTTATGAAAACGCCACTGCTACACGTTTAGGTTTGGGCACCTGTATCAAAAAAACCCAAAACAAAACCCAACCTGTTTGATTAGGTTTCGGTAATAAAACTATGTGGTTCAGTTGAGGTTATAAAAAATTATATGTTTAGGGTCCGGCATATATGGTACAGTCACACTCGGGCAAAACAGTGGTTAGAGACTGAGACTGCACTATGACCACATTTTTGTGACTATTGCAGTGCAGCTCATTGGCATTGTCTTTGAAATAAGACATAGTAAGTTGTTGTGTTCAAAACAACTTTGGTGTCTCGAGATGCAGTAAAACGGCTATAAGATGGAATCAGTTTCCTCTCAGTGTGGCCTGTTTGTGATCGAATGGAGTCAAGTTGCTCATCAATTCAATCCTGCAATCCATTTGTGATAATAAGCTAATAACTGATAAATCAGTGAAGACTGCAAGCTGTTGCCTTCTGATGCAAATCTGGGAATCTGTCTGTGTTTATAAATCAGCAATTATTAGCATTAGCAATTATAGCCAAACCTTGGGTGAGAGTGATTGCTGTGAGTCCTGAATCGCGATTTTTTTTTGGAGACAGGTTGCCTCCCAATAGTTGACCTATGCAATTGTCGTGTGATTGAAAGTGATCCCCAGAGGTTTAAAGTGTTGCATAGTCAACTTCTTCATGACAAGTTAGTCACAGTAACTAATGAAAACTGCATGGCTAGGTTTAGATAATATAGCCTACTTGGTTACACAATATCAAAAAAACTCTTACTCTTACTCAGTTGTGCTGAGTGTAAATAAAAAGCAGGGCAGTCATTTGCGTTTTTGTGACTATTTTATGTGCAACAGTTTACAACTTCTTTAACATCAAATTAATTTCCAAGAAATACCATAAACAGCAGTTTTCATAGTTGCATCTTATTTTTTTTGACCACAGTGCACATTAAACATTATATTTATAATTTCTTTTCTAAATTATGTTTTTGATCAATAGATTGAAAGCAACATCCATATTAAGCTTAATTAAATCTTATTAGTGTGTCCAGCTGGTTAGATAGAAATGCCTAAGGGTTTCTCCGGATATGAAAACACTAAGGGAAAATAAAAGAACAACCACTGACCCATTTTGAAGTTGTGTTTTTGTGGATTACTTTAGGAGGGTTGAGATCCTAAATAATATCATACCTCAGCTTCATCTTTCAGTATGGAAATTAAAGAAAGATGTATTTTTTTTACCATTGTAAAAGTGACTGCTGGCTTCTTTTATGCATTTGTGATATTTTCTCAAAAAAAAAGGTTAATGGTTACTGAAACATAAGGAGAACGAGTGAGAGACGATGTGCACTTGTACTGCCCTACATCTCCTCGACAATCCCCAAGCCACACCCATATTCCCTCATCCACATTTTGATTGGTTGGGCTGCAGGCAACAGTCTGCACTCTGTCCCCTCTCCCACCGCCTTTTTCCTGCCTTCTTGCTCTCTGTCTCTCCCCCCCGTTTCTGCTTTCCCCTCTCATCCATCCTCCCTCCCCCTCCAATTCCCCCCGCTCCATCTCCCTCTCCATGCAGCTTGCCAGTGAATGAGTCCAGTCAGACACAAGCTGTTTAACAGTGCAGTCTCTCTCTCTCTTTCGCTCACACATCTCTTTTACTCTCTCTCTCTGTCCTCTCCCGTCTCTGGAGCAGACAGTCAGTGGAGCATCAGCACGGCATCAGAGCGGCACAGGACTGACGGAGGAGGACGAAGTCGACAACTGCTGACAGAAAACAATTAAGAACATTTACGGCAGAACATCAATTGTAATACAGTTGAAAGCAGAGCAGAAGCAACAGATTGCCCTCACTTGCAATTGCTGCTACAACTGATGTTCTGGGCTTGGAAATGAAGCAGACTGGGAACAGCTCCTGGCATCTCGTGGTCAGTTTCTCTGTCTGAAAGAAATGCTTTTGCTCTGTACAAAGAGGAAGGAATTAACAGTGCTGAGCGACAGGAACCAAAAGCTTTGATTCAGTCGTAAAGCAACACGTTGCTGGGCGTCAGCACCACCTCCACCATCAGTGTCTCCTCACATCCACATCTTCCTTTCTACACTGGGATCTAAGGAAGAAATTCGAGCTTTGAATGCACAAACAGGAGGATGTTAGACTGGCATGCAGAGTGCAGAGTTTAGGGAGTTTTGCTGTGAATCAAAGAGCAAGATCTCGTTTTAACGGTGCAGGTGAGATCGGGTGCCGTCAGTAGTTCCACCTGACTCTCATTTTGACTTCTGACGACATGAGAGACATGAAAAGGACAATGCACATGAGGATCAACAAACCAGAAGCCAATAACTAGAGGAGAGATGACAGGAAAAGAGAGACCTAACCCTGGAGCACACGGTCACAGATAGATCCATAATTATTCTTTGAAACTATTTACCTGATCAAAAGTGAGCAACCTTGACGTATATCTTTCCACATTTCAGATTTCTATCATGTTTTTGCACCAGAGGACATTAATTTCACATACAGAGAAAGACGAACAGCAAAAACTTTATTTCATGTCAACTTGTGCCACCAGTCAGTGCAAGTAACTTTCTGCACCGATTCAAGTCGGTGTGAGTGCCTTGGGGCTCTCATTTGACTGTTCTTTTTGGAGTGAAGTGGATCTGCCGTGGGGGGCAGCTGACAACCATCCAAGACGCCGCGAGCCGTACTCCGCGTGAAAAATGCCCAGCCGCGCTTGGCCAAGCCGGCCGACCCGGGCCCGACGACGGGCCTCTACATGGAGAGGTCGCAGAGCCGCATCAGCCTGTCAGCGTCCTTTGAGGCCCTCGCTATCTACTTCCCCTGCATGAACTCCTTTGATGAGGATGATGGAGGTAAGTGGTAATGAAACACACACACATATGCGCAAACCTGCAAAGGACATCAACATGACTGATGGATTAATTCATAAAACACAGGCCTCCAAGATACATTATTTGTGTCTGTTAGGCAGTGAGTTATGTAAAACCTGCCAGAACTTGAAGGACAATCTCCTTTCAGCATGGGTTCATTGATCTAAAACCTAATAGGTAGTTTTTTCCTTTTTTTTTCAATTTTTAATATTCAATATTTTATCAGTCATTTTTTTATAGTGGATGGAGGTCATTTAAAAATACCACATAAGAGAGCAGTGCCTAGCACTACAACCACAAAGACAGTAATATATTACTTTAATAGGAACTATTATCTATCAATATTTTACTGAAACAAAGTGAACAACAACTAAAAATAAAAGCAATCATGCTCTGAGACTGTCTGTCTATATCTGCCCCACTAGAGGCGCTAAAGTTATAAATATGGATATGTCATGTCTGCAGAGACTCTTGTGGCTTTGGTTGTCATTGTCAGTTTAAGCATTCTGTCAGGTATGAGAGTAAGCTGGTATTACTGTGTTGGACTTTTAGCAGAACTGTGGGTAGATAATGTGCATTTTCTACTATTCTAACACTTTGAAGAGCAGATATGTTAAGTGCATAAAAAGAAGTGAAAATCTTTACCAGTGATATCGACATTACATCTCTGTATGTGTGTCTATGACTGAGCGTGGCGCTGTGGTATATCATGTGTTGCATATGTTTGTCTCTGCGCTGTATACCACATATACTGTACGTTCATGCCTCTGTGGTTTCATTGTCAGGTTCTCATTGTTCAGATTGTCATTGCAACTATGCAGAGGGAGAAAGACAGCAAAGCCTATGCACACTTATATCCACTTTCATTGATGAGATTGCTGGTAGGATAAAGTAATTCCTCAAACTGGATGCATTAGATGATGTAATGTATTTTGCTCCTGAACTGGTATTATTGCAAACTACGTAACCTCTGATTCACTGTCGTATTAATCCTGCCTAGAAAACTGCATTACTAGTATCTTTTCTAGAGCCCAATTCATACTGGATTATTTGGCAGAGTATGCATTTTTTTCTGTTTCCTGTTGTTTGTTTGTTAAGTAACATTGGAGGACAATGAGCTGTGGTGGATAAACTGTGTTATGACTGTCTTTCCAAAGGAAACCACGCATCGTATCAAGGTTAACAACATATGTGGAAACGAATTGACATAAAGGGCAAAAGTGCTTTTAATCCATCTAAAGAGATATATATATATATAAAAAATCCTGGTAAATTGGCTTCACCGGGGTTTTTATTTTTGGTATAAAGAATGTAAATGGGGAACACAATGTTCATGTATAAAAAAATTTATAAGAAACTTTTCATTGTAATTGAAAAAAAACAAATTCCACACAGTTAACATGAAAACAACAGTGAAAAACACACAAACACCTTCCTTACAATCCACTTGTTGTGGCTGTTTGATTGACTTGATTACCTTTATGAAATTACCTTTGTTTGGTTATAATGCATGTTTTTACCACACTATTAAGAAAAGTCATGTTAAAATGTATCCCATATGTTCATACAGTATATATTGCCAAATGATTTTGAAAATCTACACAAGTTTGGTGCATATCATTCTTAAAACACAGAAGATCAAAATTAAAACAAGTCTTAAATTATTTATGTGTTACTCTGTTTTGAAGACTTGGTCTATTTGTTAAAATGTAACTCTAAAACCAATAACTTTTAGATTTTATGACAAACTCTTATTAATGTTGTCCACACACATGCAGAAGTGCTTTTTATTGTTTTTGCGGAAACCTACACATTGCAGAGATAGCCATAGATCTAAAAGCTGTGAGATCAAATAACAGGCTGGCCCATATACAGAGATGTGTATAAAATGTTCATCCTTAAGGACATTTTAACTGTGAATTTAAAAGTGTAAATGCTGCTCTTGTGTCACAGACATTTCTAAATCATACAGGAGAGATAAAAGGCCCAAACGGCAGCAGTCTGCATTTTTCTTATTTTAAAGACAGTTAGAAGTATTGGAATAGTTGGAACATGAGCCATTATTGGCTGAGACCACCTGTTATAATTATTTACATAGTAAATCATAGCAGTTTTCAAACCAACACATGCAGCAGCTGTGTCTAACCAAACCAGCGCTTAGAGGACTGTTTTTAGAAATATTGTGTACACCTGCGCCTGCTCAAGAGCACACAGACACACACACATTAGTGTGGTTATCTCTGTTGACTTCACCTGGACCCACAACACCAACACCCTGGAGAAGGACCAGCAGTGGCTGTACTTCCTCCGTGTGCTGAGGAAGAATAACCTGGACCGGAAGCTGCTGCTGGCCTTCTTCCCCTCCTCAGTGGAGAGCGTGCTCTCCTGCTGCCTGGGTGTTTGGTATGCAGGGGCCACAACTGAGAACAGGAAGGCTACGCAGAGGGTAACTAACACCACCCAAAAAAAATAATTGGCTGCCCTCTGCTACCTCATGAGGCCATAGCCAAATCCTCGTGTGTCAGGAAAACCAGTGCCAAAATCACAGGTGAACCCTTACACCCCGCCCACCACCCGTTTGACCAGCTGCCCTCTGGTCAATCAGGTCCCACACCTCCAGGATCACAAACAGGTTCTTCCCCTGGGGCATTCAGACTGTTAACAAACACTATCCCCCCACATCCCACCCACCTCACCAATCTGAGCCATGGTATGAGTAACCCCATGACTCAGGCCTCTGACATAGGGACTCTATTCAGACTTTTCTTTGCACTACTTTTAAGAACTTTGCAACTATTTTTTGTTCTCTAATGTCTGTCTTTCTCCTATTTTTTTGTATATATTCCTCTTGATTGTTTATCTTTCTCCTGTTTGTTATTTATTCCTGCTGTCTACTTTTTATATTTTATTCAGGCACAGTTGGTGTGGAGCACCCACAATCTCATTGTACATGTAGAATGGTATTCAGGATGAATCAAAACTAATACTCAAGCAGTCATTTCATGGTGTAAGCACTGCACGGGAAAGCTCAGTCTCTTACCAGCACAAGCACGCTCTTCTATGAGCACTCATGCATTGACAAATAGACGTATTCCCATGTCTAGACAAACAAATTTATATGTACAGGCATTTGTGATCGTAGGTATGCTGTATGAGCAAATACGCAGGTAAGCCTCAAGATACAAGCGCGCACACATAGGAACATGAAAGCAGTGTGTGAGGTAATCAGAGCGAAGCGACAGGCCGTGGTTTGTGGCTCTCCATCTAATTAAATGCTAATATGGCTGCTGATTGTGGCTGACTGCAGCTAAATAGAGGCCTGATTGCAGGTTAATTCTCTCTCTCCCGTTTTCTGTCTCATTGTCTCTCTCACATGCTCTCTCAAGCCTTCACTCCCTCCCTGAGCCATTTTCACTCTGCAGTTTTGAAATCCTGTTTGCAGGTTAGCTCTGTCTTTCCACCTTAAATTGCCTTTTAATCGCTTGACTTCTTGTTTCCCTTCCCCTTCCTTTTTCCCCTTCCCTTGCTCTCTTTGTTTCATTTGTCCTCTCTCTCTCTCGCTTCATTTCAGCTCAATTCAAATATGCTTCTCTGACAGCACAGGAAGGAGAGTACTGTTCTAACAACAATAAGAAAGAACAGGTGAAAAAGTAGAAGCAAGGCAAGACAGTAGCCCTATCTGCAAGGGTACATCTCACTGATGTGCTGGATTTAAATTTACTTTAAAAGAACTGCTAAAAGCAATTGTAGGATTTTAGAACCCATCACAACTACTTGTTTTGACGGTCAGATGAGGAGAAGAAATTGCTTGGCTTGAGTGTGTTTTATAGCTAAAACACATCCATTTTATTCATGGAAGTATTTCTTAACACTTCTGCAAATTGACCTGTGTCCTGCTTGTTTGTTTGCTTAGCTTGGTCACTGACAGCACACCGCTGCCTTGTTTTGGAGTATATTTGCACTCTGTATTTGGTCAGTAATGTTTATCCTGTGTGTAATATTAAAAATGTAATTTATTATATTGGGATTAGATTGAGCTCTGAATAAGTATTACATATGACAGATATAATATTTACCTTTTACTGTCAAATAGAGGTGACACAATATGGAAACCTCAAAATTACATCACATGATTAAGGTGACAATCAGTGGGCAGCAGCATGGCTTCATGCCAGGAAGGAGCAGCGATGATGATGTTTGCTTTGAGAATGCTGATAGGGAAATATGCAGAAGGTCAGATGGAGCTACACTGTGTCTTTGTGGATCTACAAAAAGCATAAGAGAGAGGAAGAGTGGCATTTTATGAGGAAGTCAGGAATTACAGATAAGTATGTGAGGCTGTAGCAGGTCATGAGGACAGTGCGACAGTGGTGAGGTGTGTGTAGTAGGAGTGACAGATGGGTCAGAGGAGGGAGGGGTGGGATTACATTTGGGACTGGCTCTGAGCATCTTCGTGTTTGCAGTGTTGATGGACAGGTTGATAAATGAGGTCAAGCAGGAGTTTCTGTGGACTAGGATCACAGTGTGATCTGCAGTGAGAGTAGGGAGAAGGTGAAAGAGAGCCTGGAAAAGTGGAGGTATGCACTCAAGAGAAGAGGAGTAAAGGTGACTAATGCAAGACAGAATATGTGTATGAGTGAGAGGGAGACAGATGTAGCAGTGAAACTGAAAGGAAAACAGGTAGTAAGGGTGACTGCGTTTAAGTACCTGGAGTTCACCACCTAAAGCAGTAGACAGTGCACAAGAGAGGTGAAAAAGAGAGTGTAGACAGGGTGACGAGGGTAGAGATGAGTATCAGGAGTGATTTGTTCCAGAAGGATCGCAGCAGGAATAACCGGGAAATTTACAAGATGGTAGTGAGACCTGCTATGACTTACAGTTTGGAGACGGTGGCACTAACAGGAAGACAGGAGGCACAGCTGGAGATTTTTCTTGTGACTGATAAGAATGGACAGGATTAGAAATGAGCATATTTTAGAGGGGCGAGTCTAGGGCACGTTGACTTGGACCTGTGCAGAGGAGAAATAGTGGATATGTTGCACAAAGGATGTTGAATATGGAGCTGCCAGGCAGGAGAATAGGACAACCACTGAGAAGGACATTTGGAGGGTTGGTGTGACAGAGGAGGATTCTGAGAGAAATGGAAGGTGTGCAAACCCCTAAAAGGAGTAGCTGAACAAATAGAAGACGGACATATACAATATACTGATAAAATGGTGGTGTAAACATGGGGAAGGTTTAAGTACTGAGCTCAGGGTATGTACAAGTAATCCCTGGATTCACACTTTTCTAAATGTTCTGTTTGAGACAGTTTTTTCTGCTCACTCAGGAGAAAAAACAGCTTTAAAAGAAAGTGGTCTTAACAGGAAATGAGCTAAAGCACCTCCAGACTGGCAAACCAACTCAGGGGCCACACTACAACCCAGTATAAGATAAATAAGGATTATTTTCAACTCCATAATAATAGGTCCCCGTTAAAATGAAACAGCCACCACATAATTGGGAAAAGCAGAACAGTTGTAGGTTGGTAAAAAAAAAGGACGACTGATCCTTAATTGTAAGCCTTTTAATTGACCAAATAAGTGGGAAATGAGCTGTGATTCATGTAAATAGAGTTTATGTACTCCCTGATAGTTAAAAAATAAACAACAATAAATGAATTCATGCTTACAGTACATGCCCCAGCTGATGACACACAGCCTTATGTAGGCCATGCATGTGTTATTAGCAATTCAGGTGTCAGGTTTAACCATTTAGGTGACAGACTGACAGCTGAGTTGATTCTCCAGGATTACGTTAATGTCAAATATGAAAGCCAGTCATCAGTGCATGCATTTTTTCCCCTATCATCTGTTTGAACCAACGTCCCAGGGAACAGTGAATCTCACAGTAATGGAGTTTATTCCAGAAGTAACTTTATGCCGTAAAGCGCAAATGCCACTTTCTTATTTTCTCCTTCTGGTTCTGACTTTACACACTTTGCTGCCGAATGTCCTCTTGTTGCACTCAGCTGTGCTTTTTAAAGGAAAGTGACGAGAGTGATAACATAGTGAGAAATGCTCCAATTTAGCGATGTAATTAATGAAAGCTTCTCAGTATGCGTTGCTGCATTTTATTCTGAGCTGATTCCCCCTTCAGTGGATGCAGAAACTAATTGTTGTGCCTCTTCTATGATATGTTTTTGTCAAATCTTCCTACAAAACTGCACCTGAGTGTCTACCATAAGTGGGATAAGTATCATCACTGGAAAGTAAAAGTAAAGGCATTCATAGCAGCACTCGATATTATTCCATGAAAAATGCTTCATGCAAAAAGCTGAACAATTGAGCCTAAAGAACTTGTGAGATGGTTGAATTGAAATGGAAAGCCTCATATCTTTACTTTATTGGATGAGTGATGTGTCTGAGCTTATTTATTTATTTATTTTCCAACAAGCTTTAATTTGTGTCAGTTGCAAATATGATCTCATATAACACAACATCCTATCCATCAGCACGGGACAGGGTCCAAAACCCAGAGACGCACACTGGTAATGTGTGAAAGATACAGAGAAACACAATCAGTAAAAAAAATCTATGTAAGGTCCTTAAATTGTAAGTAAAAAATATTAGTCTTATTGTCAGTAAATTATTTAAATTACATTTGTGGATTTTTAGAAATCATCTGTATAAAGTAAACATCATCTAAATATCCATAGCTGTGGCTGGTGTTTCTGAGTGATCTACTTTATATAGACGACCTATGAGGTCACTAGTCTGGTGCTATTGCATGTTTTTCTTATTCTATAATACATTGTGTGATACTGTATTGTATTTTGCCATTCCCCAAGTTGAGCCATTTTATCTTATTTGAAATTGCATGTTATTGTGTTCTCTACACTGTTGTGTTGTTCAGCCCCTGATTGATCCTGCAAATTTCATTGTACTAGCCCTGCTTGTCCAATTAACAGCTGCAAGTACTTTAAGTAGTAAATAAGGCTAGGACAATACTATATGAATGCGGTCCAGTTTTATTTTCCAGAGTCCAAAACTAGATTTTTTTTGTCTATCTGATTTAAAAAAAAAATGCTGTGTACAAAAAATACAACCAGCAGAGACAAGTTCTCTTTTTCTTTGAATGTAAAATGAAAATGAAAACAATAATGTTTAAGTGTTTTAGGGAGAACACTTTTTTTCCTCTCAGACTTGTTCTCGTTCACTCTAATCCTGCCATTAATCAGATAGAGAAAAAAAAACTCTAATAGAAACAGAACAGGCGCTCCTGGTGCTGCTGTACTGGGAGATTAATTGACTTTATATTTCATTGTGTGAGTGTGTGTGCTGCAGTAATTCTTTGCTTGTGGGAACAAAATGTTCTCATAAGGAGAAGGAAATTAGGAAAATCTTCCAAAGTGGTGATTTTATCCCTTACTTAGCTAATTTAGGATGAAATCTGAAGATCAACAGCAGGATTATGTACAGGTTTACACTTGGACTGCTCCTCTGCGAGGACACGTGTTAGTATCTATTTATTTAAACTGCAGAATCCAGATTTCCTATAGAAACATTAAAAGAACTACCTTTTAGTTAGAAATGAAAGTGTTAAATGTGTGTGTGTGTGAAGTACGAATGTGCATCAGGTATTATGGCTTCATAAAGCAGCTAGACGAGATGTCACTTCTAAAAGGAGGATCTGGGACATTAGCCTTCTGCAAATCAGGAGAGAGAGAGTGAGCAGAATGACATGAAGGGAAATTGAGAGGAAGGGAGTTGGGACTTATGTATGATGAGCATAAGTGGAGCGAGTAAAGAAAAGAAGCAGGATGGAAAAATGACATGAAGAAAGAGGATATCAGTCAAACATCAGCTGGCGATAGATACGGAGGAATAGGACAAAAGTGGTAAAGGTGAAAAGAAGAGCATGAGGAGGGACGAAGAAGGTAAGACTGAAAAAAAGTACAATAGCACAATAGGTCTCCTTTTCCCTTCTTGCTTTAAAAAGAAGTTAAATCTTTCATGCTCTCTTCCTTCTTGCATCTCTTGTTTTTTTCTTTTCCTCCTTCCCCTGCTCCCCTTCATTGAATAACAACTCGTTTTCCTCTTCTGTTCTGCTGTGAAGTCACACAGAGGCCAAGTGTATGAAGAGAAGGCAGTGGAGAGATTAAGGAAAAGAGCAAAATATTTCCAAGTCAAAATAAGGCAAAGTCTGTGCAGTAGTGTTCTTTATGAAAATAACTGAAAGAAAGATGCCAAAGATATGAATTAGTAGCGGAAGAACTGAGGAGAAGAACAGAAAAAGCAGAGAGGTCTCTGGTGTGCTTCTAAGCTAGAGAGACGACCCAGAAAAGTCAAGAGTAAAAAAAATGGACTGCCAGGAAAGGAGGTCTATTCTATAGGGAGGGCAAGGAGGAGGGGCTGGAGGGAGGGAGGAAAAGGCTGCAGGTGTTCATTTGTTATACTGAGCAATATGGCAGCAGGGAGTGTGTTCTTAGGTGTGTTTTAGTCTGATGCGGGAACAGAGATCGAGTTGTTGCTTTAACACAGTGTTTTTCTCCACGGGGTACAAAAGCACGTCAGCAGCGCCACATGGCAGGGGAAGGTTTGATGAATTTCTTACCCGGAGATTATAATGCAATATGACATCCTCTTTAACAAACCAGCAGCTCGTCTCTTTTCACACCAATGGGAATGAAAGAGCTGCGAGGAGACGAAGATCTAATGTTGGCAAATTCTCTGTGCCGAATGTCGCTCACTGCTTTGTAGAAGACAGTTTGAATTTCTTTGAAGCCTTATTCAGATTGAACACAAAGCAAAATGGAAATCAAGGAAATGGCAAGGTCCTTTTAGAGACGATTGTTACTGCTTGAAAGACATTAATGAAATGCCTAAGAGTAATTATTTGGGCAGTAAAGGGGACCTCGGATCACCAGTTCAGTCTGAGTGAAATTTTTTTTTAAATATTAAATAAAAAAGAGGGAAAAAAGCTTAAAAAGGATGGTAAGTTTTTTCCTACAGCTCACGCTAGTACTACTCAGCTGCACAGCATTATGGTTTCATTATTTTCACATCACGATCAGCATCCAAAGCACAAAACAAATGCAATTCTAATTGAAAATAAAATAAAAAGCACACACCACCATCTTTACTATAATAACGAATAGCTATGCCAACCACCACAGAACAGAGCCCCCTACTGTGCGCATGTGTTGCATTATTGGCAAAGGTTTCCTGTTTCAGCCATTTACCAGCTCTTACTCCGCATCCTTTGTGTGTCCTTCTTGCTTCCTTATGTTGTGTTACTGGCAGTATTGTCTGGTTGTGTAGATCCAAACAGAAACCAACATCCATTCAAAAACAAAAACATTTTTTGTTTGTTATTTTGTGTTTTAATGGACTCCAAAAGACCTAACAGCACTCATATTCAATCTGTGTGACATAAGCACAAGCTCAGATCAAGTCAAGCATTTGTTACGTGTGCAGATGCATAGTGTTGATACTGAATTTGCTAGCAATGGGTTCACTGAAAATGTGTCCTGCTACTACTAAGTTATCCACCTGCACAGTTCAACCTTTGTAAAAATCACACCCAAAATAAAAAATCTTTTCATTTAATTCACCCAGTGATTAAAATTATCCCAAGTGTAAATGGAAACTTAGTTGTGTAGAAATGTAAAAGATTTTGTCATATCAGTGCATCTGGCCAAGAGCAGCTCTGTATTTGCATGCATTCTGCGAATTGTAGCATAAAATGTAGTTTAAACAGCTGCCCGATTCCTCATTCAGCAGTATGTTAGGCAAATGTGATGTGAATGCAGCTGACCTTTAAAGCAGGCAGCAACTCATGAGGTTCTAATAAAACATGAGCGACTAGCTATCAGATATTGCGGCTTATATCTATTGCAAAAAGCATTCTCTTGGTGTAGCAGGCCTGCAAATGAATGGATTACTTGCTGACAGCGAGCTAGAACCATCTGGCACTCTGAAGCGTTCTTGCTTATAAATAAATAAATCGATTTCTATGCTGGACCCTATTGTAGAATTTGTGCTTTCCAGACACCATTTACACTGGCAACTAACTCACTGGGGGTGCTTAAAATAACTGATCTCCTTTTAAATACCCCTTCAGATTTCAGACTGACATAGTTCCAAATAGGGGCTGGACTCAGACACTAGGACGAGATGCAGGGATCCAAGCAAGGACTAAAAATAACAAGAAAGCCAAAGAATTAGGGAAAGGTAGAAAAAAAAAATACATAAGATGAGTACAGAAATGAAATGAAGGTCTGAATGATGCCTGACTGTCTTGACAGGCTGCATTGTGACAGCCTGAGAGCAGGAAGTCAAGTTGACGTGGGTTTCAAGTGGAGACAAAGCCAGACGAGACAGCCTCTGCGATTCCTCTCCAAACATACCGTTACATAATGAATGAGAGTGAGATTTCATTCTTAATGCCACAGCCTGTTAACAGCCGTGCTTTGTGTGGTAATGACAGGAAGCCACCGAGAGGCAATTTGAATGTGTTGATCCGACGAGCTTTGACAGCCACCTCCCATTGTCTCTCATGACAGGTTAAAATCACCACTTCCTGCTCAGGCTCCTGGTAAACTGCTGTGATTACTAGAACCTTTAATGAGTTAAATAGAAATATTAAGTAAAAAAAAAACTTTTCCTACTTCATAGTTTCCCCCTTTGTCCAATTTGTTTTTGGACTCTTCTTCCTTTCGTTCTTCTCTTTTATCATCATGTTTCATTGTCTTCCCTCACCTCTTTTCAGCCATCATTGCCTCTAATTTTCTGCTGTCTCCTTCACCTCCTGCTCTCACCTGTCATAATTTTTTCCCGCTCCTTTTCCTCTTTTGGCAGTCCTTTCTTCCTGTGCAGTGACCTGACTCTTCACCTCTCTGTTTTCTGACATTATGCCCATCTTCCGTGCTGTCAAAAACTAGCTATGAGTTATAGCAACTTGGATTTTATTTTTGTTGCTTGAACATCATTTTTGCGAGATGTTGCAGACACCACAGTCAGTGCTTAGACCCATTCTGGGTCTAAATAAAACCTCTCACTCAAATAATTCAATATATTGTAGAAAAAGAAAAGGAATTAATGACAGATTTATTATTTTAAAGCATCTTAGTGAGTGGAAATCTTGATTTCCCATACCCTTGTTTCCCTTCCTTACCCCTAACTGGTTACAGCAAATGAGCCGGGTTTGTCAGAGGTTTCTTCCTGTTAAAAAGGGGTTTTTCCTTTCCACCTTTGCCAAGTGCTTGCTTACTGATGCTTGGTGTTTTCCCTTTATTATTGTAGGGTGTCTACCTCACAATGAAGCACAATGACATGACTGTTGTTATGATTTGGCGATATATATATAAATAAAACTGAATTTGAATTAGAAACTAAATTAGTCCAACATCTGTATATTTTTTTTCACTACAGCTGTATTTTGTTGTGTTTTCTGTGTTATTATCATATTTCCAAAGAGATTTTTGGAAGACAAATACATTAAATGTGTCAGCAAAATATATTTTACACTATGTCCTTTTTCTGGCAAATAAAACAGCTCTTGTGTATACACTTAAGCAGCTTTTTAAGGGAGGACAACAATTGATATCTGAAAATTCATAATTTTTGAGAAAACATGCACTTTTTCTGTCCTCATAGAAAAAGTTTCAGTCCTTGTCCTTTCTTAGCTCGGCTAAAGGAAACATAACACTGTAAAGCGAAGAACAATAAAATGGTAATGGCTACTAAAAAGAAGAGACAAAACTGCAAAAGTAAAAACAAGGGTCCTGAAATCTGAATAAATTGGCAGTAATATGATTCAATGAAACAAACTCTTTAGAAAAACAACCAGTTAAACAGCTTTGAACTACATCTGCATAGTGTTAACTCACTTCAAATTACTACCAAACAGAATCTGCACAGTAAAGACGAATACACAGTGAACTACAGGAGACTCAGAGGCAGGCTGCTCACATTATATCACAGCACTGCCCGAATGACATCAGTGCTTCCCTTAAATTAGATGTCAGCAACAAGGTGAGTTTGCTGATTGGTGAGCTGGATGGGTTGCCTTTCCAATCAGGGTCGAATGAATCCTGGAAGCAGACTAATTGGCACTTGGGTCCAATCATGGTTCAAGGACTGCACAGCAGGATCTACATATCATGAAAACACAGAAGAGGTTAAGCAGATGGGTGGGTGACAGTGGTCAAGGCCATAACATTTGGCAAATGTTCTTATTTGAGTGCTAGATGAGATTTATTGCCACTCTCGTATCTGATAAATTTAAATTAAGGCTACAGCTAGCAGCACAACCACCCCACCTCCCCTCCTCATGACCTCCCCCTTCTGATGCTTTAATTTGTGAACACTTAAGAGAAAATATATCACAGCCACCGCTTTCATTTAGTTTTACTCGAATTTCTTAAATTTGAAATGCTCGCGAAAGAGCCCTTTTCATGAAACCGCATGAAGATAAACATGTGCTCCACCTACTGATGTCTCAGAATTTTAGCAGTAACATTTACAATCCGTTTGTTTGGTATCATAATGCTAATAAAATCAAGCTACATAGCGAAAAGCTTAGAAAATTATCTGATGCTATTATTGGATCAACTACGCTTTTTGTCTCTGTTCTTGCAGAAGTGTTGCATCTACACTAAGTAACTGAGTGTAAAGATGTTCACTGGCTCTAACTGAATTTTCTATGGAACATGTTTCTGTAATGAATATTAGGAGTTGCTGTAAAGATGTATGTAACATGCACTGAATCTAATATGATGTCCTCTCATTGGGAGAGATTTTGTGAGTAGAAAATAGTCCATCACTGTACAAAGATATGCTCATGGATATTTTCTCAGTAGTGTTCCAAATTCTGTTTGCAGCTCTGGGGATTTGTGGTCTCTTTTCATATAATTGAAAGCATTCATTTCAAAATTAATTAATTATATTTTAACATCTATTAATCGCCATTTACAATCCCCCAAGAATCAGTTTACCACCAAGAATTTTCTCTCCAACAGCACCTTAAGGACACGAAGACTTTTGTAGTGATATTTCGCTAGTTTATCAGAACAAAAAGTATCCATAATTCTTTTTTATCCACATTTCTGTCAAAATGTTGAAAGATAATTCATTTTACTGTGATAGAGGACTAACTAAAGAAAAGAAAGTAACACAGATGTTAGGCTTTTTGTTTAATGATAACATATGCAACCTGTCTTTTTCTATACATCCTTATTTACTGGGTCCTTTTTTATTTTTAGACAAACCAGGGGTGCACACAGTAGATTATCAATAATCCATTAAAAACAAGACAATTTGTCATCTGGCGTTATGAAATTTTAAAACTGTAACAGCTGTTAGAATATCAGAGTGAGCTTGGATTAGCTGGTACAAGAAAATATACTTTGAAAATAAGTTTTGGGATTGTTACTACTTGTAAAAAAGGAAATGTGCTTTTTCAGGTCAACTCTAAGTTATGATGTGTAAAATACTTTATAATATTTTGGAGAAGGTTTCCTTAAAAATGACCTCTAGTGTCCGTATAAAATAATTCTAATATAGATCTAACTCAACTTTGGACCATTTCTTTCTAATTTCATTGTTATACTTGATTCTTCAGAGTCTATTTTCAAAAGTCCTTGCTCAGGCATTTTCTTGCTTTTAAAAAAAGTGCTTGTTGGAGCCTCTGCTTCCATTCTGGACCAGTTATTCCTCTTCACTGCCCTGCGGTTCTAATATAGACCTTGGCGGGAACAAATCACCATAGTGCCAGCTGTAATAGAGGTTAGAGGACTCTCTTGTGTGGATGTGAGAGTGAGTGCTTACACAAGGGCTTTTTGTGTGCACGTGTGAGTCCTTTATCAAAGAACTAGCCAAAATCATGTTAAATTTATTTCATTGAAAGGACCAACAAAATTGGTGCTCCTTAAAGTGATTTATTCTCCCTGTAGCAACACAAGAAAACTGTCCAGTCATCACTTGTAAGTAGAAAAAGGGTTCTTGCACTGCCATTGATTTGATCAAGATATTATCACTGATAATGTGCTGGATAGAAATGTTATACTGGTTCAGACACTAGTCTGATAAGATAATCCTACACCATATCTGACTTTATTATGCTTCCTTTTCAGATTGTACAGGGACCTGTTTGATTACCTGAAACTAATCAGTTTTTTAAACTTAAAAAGTTGTCTTTTTAACTTTTTATCTTAATGAGGACAATATTTTTTGGTTTCTGAACATGTATTGTTCTGCATTGTACTGTACCTCAGGTCCAGTACAGTCTTTAGCACTGAACATCCACTTTTCTACCAATTAGCAAATGCTGGGATGCTAATACACTAAACTCCAATGGTACTTACTGCATGTTTTGCCTTATGGTAACTTTGCAAGTCAAAAATCTTTAAACTGCTAATCATTAGAGTAACAGTCAGAACATGTTGGGATGCTGATGTTAACACTAGTACAGTGGCTACAAGACTGCAAAGTTTTGCATGTAGTAAACTGCGAGATTTTTTTCCTTTTTGATCCGTTAAAAAAATAAAAAAAAACTATCAGGTTAGAGTCAAAACAGATGTACTAGATGAAAAAACGCTGATAGGACAAAGTATTTTCATAAAAAAAAAAAACAATAAAAAACCCAAAAAGTAAATAGTTATGAATTTGTTTGCCTGCAATTGAGTGAAATAAGTATTTGAATTCTGGCTCCAGTGGGCAAGAATCCAGTCTGTGCCCACATGGCACACAGATTGCAATTAATCAGTCATTAAATTACAGATCCTCCTGATCCTCCTGAAGTCTTGGGTGGTGGAGCAGGTCACCTACTAATCAGAAGGTTGGTGGTTCGATACCTGTCTGCTCCAGTCTACATGCCAAATATCCTTGGCAAGAAACTAACTCCAAGTTGCTCTCCAATGCATGAATGCGTGTGAACCAGTCCATTTACCATGTGTATGAAGCACACCTGTCCACAGAATCAGTTTCTTCCAGTCCAACCTCTCCATTACCATGGGCACAACCAAAGTCAAATGATGTCAGAAACAAAATTATAGACCTATACAAGGGTTAAATAGGCTACGAGGCCATCAGCAAGGAGCTTAGTGAGAACGTGACAACTGTTGGTGCGAATATTTGGAAATGGAAGAACTATAAAATGACCATCAAATGCTCTAAGTCTGGAGCTCTATGCAAGATCTTGCCTCATGGGGTGAGGATGATCATGAGAAGGGGTTGTGGATCAGCCCAAAACTACACAGGAGGAGCCTTGTTCGTGTGTAGTGTGTCACCATTGGTAACACACTACACCGGTAATGGCGCCCAAGGTCCCCTATGCTTGCAAGCATAGGGAACATGTACAGGCAAATGATACAGAGATGGTTTGGGATAAAGTTCTGTGGTCACATGAAATCAAAATCAAACTCTTTGGCATTAACTCAACCAGCAGTGTTTGGATTAAGTGAATACTATCTACCTCCACAGTCACACGTGGAGGTGGAAATATTATACTTTGAGGCTGTTTTCCCGGTACACTGAAAAAAAGGGACTGGCCATCTCTTGGATTTATGTAAGCATCTTGCATGTATTTAACGCAATTGCCTCATGTTTTAAAGATAAATGTAACTATATAGTGTAAAAACTACATGATATGCAGAAAGGGTGTATTAAATTGTTCATATCATGTTCAGGTGAAGTAAGTCAATAAGATAGCAACGTTAAATCTCGTGAAACCACGCGTGATTTCATCTCGCGGGCTTTGGATCGTGGTTTAAAAAATGCATCCATCTCAGTCAAGTCGAGCAGCCAACTCTACGTTTTTTGGTATGTCTTGATTTTTTGAATTAATGTTTACCATATTTCAGCCAAATGTAGTTAAACGTCTAGAGTGCCGCCATGTAACATGCTAAAAAAGAGCCGTTAGCTTATTTGCTGTTTTATCTGTTGTCAAAGAATTGGCGCTTTTTCATTTGAATTTGTTTTTGGCACAAGAGCCGTAATATCACATTAAACCTAATTACGAGGCACTCATAACATAATTTGGTTTTCTGTGTGAATAGATTTGCCAACTGACTCTTCAGTTACATTGTGTATTTACTGCACCGTGGTGTTAGTGAGATTTTGGACATTGAACAGCTTTAGCTAATATCATCAGTGGCATTATGCTAGCTTACATCCCTACCCCTCCTGCCCTCACCTGCTGTCCTTTTGTTTTTGTTTTTTTTTGCTGCACATTGAGAGACCACATCTATTCTGCATTTCACCAGGAGTCAGCTGATGGATTGTGGGTTCAAGGTGTTATGGTAAGAAAGTATATTCTATTTTCGCTTAAGGTTTCTGTAACTTAATTATAATAGGTTTTTTATAATTATTAGGTGCATGCATACTCAAATAGACCACCCTATTAATACAACTGAGAAATCCAAAATCTGCCATAGGTTTAACCTGTATGTATTGTCAGAAAGGTGATTACTGGACTCACATTAATGCACACTTGAACTAAAATGAGGTTGTAACTTGTGGGTTCTTGGGTTGCAAATCAGAAACAAACATCTTTGGATTTTTTTAATCCCATAAGATCTGGAAACACAGTTTTTATTCAACAAAACATTACTGATTAACCAAGCACAGTGCCTGCTGTTATTTCAAAATAATTTTATGTCATTTTAGATGAAATGCAGCATTCCAGTGCATCCCAACCATGCCTTTACAGTCAAGGTTTCTGACGGAGCTGAGTTTCTCTCTGACAGTCTGCTGAAAGTGTTTGCAAAGTGATCGGGGGAACAGGGCACAAAGCTAAAGGATGTAGCTGCCATGATGACAGTAAGAACTTTAAAATTCTTTAACTACAAAGTGTATATGTATTGCATTAGGTCAGTAAAAGATTTTTATGCTGCATCCATTGAAACAGTCAACTATTACCTGTGAGTACTGATTCCACCGAAAGGATGCCATAATTTTCGTTATGCATTTACTGGCCCACTGAGAAAAATTTATCTTTTTAAAAAAATAAATGTTCTGGAAACTATATATCCATAAAGTTGATGTCAAACAGAAACTTTTGATATTTCTTTGTAGATGCTGGTGTTGCATGTTGACTGGTTTAAGTTTTTGTCTGGGATCATTTTCTTCTGTGCTACTGAAAAGTTCACAAATCTCTGTTTTCTTTGTTATAATACTTTAGGATGACGTTAATGCTCGAAGGGAGTCTCATCAAAGTGCTCCGCATCCGTGTGAAAGACAATTGCAACATCTTCTCCACGCAGGAGTTCATGGTGAGTGTTTTATGAGTAGATTGTGGCTTTGCAACATTTAAAAATGCATTTAGTTATCCACTTGATCCTCATTGGACCAGTTAGGACCAGTAGTCCTCTTTAATAATTTGAAGTTCACATGAGGCCTGGTAGTGAACTCGGCCGCCCCCCCTTGAGGCCCCACCCCCCTATATTAGGGGTCACATCAGTGTGAAAAAACTTTAAATTTGTCATTCTAGTGAACAAAGGAAAATCCCACCAGTATTTACATTAGCTTTTGTTTGAAAAAAAAAAAAGACCAACAGCTAACCAAATTGTGGGGCTGAAAGTCTAAATTCTAACATCTTCTGAGTGACAAAACCTGGATTTCTGATGGGCCGGTGTCTTTCTAACAAAAACTAATGTAAAGCATTTGAAATTATTATGTTTTTCACCCTCTCTTAGAAACTCTGTTAGACCATGAATGGCAGCATGGCAGGCAACTCTTTGGCTATAGCTATTTACTATGTTGCTTGCATTGGTTTAAATTACTCTAACATTAGAACTGGTAGATTCAAAAGAGATGAGTTTAAAAAGGAATCTTAAAGAAATTTTTTGTGTTTAACCAGGACTTGACTGAGGCCACTGCACAGATTGAGAAAACCACAATGAACATCTGTCTCCAGAGGATGCACCAGGCAATGACTTTTCTGATGTTGGCATCATCATCGAGGGTATAGTAGTTCTTCAAGATCTGGATAACGTGACCTTTGCAGTAGCCATGCTGTTTGGACCTTTTTTATTCCTTCAATATGAGTTACCCATCACAACTCTGCTACACTTTTGAGGTGATTCAAAGGGTGGTAATGGAGTTGGATGCAACTCAGCTCTCAAGAAAAGCTCACAACTGAGACAAAACTGCTCCTGCAAGGAAAGCTCACTGTTATGCATGTGAGGTGACCAGCTCTAGGTGAGAGGACATTTAAATCTCACACTTGTTCTGCTGCATTTTGAAGCTCAATTCCAGAAACGGATCGCAGGGTTCATTTTTATAAACTCTGCAACTGCCATGGGGACGAGCCGTTTTTGTTGTTGTTGTTTGTTTTTCCTTTTGCTCTGTACAAGTTCTCTGTCTGTTTGGCAGCATTTTTAAATTTCTCTTTGTATTTTTTCTTTCTTTTACTAGTGAAGAGATGTAGCATGAACAGTTATGCAGTCTAAATATCCCATATGGGTCGTGTGAAATGGTATTTTCAGTTTCATTCATTTGAAGTAAAGAACGTTGAATATTTCTAAGTGTGCTGTTTTGAACCAAGATGTCACAGTATGATCAGTGCTGTAATTTTTGACAGTCACTGTATCAATGTTATTTTTGCATCTCTTGAATAAAGGTTTTGACCTGCAGGTGCTAATTTCTTTAGTTATTGGGGTAAAATGGGTAATGTTAATAGGAAGGTGTTTGCCAATTCAGTAACCTAATTTAATGTTAATGGAAACTAACATTACCTCAAATTGTTTAGTTATAATTGTTGTTTAACTGAATCTTGACGTCAGAGGCCTTAAATAGAATGTTTTGTATTGTTCTTTCCCAACATTTTTCAAAAGAAACAGTCTAATTTCTTTGCTGTGATTGATTCCAGAGAACACGGAAGAACTGACATTATTTAACTGTTGATTTATATAGATTCAGTGGAGGAGTAATGTCAGTTTAATTCTTTACCTACTGTCAATGCAGTGAAATTAGACATTTTGTTTTGAAAGGTTACTGGTGGATGCCAGCAACCATCTTGGAAGAGAACAATACAATCTGTTATAAGGCCTCCATTTGAAAATTGTGTATTTGATGCTAGAATATAATAGCAAAATGTAATTTGAAGATAACATGTAGCATTTAAGTGACCAAGTAGTATTGGGTAAAAGTTATTGAATGGTGTTGGGATAAAGTGAGAAAATTGTGAAGGATTAAAATATTTCAAGAGCTCAAATTACTTCATCAAAACATGTTTAAGTCACATTTTATCAACACAAATTGCACAGGTTTATTGAACATGAATAAATTGTGTTAATTTAACTCAATTGTTTAAGTTGCTGCCAAAGCAAAACATCTGTGTGCAACAAATGTCCACCATTGAATTAAGTAAATCCAACAACATATTTTTTTCAGTGTAAGGGTACAGGTTGACCTCACTGCATTAAGGGGCCAATGGATGGGACTTGTTTTCATTCATAGGGCTTGTTTTGTAAAAACAACAGAACTGTAATTAAAAAAACATATTTTATGATAAACTCTCACCCTATCATAGCTGGCATAGGCTCCGCCCCCAATGACCCGGAACTGTAAGAGCAGACAAAAACGAATGGATGAATCTTCCCATATGGAAAAGAAATAGTAAAAACTTTCATGAGTAAATCATATAAGGCTTACATGATTTACTCATGAAAGTGGCCACTTTCTCATTACTTTCATATATTGTTTTAGTAAGTATCCAAAACATACAAGTTTCATTATATGATTTTTCAAGGGATCTTATATCTGTTTTCACTCTTGTATGCTTTTCATACAAGTTTCACACAAGACAGATACAAACTTTATAAGATTTATATATATCTTTTCCATATCAGTTTTTACCACCATAGGGATTTCATAAAATAACAAACTCTGCCGTTCTTTGCATTTTACACAAAATTATGTAAATATTGAAAAAAAGTTTTAATGGTGATCAAACATGCTTTGCATTACATAAAATTGTAAAAAATAATTAAAAACTGAGTATTTTACATTTCTTTCTATCATGTGAGTGTCTTATAAACTTCCTTTAGCTGCTTTGGCTTGTATCAAAGAGTAAAAAAAAAGAGTTAAGTGTATGGGGTCTGTCAGACAACGAGGATAAATATGAGTTGTGTAATTCTCTGGAAAGCTGTTTATCACTTTGTTAAATTGCTTCAGTGGCAGAGTACTTACAGTATGGAGGAGCAGAAATAAATCATCTTTCTTTTTTTCTCCCTTTCATTATCACATTTCATCGATGCTGCCAACCCTTCATTTTATCTCTATCTTTTCTGTAGCTCTCGATCCTGCCACTCAAACTCTGTCTTGTTCTTTTTAATTTGGGCTTCTTCTCTTTTGTAACTCGCCATCTTGACAGATATTTTTCTTCTTCCAAGAGGCCCTGCCTCTTTACATTATTTTTTCTTCCTGTCTCTCTTTGTCTTTCTATCGGAAAATAACTAGCCTTTTGCTGAATATAACATCGCTTGTTCTTCTAACACAATAAATGTTTTATAGATGAGAAACAGTCATCCAGTATGTTCAAATCAGAGCAATGAGAATCTTAGATTTGTGTGGAAGTGGTATTCAAGTAAATAATGCATACGTATGCTGACGTCAGTGTCCTCATATCTTCCTTGATGTCACTAGACTGAGCACTTTTTCTCAGAAGCCACAGGGATGGAAAGAAATGATTCAATGAGGTTCTGTTAGTATTTTTATCCAGTGAGTGTTTAGCTGGTCTTACAGAGGGATTTGGGCTGGCTGTAGCTCAGGAGGTAGAGCAGGTTATACACTGGTAGATGGTTCGATCCCTGGTTGCTCCAGTTTGCATGCTAAAGTATCCTTGGGCAACATACTGAACGCCAAGTTTCTTTCTGGAATGTGTGTGAATGTTAGACAGGAAGCACTTGGGTAGAAAAAGCATAGAAAAAAGTTCTGGTATGAATGATTCAATGAGGCATGTTATATAAAGCGTTTTGAGTGCACGATCGTGGCTCAAAGAGTTGGCAGTTCGTCTTGTAACCGGAAGGTTGCCGGTTCAAGCCCTGGCTCGGACAGTCTCGGTCGTTGTGTCCTTGGGCAAGACACTTCACCTACCGCCTACTGGTGTCGGCCAGAGGGGCCAATGGCGCGATATGGCAGCATCGCCTCTGTCAGTCTGCCCCAGGGCAGCTGTGGCTACAACTGTAGTGTGTGAATGTGAGAGTGAATGAATGGTGGAATTGTACAGTGCTTTGAGGGCTCCGAAAGCGCTATATAAATGCAATCCACTATTATTATTATTAAGTGTTTGTAGTATATGATGTTCGCCCACATTAGAAGATCTTAACAACAAATATAATCAAATTGCTCATGACAGCATGAATTGTATTACTTTGTTGATTACATGACCTTATAACTTCGTAATAATCCCCTTAATTAAAAGTCAATACTTTCCTTTATTAAATACAACATACACTGTGTTTGGTACTACTTTGTGCATGCCAATATAAAAATTTAGTGTAGACATTAAATGGTATTTGATACTGTCCCTGCTGTTTTCTTATGCACAATAGTATAGAACTTCAAATTTTCAGCTTCCTTTGAAATGCATGCACAGTTCATGGAACAAAAAGCTGCATAAATATACATGAGCGAGTGAATGAGTAGTGAATCATGACTGAGTTTAAAGCTTAAAAGAATTATTCACTAGTGAAAATGCTAACTAGTACAATGCCCATGTGACTTCTGAAGCTGCCGATGTGAGAATACTTCCTGCTTCTGATTGCCTTACCCAGGCAGCTCCTTTGGTTTAACTCTGTTAACAGTAGCAAAACCACTTGAGAAGTGTGTACTGTACATGAGACAGAATAACTTACCAAGATGGCCTGACCTGTTTCACAATATTGTCACATTTAACGGCTGATGACAAATGCCAACTTATTTCTAAAAAGCACGGCTTGAGGTTTGCTCGTAGCCATAAGTGTTGGGCACTTATTAAAAGTGATTTAAGGAAACAAGAAAAAAAGATACAGTAACTGGATGCTGGGAGATGTGCTAGACCAAGTCTGATACAGATGATTACACCATGTAGCTTACATAACCTAGAGGCACAGGACATTATTGGAAAAATAAAATTAAAAAAAATCTCCTGGTTAAGTAAAAGTTAACACAAAACAATTTATTGCTGATTTTTTGGTGCCAAAGTGTACCACTGTAAATCTTGTAGAATCCATAGATTAGCATATTTGGCAGCTCATAAATGACCAAACAGGTATTCGGCAAGTCTTGCAAAAACGATATGGCTTTTCATCATGTTGGAGGAGGAGGAGGTCAACCAGAGTGCAGCAAGTTCACTAATGAACCAATGACAAATGAAGATCTTTGTAACTGAGATTTTCAATCAATATAAAGGGTTAATCAGAATACTGGCAGCTCATCAATAACTTTTTCACAGGTCACAGGGACATTTCATTTCACCTGAGAGGAGATAACAGATAAGGCATGTACATAGAAGAGAAAGCTTTGATTTCATTCTCCTTAACTGCACCTATATTTCTCCCTCTGAAAGGAGTTTGTTAGCAGTCTAGTGTGCACAGTTTTCAATATATAATTTTCAGGTTTTGTGTGATGGCACCAATATAAATGTGAGCTGATTTAATCTTCTTGAAAATTGGGTAAAGATCACATCAAATCTGAAAATCTGTAAAAATGTTATATTACCCACAGTTTTTCATGGAGCGTCTTCAAACTTCACAGCAATATACTAGGCCTCGGGGAACATGAGTACCTAGTTTGGCTAAGCATTTGACCTTGACTAACATTGTTAGCACTCAAGGTCAATGATGACATTGAAATTTTTTTTTAAGAATCAAGTAATCAAGGTATCAAGTAATATGTCATATTAGAGGGCTTGGTGAGAACAGCAAAATGCACTTTTTATGTTTCCAATATGATGCCCTACAAAGTCACAATGACATCATAAAGTTTCACAAAACCACTCTAGATCTTAAAATCTCTGTCAATATGGATTTCCATATTACCAATTAGTGCTCTCTGAGAGCTGTTGTTGTATACAGTATTGATTTAAATATACAGTATATATGCTAAAACAGAGATTGCATGATGCATGATCAACATGCTCCCCTGGCCAACATCAATAGACTGGGCTGACCTGGGAGGATGGTCAGCTAATGAGGCCCAACGAACACCATAAAAGCCTGCGAATATACTCACTCAGTCACTCCCTTAAATTCACCTTGCACCTCCACATTACATCTATCTTCTGCTTAAATTGCTAATATGAATATAAAAAAATTCCCTACTTTGTTGAGTGTACAAGTTTTATTTTTATTTTGAAAAACTGAGACACACTTTACAAGCACATACTACTGTACATACTGTGAGAATCTGTACTTACATACTGTAGCTAATAATACAACTTTATATGGGAAATGCAGAAATAAGTACGTATGGTACACTTAATTAGTAGTGCCTGCTCATACTAATTAAATACCTCTCAGCTGTGACTACATGCATGATCTGATGGATGTCTAGTTTGATGTCAGATAATCTTTGGCCTCAGTCACATCCTCGTTTAAAGTGAGATGAGGGGTGGCTACCACTTTATCACCCCATCTTGTTCCGTTTCATGTGCAAACTAGTGTAACAAGACTGTTACTGCGAGTGTCCTCTAACTACAAACACGATCTTGTGTTAGTGAGGCAGCTTTACTTTTTTATGCACATACACTAACTGTACAAAGACCATCTTACCAAACAGTCATGTATCTTGGTGTTAGGTTAGATAGCCTGTAAACAGGGAGCACCAATCACTGTGGTAGAGGCATGTGTACAAGGGACCCAGGTGCCATCACACTGCTGCTTAAATGAGAAGAAACTGATTAATTCACGGGCAGCAGCTGTGCCAATAAACTCCTGCAGCTGAGCAAAACTATCCTGATACTATAATCAGTCTGAAACATTGTTTGTCAGTTAATCTATCCTAATATCTTTGAGCAAGGCATTCAAACTGGGGTATCTCCTGGCCAAACACATAAGACTGTGACAGTACTCCCCAGTGTTCAAAAATAGTATAGCACACTCAGCAAAACCCTCAATTTCTAGGAAGGTTAAAAAAATGCTTATCTACCAATAAAGTAATTAGCGCTGACTCCTTCTTCCGGCGTTCAGTGTTCTGCTTTGCCCATCATATGTGGTGCCAAAGCTTTGAAAAGGCAGCTTCTTTTTCATCTCCAGCCTTAGTCATCGCTCGTCATCGTCTGTAGTACCGCTACCAGGAAAGTCATTTTTTAAATAAATGCAACTCTCTCAGCGCCTCCCAGAATCCTCTCAATCTGACAGGCACCTTATGCCAAATCATCTCTTTCTGTAATGAATAGTCTACTGGTGACAAAGTAATTTCACTCACTGGATATTGCTGTACATCCATTTAGTTTCATTTAACCACTGATTCATCCACAGAGGTTCAGACATGCAGCGATGACTGTCCCTTTTCCAACAAAGTATGCATTAACACATTTTTGCATATGTCATGTTATGAAGAATGGAAACAATAACCTGATTGACAAATTACATATAGATAATTGCTAAAAAAAATTTATCTGCAGAACTAAAATAAGCAGGGAGTCTGCTTTTAAATTGGCTATAATATGTACAGTACAATTTAGGAGGAGCTCAGAAGTGTGTGAAGTTGAGTTTTTAAACTTTATAAAGGGTTTCTCAGAAAAAAAGGTCCTTCCTGAGAAAAGAGGGAAGTTATATGATGCTACAGTTCACTCTATGGCAGTAACACTGACAGGGCTTTGACATGATAACACCCCACTGTGCAAGAAGGGGATGTATTTGTGATGCTGTTTGGAAAGTTGGAGAGATGTTGTCTGTAGCTGTACATAGAAAATTTGACCACACTGCCAAGATTATATTTGGCAGTGTCTCCTAAGTTGTGAATCATGAAGTGATTTTTAAAAAACAGTTTTCTTAAGTACTTTAGATACATTAATGATTCATAATGCTGGTGACTTTGCAAGTGCAAAACTTCTATAGAGCATGCTATTTAAGCTGCTTTAAGCTGCCTGAGACTGCTGTCTACAGTATCTGCAAGCCACATTGCAACCCACCTCTAACACAGCTGCTCCTTTCATGTCATATTTGTCTTAATTAAGGACATATTTGACATATATTCATGAATATTATTTGTATATGGGATTCTCGCTACTGCTGTCAAAGTGCCTTAAACTAACTTACACTCTATCATAAACATTCACACATATTTGCACAACACAAGCAAATACTTATTTTGTCATTTTTAGACATTTTACCAGTAAAAGTCTGAAATCAATTTTGGGAGATTTATGTTAAGGCAGATCCCAATTCACTGCAGAAATATCTGCCTATTGAGTGAGTTAGGCCACAAGGTATGACCTACCTTGTCTACAAGTCTCCCTGTCTGTATGTTGGTCAGATAAGTTGTCTGAATGGAGAGCGACTATTTTTGTATCTGCTCTGCTTTCATTAATATCTCTCTGCTGGGAGACAAACTAATGAGTCCTGGCTCACTGATTGCTACATCACAACTTTTGTGCGTCACCTCAGACACTTTTTGTGCTACATCACAGCAGGCACACTTCATCACACGCTGTGAACTACATTCACCAGAAATGCAGGAGGCTATTTTAGATTGGAGTGAGATTTTATTTTTATTCTTTTTTCCCCCTCTTTCAGAGGTGGAGAACAGAGAGGAGAAAAGACTGGGAGAAATGCCCTTGCTGATATTTATATAGAGATGACATTTAGGATAGTGGGGAAATGGTATTCACCTTTCAAGAGCATTAGGTAAACCTTATCATGTCTGAGGGGAATAATACCCAATTCTGATATTAATTCTTCACTTTTACAAAGATTTACTTTTTTCAGACATTTGATTACTTTAAAAACTTTTTAAGGTGAAAGGAAGGACAGGTCACTTGCACTTGGACCAGGGTTGGGGATGCAGTGAAAGAAAGGAGAGAATTCAAGTTGACAGAAGGAACCTTTGCAGTGAGCTTCCAGATTTCAAATGACTGCACCAGACTTAAGACCCGAGGCATCTGGAAACAAATAAACAACAGCAGCTGGTCTCAGAAGGAAAAGTGGCCGGGCTTGGCTTTCTAAGCAGATGCTGGCTGACCAACATCTGTCATCGTCATATCAGTAAACATTTGTATTTCAGGGTGATTATATCTGAATTGAATCAAAACAAACACATTTTTAGACAATATGTATATGTGTATATTAGGGGTGCAACGATATTCGTATAGATATTGAACCGTTCGATACAGTGCTTTCGGTTCGGTACGCATATGTATCGAACAATACAACATTTGTAATTTATTTTATCAATTTTCCTTCTGACGATGCTGTCTGCACTGTCGAGCGCAGATCCACTGAGCGCTCAACACAGACAGCATAGACCTGTGAGTGAGTTTTGGTCGCCGGACTGATTGTCAAAAAATAGGAAAAACTGCATACAGCTAAAAGTTTCCTGTCGTTCAGTTACAGGCCATGTTTAGTCTTGACTGGTGGTGTTGCCTGTATATATGTAGCAAGGTTTTCTGTCATTTTTATGACTTGTTAGCATGCAGTAACTGATGTGACTTCACTGAAAGCACTGAAAGAGATGCAAAGATGCGGGCAGGCAGGAGAAAGGAGAAAACATCGCAGGCCTAATGTTTTGTGCAAAGTGTTGGGGACAAATCAGTGGAGAAATGCTGCAAATAAAAAAAAAACTGTCAGTCCTCTAAATTTTAATCTTTTATCTTGATTGCCTGGCAAGATTGCCTTTCACTCTGCTGCAGATAAAGCATGTTCAACTGGATTGAAGTGAACAGAGATAATATCCCATCAGTGGCATGAAAAGGGTTGCAGCAAACCAGAGTGGTAGATGTGTCTCCGGCCATTACCCACCTGTTGTATTAGTTATGTAACTCTACTCCACCTCAATACACCACCCGTGACAAGAGGTGACAGGAGGCTACACACACACACACACGATCTAGTTTCCATTACTTCAGAGGACCTAACATGAACTTAAATGCATTTTCGGTAGACTCACTTTAAGCATAACCATATTTAGCCCATAATGTTAACCTCAAACCAAAGCTAATATTTTCTTTAACCAAGTTTTTATCCTAAAAACAAAGAATTTCTACCAACAGAATTTTGTTTTCAAGTAGAAGTTGTTTCCACAAGTTTTGTGTCTACATAACACAACATAATGGAAACATGCACACAAACACTGAAGCAAGCTAATAATATGCCCCTGTGTTAAAATGCTCACAGAACATCCTCACCGCTGTCTCTGGTTTGACTGCAGTCTCCATAGTAATGGCATCTGTGTCCATGGCAACCATATCCGTGTCACTGCTGGTGACACAAGCTGTGCCCAAATCACTTCCTCATTGACTTGTGCATCACTGTTCATGTAAATAATAAGCAGTAAAGCAGTAAATTAAGAGATGAGAAAGACAAAGAAAACTTGTTCATTGTAACTGTTTTTCTTGGCTTAATGATCTATAACATGAATTAACACGAGACTTGTCATGAATAAAGCTCTATAAATATGCTCATGTAAAACAGAATTCAAACTTGTACAGAAAAAGAGACAAAAAACCTTCCTAAACCTTTTCTACAACAAACTAAGAGAACTTTTGAGTTACTTTTTTCATTTTCATTTTACAAGATGGCTGCTAAGTGGCAGGAGTTGCTTCTTGCCCTATTTTTTTGTTAGAATATTTTTAGAACACAAATTCAAACACAAGCAAAGTGAATGTCTTTGCTTAGCCGTCAATATCTTACAAAGAGTGCCACTGTCCAATAAGAGGATTTAGCCAGAAGTGAACTAATGGAAAGGACTTATTTTCCAGAAACGACAGGTAGATTTGGTTAAAAGCACTTGTTGTGAGTAAAGCTGCCTAGCTAAAACATAGCAATACAAGTAAAGTCAGCAAATGTAACACTGCTCAGCCAGCAAATATTAGCAGACTAACATTCAAATACTCTTATTGCTCTATCTACTATAAAACACAATGAGGACCTGTGTTGAACATTAGCAGTTAGCAAAGTTGTGCGAACAGCAAATAATACAAATTGTTTGTGTTACACAGCATTTGAAAGGCATTGCAACCATAAACTATTCAGCAATATTTTGCTAGAAGTCTGAAACTTCATAAAGGCCTTTTAATGTTAAGGAGATACTAGTAAAGACTGGCAAGACTTGTGACTCTTGTTACCACAATAGTTTGGCAGGAGGATTGGGAGTAAAGCAGATTTGTTTGCTCGTAAATCCAGATGCCAGGTAAGATTAGGATTAGGAAACTTATTTTACAACTCTAAAGGTTTTTATGTGGATATTCAGGTTGCTCACCATGTCACACGCATTACATCTGCATTCTGACCCAATTTTCTGTCGCTCATTATCTTTATAACCTTGGAGCTTTAAGCTTGTATTATAATATAAATCTCTCTGAATGGAAACATTACATAAATGCTTGAGATATGAATTGCAGCAGATGCATATTACTGACTTGTGCCTGTATATGTTTATGATATTGAAGGATTATTGCTGCTACACATTGTTGCACTCAGTCCACAGGGCTATATGTGAACTGGCCTTGGTCCACACTCGGCTGTCCTGTTTGTTTGCTTTGGTTCGGGTATAGTTTGATCAGTTTGGCTAAGAATCAGGTTCAGTTGCTGTAACTTTAGTTACTGAGAATTGTGTTCAATTTGTGTAGCTTTTAGGTAATTGGTGGCACTAGAAATTTGGTTCATCGGTTAATAGAAGTTTGTGCTGTGTAAAGCATGGTATTGGTATCAAATTCCTGGCTTACTGTATGTCAGGTGTGAGGTTTTGGAGCAGCATTTTCAAAGTGTTACCCAGTTCTCTGTAGTTGCACTTTTTCCTTTAGCCACCATACCACACTCAAGACTTTTTCAACTTTTATACAAGGAACGAACCCAGGAATCAGCCATAGACTTAAGATAGAAATTATTCTGAAAGGGATGTGTGACAATGACTGATTCAGTCAAACCTTTTAAAGACTGTCTGTGACCTGTTTGTCGTCTGGAGTAGAGTTTAAGTTCCCAAGTAACATCGTCTAGTTTCTGAAAATATGCTTGTTTAACATGTAGATACATCTTAATTAGATAGTAGGAAAAATCAATGTCCCATGTTTAGTCATGCAAAGAACATATTACGTTTCTTTTTCTCTAAACAGTTGTTGGATGTCAGTATCAAATCCAAAATGGTTATATGGAAACAGCAAAATTCTAGGAAGTGCTGTGTGAATGCAGGAAAAAAAGGGATCTTACACATCAAAAACTTAAAAGCAACATGAATTATGCTAAGTAAGTGGAACAGTATTAAAGCTTTCTTCTGTCTACCAGTACTATGTTTTATTTTTCTTAAAAATTTCTTTCACTGCCTTGAATTTTTACCTTCACTGGTTTTCTGGACTGCACGCTATACTGATTTTGGTATTAATGGATGACAGTGCATCTGTGGACCAACACAGGAGATAACTGATCATACGAAACCAGACAGCAAGAAGAAGCAAGTAACCCAAATCTGCCAGCGTCCCGTCCCACTTGAACACGATAGAAATAGCACCATTCTAGGTCGCTCTTTAATAATTGCAGAACTAACTTTCACAGTACTGTGCCCATGTAGTTGTGTGTGAGAGTGTGTGACTGTGGGTGCCTTTTTGTTGACATGTATTTCATTTGGGGGATTTTACCCTTTATTCAGTTATTTAATCACGTTTGGCATTTATTTGAAAAACACTCAGCTTCACAAAATTAATGTGGCATGGTCTAGAATGTGTTTTAGGCTGATGTATTCGAGCGACTGTGGTGAATGTGTGTTGTCTTAGTGTGTTTTCCTTGCGGGTGTCCTGACCATTAAAAGGAAAACATCTTTCCTGTCCTGTTCTAAAAACAAGGTCGAAAGACCTCCTGCTAAAACACTTCATTATGAACTAAACCAACATGAACACCATCAACACACAAACACACACACAGGACACCTTGAAGCCAGAGAGTGGTCCCATAAAGTGCTCCACACATCGATTTTGTGGGCTACTTTGCAACAAGATGTATGTCCCTGCTTTAAGGAGTAATCGAGTGCTTTTGTCCTTGGCCTTGTTAAATTTCTCATCTCTCTGGTCGTCTTTCGTGTGACACTGATGAGGTCACAGCGGGACACAAACAAACCTGACATCCTCTCCTGTTTATATTTTCCAAACTACAAATGAAATATTAAAAACGGAAACTAGAGGAAAATCCTGCCACAACAAATGCCAGTCGCATGCAGTCACTCGCTTACTTTAAAGTTGATTTGAGTGTTTTATTGTACTCAGCTTATGTGATGAGATGTATAATAGTTGAAGGTTATTTATTTTAGTGACTTTTTGTCAATTTTTAATTAGAAGCTGATTTACTGCAAGAAAAGGGTAAATATCAATCTGTACTAAAACTGAACATCCTTACGTAGTAACGGCATTAGCAACACTGTAGACATTTCGAAACAAGGGATTGTATAAACTAAAACAACTGTAAGAATTTTAAAGCTAGCAGACATACACAACACTGTACTCTATTCACATGTAGCTGAATTCAGGTTTTATTTTTGTGTGTTTGCTTACTTGCAGTGGATACAGATGGCAGGAAGTTGAAGGGAGCTATCCAGAGGAGCACAGAGACGGGGCTGGCTGTGGAGATGCCCAGTCGAACTGTTCGCCAGGCTAGCCACGAGTCCATAGAAGACAGCATGAACAGCTATGGCTCCGAAGGGAAGTAAGTAACAAATACTGCTTTAATTAAATACCATTTTAACCACAAATACAGCATTCTGAGTCTGAAAAAACTAAACTAAACAAAAGCCAACACAAAAAATCCACATTTTGGTAAAATTACAAAAAGCCTGCTACAAACTTATTACATTAGGTCCTCTGCAATATGTTTTTACAGCTGTTTTTCTTTTTGTTTTACCCTCCTTCGATGGTAGTTTTTGTTGCTGTTACTTGGCTTTCTTTATTTTAGTTGTTTAGGAACAATTTCCCGTAAACTTTAGGCTGTAGATTGGATTTTTGTTTCAGTAAAAAGGACTAGGTGTTACAGTCCCTGATCATGCATTGCTTTAAATGGAGAAAATCTTGAGGGATGGCTGTTATGAGGAAAGGCAGCCCAGACACTTTACCAGTTTGGGACACATAGTCAGTAGTGGACCTTGGATTCATCGGGTGTTTCGGCCATTATCACTAGACACCCGCATCCAAGGAGGCCCTACCAGGGTTGATCAGGCCCTGGAGTGTGTCACTGGTTTATGTTAACTCGTTATTTCTCTTCTTCTTTCTTCTGAATTCATTTTGGATGTTGGACAATCTATTTGCACTTTAAACTATATCAGTAAAACTACTGAGACTATTTTGAAAATAGCACATTTTTGCAAGGATTCAAATTCAGTTCATTCAAACTTAAAATGAAAAAAGGAATATATTTTAGTGTATTGGAATTTCAGAGATTTGATTCCTTTGGTTGAGGTTTTGCAATCAGAAGATGCTGTCACGCCTTTGTGTTTTCAGGTTATTTTCTTCCTCGTGTTGCTGTGTTTCTATTACCTGTCATACAGGAAAAACATCAGCAATGTCTTTGATGCACAGGGAGAGAGAGAGAGAGAGAGAGAGAGAGAGAGAGAGAGAGAGCGAGAGAGCATACAGAGCACCTATGACATCAGCAGTAATAGTGTAGTACTACTGAACACGCTCATACACACACACACGGACACATGCAGATAACTGCCAACCTGGCTACCAGCTTGAATTCCTACTGTTACATAACAAGACAAGTCAGACAGACTGATGTAGGCTGGGAGGGTTTACAGAGGAACAGAGGAGGGACGAAAATAACGAGAGGATGATTGCATCATTGAGTGTGTTTGTGTGCATATTAATATTCCATTTATATTTGGAATATGCAAATACGTTGTTTATGAGCTTCTGCTTAAAAACATGGATTACTTTGCATAGTATGGGGAAAAAAACGAATTCATTAGCTAGATTTTAATGATGCTAGCTTATTTATTCTTTAGTAGCAGAAGCAAATCCTTTTTTAATGATGAATAAATCAAACAGAAGATGTCAGTCAGAGCCAACATACACAACTATATGAAAAGAAGAAGAAGACAACCTAATTGATTGTTTCCTAGAAGTCCACAGTGAAGCCTTAATAACTGTGAGGTAAAAAAAAAATTAATGAAGGCATTACAGGCACAGATAAAAAAAAAAATGACAAAGAGAGTTTTAGAAGGAGAAAGAGTGCAAGAAAATCTGTGTTCACACGAGGCTCTTTGATTTAGCTTATTCAAACTCTGCAGTCTTTACTGCTCTTCCACATCCAAGTCACTTTAGCTGAAAACACAGCACACATCGCATCACGTCATATGTTGTCTAGCTTACCTAAATGGAGCTCTGCCTTTTACCACTTATACCACACACTATTAATTTAAAAATAGTTTAAAAAGCAATGCCACCTGGGTCACAGACATTGCTGATATGTATTTCTATTGAAGTGATTGTCCGACATAAAAATGTCGACATGCACCACCAAAATGTATTTGAATTGTTTTGCAAAAACAATTAAAAAAAACCCCTCAAAAATAGTGGGTCACAGACCCAGTTCCCTGACAAATGTGACATGAAACATGGTTAATATTAGATAAAATTTGTTATCCTATGAAAACACCCAGAATGTTCTTCATGGTCCCAAAGTGCTGTGCCTTGCAGACTCACCAGGCTCCATTACCATCTTTGTTCATACTATACATGGTTGATATGACAAATGTAAACAAAAGATAACTTACACAATAGCTCAGAACAACTCAGGTCGCCCAGGACTTTTTTCCATTTAGTGTAAGTGTCGTCATATTGAGGTAAGTTCAAGTGTTTTTTTTAATGTTCAATATTGATTATTTTGTGCAAGATAAAAAGGTGTATGTTGTGACAGAAATCTAAAGAATTTTACCTTCTCTGTATTTTGTTATTTGGTTTAATATAGATAAACAGACAAGCTCCATAGTAATACGTTTTTACTTTATATTATCTCCCATTTTAAGATTTTCAAAACAATGTCAATATGCTTGACATCCCTAATTCTACACAAGAACAAGGAAGATATATTTCTATCTTAAATCCTGTGACTGATCATTGTCTTTTTCAAACTGAAATGAACATAATTTGTACATATTTGTGTTAATGAAAAATAATTCTTGTAAACATAACCCACATGGAAAATACATTGGGGAAATCAATGCTATCAATGTTCAAAAGATACCAGATCACATAGATTGTGTAACTAACTGGTGTTCCAGTATGTTCAGCTCTATTCTCCATGATTGTCTCATTTAGTTTTTTCTTTCAGTTCTTTTTTTTTATATATTAAAAGCACATTAAAAATCATATAAAACCAGAAACAGAAGGGGCCTTTAAAATCTGTGCATGCACCATGCTGCAAGCAACAAAACATTAAAGGGAACAACAGTTGACTCATTAAGCTGGCAACAGTTGACTCACTGCATCATTTAAATCATCCGCAGCAAACCACTGCTCATCTTCCTGTCTGTATTTCAGTCTTTACGTCAGCTGTCTGGCTCAGTCTGCTGATTGAAAAGCTCCATCATTCTCTATGCACAGTCATGAATAAGCACTTTGTTAGCTAACACCATCCAGTCACACTTATGAGCTTATTGATTTATGGTGGGAGCCATTCAGGATCCAATGCACGCACACATTCACTGTGGAAACTGAGGTAAATGGAAATGTGTGTCTTTGTGTAAGAGAGACACACAACTGTGACTCTTTCTAAAAGGAGACATCATTTTAAAAAATATCCAGGAAAAAACATGTTGACATTTTACTGGGTTCATGTTGTAAAATTATAATGTACTCCTGACAACCAATCCTTTGTCAGCGGTGCAAAGCAGTGCTTCAGCTGCACTGTGACGCTTTAAATTTTAGTGCAGTATGTGTGGAGCTTATGACAATGATGACAGAAAACATAAATGTAGTTCTGTTCAAATGATATTTTAACAACAGAAAGACAGATTTTTTTTTACCAATATATTTGTAAAATCTGCAAATATATTTCCATATTTATTTAACTTTAATGAAAGGTTGTTGTTGTTCTAAATTCCAGTGCATTACAAAAAACTGAGTAGTATGAGATCTTATATTTATGCAAAGTTCCCATCGGTTTCCCACTTGCGGTTTGCATTGAACGTCATATTTCTGCGAAACAGCAGTGTAATCCCCAGATGTGCCCCACACACTAACATAATCTAAAGCTCAGGAATTTATCACCCAGTAATACCCACTCAGCTAATGTTGTTTGACTAATATCTTTGCATGCGTACTCATGATACACATATACAAAGGTTTTTACCTCATTAGGAATGTAATTTCTTCAGTATACAAACATATTAATTGATGTATTATGTTAATTGCATATATGCAGCACTTTAATACTTTGCATATTACATTCATGCATTATGGTCACAGAAACAAAACAAAAGAAGAAAAAAAACATGCTGTGATATACATAGACCAGCATGCTACCACATAAAACCACTGACACTCGAAGTGAATAATGTTGATCATTACATGATAATGCAAGGTTCTGTTTGGAAACCTCCTGGTATTTGTGCAGGTTACTTAAAACCCACTTAAATATTTTTTTTCAGATGCAATTTCTCCAAGAAGGACAATGCACCACATAAGCTGTCCAAGAATGACTTGAAGTTACACAACAAAAAGCTCAAGATCCTGATCTGGTGTCCAAACTTCCCAGATCCCAAGCATCCATGGGATGTATACAAACAACACAGGGGAAAAGATAAAGTAACGAGATGCAAATGAGAGTTTGGGATTATCTTTCATCCCCTAAAATTGACATGTCATTACTTATTATATGCTGCCACCTGAATGTAAATTACTAATTTAAATAATTGCTTTCCTTTATTGCACTGAACGACTTCTAAATTATTTTGTAATGAAGCATTTGCATACTTGGTTTGCAGTTAGTATTAAAGGTTAGACTTTGTGCTTTTGTATGACTTTGCTCGAACAATCTAATAACTGAAGACAAAGTCAGCATTGAGTGTCTAGTTTAAAAAAATATATAATGATTTGTTCCTTATATGTGCACCCAAGCACTCTTGTGAGAGTGGGGATAATTTAAAATTGAGCAACCATAAAGTATGATAAAATATCAAAGTGAAGGCAAGGTGGAAAAACATGTAGGTTAAAGAGGGGAAGAAGAAGAAGAGAGGGGTATGGAAAAGAGATAAAAGTAGAGACAAGGAGAGAATGTTATCTCGTGGGGCTCGAAACAGCTGCAAACTGCATAATCTGAGAAAAAGGAGGAAAGAAAGAGACTAATGAGAGCTCTGGAGAGAAGGAGGAGAGGTGAAAGGAAAAGAAATGACAGTGAGAGAGGGATGTGTGTAGTTAATCTTTCCTGTCTTTCTTTGCTCAGTCTCTGGTTGGGAACATGGCTAATGACTTTATTTAGAACCAACATGTCCTCGTAACTAAACGACAGAATGGGTTGACTGCCACTGGCTCCAAGTGGCTGTTAGAGAATGGTGAATTATGTGACATATACTACTTTCCCCACTCTCTTAAATGTTTTTTGAGTAATGAATAAATTCTCTACAGAACCAGTAGTCACATTGCACATTTGTCGTTAAATTAAATTATTGCCACCGTCCAAGTTACGAAAAGTTCATTGTTCAATTTTATGCATGCTTCAAGGTTGTGTTACCCTCACAATTGTCACTCACACCTCAGATACAGATACAATATATATACAGTATGTCTGTGTGACCTTTTACATCATGTACAGTGTCATTCAAAGGCATACAAACACTGCCTGCCTCATAGGCCTCTTTTTAAACATACCAAGTTCCTACAGATTTAAATGAATTCTTCAAAAATGCATGCATGCATTTTACTACAAATATAGTTCCAGGCAAAAGTTTGCAGTGTGTCCCAACTTTTGGCCAGTGTTTTACAAGCGACAGAGTTGGATTGTCAAGTGTTGAGGGGCATAGTGCGTAAAAGTCACCAACACTCAACTGACTCAGTAACTGGAGAGCTCCAAACTTCCTCTGGAATTAAAATCAACACAGAAATCTGCACAAGGCGCTTCCAGTTCCTGAGGGTGTAATGCCATTTCTAGGTGGTCCAGTGTGGTCCAGTCACTTTGCTTTCATTGGAAATTTCTTCAGTCGCTTAACTCTAAGTTGGAAAAGTTCAACCAGGGACCTGTCTACTCCAATGTCACCATTGTGTTTTTCTCCTTGTCATTTGTTAAAATTACTGTACCCTGTATAGACGCCACATTACTGCTATTCACTTTCTGCATAAATGGCCCTTTAGAGGTACAGCAGTTTGTCATCATGGTAGAGGTGGGTAGAGCGATCTAAATATCGATAGTACCGATACCATCGCTGGTACTGGTATTGGATCGATACCAGCATAAACACTTCTCCTGTCATGCAGGCACACTGTGCTCCACCTCCTCCTCCCTTCTCTGCTGTGTTTAGTTTTCCTGTGATCACGTGGCTCACCACTGAGCAGCGACATGCTGCAGTGAGTGAGAAGTACATTACAGCTGTAAATGAAAACACTGCAAACAGTGATGCATGCAGGCTATTCTCTACTGTGGCAAAACCATCAACTTGTACAAAGACACGAAAGTCCATGAAAAGAGAGCTTTGTCCTGGAACAAGCAGCAAAAGAAATGAAGAGAGGAGGAAGTAAATCCCTGACCCTGACCCCCAGCACAGAGACAGAGGTCACTGTCTCAGTCCTTTCATAGAAGCAAGGATAACCTCTATGAAAATAAGCTGGTAGCTCAGACAGGGTTGAAAGTAGAGCTGGGCGATAGAACGATAACGATATGTATCGCGATATAACTTTTACTCGATAGAGAAATTAAGCTATCGCGATAGACCTCGCCGCTCTTGTCCTCTTAAAAAAAAAAAAAAAGGTCAGCCAATCCAAATTAAGCAGCGCAGAGCCGAACCAATCACAGCCGCAGCGTCACGTCGCATGACTTGTTACGTACAGCACAAGTGCCAAGCCGCACGTGTGTTTGTTTGGGAAACAGCCAGCGGGTAATGGAGCCAGCGCGTAATGGAGGAAATGAGTGTGCCGACTAGAAAAATCAACCGAGCGCGACCGAAGAGAAAACAGATGATGGTTCCAATGCCGGAGAGATTGTCGAACGGAAGAGCCATAGAAGTTCCGTAGTGTGAAGGTATTTCGGCTATTTCAAGTCTGACAAAAACAGAGTAGCGTGCACTGTAAATGTGCCGAAAGCAAGTCTGGAAATACAATAAACTGGTGCATGCGTCACACTGTGCGCCACGTTATTGTTTCGGTGAAATGAATTTCTACAATACTGTTACTGTTAATTCTACTCTCTGCAGTGTTTAAATGCTTACATATACACAGTTACTGTCCCTCCACACTTACGACTCGGTTCTGCTTCTATGCCCCAGCTTTGTTTACTTTTTCCCACCGAGGCTTCTAGACTTCTGATTGGCCAACATTTCTGCACGGTTAGGAATCTAGCGCCACCTGCTGCTTTGGCATGTTCATAGCAGCGTTTTCCTTCATTTCTGCCTTTATGTGTGGACGGGATTATTTTTTAAAACGAAAACGGAAAATCTCCGTTTTCAAAAATACCCGTGTACGTGTGGACGTAGCCTCAGTCTCTGACTGGAAGCGCTAATTCGTCATTCGGCTTTTGTCAGACTAAAGTAACTGTTAAAACTGTTTGAAAAGCTCAGCTATACAACAAGGAGAGATTGAGAATTTCCTTTTAGTTCTCAGTTTATTTGATATTGACAAAAGTTAGTCAGTTTTGTCTGTTCTTCTGTAAAACAAACTAAGATTTATTTTTAGAATTAATACTTTATTTCTAAGTGGAATTGACAATTTAGTCTGTTTCGTTTGTTCTATTTTGAAACTTAAACGCTTTAGCGGCTGCCTTTTGTGTAGTTTGCAATATTTGCCTTTTATTTATCTGAAAAAGTCTCATGTTCCTTAAGTACATCTACCCTGTTGAACTTATTATGGGAAATAAATATTTAAATAAAAACAAGCTGCTGATTATTTCACATTTTACTTGTGAGCAACGGCACATTTAAATCTTACAAATATAGTTATTTGGCTTATATCGTGATAGATATCGTTATCGCCTGAAATGAAAAAAACATATCGTGATATGAAAAAATCTCATATCGCCCAGCTCTAGTTGAAAGTAATAATTTACTCATGACTCATGTTGGTTCTTCAGCATTACATAATGTTGTTTCTTTAGTAGACTGATTACTTATCAAATATATTCAGATATTCAAATAATATATCCACAACACTGAATTTAGCTAAAGAAGTTATTCTGTTAGTGAACTATATTAATGTTTTTTTAAAAATACAAGATAGCTGAAAGGTGTCCTTTTTATTGTGTTAACTAACTACAAGGTGAAAGTCACAGTGATTAGGCCATTAAAATGTATAAATCATGACACATCACTGCTGCCTGGGATGTTTTTGGTACACAGTGGAGGTCCAGCTTTTAGCCTTGAGGGGTATATCTGTGTAGACTTAAACTGTAGGGACGAAAACTGACTTTTACTATGCTCCTACTTTTGAGAGTGCATTGGTATGTTTTTATTTACACATCATGTTAGACTCGTAGAGCAATGGAAGAAAAGTGCTGTCATCTATTGCTCATAGAACAAATAAACCCACACACTCACACACATATTTACTACCTGGCTGTTTGCCACCAAAGCACTTTGAGCCGATTTGTATACACATAAAAACCACACAAAATAAGGACACATGGGGTCAAACTCTAGAGCCAACATCTGAGCCTAGTTTCAGGAAGCCAATTAAAATTTTGTGAGTTTAACTAACCTGAAAGGGGAGTGATAAATGGTATTCGGTTATCAGCCTTTTCTTTCTTTCTTTCTTTCTTTTTTTCAGTCCCTATCTCGTTATTCCTCTGGATTGCTTTTGTCCCTATTCTGTTACTCCTCTCTTCCATTGTCTCATTATCTTTCAGTCACTCACTTTCTTCTGCTAATTGAACTGCATTAAGCACTGTCTGGTCATGTTTAACCATCCGTGTCTTTGTCTGCCTGCTTTTTTGTTCCCTCTGCAGTCTTAACTACAGTGGCATGTGTCTGGCATCCGATGCTCAGTTCAGTGACTTCCTGGATGGGATGGGACCAGCCCAGTTTGTTGGGCGACAGACACTGGCGACAACATCCATGGGTAAGAGAAGACTGGAGTTTTAATTATTTTGCTACAGCCAATTCAATTTCTTACATTTCTGTTTCTGTAGAATAAAAATGTGTTTTCCATTTTTGATATACAGGCTGGGTCAGAAAATTAAAAAGAAAAAAAAAAAGCTTTATACTCATAAAACTGAACCAAATGGTTCCTTAAAATCATTTTACATTGGCAAAGAAAGTGCCTCACAAATCAGCAGTCTTACTGTTTTTCTCATCATCTCCAGCACTTCACTTATTCATTTCCAGGCTGTATATACTGGATATATTGCATGAAGTCTGTCCTCTACAGCAGTGATTTACTGTAAGTGGGTCAGTTTCCTCACTGGCAGCCAGACAGTGTCCTTGGCCCAACAACAGTGACACTGACTGGACCAGCTCCACTCCAAACCTGCTGCCTGGTCCAACATTATATAATGTCAGAGAACCCAGAATAACTTGGCTTTCATCTGAGCTGTGTCACTTTCAAAGGAATACATTTGTCATTTTGGGGACATTTAGTTAAAACTTTTATTCCAAAGTTACTTCTAATGAGAGAAATTATTGCAATGTGCACGCAATTTTAATATAAAAAATGCAGATCATTATTGGAAGAAAACGCAGACAGAGCTATGATTAGAGAGTACATATGAATGATATATTTACTTATTTAGCAGTAAAAGCTTTGTCTCTTACATGCTTTACTGTCTTTATGGCTTTTTTCTGTGAGGAGCCAGCTGACTGGGATAAATTATAGTGTTAAGACTGAACCAAAACCATGACTTATTAAAAAGAAAGCTTCAGAGATGCTTGTATTGAAGTTCACACCATTTTGCTTAACATAATTCAAGGAGCTTGATGTTGGGAGACCAACAAGATATTTCAGAATCTCTAAATAGTTTTTATATTAAGCCTTTATATTATTACTCTATTAATAAGTAACTTACCATGATTTTTATTGTTGGTTGGGTTTATTGCTACAGAAAACATAATATGCAGAACGTTTGGACAGAGAGAAGTGTGCTCTATGTGATGCAGTATTTTGCTCTTACAGTAAACTGAACTTGCTTTGGGACCGTCTTTTCCTTGGCTCCAAGATTTGGTTTGGAAGTTGGATCGTATATAAAAAATGGATTTGGGTTCTGGGTCTGAAAAGGAATGCTAATGTGTCAAGTACTTTTATTCTTTCTAATGGTCAACCAGAGCCATTTCTCTGGTTCTCTGGTTGTGCAAAGAAGTCAAACTGAACTGAGGTCTAGAGAATGTTTGAGAAAACAATAAGTGAAACTACGGTCTTGTACTCTAGTTTCACTTATTTGATGCAGTCAGATATTAATTTAGTAGGATATGGTCCCATGCAAAGTAAAATAGGACATAAGTCAAAGGATCCTTCTGTGATTGCTCATACAGTGTGACTGGCTTCTCATTCAGAATCACCTTCATAATATGACACGGCCATGGTCACAATGTGTAAAAGGCATTTGACAAACCAGTGCAGGATGTACATTTTTATACATGATGGATAGTTTGGACATGTCTAGCAACTGACTTGAAGTTACCAAGTGATCTTACACGATTATGTCTCACATCCATTTTAGTATCTTCTTCTAAAACTATTTACTAATTGTTGGGCTAATATTCACCTCCTTTAATCTCATTTTTTCACCCAATCAGGTGATGTAGAGATTGGACTGATGGAGCGGAATGGGGGACTGGAGGTGGAGGTCGTCCAGGCCAGAGGCCTCACCATGAAACCAGGTTCAAAGGGACCTCCAGGTTTGTCTGTGATCAGTCTTTGAGCTCTGTTTTTCAGAGAATACCATTTATACCATAACGTGAGGTGTTTTGAGTCGAAATTTAACATTTATAAAGCTGCTTTACTTCTGTTTGTACTCCACATGAATGCTTTACAAGCCAGCAAATAGTTTCACATACACAACAGCCTGTAGGGCATATTTAATACTAATGGGATATAGCTTCCAAAAACATACTTTTTGTGCTTGACAATATAAAAAATGGACGAGTGAAGGGGGGAATGGAGCAGAAGCAGGCGATGCACTAAATAAGTAAAAACTGCATTTGTCTTTGCTCATGCAGTAGTGAAATGTGCATCTTGATGCTCTGACTTCAGATTTTAATCCATAGATACAGTCCAGTATTAAATGCCTCCTCTGGTCAGAATGATCATATTGTTGACTTTGATTGTAGCGCCTCGCCGCTGCACAATACTAAAGCAGGCATCAATCCCAACTGGATAAGAGCTAAACACCTTCACCGAAATGGAACAAAAAGTATCTGGGAAAAAAACTATGAAGGAGAGATAAAAGAGAATAGGAAAATAAACAGAGGAAAGCAAACAAATCAGCATAGACCACTATATTGTAACTGAAAGAAAAACATGGTCATGACAAGGGAGGTATAGAGATAAAAGGAACTCCGTGTACAGTGTAAAGACAAGTGAGGTTTTGCCTGCAGATTTTAGTGAGCCAGTGTCTGAATTATTTCTATCCTGTTATCAGCACACTAGACAGAAAGCTGTGACCTGTGTGTAAGCTCCAGTACTGTAAACTTACATTAGAATGCTGTTAGCGAAACCATATGTTATTATTAGCCAATATTTCTTCTTTAAACCTGTACAAACAGTAGTAGATGCTTTTATTCTGACAGCTGGTCAAGTGATCATGAATGATCATAAATCATAGTTTTCAGTTTTTATCATTTTTCTTTTCAAAATATACAGATGATTGGAACTTTCTCCTTACTTTCTGGTCACTGTGAACAGCAAAATTTTGAACAATAAGCTTGTTCCCTAGCCTGTATTTTGCAAGGTTAGATGGGAGCATCACCACAGGTATCTTAGAACATTCGAGGGTTACACATTCATGTGTTGTGCTTTCATCTTAGGCTTGTTGATGTGATTATACAACATTACAGCTTCATTCACAATTCAGTACTGACACGATTAACTGTTTGGTTCATCTCAGTTCAGCCTCCAAATTCCATTTGTACATTATAAGGAGTATTCAATTCAATTCAATTCAATCTTTATTGGCAGACTTCATGTCCATAGAAACAAGACAGAGACACACACACACAAGCCCTCCCCCTCCCCAAAACACAAGGTATAAACTTTAAAAAAAAATATATATATATATTTATATATATAAATATATATATATATATATATTTATATATATAAATAAATATATAACATATAAAACATTTGTAAAAATATAAAACCGTAATATACCTAAAACACAATTACTTAAAAGAAATCAATAAATACACAAACACTTCAACCAGTGCTTTCTCAGACTGGATGAGTAACGGGAACCACTCACTGTCGGATCTGCGAGTGCTAAAATTATACTGTTACTCGAACCATCCAGTCATTCTCTAAAATTGAACATTAACTTTCTTAAAAGTGCTTTAAAAGTCCAAACACCCACAGCTGCAAACATCTGGCTGGCACTACCCCTTCTAGGTATCCTGCAAAGGATTCTCATCGCATCATTATATGCAACATGCAGCTTCTGCATGCTACATTGTTTGTAGGATGACCACAAGGGGGGCAGTATATAGCAGTGTACAATATGCTTTAACAAAGCCACTTTAACTGGAAGTGAACAAAAGCTGAATTTGCGTGCAATAGTATTTGCCTGCACATAGAGCTTACACCGTTGTCTCTATATGTCATCATCATCATTCATTTGCTCAGTAATAAAGTGACCAAGGTAGTTCACCTTTTTTTGGGCCACTTTAAACAAAGGGAAATTTAGCTGTTTATCCTGCTTAGTTCTACATATCAAAACAGCACTTTTAACAGCATTGTACTTTATGTCATATTGCACACCATTATTTGTTAGTCATTATTTTATAGCATCTGTTCAAAACACACTGTATGTGACAAATGCCCAGACAGTGTGTTGGAAGATCTTTTAGTCTCAACAAGATGAGCATATTTTTTTATCATATACTGAAAAACTAGAAATTAATCAGTCAAATCTATGTGTTTGCTGTCATTCTAGCAGCCTACATTAAAGTTTATCTTCTGGAGAATGGAATCTGTGTGGCCAAGAAGAAGACGAAATCAGTGAGAAAATCTCTGGATCCTCTCTACAACCAGGTCCTGGTCTTCTCTGAGAGTCCACAGGGGAAAGTGGTCCAGGTAAGATACACCTAACTTGACGTGCCATGCAGTTCGTTACACAGAACATTCAATTTGGGCATCAGCAGAAAATACAGAGAATGCTGATTCTATTGCAGGCTAATCATATCATGGAACCATTCAATATTTTATGAAAGTGCTAAATAAGAAGTACAGTGGGCCAAAGTTGGAGGTGCTTCGAAAGTTAGCATCCATAGACATTTTGTGTCATCTTTGTGAAGAAAATATATCTATTAAAGAAACATGAATTCTGTATGAGAGCATCAGCTTGCAGTGTCCTTACACCTAAAACACCCTCATGGCTTCCAATGACTGTCAACTGTGGAACAATCATTGGTACAGATCACTTTGATTTGTCAACAAGTTAACAACAAAGCTTAATGCGCAGCAAAAGGATTCCTGACGAATACAAAAAATAAGCTGTGAATTTACGTGTCTAATCTACAATATTGTGAAAAACCTGTAACTGTGAATAGATCCAAAATTTGGATTTTTTTTTTAAAGAAAATGCGTTTTGTTTTGTTTTTTTACATAAAATTGTGACTTTATTTTTCACACTATTTTTACAAGGGTTTTGTTATGTGTGATTCTAAGTTTCAGGTGCCCTAAGTTTAATTGATAGATATTTTTGTTTTTTGTTTTGTTTTGGTTGCGTGGCTCCCTAAAAGCTATTTGGCACAGAGCACTTTCATTTGTCTAAAATGTAACACATAATTTCAAGTTTTGTCATCAAAAATGTTGAAAGAAGAGCAATTGGTTTTTATTGTAAAGGTCTATTTGTAAACAGAATTGAATATTAAACAGGAATTAAATATGTCATTGGTGTTTCAGAGTTCACATTTTCATCATTCTGTAATATAATATCCATTAATATCCAGTACACTCTTCTTACATGATAGGATTGTTAATTAAATGGAAATTAACAGTATAATTTACATGTAATAACACTTTCTGAAATTTTTAAAAAAGGTAAGACACAAATCCTTTTGGGATTTCATCAGAAAATGCATCTAGCATAAAAAAAATGTCAATACCTTTTTAAAAAGTCAAATCTATTATAAGTATTTGTGGGAGCACAGATTTACTAAATATTCAAGAGTTATACATGTATGTAAAATTACATGTAAAGACCAGGCCATTGCTGTTATGATAAATCCACTTAATAGTTTTTATAAAAGTGTTTTCAATTCTATTTATGCATAGTATATCTTTTTCCTAACATTTAATAGGGATTAAATGTACACGATTTTGAAAAAAATTCCAACTAATAACAATAATATTCTGTCATTTTTGGCCTGGGTATTTATATTATAGCAGTGTTTGGCTATATTATTAGGTAACTGTTTTAACAAGTAAATACCGCTATTTAACATAAAACAGACAAAAAATACACAAGAGCTCATGTAACTTAAAGCTAAAAACTACATTTTAATTACAGAAAGTTGATGTGAGTTAATGCAATGATACATTTCTGTTATTTTAGAGCATTTTTTCTGGCGTCTCAACTGCCAGAATATTACCCTTTTATGTATTTTTTTCCCATCAATAATCAGCAGGTAAAAATAGTATAGTGTTCAGTGGAGAGACTTGCAGCTCTTGCTCTGGCTGCTCTGCTGCTCCCGTCACTGTGTAATTAGCCACTAAACGCCTCCCTCTTAATTAGCTGCTGTCATGTCGCTGTCCTTCGAGTTTCATCAAACTCATTCACACTGGATAATGAAAATCGCTGAAATCAGCAGCACTTTTCAATTTGTCACTTACTGATCTAGCAAAGCAAAAAGCTGCTTAAGTCTACACTGAAAAGTCACTGAGAAACTTACTACTTGTGCCCAAAACCAACTCTCAGCTTTTTCAGCTATTTTTCCAGCCTTTCCAAAACATATCAAGTGCGAAATCTAACTAACAGCTGTTTGTCAACTTTTATTTTGACATCATAAAAAAACATTCTCCCATGTCCCCATTCTGAACATTTTATAAATGAGGCATGGCTATAAGGGGTAAATTAAGATTTTATATGGCGCATGACGACAACGTGTGTAATGATTCACCAAATTCATGGTTAGGGGGTGGGCATAAAAGTTGTTAAATAGAGTACCACCCTGCATGATCACTTTATAATGATTTGTTAATTAACTAAAATGAGACTTCATTTGTCACACTGCCAAAAATAACTTGAAGTGAACACCAAGGGCCTGCGTGGGTGACAGAATGAAATTGTGCTTTATTTATTTACAGTGATACTAATATAAAACACTGCACAGTGAGGTAGATGAGTCCAACATGGTGAAAAAAATTGAAAGCAATGAGCTCAAGAAAAGATATAGTCAGGAGGAGAAAACAACCAGGGAGACTCAGAAACATGAGGGTATTACAAGGAAGAAGGCTGAGGGGGAATAGACTCAAGACAGTAATGTAAAAGGGAAACAATGAGGTGATGCACAGCACAGAAAGCCACGATGAACTAATGTTCACAACAAGGCACAAAGTAAAATAACACAGAATACAACCGGAAGCAGAGGATGCAACACAACAAGCATTTTGGAATCTGAAATGAAGTCGTTAAAGGCAGATGATGTTTTACTCGGTGTCAATAAACAACAAAACAACAAAAATGAGTGGCAGCTGTTACTGAATTCCTAAATTTATACTACAGTTATTTTCTTCTTTCTTTGATTATTATTAAAAACAGATCCAGGGTTTACTTTGTGTATGTTTCCAGTATGTGTCTTTTATCTGACTCTTTTCAATCATTTATTATTAAGCTGTCTCTTCAAACTAGGGGGAGGTTCTGCTGTCAAACTGTCAGCGGATTAGAAAATGACATGCTGGCTATTTGGAATAATCTCACTAGGTTATATGTGACTTTTATATGCTAGACCACAGACATGTAAATATTTATTGTAACATACCCTTACTTAACAAGGTGAGGTAATTCTGTTCAGTGCCATTGCTTATAGATCAACGTCAACCTGGCATCAGTGTTCAAATTCAGCCTGTCTTAACCTAATTTCTTCTGACACGACCCTCAAACAGTTATTAAACTTAGTGGTTATTCCAAAATAATGGGTATTAATCTTTCTGTTTACGCTGCCTAAGAAAGCTTCCCACTGGAGGGATTTGCTCCCATTCGGGCCCAGAAACATTAGTGAGATCTAGCACTGATTCTGCCTTGTTCTCCGAGCATTTCTCTTATTCCTAGAGAGTGCAAACTTTGGATCTTGGACACTGCAGATGTCATCCTCCATAGCTAACAAACAACTGGTTTCTGCTGTTTTAACTCTCACTTCTCCCATTACCAATGTCTCTTTCCTAATTTGTAGAGGTTAAGGTTAAGATCTTTTTTTAAGAAAAATCAGAAAAAGAAATAGATTATCCTTCTTTGAAAAGCAGAAGACTAGGTTGAAATAGATTTGACCATTGAGTCTCTGTGGAAATCACTTGCAGACACACACTAACATATATCAAGGAAATCAGTGTGCTGGGATGTACAGACACACAAGACCAAAACATGAGTGGACACATTTGCTGAAGGATATTGATTATTTTGTCCACTCCTTGACAAGCTGCTGGGTGGTCTGAGATGAGTCCTGATGTTATCAGGATGTCAGGAGGCAGAGGACAACAAAAGTACAAACACACACAGGATTCCAAACACTACCATCATCCCTCTCTCTCGTGCACAGCACCTCTTTATTTAGTTTTATTGACACCTAACTCTTCTCTCTGCTGCTGTACCAGAGAGAATAACTATCAAGACTGATGGGTTTAGTACAGATGAGCAAGGCAACTTATTAACCTTATTCCTTTATTTTGTTTTCAGTCTTGAAGTAGGCTCTGTAAACATGCATTCTATCCCTTCCTGAGTCTATATGTAATTACAAATGCAGGAAATAAACATTCTGGTTTTTATTATAGGAATATATTTTAGTATATTTTAGAGTCTTACCTTCTAACTCTATATTACGACTCTCTTCCACAGGTTATTGTTTGGGGCAACTATGGACGGATGGACCGCAAATGCTTCATGGGTGTAGCTCGAATCCTACTGGAGGAGCTGGACCTCAGCACAATGGTTATCGGCTGGTACAAGCTTTTCCCTACCTCCTCCATGGTGGATCCAACAATGGCACCGCTCATCCGCCATTCATCCCAGATGTCATTGGAGAGCACCATTGGGCCCTGTTGTGAGCGATCATAAGACTCACGCAGAAATGTATAGTTTTGATGTTGCGGCTAAGTTTCCATTGCTTCAACCAAGTACAGAGTTTTTGTAAACCCTGCATTGCTGCACCTGGGTCAGCCAGGCAGTGCTGTCCCTGGAGCAGGTAGATGTAAAGTATCTCACTCAAGGCTACTTCGACAGGCCCAGCTACACTGGGGAATGAATCACTTCCCTAATTTGGAAATCAATTTACAAACCAGTTGGTCATGCTGGTTCTCATTGGAAATGTGTTATAATTCTTTGATATTGTATCAGACTATTTCCCGAGACTCATGGGAAGTACATTTCTTTTGTTGTTGCAACCGACCGCCCCCCGGAATTTTTTTTTCTCTTCAGAGCTCTATAAAGAAAAAACAAAAACCTTCTTAATGAGGATACTTCAAAGAAGGGTTTGGTTGCCGACATTGATTACATCCTATTGGGACCACGATAGACTCCAGGCTCAGCTCGCTTCAGCTACAGCCCTTCTTTACAGCCTACATTCAATTCCCCATCCCAGGACTGCTTGTTGTCTTTCTGTGTCTTCATTAAGGGGCTGGGCAGCTTCTGAGTGTTATTGTCTACCCACGAGTCCTAGGAGAAAGTGAGACTGTCCTCAAATTGTTTGACAAACCACCATCTCATTTTGAGGGAGCATTGATGGCGAATGAATGTGTGCATAGCAACTTGAGAGGCTTTCAAAGAATATATAAAGTTAAGTGTTGTAACTGACCAAGACATTACCTGGTTTTTAGCACTTGACCTGTATTACATTTCTTGTGTCACACGTTTGGCCCATCATTGTTCACTTTATTTGGTAAAATGTAGAGAATCTGAGAGGTAGAAATATGAATGAAACCCCCATCATCTACTGGAAGGATGAAGATTTGGAACTGATTTTGTGGGTCAGGGCTAGTCCTGGCTTTCTCTCCTGTTAACTACATTTACCTGGAATACAAGGTATAAAGTGGTCAAAGAGTGAATTTATATGGCTTAGAAGAAGAACTACCACATTATGAGTTTAAAAAAAAAACGTGTCTCATTATAACCCCAAAGCATGTACTTTTTAAATTGCAATGAATCTTGGTATTAGCTGATTTTGCAGATTGTTTTGTCACCATTTTTGGAAGGTGCTTTTCAATCACATCAGTTACTGTTGTGTTTGGAATCAAGCACATAAAAACATGTATCCTTTGGGTTTAAAAAAAATAGCTGGGTGTTTCTTGAATCAACAGCACACCGATTATGTTCAATTAGAGATTTCCAGAGTATGGCACCAGATGTAATCAAAGTCCACCAACCTGAATCACTTCAGGCGGTGTGATATGTGAAAACATTTGACTCCTTCCTCTTGAATATCGTTATGAAAATGCTAGTTTGATAGTTTCACAACCACACTAAATTGGATTTTATGCATGCATTATATCGTATTAGATTAGAATTAGAATTCAAACCAAATAACCATAAATGCATGATCTTAGCATGATTAAATTATGTTAACCTTTATGAGGACACCGTCTACATCCGCCTGGCAAGAAACAACCCGGGTTTAATGGGCTCATGTTGAAGGTGTTTTACTCTTATTTAGTTTAATATAGTTTTCACATTCCACATTCACATGGAATACAGGAGGTAGTTTTGTATCTGAGCTGTAGCACTGACAAACAACAAGCAAATGCAATAGCAATCTGACGTCACTGACTTAACACATTGCTGTACATCCCAGTTTAAGTGTAGTTTCTTTTTAGCTAATACTGTAGAAATAGATTCCTCCCCGCTATTTTTAAAGCGTTGGCTAACAGTTCTCTAATAACAGTTTATACTGTGCCAATTTTTACCAGCAAGTGTCTTCTTCTTCCTTTTCTTCAATTACCTTGCGGCATGTGCCATTATGAGGGAGGCACAAAAACAACCACTTATAACATCTGACAGCAACATTCAGGCTGTGCAGAGAATCACCCCCTTTATTCTAAATTACAGTCCTAATCCACAGAACGTCAAGGCACCTGGTGATTAGCCATGCTACCACTCAGTACAGAGGAAAAAAGGAAAGAGAGGAAGGAAGCATGAAATGTACTTTGCATCATCCAAACAAAGGATCTGAGTGGACTGGCGTCAGGTTTTGTGGACTTCAGAAAAGGACACAAAAATAGGTGGAATTAAAGGAAACACAATGTGCACACTGTAGAGAAATTCATAGTTTATTGAAACGCGAAAGCATATGTATTTCATTTGGGCACTTTATGATTCTTAATGTCTTTTTATGTGTAAATATTGTTAGTGTCTTCTGGAGTGAGCCAAAGTTAACTTATTATGGCTGAGGTGGTTAATGTCAAAGCTCTGAAAGAGGGAAGTGATATTCTTGTTAGTTACTGTAAGATTGTAGCATTAGCTGGTAGCATTCGCATGACTAATTTAAACTTCTAATTAACAAACAACTTGATAAGACTAAGCATGAACTACATGCTACACAGCAGGAAGACTAGTGAAATACAGTACATTGGGTTAAGACCCAATGATAGTGGGGGTCAAAATATGTAGCAAATGTATTTAGATAATGATAAAGGTGACTAATTGTTTTTTTTTCTAAATTAATAAAACATTCTAATATGAAGATTTTAAGCCAGTTTATTTCATTAATTAATTTATTGTTTTTGGTTTTTTTTTACTTTGAATGAAAATTTCAGAACCAAATTTTTATTAAATCTGCTTTTAATTTAATCAAATCACCCAATTTGGAGCAATTTTACTCTAAAAAGGGGCCTCTAAAATTGCCTCTCTTTTGCCAGTAGCAGTGTTGCAGGGATATTAATGCTGCATTTAGTTCCAAACTGTTTAACAAAATTCTGTAAAGCAATAATCAGAAAGCATCCACTCACTGTATTTGTCTGTTACTTGACAGAAAAATGACATGAGTAAGTAGTGATTTTCGCTGTGGTAAGATTCATCATTGAAAACAAAACAATTGAATTCATCATGAGGCATAAAGGGACTTTTTTTTTTTTAAATGTGCAATTCCAAACTTTTACTTTGAAAAAAAATGTCTTAACGTGTCCATTTGTTGCATGTGCAGACAAATGACATTGAATGCAGAAACTGAAAATCACTTCCAGAAAAATGTCATTTTATTTTTTTCAATGTTTTTTCAACAAAACTGTCATGTAGTGTCTTATATCTGTAAAAAAGTGTTAGAACTCTGTATGTACCATACATACATATATACAAATATATAAAATTAATATATAATTAGATATAAAATAATGAACTCCCCTTACTTTCACTCAAGGAATGTGTTTGTATTAGTGCTTTTTGTGCCAAAACAGAGATTAGATTAGATATTTGATGGGTAATGGGTTGTTTTCCCAGTTTTGATTCAATGAAAGCCAGTTTCACAAAACTGGGATTCAGTCGTTCACCAAGCCATAAGCAGGATACATGCATCCAAATGATTTAGATTTATCTAATGGCAGCCAGGAGTGATGTAAAAAAACATCACTGAAGTTTCCCACCTCTCTATCTCTAACCTGCAGCCGCTCCCTGTGCAACATAAAGGAACAGATGTTTATAAAGCATTTATCAAAGAGACAATTGTTAACTGTACCATATTAAACTTTAAACAAGTTTCCCAAAATTTCCCCTCTCCAGTGGAGAAACATGACAGCAGTAGTGTGCGATGCATGCAGGAAATAATGGGGTTTTTATGACGTCTACAGATGCAGTCATTTGTGTGAATTTGGGGTATGATTTATTATTCGAATAATATTAATATTAATAATAATATTGTTAATAATAATAATAATAATTCTGTAAGTGTCTGAGAGACAGTTTATATGCCAGCCTTCTTACCAGGATTAAGAGTAACTGTTAATAATCATTGTGTAAATTTTCTCATGCAATGATTCGCCTTCATCACTTTGAGTTAGTCAGTGACACTGTGTAATTTTGAAGGCAAATGATTGACCTGATGAAGTCTGTTAATGTTATTGTTGACATGTTCAGGACCAAAAATGTATGTTTTTGCATTCCTCCATGTTTTGATTGTGTCTGCCACTTGGATGTTAATTGTGTACTTCTATCAATTGTAATGTAAGTAGAGGCCTTAAACACACAATACACATTTTTGCCAGGGCTAAGGAATGAGAATTGGCACACTAAGTGATCAACGCAGGGCAAGAAAAGAGAGAAAAAGACATTTCAATCCATTATTTAAAACAACTTTAGTGTCATCTATGGAAATAGAAATCTGTGCATATGTTCTTAATGAATTTCTGATATACTGAACAAATGAACAAATTGAGCAAAAAAACTACTAATAATAAAACAATAAAAACATATTTTACAGGATAGATTCAACCATTTTGACCCATTTCTTATCAAAACATATTTTCTAAACTGTGCTGTTGTTTATCTGTTGATGTTTGGATGCACCTCGTTTTACTTTTATGTTTCAAATGAGGTGTTTAAACAAAACAAAAAGCCCCCACTAATCCTATCTTGCCGAGGTCCTTTTACACTGTTAAGGTTGTAATTCTGCAAAACCAGACCTTACTTTTTATATATTAGTGGTACTTGATTGTATACATGGTGCCATTTGGGACCAATGCCCAAGAAATGAAGAAAACTGTAGGGGAACGATTTTGTTACATGTATTAAGCTTCTTGTGTGTTTTTGCTCATATTTTTTAGGGTGTAATTTTTACATACCTGCTCCTTTGGCTGCTGCTGGCTTTTACACATTATAAACTGCCATTCACCTGGTTATAGCAAACAGTAGTATATTAAGATGAGTCATGTGCTCCTTCGGTCTTTATTTATATTAACTTTAAAAATAAATCAATGAAGAGCAGATATGTCGAGACAGTTGAAAATCAAATTCTTAAAAAAAATCACATTCTTTAAAATAAAATAGTCAAATATGAATATTATGCTTCCTGGCAGGCCAGACTTTCTGCTGCTAAGCAGCTGATAAGATTAGTGATGATATAATGTACAAGCACAGCTTGTGGCACTGAATATTAAGTACATTCAATAATACAATTCATTTGGGGATATTTTGGACTGTCAGAAAAATGCATACTTTCTAAAGACTCAGCACAGAATGCTAGTCTGGTGTGGTTAAGTGTGCTGTGTCAGCGATAAATGACCACTATGCCAAAAGTCTTTTAGGCCCAACACCAAGTTGTAGTGATAAAACGTATATGCCTAGGGTTTATGACCTCAGGGGAATCCTCCAAAATTTTGAGGTAAACAAAACATCCTTAATAATGACAAATATCTCTTACTTAAATTGTAAATTAAAATAGGCCAAAAGATAGTTAATGTTTTGCCCCATTTTGACAGAGATTATGTAGTTTGTGTTTAAATGTCAGCAAATAGCTTCAATATGTGTAAACTGGAGAACTACTTTTTCATGTAGTAGTCAATAAAACACCGAGCTAACCTTGGTGTACAATGGGTTAAGTCTGTGTCTGTTTTTGCAGATCAACCTAAAAGTGACACTGGAAAGATTTACCTTTGAAGAAGAAAAGAAAAAAATTTCTGTTATCTGCTAAAATCAGCCATATCTTTCCCCTCTGAAGTACATGAGATTTTACTCATTAGAAAGAAAGCAAGCACTCCTTGAATCGTTTTCTTTAGAGTGACAGTGTGTATGTTTCTCGACATATCAAATTATGTTCTCTCACAGGGAAGAGGTGGATGAGTGGGTGGATGAAAGGGAAGATGCTGCTCCTCTGTGGCTATTATGAAACAGTGGCTGGTGGATCCCAAAAGCAGCACATCTCCTCCAGTCCGCTGTGCTGCAGAGACAGCGATCCACAAGCTTTATTTCTTTCCTTCTTAGAGCCCCCAACTGCCTCACAGCCCAAAACTAACCCTCATAAATGTTTTCCCTCACACACCATCTGGTAGATTATCGCGTTCAAAGCATTTCATATTACCATGACTTAATACATTACACAGTTCGGTGAACCAAGTGAGAATCAAAGTGCCATGAGAAATCATAACTTTGTTTTTTTCTTTTCTTTTGGTTTTGTTTTGCTTTTTTTTTTGTTCTATTTTGTTGTTACTGTTTTTATTTTATGACTGTTTGGTGTAGATTTAGCTCTCATCTTTCTAGATTATATCTCAGTCATTCAGTTCTACACAAGTCTTAACTCACTGTTTTGCAAACATGGTTGTTTTATTTCCTCAGTGATACAAAGCCATCATATTAAAAAATTCACAGCCTTAAATTCTATTCTTTAAATCATGTGGTGATGTCTTCTAAAGGCATATGAGAATTGTCTAAACCATACATATTCCCAAGACCCCTAACATAATAAGGGAAGGCGATGTTTTGGTTTTAAGATGCGTAGTATAAAACAGTTTTACAGGCCTTCTTATGTTTTCAAGGACATGTAATATGGGCAACGTCTGGAAGCAATGTTACTGGAAAAGTTTTCCTTAGTGATGAGCATTTATCCAGGGAAAAATTGTTTTTGTCAGCTACACTTTCATTAGATAAATAAACCTATCCATTTTCTTTCTTCATTGTCTTTATTGTTGCACTTGCAATTTTTGCTACTAGAACATTAACAGCAGTAACAGTAAGGTATTTTGCCAGGTATCTGTTTAAACGCCATATTTTAAGAATTGCCAATCTGTTTAAATATTTGAAATACTGATTTGTAAGTATATTGCATTTTTTTAAATTTACTTTATTCCAGTAGAATAGCATTAACAATCGTTAGCATTAAAGTACAAAAAAGCTGCAAAAGTCCATATGCATTGCTTTCCATTTGTTGCTCATGTTTTACTGACTTGAAGTCCTGAATGTTATCAGAAGAGTGACAAAATGTTGTAACTTTAGTTTTAGTCACTGCGCTGTCATTTAAAACACATATATTTGCAGATTCTTTGGGAAACCGTTATATTGTTGAGTAAATGCACAATTTGGTGTATTGTTATTCTATTCCAGCTGTCAATAAAATAGTTTAACTCCATCATTAAATGCTTTATCTGTTTTTTTTATCTATTTGTTTAATTTAAGGTGGTCATATAAAAAGCAGCAGAAAGACGTTCTATGCTTACAAAACATTGCTTATTGATTATTTGTACAATGTCGATATTATATTGCTTTATTTTTAAACAGCCTTTTTAAGATCTGGCCAAGCGCTACAGAAGAAAACAAGCCTATGGTTAACTCTGGGACATTTACTGCAATGTTTATTAATGCACATCATCCCTGTTAGAAAGAAAAAAACAAATACATCAAAATCCTGGAAAAGGAATGTCACATCCACTCAAAGGGAGACAATCAGACACATACTTGTCATACCAGCTAAGAAGTACTTTTGAATTATACTTGAATTTTTATTTTTCAGAAGGGGGCACAGTTAGCCCATAAGCAACATAACACTGACAAGCTACATAAGGGTGAGAGTCTGGTTTGGATGGACAGAGGACTACAGCTTTACAACAAAAGACACTTCGAGGTCACAGACTAAGCACTTAATTGTAACCTATATGTCATTTGATAAGTAATCTGCATCATTCAACATCAGTAATCATTATTTCACCTGTTGTTGGTTTATGTCACTCTATTTGACATTCTGTGCCTTTATGGAGCCCTTTTAGCCATTCATCGTGACTTTATTGATAACTATTTTATAAAACATAAATCCACAGTGACCTTGAACTTGGTGGTGTTGGTTCTTGTCAATGTATATGATTTTATTATTAGTTATTAGTTATCTTTCTCTGTGCTGAGTGACATTAATCAAATCAAATCAAATCAAATCACTTTTTATTGTCACATCACATGTGCAGGCACACTGGCACAGCACATGCGAGTGAAATTCTTGTGTGCGAGCCCCACAAGCAACAGAGATGTGCAAACACAACAACACAAATGAGCAAAATACAAGAATGGCCAACCTGAAACTAATAAATATATGTACAATATATAATAGTGTATGCATTTCTGGATGTGTATACTAAATATTTTCCTACGTGTGTGTGTGTGTGTGTGTGTGTGTGTGTGTGTGTGTGTGTGTGTGTATGTATACACATTTTTACAAATTAAATAGTAAAAAAATAAAATAAAATAATAATAATAATAATAAAATATATAAAATATACAGAGTTGAATATGTGCAAAACAGTGGCATTACTGTACAGTATGGAGTGCATAATGTTGAAGTTCCAGTAGTGAAGCTGAGGTGTCTATGACGTGTTCAGCAGTCTGATGGCCTGATGGAAAAAGCTGTCTCTCAGTCTGCTGGTTCGGGACCGGATGCTGCAGAACCTCCTTCCTGATGGAAGCAGTCTGAACAGTTTATGGCTGGGGTGACTGGAGTCCTTGATGATCCTCCCCGCTTTCCTCAGGCACCGCTTCCTGTAGATGTCTTGGAGGGAGGGAAGCTCACCTCCAATTATCCGTTCAGAGCACCGCACTACTTGCTGGAGAGCTTTGCAGTTGTAGGCGGTGCTGTTGCCATACCAGGTGGTGATGCATCCAGTGAGGATGCTCTCAATGGCACAGTGATAGAAGGTCCTGAGGATGCGGGGGCTCATGCCGAATCTTTTCAGTCTCCTGAGAAAGAAGAGGCGCTGCTGCGCCTTCTTCACTGTTTTGTTTGTGTGTACTGACCACGTAAGATCCTCAGCCAGGTGTACGCCAAGGAACCGGAAGCTGCTCACTCTCTCCACAGCAGCGCCGTTGATGGTGATGGGGGTGTGTACTTCTCTGCACCTCCGGAAGTCCACTATCAACTCCTTTGTCTTTGCGACGTTGAGGGTGAGATGGTTGTCTTGACACCAGTGGGTCAGGGCGCTGACCTCCTCCCTGTAAGCCGTCTCATCACCGTTGGTGATAAGACCCACCACTGTAGTGTCGTCCGCAAACTTCACAATGATGTTGGAGCTGTTAGTGGCTGTGCAGTCGTAGGTGTAGAGTGAGTACAGGAGAGGGCTCAGTACACACCCCTGTGGAGCACCAGTGTTCAGTGTGATGGGGGATGAGGTGATGCTGCCCAGTCTGACCACCTGGCGTCTGTCAGACAGGAAGCTAAGGATCCAGCTGCAGAGGGAGCTGCTCAGTCCTAGATCCTGCAGTTTCCTGTCCAGCTTCGAGGGAACGATGGTATTGAATGCTGAGCTGTAATCTACAAACAGCATCCTCACATACGTGTCTCTCTTCTCCAGGTGTGACAGGGCAGTGTGTAGTGTCAGGGCTATGGCATCATCAGTGGACCTGTTGTGGCGGTATGCAAACTGTAGAGGGTCCAGTGAGTCGGGTAGTGCAGAGCAGATGAAGTCCCTGACCAGCTTCTCGAAGCATTTGCTTACGATGGGGGTCAGGGCTACAGGTCGCCAGTCGTTCAATGAGGAGATGGTGGAGGATTTGGGTACAGGGACGATGGTGGCCATTTTGAAGCAGGCTGGGACTACAGACAGAGAGAGGGAAAGGTTGAAGATGTGCGTGAACACTCCAGCCAGCTGAGCCGCGCATGACCTGAGGACGCGGCCGGGAATCCCGTCCGGACCAGTAGCTTTGCGTGCGTTCACCTTCCTGAAGCACTTCCGCACATCCTCCTCAGACACAGTGTGCGCACTGACGTCATCCGCGGTGCGCACACTGTCCGGTCTCATGGTGTTCGCTGTGTCGAATCTAGCGTAGAATACGTTTAGATCCTCACATAGAGAGGCCGTGGTCTGCGGTGTGCTGGTTTCCCCTCTAAAGTCTGTGATCGTGTTTAGTCCCTGCCACATACTCCGAGGGTTGTCAAACTGTTGTTCCACCCTGTCCCTGTACTCACGTTTGGCTGCTTTGATCGTCTTCCGGAGTTGGTAATGTGCGTGTTTGTAGTCCGATGTGTTCGCGGAGGCAAAGGCGGTGTTCCGTGCCGCGCGAACATCTCCGTTAATCCAGGGTTTTTGATTTGGGAAGGATTTGACTGTTCTGGATGGGACGACATCATTAATGCTTAGGTTTTTAGTAACTGCAAGTTCTTGGTTCCTTTCTGCCTCTCTGCCTGTGTGATTTTGCTCCTGTCCCTCTTCGAAAACACTTTATTTTGAAGGTTAGGGCCTCATGTAGGTTTCCATGCTTTTACTTCCCTTAAAGCCTGACCCATAAAATAATTGCCAGAAAATTCAGATTTCTTTAAAAAATTAAGTGTTTAGTCACCCATCTGATGAAAAAAAAAGAATTTGCATATTTGACTTTAAATTTGTATCATATGTGCTACATCAGGAATGCAATGTATTTATTTATTTATTTATTTTATGTATTTTTTGGGGGTGGTGGTGACTATGTAGATCTCTACCTGTAAATGCAATGTGTGTGTGGGTGTGTGTGTGCAGTTAGGAATTATTGGTGCTCTGTTATCATCACTGTAGACTGATCATCAACTAAAGCTCCTGGGAAGATTTTCTGTGAAGACTTGAGAAGGGAAAACAGAAATACAGAGAAAGACACAACAGAAGAAAAAAATAAGTAAAATGTAGACGAGGAGAATGAGATGAGAATGAGTTGGAGATAAAACAGAAGGGAGGAAGGATTCATTTTGCTAGATAGAGTCGCTAAGGATGACCAAGTCTGAAGCTTTAGTCTGTCTGTCTCTCCATATATATATATTCTCTTTTTCTCTAGTTCTCATCTTTTACTTACATCTACTATATTTTCTAACTTGTTTCCTTTTTTACTCTTTCATTGTGTCTTTTAATCTCGTATTTCCTCTATCACTATTTTCCCTGTCGTTCCCTGTCCCTGGCAGATGTCCAGACTCCCTGGTGAACAAACTGATCAGCTTATATTAATGTCTCTCTTTCCTTTTTTCTCTCTCTTGCAGTCTCTTTCTCTCTGTAATGCACACACAAAGCAGTTGCGTGACAGGAAGGCAGGTCATTCTAGGCAGGCACCCTCGCACACACACGCAAAGGCATGACTTGCATGCACATGCGCAGAGTGACAGAAAGAAAAAGACACAGACACACGTTTGTGCATGCAAGTGTACAGTAAGTGTGACTTGCATTGCAAAGACAGGAAATTAAACTCACACACTAAAATGGGATGAACCAGCAGGGGGCCTCTGATGGTGCAAATGTAAATTGAGACATAAATCATTCTGTCCATGCGGGAAATTACAGATCCAAACAAAAACAACATGTTTCATATGAGTAAAACATTGATTCTGTACAGGAAGGAACTGGCCGTTGAACAAGACGCTCCTTCGACTTACTCTGGCACCTCCTCTCACATCACTGTTGTGTAATGTAACAGATTCAGGGACTGCTTCTCGATCAAAATTACAAAAAAATTAATTTCGACTTGTCTCCTTGTGTTACTTTTTGCTTCCATTAACTTTTTGGTTTTTGTAAGTAATTTTGGTTTAAATGCCCCCAATTCTCTTTTTTACTACCTCATTTCTGCTTTTCTGTCTTCCATGGGATATCCTTTCCTGCCTCATATTGACAAAGTTATGTTAGGAAAAGACTGTGAACTATAAATAAAGTAAGCAAATAGAGATTGCTTTGCAAATGGTAATCTAAGGCTCTCTCTTTCAGAGCAAATAATATAGACTATATTTTTATAGTAAATATCTGTGTTGTTGTTTTTTTTTATCAACCTTTGTTATTAAATAGTTGTGATTTGGAAGTAATATAAAGTTCAGTCTATGTGCACAGACTTATAAAACCTATTTAATGGATATAAGTTAAATGAGTGTATTCACTGGTAAGATTGGTAACTTCCTCATGGGGAACTGACCATTTCGTACTCTTACTAAAAGTGAATTTTGTTTCATTTTGTTTCAATTAATAACAAAATAATATCAAAAAACACAAACTTGTTAGAAAGCCTAAGTAGGATGACCAAACAGTCATGTAACATCACAGACTATCTGGTCTTTAAGTGATGACGTGATGAATCCTGCTTCTGGGCCCAATCTTTGTGTTTTTAACATGTTTTAATGCTTTGTATGAATAAATAAATAAATAAATAAATAAATAAATAAATAAATAAATTCAAATTTTATTTGTCACGTACACAGTCATACACAGTACGATATGTAGTGAAATGCTTGGACAACTGCTCGTGACCTAAAGAAAACAAAAAAGGAAAAGGCTATGAATAAGATAGGAAATAAATATGAAAAATTAAAAAGGGTAAATTTAACTAGGAAGGAATAAAATATAAATTAAGGTTAAAAATGAAATAACTGTACAACACAAATTAGAATGAAGGGTAAATTTAACTGGGAAGAATAAGATAAAGATAAATATATAAATTAAAGTTGAAAATTAAATAACTGTACAACAAAATACACAATACACAATATAGAACTATATAAGAATGTATGAAGAAATCTAAATATAAATAAATATATACACAATAACAGCAGCTGTACAAGTATTAACCGGAAATGAAGAATATAGTGACCAGTGTTGTGCAAAACCAAAGTCCAGAAAGTCCAGTGTGTGTGTAAGAACTGTATGTGTGGGTCAGTACTGTGTGGTGGTGTGATTGAGAGACCGTATCGCCTGCGGGAAGAAGCTCCTCCTCAGTCTCTCTGTGTTGGTCTTCAGGGAGAGGAATCGCTTTCCTGACCTCAACAGAGAGAACAGTCTGTTGTTGGGATGGCTGAGGTCCTTCACGATCTTCCTGGCCTTGGTCCAGCACCGCCTGCTGTAGATTGAGTGCAGGTCAGGGAGCTCGGAGCGGATGGTGCGCTCAGCTGACCGCACAACCCTCTGTAGAGCTCGTCTGTCCTGCATGGTGCTGTTCCCGAACCAGGTTAAGATGTTTCCCGCCAGGATGCTCTCTATGGTGCACGAGTAAAAGTTCCTGAGCACCTTGGAGGGCAGTTGGAAGTCTCTCAAGCGTCTGAGGTGGTAGAGACGCTGTCGGGCCTTTTTCACCACGGTGTTGATGTGACAGGACCATGACAGGTCCTGCGTGATGTGAACTCCGAGGTATTTGAAGCTGTCCACTCTCTCCACTGGGCACTCGTTGATGACGGGGGTCTGGTAGTTCCTCTCCTGCTTAGTGCTGAAGTCCACTATCAGCTCCTTTGTCTTACTGACGTTTAGAAGGAGGTTGTTCCTCTGGCACCAGTTCTCCAGATTCCTAATCTCCTTCAGGTAGGCCGTCTCGTTGTTATCAGAGATCAGGCCCGCCACGACGGTGTCGTCAGCAAACTTGATGATGGTGGTGGAGCTGGTAGTGGCCACGCAGTCATATGTGTACAAAGAGTACAGCAGGGGGCTCAGGACACACCCCTGGGGGGCTCCAGTGCTGAGAGTGGTGGAGGCTGAGACATGTCCGCCCATCCTTACTGCCTGTGGTCTGCCAGTTAGGAAGTTGGAGATCCACTGACACATAGATGAGCTGAGTCCCAGATGCTCCAGCTTGGTGGTGAGTGTGGAGGGAATTATGGTGTTAAATGCAGAGCTGTAGTCTATGAAGAGCATTTTAACATAATTCCCCCTTCTAGTGTCCAAGTGAGTGAGTGATGTGTGGAGGAGATGAGAGATGGCATCGTCTGTGGAACGATTTGGACGGTAAGCGAACTGTAGTGGGTCCAGTGTGTCTGGTAGTGAAGAAATGATGAAGTCTCTGACCAGGCGTTCAAAGCACTTCATCACTACTGAGGTGAGGGCTACAGGGCGATAGTCATTGAGAGAAGCAGGGTGGGGTTTCTTCGGGACAGGAACAATGATGGACTCTTTGAAGCATGTGGGGATCACCGACTGAGATAGAGAGATGTTGAATATCTCAGTGAACACAGGAGCTAGCTGGTATGCGCAGTCTCTTAGGATACGACCTGGGATGCCGTCTGGTCCTGCTGCTTTCCTGGTGTTCACTCTTTTGAAGGCTCTCCTTACTTCATGCTCGGAGATGACGAGCACGTTTCCGGTGCTGGCAGTATCTTCCTGTCTGCAGCCGTTAGCGCCGCTAACACTAGCATTGTTGGAGACCTTAGCTGCAGCCTCGAAGCGAGCATAGAAAGTGTTCAGCTCGTCTGCCAGAGTCACGGCCGCGTTCGTCATACCGGTTGTTGGTGCTTTATAGTCCGTTATTGTCCTTAGTCCCCGCCACAGGCTCCTAGAGTCACTCTGTTGGAGTTTTGACTCTAGTTTCCTCCCGTAGCGCTGCTTCGCCTCTTTCACCGCCCTCCGCACATTATATGACGCGGCTTTGTACGGGTCCATGTCCCCCGTCATGAGTCCCGTGTTGTAGGCAGCGGTGCGGGATCTCAGAGCGTCGCGGATGGTTTTATCCACCCACGGCTTCTGGTTGGGAAACGTTGTGATAGTCTTTGTCTCCACGGTATCATCCGCTAGTTTCCCGATGAATCCCACAACCGCTTCCGTAAACACGTTGACGTCATCGTCGGAGCTGTTTCTGAACATGCCCCAGTCTGCGTCATCGAGTGCGTCCTGTAACGCGGCCACCGATTGATCCGTCCAGCGCGCGACCTTCCTCTGAACCGGAACTTCCTGTTTCAGCCTTTGTTTGTATTTTGGCATGAGGAAGATGGCGGCGTGATCAGATTTGCCAAACGGGGGGCGGGATTGTGCCTTGTAGCCGTCCTTGACCGTAGTGTAGCAGTGGTCCAGTGTCCTTTCACCCCTGGTGTGGCAGGTGATGTGTTGATAAAAGTTCGGCGCTGCGCGTTTGAGGTTGGCGCTATTAAAGTCCCCCGTCACAATAAGCGCAGCGTCCCGGTGTTGTGTCTGGTGCTGTGTGAGTGCCTCATGCAGCTCGCATAAGGCGGTGACCGTGTCCGCTTGTGGTGGAATATAAACGGCACTTACAATGACCGATGTAAATTCCCGAGGTAGATAAAAAGGACGACACATGATGGACAGTAGTTCCAGATTTGGTGTGCAGGAGCATGTGAGAGGAACAACGTTCGCACTGTTGCACCAGTTGTTGTTCACCATTAAACACACGCCGCCTCCCCTTGACTTCCCCGAGTCCCGTGTCCTGTCCATGCGGTGAACCGAGAAGAACTCGGCCGGCTGAATGGCGTGGTCCGGCACCGCTGGGTTCAGCCATGTCTTGGTGAAGCAGAGGAGATTGCAGTCCCGAATGTCTCTCTGGTTCTGAATGTATCTGGTTCTGTTTATTCTCAAAAAGCCCCTAAAAACAGTCAGTGATCACTGTCGCCCTCTCTCGGTTTTTATTACCGCTATTTATTTTAAAGCTCGGTTTTTAAAACCTTACGACGCAACTACAGCCCAGCTCATGCAGCAGTATATTAATGAATAACCTCGGATTGTGGATGAATTATCTCAGTTGTTCTCCTGACTTAAGTTCGGTCCGTTTACAGCATCGTGCCATGCGATTACATTTGTCCCTGACCATCGAGAATCCTCACAGCAACTTTTATTGAGTGGAAAGAAATTAGCGTTCATCCTCCACCTTCACTGTTTATATTATGCTAACATAGCTGTGTCACTAGCAATCACGTAGCACATCATTATATATCAGCTAGCCAAACTAAAGTAACCCTACAAACGCCACTGCTATTTACTTTCCTGTCTTCATTTATGTCGGAAGTGATAGCAGAGCTGTACGTCTTAATTTGTTTCAGAAACCTCTCTGTCAGGACAGGCTATATTATATTTAGATGGAAACTAGCGAGCTAACTCCTTGCTAACTTCTAACTGCGTTCAGTTTAATAAATTCCGTTTTCATGGATGCCTGGATGTTTAACTTAATTGTTACACCTGGTAGAGCAGCCACACTGATCATTTTATTACAGATGAAAGAATTTAGACACTTAACTCTCAGTGATGCCGCTGTGATCGTTTGGCTTATGGACCTGCAGCGGAGTTTGGACCCAGACACAGCTAATGATGTTAGACTTAAAGACTGGATAAGTATTTTTCAATCAAGACAAGGCTATGAAAAAACAATTATAAAGTGAGCACTTCAAAACCAAAGTCCAGAGGGGCTTAAAATTGTCTCACTACAAAATCAGCAAGTGTGGGCTTTGCCATGAACTTCTACAAAAGGAACTTTTGTAACTTTTGTAGCAGTTATAAACTCACACATGTTATAAATGTCAATACTGACACAAGCTTATAAGCCTGCCAAGTATTGTCATGTTTTATTAATTTATTTTCCTGTGTAACAGTGGTAGTCTATAGTATAACTATATCTGTAGCATTTGATGCCATACAACTTTCTATATATCAAAAACATCCTAAAAAGAAAATATCATCTGGCCTCCAGCTTGTATTCAGTATTAAGGCTGCTGTGGTGACTAGCCTGTTTGGTTCGGTACCAAAAAGCGTGTGTCATTTTATTTCACTCTGAAAGTCCGATGCAAGAGAATGTGTCTGTTTTGTATTGCAAAACCCCAAAATGTTTCCCAAGAGAAAGTAAGGAACCTTTTTGATAAGTTATTATCAGTTTTGACAGGTGATTGTGCATGCAATGTGTATGTCTGACTAAGTGGTAATAAAAGTTCATTTAGATACCTTAGATAACTCTTCAACACGTAGACATTCAAGTTCTTACTTACAAGAACAAAATTTTGTATAAATAACTTCTAAATGTTAAATAATTGTTCAGTTCCTGATGAAATTATAGAAGGTAAATGCACATATACAGGGAGTGCAGAATTATTAGGCAAATGAGTATTTTGTCCACTTCCTTCTCTCCATGCATGTTGTCTTACTCCAAGCTGTATAGGCTCGAAAGCCTACTACCAATTAAGCATATTAGGTGATGTGCATCGCTGTAATGAGAAGGGGTGTGGTCTAATGACATCAACACCCTATATCAGGTGTGCATAATTATTAGGCAACGTCCTTTCCTTTGGCAAAATGGGTCAAAAGAAGGACTTGACAGGCTCAGAAAAGTCAAAAATAGTGAGATATCTTGCAGAGGGATGCAGCAGTCTCAAAATTGCAAAGCTTCTGAAGCGTGATCATCGAACAATCAAGCGTTTCATTCAAAATAGTCAACAGGGTCGCAAGAAGTGTGTGGAAAAACCAAAGCACCAAATAACTGCCCATGAACTGAGAAAAGTCAAGCGTGCAGCTGCCAAGATGCCACTTGCCACCAGTTTGGCCATATTTCAGAGCTGCAACATCACTGGAGTGCCCAAAAGCACAAGGTGTGCAATACTCAGAGACATGGCCAAGGTAAGAAAGGCTGAAAGACGACCACCACTGAACAAGACACACAAGCTGAAACGTCAAGACTGGGCCAAGAAATATCTCAAGACTGGTTTTTCTAAGGTTTTATGGACTGATGAAATGAGAGTGAGTCTTGATGGGCCAGATGGATGGGCCCGTGGCTGGATTGGTAAAGGGCAGAGAGCTCCAGTCCGACTCAGATGCCAGCAAGGTGGAGGTGGAGTACTGGTTTGGGCTGGTATCATCAAAGATGAGCTTGTGGGGCCTTTTCGGGTTGAGGATGGAGTCAAGCTCAACTCCCAGTCCTACTGCCAGTTTCTGGAAGACACCTTCTTCAAGCAGTGGTACAGGAAGAAGTCTGCATCCTTCAAGAAAAACATGATTTTCATGCAGGACAATGCTCCATCACACGCGTCCAAGTACTCCACAGCGTGGCTGGCAAGAAAGGGTATAAAAGAAGAAAAACTAATGACATGGCCACCTTGTTCACCTGATCTGAACCCCATTGAGAACCTGTGGTCCATCATCAAATGTGAGATTTACAAGGAGGGAAAACAGTACACCTCTCTGAACAGTGTCTGGGAGGCTGTGGTTGCTGCTGCACGCAATGTTGATGGTGAACAGATCAAAACACTGACAGAATCCATGGATGGCAGGCTTTTGAGTGTCCTTGCAAAGAAAGGTGGCTATATTGGTCGCTGATTTGTTCTTGTTTTGTTTTTGAATGTCAGAAATGTATATTTGTGAATGTGGAGATGTTATATTGGTTTCACTGGTAAAAATAAATAATTGAAATGGGTATATATTTGTTTTTTGTTAAGTTGCCTAATAATTATGCACAGCAATAGTCAACTGCACACACAGATATCCCCCTAAAATAGCTAAAACTAAAAACAAACTAAAAACTACTTCCAAAAACATTCAGCTTTGATATTAATGAGTTTTTTGGGTTCATTGAGAACATGGTTGTTGTTCAATAATAAAATTATTCCTCAAAAATACAACTTGCCTAATAATTCTGCACTCCCTGTAAAAGCGCCGTTGTGCGCAACATAACCACTTTAAATGCAACATTTAATTTCTCTCCTTGGGTTAAGGTGATCATGTAGGATATTGCATTTGATGTTCAAGTGCAGTTAACCAGTTTGCCTGGGTTTATTTATTTTTTAAATATTATTTTAGTTTGATGTAAAACATATATCTTTTATCTTAAAGCTTATGCTCTGCAGACTGTTGTTTTCACGCAAGCAAAAAGGTTTTTGTCAGAAACATACAACACACAACTCAACAATGACATACTAGCCTTGTCAGCTAGAGTGACCTAATGCAACACCACAGTCAGTAAACAAACTGAAATAAGCTTAGTATGCAACACAGTTTGAGTATATATATAGAAAAACAAAAGCAGCATTTAATTTTTATTCTTTGTTTGCTTCCACATAGCATGTGTCACCACTCTGACCACAACAATACTGAAAATAAACTAATTAACTAAAAACTAACTAAAAAGCTGTACACATTATACAAATGCTTACAGTTTTTGTAATACATATATAAAGAACATCCACGCTTTCACTTTGAAAGAAGCAAACATTTGACATTTAAAGCACCTCTTTCATTTAATTTTAATATGAGATGATCCCATTTTAACATTTAAATGTTTGCTCTAAAATGATTTATTTCAAAAAAAATCTCGCCTTACACAAACTTAACATGCAGAAGTTTTTCAAACTCATTCACATTATTCACATTACTGCATGTAAGCTTCTTTTTATTGTCATTTTCCCTTGTCTAAATATAATTACATTATTTTGCAATTAATTTTTGTTGTGTATGTCAACCAAATAAGAAAGCCATTTTGACCAAACATTTTACTGGAGATTAAATCTTTGAAAGTGAGCATGGTCCAGAGTAAACATGGTTGTAGTCCTGTAAGAAAGACTGGTGTAGTGTGCTTTTAAGTACTTTAGTTGAAAACTGAGGTTTAAGGTACATTTATATCCATTATTTCTATTTCTAAAGATGTCACATATTCCTACATAAAAATAAATGTTAGCTTAGCTTAATTTAACTATTTAGTCTTAAACTGTCATTCCAAAGAAGACGAAAAACAAAACAAATAAAAACAAACTAAGGAAACGCAGACATTGGTCTCATTAAAGTACTTTTTAACTATTTAAGAAAACAAACAAACAATAAACAAGACTAGTAAGTTGCTACCACTGCTTGCATGTTTTTAGCAAAATTAGCTAAACGAACATAAACTTCCCTTGTCAATTCTGTCATGAATTATTAGATGAAATTAACTCAAAGTCCTTGTTTGTTTAGTTGGAGACTCAGTAAAGCCTTCTACCATGACTGACATTGCGATGGATTCTTAAGGCTTCTAGCATGTAGCATAGTTAGCAAGTTGAGCATGGTTTGCAAGCTAAAGATAGCTTCCCTTCACCCCATAATCTGTCAGGTATATGAGAAGAACTAATGACTCTAGCGTGTGTGTCTGTGTGTGTGTGTATGAAACATTAGATATGTATGCATGTTTAATTTTTAAACATTATAAAGATACTACATTTTCCTTACGTACATGACATTGCATGCTCAGAATGAGTAGTTGTTTCTACTGGAGCTCTGATGTATGAGATTTATAGGTACGTTTGCATACGCATAATATTTTTTCAATCCTTTAGCGTAATAATGACATCATCATCCTGCCCCTTCCACACCATCTCCCCCTCAAAATCCAGCATCTTGTGTTTGCGGCAGCGAAGCAGAATGCCCACCACTTTGTCCGAGATTTTCACGTAGCGGTCAAAGAGACGGCCAAAAGTTATGATTGTTCTACCCTCTTTATCCTTGAAGCCCATGTCTCTTATAATCCAGACCAACTCCTCCATCTCCCTGTAGATGTGTTTCTGGGCCCTGTCTCCCCTCTCTGCTGTCTTGGAGCCTTCTTTGGGTCGTCCATAGCCAGAGTCACCCTTGTGGAGGCGCTGGGCCATAGCATACTCATAGTCAAATTCCTCACTGAAGGGATTGAGCTTCTGGCCTTCAATGTGCTGTTCGGACCACTGTTGCCAGCGACTTCTGATGTCACCCGTGGTGGCAATTTTAATCTGTAGAAAGGTTAAAATCAAAACTGAAAAATCCATTGAAACCTTTTCAAGGAAACAAAAGCGCAAAGCAACACATGTCTTTTGAAATTTATTAAAGAGGAGTACATAGGTCGTCAAAACATTTGTGTATTGTTCATTTAGCGCTGGGTGAGCTTAAAGCAAAAGAAAAACCTGCAGTGTATTTCATCACTATAGGAATCTGTAGAGTTATTAACCCTTAGTCCTTTTAAAAACTATGTTTTAGTTGGTGAAATTGATCCCTAGTCTGTCGATAAATACAGTGAGACTGCACATGTGCAAATAAAGAAGCATGGATGTAAATAAATGAGTACTTGGAAATGAGAACCTTATATAAACCAAAGGAGAGGGTGTCCTAATCTTTCTTTAGTATATTTTTTTCAGAAAAACTTTTTCCACCCCCACAGTTCCCCACTCCACCCCGATTCCCCTGGTATGTGTCTTAGCTTTCCAGAGCTTCGGAAGAGTGTCATCAGATCTCTTTGGTATTTGATCTATGAAATCTTGAGATGTGTCACGGAGGGACCTTCCACAAAACTCTGTGAACTTTCAAGATGATAATGCTGCTATTCCTTATTTTTCTTTCTATTAATGTCTCACCTTAGACTTTAACGTGTTGTGAATTGAACTGATCTGAATTTGTAACATTTGTTTTTACTCTATGCTAATAAAACAGTGTTGGCATGGATTTGAGCAGTGGTAAACACTTATTTACAATTTTTTTTTCATTAACTGCAAATGGCATACTTTAACTCACGTTTATTTTAGAGGGAAATATTTAACCATGAGCTTTTAAATTGCAGCGTCGGTGAAATTCAATAACGCATGCATATAATATTTTCTGAATTTAGTTTCTTTGATAGGTTACTTCATTTTCATTTAACGCCTGATATGCTGAAGTTAGTTAGCATTTATTACTAAAGTGCTACTACTATTGTTACTTTTTATGCTAATATATGTTTGCAGATAAATCATGGGTCATGTAAACTGGTTTAATTTGATAGGTGTTGTTTGCTGTCGGCACACACAGCCATTTTCAACAGTTCTACATTCTTTTAGCTTCTCTTTTGCCTTTTTACTAGCAGATAAAAGATTTATGAATAGCAGTGTTACCTTTTTGGTATGCCCATCACTTTTTTCTCTGTATTCCTTAAGTCTCGTTTAACTTGATAATGCACACCTTTGATGCTTTAACAGGATTTTTGAACAACACAAAGCAAAAATACACAGCAATAAAACAAAAATAATTTCAGAAACCATTTTTCTTCATATTTTGATTATAATTGCACTGTCTCTCTCAGTGTCTCATATTACCTCGAATTCATGTCCTTCATTGACCTCTCTCCCTTCACCCTGTTTTCCTCTCGCTGACTGTTCCACCTGAAGGTCAGGGTGTAACTATATTTATTTACATATATTCCACTGCACTGCATTCCAGCATGTGTTTTATGATCTGGACTTGCTCTCTGGCAACCCCTTTAACATGTCTAGAGGGCCACTAAAAAAGCCTTTGCCTTTTATGGGAGAGATTTCAGTATTGCAGTTATGTAACTGTTATGATGTTTGGTGTCCATGAGGGAGTTGGATTTCTTCAGGTGACATCAAAGGCACTTCTGCTTAATCTTGTTTATTCACACTGTGTGACTTGTTCTATTTTAGGGGAATTTATTCTCCTTTGTGTCTTTGACTGGGGGACATTTAATATAGTTGTAAAAAGCCGACTTGTCAAAAACTCTGCAAAATACTCCGCCTCTTTTGTAAGGCTGTCATTACCAAAACATTCAGTGACAGTTACAAATAACCTCTAAAATAAAGAGTTGTGGAGCTTTTCTGCTATCAGTGTGCTTTCACGTGTCTTTCTACACTTTATAATAATAACTAAGAAAAAGTATCCCTGAATAGCTTTTCTTCTCTTTTATTTGACTTATTATTTGAAATTTTTTAAATAACAATATCAATGTTGGGTACAGGGAAACGTGACAGTTAAATCTAATGCAAGTGTATCTAAAGATATTTTGAAGAAACCTCTTATAAAGATGTTGTGGTTAGATATTATGTAACCATCCAATTGTCTCTGACTTATGTTATCATTCATGTTAATGTGTTTCACGTCATGCTAGTCCAACAATTACTTTTCTTTTATTTTAGTATTTTGCACTTATTTTGCACTTATTCCTCCTCCCGTAAACCATGCTATAAATATATTTTTTTAAATGATTGAAAGATGAAACAACACTTTATAAAACCAAAATAGTAAGAAGAAGAATGTTTTAAGGGTTAAAGAAAAACCTAAAATTTTGGATAAATCTCTATGGATTTGTCAATGTGATCAAAATGTTGATTGATCTACCTTTAAACCTGAATACATTTCTAACAGTTTTTTTAAAACTATATTGATATTGTTTAAACGTATCGTTAAAGATCTTTGTTATTAGCCACTCTACCTTTGGCCTGTTGGTCTGCTTAGACTGGAGCTCGCCATTTTCGGTTTTAGATTCATTGTTGTCGCTGAGCCCATTTTCCTCTCCCAACCCGCTGTCATCTGTGTCCACGCTGCTGCTTCTTGACCCCAACTTCTTCTCCTGGAGCTTTAGTTTCCTGTTCTGTATCCTCCCGCCTCCTTCTCCACTTTGTAGTGCCCTCATCTGCCGCCGCCGTGTTGGTGATTCGTTGCCCATGAATGGCTTGGTCTCCTCAGGACCTGACTCCATCTTGCCACGAATGGCATTAACTACATCGCTGCTGCTGCACTCGCTGCGTTTTGGCTGAACGGTCTTGTTTACAGAGCAGGTTCTGATCTTATTCTCACTATTGTCACTGGGATCTGCTAAGATTACACGTGGGGTAACTGTAAGTTTAACAACATGGTTGCGTTCTTTTTTATCTTCCTCCTCCACAGATGAAGGCATCCAGCCACTTGGCATGGCTTCTTGCTTGCCAGCATGTTCTTTAGCCCATCCCTGCCAACTTTTAGCCAAATTGGCCACCATAGCAGCACATTTTATCTTCTTTACAGTCCGTTTGAAAGCCTGTGGATCCCGGGATGAAACTGTAGCGATCCCACTGCTACTCATGGTGAATTTCCAACGTATTCACTTTTATTGCCCGTATAATAATCTACTCTTGCAGGTGATGTCGTTATTTCTAGCTTCAGTTTTGGTCAATTGGCTTAAGATGCCAAAAAGTCTTGAAAAAAAAATTCGTCACGTGAAAATTCTAGCGAGTTAACTTAACGCTTAAAAAAGGCTGAAGTGAATCTTAATGGATTCAGCTTCCTAAGGTTTCAGCTCAAATCTTAAAGACTTCAAACTTGTAAAGTGAATCTTTCCAAATGATCATCAGTGTTCCTCAGCCTTTATAGCCACGATGGATCTTTACGGAAATATCCACACCCTTCCAGATAAGTTGGTCAGTGGGTGAGCTGCTGGTGTGAAGAGTGCAAGGACTTTGACTTTAATCCCCTGCTGAAGCCCCTCTGGCTCCATACTGGCCTTTAAAAAGGGAAGGGTCATAAACGAAGTGATGGGCATCTAGTCCACGTGAGACAGGAAAAGTACGGTGTCACCATACTTGTTTCTAACACACACACACACACAAACATGCGCTGTGACTGTGGAGTGGAATTTCTCCCAGTGCTATCCAGAGAACAGGTGTCCACTTCTTTTTTAGTGTCTCTGTGGTTTCTGTCATCACACACACATACTTGCACAACACAAACAGGCCTTTGGTCTGAGTCAGCCAGTAATACATAGGTGACCCCACATATATGTGCCTGAGTTTATTGTTTATATATAGGCATGTTTTCATTCAAATGCTACCTAAATTTATTAGATGACAACATGTGCTTAGATCACTTGTGGTGGCTCACGTACATACGAAGCAATAGGCGTGATCGCCTGCGTGTCTGTGCATGTGTGGGTAACTATTTCAGTCTCTGAGTCTGTGAATATGTGAGTGGATGTGTTATGATTCTAATAAGGCACAAGCAATTTGGACACTGAAGTGAGGATTCTGTGAAAAGTTTAAACATATCTATTTGTAAATTAAAAAGAGAAGACACTTCAGTCCATTTTATCTTCTGTATACTTGCTTACATTTTAATTAAGGTCTGTGGCTGTTAAATGTGATTCAGTGTTTTCTGTCTGTTCATGTAATCCCAGAGTGGCACCGTGATGTTCAGACCAAGACTCTTCCAAAGCCACATCATCAACAGGACTCCTTGTTCTCACAACTGTCCCTGTTGCTCAGGATAGTTTATTGGAGTAATCTTGCTGGGTGTCCTGAGTTCAGATTTAAATGTTACATGATAGAAATTTGAAGTGCCTTAAATGTGCATACTACTGTAAACAATTTCAGTAAGTGAGGGAATTGTCCAAAATCTGTGTCTGATTGTACCTGGCAAAGTTAGTGTTTCCCAAGAAAATGTAAATTCACCAAAAGTTGAGTTTTTACGTTTATTAGCAACGCAATACCTATATTGTATTTACACAGCATAGAATTAATGTAGACATATGGAAATACACTTATGTCAAGAGTGTCACAAGAAAAAAGAAAAATCTGAGCAAATAATTTCATTTTACAGGTGCAGGAATGCATTGCCACTTGTGGAATTAAATTCCTTGCACATAAATTCAACAACCAGCCGGTGTAATACTCAGCAGCCACATGCAGAAAGAAGGCATCGTGCATGCAAGAGTCTGTGCTTTGCTGTTGCACTTTCATGCTTTTCACTGTTTGGGTTTGGAGTACAAAGGAAGAGGGGTTCTAATGTGATTTGTCACTTTAAATGGACAGTTACACCCAAGAAGCAGTGTAAATGCTGTTTTAAATCATATTTGTTTATCATTTTGAAAAAAAAAGTCTATCCACCATCATTGTTTGCAATGTAGAAGTTGAAGAAATCTTTAAAATTAGAGCATTCAAAGACAAGTTCTGAAGCCTCTGCACTGCTGTCCCATTGATCTGTTGTACAATATCAGTTACCTTTTATGATTAAAAAAATCATTGAAATGATTTGCACAAGTGCAAGCTTGCAGTCTTTCACTTTTTCAATTTATTTATCTAATGCCTGTTGTTGAGTATGTGTTAAATTCCATATGATGCACCAGAATGACTTTAAGCGTCCAGCAACATTTTTTTTATTAATTAATTTATTATTTATGTATTTGTATTTTTATATGTATACATGTAATAAGAATGATTTTGTCGGTCCTAGTTAAGGAAACAGGTGTCACACAGTCATAATAAGTAGAGAAATTGCAGAATCTACAATAAATAAAACTAAGTATATCATTTTTAAATATTTGGTACATTCAAAACAGTAGTAATAGAAATGCAGATCCTTAACTATCGTGCACATGCCGCAAATAAACAGTAACTATTGAAGTGCATTGTAAAGGAAAATGTAAAACTGAGAATTATGTGCAAAATAGAAATTAAAAGTTGTAGTAGAAAATATTTCTTTTCTATCTATCTAACAGTAATTCTTTCTGCTTTGATATATGTGCCTGTAATCTACTGAGGGCCCTAAAAGAAATATTTATGCATGAACTTCTGTTACTTTGCTTTAAAATTTACATGACTTCAAAATAAATTTTCTTTAAAAAAAAATGAACAAGTAAATTGACTCTTCAATTTAATTGATAAACCAAATAAAGAATAAAAATTTTGCATATGATGTTCATAATGCGTTTATGAAAATCAAAATTAATTCAGTCCTGCAAAAATATTTCTGTATCTGATACACAGCCAAACAAAGCTTCTGAGTGTCTGTCGACTAAAATAGCCAAATGAGGGGCCAAGCTGTCACCAGCTCCGGTTACTGGTGTGCATGTTTGTTTCTGTGTGTGTGTGTGTGTGTGTGTGTGTGTGTGTGTGTGTGTGTGTGTGTGTGTGTGTGTGCGTGCGTGCGTGCGTGCGTGCGTGCAGGCATTTAAGGTTCTCATCCTCATTCTAACAGCTGCTTCCTGTGCACACTCCCACCGTATGTTGTACACGGCAGGCTTGCACAGAAATAGACGTGCCTGGCACTAGAAAGCAATGAAAAAGGTTTGAGAGCTGGGTGTAATGAGTCACATATTTATACATGACTTAATCAGAGGAAAAGATTTTTATGCTGTTTGTGAACCATGAGTCACAGAATTATAATGTGATGTACTTTGTTGATCACTGTGGGAAAAACTTTTTGTGTTTCTGAATGTGAGACTCAGAACAGGTTCAGTGGATGAGCACACTTTATATATATATATATATATGTGTGTGTAAATATATATATATATATATATAATAAACACCCAGCACGCCCCTGCGGGCGGTTTATCCTTCAAGCTCGGGTCCTCTACCAGAGGCCTGGGAGCTTGAGGGTCCTGCGCAGTATCTTAGCTGTTCCCAGGACTGCGCTCTTCTGGACAGAGATCTCCGATGTTATTCCCGGGATCTGCTGGAGCCACTCGCCTAGCTTGGGAGTCACCGCACCTAGTGCTCCGATTACCACGGGGACCACCGTTACCTTCACCCTCCACATCCTCTCGAGCTCTTCTCTGAGCCCTTGGTATTTCTCCAGCTTCTCGTGTTCCTTCTTCCTGATATTGCTGTCATTCGGAACCGCTACATCGATCACTACGGCCGTCTTCTTCTGTTTGTCTACCACCACTATGTCCGGTTGGTTAGCCACCACCATTTTGTCCGTCTGTATCTGGAAGTCCCACAGGATCTTAGCTCGGTCATTCTCCACCACCCTTGGGGGCATCTCCCATTTTGACCTCGGGACTTCCAGGTTATACTCGGCACAGATGTTCCTGTACACTATGCCGGCCACTTGGTTATGGCGTTCCATGTATGCCTTGCCTGCTAGCATCTTGCACCCTGCTGTTATGTGCTGGATTGTCTCTGGGGCATCTTTACACAGCCTGCACCTGGGGTCTTGCCTGGTGTGATAGACCCCAGCCTCTATGGATCTTGTACTCAGAGCTTGTTCTTGTGCTGCCATGATTAGTGCCTCTGTGCTGTCTCTCAGTCCAGCTTTGTCCAGCCACTGGTAGGATTTCTGGATATCAGCCACCTCCTCTATCTGCCGGTGGTACATACCGTGCAGGGCCCTGTCCTTCCATGATGGTTCCTCGTCTACCTCCTCTTTCTTGGGTTTCTGCTGCCTGAGGTATTCACTGAGCACTCGGTCAGTTGGGGCCATCTTCCCAATGTATTCTTGGATGTTCGTTGTCTCATCCTGGACTGTGGTGCTGACACTCACCAGTCCCCGGCCCCCTTCCTTCCGCTTAGCGTATAGCCTCAGGGTGCTGGACTTGGGGTGAAACCCTCCATGCATGGTAAGGAGCTTTCTTGTCTTTATGTCAGTGGCTTCTATCTCCTCCTTTGGCCAGCCTATTACCCCAGCAGGGTACCTGATCACGGGCAGGGCGTACGTGTTGATGGCCCGGATCTTGTTCTTACCATTCAGCTGACTCCTCAGGACTTGCCTGACCCTCTGCAGGTACTTGGTGGTTGCAGCTTTTCTAGTGGCCTCTTCATGGTTCCCATTCGCCTGCGGGATCCCCAGGTACTTGTAACTGTCCTCTATGTCTGCAATGTTGCCTTCTGGTAGTTCAATCCCCTCAGTTCTGACTACCTTCCCTCTCTTTGTTACCATCCAACTACACTTCTCCAGTCCGAACGACATTCCAATGTCATTGCTGTATAGCCTGGTAGTGTGGATCAGTGAATCGATGTCTCGTTCACTCTTGGCATACAGCTTGATGTCATCCATGTACAGGAGGTGGCTGACAACTGCTCCGTTCGTAGTCGGTATCCGTAGCCAGTCTTGTTAATGATCTCACTGAGGGGGTTCAGGCCTATGCAGAACAGCAGTGGGGACAGAGCATCTCCTTGGTAGATCCCGCACTTGATGGTGACTTGTGCTATGGGCTTGGAGTTGGCCTCTAGTGTTGTACGCCACATCCCCATTGAGTTCCTGATGAAGGCTCTTAGGGTCCCATTGATCTTGTACAATTCTAGGCATTCCAGTATCCAGCTGTGGGGCATTGAGTCATAGGCCTTCTTGTAATCAATCCAGGCAGTGCACAGGTTGGTCAGTCTGGTCTTGCAGTCTCGGCTGACTGTTCTGTCTACCAGTAGCTGGTGTTTTGCGCCTCTGGTATTCTTGCCAATTCCTTTCTGTGTCCCGCTCATGTATTGACCCATGTGCCTGTTCATCTTAGCCGATATGATGCCTGACAGGAGCTTCCATGTAGTACTAAGGCAGGTTATTGGTCGGTAGTTGGAGGGGACCGGTCCCTTCTTGGGGTCCTTGGGGATCAGGACCGTCCGGCCTTCAGTTAGCCATTCCGGGTGTCTCTCGTTAACTAGCAGCTGGTTCATTTGTGCTGCCAGACGCTCGTGGAGTGCAGTCAGCTTCTTCAGCCAGTAGGCGTGAACCATGGTGCTGTCCAACTCTTCATACTGGAGACCCTTTCTTGGATATCTGCCACTGTGATGGTTACTGGACCCTGTTCAGGGAGGTCGCTGTGGTCTGCCCTCAGATCCACTAGCCACTGAGCATTGCCGTTATGGGTTGCGTCCTTCTCCCATATGCTCTTCCAGTATTGCTCCGTCTCCATATATATATATATATATATATATATATATATATATATATATATTAGGGGTGCAACGATATTCGTATCGATATTGAACCGTTCGATACAGTGCTTTCGGTTCGGTACGCATATGTATCGAACAATACAACATTTGTAATTTATTTTATCAACTTTCCTTCCGACGATGCTGTCTGTGTTGAGCGCTCAGTGAATCTGCGTTCGACTACTCCGCCTAGGCTGCACTGTCGAGTGCAGATCCACTGAGCGCTCAACACAGACAGCATAGTCAGAAGGAAGACCGCAGGGCAAGCTAGCAAGACACATGGACCTCCCCCACCCTCATTCAGATCTGGCGTTTGGAATTATTTTGGTTTTCATGTGACGTATGACCCTGAAGGTAAGCGAGTCATGGACTAAAGTAAAACAGTATGTTGGATGTGCCATGCAATGCTCAATTACATGGGTGGGAGCTAGTGTGTTAGCGCAGTTAGCTCGTTAACGTGTTGGCCGTCTAGCCCCACACACGGGGCGATCGGCGGTAGCTCGTTAACGGAGATTTGCCGTGTTGTGGCGTTAAGGTCATTTCAACGAGATTAACCTGAAAGCACTAGTGGGAACACAACGAATATGACTGCACATTTACGCCGACATCATCCTAGTGTAAAGACCAAAACAACAAGCATGCTACTAACTTTAGCCGAGTCATTTAGACAGCTGTTAGCACATGATTCTCCTTATGCTGCTGAGAATATAGCCCAGAAGAAGCGGATAGTATAGCTTTTATTTTGGAAAGAGACATTTCTCTGTAATAAACTCTCTTTTCCAAAGATGAGTGATTCCTCAATCAGATACAGGGCTTGCAATATCGCTAGCCCGACGTCCTGGAGCTAGCGATTTTTTTCAGTCGGGCTACCAAAATCTATCTCTGCCCTGCCCGTCGGGCTATTGTAGGAAGGAAAAATATATGTCAATGCTTTTGCATTCTTTCAGAAATGTAGCTGGGTAATTATGTCATTGGCATCTGTGAGCCACTGTCAATATGTGACATATTGAAGTCGCGTTTGAATTTGCGCTTGTTTTTTTGCTTTCACTTTGCAATCGTGCGAACTGTGTATAGAGAGCGACAGCACTGATCTGTGAGTGATGATAATTTGTGCACCAATTCCTCTGACATCGTCTTATTAATCGTTAGCTTACTATGCAAACATGACAAGTGAAATCTCGCGCAGCAAGCTTAAACATGTGAGAGGTTGATTGCGCAGAGAATCGCTGAGCTTATGTGAGTGCGTGTGTAAAAGCAGCAGGATTTATATTTCACTACGATGACCTGGATGATTGAGAACCTTCACAGACAGATATATATTTTAGTTCTGCTGAGCCAAATAAGACAGGTCAGGGTGAAGAAGTGACAGCCAAAGAAAAGCTTACCACAAAACGGAGAAGTTATGACAAATCAGACTATAAGGCAAAAAGAAAGTGCAGCTTTATGGTTTCATGGACAAAATAATTTCTGTGGCTGCAATATGACAAGCTAAATAACCAGGGGTGCACATAAGTGGTCCGCAGGTGCGCATTCGCTGTCAAAATAAAAAACACGCACAAGGGTTAGGGTTAAATTTAAAAACTGTACTTTTGAGTTAAAATATATATTTATAATTTTAATAAATGACAAATTAAAAATGCATGAACATTTTTTTTGTATCGAAAAAATATCGAACCGTGACACCAAAGTATCGAACCGAACCGAACCGTGAATTTTGTGTATCGTTGCACCCCTAATATATATATATATATATATATATAGAGAGAGAGAGAGAGAGAGAGAGATTTGTCTGGAACTTCTTTACTGAAGAGGTTCACATTTGATTTAAACATTTTGACTGAGCTGTTTTTGATTATAAAACATAGCAAAGGTTTTGGTCCTAAAAGTTTTGTATTTTGACCCATATCTCCCCTTATCTCACATTGTCAGGCCTCCCTGTTCATACACATTGTGATAAGCTATCATTTTACAGGAGTGAATAACAAGCTGTGGAATGCATGGAAAAAAGCAACACAAACATTAAAGGTGTAACTCTTTGGAATTTGCATAAATTAAAGTCTTTAGATACTAAGTGAACTGAATTATTTGGCAAAATGTTCTGAAAAGGTTAAAAGAGTTACAAAGAGAGAGGTTTTAAGAGGCACATTCAAAGTCTCCATGTTGAAAGGCACATACGTTTGTGATCTCTCAGCAATCTCTCAGTGCACAGCCTTTCCTTGTGATATCATTTCATCATATTAATTCATATAAGCAGTTTATCAGTGATAACTGGAGTGCTTTAAGTGTGATGTTGTGCTTTTTTTCTTCATCTAACCAGCCAAATGGCTGGCCAAACCAAACCAAAGCATAAATAGTAATTCTGCTTTTTAAGTCATTAACAGTCTGAAAAAAAAATAAAAAATAAAAAGCCCTGGAGACCCTTCAGCTGGTTCACTGGTTACAGTCAGCAGCAGTAACATAAAAGCGCTCAACAACCTGCAGTCACACTGCATTTCAGGATGTCATTTCATTGCTTTCACTGTTGGAAATGAGATCCAAATTATTACTAATGCCAACTTAATGACTTTCAACTAGTTTTGTTGAAACTTACTCTCAGCACCGTGTCGTCTCAGATAATAAAGCACATACTAAGCAGCTGCTGTTTCAGAGTACTGTGTTTTGTTTCATTCAACATCTGCCAGATGTATTCTAGACTTCTTAACTCAATTGTGAAATTCTTCAGCTTCAACTATAACTGCAGGACACATGTTAATTGTTTTATTACAAAAACAATAAGATAACCTCAATAAACTGAGGTCATCTTTTGTAGCCATTCCCCTCATTATTTTATGAAGAAATACCATCTCTCAGTTTTGTTGTGCGAACTATTTTCTGATGTTTTACATTGTATTTAATTTAGAATAACATTTTTATAATATTTGATTTACATTTAATATGTTTAATGATGTGGCAGGCTAGTCCAATTTGGCAAAATGTTATTATAGCGACTCACAATGGTACTCAGTAGTTTGGATGACACCCACATGCTTGTATGCATGTCTGACAACATTGGGGCATGCTCCTAATAAGACAATGGATGGTTTTCTTGGGGATTCCCAGATCCAGACCAGGGCAACCCTGAACTCCTGCACAACAGCACTGGATGGATCGCAAAATAATTTTCTAGAGGTGTTCTAGTGGATACGTCAAGTGAGGGCCAGTCAATGGTATTTATTCCTTCATCCTCTAGGAACTGCCTGCATACTCTGGTCACATGAGACTGGGCATTGTGGTGGTCCAGGAGGAACCTAGGACCCACTGCACTACCCTGTAGAGCCTGACATTAGGTCCAAGGATTTATACCAATCACTAATATGAGTCAGGGTGTCATTGCCAAGTCTGTAGAGATCTGTGGATCCCTCTATCAATATGCCTCCCCAGACCCACCATTTAAACTGGTGAAGCTGAACAGAAGAGCAGCAAAATCTCGATATCTCTACAACTTCTCCAGACACTTTCACATCTTTCACATGTGCTTAGAGCAAACCTGCTCTGATCTGTGTAAAGCAGAGGGCACCAGTGATGGACCTGCCAATTCTGGTATTCTATAGTAAATGCAAATCACTGCTGGTCACTTTCTGATTGTTTGATCAGAGACATTCACACAAGTAGCTTGCTGGAGGTCATTTTGTGGTGCTCTGGGAGTGCTCATCCCACTCATCCTTGCACAAAGGAGCAGATAAGAGTCCTGTTAATGGGTTAAGGACCCTCTACCACCCTGTCCAGCTCTCCCAGAGTAACTGGAATGTCCTCCCTGCTCTTGAGACACAAGAAACCATGTGGAAATGGTACATACTGATGTGCCATCCTGAGTGAGTTGACAATGTAGCTTCCTGGTGTCCTCTCATGCCACCAATTTTTTAAGTAAATAAATAAATACATAAAAGATGTGGTGGAAAAAATATGCCTTCTGTGAAAGAGATGTTCCCTCTAGTGCACCTCTAGTTAATTTCAGTAATACCAAGCAGCTGAAACAGATTATTAACAATATGTTCCAGTGTTCCCGAAGTTTAACTCACTTGATGCTTTATCTTTAATATCAAGAAAAGACCATTATTATACACAAACAGAGACACACACAGATACACACAATATTTTTTTTGGCCCACACGAACTTTGCTTTTGGTGCAATGGTCATATTTTTTCTAACTGGGTGTCTTTTTTGTGTCTGCTGACGACATTGCAGCAGAAAGGAATGCCAAAAGTGAGATCTCATTACTAGTTGGTTCCTCTGGCCAATTTGAGTGCCAATCCTGGCAAAGTGACACACACACACACACACACACACACACACACACACACACACACACACACAATGACTGCACAGACTGTGACACACTCACACTTCTATACTTGTAGGGTCCCTCTGTGATATAATACAGTCCCTAACACGTAATCCACCACAGTCACATTTTTAACTTTAACCATGATCCTAATAACAAAGCTCATTTGAAAACCTTGAGGACAAAATGACCAGACTTTCTGACGCGATCCACATTGTCCAAGATTCAAAAGCAGTAGAGAAAGTAGAAAAACCCTTAAATACATACAGATTTTACAGGTCAACACACACACACACACACACACACACACACACACACACACACACACACACACACACACACACACAAACGGATATCCTGTCCAAGTCTCACAGCAGAAAGACAGATTGGAGTCAGTGTGAGAAGAGTGTAAAGAACGTTTTTCTGGCTGCCCATTGTGGGGATGACATCATTGCACAGACTTGGTGATGAACAATGTGTTCTGAGCCAACTCTGGTGAAAAGTGCAACTGTCCCTGGCTCTGTTTCCCTTTCAGACTGGCAACTGTCACACTCTAACGGTTTTTCTGTGTAACAGCAAACAACTCACACACACCATTTGCCTTTTGTAATGAGTGATTGGAAAATCACTGTACTGCCACATTCCAGCAAACCCTTGCTTTCAGAGTTAAATTCATGCTTGTCTTCTGTTTTTTTTTATTATTATTTTTTTATTAAATAATGATGGTGCCCAAGCATTTCAAAAAGGAGAGATTATTTGGAAGAACTGAACACGCTTTATTGTGATACAAAAATTCATTGATCTATTTGGCAATTAGTCTCCAATGACTCATCGTTGCAGAAAAGAATCCCCGGTGGTGATGAAGATGGAGATGGAGAATTGGATGGGCTCTGAGTGACCAGAGTGAGGTGGAAATGGGGGAGGAGGCAGGATGGAAGAATGAGAGACAGACTGACAAAAGAGCACTGAAATTAAAAGCACATTGGTTGGTGGCTGATTGGCTCACTTAAGGTAGGGAAGACGGTGATAATTCAGAATCAGAATCAGAATACTTTATTAATCCCGAAGGAAATTCGGGTTACAGCAGGCAGCACGCTAATGGCGCATGCGCACTTACAAAGGAATCTTCTGACCAACTTTACACAAACATCACATTGGGGAGACATGTCAGAAAGGTAGGCTGATAGGAAAAAAAACAACGAAAATACATAACATGAGGTAAGAGGAGGAGAAAAAAAACTCCACTCAGACTGAGCTCCTAGTGGGAGAACAGTTTGATAACAGATTAGAGGATGAAGATGTTAATTTTAGTTTGTGGAGGCTCATTTCCATACAGGGCAAGGATTTCTGTCACTTGTTTCTCCAATTTATCCTTTGGACTCTTTAATATTTTCAGAAGTAGATGGCAAAAAAATAAAAAATAATAATAATAATTTAGAGGATTTGTGTCTTATTTGGTCTTTAGTTCGTTTTTGACTTTGCAACAAACATCGATTTGTACAAACAAAAAATATTACATTTTTATTTTGTTTTTTTGAGTCAAATTCTACTTTAATTTTAACTATGTGTTTTAAACACACAGTTTTAGTTCTGTTTAGTTTTGATGTTATAATAACCTTGTATAACCTGCCGTCCTGGAAATGCCTCCACGAGGTTAACTGTGAAGTTATTTTGAAGCCCCTTATTTAAATGAATGGGGTGGTGATCTATAACTTAACTCTTCAGCAATGGAGTCTTTAATGGTGAGTGTGCATACAGGTCATAGTAGTTCAATTGTCAATTGTTACCAGGTCTTTTTGTAGCTCTCCACAAGTGGGTCTTAGCTCTTGGACAACTCTTCTGATCATACTTCTCATTTCTCCATCGGAAATCTGTGAAGTAATCTGGTGAAATGGAGTTATGGCCCCAACAGTGCTCACTGGAAGCTCAACAAAAAACAAACGAACAAGAAAACAAACAAAAAAATCCCTGAAGCCACTCATTTTTATTTTGCCTCGAACAACCAAGTACTTCTAACACTGAGCACTAAATACTTTCTAAAACTTACTATATGGTTTATCAATAAGGAATGTTTTAAGCCTCCAAAATCCAAGCTGGGAACTGCCTCCTATTCTACTTTTACATGTAACCAGGTCTCTTTAACCCTTTAAAACCTCAAGCATGAAATAACTGCCAGAAATCTTTAAATAAATATATTAATCACATCACATTTTAATCTGCATATATATATGAGTTTTAATTTGTATCACATTTGCTACATAAGCCTTTTTTATTATTTAGTCATGTGTCATGCAATTTATATCATTTTTTGAGGGTAAAAAAAGTCACGCTGATGATGTAGAAGTCTCAAAAACTCACAAAACACCTGTATCAAATAAAATACGCTGGTCTTGAAAGGGTTAAGGCAAAATAAATCAACATGTTAATCAGTTTTTATATTATTTTCTAACAGTGCGTTAGTAAACCTAATATTTTTGTGCGTAAGTTTTAATTTACTTGTTCGAACCAGCTTTCTGACTTGATCCATAAAAGTAATAAAAGTATTCTAAGCAGCACAGATAGTTGGTTTATTTGTTCAAAGTGCTTCTCCCATCTTGCAAGGAGTCCTAAAATAATCATTAGCCATAATGATATGCAGCGCCAGTTCTCAGTCGAAGCAGGACAAATAGTTGGTGTTCACTGTTGTTGCAGGTTTTGAATTTGTGCACAGTTCCTGTGAAGGACGATATGCATGCTGCAACACTTGAAGGTTGTTTATGTTTTTATTTTTGCCATTGTACTCAAGAGTAGACAAGGGGACCAGGAAGTGTGGCAGCAGCAGATCAGAGCATGAAGCTCCGTTGGTAACACAGGCAAGAGCCAGCCGGAGACAGAAATAAACCTGACAGGCGTTCTTTAGTTCTGCACTCCTCGCTCTGTTCCCTCTCAACTGTGAATATGACACAGCTGAGTCACATTGCGAATGGTGTGTGTTGTCTGAGTGTGTGCAAGACAATTTGTTAATGTGCTGCTCAGTTGTATGTGCGCGTCTCTGTGTGCATGTGTATGCAGCTTTTTCAGATGTCTGTTGAAGCGTGTGTGCATCAACAGTAAAACCTAATAGGATCAGTCAACTTCAATCTTCTGCCTTGACAATACACCAACGCACCTATGCACAGCTCCTCTTTGAAGTGCGTGTGTGTGTGTGTCTGTGTGCATGTAAATCTAAAACCCTGCAGCTTGTTCTTATTCCCTGCTAAAGGCTAAGTAAAACAGATTAAAGTGGTTTATCATCTCGCCATTGTCATCTCTAATATAATCACACCACTGATGATTGAAGAGACAATATAACCAGCGATTTGCGTGACCCACTCATACAACTGTCATTAAATTCTTCAGTCACATTTAAACTACTCGAATAGTGTGTTAACAATTTTGTTTTAGGTTCCCAACCCTCTCTTTCTCTTCCTTCCATTTTTCCTCTCCCCATCATTTTCTTCTTTTAGACTTATTAAAGTCTTATTAAACATTTTTCTTATCAACATGCAACAATAAACTGCTGCATAACTCATTTTTTGTGCCACACTAAGCAATCAGTGCTTTTTCTTCTCTTTATACACTGGCCATTATTTTTGCATAGCTTGCTCTCCAGTGGACTTCAGCGATGTAGCTGATTTGTGATGCAGCTATAAAACTTCCCTGTTGTAGCACAGCGCTACATTTCTAGCACTCATTCCACTTATTTCTGTCCTCTTTCCTCCTCTGTCCATTTCTCTTCTCATTCCTGTGCATGAAGCACAGCAAAACGTATCAGTAAGTGGCAATTTATCATTACCTGACATTTTAAACTGTCAATTGTAAATATCAGCGTCAGCCTCAAAGATCCGATATCAGTCGGGCAATAAATATTTTTTAAAAGTAGGATGCATATTTGTGGAGTGTTAAATGTCACAGATATATTTACAAAGAATTTTAAGAAAAAAAATATCTCAGAACAGAATCAGTGAAAGCCTGATTATAAGGTGTGTATTTATTGAGAGACAACATTTGTAAATAGTCCAATATGTACTTAATTATCTGCTACTTCACATTTATTTGAGTCAAGAGGGAGGCAAAGCAACTCTCTGAGGAGGCAAAAGGTTAAAAATTGAAGTCAAATGTGTCAGTTTTCACTGAGAACTTTTGAAAAAGAAACCAACACATTAAGAGTAATATCTTCAGTTCCTTTGTTGGCCACTTCCGATTTTAAAATGCCCTAACAGTACAGCCTGGAACAAATCTAATGTATATCCCATGCTCCTCTTCATAACCACTGTATGAGGACAAATTGAGAACTCTTTAACCACTTTAAACAGGGTGGATGGATGGGCTGAGTATTTCAGAAATTGTTAATTTTCTAAGATTTCGCTGCACAACAATTTCTAGGGTTTGCATAGAGTTGGCTGAAAAAAAGAAAAAGTATATGTTGATGCCAGAGGTCAGAGAACAGCCAGACTCGTTGAGCTAATTAGGAGCCAAACTCAAGTAACACTATACAACAAAGTAGAGAAGAACATCTTTGACCTGTTAAACACACTAAACCTTGCACATGAGTACAGCAACAGAAGACCACGCTGGCTGCTACTCCTTTCAGCTAAGAACAGGAAACTGAGTCTGTAATTCACAGAGGGTCACCGAAACTGGATAAGAGAAGACTGGAAAGGATGTTACATGGTCTGATGCGTCTCCATTTCTGCTGCAACATTTGGACGGCAGAATCAGAATGAAAGCATGAAACCATCCTGTCTTGTATCAACAGTTCAAGCTGCTGGTGGTGAAATGGTGAAGGGAACATTTTCCTGGCACACTTTGGGTCCTCTAGTGCCAGCTGAGCATCATTTAAAGACATCTGAGTATTGTTCCTGACCATGCCCATCCACTTTGGTCAGAGTGTGCCCATTTGCTTATTGTTTCTTCCAGCAGTATAATGCACCCTGTCACAAAGCTCAAAATCATCTCAGACTCGTTTCTTGAACATGACAATTAATTCACTGTACTTAAATGACCCTCACAGTCATCAGATCTCAATCCAATAGAACATCTTTGGGATGTGGTGGAATGGGAGGTTTGCATTATGGATGTGGAGTCAGCAAATCCGCAGCAACATGCTATCATCTCAGTATGAATGAAAATAAAAATCTGAGTTTTTAAATCTACACCTTGAAGAATGAGTTCTGGAGGCAAAAAAGGGAAGTCTGGTTATTATTATAATTATTTATTCTGCAAAATTACAGAGAAGGTAGAAAAGCATTGTCTACAAATCCACATAAGGAAAGATACTTTTGAAATCTCCAAAAGCCATTGAAGCCTTGGAAAAGAAACTTCAAAATGACTTCTGGGTCAGGAGGCTAAAGAGGAGGGAAGGTCAAAAAGTCACCATAGTCATTTGTGTTAATTTCTCTGGTGAAACTTCAGATATTTTAGATGAGAGGAAACCTTTTAGTGGTGTTGGACGTGAACTCATTATTATTCACACTGTGGAAACTGTGAATCTATGAACACACTTAATGAAAATTGTGCTGCTTTTGCAAGTTTACAACAGTAGAGTCATCCATTTTCTCTTCGATTTCCTCTTTTGTCATCACTCAAACGCTCTTTCTGTCACCTCTGTGATAACAATACAGTGAGTATGCATTTGTATTATGAAGATTAATAAAGAAAAAAATATTATTTGAGCTCCTCTTTCTTGTTTAATCCCTCCTTTGCAATAATCAATCAATTAAGGGAGTCTTTAAATGTGGAAAATATTCAATAACATGTATTGCTGCATGGTGTAAATTCACTGCTCTATTCATTACAGTTTAGCAGACTTCCTCAAAGTGCAGCAGTGCATTTGTATCCAAACCCATTAGATGATTGAGCTAATATTGTGATGGAGCAGATAATGCCATCCTCAGCTCAATTTTCTTTACTCAAGGCATAAAAATGAAAGGTTTTTGGATAACAGCACTCAGTTGTAATTGTCCAAAAAGCTTGAATAATATTTCAGTGTTGCTACACCTATTTAATAGCCCCTATCGTTGCACATTCTTAGCAAATTTTCAATAGACAGAAATGAGTAAAAAGCATAAAAGAGTGCCAGCTCTTCTTCTTTACACAGGTCTGTTCTGCTTAAAATGTAATGAGAATTTTTTTTGGCAGGACAGGCAAAGGGCAAATACATAAAGGAGGATGTCTACACTAACTTCCATTATACATGATATATGAAGATTACATGCATGCCAAATAACAAGCTGCATTATAAATGATCCTCTCACTGTCTCTCACCAGACTCCAGTGCACAAAAAACTATTGCTGCTGCTGTCAAACGTGTTTTTAATATATTCATCACGTGCATCTAGCACAGTCATGTGCAGCTTCTTTGGTGCTTAGCAGTCACCGTCTCAGTTGTAATTAGGGACCTGTGAAAGAAATTGATGAATGCGTACTCTGGATCAGTGTTTGTCTGCGTTGTTTGTTTGCAAAAAAAGTGTGCACTAGCTAACAGGCTGTGAGATAAATGATGTGTCAGTTTATACACAGATGACTTCATAGATATTGCTGCTGTCATGAGTAATTTGATATATCGATGCTGTCAGATGAAAATCAAATACAAACAAACACTGTGCAATTCCATATTGCTTATATATCACCAGTTCACAACAACAGTCGTCTCAAGGTGCTGTATATTGTAAGGTAAAGACCTCACAAAGACAGCGAGAGTAGGAAAACTATCAGATGATTTTCAGTGAGCAAGCACTTCTGCAAAGTTTAGTGAAAGGAGGAAAGAGTGGAGGAAAATTACTCAGTGCATCATGGGAAGGTCCACAGCAGTTGGAGACTATAGCAACATGACTAAGGGATGGTTCAAGGTGAAATGATCCAGCCCTACTTTCTCACTTTGTGTTATGCACGTGAGCACAGTTGCACTGGAAACTGTTTTCATGCATTAATATTGTTATTTACCCTTAGTAACTAATGAAACAATGCAACTGCTGAAATCTAATTACAGTTACATAACTTCAGAACTAACAGTTAAGTCCTTCCATCTCACTCGCTTTTTTCAAGCCCTCTCCTCTAAAGAGAAGGTTGAAAAAGTTTATCTTCTAGGCATCATGGGAATCATGATCATCCGATGGATTTTGAGAAGTTGACTCTATGTGTGTCTTGACTTTATGTGTAAATCATCCCACACAAAAACCCTTGGCCAAACACAATAACTTCACTATAGTAGAAGTAGAGATTGTCCCTACATCTCAGTGTACCAGTGATTTGTAATTTGTTTTTATTTGTTACTTTTCTTGAGGAATAAAAGGTTTTTAGTTATTTTGTCTAAATACACCACTGCTGAGGTTAAAGCTGGAGCAGCATTGCTGAAAATTACTTGAGTTTACTCAGATTAATGCACTAAAGATTAAAATCTGAAGGGTGAAGGAGATGTTAATCAAGAACAGTCTGTACACACAATCCTGAGGAGACTCATAATCAAGCCAATACAACTGATTATAACTGATTAAGGGTCAGAGCTCTGCTTTATTTTTTGTATCAGTAAGGTTCCTATTATTAAAAGAAATATGTGTTTTTTACTATTAAATACTTGGTATTAATGGGCAGCTCGTCCAAATTATTTGATTCAATAAGCTACAGAGAAATTAACATATGCTGTTCAGGAAATATACAAAGATAAATATCTATGTATCTAAAGATGTAAGTGATTTATAAATAAGGTTTTTCTCTATTATTTCTCCATTGTTTGTCTGGTTGAAGCTCGGTGATGAATGAATGTGTTAGCAGAGTCAGTGCTCCAAGGAGACATAGCGCTTGTGCCCATTAGTTTTCATTGTGCCATCCTCCTGGCTAATAACACACAGCTCCTGCTCTCTGCTGTGAGGAGTTGGTCCACCAAGGCTGACACTCTGATTTATGAATTAATGAACCATTTGTTATTACGGACAATCTCCTCATTGTTTCTGACCCTCCTTTCTATATGTGTGTGTGTGTGTGTGTGTGTGTGTGTGTGTGTGTGTGTGTGTGTGTGTGTGTGTGTGTGTGTGTCCGGTGGAATAAAATAATTTTCACCCTCTGACTTACTTATTTGTGGTGTTTTGGTGCACTCCTCTTAGTGCTTGGTGTTGACATTGTTGGAGGAGGAGGAGCTAGTGACTTACTAACAAACATAATTAACTTACTGCTATAACGTGATGGAAAGTGACTTGTGTAGACCCAAATTTAAATATATACACACACACACACACACACACACACACACATATATATATGTATATATATGTATATATATGTATATGTATATATATATGTGTGTGTGTGTGTATATGTATGTATATATGTGTAGATATATATATATATATATATTAGGGGTGCAACGATATTCGTATCGATATTGAACCGTTCGATACAGTGCTTTCGGTTCGGTACGCATATGTATCGAACAATACAACATTTGTAATTTATTTTATCAATTTTCCTTCTGACGATGCTGTCTGTGTTGAGCGCTCAGTGAATCTGTGTTCGACTACTCCGCCTAGGCTGCACTGTCCAGCGCAGATCCACTGAGCGCTCAACACAGACAGCATAGTCAGAAGGAAGAGCGCAGGGCAAGCTAGCGAGACAGAAGTTAAGCTCTGCTTGCAACAAGCAAATTGAACCTCATTCAGATCTGGCGTTTGGAATTATTTTGGTTTTCATGTGACATATGACCCTGAAGGTAAGCGAGTCATGGACTAAAGTAAAACAGTAAGTTGGATGTGCCATGCAATGCTCAATTACATTGGTGTGAACTAGTGTGTTAGCGCAGTTAGCTCGTTAACGTGTTGGCCGTCTAGCCCCATGCACGGAGCGATCGGCGGTAGCTCGTTAACGGAGATTTGTCGTGTTGTGGCATTAAGGTCATTTCAACGAGATTAACCTGAAAGCACTAGTGGGAACACAACGAATATGACTGCACATTTACGCCGACATCATCCTAGTGCAAAGACAAAAACAACAAGCATGCTACTAACTTTAGCCGAGTCATTTAGACAGCTGTTAGCACATGATTCTCCTTATGCTGCTGAGAATATAGCCCAGAAGAAGCGGATAGTATAGCTTTTATTTTGGAAAGAGACATTTCTCTGTAATAAACTCTCTTTTCCAAAGATGAGTGATTCCTCAATCAGATACAGGGCTTGCAATATCGCTAGCCCGACGTCCCGGAGCTAGCGATTTTTTCAGTCGGGCTACCAAAATCTATCTCTTCCCTGCCCGTCGGGCTATTGTACGAAAAATATATGTCAATGCTTTTGCATTCTTTCAGAAATGTAGCTGGGTAATTATGTCATTGGCATCGGTGAGCCACTGTCAATATGTGACATATTGAAGTCGCGTTTGAATTTGCGCTTGTTTTTTTGCTTTCACTTTGCAATCGTGCGAACTGTGTATGGAGAGCGACAGCACTGATCTGTGAGTGATGATAATTTGTGCACCAATTCCTCTGACATCGTCTTATCAGTCGTTAGCTTACTATGCAAACATGACAAGTGAAATCTCCCGCAGCTTAAACATGTGAGAGGTTGATCGCGCAGAGAATCGCTGAGCTTATGTGAGTGCGTGTGTAAAAGCATTTCAGTTCTGCTGAGCCAAATAAGACAGGTCAGGGTGAAGAAGTGACAGCCAAAGAAAAGCTTACCACAAAACGGAGAAGTTATGACAAATCAGACTATAAGGCAAAAAGAAAGTGCAGCTTTATGGTTTCATGGACAAAAGAATTTCTGTGGCTGCAATATGATGAGCTAAATAACCAGGGCTGCACATAAGTGGTCCGCAGGTGCGCATTCGCTGTCAAAATAAAAAACACGCACAAGGGTTAGGGTTAAATTTAAAAACTGTACTTTTGAGTTAAAATATATATTTATAATTTTAATAAATGACAAATTAAAAATGCATGAACATTTTTTTGTATCGAAAAAATATCGAACCGTGACACCAAAGTATCGAACCGAACCGAACCGTGAATTTTGTGTATCGTTGCACCCCTAATATATATATATGTGTGTGTGTGTGTGTGTGTGTATATGTATGTATATACTGTATGTATATATGTGTAGATATATAGCTAAGTTGAGCTCTTGGAATACTTTAATCCTTCACAATTTTGTCATTTTATTTCAACACTATTCAATAACCTTTACCACAGTACTACTTGATCACTTAAATACTACATGTTGACTTCATATTACATAATGTTCAACAAAGTCTAGAGTCTGGTTAACATGAAAGTTGAATGGGTCTACAACAACTAACATCCTCCTATCTTTATCCTGGTTGCAGGGGGCTAGGTTACGAGGCATGGTACACACTGGACAGCTCACCAGTTAATCACATAGAGACAAACAACCATTTGCATTAACATTTATGGTGAATTTAGAATCACCAATCAACCTAAGCTAACTCTAGTAACTGCATGACTTTTAACTGTGGGAGGACACCAGAATACCCAGAGAGAAATCATTGTGGATTTGAACCCAGGACCGTCCTACTGTGAGGCAACAGCACTAACCACTATGTCACCAATCCAGGGATGACAAAAGTACGAAAGCTATGATTTCAAGTCTTGATGCAGAATTTTCTGTACGTTTTTGTCCTTGACAGGTTAAACCACAATAAAAAGCAATAGCATACACGTTGTGTGTGTGTAGTTGTCTGCCTCTTATAACTCTAGTGATTTTCTCCAAAAGTTGATTCTGTTCATCCGGACGTAGCGTTTTGTGGGAGAAACGTTTCGTCACTCATCCCACAAAATTCTACGCCCAGATGAACAGAATCAACTTTTGGAGATTTACTTTCCTGGATGACTGAGAATGCATCAAGACGTTCTAGTGATTTTCCTGCAGTTTGAAATCGGCGGCGGCCTAGAGGGAAGCGAGCCGGCGTCAGGAACAGGCTGAGAGCTCGTGCACACCGCACACCTCTGCCTAGCATCCTGCTCGCCAACGTCCAGTCACTGGAGAACAAGCTTGACGACCTCAGGGCCAGGATAAAGTTCCAGAGAGACATTCGGGACTGCGGGGGACTTTAATAGCGCCAACCTCAAACGCGCAGCGCCGAACTTTTATCAACACATCACCTGCCCCACCAGGGGTGAAAGGACACTGGACCACTGCTACACTACGGTCAAGGACGGCTACAAGGCACAATCCCGCCCCCCGTTTGGCAAATCTGATCACGCCGCCATCTTCCTCATGCCAAAATACAAACAAAGGCTGAAACAGGAAGTTCCGGTTCAGAGGAAGGTCGCGCGCTGGACGGATCAATCGGTTACAGGACGCACTCGATGACGCAGACTGGGGCATGTTCAGAAACAGCTCCGACAATGACGTCAACGTGTTTACGGAAGCGGTTGTGGGATTCATCGGGAAACTAGCGGATGATACCGTGGAGACAAAGACTATCACAACGTTTCCCAACCAGAAGCCGTGGGTGGATAAAACCATCCGCGACGCTCTGAGATCCCGCACCGCTGCCTACAACACGGGACTCATGACGGGGGACATGGACCCGTACAAAGCCGCGTCATATAACGTGCGGAGGGCGGTGAAAGAGGCGAAGCAGCGCTACGGGAGGAAACTAGAGTCACAACTCCAACAGAGTGACTCTAGGAGCCTGTGGCGGGGACTAAGGACAATAACGGACTATAAAGCACCAACAACCGGTATGACGAACGCGGCCGTGACTCTGGCAGACGAGCTGAACACTTTCTATGCTCGCTTCGAGGCTGCAGCTAAGGTCTCCAACAATGCTAGTGTTAGCGGCGCTAACGGCTGCAGACAGGAAGATACTGCCAGCACCGGAAACGTGCTCGTCATCTCCGAGCATGAAGTAAGGAGAGCCTTCAAGAGAGTGAACACCAGGAAAGCAGCAGGACCAGACGGCATCCCAGGTCGTATCCTAAGAGACTGCGCATACCAGCTAGCTCCTGTGTTCACTGAGATATTCAACATCTCTTTATCTCAGTCGGTGATCCCCACATGCTTCAAAGAGTCCATCATTGTTCCTGTCCCGAAGAAACCCCACCCTGCTTCTCTCAATGACTATCGCCCTGTAGCCCTCACCTCAGTAGTGATGAAGTGCTTTGAACGCCTGGTCAGAGACTTCATCATTTCTTCACTACCAGACACACTGGACCCACTACAGTTCGCTTACCGTCCAAATCGTTCCACAGACGATGCCATCTCTCATCTCCTCCACACATCACTCACTCACTTGGACACTAGAAGGGGGAATTATGTTAAAATGCTCTTCATAGACTACAGCTCTGCATTTAACACCATAATTCCCTCCACACTCACCACCAAGCTGGAGCATCTGGGACTCAGCTCATCTATGTGTCAGTGGATCTCCAACTTCCTAACTGGCAGACCACAGGCAGTAAGGATGGGCGGACATGTCTCAGCCTCCACCACTCTCAGCACTGGAGCCCCCCTGGGGTGTGTTCTGAGCCCCCTGCTGTACTCTTTGTACACATATGACTGCGTGGCCACTACCAGCTCCACCACCATCATCAAGTTTGCTGACGACACCGTCGTGGTGGGCCTGATCTCTGATAACAACGAGACGGCCTACCTGAAGGAGATTAGGAATCTGGAGAACTGGTGCCAGAGGAACAACCTCCTTCTAAACGTCAGTAAGACAAAGGAGCTGATAGTGGACTTCAGCACTAAGCAGGAGAGGAACTACCAGACCCCCGTCATCAACGAGTGCCCAGTGGAGAGAGTGGACAGCTTCAAATACCTCGGAGTTCACATCACGCAGGACCTGTCATGGTCCTGTCACATCAACACCGTGGTGAAAAAGGCCCGACAGCGTCTCTACCACCTCAGACGCTTGAGAAACTTCCAACTGCCCTCCAAGGTGCTCAGGAACTTTTACTCGTGCACCATAGAGAGCATCCTGGCGGGAAACATCTTAACCTGGTTCGGGAACAGCACCATGCAGGACAGACGAGCTCTACAGAGGGTTGTCCGGTCAGCTGAGCGCACCATCCGCTCCGAGCTCCCTGACCTGCACTCAATCTACAGCAGGCGGTGCTGGACCAAGGCCAGGAAGATCGTGAAGGACCTCAGCCATCCCAACAACAGACTGTTCTCTCTGCTGAGGTCAGGAAAGCGATTCCGCTCCCTGAAGACCAACACAGAGAGACTGAGGAGGAGCTTCTTCCCGCAGGCGATACGGTCTCTCAATCACACCACCACACAGTACTGACCCACACATACAGTTCTTACACACACACTGGACTTTCTGGACTTTGGTTTTGCACAACACTGGTCACTATATTCTTCATTTCCGGTTAATACTTGTACAGCTGCTGTTATTGTGTATATATTTATTTATATTTAGATTTCTTCATACATTCTTATATAGTTCTATATTGTGTATTGTGTATTTTGTTGTACAGTTATTTTATTTTCAACTTTAATTTATATATTTATCTTTATCTTATTCTTCCCAGTTAAATTTACCCTTCATTCTAATTTGTGTTGTACAGTTATTTCATTTTTAACCTTAATTTATATTTTATTCCTTCCTAGTTAAATTTACCCTTTTTAATTTTTCATATTTATTTCCTATCTTATTCATAGCCTTTTCCTTTTTTGTTCTCTTTAGGTCACGAGCAGTTGTCCAAGCATTTCACTACATATCGTACTGTGTATGACTGTGTACGTGACAAATAAAATTTGAATTTGAATTTGAAATCTCATGTGATCTTGTTAATTTCATGAGTCCAGCAACTAACCACTCTTACTAGATTGTAGCAGGTCATCTCAACAAGAACAAATTAAGTTGTTGAATTTTGTACAGATCCTACATGATTTAATTACGTTCAAGATAGAAACATGAAAATTTTGTGTTCAAATTACAAGGTAGACTTTTTTAATGTAACAACCACCCAATTTACTTCTTTCGGTTTACCAAAAAAAGCAGAGGTGGCTGTTCGACTTGACTGAGATGGATGCCTTCCTCAAACCACGATCCAAAGCGTGCAAGACGGAAATCCCGTGCAGTGTCGCAAGATTTAACATTGCTATATTATTGACTTACTTCACTCGAACATTATATGAACAATTTAATCTACCCACTCTGCAAATTATGCAGTTTCTACACTATATAGTTACACTTAACTTTAAACCAAGAGGCAATTGTGTTAAATACACACAAGATGCTTACATAAATCCAAGAGCTGGCCAATCCCTTTTTTTCATTGTATGTGTGTGTGTGTATATATATATATATATATATATATATATATATATATATATATATATATATATATATATATATATATATGTAACTCCTCAACATTTGTAGAAGTGAAAACTAATGATTTGTTTTCATTCCCAGAAGGAGTAAAGGATGGGCGAAGAAAGAAACCATTAAACCTTGCTGTAGATCCAGATCACTTTCTCTCTCACAGTAGTCCACTGGATACACATGTGTGTGTGTCCAGTCTTCTACCACTTAAAAAAACTTACATGTTAATAATGAAAACCTTTCTTGGCCTTAAGACAACAATTCTGATGGCTAAAGATCCAAACGGGACACAATAAATAAATAAATAAATAAAAAATAATGAAAACCTCTAACCTTAAACAGAAAGAAAGGTTCCTTTATTTGTTTTTATGCTAATATTTTATCACATCAGTACATGCAGAAATACTTACAAAAGGTGATTTCAAGGTATTGTTCATAGAGCAATTTTTCGTTTTTCTCTCAAATGTAAATAATATCCCTCTGGCGAAAGGCCTTTAATATAAGCTGCCTGACATAGCCTTTCTCTGACACATGCACCATTTTCCTTTCCCATCTTCTCAGCTTTACTTTGATTTCCTTTTATTCGTCCTTAGTAGCATATAGGAGATGAGAGCAGCCTTCCCTCATGCTAGATAGCTATCGTTTCTGCCTGTTCTAATTCACGCTGCTCCAAATAGCCGGCAGTGGGTCGCAGCCCAGATTGCTGTAATTCCCTTCTCCATAATGAGTTAGTGTCATGGAAAGCAACTGGACACGTAGAGTTTCACCAAAGAAACTAGAATGTATTCTAGTGCAGGAAACTGTACAAGAAAACCTGAAACCAACAAGAAAAAAAGGAAAGCATTCACAACAAACATGACTACATCTGGGCTATATTTACATATACATCTTACTTACTTACTATATTTTACTTAGACAGATGTTACTTTTATGCATCTTGCCTGGAGAGGTACCTGGAAAGTAGCTGGATTATAGTCAGGTTCAAGATCTGATCGCAGGATCCATCCCAGTATCTGTGGCAGAAGTAATAATTATATCTTTATACATGTTGTGAAGTTTAACATTTGCATGCGCAGAAAATACGATTGACTGTAAATCAGCAAATAATGTTGGTACAACAACAGGTAGCACAAACATTTAAAAAATGCACAGGTGGATTTATTTTTTCTTTTATATTTGGAGCCTGTGAAACAGCTCTCCCCTGTGTGGAAGAAGCACACAATCTGTGTTAGTTAAATCACTGTGTCATGTCAAGGACTTAAATAAGTAATAAAGATAAGAACTCTGTGTTAGCACTGTGCAATGTAAGAAGTACTCCGGAGAGGTCTCAGTGTCCTCTGCTAAAAAGTTGGTCTGAGAAGAAGATGCAAAGTCAATATAGAGGGTTTTTTTAATCGTGCTTTCCAGGTTAATATGTGACTGGACTGCATTTTAATTTCCTATCCCACATATTAATACAATGTCTCACATTTTCATTCAGTGTTTTTCTTGTTTCATTCTGCATGACAGACATTTTTCTGTAGCCTGGCCTAGAGCAGGGCGATATGACCAAAAATATTTATCGCGATATACATTTGAAAATTTGCGATAATGATATAACTGACAATATAATTGACACTAGACAAAATTCTTTACAACTCCACAACTTTATTAGTGCAAAAAACCCCATCAATGTATTTTCACTTAAACAAGCAGCTGTTTTTTATGTGCATTAAAGTTATATAAAAATGTAACAGTGCAAATTCCTTGCTGACAGTTTAACCAAAAGGCATTTCCAGTGCTAATTGACCGACATGTCCTCAGCATAACCATGTATAATATCCACAAAACTTAAAAAGAGGTTATACACACACAATACGGTGATATTATGTTGAAGCACAGTACGTATCACTCTGCGAGGCTCCTGCCTACGATAGCCGTAATGCTCCGACAATCCATCAAGCTGTGCGGGTTCGTAGCTTAGCAAAGTCGTACTAAAACATTTGAAAGATTTCCGAGCACCGTGTACGACATAAAATCATTTCGAGGTCAGTAAACACAACCAGAATTTATACATAAAGCACACGGGATTATAAGGGGCACTGTCGATTTTCAGAAAAATCAAAGGATTGATTTTAAGTGTGCCGTATTTTCCAAACAACACGGTAATAACGACGGCCCGCTAGCATGCTCTACCAAAAATAGTGCTTTGTTTTGTATCTGATGGACGAAAGCTAAACCAGTTCCACACCACTCAAGTTGCAGCATTTTTACAAACCAATTCTGGTTCATCTGTTTCATTCAACGATCCACTTTCGCCCTTCTCATTCTGCGTCGCCGCCATGTGCGTATGTAAACATAGGCACTGCGCATGCGCGTTTTACCCATATTCTATCGCGATATTTCATTTTCCTATCGTTGCCCGTTACCGTGAACGGTATGATATAGCCCAGCCCTAGCCCGGCCTTTATCCACTGGCTATGCACAAGTAAGGAACAGCTTGTGCTGTGCTGGTTAACCTGTCAGCATCTCTGCTGCCAATGTTACTCCCCAAAATTATTAAAAGTCACCACAATGTCACCAGTTATGCAAATTTTGTTGAAACTTGATGAATGCCGTCATAAAGACTACTAAAGACTGTGGGGTTGGGGGTATTTTTTAAAGATATGATTAATTTTTCTAAAGGATAAATATGAAACAAGCTGTTTCAGTTTCACATTTTAGGTTGGATCAAATTTTTAGATATAATAAAATATCAAATTTCCGGTTTTTCAGATTTCCTTTTAGCACTTGTAAAGTGTCTGATGTGCTGAAAGGGCACTGTCTTCAGTGTCTTCTGCTTTGCCACACATTTATTATTTATTTATTATCCTTTTTTTTTATCCAGGTGAAAAGTCTAATTGAGATTTAAATTTAACTTCTTGGAATAAACAAATGCCAGAAGTCCTGACACTTCTTCTTTGAAAGCAACACAAGCTAGTTGGTTTGTTTTTCTGATCAAGTAATTAAGAGTGTTTCTGCAAAATTTCTAATGCTTTTGGATACATTTATAGCCTTTGCCTATCTTGTCTATATGTAAATGCTAAATGAGAATGATTGCAGCATTCATACGCAGAAGTCCATTTTATAATAAATCTAAAATTATCTACATTTAACATCAAAATTTGTTGACTAAAACAATCAATCCAGAATCCAAGAAACTTAAACTGAACCACAGCTGTACCTTTACCTTGATTTTATTGTATTTTGGCCATTTTTATAAAGAACATATCAACAGTGTTCACAGGATTTACCGTAAGCCATGTTCTAATGTGGCTCATTTCACAAAAGCGTGGAAGCAGTAACCTCCTTTATGTGTTAATATATGCAGTACATTTAGTTTAAATAAAAATTCATGGAAATGTACAGCATCCTGAATTACTTTTCACACTGTTTCTGCATGATTTGCTGCTGCTGATAGGATGCCCCTCATCAAGAGGCAGTGTTATTCATTGCTGGTTTTTTTCTATTATGGAATGAATAATGAAGACTAGATGTTAATGTCCTCAGCAGGCCCTGCCGTCCTCAGCTCCTTCTCAGCCTGTGTTTAAAATAGATCCCTTAGAAATAGCTACAGAAAAGATAAACTGCTCTGACAAAGCTGAATGTGTGTGCATGTGTGTGTGCCTGTGTTTGCATTTCTTTTCACCAGTGCATACATGTGCACGAGTAAATTCATGTGTTTCAGTCTCCCCCATTGGCTTTGTCTTCATCCATAATTAAGTTTATATAAATCAGCCTGTCAGTCACAGCTGTAATGTGAAGCTCTGAATGACATTTTAATGACTGCAGGGCTATTCTAGGGTCAGGCTGACCTAACAGGTAGGCACTTTCATCACTCATATTTAGTATTTCATTATTCTTCTACTATACCCTTCCTTCCTTCCATTTTTCGACTTTCATCTCTTGGTCTTTCCTTTTCTTGACACAGTGTATTTTTAGATACTTGCATGCAATATAAATGTATTTTTTTTAAAGGACAGACATTATTTAATAAAGCACCGGAATATAGTGACCAGCCAATAGCTGGTGCACTCGTTCAGTTTTGCTCTACAAGTCCTCTGAAAGTATCAAAGATCAAATAAACATAAAATGGGCAGATTTCTTCTGTAGTGGCTAAAAGAATAAAGATGCAAATAATAATACAGAGTTTTTTAAATGACAAATCACTTTGACACGTACAGGCCAGAAGCTTCAAATAATGAAATGGCTGCTGAATAATGCAATGGCTCCTGTTCAAAAGAGTAACTATTGCTATAGTAATCAGTAATAAATAACTAATTACTCTTTTAGGCCACTCAGCATTTGGCTCAAGGTTAGTACAGAAGAACTCATAAAGGGAGGAATCAATTAATAGATGAACTAAACATTATATAGGGAATCTTCTCCCAGTTGGCAAAGTATTAATATTTTTGTTTAAAAGTCGGTGCCGTGCTGACTGAGCTGTTCCCCAAGATGGAAAACAAAAGTCCTTTTAATTAATTTTCCTCAAAGTCAGAAAAATATCGCAAAAGATGCCAACAGCAGTGAATAACATCACTCCTTTTATTCTAATTGTTGTAAAACCACTTACAAAAATAACTTCTAAACTGCTTTGATCACTCTGAAAAACACCTAAAGAGATTTTACCAAGCCATATGCCCAATATTCCAGGGAGATTCATTTGTTTAGGATTATATAATCACTTGAACCTTGAAATACAGCAGAAATATAACTGAAATCATTTATGTTTAGATGGTGAAACAGTGACTTCATGTTTGGCCAGGCCACAGTCACATTTGGAGGTTTCCAAAAGAAGATGACGCACGACGACAGACTGTGACAGAATGACCAAAACAATAACACCAGTCAAGGGACAAATGTTGGTGTACATCGCCCTGGCTGGTGCTTATTTTTAGATTGAGAGCAGCCTGTTGATAGGATGCTGTAGTTTGAAACCACCATGTTTTAAGCACCATGTTTATTATGTCATTTGTCTGGACTCAAACCTTCCACCATAAGGCTTGGCTCTAAATTAGAGCAAAGATGAGCTGGTATGTAACGTCATCCAGGATATCAGGATGTGAAGTAAATTTGGCAGTAATCAACAAACACGGAGGTCAGAGGTCGCAGGAAGTTCTAAAATAAAAATCAGCTGTTCATCACTGGGCAACTCCACTGGTGGAGTCCAGACTTACATAAACTTTAGTCGTTGGGCCTGAAATGTGATGCCAACATGGAAGTGCCTTCAAGCTGCAATCTTTCTAACAGCCAGTATGGCTTTTTGTTGCAAAAAGAAATACAGTTATAAAGAAGTCTATAGAAAAATGTGCCTGCAAGTCACTTAAATTTTCCTGATGTGTTTAAAGTCCCAGTTGTTGGTTTCAGGTGTTATTGAACACATATTGAAGTTAGTTATGTAAATTATGTAAAGGCTGGGACTACTTTGTGATTGACATCATGCTACCAAAAAATCATGCAAGTGCCCTGAGATTCTCAGACACTTTGCCTTTACACCAACTGCCAAAATGTTGATGTCAAAGCTTTGAAGCAGGACTTCAAGGGTATTGGCTACCTTGTACAAGCAAGACTGTACACCTTCCCTACTCCCCACTGGCTGCGCATGCCCTGCACCTTGAGAAAGCTAAGAGCTTCCGTTTGGCTCAGGATCTCAACTTCTCTCTCTTGTGCTTGCTATTACACTCTTTCAGCAGAGCACAACAGAGTTCATGATTTGATGGTTTTTGGTGGCTTAAATAGGGAAACACTGACATGTTGTCCTTTTATAAATGTTAATTGCACAACTGATGAGTCATTTGGTATCACTACAAGCATACAGTACACAGGGCCACCTCTTTAAGTAGTGTGGTTCTCTTAACTGGAACTGGGCAAAGAACACAGGGATCACACCAGACAACAAACTGGACTTGGAGCTCAAACAAGCTTGGAAACGTTATGGGTGATTGTGAGCACATCTTTAGTCTTAAATTGGAGTTCTTTCAGACACAAGCACACTTTTCTAACCGCTAAACACAGTTGTTGTGGCATTATCTGAGCTAAATTCAACTACACTCCAAATACACAAAAACAAAGTGTACTGTAATGCTTTAGATTTAGCGAGCCTGGGCAAAATGAAGTGATGGTGGTGGTCACACACACAGAACATACAGAATCACATGTAATGAGCTCTTTGCAAATAAAAAAGTAAACAATGGCATGTTTTCTTATTTCGTCTTTCTTTTTTGGAAGGCTTGACATCAGTGCAACGTGTGCCTTTCATTGACATATTAACATTTTTCCACCTTAGAGTTGCAAGAATGAGAAGTTGTTTAGTGCAGCTGCAAAGTTACTGGATGTCCTTTAATAAAGGACACAGAATGTGTAATAATTTCCCATCAGTCATTTTTGTCAGATAAGGTCTAATGTAAAAAAAAAAATTCCTTTAACCTCCTGTCATATTCATATGTTTGATTCATTAACCCGCAATGTTAAAAAACATCAAATGTTAAATCTGATGCAAATTTGACTGCGTGATACAAATTCAGGCAGCACTTTAATCAGAATTACTCCAAATAATTGGAGAAAGGCCTTACTCCATCCTTTAGTAATCATAAAATGTTGTTTTCACGGCTGACATTTGTCTTAATTGGGTCAGTGTCAGAATATCACAGTCTATATGAATATAGCCACACACACAGATACGAGTCTCAGCAAGCAGTAGAGCCGGTGTCATATTTCTTTAGCTGCACGTCCTCATCCAGATGGAGGTGTTGTTCATGTAAATGCGTCAATGTGAGTAATCTTCATGAAACAATGAAGTGAGCAGTGGTGGTGACAAGGTGTGAATCTGCTGTGAGTGTTTAAGGCTTTTTGTCTGTGTGTGTGTGTGTGTGTGTGTGTGTGTGTGTGTGTGTGTGTGTGTGTGTGTGTGTGTGTGTGTGTGCACATGACTGCAGGATGATGAAACTGGACAGCTGCATTTGGTTCATACCAGCTCCCTGCCTTTGTCTCCTTTTCTATTCAAACAATCAGTGCAAAACATGTTACACGATCAGAAAACAAACACTCTGCAGCAACAATGCTCCCATGTACAAAATTAGACAGATATTTAGATGTGTGTTTTCATAGTTCTTGTGGAGTTTGTTATAAAGAAAAAAAACCCGAAAATTATTTGGCGCCCTTTCAAAAACAAGGAGACATGAAAAATAGGTCAAATTTGTCACTACAGACAAGCTTTGGTTTATTGTAACGCTTGTATGACCATTTGAGCATCATAAAATTACTGAAAACAAATACAAACAAAAGCCAAACATTACAAAACTGACAGGAGAAAAAAAAAACACTACAAATCAGATGAAACTAACCTGAATTGAAATCAGAACTTACAAATGTAATAATGAAAAATACAAAGATATTATAGCCAAAAATGCATAATAACTAACTGGTATGGACAACTGACTAGCCTGCCCAGAGCTTGGAGTTTTATCAAGAATAAACCAGGATAATTAAACTATAGTGCTGCTTTCCCCTGGCTCACGTACTCTAAGTGTTTAAACACTCAAATGAGCTGCATTTCACTCTTTATCATTACTTTTAAAATTTTCACTGGCCCATTAGTACGCATTTATAACATATAAGTGACTTAAGGCTGATTTTACTTCCTTAGGCCAATTTAAAAAAAACAAAATCCCTTTGTTATGCACATATGCAATATAAAAAAAATGGTCAATGTCATATATGACACTGTCTTTCCTGATTTTATTCTCCTCAACTTTATTTTCACATATTATATTGGAAGCTCAGACTGAATAGAAAGAGTATTTTTGTGATCCAACACTGGCCTGCTGTGGCTACGAATGACACTGCATTCACTTTATTTTGAGAAGAAAATAGGCCTTATTCATACAGCCAACCGTTTATCCATTCATCTATTTTCTTAACCGCTTATCCAATTCAGTTTTTTTTTTTCTTATTGGGGTGGAGGTGGGGTGGGCGCTGGAGCTTATTCCACAGATGTAGTGACATACAGAGGGTCGGTAAGAGGAGGATGCTAAAAACAGGGTAAGATGGAGATGGACGATCCAAATCAGATTTGAGAGGCATCTTATAAATGAAAGGATTCGTTTTTCACTGATTTCAGTTATAATTAAGCTCCACCATAAAATAAATTACAGGTGTTTTATAAACAATTATTTCAACTATGAGCTTTTAGCCTTTTGTTGTATTTGTGTTTATGCTGTGTGATCTATGCAGACCTTTTTATATCAGCTGCAGGTTATTGCTTTCGATTTTTGTATTATATCATCCTTTGTATCAATCTACAATACATATGATATCACTGACCTCATTTCAGGCCAGTAGAGGAACTCTCACTGTCCACATACACACACACACACACACACACACACACACACACACACGCACACAATGCCATTGTTACACAACAGGAAAAGCATGAATATGAAATAATCAGCCTACAATACAAATCTTCTGGCTTAAATGTAAAATGTGATTTTTTTGATAGCTAATAGAAAGTCAGTAAGATCCGGTAACTGCAAGCGATGACAGACAGGACTCCCATGAAACGTCTTAACTTTGATTGAAGCAACTACCAATTAGAGCACTTACTACTGTAGACTCAGCACCGTTTTATGGACTTAAGTGTAGACAGGGCTTAACTGATCCGTATAGAATGAGGCTCAATCATATGTTGCATGTTTAGTCATTTGATGAAGCGGTCACTGATGGGAACATGAAAAGCTGGTGGCTAGGTGACACTGGTTGTTTACATGGAAATACAGCTCAGTTCAACTGGCGTGAAGATGACTAATTTCGTTTAGCCTTAAAATCATGTACCTTTGAGTAAGCTACACTTGTGCAATAACAAAATTAAGACTGGGTAAAAATAGCTTTGCGAAACTGGACCCTGGTTCTGTGTCTGCTGGAACACTCTTGAGACGCAGACTCTTTGGACTACATATAATAAAGTAGGTCTACAGCAGATGACCTTGTAACACTGTTAATCTTCACAGTACAAACACTTATGACAATATGTTAAAGTGGAAAAAATGATAACTTTAATTCAGTGTGTATCACATTCAGACAACAACTCTGTATTTTCCTTGCTTAAAGCCGAACAGTAAACATTGTTCAAAGCGTATAAAACATTTGATCTGTGCTTCTTATTATTTGAAATGTAATACAAAAATAATTTTCTTTCTATTTACAAACAAAAAATCTGTACAAAGTTGAAACACCTGATAAATCATTACACAGTTTAGGACACTTGCATAATCTTTTGACTTTTTATGCTAATTTCAGCTGTGCTCCACTGAAATCAGTAAAAACTTCAATGCAGTAAAAGCAGGTGCAGCTTATTGTAGTGTTTCACCTGAGAAAATGTCTTAAAATCACCCTTTTTGACTGTCGTGTTTATTATAGCTGTTAACAGGACTGATTTGCAGTGACAGTTTCCCACAGCTTATCTGTTGACCTTCAACGACTGATGACGTCAGCTTCTGTCTTCCTATCGTTTAGCGCCATCTTTTGGCAGGTAACACACACAGAGGACCTTGACGAGCAGAAAGTGAGCAAAACAAAACAACTGTGAGTTTAGGCACCAGTTTCAGTTTCTAGGCCACCAGCTGCCAACTGTTTAATGGCAAACACACCCTTATCTGGTTTTGACATGACAGATCAAAAAAACAAGCATGCAAAAAAACCCTCACCCACACAAGCGCAGACATATTGCCTGCTTTCTCACAAAACTTTAACAAATTTACAAATATGAAACTGTGTGCAGTCAGTGGTCCTAGCACTGGGCCACACAGGTTGTTTGGCTTATCTGTAGCAGGGACTTCTTCCACCACACAGCCGCGCTGAAGCTGAGGGTGGAATGGGTAACAGCACTGCTTTGATCTGCCTCCTCAGCCTGCACACAAACCCAGTATGGAACACTGGACTGAACTGGGAGAGGAGGTGCACACGCAGTCAATCACACACACAGATTTACAGAAAGGAAAAAAAAAGAGGAAAGCCAGAGAAGAAAAACAAGACAAGAGAAAGAGTGAATAAAGTTAACTATTTGTAAAACAAAAAGATTTTCTGTATAAGAAAAATGCTGTTAATTGTAATCACATGTGGCGAGTGTGACCAAATCCAAACAAACTTAATGTGGAACAAAGACACTGGAATTTGTGAAGGATATGTTGCAAATATAAATACATTTGATTTTACTGTATTTTACTGGGGTTACAGTCAGAGATATACATAGAACACTTCTTTTGGAGCCACACAGAGGGAATATAACAATATCTATATACAGCTTTCCTTGTTGGGTATAGCATAGGCAGCATTGTTCGCCTAAACTTCAGTCATGATCTCAGCCTTACTTTCTTCATTTGCATTAGAAAAGTGTCTGTTCTGCACTTCTGACCTTTGCAAACTACAGCAAAATTTGGGAGATTATCTCAACATGTGGGACAGAGAATAACAATGACGACGATGACAACAACAGTAATAATAATGGTCTCACTGCGCAGTTGGATAAAAAGTGGGACAGCTGCCCATTCTACACGTGGCACCTGCCCAGTGTGACAATAACGGAATAAAGTTATAAAAATGAATAATGTCCGGAAATGAATGCCTTCTTGCTTGAATTAATGCAGTAAATGCAGCTTTAGTTCTCTGAATTCAACTGCGATACTTGCGGTTTTAAAGTCAGTTAATAAATTGGATAAATTCAGAGTTATAGGGCATAGTTTCCTTTAAGAAGAAGAACAACAACAACAACAACAACGGTATTGTGGGTTTAACCTGTACTGTTTGCCTTATAGCTGTAATATTAAAGTATTGGATGCTTGTTTTAATATGAACTCACATTGACCTGTTAATGCGAAGGTCTGACACTGTAAACTTTTGTTGCGTTGCATTTACTAAAACAGAAAAACAAGACAGAATACGCCGCATCAGTAAGGTTGAAATTTCGTAAAGACATGAGCCATTAGAAACGGAAAAAAATGATGCAAATATATATATATAGTTTATGTTTAATAACCTACCTCTGATCTGCCGTTGCACTGTACGGAGATGCGGGGGATGGAAAAGTCTGGAAAAGCAGACGGGCAATATAAAGGACAGAGGAACTGCTAGCGTCCTCATTCGGGTTGCCAGGTTTGCACTTCACTCTCCTGCACGTATGAGTGCTTATTTGTATTTATTTGGATAAATCAAATTTACAGTTATAATTACAAGGACAATGACAATAAAAAATATTTAATTTTTGAATGTGTACCATGGATTTTAAAATAAGTTAGACAATAAATATTGCTTCTTCTCCTTCTTTTATTTACTCACTTTAGAGGTTGCTACAGCAGATCATCTGCCTTCATCTCTCCCTATCTCTACCATCCTACCCTTTCGCATCAACCCTCTGCATATCCTCCTCCACTGCATCCATGAAGCTTCTCTGCGTTCTCCCTCTTTATCTCCTTCCTGGCAGCTCCATACTGACTTCATTTCCACTATCCCTCTTCATCACATGTCCAGACCGTCTCAGTCTTACCTCTCCAACTTTCCAAACTGCATCACCTCAGCCTCTGACATACTCATTTCTAATCCTGTCCATCCATTCCCATCTTCAGCTCTGTCACCAGCTCCAAACCATCGATCGCAACAAATCTCACGACCATCTTGTAGACTTCCCTTTCACTCTTGCTTGATATCTTTCTGTCACAAATGCTGCTCAACCTGGCTTGCACTATATTCTTCACCTCTTGATCCAATGTTTTCCTTGGTCAACCCCAGGTATGCAAACTCATCTACCTTTACTATCTCTGCTCCTTGCAACTCCTTGCAGCTTTGCCCTCTCATTTACATATTTACATATTCTAACTTTCCTTCCACTTATCTCAAGAGCATACTTCCACCTCTCCAGGCTCTCTTCCTGCTTCCTACTCTCACTACAGATCACAGTTATCTGCAAAGATCGTAGTTAATAGGGTTTCCTACCTGACCTCCACTGTAAACCTGTCCATCGCCACTGAAAACAAGCAGATCCCTGATGTAATCTCACCCCCACCTTGCCTATAGCTGTAACAACATAAATAATTAAAATGCAATTAAGTAATGTAACCCTATCCCTCTTCCATCGTTATGTTTATAGTCTCATCCAGGAGGCGTGCTTTGTGTTATGTGAAAACGCGTTTTTTTGCAGACCTGGCAACCTCCGCACTGGTTCGGTCATTCGACGCAGACTCAAACATCATGGCGGACGAAGTTGAGCAGGTTGGTGTAACTGCCTTCAATTCTGCTGTTGTTCTTTTAACAGCGTGCATATAATTATCCCATGGGTGAAGAGGAGACAGGTTTACCCGTGTACTTGATGTAACGAGCTTATTGTGTAACTTTGTTCATAACTGATGTGGTAAAAGCGCGGAAGGGCCTGTCAAAAGCTAGCTGATTTAGCATGTCTAGCGTGTAAATGCTACCGCCAGTAGGATTTGCACCACTGTTCTTTAGGCAGAGCAGAGCGTGTTAGCGCAGGATTACCGCTAATGTATGTCCACGTTTAATTTTCTTTATCTGTTTTTAGTCTAAAGTTGGGTTAGTTAGGTCTGTAGCGTCTGGGTTGCAGTTCACAGCTATTTGGGCTAAACATTAAACAACTCACTGAAAACTCAGTTAACTCATGGAACACGACGTTTCTTCACTTTGCCTTAAATATTTTGGGTGTTTACACCAAAACTGCTCGAAAGGTCTGCATTTAATTCTGGCCTATGTCATTTAGAAATGATAATCACTCGATTATTCTTGTCACAGAAAATGCTAACTTGAGAAGAGACTTGTACATGGGGGTATTTGTTGTGTTTTTAATCTGTATTAAAGTAAATTCATTATTTTTGGTTCGGGCATAAGGAGTTTGCAAAGAAAGCGAGTGGGCAGAACAAGCAATAGGTCATTGCATCTCAGCTGTGCCTGCTGCTCGACCATATTAGAAAATATTCCACGTTTCATTTTACATTATTATGAAGTGCGACAGTTTCCGAATGTTATATAGTTTATTTTTTTGGTTTGTTTTTTATTAGTGTGTGCTCCAATATAGGACTGCTTACATTTTTTCATATCTATTTAGCCAGTGCTCAGGCATTTTTTGATGTTTGATGACCTGGGCCAAATTACAGATATGGTAGGGAAGACTAGTGAAAGTTTCCAGCTTTTATTTTTATACATTGTTTTATTTTTGGATATTCATGTACAAGTATTGCCTCCGATTTTGAAGTCCGGAAGAAAAAAAAGTGGATGGACAGAACATTAAAAAAAAAAAAAGTAACTTACATGTAGTTAAAGTTTTAAATACATGTAGCTAAAATTACACAGCAATCATTAAATGTCCAAACTTTAGACCGTAACATTTTTAAGCAAATCAGGGATGATCCCACAGAAAATGTTCTAAGGCAGTTGAATGTTAATATCCTGTTGATATGTCAAGCATACATGTTAGGGTTGGGCGATATGGCCTAAAACTCATATCTCGATATTCTTTAGCTGGATGGCGATATACGATATATATCTCGATATTTTTTTTAAAGCCATAAAGAAAGAACAAAAAGAGTTCTTAGTCACGCTGTGTCCCAGATCTCACATCTTTATTAACATACAGCGTAGATGTACATGAAAAAATTACTCAGAAATAAATTATCAGCATTTATTAAATTATAATTCTCCATAAATAAAATAAAACAATGTTGTTTTTGTGGATAACAAAACGCTCACAATTGTGCAGTCAAAATGTAAATTAAAAGACGCTTAGCATAATAACAAAGACAGACAGATTTCGCAGCTGCTCTGTTCCCAACTTCTACTGCGTGACTGACAACCTTCAGTTTGAAATCCGCTTCGTAACCATGTCTCTTACAGGTGCCATTTGTGGTCCTTATATGCACACAATACGGTAATTTTACGTTGAAGCACAGTATGCGTTACTCCGCGAGGCTCCAGACTACGGTAGCCGTAATGTTCCAACAATCCATCAAGCAGTGCGGCTTCGTAGCTTACCAAAGTCGTACTAAAACATTTTTGGCAGATTGCTGAGCGCCGTGTACCACATAAAAGCAGTTTGCGGTCAATAAGCACAACCAGAATTCATACATAAGGCGCGCTGTCGATTTCTTTATAGGTTATAGTCCAAAAAATACGGTATACGAGTTTTGTAAGGTAGTTTGTTTCGGGGCAGGAGGCTGGGAGACTTCGCGGTCTGGGATACAGCACACAGTTTCTCACACACTCTTCATTTTGCACTTTATGGTGCTGTTGTAAATGGTAAAAATACTAGTAGTGCTAGCTGCACGGCCTCAACACGCCCCACGCACGGGGCGACCTGCGGTAACTCGTTAATGGAGATTTGCCGCGTTAATACAGTTATGGCGTTAATGTCATTTTAACGAGAGTAACACTGCCGCACTAAAATAGTAATCTCCAAATGTTTTCTTTTTACCGACCAGCTCCTCTTTGATAGCTGCCGTGTCCATCTTGTCGTTACCTGCAGGTGAAGCGATGGGGGAGGGGGAGTTGTGTTCAGTGAAGGAGAGAGGCGAGGCAGAGTAACACAGCATAGAGACAAAAGTGGACGAAAGAGAGGCAAACTTGCGGTTCCACAAGTATAATTATAACGTAACATAGACTATATCGATATAAAGGATATTGTCACATCTCTTATCTTGTATAAAAATATATCGATATATCGCCCAGTCCTAATACATGTGTCATTTTTTTCTGTGTGCTGCAGCAACCAACTACAAACACAGTTGAGGAGCCACTTGATCTGATCAGGCTCAGTCTAGATGAGCGAATCTACGTCAAGATGAGGAATGACCGCGAGCTCAGAGGCCGACTTCATGTGAGTCTTGTGCTGGGTTTTGTTGTTGTTGCTGTTTTTTTGTTGTTTGAGTGCTGCAGGTGTGACCCTGGCTGCTCGGAAGACTTTTTAAAAACAAGCACTTCAATTTCTTTTGGAGTGTTTTTGTCCTCTTTTACTTTGCACTCTTATTTGTTCTTGTTTGTCCCAGGCTTACGATCAGCACTTGAACATGATCCTTGGTGATGTGGAGGAGACTGTGACGACAGTGGAGATCGATGAGGAGACTTATGAAGAACTCTACAAGGTGCCACATCATTTTCTTTCCAGTCCCGTTGCCCTTTTGGTTTAAGGTGCTGGTGGTCTATTGTGGCATTGATCTGAGTTGAACCTGTTTCATCTTTTAAAACTGTTAATGTGTCATTCAGATAACAGACAGTACTTAATGGATAATATTTCACTGACTATTTGTTATATCATGGCCTCAAAAAAACGCTGCTCTGTTTTAACAAGGGTTAACATTACTGAGAAAATCACAGGGATCATCTTAACAACAAAAATGTAATTAAAGCAAATGCATGTTTTAATTTTTAAGTAAAATATATTTAGTCTTTGTTGTTAAACACATTTATTGGAAGCTATGTGTATACAATATTTTAAGTAGTGAAATATTTTAAGTGTGAATCTTTGTTTCGTTTCAGTCTACCAAGAGAAACATCCCCATGCTGTTTGTGAGAGGTGACGGCGTTGTCCTTGTAGCTCCACCTCTCAGGGTGGGCTAACTTCGATTACATCCCGGTGTGAAGCAGGGTTTGCTCAAGTACAATTTCAGCCCACAGAAGAGATAAAATCTCTTTTTTTGTCAACATCATCCACTCACATGAGACAAATGATTAATTTTTGTTTTGTTGTCAGATGTAAAACATGTCGATGGAAAGAAGAGAGAACTTTTGTAAGTCAGTGTTTAATAGGTGTTATTTTGGCAAGTTGCCATTTTTCAAGCCACATTTTCATTTAACAGGATATTTAGGCTATTTCAGAACATTAGATCAGGTAAAAAGTCCATTTTAAGTTCCAAAGCTAAGAATACTCATTATGTTTAAACATAATCTCATCATTTTAGTTATCTGTGACTGTATGTGCTCTTTGTTTAAAAAGGCTCACCAAACGTACCGCTGAGCGATATGTATGATTCTTAAGTTTTAAATTTTGTCAACTGTAACTTTGGTTTGTTCCGAGCAAAAGTCTGTCAGTGTTTTTTGGTTTCTATCATAACATTTTAGTTGAATATTTTATATTTTTGTAGTACTGTGGAGGATGTGGGAGTAAATCACACACAGATGTGTCAATGTGTGCAAAGATTTTTCAGTTTGGTCTTGTAAAGTTAAATAAAAAAATAAAAGTAATTGGAAAATTTATTGATTGTCGTGTAAATAAGCTGAAATTTGTTGGCAGCTGTGACTCAGGAGGTAGAGTGGGTTGTTAACTGGTTGGTGGTTTGAATCAGCCAGCACATCAAACTATTCTTGGGCAAGATACTAAACCCCAAATTGGCCCAGGTTCGTTGGTTAGAGTGGGTGGTAAAAAGTGACTGAAGGTATGTAACTAAGTGCTAAGGGAACGTGTGTGAATGAGTGAATATGGCTTGTAGTTTGAAATGCTTTTAAGTACAGAGTAGAAAAGCTGTTTGCAAGTAAAACTCAATTTAGCAGACTGTATACAATTTTTATACTACAATATGTTGTTGATACAGTCCAGTTTGTTACTGTAGGTGTTATTTGTGTCATTATGCAGTTATATAACATTTTAAATTGCAAATGCACCACTGCATTAGCAACATTCTAATGTAACATCGGAGCAGAACTTTCAGGGTCTATTGCATGCTGTCAGGATTGTTGTATTGTTGCATTGTAACCACTAGATGTCAGTGTACATCTAAAAAAAAAAAAAGAACCTTCAGTTTAACAGGCTAGCAAGGATGAAGGTGATCTCTGCATGAAAACTAAATGGGCTGTTGTTTTTTTTTTACCACAGACTGACATTTTAGTTGGTTTAAAAAAGTGTAACTGAAATCCTTACATTTGATCACACTCACAACTAGATTACTGTAGTGCTTAGGATTACATTAACAACAACATTAGCAAGTTTAGAACATTTCACTTGTGATACAATGGAAATAATTTGTCTAATCATTTTTTCTACAAATGTCTGGATGCAGAATAAGTCCAGGGCTGTGTTCTCAAAAGCAGGAGCTTATTAAGACTGAGAAAAATCTGGAATTTATGTTCCATTAAAAGAGCTAACATAAAACAGTTACCAGGGTAACAGACTGAGAACCTAACATCCACAAAAACTGTTTCTCCCCTCCTGCTGCACCTGATCCAGCTGACTGACTGAATTTCCCCGTTCATGCAGTCGACGTCAAAGAACACACTATATGTGCAAAGAACATAATGGCTTTGCACATATAAAATCCTTTTTAAATATAATCAGATATTTAGATTCAGTCAAGTCTAGCGGCTTTATTGTCATATCAACCATGTGCAGTGCTACAGTACACAGTGAAGTCTGTCATCTATCAGAGATGACAACCACTAGAATAATTTTCACTTCAGTTCAAAAAGTCTGAATGTACTCTTAACAACATTTTATGGTGTAACTCTGCTGATCCACATGTTGAAATCTAAAATTGTCAAGTTTGAATCTTCAAATCACCATAGTTACGCCCATCTGGATAAACTGGTGAGCACAATGAGGGTCATGTTGTTTGACTTTTCATTCAGTACCATCAGGCCGACCCTCCTGGGTGATAAGCTGACAGCGATGCAGGTTGATGCCTCTCTCGTGTCTTGGATTGTTGATTACCTGACAGGAAGACCACAATACGTGTGTCTTTAACATTGTGTCTGACAAGGTGATCAGAAACACAGGGGCACCACAAGGGACTGTCCTCTCCCCTTTCCTCTTCACCCTCTATACCACAGACTTCAGCCACTTCACAGAGACCTGCCATCTTCAGAAGTTTTCTGATGACTCTGCGGTGGTTGGATGCATCAGTGAGGGTAATGAGTACCAGGCTGTGGTTGACTCCTTTGTCACATGGTGTGAGCAGAATCATCTGCAGCTCAATGTGACAAAGACCAAGGAAATGACTTTCGGAGGACTAGGAAACCGCTGACCCTTGTATCAATCCAGGGGGTTGATGTGGACATTGTGGAGGACTATAAATACCCTAAAGTACACACTGACAACAAACTGGACTGTGTGAAAAACACCGGAGTCGGGAAGGGCCAGAGTCGTCTCTATTTTCTGAGGTGGCTGACATCTTTTAACATCTGTTGGTAAATGTTCAGGATTTTTTATGATTCTGTGGCCAGCGCCATCCTCTGTGCTGTTGCATGCTGGGGCAGCAGGCTGAGGGTCACAGATGCCAACAAACTCAATAAACTGATCTGCAAGGCCAGTAATGACGTGAGGATGGAGCTGGACTCTCTTAAGGTGGAGTAGGCCTGCCATATACTCCCATCATGTGCTGGCCAGTCACAGGAGCACGTTCAGTGAGAGACTGAGATTACCCAAATGATTTTCTGAGAGATGACACAGAAAATCTACTCTCTGTACAACTAATGCACAGTACACAGTGCAGCAGTTGCACACCGTTAATATTTGCACATTGTCTACAGAGAAATAAAGGTTTAAAAAAAGGGGGCACATCAATTTCAACCATATATATTTAATTTGGGTTTTATACTGGGATATTTATAATTGAGCTATTTGTAAATATTAACTTTTTTGTTATATTTTGCAACTTTGCAATATTTTCACATTTTATATTATTTAATTTAGTCAGTTACTGTGCTTACTCTCTTGGAGAAACTGACCACATAATTTCCTTAGTGATTAATAAAGTATTCTTATTCTGACTCTTTATTTACTTGTTGCCATGATGAATCCTTGAGCTAAAAACCCATTCTTGTTCATCTCGGGGGGGTCAATCAAATCAGAATCTGTTGAACCTGCTTTGTGAAAGAGGTCCCAGGTAAGCAGCAATCTGTATGGGAAGTATGCAAACAGAGAAAACTGTTGGTATCATATAACTTGTTTAAAAAAAAGTCATATCTTGTTTTTGAAAACAGCAGAAAAATAGGAAGGATGTTATTGGTGAGTCTCTCCATGAGGCACTGTTGGTTAGTCAGTGGGTTTACCACCTTGGTTCAGGTTAATTGTTGCCTACTGAGAATTACAGAATTATTGTTGGATGCATTTCCATTATTTTTATATAGGCACTGATGGCCCACAGAGGATAAATCCATCTCGTGATGATTTATTTATTGCCACCATCAGCTTAAAAAATCCCATTGTCCATCCCCCTTAGCTGGAGTCCTCTGCTTAGTGCACTTTATACAGCGTAAACAAGCTAGCACAATAAGGTGGTAAACATTATAGTTGCTAAACATCAGCATGTGTGTTTGTGGGGGAAAGTTGGAATGCTGATTTTTTCCATTTGACTTTAAAAGAGCAGCCTCAAGTGCTGCGTTTGTATTTAATTCCCTTTCCCAACCAATGTTCTCCAAAGCCAAGACTGAACTTTCATCATCACTCTTACAATAATCAGCTTTTATCATTCTGTACTGTTCAAGGAATGTGTGGTTTGTTCAGATGGCCTCAGTACAGGACATACTAATGAAAGTACACACGGAAGAACAGTGCAGAATTCTTTATGACTGAGCACAATTCCTGCCTCTTGCAACACTTTATGTTGCAAGAAGCAGGCATATCCAAAACAATCCAATCCAATATCCCTGCACACGTTTACTGGGTTGCAGCAGTACTAATACCATATATAGTGAGAACCAGTTGTTGGGAGGTTTTAACACTACTGACAAGTAAAAACAACTAAAGTTATATTTTAGCTCCCTTTCTTCCTAAACCTATAGATATAGTGAATACTTTACCACTTTATATTACTGAACTGTGGACTCAGACTTTCAGATCACAAACTTTAGAACTCAATAGAGGTGGTCAGGCAGATGGCTGGATGAAAAAATATTGTATAACAGCTTTAACAAATTGAAGCTGACATTGTTGATATAAGTTACCCATATAACGTAAATCTTTTGCTGAAAATAACATACATTATGTAGTTACGGCCCAAAATGTGTTGTGTGGGTCACAGCAACCCTGACCACTAAAATCTAATCATGTTGAACCCAAATGAATGTTTTTGCCAGATCTGAAGGAAAAACAAGACAAACAAACCATAATGCCTCTGACCATGGCTATCACTGACATGGAAACATAAAAATATTTCCAACTATTACTCAATGCACAGGATGCTGAATTGAAATGAAATCTTCTCTTCATCCACGTATCAGTAATACAGCTGTGAAATATTCATGGTCACTTCAGCCAGACTGCCAAAAACATAAAAAAAAAATCCACAGTGGATTAAGTGGGAATAAGTAGCTGTCTTGCTGGCCTGGCTGCATCATAAACACTGCCCTTTATAAAAACTAGCTCCAAATAAATAATTCGACAATTTAATTTCCAGTGGATACAGGCAGTTTAATGGGGATTTCAGCATCTTGGAACTATGAAACAATAAGTGCAATACCAAAAATAGCCTTTTTTAAAATGCTTCCCCAAGAGCTTCCCATTCTCCCACATTTCTATAATGATAATAATTTATTAATTATAAATTAAATACAATAGTGAAAGTTTTTATACTAAAGGAAAGTCCAGAACTTTCATATTTCCTCAGAAGTTATGAGATAGAAAATGTTGAAAACAGTATTTGTCCATGCATTTTCTTGACTACTTTGAGGTCGGGATCAATTGCTGAACAGCACTTCAGGACCTGAGAGAAACTATGTCCAAGCAATGATAATTTTGAATTTCGACAATTTTGAACAATTTAGAGATGTCTGGCCTGCTGTTCAGGTCAAACTGTCGACCTGGAGCACCTTACGGTACATGCTAGTTAGTCCTCATCATCTGTTGAGAGGCACTGGCAGCCTGTCTGGGGCTTTCCTGGACTCTCGTCCTTCACCTTGGTCATCACAGTTTAATGCCACTTTGTTTGTGAGTGATCTTTGTTATGTGGTACCTGTCCATTCTGGCTTTTTGATGTTATTGTAGTGATGTTTTTCTAGAGTTTTTTATTTGAGAATTTTTTTTTTCTAGCAAAAAGATGTTGCATCATTTTCACTGATTATAAAAACTCTGATCTTGTTTGTTACTCCCTGCCAGCATTCCAATCCGTAAAGGAGAAAAGTTTTGACTCTACTCTTATGGAGTCTGGCATTTGTTTTCAGACAGTATTGCTCTGACTTTCAGATGGACTGGAGTGTTGCAAATGTTCCCTGTCCCCTTTCCTTCCCAAGACTTGCAGTGATGTCTTTTTGACAAGGCTGTCAAGGGGATCACCGTACACTGTCATGGGTGCCTCTGGCTTGGCATTTATGCACAACACTTTGGCTTTAGAGATGCTTAAGTTTAGACCTGTATGCATATCACTAACAGGTCTAATGCTTGAACAGCCACTTTCTTCCATAATAAAATATTTCAGCAACTATCAGACAAATTAGCATTCATTTTTGCACAAATATTATTATGTTTTAAAAGACAAATATTACATTCATAGCATTTTTAAGATCATAGTGTGTTCACTCCCCTCCCCTCCAAATAATCTACTGTTTCAGCTTCATGTGAGCTGAGGTGCACTTTGCCCAATAGGTAACTTACCAGTACTGCTTTAATCAGGTTTAAAGTGTCACTCCCTGTGCTCCACCATGCCTCACACATTTGGAATTGAAATAGAGCATATTTAAAAGGTTCCAGCTCAAACCAGAAACAATAATGGTGACCATAAAACTATTTTCTATGCTCCACTGTAAACTGAAAGGTGGTTATTGCTTGCTCTGCACATTATTACAGTACATGCCTGTGAACTATCCGTGCTTTTATCACCTTTTAGATGTCCTAACTGGGATCTAATGAGCAAAGCCAAGTCTATAAATACGTCTATAAACAAATACAGAAACTTGCTAAACTGTTCAGGACATATTAAATGTGTGATAATTTGTCTTGGCCTGCAATATGATGTAATTGTACAGTTATCACATGTAATAAAGGCACAACTAACGAACTATTTTGGCTTTGAATGTGCCAAAGATTGCTGGATTCAAAGTTCAGAGTGTTAATTATGGAGTCACAACCTGGTGCAATCTTCTGATCTAATTCCAGGGAAAAAATGTGTTCCTTTCATTACGATCAATATAAAGTATAAAATATATCTTGTATTACAAGATTCATTGTGAAGAGCTGGGGTCAAGACTATGAGAAGTCTAAAACAAAGGCTCAAAACAGTGTGTTGATAACACACTTAAGGAATGGCATGTTTTTCACTTATCTTCTCCCGGTTCCAGGTTTCCTTGGAACCATCATGATTGCCAATGCTTCACAAAAGAGCTTGCTTTCAGTTCTTACTTTTGATCAAGATGTGTTTCAGTTTCCACATGAAACATCTGTCTGAAGGAAATAAAGGTCCCACTGCGATTTAAACTCAGGTCAGTGTGCTAACCATTATACCATGGACCCACACACATAGGAATCTGTTTTGATCTAATTGCCCCCCAGAAGGCTAGTTTTCTTCCAAATTATAGCTGTAAACATAATTCAGGACCCATGACAGGTATCAACCCAACTGTGACTCTAAATGGGATAAGCAGAACAAGATGGATGGATCATTCAGGTGCAATTTTAATCTTAACATTTACCATTAAAAAAATGTCTATCTTAATAGTCATACCCCACTGGGGTTTGACTACTGGAATCAAAGTCCAGAGTGCTAAACATTACACCATGGAACCACACCCTGCAGGTAAGAATCTCATGTTGTTCTAAGAAAAGTCAGCGTGTTCTTCGAAATAACAATAAAGTGATACAAAGTGTCGATTATCTCTAGATTTACAAGATCATATAATATCTACCTTCTAATCTACTTCTCAAAGACAAATTATCGAATTGCTAGAATCAAAGGTGATAGGAACAATGGGGCGGAGTCAAAACATATTGTAGCCATTGTATGAATAGAATAGAATAGAATAGAATAGAATAGAATTCAACTTTATTGTCATTGCACATGCACAGGTACAGGGCAACGAAATGCAGTTTGCATCCATCCAGAAGTGCTTTAGTGATATAGATATATTACAATATATATTAGCAATAATATAGATATGTGAGTATATTACAGAAATGGGTCTATTATGGTATGTTATAATGTACACGGTATGAAGTATGTTGTGAATATTCTATAACTATAAGTATGTACAGGCTGTAGTGAGTACAAGCTATGTACAGGCTATGAACAGGATATAAATATGAAAAACTATACAGAATATGAAATAAATAACTTTACAGAATCTGGGATATACAGCTATACAGAAATGGGAACTATGCAAGTTGTAAACAGTTGTAGGATTAAAGATTATCGAATGTACAGAATGATTATTTACACAGAGCTATACAGTAGTGCAGTTAAGATAAGTGAGGGTGTAGATAGTTTCTACAGAGGCTATATAAAGTGCTAGTGGTTGTGAGTGGTGGTTCAGTCCATGTTATTATTGTGTTTGAGGGTACAGTTGTCCATTGTGGGTGTGTGTATGTTCAGTCCATGAGTTTAACGTGGGTCAGATGTCAGGAGGCAGAGTTCAGGAGTCTGACAGCTGTGGGGAAGAAGCTGTTCCGGTACCTGGTGGTCTTAGTCCGGAGGCTCCTGTGGCGCCTCCCAGAGGGCAGGAGGGTGAAGAGTCCATGTGATGGGTGACTGGGGTCTTTGATGATTTTCCCAGCCCTTTTCAGACACCGCTTCCTGTAGATGTCTTTTATGGCAGGAAATGGTGCTCCGGCGATGCGCTGGGCAGTTTTCACGACCCTCTGCAACGCCTTCCGGTCCGAGGCAGAGCAGTTCCCGTACCAGACTGTTATACAGTTGGTCAGGATGCTCTCGATGGTGCAGCGATAGAAGTTCACCAGGATGTCTGAGGACAGGTGGTTCTTCCTCAGAGTCCTCAAGAAGAAGAGGCGCTGGTGAGCCTTCTTGACCAGCTTGGAGCAGTTGGTCGTCCAGGTGAGATCCTCGGAGATGTGGACTCCCGGGAACTTGAAGCTGCTCACACGCTCCACAGCCGTCCCCTTAATGTGGATGGGTGGATGTGGGTCAGCATTCCTCCTGTAGTCCACGATGAGCTCCTTGGTCTTCTCGGTGTTAAGCAGCAGGTTGTTTGTGTCGCACCACTCAGCCAGACGATCCACCTCCTCCCTGTAGGCGGCCTCATCGTTGTCACTGATGAGGCCAATCACCGTGGTGTCATCTGCAAACTTAATGATGGTGTTGGAACCATCAGCAGGTCTGCAGTCGTGGGTGAAGAGGGAGTAGAGGAAAGGGCTCATCACACAGCCTTGTGGTACACCGGTGTTCATTGTGATGGTAGATGAGCAGCGGTTATCCAGCCGGACATGTTGGGGGCGGTTGGTCAGGAAGTCCAGTAACCATTTGCAGATGAGGGAACTGATACCCAGGTCTGTCAGTTTCCTGATGAGTTGTGAGGGGTGGATTGTATTGAATGCTGAACTGAAGTCTATAAACAGCATTCTGGCGTAGGTGTTGTTGTTGTCCAGGTGTGAGAGGACAGAGTGCATTGCGATGGAGACTGCATCCTCTGTGCTCCTGTTCCGGCGGTATGCGAATTGGTGGGGGTCCAGGGTGGGGGGGAGACAGGATTTGAAGTGTGCTAGGACCAGTCGCTCTAAGCACTTAGTGATGATGGGGGTGAGTGCTACTGGGCGGTAATCATTGAGGCAAGATGGGTTGGAGTTTTTGGGTATCGGGACGATGGAGGTGGATTTGAAGCAGGCCGGTACCACAGCGTGGGCCAAGGACAGATTGAATATGTCTGTGAGCACTCCTGCAAGCTCCCCAGAACACGCTCTGAGAACACGCCCGGGGATGCCATCAGGGCCTGCAGCCTTGTGGACATTGATCCTGCTCAGCACCGCTCCTACATCGGTGGGGGAGAGAGGGGGAGAGAGAATAAAGGCATAAACATTAGATGGATGGGGGGAAGTTGGGCAGTTACAGCCTCATTTAGCACTGTGTTTGTATGTGACATAGTGAGTGACATAGCACTCTCTGCATTGAATCATATCTGTTATTAACCTCTGTCTCTCTTCCACAGCATGTCTTTATCCTGTCTTCCTTCTCTCACCCCAACCGGTCGCAGCAGATGGCCCCGCCCCTCCCTGAGCCTGGTTCTGCCGGAGGTTTCTTCCTGTTAAAAGGGAGTTTTTCCTTTCCACTGTCGCCAAAGTGCCTGCTCATAGGGGGTCATATGATTGTTGGGTTTTTCTCTGTATCTATGAAGCACCTTGAGGTGACTTTTGTTGTGATTTGGCGCTATATAAATAAAATTGAATTGAATTGAATTTGTATGTGCAGATACATTTCAAAACATGGAAGCAAAACTTCATTTATAGAGTTCTTAAAATAGGCAAATAGTGACTTAGCCCTTTGAGTGTTCTTGCAGAGCCTTTTGAATATCTTTTTGGCTCATTGCCTCTGTGGCCTGTTAGTAGCAATAGTTAAATTAAAATTCTTCCTAATTTACACTAATAAAATAGAACACTGCTGCATTCATCACCTGCATGTCCTTTGGAGCTCGGGGGATATATTGACTGGACTAAACCATAAATGTAATTTCATTTTTTTAATGCAATTTTTCACAAGTTTGTGATATTCAGCACATCCCAGTGGCTGACTGACGGGACTGTCCTCAAAAGCTATGTTGTCGAAGTCTTTGATGTGGCTATCAAATAAATACTAAATGACTTCACACTTCAGAAGTCTTTGCACTTGTGTCAGGGATGCTTTCTGAGCTCTAATCACTGGAGCTCTCATGTGATGAGGCCACATAGCTCTGCATTCACACTCAGGCTGAGAATGCCTCTGATGTGGCTCAAGTTATTTAGGTCTGGCCCTGTCACTTTTCCACCAATACTCAGCAACAACAGTGCCTCACAGTCTCATCATTGATGGATTAAAGAGGCAAACTTGTGACTGACCAGTTGGTTTGGATTTCTTAGGTGCTCATAGATTTTTTAAAATGAAAAAAACAACAAAGTTTCTGTTCAACAGAGAGGTACTTTTATAGAAGTTTTCTACTTTAACTGAGCGCTGAGAGTGTTTTATACTACAAGCATCATTCACACACACATTCTTACTACACAGCACACACACTCACACTCCGATGGATACGCTGAAGGCAACTCACAGTTCAGTATCTTGCCCAAGGATACTCATAGGCTGTATCCCAATACAGGGTCTGCAGCCTTAAAGTACGCAGCCTCAACGATCCTCAAGGGCCGCGTACTCAAAGACCACTAAGGCCGGAAGTGCGAGGCTTGTGAAATGGGACGGTCTAGCCTCCGTTGCGCTGCCCAGGTTGCCTAGCAACCATGATACTAACAGCTGGATACGTGTCATACAGCTTTGTTTGACAGAAATGAAGGAGAAAATCTTTTGTTCATTTGTTTGTTTCTACATGAGCTTTGATCATTCTCTGTAAGATTAAGCTCAGCTATTGAACGGCGTATATTTAAAGGCTTTAAAACCAAGTTAGTACAAACGTCACTAATGTCACATAACTTTGCCGACATGTGGCCAACAGTAATGTTTTCATGTTCTTCGTTATTAAACATTTGCACATAAATAAGTGACATCATATTCAGTAATTACTTTTCACAGTTTACTCTTCGGCCGCTCCACTTCTGCCGTCTGCGGCAGAATTCTCCGCACCGACTGCCGCGCTATGAATTGTGGGATATATGGGACCACGAAGTCTACACTGCCACAGCCTTAAAATTCAGGGAAATGAAGGACGCATTTCAGGGCCGCATTTCGAGCAGCCTTTGAATTGGGACAGCCTTCGGCGCGCCACTGTGACGTAATCGGCCTTGAAATACGTACTTTAAGGCTGCAGACCCTGAATTGGGATACAGCCATGGACTGGAATGGCCAGGGATTGAACCATCATCCTTCTGATTGGTTGGGTTGCACTTGTCTCTTAATGCAGTTACCTGTATATTGGGGAAGCATTACTCTTTGCAGTACATGGCAGTTTTAAATCATATGGTTCACAGTATGTACCACTTTAGCCACACTTTACATATATTTATGCATTTACATCACTCAGCTACAATTTATACTCAGACTAGATCGTTTTGTGTTTGACATAATATATAAAATTGCTTGAAAGGAATCTTGCAAATAGGTCAAGGTTAGGATGGCCTTCTAGGCTCTCTCTATGACACAGTATATCTTTTCCAACGTATTTCTCAGAAAACATTTCGATGTAATGATTTTTATTGCATACATCTCCAAGGTCACACTAAAATTTGAACTCAGCTCTCTGGGTTTCAAGGCCAAAGTGCTAATTATTACAGCAGAGAATCACAAAAATGGTTTGATCTAATACAGGGCAAGTCTGTACTGAAGCCTTTCCAGCTCCACTCTGTTTAGCTGACGTTTGGTGTTCATCGACTCCTGCTCAGTTTTTATCTCCAGTTATACAGCGGGTACAGTGGATTTATTACAATATGTACTGTGCGCTAAAGCATACACAAAAAAGAAAAGAGTGTGACGAGCACTATAGAGGTGTAAAGCCGGGTGTTAATTCACTTGATGGCAGCTGCTGCTGACGTGCTGGTGTGATCTTGATGTATTACTTTTACCTAGTGTGTGTGCACTACATGTCAGTACAAAACCAAAGACGTGGTCATGTACTGACAAGTAGCAGCTTTGTAGGAAAAATGGCCATTACGTGGCTAAGCATTGTAGCCAAGCGTAACAGACAGAAGGACATGTAGCACACGTAAGCAAGGCTCCATACAAGTGCTTATTTAAAAAGGCATGTGTCCCACACGCACAAAAATAGACCATTTCAAGGCTTATGAGGGCCTGGATCAATGTGTCCTTGAATGAAAAAAAAAAAACAGCTCTTTTCTTCTCACTGAAGTGCTAGAAATATTACTGACCTCCTACTTTATGTCTCTTTTTTCTGTATTTAACACTAAGCATCTGTCCTCGAATGTAGGTTCATATCCACCTGCTTAGAAAAACTGAGTAAATGGGCAGATATCAGATGTTTATAGCATATTCTCCATACTGCTACCCCAGATTTCTTTATATTTTATATTAAATATTAAAAATATAAATGGGAAATAGCTCAAGACTGCTTTAAAAAGTACAAGAAAGCCTGTCTCCTTGGAAACAAAATAAAAAGAGTTTTGCACAGTCATGTATACTATCTAACCCATCTACAGTTTCTTTTTCCATTCAGATCACTCATGTTGTAACCATGTTACCGTGTTGGTGCTATTATGTACAAAAAACCATCTGCTGACATACACCTCCTGAGGTATGAGGAGGTTGGCGGTGTCACATGCTTGACAGACTGTGAAAGAAAAGCAAGTTTGTGATACTGGCTGGTGAGAAGATGACTGTATAGATGCATGTTCTCCTGTTCCAAGTTAGTAGAGATTTGGACTTGCAAAATGAGTATTGTTAACTGGAGCATGTTTTCATCTGAACACACTGTTCCATGTGTCCTTCTGTTACTGTGGAGCAGAGAGGGAAACAGTGTGGTCTTCACCAGACTGCATATCTGCCTCGGTCCCCTTGGTCATGTTGAACAGTTAGTTATGTTTTGTATTTGGTAGTTTTTGTCTGTGTGTGCGCGCATGTGTGTGTTATAAGTTACATAACATCATGTCAGTGCTGCTTGGCAGAACACACGTGTGATCTCATTACTAAATCCCTGTGGTTCTCTTGTCTGATTGATGTACATGCACAACATTTGTGTTTGTATATGAATTGATAGCTGTTTAAAATATACTTCAGCTTTTAAAGTAATTTATTGTCATTTCATAGAGGTATCTGTAAATAAAAAAATCTCCATTCACATAGAATAGCTGAATCGTGAAAAAAAGGGCTAAATTCCAGTTTGACTAAACTCTGCCAGGTGTTTCAGGAAGACACACCATATTCAGACTACCTGCACTTTCCTTCCACCATTGTAAATAACTCCAATAAGGTAGAAAACCACAAAGACTGTGAATAAGCACAGAAATCCTCTCATAACAGTAGCAAGTATAGCCCTTTGCTTTTACTGATGCTCACAAAAAAGAGCAAATAGTTTACTTTAAGATAACAAACCAAGTGTGTGAGAGGAATAATAATAAGCTTATAGGCCATTTAAACATAAGTTCCTGAAACCGATCCACAACAATAAAAGATGATTTGTGGTTTGAGTGGCACAAAAACGCTAATAAATGAGTGTAAATAACCTAGTTCCTGTTTCTACAAAACATGACAGTATTGGATTAAGATACTTGGCCCACATTATGAATCCTCATTTTTTGTTAGAATCTGCTATTTCCAAAATCAAAAAAAAGTTTTGAATGCTATTAGTTATTTAAATGATCTAAACTATTAGTTTACATCTTGCTAATTTCCTGATATCCACCATTGCAAAGGTCACTGATCAAAACGTTGTAAAAATAGACTCGAACTGACTCAATAATTTGTGACAGCCACGAGAATCATACATGATGCCCTCATTGTTAGAGAAGGTTAAGCAGCATCTTAGGTTCACTGACATGATTCACTTTCAGATTCATTAACTTTATTCATTAATAAGCAGCAGCACAGTGAACCGCAGGGACCAGAGAGCTGCTTACTGAATGTCGAATGTCACCAAGAGCTTTTCACTGACTTTATTGAAATGTCATCATTCATTTGAAACCCATGATATATATCTAATGTTTAATACGCTCTGATAACAGCTAATAACCCAACTGCACAGATTATTAGTGGGATTTGGTAATTTGAAACAAAATAGTCTGCTAGTGGGTGTATGCAAAATAACTTTCCTGACTTACTAGTTAAAAGCAGTTTAACATAAAGATGCTTGAAACTAAATGAGTTACCTACGTTTCAAAGTTTCAAAGCAGCTTTTTTGAAAACTCTTTTGATAGATTTGAATCCTGCTACAATTACAACACACACTGTATGGACAAAAACATTTGTGTTGCATTTTGTGGTAATGTTTTTTTGTTGAATTCACAATTTACTAACATCAGCACAAAAAGTGTGTGCTAGGAGCTTCATCAGATGGGTTTTCCATAACAGCTCCTGTAGGCCAGTACTAAATCAGAATCTTTTAAATCAATCTTTTATTGCCATTATGCCAAAAGCACAACAAAATTACATTATTATCTTATACTACTTAGACTCCATCCCCCATGTGACCCTGAAAAGGAAAAGCGGTAGAGAATGGATGGATATTATAATACTGACCCGGTATTTTATTATCAGCATGTCTAAAATGTTCCTATAGTTCACATTATGTTGTCCTCTGTAACCTTTAACTTTAAATTGATGTGTTTGTCAAGAACCAGGGGAAAAACAAATGCTTTCTGTGGGTGTTTCCTTGAATACTTTAAATGCTGCTGTGCTACCAGTGTTTATGTGGTAATAGCCTGCTGGGAACCATAACTCTTCTCTTATTCACCATAGAGCTGATGATGACTGCTTATTTCTTACAGCATAAACAGATGTTAGATGTACAGAAAGGAACATCTACATTACCAGCTTATCTGTTTGCAATTCGACTGAGATGCTAACTAAAAATTACAATTATTAAGCGAAGACACACTAATATGCTGTGTTTCCATCTGCCACAAATGACCCATTGTATGAGCTGAAAAATAACAGCCCTGAGGGATCTGTTACACAAGATATCAGGACAAAATGCCAGAAAATACCAAGATGCCATGACCGTTTTATGATGACAAGGCAGTTCTGCCTGCCGAGCCCGAGAGCAGAGACCCAGGCGCTACTGTGCATGTGTGCGTGTGTGCATGCATGTGTTTATGAATGTGAATTAGAGGTGCCACTTTGTCTTAAAATTGAGATCAAAATATCATAAAAGGAACTGATGTCTGTCCCTAGTAATTTGGTCATTATGCAACCGAAAATATCTATTACAATATTCCTTGCATGCACTTGTGTTTTTCACGTTTTTTCTTTCTCATTTCTGGTCACACGCTAGAAATACTGGAATCAACCACAGGCCAGACACCATGTTGCCATAATGAGTTGGTTATTGCAAAACCAGACTGTTAGCAAACCTTTTCATGTAACAAACATGTGAAAGTAGTGTGTGGTTTGTGGTTTTATCACAATCTTCCCATGACAGAGGAATGAAGAACATTATAAACAACATTATATAATCATATGAAAAATAAAATCTTTGTGTAAATTCGGCGCCCACAACACGTAACCTGAGTTCTTTCTCATTTCACAACAGTATATAAAAAATAATTCAGGAGGTTTTTGTGGTGACTGCAGACATTCATACCTGGGAGCTGCCAGCACGACCACAGTCTTCTGCAGCAGCTTTAGTGAAGTATTTAGGAGGTACATCTCTTTACTTCTCTGGCTTCCAAACAAACAACCCACTGGTCAGACTCTTCTTAGACTTCTGCTGCTGTTTCTTCTCTCTGTTTTTGGGCTGTAATGAAGGCTTCAGAGGGTAATGAGGGTAAATTCCTCTGAAATTGACTACTGGCACATACAGCAGGAGGCACAGGACACAGCAGCCTCCTTTTTGTATTGTTTTTCCTCTGACTTTCACCAGTCAAACAGAGCTTCAAGCCATGTATTTTTGTTAAACTTTCCACTATTTCTTCTTGAATGTATTTAGCATTCTTATTATAATTTCAGAATATGATGTATAAGTTGTGACTTTTACAGAAACATGAATAATCATATCTCTTAAGTTTCTCTCAGTTGCACTGGAAAGCTATATACACTGCTCCAAAATATTAAAGGAACACTGAAAACACATCAGATCTCAATGGAAAAAAAATATGCTGGACAGCTACACAGCAAAATCTCCAGTGTTAAATTAACACTGGAGAGTGTCTATATGGGTCCACACCTCTGAGTGTTAAATACAACACTGTTGAGTGTTAAATTAACACTTTTGACAGTGTTATATGTTTAAAAGTAACCTAGTCAGTTTTGAAGATTAACAAAGACTAACACTGAGCAGTGCTGATTTTCTAACACTGGAAAATAACTCAAAATGTTAGAAATATTCCAGTGTTAGAAAATCAGCACTGCTCAGTGTTAGCCATTGTTAATCTTCAAAACTGACTAGGTTACTTTTAAACATATAACACTGTCAAAAGTGTTAATTTAACACTCAACAGTGTTGTATTTAACACTCAGAGGTGTGGACCCATATATAGACACTCTCCCGTGTTAATTTAACACTGGAGATTTTGCTGTGTATGTTGGCATAGAGTGGGTAATGTGTTATCAACGAAAGGACACCATATCATTTAAGGAAATGAAAATTATTAACCTACAGAATGCTGGATTCAAAGATACCCCAAACATAAAAGTAAAAGAAATGAGGCAAAATTTCCTTCCAGCAATCAAAAATGGTAATCAATTATTGTTATGGTCCCCATGTGCCTGTATGCATGCCTCGGGGCGTGCTCCTAATGAGAAAATGGATGGTGTCCTGGGGAATGTCCTCCCAGATCGCCACCAGTGCAACACTGAGCTCCTCGGCAGTCTAAAGTGCAACCTGGCAACATCGAATGGACCTAAACATAATGTACCAGAGGTGTTCTTTTGGATTTAGGTCAGGAGAGCATCGAGGCCAGACAGTGGAATCAATTCCATCATTCTCCAAGAACTGCCTGCATACTCCAGTCACATGAGGCCAGACATTGTTGTGCATTAGGAGACACAGCAAACCTTCTGGCAATGGCACATACTGATTTGCTTTCTTCGAGGAGTTGGAAGTTGGACAATCTATGTAACCTCTGTAGGGTCTAGGTATCACCTAATGCTATCAATGACTCTAGCAAAATGCTGAAATAGTAAAAGAAAAGAAAAAACACTCAGAAACTATAAAGAGGAAAAAAATAGCAGTGGCCTCTACCTGTAAAACCATTCCTGTTTTGAGGGTTGTCCCATTGTTGCTTCTCTAGTAGGTGTGTTGTTAATTTCATTAACACCAAAGCAGCTGGAGCTGATTCACAATCTGCTTCGCTACTTAACTGGCCAGATTAATATCCCAGACGTTTAATTGATGTGATGCCATACTTAAATTAAAAATCTTTCTATTAATTTTTTTGAGCAGTGTATATATCTACAGAACTCTTTATACATTCCTTTATATCTCTCCAGTAACGGTGAATGCATAAGATGATACTTCATGGACCATCATAATATGAGTCACATTGTTTGCAGGATTTTATTGGGACCGAGGATATGAGTCAGTACCTCTTTTTTACATGTGCCTTTAATAACGTGACTTCATATAGCCATGTGAGTGCATTTATTTTGATGTGATCACATAGACATCCTTTTATTCAGCTGAAGGGCAGCACTGACTCATGGGAGGGAAAATGTTCTAAAAATGTTTCAGAAGTGGTCAGAACTGTTTGTGCGTTACTGCGCACCCAGTGGTGAAATTATCATACACTTGTATTCTTAGAGATTAAGAGATTACGATTTCAGTTTAATGGCTTCTCTATAGAATTGTTTTACCTGTTTGGTTTTTATCAGTATTTTACTCTTATAATTTTGAATCTAATTATCCAGCAGCCTCAAGGTAAGAAAATAAACTTGATGCTGGCTGCAAAAATGGTACAGTCCCCAATGTTAGAATTTTATAGGAAAAAAAATGTTTATTCTTAAAGTCACTGTGGATACACCTTGCTAACCATTCTTGCATTCTTGTCCAAATATAGTAACTTCTGGTTCCAAAAGATGAAGACGGCTACAGGCAAAATCTTCAAGTCCATAAAATAAAATGTGGCTTCATGGTGCCTGCTGTCACTGCAGTCTGTGGGTCTCATTGCACTTTTAAATCATTAGTTACTAAAGCTACTTTGACCAGCATCAGTCGAGATCATCATTTAAAATGGAAAATGACCTACATGCTACTACACAGACAATTTGTCCATATAAGGTAAGGTCTAAATGATAAACAAATCTGCACAAACAAATTTTACATTTGCATCTTATTTTCCTAGCAAAATCGATTGTGTCTTCAGCACTTACTAATAAGTTCCCAGAATTGTTTACATCTATGTCTTGCAGACAATTTTGATTGGTGCCTTACAAAACAGCATAGAACCAAAGTACATGTGAACACACTGGTGGTCAAAAAAAAATCTTACTTTGGCCATAACCAGCCATCGACTGCTTGGATGCCAGCTTAAATGCCACAAATCTGCAAATTAGTTTTTTTTAAAGTAAGCCATGATTTTTAAGTTATAATGATAAACTGTAATAATAGTAAGATTTTCCAACACCGGCTCAGCTTCAAGAGAGCTCACTGTAGCAAAAGATTCTACCTGTGTCCAATCAGTAACCCATGAGCTTTTGGTTATTCATTAGTGGGCAGAGCTATTAATCTTTATCAACCCTATTTGTTTGCATTTTTCTCTTTGATCCTGTCAAGGGACCAAACAAGTGTGCTTTAAGACCTCAAGGAAACTGTGTATTTTTAAATTATTAATTAAAGAATCATGCTAAAAGTTGTAAACATTTTTACAACGGTACTATGTCATTGCATGAAGTATACCAACCTTACAGTTATGATAAATAATAAGCACATAACATTAATAAGGTTAACAATAAGGTTGCAACACTTGAAAGTAAACTTTTATACTTGATTTTGTGATAGCTGTAACTACACATTATAGCGTGCAGTTTAATGGAAAACAAGCTGTTACATTTTAATTAGGACGTCTGTGAGCACCTTATCAACCTTGTTAACCTTATTAACAGCCAGTGTTGGGAAGGTTACTTTTAAAATGTATTCCATTACAGAATACAGAATACATGCCCCAAAATGTATTCTGTAACGTATTCCGTTACGTTACTCAATGACAGTAACGTATTCTGAATACTTTGGATTACCTAATATATTATCATGCTTTTTACAACAACGTGAATGTACTATTGCTGTGTGATTTATTACTATTACTGAAGGTCCGCGTCTCCGAACTGTAGTAAAGGGACCTCTGACTAATACGGCGGGGTCCCTGTCGGCTTGTAGCCGAAAAATAGCTCTACTTTGTTGTGTGGGTCAACTTTTCTTGCGAGAGACAGAGAGAGGCGTTGAAAGGCTGCTCCAACGGAACTTATTGTTTTCGGAGGAAAACACGAACACGGTGTACAGTCGAGTCTTAATAGCTTACTTACAACTGGGCTCGTCAGGCACTCTTCTTGGCTGCAGTGGTTATTATTATATTTACATGCTTCCAGCTCCCGTTTTTGCTCGATGACAACTCGTACCTTTCCACTCCCCTTTTTCTCCCTCCTCGCTCACAGACACATAACGTGTATGGCAGTGCATTCTCCCTGCAACACGGACTACACTGCCCATGATGCTACATTCTTTAGAGCTATGCTTGTAGCATTCTGCCTGTTAGCTTAGCACAACAACAACAACAACGAAAAGGCGCTCTCTCACCCAGGAAACACACAGTCGCTGAGAGAGAGAGAGCGTCGCCCTGTAACCATGGCAACCGTAACGCTGCCGCCTGGAACAACAGAACGTAGCTGTCAAACAAAACCCAAACAGTCCTGACCCGCGCCAAAATTAAACAGGAAAGTACCGCAGTGTAATCCATTTATTTCAACAAAGTAACTGTATTCTAAATACCACCTTTTTAAACGGTAACTGTAACGGAATACAGTTACTCATATTTTGAATTTTAAATACGTAACGGCGGTACATGTATTCTGTTCCCCCCAGAGGCGGAGCCAGACATTGTAAACACCCGGGGCTTAGCCCTAAAGGGTAATATGCGTGCGGGGGGGGGGTGGAAATGACAAAAAAAACCTGCTGTGAAGTTGAAGATTTATTAGGCTGTGTTGTAAGCTTAAAAAAAAAAAACATAATATGAGAAAAAAAAATATCACATATGTAGCTTAAAAACAGTTTTTTACTTAAACAGCAAGGCAGAACAAAATTAGGGCTGTTTCAAGATACGGGGACTAAACCCCATTTCAACCACACGCAGAACTGATCCAGAATGAAAACAGTAGAATAACAGTTCAAAATCAAGACTACTTCAGGACTTAACCAACAAAGAACCAAAATCAAAACTAGAAGACGGTAGCACTGAAAATCATCACAGATCTGCACTACACTGACAACACCTCTTTATTGTGGTAACATGAGATTGTATCTGCGAGGCTTGAGTTTTGCAAACCTATCAATGACATTTTCAGGGTCAACATTATCCAAGTACTCCTTTTCAATAGATAATATGGCCAAATCATTCAGCCTCTCTTGTCCCATGGTTCTCCTTAGCCACATGTGGAGACGACGCAAGGCACTAAAAGAGCGCTCACAGCTGCAGCTACTGACAGGAATGGTTAGTGCAATTCTAAAGATGACCTTCAGAGTTGGGAACATGTCCTCGTCAAGCAAGTGGAAGGCAGTTGTGATGTCGCAAATGTCCTCTTTTTCCATTTTTCTTTTCATGAAGTTTTTTGCCACAACAAGTTCTTCAGGCTTTATTGTCACATGGTAGTGTGCCGCAATGGGTTTTAAGGCATCTTCGGAAAGGAATGTTGGGGAGGATGGATTGCATGCCTGAATGCCCTCCATTATTTTCTGTCCTGCCCCAGAAAATCTGTCTGCTAGCTCCTGCAACATTCGGTCCAAACAAGGAAAGAATATCTCGTACCTAAACTCTGCTGAGCTTGTGAGATTTGGTGTTGCACCACAGCTGGACTCAAGTACAAATCCTTCAAGTCTTTTCTGTTTGTGTCTTGCCCCCTGAGGAATCTGGATGTTGTAGCTTCCACAAATGTCCATGGCCTTCTCAAATATTTCCTCAGCAGCAGCCTCTGTGCGCAGTTTACTCAGTGTATCAACTACCGACATCTTGTACTCCACAGCTTTGCCCATGTCTAGCCTTTCTCCCTGCAGGTAGCGGTGCAGGCCTTCAGTGGTGCCAAGCAGCTGTGAGAACATGATTAACATGTACACAGTCTTGGGTTTTGACAGCTTGGACAAGATCCCTTTAGCAATAGGAGTGTTTGTGGCTTCGAGAGTTGCTAAAACTGCAGAAATGTTGTTGAGAAGGGCTTTGATGGAATTTACTTGGCAGGCCCATCTTGTGTTAGAGAGCTGAACAAGCTCAGATGCAAACAGTCCAAGGTCCTTTTGCAGTTCCTTAAACTTTGTGTGGTTTACCAGGGAGGTGTTAAAAAATGTGTAGACATTTTCCAAAAGTCCAAAGAAGTCAGAAGCAGCTGGAATAGCCTTGCATGTATGGCAAAGGACAAGGTTGAGCTCATGTGCATAGCAGTGCACATATACTGCTTCAGGGTGTCTCTGTCTGAAACGGGCCTGCACACCACCCACAGCACCACTCATGACAGATGCCCCATCATAGGATTGAGCAACACAAATTAAGTCACTGAGCGTGTGATACTGCAACAGCTCCTCAATAGTGTCTGTAATGCACTGTGCATCAAACCTTTCTAGTTTCCGTAGACCAAGAAAACATTCTTTGACATGGCCTTTACATGACACAAAACGTACACACACTGCAAGCTGCTCCGTGTGCCCATCTCTAGCCTCATCAGCCATAACAGAGTACATCTTAGCTTCCTTCATCTCTTTAACTATATTTCCAGTTATTTCATGTGAAATACTGGTTATCATATCATTTTGTGAAAAATGAGACACATAGGTAGTATGTGAGACAGGACTGTAATTTTTCAAAAATGGATCAAATGTTTTCAGCAGCTTCATGCACTCAAGGAAGTTCCCTTGATTATGACTGGTGGATTCCTGCTCATCGTGGCCACGGAATGGTATTCCTTGTTTTCCAAGGAAACTTGTTACAGCTAAGATCCTGTGGAGATACTGTCGTCTCTCTGAAATCTGTGCTGCGCTTGCTGATCTAAGTTGCTCAACAACGTCACCTTGGTTTTTTGTGGTCTTACAGCTGTGCCAGCAGATCATAGAAGACGAATGGCTAGAACTCTTTTCGTGCTCCCTAAAGGCATTTAAAGCCCTCTTCCAATTGCAGAACCCTGAATGACTGAGGCCATCTTTTTTTAAAGTATTCTGCTTCCCAAAAATGCGACATGAAAAACAGAAAGCCAAGTTCCTCACAACAGAATACTCCAGCCATGTAAACTGTTCAAACCAACTCTTATTAAACGCCCTCTGCTGACCTCCAAACTGGCTCAGCGGATATTGTGGGAGGACATTTTGTCTTGGACCACTTTCTAGAGTTCCTAAATCATCTCCTGCTGCTCCTTCCAGTAAACCTCCTTCAGCTGTCCTTAACGATCCACCTGCTGCTTCCTGCTGTGATGCTGTTGTGTTTTGGTTTTCTCTTGCTTTCCTGATTTCCCCTGACCTCTCTGAATGATCAGAAAGAGAATCATTACTAATTAATGATCCCTCTGTATTTGTCTTTGTGAGTCACAAGTTTGTGCCATATTATTTTTAATTCTACCAAAGTACTCTATTTAGATTCAGAAAAGTTTATATAACTAATTAGCCTTGTTGTGCAAATAAGTTTGCATAACTTAATAAATATAGAATTTGAAAAATAACAAACCTAAAAAGATACACTAGGTACTAGATATGTGTTCTGATGTTTTGGCAAACAACCATTTGACTAACATGTCTGTCTCACCTGGTTCTTGTTCCATTTCTCTTCTGTCCTCATTCTCCTCTCCATCTCCCTCTCTCACCCTCTCTCTCCCTCTTTGTGCTGACAATCAAACCAAACACCAACATCATCAAATATACAGTTGAAACCAGATATTTACATGCTCTTCAGATAAAAACACAAACACTTATTTAAGGTAAAACCTCAAATTAGACTAAATGTTTAATTTATATTTGTTAACTTTAAGAGTAAAGAGAGAAACTATCTGTATTTCTTAATTGCAAATGACACCCAAATTGTATTCAAAATTGAGCCACACTTATGGAGCTCCACAGTTCTTTTCCTGGTGTTTTGTTGACATCTCTTGATTTTCCCATGTCACAGAAACAGGCTCTGTGTTTTGCCTTATATGCAGCTGTGCCACCAATTTACTCACATGGACTCTACTAACCTATCAGAAGCTTCTTCAGCTCAGAATGGAATCGTCTGGAGTTTTCTTATTATTTAACAATAAACTTAGTGTACATGTACTCCTAAATTTGATGAAAGTGATAATAAATAGACAGATCTCTCTCTCTTTATTCTGACATTTAACTAATTCAGAATATATTTCAATATTTATCTAAAACAAAAGTTTACTCTAAATTGATGTTGTACAGTAAAAATGTTTTATGTTTTCTCCCTAAAGTGTAAATATCTGGTTACAAATGTGAATATCCTGCTGTGTACTGAAATCCCTCTTGTTTTGCATAGAAATATACTGAACAACATACAAAGCATAATATATAAAATAACATTTACCTGAGTTTTTTCTTTGAAAGAACCCTCGAATGTCCATTTTTATATTTCAGTGCATTACTGAAACCGAATTAGTCGGGGAGGGTAAGAACTGAAAATATGAAATAAACACACGTAAGCTAAGACTCTCTAAAAAATAGCATTTGTTCGGCTTTTCATTTCACCGTGTGTTGATTCACTTGAAGAGCAAATAACGTAATATTGGTCAAGTGATCAGTTTCATATCAATCTTTCGTGATGCACCGTCATATTTACATTATTTGTACGGTACGAATGATTTGCTTTGGTACCTGGTCAAACTTAAGCTCTCCTCTGTCTGCCTGGCTCCGTCTCTCAGCGCACTCACGAGCAGCAGCTGCCCCGCCCCCTCGCTCAGTCGCTTAGTGCCTGAGCTTGGATCATACCAATATCAGGGGGGGGGGATTCACGCACAGTCGTAAATTCCCACAGTGTGCACTATGTGCTTCGAATATTGTGTGTACTTTTTGTTTTATACAGTTGTCAGCCAGGCATCTAACTATGAAAAAATTACACTCCAAAATACCCCGGGCTTCTGACAAAACAACCCGGGCTTAAGCCCCGTAAGCCACCCCCCCGCTCCGCCCCTGGTTCCCCCCCAACACTGTTAACAGCAGGGTATAGTCAAAATACTGGTTACCTGGCAGAAAAGCTGGAGATTTGCAGGATGTTGCCTGCAACTCTTTAACACCTTACTGTCGCTACTACTTATTCCACAACTTGCAGTACTTTAAACTGATCTGCTTATAATTTATTTCTTTGTACTACTTCAAAATAAGCACTGAAGTGATTTTAAAGTAACACAGCAGCAGATTGAACAGCTTGGGTAAGAACTGATTTATCACAGCATGTTTTTTTGGGTATAATCGGCATGGCTGCTTTGATTGGCCTGAATGCTTGCACATGAAGCTACAGCTGACTGCTGTTGGGTAAAGTCCTTATAAGAAAAATGTGTTCTTCAGATCGGGGGATGAAATTCTAGTATTTATCTTCAATCTGATACTTAGTACTAACTAGCTGGTGTGCATTTTTACTAACTGCACTTATGAATACAGCTTGGTAATTAAACTTGCTATGGTTTAGCTGATAGTATAGCACTCACCCAAGCACATCCAAATATTGTTATATCATTTGGCTCCCAAACATCCCAAACATCTAATTGGCTACATTTTTTTACATTTTTATACACTTTACACTGTCTATACAACGTATTCAAAAAAAAGAAAAGAAAAAAAAAGACTGGAACTGATTTGTCTCTCCTGAAAAATTAGCTAAATATACCACAAAACACTTTAGTGTTACTGTGACAGCTGCCTTAGGGCATTGCAGATGGAGTTTATAGAGGTGCAGTGTGAACAGATGCATTCTGTCACTGGATTATAATCATGATAAAGCTGCTTTATGGCTCCTGTCTCTGGTCATATTGCACACCTGAGTCTAGTGTTGGTGTGTGATACTTTAGCTACTTGTATCCATGGACATGAAGTATGATAAGGTTGCAGAGCCAGGCGGAGACCTCAGAGAAATTAAAAAGGCAGGTCACATGGCAGAAAGGGCGAGTCCACGTGGCAGCACATGAATGCAAAACTGGAGATACTGCTGGCCTGGAGGTGTTTGGTTACATCACTAATTTCTGAGCAACCTCTCTCATCATGTAGTATCATCAGAGAATTAGATGAGAGCAGCTGAAAACATCCTATAAACAGATACAAGCACTTACCAATTGAATTTTGCCTCTTAAGTAGGATGCTTTCTATAGAACTTTGCGTTGATTTTTATCTTCAAGACACTTTATTGTCTTTTTTTTTTTTTTTTTTTTTTTTTTTTTGGCCTGTCCCGTTTGGCTCTTTTGCCCTCAGAATTGTTGTCTAAAGGCAAAGAAAGATGCCCAACGGATTTACTTTACCAAACTGACCATCCCAGCCTTGCCGTAATGGTCCATTTGATTCACCTTTTATTGTTTATTTTATTTTCACTTACTGAATACGGGACAGACTTGACTGGGGGAAAGAAGGGGAGAAAGAAAGAGGGAAAGAGAAACAGCTGAGAAGAGGGACGGGGGAGAAGGGCAAAAGACAAAAACCAACAGAACGGGCAGAGAAAAAAAAATGCATATATCAATCACCTGGGTCACCTGCTGAGAAAGAAAAAAGAAAGCAAGCAGAAGAGAACAAGAGTAATAGAATAAACAACATCACAATGATATATGGAAATATGACAGTAAATACTAAATGTTAAACATTATTGTGCAGCACATAAGATCAACAGAACACAGTGTGCTTTGAGGTAGGAGCCAAAAAGGGTGTAGTTTGTGGGTGTGATCACCCGTGTGTACACCTGTGAGCATGGACGCGCTTGTTTTTTGTTTTTTTTAAAAGGTTCCTTCATGTAATGATCTGCTAGAGGGTGTGGGGGGGCCACAGCCCCGTCCTCCAGGGCATGAAGCAGGTGTGGAGGAGATCAAAACTCCAGACATCCAGAGGCCCCCAGAACACAAGAGACCAAGGAAGACCAACAGAGGGGCAGCTGCGCCACTGTCCCGGAAAGAGCTGAGGAGAGTCCCAGATGAGGGCTCACTCAGCAGCCGCGGAGCAGAAGCCAGGGGGAGTTGCAGTGACGCGCCCGTGAGCTCCGCCGGCAGCCAGCTGCGCCTGAGTGACCGAGCCCCAGGCCGAGAGGCCGGGGGCACCCCACCTCCGAAGTGGCCCGAGCGAGCCCCAGGCTCCAGGCCCCGATAAGCGGCCGCCAAGGAGTGAGCCGGTGTGTACCTGGACGCCCACCCCCGGACACAAAGAACCACCAACGCACCGATATCTGAGGGGGTCCGCCACTGGCAGGGGAAGTGGTGGTAGGGGGAGATAGGCCTCCAAACCTTGGAGGTCCTGAGATGTCCCCAGAGAGGTGGCGCCTGACACCCAACCTGACATATAGACACAGACATACAGGCACACACAGATACAAACATCCATTCCCACCCTCATGCTCTCATATGCACTTACTCCACACTCAACCAACGTGGAGACAGACATAAAGAGACGTTGTACACACGATCACACTCCCCAAGAGTACTCTACAAACCGGGTCTAGGTGCCCCCGCCCCTGGAGGGGGGAACTGCACCCAGACCCAGGTGGTGTTTCCCTTTTCCCTGCGGTGGGGGGAGGCAGACCGCCCCGACTCCGCAGCAGCAGGAAGGCTCCACACTCCAGACCGCAGTCGGACGGCCAACTCCTCCTCCTAGCCCCCCTGCTCCAGCAGGTCGCAGAGAATGGGGGTGAGAGAAAACTCCAAACCTCCCTCCAGCCGCTCATTGTAGTGTTGATGCATGTGTGTTTTAAGGTGCATTTAAAACCCAGGAGGGCTTGGAGCTACCTGCCAGAGAGCAGCAGGTAAGCGCATGGTCCCTCCTGCTAGCCCTCAATGTCTATGTGTATTTAAAATTGAGAGGTGGGCAACGATGCCAGGGGTGGGGTGTACACCCTGATGGTACTTTGGACTCCGTGTATCGTGCCCACCCCCAAGATCCTATATGTATGTGTAATGAGAGTGTGAGTAATGTGAATGTCTAAGTTGTGGGATAAAATTGAGGCAGAGGCAGCCAGAAGGGGACAGGGGGGGGGGTAGCCTCCTCTGCACCCTGGTGACATACCCCTACTCCAAGGCGGTGCATGTGTGGGTGGTTGTGGTGGAGCGGGAAGAGGGAGGCAGCTGGAGATGGGGAGGGAAGGAAGGGAGGGGCAAGTGACCCCTCCCTGGGGCCAGCTCCCCCGCTGACCCCAGTAGGCACCCCCATACTCCGCGACCCGCCAGGGAAAGGGGGCCCAGGCCCATCCAGACCGGGGCCCAGTGCAGCAGCGCCGCCCAGCCCCACAGAGCCCGGGACAGTCCACCCAACCCCACCACAGAGAAAACTGCACCCACCCCACCATCCACTCATCTTCCAGACTACATAAGACAATAAACACCCAGGCTGAGATCTTCCTCCACCTCTCCTGTATCTCCCCCTCCTGCAGAGGGAGCTCCTGAGGAGAGGAAAGCTCCTGCAAGATGTGACAATCTCCCCCACCAGTTGAAGAGCCCCCCAGGTGGCTCGATGCACCGGCGGCACCCTGCTCCAGGGCTGGGCCCCCATGCACCCACCCGCCCACAACCCCGGCAACACACCAACCAGGACCCAAGCCCCCGAGGCCCGGTCCGGGTCCCAGCCCAGAGACGGAGCGCCCCCAGAACCTCACGCCCATCCCGGACCCACCCAGGGGCAGCCAGGCTACCAGGTCAGTAACCCACGTCCGTCAGCACAGACCCTCCCCTAGCCCCGCTGCACGCAGCCGCGAGGAAACAGTCACCTGAGAGCCAACAGAGCCCCTAACCGGACATGACACTTTATTGTCAGTATACAAGCATAACAAGCAGTCATTACATGCAATTCTTTATTTTATACACTTTATATGTATAGAATAATGAAACACTGATCAAGCGTAGGTAGTAAGCCTTTCTTTTGTGTGAGTGGAAGCATGCCTCTTATAGTGCTAACCCCAACCCCATTATTTATTAATTATTTCTAAACAAAACCAATTTTAATCAGGTACTGTTAACATTTTCAGCACTGAGTCAAGTTTTCATTTCATGTGTCTTTATTGTGGTGAACTTTTTTAAGAATAAAATGCTTCTCATTTACTGTTGCAGCTTCAACTTCAAATTATGTCATGTAAAGTAAATAGTAACCAAGATTGCAAATATTCTTTTTTTTAATACTTATTCTATGGATCAAGTGGACATAAACTCTTGTCCACCAGTATGGTCATGGTAATTTTTTCAAAGTGCTAGCTTACATAGTGGAAACATGATCTGTGGACTGCATTGTATTTAGTAAATCTCTTTATAGTTGTTAATTTCAGTGGCTCCAACTTTGGACCCAGCCTTTTTGTGGTGCTAACAGCCAAGTAGGTGCACCAGCATCTATTTATTTTGGGTGGAAATGTGTGGAACTGGGGGCAGCACGGTGGCACGGTGGTTAGCACTGTTGCCGCACAGCAAGAAGGTCCTGAGTTCAATTCCAACATCAGGCCGGGGGCTTTCTGTGTGGAGTTTGCATGTTCTCCCCGTGTTTGCGTGGGTTCCCTCCGGGTACTCCGGCTTCCTCCCACTGTCCAAAGACATGCAGCTTGAGGGGATAGGTTAATTGGATAATCCAAATTACCACTAGGTATGAATGTGCGAATGAATGTGAGTGCGAATGGTTGTCTGTCCCTGTGTGTTGGCCCTGCGACGGACTGGCGACCTGTCCAGGGTGTACCCTGCCTCTCGCCCTATGACAGCTGGGATAGGCTCCAGCGCCCCCCGCGACCCTGAAAAGGATAAGCGGAAGCGAATGGATGGATGGATGGATGTGTGGAACTGGTTGTAGGTTCCAGTGGAAAGGAGGTATGTGCGAGATATATGTATTATGTGACAGAGTGCTGTGTCAGGAGTAATGTCTGCAATTAAAACCTTTAATGGTATCCTCAATAAACTTTGAACTTTTGACCTTTAGAGGCAGTTCACTGAAATCTGTTTAGAGCAAACAAAAACGGGATTCTGACCCAGAAACACTAATCCTGTGTGGGTGGAGGTTTTAAAAATGTTTGTGCATTTAGAAAACAAAAAGCAATAGCAGAAGAGAAAAAGAAGAGAAAACATTTACTTTAGCAGTCGGGCAATGAACTGATTAGCTGCACAGCCCCATTTGCAGAAGCACACAGTGTACTAAGGATTCATTGGTTTTCCTGTCTGACCACATTTCCCCTATCTGTTTATTATTGTCTGGTAAAAAATGTATTATTTGCAAAATATATGAAATTATAGACTTATAACTGCACTTACAGTCATCAGCAGACTTCGAAAACATGTGCTGCTCTAGAGTTGTAGACAAGGTTTTTGCATGACAATGGCATGAGCCAGAGGCTGGAGCAGCATGTGGTGTAGTAAATATGTCAAAGCTTGTTAATATTTGCAGGTCTTGGCTTGTTATGACCACTGCAACAATACTGTACATGTCTGATGGTGTTAGTTTCAAACTGCTTGCTTCCTATTCAAGCCTTTGTCAAAGTCTGCAACAGCACAGTGCTCTGGGTTAATGGCATGTATGCTGCAATTATCAGAGACAAGTTGACAGGAGTTATTTCCGCTTGAAAAATATGAAAAAAAAACAACATGTTTTTCATTGGCACTAATGCCTTGTAATTGCTACTTGCTGACATCAACCTCATGCGGATAGACATCTTAATACTAGGATCGTCTAGAAATACTAGAATACCATTTGTTGCTTCTATACGTAACAGTTTGCATTTTCCATACAAGCCCACTGACAATTGTTCTATGTGTTGTTCTATAAATTCTATGTGCTGGAACTATTTCTGGTCATTAGGTTACCTCCTCAAGGTTTAAAATGGGCTGAATTATTTTGCCTTTGTAGAAATCAAGTAAATGATGTGATCACCATAGAGATGAAACACTACACATATAATGGTGGATTTACACCATTGAGCCTTGCTCTCAAAAACTGACATAAATGTAACATTGTCTGTGAAGTTGGATTTAAGAAATAAATGCTGAAAGTTAAAATTTTCAAACATGTTTAGCGCCATCGTCTGTCGTTACGGAACATGACATCATGTGGTTGTTTGGTTGGTTGCTTCTAATAGACTTATATTCATTTATGTTAGTTAACTAAGAGAATCAATAACTCAGAGAAAGAGAATGACACTAAAACTAAAAATCAGTCTAAGTGGATCATAGGGCTGCATCGACACCGATCTAATGAAGGCAATCCAGGACCGCTGGGAGACGACCTTACCTGCTGCAGCTCCGCTCCGGACACGAAAGGAGGAAAACAACAACAACTGACCAGCACCAGTCTGTCCATACCCTAACAGTTGTGACAACAGTGTATGTGAAAAATAAATAATAAATCCATTTAAAACTAATTTAAATCCATTTACATGCAGCTAGTTTCTGTTTTTCATCATCACAAAAGAAAAAGTCACTCAAGTAATTCTTTCTTGCTTTTCCTCTTGCGAGAATAAATACTAAACATAGAACTAGTTACGTCTGATAAGATGAAAGTGGTATATTGTACATTTTTCTAGGAAAACTGATGGACTAATTTAACTAGTAAAATACATGTGTCCCAGCCCTTAATAAAAAAGGGTGGAAGTAGAGCCTGAAAATATGGTATGGGTGAACACCGGCATTGGATAATCATGGCTTATCACCGTCTGTTTCTTCAGCACCTGTGGGAGTTTAAATGGACAGCAGTACTACAGCCTCAGGAGATATAACAGCAGTGTGATATTTTTATCTAGTCTCATACGCTTGCATTTAGAGGCAAATCAGTTTTAATTTCATTTTCTTAGAGCAACCCTGCTGAAAACATATATATGTTTAAACAAAGCTATAGTAAATGGCAAATAGGCTGGAGTCTTGCCAGAGGATAGTTCAGCATGAAGATTAGAGGACCCAGGGACTGAAGCACTCACTTTATAAACCCGAAATGATAGTTAAAACTGAACAGTGCCTGTGGTTAGGCCTAAATGCTATTTTCAAAAAGAAAAGAAAAACACATCTGCAGAGTAAATAGGGCATGCACTACAGCTTAGGCAAGTCGTGGTAGAATATTTTGTTCATTTTAGAGGACTGGCTTGCCTCTAGTCTGCACCCATTTTTCCCAGTTCCCAGAAGAAGAGACCACACACTGTAGGCACATTGTGTACCAAACCAGAAACCCACCAAAGTGAAATATGCCAATGTTTTGCTTTTCATCCAAAAATAAAAATAAAAAAATTGAAAGAAATTTAGATTCAGATGTTACATAGTTGTCAGTTAAAAGCTGTTTACATAATTTGCTGGTTCTGATATCATGTGGCTTCTTAATATTTGCAGCCTGGTAATACATGTATAATCCTGGCAATAAATTTGTTTAAATCTATAGTTTTTAGTTTGAATTTGTTTTTGTTTTTTACCAGTTGTGGTGCACGGGTGGTCACCATGACAACTAATTTTATGGATGATATTCTTTTTTACTAAATTGACCGTAATTAACTTGATTTTGGTCATTTAACACAAAACACAGCATTTACAGTAAAAGTTGGTAAGCCAAAAATGAACAGTGAACTTAAAAACAGTTGAAGAATGTTGATTAAAGTGGGAAGCTTTGGCAGATGAATTCATATATTTGTATGATTAAGGAGCTAGTAATATATTTTCTTTTCATGACTTTGAAAAAAAAGGAGTGGTTTTATGGGACTGAATCTTAAACAAATATTTCTTGGGAACTCAACCACTTGTTTTTTATGGGCGAGTGTGTTTTTTCTTGTTAAATTGACGTGGTCGCACAATTTTCTGAAATTTTCAGCAGCTGCTTGATGGAGCTGTTTTGACTGTGCAGCTTTATGGCAACTGGCTGCCCAGAGTGTCATTGTGCCGCCACAAGGTCTATGTGAAACAGGGATTAAAGTATGCACTGCAGTTAGCCATGTGGTCTGCCACATGGAAGGAGTGAAGAAAATCCAAAAATGTAGCTGTAAGCTAAGCTTTAAATTGGCTCTCTTTTCTTCCTTACATTAATGATTCTTCTCCTTGACTTTAATCCTTACCTTGGGTGCCTCAATTGTTCTAACTGCTGATGCAATTGTTGATATCATGTTTCATAATATAAATTTATTAGATTTAGGTTGGCACAAAAGTAAACATCCTTAACAGTTGGGATTGGAATTGATAAGAATTTAAGGATGCCTATTCTGTTATTGATATCATGTATCGATTAAATTCTTCATTGGGTCCCCATTGCCTCACTCAACAATAAAACAACATCACATTCATGCAGATTAGGTGCATGTTGTGGGTCAAATGTTTGTGCATGTTGGAGGTATTTCCCTCTTGGTTGTGATCAGTGTTGGGGTCGTTATTCAAAAAAGTAATTATTACACATATTGCACAGAACAATAAAAGTAATCAAGTACATTACCTAATTACTCCAAGGAGAGAGTAATTCATTATACTACTTGTTACATTACGTTCATGTTATTCTGTAAAATAATTGAAACACACTAACTATCATTTAACGATATAAACAGGCCACACACCAACACAAATCCCTACAGCTATCCCGACAACGTGATCCTATGCATTCATTTCCCTTTAAGCAAAACAATCTGACCATCCTGGGCAAATAGTAAACAAAATTTTCAACCATCTTGGCTGAGGTATCATGTGAGCGTCTCCTGACATTAGCATAGCCATAGTCATTTGCATTACACTTTTAGTATGAAACAAATAACAAAGAGCAGCTTTGCAAGAAATTTGTGAAATAAAAAACCTCAAGTTGCACACATGGAAAAAAAAAAGTTGCGCACATAGAACCAGGCAGTACACAAACCAATAAACAAGTCTGCGTTTCTACAACAACATCAAACTGTAAGCTGATTTAAACACAACTTCTGTATTTAGTTTTTAAGTCTCATACGTTGGTCAATCCAATTGCCACAAAGTCTGTTCCACAAAACACCTTAATTATAATTATGATGATTATAAATCTACCTTTGTATATTTGGGTACTGTGCAATAAGAGCATATATTTTCAAATGAGTAATGACGGTATGTTTCTGTCATTGTGACTGATTCTGCTACATATTGGTGGATATGCTGGCTGATCTTCATGGTGGCACACCGGGGGCATAGATTGGATGTGTTTCTAGAGCCAGAACTTTTTTGACATCTCAAATCTTTCAGGAAAGCACTTGTTGTTACTGTGCTCAGCAGCCCACCCACTGAAAATTCTAGTTTTTAAACTTTGTCTTAACTCATACAACACATTCCAAGTGTCTGGATGTGTTGCAAGTGGATTTTGTTACCTTTGGAAGGAGACAGATTAGCCCACAGACTGCTAACTGTAGTCTCCAGAGGAATCAAATGATACATGATGTAGCTGATATGCTCTACTCCTTAGTAGTTTCCTAGAATTGGCCTTCCTGGTAAGCCCCCAGAGAAGTTACCAAGAAGGCTCCCATTCTGACTTTCTCAGTGTTGTAGGTAAAAGAGCACTGTTTACTTTTTAATGAATACTAAATCATGTGTAGAGTCAAAGTAGAGATGATTTATCTCTGCAGGGAAAGCTAATTTCTCTCAGGGAACAATAACAGAAATTATATGATTGTAAGGAGCATACTTGATATATCTAAAAGCAAAACAAAACAAAAACAAAAAAAACACATCACCTGGCAATAAAAACATTAAAAAAACATGATCAGTTTCATAAAATCATTGCTTGTTTTTTTCTTATCACCTCTATCTTAATAATAATTGGAGGATTAAGAAATAAAAAGCACTAAGCAGTCACAGCTGTTATTTTGTTGACCCTTAATATTCTCCTAGTGCAGAGGCCACCAGCAGACAGGCTGAAAGTTATTGGTAGTGTAATGTATTTATGCTGGGGAGAATGAAGGTATATGAATTTAATCTTGTTTCAGTGTTGTGTTCCACATATTAACTCAACACCCACTTGACAAATAACTTCTGCAGTTCACAAATAAAACTGATTAGACTCAGATTTCTCCATCGACATTGTCTGTGACCAACAATGTAAAATATGCACTTGATATCACAAGCTCATGTACACAACACTGAGACGCAAATAAGAAACAACAAAATCATTTACAGGAATGCCAGGAAGGTTAATGAAACAAGGAACTTTCTGTTATGTAACCGAGCTCTTGTGTAGCCGCAGGCATTTGTTTACTTGAAATTCTGGCAGGAGCAATATGTTGATGCAGAACTTTATTTTGATACATACATACAACAAGCAGAGCCTGATGGTTGAGGTCATAAGCATAAACTCAATCCAATCAAACCTTTAACCATATGCACTTGAAGTATTTGAATATAAAAATGTAAATAAATTCACACATATAATATTTATGAATGTCGTCACATTATCATGTCTGGATAAAACATAAAACAACATTTTATTGAAAACAAAGCATAAACGAACGAAAAACCAATCTTTTGGTAGGTTAAGACTTCAGTACAGTATTTATATTTGGCTTGTGCACAGGTCGTAGAGTCAGATTTAGCATTAGCTGTTGAGGATTGTACCTTATTATACCTTTATGTGCAGAAACAATGTCACATTGGTGTCAATAATTACTGTTATGGTAAACTGAGTGGTACTTGTATAGCAAGTTTCTACTCCAAGAATCCAAAACACAAGCCTCAATCATCTGATCACAGACATTCGTACAAGTGCTTTTTCTAAGTGCTTTTAATCTAACATTCACACAGACACACACACTGATGGATGCTTTGGTTTCAGTATTGTACACAAGGATACTTTGACTTGGTGATTGGAGGTGCCACGGCGCAAACCACTGACCTTCCAATTGGTGGACACCTTGTGCTACTTTCTGCCACCTGTGACAGCTCTCCACCTAATTTGCAACCAGAAAATCAGAACACTAAGTAATATGCTAATACTAGGAACTTTGTCAGGAAACAACATCCTCAGTCTGTGGATGCATTGCACAGACAGGGTGACTGTGGCTAGTGTTATGTAATATACAAATGAGTTACAAGAACTTTACTTAACCAAAACTGGAGCGCAGACTTCCTGTTAACTGCATAATAATAGAAATCATTTGTTAGATAAAAGCTCCTCCTTGAATCGCTACCTTATCGTGGTGGAGGGGTTTGTGTGTCCCAGGGATCCCAGGGGCTATGTTGTCTGGGGGCTTTTTTTGAAAACCTGTGCAAGTTATTGTAAGGAGTTTATGATTGAGGCAGTCTAACTATAGACAAAACAGCTTACATGTGAAAAAGAAATTTTAACGTGTGTGTGTGGATTGTGGTTTGGGACAGTCATTTTTCCACCCTGCTGATATAAAACCAAATGAAAATTCAGTAAACAGGAGTGGGGGGAAAAAAGCAGTTCAGAAATGTTTTTATCTTCAGGCGGCAATAAAGCTCCACTGTGGGAAAGAGACCTGAAATGTGAGTGGTTAGGTTTGGAAGCTACGGATGTTTTTGTAGAACTAATAAGACCACAAACACCAAGACAAACAAATCATTGACAACAGGATGGTTTGGGATGACTAATTGCAGTGTTACTCGAATATAACGTTAACGTTACTTTTCAGGCGAAGATTTTTTTTATTACATAAGGAAGTAAAAGTAAAAATAAGTCTTTCAAGCAGAGGCGGAGCCAGACATTGTAAACACCCGGGGCTTAGCCCTAAAGGGTAATATGCGTGCGGGGGGGGGGTGGAAATGACAAAAAAAACCTGCTGTGAAGTTGAAGATTTATTAGGCTGTGTTGTAAGCTTAAAAAAAAAAAACATAATATGAGAAAAAAAAATATCACATATGTAGCTTAAAAACAGTTTTTTACTTAAACAGCAAGGCAGAACAAAATTAGGGCTGTTTCAAGATACGGGGACTAAACCCCATTTCAACCACACGCAGAACTGATCCAGAATGAAAACAGTAGAATAACAGTTCAAAATCAAGACTACTTCAGGACTTAACCAACAAAGAACCAAAATCAAAACTAGAAGACGGTAGCACTGAAAATCATCACAGATCTGCACTACACTGACAACACCTCTTTATTGTGGTAACATGAGATTGTATCTGCGAGGCTTGAGTTTTGCAAACCTATCAATGACATTTTCAGGGTCAACATTATCCAAGTACTCCTTTTCAATAGATAATATGGCCAAATCATTCAGCCTCTCTTGTCCCATGGTTCTCCTTAGCCACATGTGGAGACGACGCAAGGCACTAAAAGAGCGCTCACAGCTGCAGCTACTGACAGGAATGGTTAGTGCAATTCTAAAGATGACCTTCAGAGTTGGGAACATGTCCTCGTCAAGCAAGTGGAAGGCAGTTGTGATGTCGCAAATGTCCTCTTTTTCCATTTTTCTTTTCATGAAGTTTTTTGCCACAACAAGTTCTTCAGGCTTTATTGTCACATGGTAGTGTGCCGCAATGGGTTTTAAGGCATCTTCGGAAAGGAATGTTGGGGAGGATGGATTGCATGCCTGAATGCCCTCCATTATTTTCTGTCCTGCCCCAGAAAATCTGTCTGCTAGCTCCTGCAACATTCGGTCCAAACAAGGAAAGAATATCTCGTACCTAAACTCTGCTGAGCTTGTGAGATTTGGTGTTGCACCACAGCTGGACTCAAGTACAAATCCTTCAAGTCTTTTCTGTTTGTGTCTTGCCCCCTGAGGAATCTGGATGTTGTAGCTTCCACAAATGTCCATGGCCTTCTCAAATATTTCCTCAGCAGCAGCCTCTGTGCGCAGTTTACTCAGTGTATCAACTACCGACATCTTGTACTCCACAGCTTTGCCCATGTCTAGCCTTTCTCCCTGCAGGTAGCGGTGCAGGCCTTCAGTGGTGCCAAGCAGCTGTGAGAACATGATTAACATGTACACAGTCTTGGGTTTTGACAGCTTGGACAAGATCCCTTTAGCAATAGGAGTGTTTGTGGCTTCGAGAGTTGCTAAAACTGCAGAAATGTTGTTGAGAAGGGCTTTGATGGAATTTACTTGGCAGGCCCATCTTGTGTTAGAGAGCTGAACAAGCTCAGATGCAAACAGTCCAAGGTCCTTTTGCAGTTCCTTAAACTTTGTGTGGTTTACCAGGGAGGTGTTAAAAAATGTGTAGACATTTTCCAAAAGTCCAAAGAAGTCAGAAGCAGCTGGAATAGCCTTGCATGTATGGCAAAGGACAAGGTTGAGCTCATGTGCATAGCAGTGCACATATACTGCTTCAGGGTGTCTCTGTCTGAAACGGGCCTGCACACCACCCACAGCACCACTCATGACAGATGCCCCATCATAGGATTGAGCAACACAAATTAAGTCACTGAGCGTGTGATACTGCAACAGCTCCTCAATAGTGTCTGTAATGCACTGTGCATCAAACCTTTCTAGTTTCCGTAGACCAAGAAAACATTCTTTGACATGGCCTTTACATGACACAAAACGTACACACACTGCAAGCTGCTCCGTGTGCCCATCTCTAGCCTCATCAGCCATAACAGAGTACATCTTAGCTTCCTTCATCTCTTTAACTATATTTCCAGTTATTTCATGTGAAATACTGGTTATCATATCATTTTGTGAAAAATGAGACACATAGGTAGTATGTGAGACAGGACTGTAATTTTTCAAAAATGGATCAAATGTTTTCAGCAGCTTCATGCACTCAAGGAAGTTCCCTTGATTATGACTGGTGGATTCCTGCTCATCGTGGCCACGGAATGGTATTCCTTGTTTTCCAAGGAAACTTGTTACAGCTAAGATCCTGTGGAGATACTGTCGTCTCTCTGAAATCTGTGCTGCGCTTGCTGATCTAAGTTGCTCAACAACGTCACCTTGGTTTTTTGTGGTCTTACAGCTGTGCCAGCAGATCATAGAAGACGAATGGCTAGAACTCTTTTCGTGCTCCCTAAAGGCATTTAAAGCCCTCTTCCAATTGCAGAACCCTGAATGACTGAGGCCATCTTTTTTTAAAGTATTCTGCTTCCCAAAAATGCGACATGAAAAACAGAAAGCCAAGTTCCTCACAACAGAATACTCCAGCCATGTAAACTGTTCAAACCAACTCTTATTAAACGCCCTCTGCTGACCTCCAAACTGGCTCAGCGGATATTGTGGGAGGACATTTTGTCTTGGACCACTTTCTAGAGTTCCTAAATCATCTCCTGCTGCTCCTTCCAGTAAACCTCCTTCAGCTGTCCTTAACGATCCACCTGCTGCTTCCTGCTGTGATGCTGTTGTGTTTTGGTTTTCTCTTGCTTTCCTGATTTCCCCTGACCTCTCTGAATGATCAGAAAGAGAATCATTACTAATTAATGATCCCTCTGTATTTGTCTTTGTGAGTCACAAGTTTGTGCCATATTATTTTTAATTCTACCAAAGTACTCTATTTAGATTCAGAAAAGTTTATATAACTAATTAGCCTTGTTGTGCAAATAAGTTTGCATAACTTAATAAATATAGAATTTGAAAAATAACAAACCTAAAAAGATACACTAGGTACTAGATATGTGTTCTGATGTTTTGGCAAACAACCATTTGACTAACATGTCTGTCTCACCTGGTTCTTGTTCCATTTCTCTTCTGTCCTCATTCTCCTCTCCATCTCCCTCTCTCACCCTCTCTCTCCCTCTTTGTGCTGACAATCAAACCAAACACCAACATCATCAAATATACAGTTGAAACCAGATATTTACATGCTCTTCAGATAAAAACACAAACACTTATTTAAGGTAAAACCTCAAATTAGACTAAATGTTTAATTTATATTTGTTAACTTTAAGAGTAAAGAGAGAAACTATCTGTATTTCTTAATTGCAAATGACACCCAAATTGTATTCAAAATTGAGCCACACTTATGGAGCTCCACAGTTCTTTTCCTGGTGTTTTGTTGACATCTCTTGATTTTCCCATGTCACAGAAACAGGCTCTGTGTTTTGCCTTATATGCAGCTGTGCCACCAATTTACTCACATGGACTCTACTAACCTATCAGAAGCTTCTTCAGCTCAGAATGGAATCGTCTGGAGTTTTCTTATTATTTAACAATAAACTTAGTGTACATGTACTCCTAAATTTGATGAAAGTGATAATAAATAGACAGATCTCTCTCTCTTTATTCTGACATTTAACTAATTCAGAATATATTTCAATATTTATCTAAAACAAAAGTTTACTCTAAATTGATGTTGTACAGTAAAAATGTTTTATGTTTTCTCCCTAAAGTGTAAATATCTGGTTACAAATGTGAATATCCTGCTGTGTACTGAAATCCCTCTTGTTTTGCATAGAAATATACTGAACAACATACAAAGCATAATATATAAAATAACATTTACCTGAGTTTTTTCTTTGAAAGAACCCTCGAATGTCCATTTTTATATTTCAGTGCATTACTGAAACCGAATTAGTCGGGGAGGGTAAGAACTGAAAATATGAAATAAACACACGTAAGCTAAGACTCTCTAAAAAATAGCATTTGTTCGGCTTTTCATTTCACCGTGTGTTGATTCACTTGAAGAGCAAATAACGTAATATTGGTCAAGTGATCAGTTTCATATCAATCTTTCGTGATGCACCGTCATATTTACATTATTTGTACGGTACGAATGATTTGCTTTGGTACCTGGTCAAACTTAAGCTCTCCTCTGTCTGCCTGGCTCCGTCTCTCAGCGCACTCACGAGCAGCAGCTGCCCCGCCCCCTCGCTCAGTCGCTTAGTGCCTGAGCTTGGATCATACCAATATCAGGGGGGGGGGATTCACGCACAGTCGTAAATTCCCACAGTGTGCACTATGTGCTTCGAATATTGTGTGTACTTTTTGTTTTATACAGTTGTCAGCCAGGCATCTAACTATGAAAAAATTACACTCCAAAATACCCCGGGCTTCTGACAAAACAACCCGGGCTTAAGCCCCGTAAGCCACCCCCCCGCTCCGCCCCTGCTTTCAAGTACTGCCAGCCTTAGTGTTGGTTGTCAGTATGGGAAACCGAGCGTATGACTCAAATTGTCAAACTGAACAGCAAGTGGTCTGGAATGTTAATTGGGTTAGTGTTTGGCCTCTCCTTCTTCTTATGATGTGTATAATCAGCTATCTGTTGCAAATGGCAGCTTGATTTGATTTAAATTGATATGAGAGTGTAAAGTGTCTTGTTGGTCTGTTATAATGAAGCTGGTTAAGGATTGTTTTAGGTCTTTAATCTATTGTCACAGTCCTGGCTGTATGCAAGTCTGAATGCTTGTGGTGGATTTGGCTTGCTTCTTGGACGATTCATTATTTTCTGTCTTCTGGTTACAGTGTAATGGCACTGACAAAGTGTTTAGGTCAAGAGCTGTAATTGGCTTTATGCACGAAACTATCCATTATACAACTCTCTAACCACAGTATTTACTGCTTTCTAGGCAGTAAAACTGAAATCCTCACTGAGACAGAGGAAAAAAAAGATGTATACACACAAACAGGTCAGCTCAGTTATGCTGGTGGATGGCTTTGTGGATAAGCCTCTTGAAATGAAAAAGCTAAACGTGCCCTCAAAACTTTGATTAATTTCAGACTAAAATTAAATGACAGCTGCAAATTAATAATTATGTTGTTGTTCAGAATACAGCATTTATTTAACTTGCTTCAAACTACTATTTATTAGAGCAATTTATGTAATGAGCAATTTATGTCTAATCTCTTGGGTTAGGATTAGCAATTTTTAATCATAAATATTTTACGTACTGAACCAAGTGAAAAGTGTTTGACTCACAGCTAGCAACATGAAATTTCAATTTAACTTCAGGGAGATTTGAAGTTGATATGCTTAAACGACACTCATTTGTAGGTACCGTTCTGCACTGTGAAGGAATTACAAACACACTTAAGCTCTAGCTAGCAGGTATACCATGTTTCTATTCCCATTCTCCTATTTTCCTTTCTTTTGTAATCCACATCTCCCTGATATGTGATGATCCTTTCCCCCTCAACAGGTTAGTAGGTCAGAACACTCATCACATCAGAGTGCACCCATTCTGTGCAGTTGTGTATGCACACACAAACACACACACACAGATGTCTGGTCTGATTACAGGTGACCTATATTGCTCTCTGTGATTCAGGGTGATGCTGTGATTTTCAGCACTCTCACAGAAAACAACTTCCTCTTGTCTTTTTTCAAGCACAAAATGATGAATTGCCCAAACTCTTACATATATATATTTGAACCAGAAAAGACTGAACATCTGTCTAAGTGTTTTGTCAAGCTTTGTTGAATCTGACAGGTTTTATAAAACTGAACCTAGATAACTACACAAACATGATTGTGTCACATGATAATCTGATAATTAAGACCTATTTAAAACATTGTTTATTATTTTTAATGCACTGATATAAATCTCTTTCTAGCTTAGCAAAACAACACCTTTCTTGCATTTTCTTTTCCAATTGCTCAGCCAAGTAAAATGTGGCTTTCCTGCAGAGTTCTTTGTGGACCTAACCTCCTCATCCTAACTTCAGTAATACTTAAACAAACAAGTTATTGCCATCTAATATCTTGTTCGCAGCAGGGAGTAGGCAGAGGAGAGGGAGATTTTGCATGAGGGATTATGTATCCGGGGAGAAGCAAAGCAATTCTTTCTTCCTGTTTAGGCTGTTGTCATATCATATTAGCTCTTTAAGAAATAAAAATATTGACTCACTCTCCTTTTAAAAATGGCTTCTTTTTTTTAAAAAAAAGCTCTCTCAGTTATCTCTAGAAAATTCCTGCAGTAAAGTAAGCAAACAAAACCTCTTATTGACACATACAGCGATGCTAAACTTCAACACTAGACACCAGCAGGTCCAGAGCAACATATCGTTCCAGAGAGAGTAGTGGTTCCACTGAGTTGAGCCTGTCTCTAAAGGGGGGCTTTGTACAGTAAAGGTACAGTAAAGGCTACTTGAGAAGCAGGCATGCTTCTCATTGAACACTTGCTTTGGTTTCTACTTTGGAAGAATCTTGCAAAAGTTATGTAATGAACCTGGAAGACAAACACTGCTTGTTTACACTGCAGACACTAAGCAATATACCCTTCAGGCTTCAGTCTGTCTTTAGTTGTTACTGGGTTAGTCACCCAAAATAATGAAGCACCATACACTGAATATGAATATTTGAAAGATGCCAAAGTTCTTTATGGGGCTGCAAAGTCTGGTGTATAATTAATTGTTTGTGCATTTGGTAAAAATTGTTGTTTTAATTGGTGTTTAATAGTCTGAGCATGTGGTTATAGCCACAGTGGAATACAGACCACTGCTGTTAATCAGTTTCTAGCAGAGTGCAGAATAAAAGGCTAATTTGTTATGTTTACTTCCACTGTGCAAAAATTTGTTTACACATAAAAATGTCTTTGTTATTGAGTTGATGTAGGCATTATGCATTATGCAAAGCTAAATATATACATTGCACAGTAAGTTCTCAAAGCTATCCCTAGTGAGGTGTATGTCTTATACAGATTACAATAATGCTGCATTTGCATGGCTATGAAACACAATATGGTTTGTGTGTGTGTGTCTGTTTATTTCTTATATTTGGCTGATATTGGAAGTACATCTATTTTGACACTGCTCACTCAAACTGAACAGTTGATTGAATGTTTTACAGCCAGCACTCATATCATAGAGGCCCTGTTTACCCAGCGCATTCTTCCACCCACCTCAGCTGTCAGCAGACCAGCCGCACTGGTATAACTTTACACTCAGCTGACTGATGGCAAAATGAAACTGCCCATTTACTGCTCTCCTCCCTTCTCTTATTCATGTAGTTACACTGTTGAGGTGGATCATTTTCCTCAGCACACCCCTTCTCTTGTCCTCTTTGGCCTGTCAACTTCTGTTAAGGATAGCAAGTAACTGAAACTGTCTGAAAATGTGACAGTGTGGTTACAGGCCTCCAGCTCCTGTTTCTAAAAAATGCTGAATAATGATTTTCAAATGGGAAATTTTTGTTTTGACTTTGTTTCAAACTGACTAGGGTTGGCATTCACTTAGCTTTAGCATCACTTTGGGTTCTTGGCTAGCTTAGCTTTAGCATGCTATCTGTGCAGATACTTGCAAACAGCTAAAGTTGTGTTAACAGCATAATGCAGTTGTTTCTGTCCTGGATGTTGTTTCCACTTTACCATCCCACTATTGATCTTTTGTGCAGTAAAAATAAAAGTAATGTCTTTATCGACACTATAAACTGCACCACTATTTTGCCCCTACTTTCTAGTAGTTAAATTACTGCATTACTAAAAAAATGTAATGTGATAACAATAAGTGTTACTTATATAAGTAAGTGGTACTTATTAAGTAACCTCTACAAGCTCTCTTCCACAAGCTCTCTACTCTTACTGTAGATCACAATGTCATCCGCAAACATCAAAGTCCATAGAGACTACTGACTGACCTCATTTGTCAACCTCTCCATCACCACTGCAAACAAGAAGGGGCTCAGAGCAGATCCCTGCTGTAACCACAGCCCTACCTTGAACCCTTATGTCATTCCTACCACAAACCTCATCACTGCCTTGCCTACATGTCCTGCTCCACCCTCACATGCTTCTCCCCCAGTCCTGGCTTCTTCATGCAGTACCACTTTCTCCAAGACATCTTAATTTCTAGGGGAGAAAGCCTGTATGTCATGCTGACTTAATGCCTTTTGCAGCTATTGTGTTATAGTTGAAGACAGAGCTTTTTTATTTATTGTTTACATTAATTACTTTTTTAGATTGACACTGTTGTTTTTCTTTTGTTTTTGTGTTTTTTGTGGACAAGTGTAACAACAGTCTGTGTCTTTTGTTTAAACATGTTCCTCATCAAAAGTAATTTCTCTCTTACGGTGTCAAATTGCTGAACTGCTCTTTCTGGCTCTTTTGTATTTCCTCTGCCTGATAAGAATTTCAGCAAAACTGTTTATACCTCATATGGATATGGATGTTTGGCTATTTACACAGCTTTGTATACTTGATTCTTCTAATATCAAGGCTGAGAAATAAAAGCCTTGTAGCATTTTTCCATACGGTCCGTCTCACATGTATTATTACCCTGTTGCTGTTCATCATATCTTTTTTCACTGCTTTAGGGGATAATAAAATGTTAAATGTAATAAAATTAAACTGAAACCAGTTGTTGAATCAGTGTCTTTGAGGCACATTTGTACTGTTCCATCCATAAAATCATAAATATTCTAATAACAACTAGATGAAGTGTGAAATGCTGTAAAATGTAAAAAAGCAAAGCTAAGAAGGGGTAAGCATTTTTTACATTCATTACATCTTCTATCCAGTTGCACTCACAGTTACGCTATGTTGTATTTGCAACTAACAGTAAATCTACAGCCATACATTTTTGTTGACTGGAGAGCCTCTTTTCAGCCACAACATCAACAGCATATACCTAATATTGTCTTGGAAACACTTTGGTAAGAGGCTGCAGATCTTTTGGGCTGACTTTGCCCTGACTTTGTGTTAAACTAATCCTAAAGTAATAATGGTATTTCTAACTACTGATATACCACAACTTTATCCTTTCAACAGCTGCTGAAAGTTAGGGAACCTAGCTGCTATCGGATATTTATATAGAGATCCTCCAGCTTCAAACTGTATCACCCTTCAAGGACCTGCAGTTCAAAAAAGCACCCCTCCGACAGCCAAACCCATCTGTCCTCTGATTGGATTGTTACATTTGTGATTGACATGACATTCACCAATCAGATGAAAGGACGAAAAATAGGGTCAAAGTTCGTACTTGTAACTTGTAGGGTTTATTTTGGCTAAGTCCACACACAAATTCTTTTTACACATACAAATCTTTTTTACACACACACACACACACACACACAAATTCTTTTTACACATACAAATCCTGATTTACAAGTATAAAACTGATTTACAAGTACAAAATATTTATGACCACATTTTGAGCCCATAAAAATGTCCTTGTCTTTGGGAAGTGTAGTTACCTTGGGAGTAGACTGGACAGAGGTACCTGTTCTGGAGTTTGGTGCGTGATACATTGAAAACATACACAGGTATGATGGGACCCAAGGCTTTAAAACTGAAGACTTTATCATATTGAGACAATAAATGTTACTCAATTCACTTGTCTGTTGGTTTTTAATGTTGTGGCTTATTAGTGTAAATGCAACATCAAAGTGTTCAGGGCTCTAAAATATCACTAATTCTACTTCTTTTTAGACAGCAGCTGCAACAGCTACTGCATATCCTGCCCCATTGACTTCAACCATGTATCACTGGACAATACACTACCAACATTCAAACAATATGTGGACTGTCCCACCAGGGGAGAGAAAACTTTAGACTTACTGTATGCTAACGTCAAGGATGCATACAGCTCCTCCTCCCTCCCCCCACTTGGTAGGTCAGATCATAACCTGATTCACCTCACCCCCCGCTATGTGCCAATTGTGAGGAGGGAACCTGTGACCACCAGGACTGTTAGGAGGTGGTCAGAGGAGGCAATAGCGGAACTACAGGGCTGTTTCGAGGTGACCGACTGGGAAACACTCTGTGAGCCTCACGCCGAGGACATCAATGGGCTTACTGAGTGTATCACAGACTACATAACTTTCTGCACCGACTCCATTGTTCCAGCTCAGACTGTTCATTGTTACCCAAATAACAAGCCGTGGGTGACTAAGGACATCAAAGCCCTCCTCAACAACAAGAAGAGGGCTTTCAGAGGGGGCAACAAAGAGGAGGTGAGGAAGGTCCAGGTGTTACTAAAGGACAAGATCAGAGAGGCTAAGGACAATTACAGGAGGAAGCTGGAGTGGAAACTCCAGCAGAACAGCATGAGAGAGGTGTGGAGGGGCATGAAGACCATCACTGGATTCAGGCCAACCAACAGCAGGGGAGCTGAGGGAGGTGAGAATAGAGCCGACGAGTTGAATCTGTTTTTCAATAGATTCGACACCACAGTGTCTGCTCCCACCCCCACAACCTCACCTGCAGTCAGCCTGGAATCCAGAGCCACACCACTGTGCCAGCCTCTCTCTTCACATGTTGCCTCCTGTGAGATTCCTGACACCCCTCCCCCACCCATCACCTTCACTCAATACCAGGTTGAGATGCAAATGAGGAGACTTCACTCAGGCAAGTCTGCTGGACCAGACGGAGTGAGTCCCCTTGTCCTCAAGGCCTGTGCCCCCCAGCTGTGTGGAGTCTTTCATAAACTGTTTATGCTGAGTCTGAGTCTGCAGAGGGTCCCGGTGATGTGGAAGACATCATGCCTCGTCCCTGTACCAAAGACGCCTCGTCCCAGTGGCCCCCAGGATTACAGGCCCGTGGCACTGACCTCCCACATCATGAAGACCCTGGAAAGGCTCATCCTGGACCAGCTGCGACCCATAGTAAGACCACATCTGGATCCCCTTCAGTTCGCTTATCAGCCTCGTCTCGGAACAGAGGACGCCATCATCTACCTGCTCAATCGTGTCTACACCCATCTGGACCAGCCGGCGAGCACTGTGAGGGTCATGTTTTTTGACTTTTCCAGTGCTTTCAACACCATCAGGCCGACCCTCCTGGGTGATAAGTTAGCAGCGATGCAGGTGGATGCTTCTCTGGTGTCCTGGATTGTTGATTACCTGACAGGAAGACCACAATATGTACGTCTCCCACAGTGTGTGACTGACAAGGTGATTAGCAACACAGGGGCACCACAGGGGACTGTCCTCTCCCCCTTCCTCTTCACCCTCTACACCACAGACTTCAGCCACTGCACAGAGACCTGCCATCTTCAGAAGTTTTCTGATGACTCTGCGGTGGTTGGATGCATCAGCAGGGATGATGAGACAGAGTACCGGGCTGTGGTCGACTCCTTTGTCACGTGGTGTGAGCAGAATCATCTGCAGCTCAACGTGGCAAAGACCAAGGAACTGATCGTGGACTTCAGGAAGACCAGGAAACACTTGACCCCTGTTTCAATCCAGGGGGTCAGTGTTGACATTGTGGAGGACTATAAATACCTTGGAGTACACATTGACAATAAACTGGACTGGGCTAAAAACACCACAGCACTTTACAGGAAGGGCCAGAGTCGTCTCTATTTTTTGAGGCGACTGAGGTCCTTCAACATCTGCCAGAAAATGCTGAGGATTTTCTATGAGTCTGTGGTGGCCAGTGCGATCCTCTATGCTGTTGCATGCTGGGGGAGCAGGCTGAGGGTCGCAGATGCCAACAGACTTAATAAACTGATCCGTAAGGCCAGCAATGTTGTGGGGATGGAGCTGGACTCCCTCAAGGTGGTGTCGGAGAGGCGGATGCTGTCCAAGATAAAGACAATGTTGGATAACACCTCCCACCCACTCCATGACATGTTGGTCAGTCACAGGAGCTCGTTCAGTGAGAGACTGAGATTACCGAAAAGCACCACTGAACGACACAGGAAATCATTCCTGCCTGTGGCCATCTCCCTGTACAACGCATCCACTTAACACACTGTTTGCTGCTACAACTACACATGTTTCTTTTCCAAATATTTATTTATAAGTGACTTATGTATGTATGTATGTATATATATGTATATATTGTACTATTCTTAGTTAGTGTATTGTCTGTCTTGTCTTAATGTTGGTTTAAAATGGAGCACTGTAACAAAAAATAATTTCCCCCAGGGATCAATAAAGTATTCTGATTCTGATTCTGATTGATTCTGATAAGATTAAACCCAGCCGAGATGCTGCAACACAGCTGGATGAAAAGATGTAAAGACACACTACAGTACTTTTTTGCCATCTGTTTTGCTAATACATTATACTTATGCATTTATTTATGGATTCCTGTTGTGGAATGTATGAGACATATTCCTGTGCTCTTTAGTTACCATGCAGGATTTTACTTTTTACTTATTGGTGCTGTCTTTGAGCTCGAGTCTTAAATTTATATCTTGGGTTAGTTGGCTGCATTCTGTGACTTTGCTGATTCAGGAAGACAGAACACAGTGACCTGGCACATGGTTGGTGTAACTCTTTGGCTCTTAATTTTGCTCCATGAAGGCTTATAGTTGTGACACTTTTGTTGTGTCCGCAAATAATACTGAGTTGAAGTGTTTTGTTTGCTAAAGTTGTAATCTATTCTGTTCATTATATCTGCAATTAAAAACATGAAAAATAGATGTTTAGACAAATTAGACTAAATTAGACAAAATGTGTTTGGATGAACAAGAGTAAGTTGTGTGTGGAATGTAGATGGACTTAGATGCAGACCACTGCAGGCAAAACTTTAGACAAAAAGTGAGCCATGAGCAAAAAACACAAACACAACACACTGGGACACATCGCTGGGCTGATGTGTCGATATAATTCTATTTTATTATCATAATTATTTTCTTTTTGACACTATAATTATGCTGGCCATGGGCCAAGTTGAAGGGCTGTTGTGCATGTCTCTGAAAAAGCTGGGGCAGAAAAGCTAAGAGAGAAAATGAAAAAGAAACTAGAAACAAATGCAGCAAAATGTGTCAAATTAACCAATATGTCGGAGCAGCTGCAGCTTCTGCTGATCCATGAACAATAGTACCTGCAAAACCTAGTAAAATTAGTGAAATTATTCCTATTATATAATGCGATTATGTGACTTATTATTGCTATATTTCTGTGTTTTCCATATAGTACTGCACTGTTTTGACCAATCATTGTGGGCCATTTGGACAAGAAATGCCAGAGCTGACTGTTTTGTCCTGGTCCGGACCTGATGCAATGCAACACCTTAACAAAGTACACAGGGCGTACTGACTATATAAGCAGCAGAAGGGTACAAGACATCGGTACAGAGAATCAGGAAAATACAATGGTAAAGAAAGGAAGCATCGAAACAAGAAGGATGTACAACCAGAAACGGCTTAACAGGTCTGAAAGAAAGTGACTGGACTTCCTTTTTTTTTTCTTTCATGAAGACCATTCACCTCTCATCCCGAGCCTTTTTATTTAAAAATTTGCCATGGAAAAAAATAAAGAGTGCTAAAGAAAACAGGTCAGGGAGTTCAACATGATATTATGCTTTGTATGTTTAAATAAGAAATGCAGATTTGTCCTTAATGCCAGTGCACTTTTTTTTCTCCACACATTCTTTCCCACTCTCTTCAGGATGCATTCTCACCCCCCAGCTGTGGTCAGTACCGATCAGTTACACTGATGTTTGTGTCTGTGCGTGTTCTGTGTTGTGAAGCTTGACTCACATATCTTTAATACATTTAAAGACATGACATTGTGACTGTCAGCTTGACCTAAAACTCGTATATGATTGTAATTCCCATGTCCCCAAGAGATGACTGAACAAAGAGAGGATCCAATTTCTGTATGTTATCTCAGAACCTGAACTGTCTCCAAGACCAGTAGACTACATTAAGACCCGCAGCACCATTCTATGGATTTAGACCACTGTGCTACTTCAAATGTTTTGAATAAAATAAAGGAGAATATAACTGAACTTCAACACTAGAGTAACAAATTTCACCTGAGGATTTACTTTAGGTGATGCACAGTATGGGTATTTCTGAGACAAAAACAAAGCAATTTTCACCTCAGCAGGGGTGATTCATGAGGACAGAAATTCATCTGCAGCTGTTCCAAGCTGAAGTGTAATGTATTGTCCTCTACTACAGAACATGCCACCTCAAACAGTGCATCACACAGTCACATTATAACAAGTCAAAGAAGAAAGAGTCATATATGCGTGCGTGTGTGTGTGCGTGCGTGCGATCCTCAAACTCAGGTTGTCATGGCCGTTTGAGAGTTTTGTGCAGTCTTTTGGTTGATCCTAGGAGGGCACTGGTCTGAACAGAGACCTCTGATATGGTTCTCTTCTGCACTTTGTCATCCACTATATCTGGTTGGTTGGCCAACAGCTGCTTGTCTGTCTGGAACTGGAAGTTCCACAGGTGCTTCCCTGTTGCTCTCAGCCACCTTTGGTGGTATCTTTTCTGTCACTTCTAAACTATATGCGGCACAGATGTTTCTGTATTCTAAGTGCATTATTCCCATATGCTTCAATAAGACAGTCATAGTCCATGTTCCACAGAAACACCAGCTCATCAGCTTTAATGACTATCAGCCCATAGCCCTTATTCATCAAAACTTTCATCACATCCTCCCTGCCTGTCACCATGGACCGTCTACTATTTGCACACCGCCCCAGCAAATCCACAGATGACACCATTGTCCACTTGCTCCTCTCCATTTTTGCCCACTTGGACACAATGAAAGGGGCTTATTCTAGACTGCTATTTATAGATTACAGTTCAGTATTTAACATGATATTTCCCTTCAGGCTGGCAAATAACTGAGTGACCTTAGCTTGGAGATCCCATGTAGTTGGATCCTAAGTTTCCAGACTTGGTGATCATACTGGCTGACCACCAAGTGGCTTCTCACCTTCAGCACTGTACTCCCCCAAGATTTTGAGTTGAGCCTTCTTCTCTACTCCCTCTCCCTATGACTGTGTGGCTGCGTCATCACCATCTGAAAGGGCAGCTGCACCTGATGGACCACTTGACCTTCAGCAGGATAGTCCATTCACCTGAGAGAAGTGCCAACCCCAGCCGTCACATTGAGCAGGTCATAATCATCCAGGCGGATCATAAGGGATTCCAGTCACTCTAACAGAAGACTGTTCTCTATGCTCCCATCAGGGAGACACTACCATGTGCTCTGATTGATTGATTGATTAGCATTCAAATATCTCAGTGAATACAGAATAAAGATTACCACAAAGCAAGAAAGCACGAGAAAAGGCTAATCAAAAGGTATTGGCTGAAGCATATGCTTATTACGCCAACCCTTTTAACAAAAGATTTTTTAGCATGCAGCTCATATACATAGGGCTCGAAGCAAAGAGTAAAAGAAAACAAAGCAAACAAACAAACAAACAAAAACAAAACAAACAGACATCAAAAAAAACTTTCCACCTCAGATGAGTAACTACATTAACTTAAATTTCATTAAAATAATCAAAGCAAAATAAGCAAGAGTTTCAGTATTATTATTTTGGCTCCTTTCATTCTTGATTTATATATTTTTCTAATACTCTATTTTTAAACACATTTTTAAACAAGGAAAATGAACTACAACTTTTTAATCACTGTCATAACTACTCACAAGTTAACTCCTCTAACAGAAACACATCTCTGCTTTATGTTTGTACTTATCTTGTTTTTCTAAAGAAATCTGTTCCCCTTAAGTCATATTGACTCTCTGTGACTTTAAACAGCTTCTGAGTACTGCGGCAAAGCAAGTTATTTTGTGCTTTATACATTACCTGTGCCATTTTATATTCAACTAAATCATAAAATTTCAGGGTATTCAGATTAATAAACAAAATGTTAGTTGGTTCTATGTACTTTGATTGATTTATAATTCTTATAGCTCTTTTGTAACTTGAAACTAGGAAGAGTATTTGTTTTATATGCATTACCCCATATCTCTAGACAATAAGTCATATATGGAAGCAACAGTGCTGGCTATGAAGACAGTAAGAAGGAAGTAATGAGGAGGGGCTTATACTCCTAGACCATCAGGGCAAGTTCACCTGACCCACTATCTACCACTAGTCAACTAAGTCCTTGACTATAGTTGTGATACTAGTTAGGTAAGTTAGTGAATATTTGAATAAATAACTAAATAAATGAAATTCATCTCCATTTGTCTTCTTCAGTGTCTTCTTTATTTGTGTACAGGTGGACTTTTACATATGCATTTAAATGCACTTTATATTTATACAATGATATATGTGGCAAATAAATCTGAATTTGAAAAAAAAATGTTGAAAAAGAATAACATGGTCTCTATTTACATCCTTTATATAAAATCTATGGTTTCATCCCAAGAAAGCTGTGTTCAATGCATTTTGACAAACACTTCACGAGGTACCTCGAGAACAATGAAAACTGTCATCTGAGCAGAATTTTCACTAGATCCCACAAAAGTAGTCGAGTCAGGAACACCTTTTTTAGCTTGAGGTGGTCTCTGCACAGTTTTTACAACACACACTGTGTTCTTTCAAACATGATGTTGGACAACAGAATGAATGTATAAGTATTATCTTCCCTCATACTTCAAAAAAGAGCTCAGCCTTAGGGAATAACCCACACTTGGTATCATGGGAAAAGCAAAATGTAAGGGCTCTGATACCCTCAACTGAAACTTGAGGATGGTATTCCTTCACCTCCATTGCATGCATGTTAGTCTTTTATTGCAGTATAAAAGGCAACAGGTACGATGCAAACTAATTTCCCATGCAATCCACTAGAGAAGCAATGAATGTTGCCATATTGCCTGAAAGAGTAAATGAAAGTATTTTTGGTTGTTTTGTTTTGTCTTCTCTTGCAAGTTTTAGTCTAACCTATAGGTGAAATAAACAAAAAAGCTTTGAATCCAGTAAGGCAACTGAAAGATAGCTCTAAATCAGCTCTAAGTTCATCTTGCACTGTACCAAGAACCTAAGGGCATTGGGTTGAACATTCTGTAAAGGTTCTGATGAAAGGTTGCTCTGCTGTGAGATTAATGGCTTTTATGGTCAGCCCATATTATTCTGCCTCAGCAAGAGCTAGGCTATTTAAAAAAATGTTTTTTTTTTTTTTTACTGAAACCCCCCCACCCCTCCAAAAAAAACCCAAATAAACTGGAAAGTGTTAGTTCAATTCTGGCAATTAGAGAGGTCAGGATTTATCCTGGGCAATAAAATCTGGCTCACAGCCAATTTTACCAGTTTTTACAAGAGTTTGGGTTTAGGTCAGAGGAAGCCAGGTCAGCACAAACCTCTTTTAGCAATACTTTTTCACAATTATTTTCAAATAACTTGGTAGATATGCTATTCTCTTGAGATTCAGTGTTACTCGAAAAAACAATCAAACAATGCAAAATGGAACGACTTTATGCCCTTTCTACATGTAGATGCACGACCTTGTATGAACTGAGGATGAGAGATGTGTGAAGGTTTTGGCCTTACTACTGTAGAATGTTGTTGACTCTTGTGAAAGCACAATGGGACACAGTACTGTGCCAGCTTGGCAACCTGCTATTTTGATCAGACTTCGGTAGGTGTTAAATTATATGACAGTCATGTGTGGGGGTGAGATTGTGTGAAATAAACTTTCAGAGTGAGCTAGAGGTGAAAAAAAAGAGAAAAAAACGGACGAAATGCTGACAAGTGCTAGTTGTTTCTAAGTGATCCAAATGGCTGTGATGATGTGATCTCATATTCTGTTCCAAGGACGGTCATAGAAACACACGGCAGTAACGAGTAATATGATCTTCCAGAATGCTAGTTAAATAGTTCACTCATTTGTTATTTAGTTCTGAGAAGCAGCTATGTCATGTGGCTGTTGTATAGAAAAAGCCCAATGAATGAAAAACTAGAATAAAAAGGATTTTACATGCTGCAACAAACATGAATCAATTTTATTGGAATTCCATGTGAAAGACCAATACAAAGTGTTGTACACGTGAGAAGTGGAACGAAAATCATACATGATTCCAAACATTTCTTACAAATAGATAACTGCAAAGTGGGATGACAGAAGTTGGAGTCACTTGATTTAAATTTTAACTGGCACAATTTGCTTCTGGCATAATTGTCAGTCAGCATGGAAGCTGAGGTTGCAGAGGTTTAAAATGTTATGTTTTAGTTAATCTATTATATCTAATAATCTTTTTCCCCCCCTCAAGGAGATAGTGACTATTAACAAAAACAAAACATTTGAGCACTTTAAAGCTTCAGAAAACATATATATATATATATGTGTGTGTATATGTATATATATATATGTATATATATATATATATATATATATATATATATATATATGTATGTATATATATATATATATATATATATATATATATATACACATATATATATATATATATATGTGTGTATATATTAGGAGTGCAACAATACTCGTATCGATATTGAACCGTTCGATACAGTGCTTTCGGTTTGGTACGATATGTATGAATAATATATAATATTTTTAATTTATTTATTATCAACTTTCCTTCTGACCAGAGGCGGAGCCAGACATTGTAAACACCCGGGGCTTAGCCCTAAAGGGTAATATGCGTGCGGGGGGGGGGTGGAAATGACAAAAAAAACCTGCTGTGAAGTTGAAGATTTATTAGGCTGTGTTGTAAGCTTAAAAAAAAAAAACATAATATGAGAAAAAAAAATATCACATATGTAGCTTAAAAACAGTTTTTTACTTAAACAGCAAGGCAGAACAAAATTAGGGCTGTTTCAAGATACGGGGACTAAACCCCATTTCAACCACACGCAGAACTGATCCAGAATGAAAACAGTAGAATAACAGTTCAAAATCAAGACTACTTCAGGACTTAACCAACAAAGAACCAAAATCAAAACTAGAAGACGGTAGCACTGAAAATCATCACAGATCTGCACTACACTGACAACACCTCTTTATTGTGGTAACATGAGATTGTATCTGCGAGGCTTGAGTTTTGCAAACCTATCAATGACATTTTCAGGGTCAACATTATCCAAGTACTCCTTTTCAATAGATAATATGGCCAAATCATTCAGCCTCTCTTGTCCCATGGTTCTCCTTAGCCACATGTGGAGACGACGCAAGGCACTAAAAGAGCGCTCACAGCTGCAGCTACTGACAGGAATGGTTAGTGCAATTCTAAAGATGACCTTCAGAGTTGGGAACATGTCCTCGTCAAGCAAGTGGAAGGCAGTTGTGATGTCGCAAATGTCCTCTTTTTCCATTTTTCTTTTCATGAAGTTTTTTGCCACAACAAGTTCTTCAGGCTTTATTGTCACATGGTAGTGTGCCGCAATGGGTTTTAAGGCATCTTCGGAAAGGAATGTTGGGGAGGATGGATTGCATGCCTGAATGCCCTCCATTATTTTCTGTCCTGCCCCAGAAAATCTGTCTGCTAGCTCCTGCAACATTCGGTCCAAACAAGGAAAGAATATCTCGTACCTAAACTCTGCTGAGCTTGTGAGATTTGGTGTTGCACCACAGCTGGACTCAAGTACAAATCCTTCAAGTCTTTTCTGTTTGTGTCTTGCCCCCTGAGGAATCTGGATGTTGTAGCTTCCACAAATGTCCATGGCCTTCTCAAATATTTCCTCAGCAGCAGCCTCTGTGCGCAGTTTACTCAGTGTATCAACTACCGACATCTTGTACTCCACAGCTTTGCCCATGTCTAGCCTTTCTCCCTGCAGGTAGCGGTGCAGGCCTTCAGTGGTGCCAAGCAGCTGTGAGAACATGATTAACATGTACACAGTCTTGGGTTTTGACAGCTTGGACAAGATCCCTTTAGCAATAGGAGTGTTTGTGGCTTCGAGAGTTGCTAAAACTGCAGAAATGTTGTTGAGAAGGGCTTTGATGGAATTTACTTGGCAGGCCCATCTTGTGTTAGAGAGCTGAACAAGCTCAGATGCAAACAGTCCAAGGTCCTTTTGCAGTTCCTTAAACTTTGTGTGGTTTACCAGGGAGGTGTTAAAAAATGTGTAGACATTTTCCAAAAGTCCAAAGAAGTCAGAAGCAGCTGGAATAGCCTTGCATGTATGGCAAAGGACAAGGTTGAGCTCATGTGCATAGCAGTGCACATATACTGCTTCAGGGTGTCTCTGTCTGAAACGGGCCTGCACACCACCCACAGCACCACTCATGACAGATGCCCCATCATAGGATTGAGCAACACAAATTAAGTCACTGAGCGTGTGATACTGCAACAGCTCCTCAATAGTGTCTGTAATGCACTGTGCATCAAACCTTTCTAGTTTCCGTAGACCAAGAAAACATTCTTTGACATGGCCTTTACATGACACAAAACGTACACACACTGCAAGCTGCTCCGTGTGCCCATCTCTAGCCTCATCAGCCATAACAGAGTACATCTTAGCTTCCTTCATCTCTTTAACTATATTTCCAGTTATTTCATGTGAAATACTGGTTATCATATCATTTTGTGAAAAATGAGACACATAGGTAGTATGTGAGACAGGACTGTAATTTTTCAAAAATGGATCAAATGTTTTCAGCAGCTTCATGCACTCAAGGAAGTTCCCTTGATTATGACTGGTGGATTCCTGCTCATCGTGGCCACGGAATGGTATTCCTTGTTTTCCAAGGAAACTTGTTACAGCTAAGATCCTGTGGAGATACTGTCGTCTCTCTGAAATCTGTGCTGCGCTTGCTGATCTAAGTTGCTCAACAACGTCACCTTGGTTTTTTGTGGTCTTACAGCTGTGCCAGCAGATCATAGAAGACGAATGGCTAGAACTCTTTTCGTGCTCCCTAAAGGCATTTAAAGCCCTCTTCCAATTGCAGAACCCTGAATGACTGAGGCCATCTTTTTTTAAAGTATTCTGCTTCCCAAAAATGCGACATGAAAAACAGAAAGCCAAGTTCCTCACAACAGAATACTCCAGCCATGTAAACTGTTCAAACCAACTCTTATTAAACGCCCTCTGCTGACCTCCAAACTGGCTCAGCGGATATTGTGGGAGGACATTTTGTCTTGGACCACTTTCTAGAGTTCCTAAATCATCTCCTGCTGCTCCTTCCAGTAAACCTCCTTCAGCTGTCCTTAACGATCCACCTGCTGCTTCCTGCTGTGATGCTGTTGTGTTTTGGTTTTCTCTTGCTTTCCTGATTTCCCCTGACCTCTCTGAATGATCAGAAAGAGAATCATTACTAATTAATGATCCCTCTGTATTTGTCTTTGTGAGTCACAAGTTTGTGCCATATTATTTTTAATTCTACCAAAGTACTCTATTTAGATTCAGAAAAGTTTATATAACTAATTAGCCTTGTTGTGCAAATAAGTTTGCATAACTTAATAAATATAGAATTTGAAAAATAACAAACCTAAAAAGATACACTAGGTACTAGATATGTGTTCTGATGTTTTGGCAAACAACCATTTGACTAACATGTCTGTCTCACCTGGTTCTTGTTCCATTTCTCTTCTGTCCTCATTCTCCTCTCCATCTCCCTCTCTCACCCTCTCTCTCCCTCTTTGTGCTGACAATCAAACCAAACACCAACATCATCAAATATACAGTTGAAACCAGATATTTACATGCTCTTCAGATAAAAACACAAACACTTATTTAAGGTAAAACCTCAAATTAGACTAAATGTTTAATTTATATTTGTTAACTTTAAGAGTAAAGAGAGAAACTATCTGTATTTCTTAATTGCAAATGACACCCAAATTGTATTCAAAATTGAGCCACACTTATGGAGCTCCACAGTTCTTTTCCTGGTGTTTTGTTGACATCTCTTGATTTTCCCATGTCACAGAAACAGGCTCTGTGTTTTGCCTTATATGCAGCTGTGCCACCAATTTACTCACATGGACTCTACTAACCTATCAGAAGCTTCTTCAGCTCAGAATGGAATCGTCTGGAGTTTTCTTATTATTTAACAATAAACTTAGTGTACATGTACTCCTAAATTTGATGAAAGTGATAATAAATAGACAGATCTCTCTCTCTTTATTCTGACATTTAACTAATTCAGAATATATTTCAATATTTATCTAAAACAAAAGTTTACTCTAAATTGATGTTGTACAGTAAAAATGTTTTATGTTTTCTCCCTAAAGTGTAAATATCTGGTTACAAATGTGAATATCCTGCTGTGTACTGAAATCCCTCTTGTTTTGCATAGAAATATACTGAACAACATACAAAGCATAATATATAAAATAACATTTACCTGAGTTTTTTCTTTGAAAGAACCCTCGAATGTCCATTTTTATATTTCAGTGCATTACTGAAACCGAATTAGTCGGGGAGGGTAAGAACTGAAAATATGAAATAAACACACGTAAGCTAAGACTCTCTAAAAAATAGCATTTGTTCGGCTTTTCATTTCACCGTGTGTTGATTCACTTGAAGAGCAAATAACGTAATATTGGTCAAGTGATCAGTTTCATATCAATCTTTCGTGATGCACCGTCATATTTACATTATTTGTACGGTACGAATGATTTGCTTTGGTACCTGGTCAAACTTAAGCTCTCCTCTGTCTGCCTGGCTCCGTCTCTCAGCGCACTCACGAGCAGCAGCTGCCCCGCCCCCTCGCTCAGTCGCTTAGTGCCTGAGCTTGGATCATACCAATATCAGGGGGGGGGGATTCACGCACAGTCGTAAATTCCCACAGTGTGCACTATGTGCTTCGAATATTGTGTGTACTTTTTGTTTTATACAGTTGTCAGCCAGGCATCTAACTATGAAAAAATTACACTCCAAAATACCCCGGGCTTCTGACAAAACAACCCGGGCTTAAGCCCCGTAAGCCACCCCCCCGCTCCGCCCCTGCTTCTGACGATGCTGTCTGTGTTGAGCGCTCAGTGGATCTGCGCTCGACAGTGCAGCCTAGGCGGAATAGTCCAACGCAGATTCACTGAGCGCAGGGCAAGCTAGCGAAACAGAAGTTAAGCTCTCCTTGCAACATGGCAAATTGAACCTCCCCCACCCTCATTCAGATCTGGCGTTTGAAACTAGACAAAGAAAAAAAAGAACAGCAACAAAACTCCAAACCCAGATTGTAGCTGTTTTTTTCCCCCCTTCCTGCTAACTGTACACTTTTGGTTTTCATGTGACATATGACCCTGAAGGTGTACAGTGGACTAAAGTAAAACAGTATGTATGTTGGATGTGCCACACAATGCTCAATTACATGGGTGGGAACTAGTGCGTTAGCGCAGTTAGCTCGTTAACGTGTTGGCCGTCCAGCCCCACGCACGGGGCGATCCCCGGTAGCTCGTTAACGGAGATTTGCCGTGTTGTGGCGTTAACGTCATTTCAGATTAACGCTGACAGCACTAGTGGGAACACAACAAATATGACTGCACATTTATACCGACATCATCCTAGTGCAAAGACAAGTGGAAGCAGACAAAAACAACAAGCATGCATGCTACAAACTTTACCCGAGTCATTTAGACATCCGTTAGCACGTGATTCTCCTTATGGGGACCTGATATGTTTAATATGCTGCTGAGAATATAGCCCAGAAGAAGTGTATAGTATAGCTTTTATTTTGGAAAGAGCCATTTCTCTGTAATAAACTCTCTTTTCCAAAGATGAGTGATTTCTCAATCAGATATATATATATTTTTTATTACTTTGTTGTTTCAGCAACATTAAATTTAAAAACTGTACTTTTGAGTTAAAATATATATTTATAATTTTAATAAATGACAAATTAAAAAAGCATGAACATTTTTTTTTGTATCGAAAAAATATTGACACCAAAGTATCGAACTGAACCGAACCGTGAATTTTGTGTATCGTTGCACCCCTAATATATATGTATGTATATATATATATATATATATATATATATATATATATATATATATATATATATATATATTAACGACATTAACGACTTTATATATGTATGTAATGATAGTAAAGGGGAAAAGCAATTAAATTTGCGAAACAGATTTAAATAAATAAAGGAATTAAATAATAATGACGACATGTTGAGTGACAGGGAGTGAAAAGAGGTGACTGGAGAAGTGCTCAGTGCATCACAGTGTATCACATGATGTCCTGCAGTAGTCTGAGCTGGTAACACTAGATCTAAGAGATGGTTCAGGGTCACCTTATCCAGTCCTAACTATAAGCCTTATTGAAAAGGAAAGTTTTGAGTCTAATCTTAAAAGTAGAGCGGGTGCCTGTTTCCTAAATCCAAACTGGGTGCTGGTTGCACAGAAGAAGGGCCTAAAAGCTGAAGGTTCTGCTTCCCATTCTATTTTTAGAAACTCTAGAAACCACAGGTCTTCAAGTGAAGTGCTCTTTCAGGATAATATGGTACTACGAGGTCTTAAAAGTATGATGGGGTCTGATTATTCAAGACTTTGTATGTGAGGAGAAAGATTATAGATTTGATTCTGGATTTAACAATCAACTGGAGACTTTTCAAGGAACTTTCAAAGCAGCCTGATAATAATAAATTACAATAGTTCAACCTAAAAGTAATAAATACATTGCGCAGATAAAAGAAAGCACCCGTGTCTGTTTATGTATTCTATTTAGATGTCATTTGGTACAATAATAATCTGAATGAAATAGAATGAAATAGAAATTATGTTACAGCACTTTCAGAAAGACACCTGGTGTGCTGGAATTGTTTTTCCAGTGTTTCCACTGTGTCATCCAATACTGGAAAATCAAATGCTAAGAAATGGTCAGGAATAGGGATGGGTACCGGTTCTGACATAAACGGTAGTAACCAGACCGAAAAGCAGCGCACATTTCGGTGCTTTTTTTCCCTGAGCTGTGATACACTTCTAGCCAATCATTTTGCGTTTCCGAGGATAGTAGGTGGGTCCAGGTACGTACGTTCTTTTAGAGCAGAGCTACAGATTAAAAATGCCCAAGGCGAAGTGGTCAAAAGTCTGGCTGTACTTCACAGCAAAATATGCAAACTCAGCAGCCTGCAACAAGTGCTTTAAGCTGATACTGTGATACTGTCAAAGGAGGTAACACCTCAAATCCGATGAAATACCTGGCGACGCATAGCGGGCTTTTTTTTAAAAGCCGAAAAATGCGCCGCATTTCATAGCTTGCTGCGAGACCTCACACTGTGCACATCTACTGCGGGTGTGGTGCCTGTTATCAGACCCGGAGTTAGCAACATCCCCAAAAACACGAAGAGGAGAGTCCTGACCCCTAGCTCTGCCAGTGTAGCAGAAATGATGAGGATGATGATGGCAGCAGCAGCCGTTCTTCTCTGCGTGAGTAGCTTAATGTTGTTCGTGTGTAATTTACGTTGAGTAGGCTAACCACGTTATTACATTAATGCATGTAAGGTGAACTAGCAAACATCATCATAGCTACATGCGGCTGTCTTCTTGTTTGATGGCAGATACTCCCTTCACCCTGACCAAAAAGGCTAAAATGACCAAAGAAAAAGAGGGAAACGGCTAAACATGAGAGGTTTTTGGATAAAGTTTGTGTTTTTTCCATTGTTTAAGCACTGCTTCCAGCCAAGAATGATACCATATATGCCCCATAGCTGCAGAAAAGGTTAACATTGTTATCTTTTTACAAAAAACCAGCTGAACATGAGAGGTTTTTGGACCAATTTTGTGTTCTCCATTCTTTAAGCACCGGTTTGAGCACCGTTTGAGCACCGGCACCGTTTCAAAAGTACCGATTTGGCACCGGTATCAGATAAAACCTAAACGATACCCATCCCTAGTCAGGAAAAAACAAATGTTCAGGAAAGTCTTCAGTCTTCAGTTTCTATGCCACCTATCCGGACAAGATCCCCCAATGAGGCTGTAACTCTTCTACTTCCTCCTGAAGTGTGCAAACAGTATAGTGAAGGATTCATCTGTTAAGAGGAAGAACTAAAATTAAAAAGTTTATAAAAAATCCAAGTCACATAACAGTTTGGTTCTAGAGAAAAGGTCACTCAGGTATGATAAAGTATCATAACAAGCCTTTAAATTCATTGTAATGGTTGGGCTGGGTCCTATCTCAGCTGTCACAGGGCAAGAGGCAGGGTACACCCTGGTCACCATTCGAATATTAAACATTATATTAAACATAAACTTTATATTCCAGACAACGCCCTATGATGTACCACAGTCAGGGCATTTCCACTGGCAACATCTTTACTGAAATATGCTGTTTGTCTTCTCTTCATTCCTGTATTGACATCGCCCTGGGAGCATATACAAACCTTAGCAGAAATTATGGAATCCCCACACTTGGAGGATGTTCATTTAGCTGTTTTGCTTCGAAGCAAAAAAATAAGAAATCATAGACATTACACTAAACAGTTTTTACTTCTATGCTTTTCTTTTCTAAGCATGTTTTGTTTGAACTTGCTTCAAACAGCTGAGAAAGAAAAAAAACACCTTTTGCCAAACTTCAATTTCCTTTGTGAAGGATTGAACAGATTTCTATAATCCTTTCAATCCGTTCAATTGTATAATCCTTTGTTTTAACTGACAGCTGTCTTGTTCCTTTTAGTCAGCCAGGTCTAAGATCTCATTATGGCCTGGAAACAGTCTTTTAAAGACAGACTATTTTGTGGGTAAAATTAATGTATTTTAAAATGCTAGAAAATATATATGTATATCATTTAAATGACAAGCTATGCGTTTCCAAGATCAAAACTTGATTCCACTGTTTACAATCAATGTTATTGCTGGGTGTTACTGAAGATCTGAAGCTTGTCTGGGGTGGGCACAAAGCCTGCTAAACCCCCTGCCTGCTGCAAATCATCTGTGGAATGCTATGGTGACAGACGGCACCATATGCTAGTCAGAAGGTTACCTAAACCACAGTCTATAGTAAGTAGCAAATTTCAGTACTAAGCACCATGTGGTATATTTGCACTTTAAAACTGGTAATTTATTTATAGTTAAATATATACATTATATTATATTGTTATAATATATGTTGTTTCTTTTCATCAGTGGCTTCAGGCAACTGTTGTTGTGACGTGGCACTATATAAATAAAATTGAAGTAACTTGAATTAACATACAAACAAAAGGAAATATCTGACTTTGAAGTACTCAAAGGTTTTGAGATATACAATAACAATACAATTCATTCATTGTGCGCTGATTCTGAGCAGCTGGTTATTAGTTTCAAAGCAAGAAAAGTGGGAAGATATAAAAACAACAGAAAATATGCATTACTTGTTTTGAAATGTGGTACTTTCCTTCAGCAGTGCAGTGGAGAAAACCTCAGCAGCAAAACATCAGCGGTCTCAGACGAGAGTTGATCCAATTCTCCTGGCTGAACAAAAGTTCTGTAAAGGAGGAACTAGCTACATATATATTAACTACCTACATTACTGTTTACGCAAATGACTTGGTCTGCACTGAAAGCCAGTCCTGAAATTTTTGGGGGTAGTAATCAGTGGTTCCCAACCACAGACTGGAAACAGTGAGACAGAGACCAGGAAACAATATCACCACAAGCTCAATTCTGAGGTTTTCTTTCTTTTCAGCTACTGTAATTTGTAACCTACAGATTATATCAATAGGGTCATGAAGGACAGTTTCATTAGTTCACACACAAAAAACTCAGCTTTAAATATCAGCGATATGAACAAGGGTATATTGTATTGATTTTTTTTCTTTCATACTATTCTGTTATATCAAAACGCGAAGCAATGGCTCCTTTTGGGGATTGTTCTCTGCAGGGTAAACACACTATGAAAGCTCAACAATGCAAACCTTTCAAACATGTTCCTGTTTCAGATTTATTGTTATATAAAAGAGAATACCAAGAGCAATGGCACAAATCAACCTGGAATGCCGAGCTAAAATCATTTACAGTATTTTTATGACTTCTTTGTACTTTCTGGGAAATTCCACAGACATACAAACAGCTATAAAACATCAATAAAATTTAAAAAAAATTCCGTGTAAATTTCATTCTCTTTTCTATCTTAGATTTAAGTTTAACATCAGCGTTCGAGTATGTTGCTCTACATTAAGTCTTTCGAGTCCCTTGCACAGGTAACACTATTATCTATCTAAACTCACACAAATTTGAAACAGCTTTGAAATTTGAAAAACCTATTCTTACCCAAACAAGGATCAGATGTTGCTTCTCAGCCATTGATTTTCCCCCTTTGTATATTTTATTTATATTTGTCTCTGTATTTATATATGTGTGTGTGTGTGTGTGTGTGTGTGTATATATATATATATATATATATATATATATATATATATAACAATTCTGTAACTGTAACTTCGGTCGTTGCTGTGCTTTTTGGAAGTCGAATTTCCCAGAGGAACCCACCCGAGGGATTAATAAAGTTCTATCTTATCTTATCTTATCTATCTTATCTTAAATACACAAAGCTGTACTAAGTAAGCCAATTCATTTCTTTATTCATACTCAAAGAGCGAGACAGTTACGTAGGCTTAAAAATTAATAAAACAATTGACCTACTTTTATTCCTGTAACCTGGGAAGACATAAATGGATGATACCCAGCAAATAATCTGAGCAGCAAATAATTTTAAAACCTTTGCTTGTTTGTACAACTTTGACATCTCTGGAGAATTAGAAACTGTTTACCAGTCATGGATCACCAATTTCTATCTCTATTTGTGGAGGCTAGCATTGGCCCCAGTGACCCCTTGCTAGCCTGCAGTCTGTGGACATAATGACTGGAATGTGTTACCCATGCAGCGATGACAGCTTAAATGCACTGACACACACACACATACACACACACACATTCTAAGATGTCAGTAACACCAGATGGACATGAGATCCTTAAATGTTCTGGTAGTTTTCCACGTCAGTCAAAAACACCATGACTACTATAATTTCCTGAATGTTTGTGAATAATTGAGTTATTAAGCCTTAAACAGAAGTATTTGCTTGATTGACTGATTGATAGCTCTTCACCCTATTGCACTTGAAAACTAAGCTGCTTCTCTCTCTCTCTCTCTCTCTCTCTCTCTCTCTCTCACATACACACACACACACACACACACACACACACACACACATTTGACCCTTATTTTATTTGGCTCTAACATCTGATAAGTTAGCAGTTTCAAAATATTATATAAGCACTTTTCGCATGGCATGGCATTACATTTCTGCTGGCTGCTTCTGCTGCTATGTTAATAATAAAAAAAAATGTGGTCTAAAGGGCAAAACAGGAAGTGTGCAAAGTGTGCACTGTTTTACTGTGTGATTTTCTGGGAACAGCACATGTTTGAGGGAATTTAAGTGGAAGTATGTAATAAATCTCCTGTGGATTGATATGATGAGGTCTATGACTTGCATTACAATGTATAGTAGGGCTGGGCGATATATCGAGTTTTTTAAAAATATCGATATATTTTCATACGAGATATAAGATGTGACAGTATCCTTTATATCGATATAGTCTGTGTTACGTTATAATTATACTTGTGGAGCCACAATTTTGCCTCTCTTTCGTCCACTTTTGTCTCTACGCAACGTTACTCGGCCTCGCCTCTCCTTCACTGAACACAACTCCCCCTCCTCCCACATAGCTTCACCTGCAGGCAGCGACAAGATTGACACGGCAAATCTCCGTTAGCGAGTTGTGGGGCTGGACGGCGTCAACGTGTTAGCGAGCTAACCGCGCTAACGAGCTAACCACGCTAACGACATGCCCACAGGGGCTGCACGGCCTAAAATCCTTTCATTTTCTCAAAAGTTGACAGCGCGCCTTATGTATCAATTCTGGTTGTGCTTGATGACCGCGAACCGATTTTATGTGGTACACGGCGCTCAGCAATCTGTCAAAAAATGTTTTAGTACGACTTTGGTAAGCTACGGAGCTGCAGCGCTTGATGGATTGTCAGAGCATTACGGCTACCGTAGTCTGGAGGCTCGCGGAGTGATACGTAAGGTGCTTCAACGTAATATTACCGTATTGTGTGTGTATAAGGACCATAAATGGCACCTGTTAAGAGACATGGTTACGAAGCGGATTTCAAACTCAAGGCTGTCAGTCACGCAGTAGAAGTTGGGAACAGAGCAGCTGTGAAATCTGTCTTTGTTATTATGCTCAGCGTCTGTTAGTTTACATTTTGACCGCACAATGATGAGCTTTTTGTTATGCACAAAAAAAACATTGTTTTATTTTATTTATGGAGCATGATTATTTTATAAATGCTGATAATTTATTTTTGAGTAATTTCTTCATGTAAATCTACGCTGTATGTAAATAAAAATGCCTGTGTGACATCTGGGACACAGTGTGACTAAGAACTCTCTTTTTGTTCTTAACTTATGGCTTTAAAAAGAAATCGAGATATATATCTTATATCGCCACCCAGCTAAATATCGAGATATGAATTTTGGGTCATATCGCCCAGCCCTAATGTATAGCACAGATAAGATAGTGTCCTTGTTCTAGCATAATTTCCTGATGTTAACTACTGCAGAAATCAGACTTCAGAGTTAGTGTTGATATGATAAGGGAACTTATAAGTCTTTGTGTGTGTGTGTGTGTGTGTGTGTGTGTGCGCGCTTGTGTGCGTACCATGTTTATATATCTTTGTGGGGACCAACAACGCTGTGGGGAACTGTCATTTATGGGACAAATGGGACGATGCCTGTCCCCAGTTTGAAGGCATTTTTGAGACTCAAAATATAGTTTTAGTGTCAGGGTTACAATTAGGTTATGGTTAGGTTTGGGCTAAGGTTTAGGGTAAGCGGCTAGGGAAAGCATTATATCAATTAGATATCCTCACTAAGATATGAAAACCAGTGTGTGTGTAGGTGTGTGGGTGTGTATACTACTGCCTATAAACTTTTACAAAAAATCCATCTTGTGGGTTTTATCACAATATTTCTCCAAAGTAGAAAATGAAGCTAAAAGCTGGTCACAGCTGTCTCCAAACGTACACCAGTCCCCATAACCTTCAACTTCACTCCCAGATCCTTCCTATCATTAAAGCCATGTGCAGAATTATCTAATTATGCTGATGATAACCTCCTTTATCAGCCTGGTATTCTCCTACCGGTAATTTTTATTTATATAGTTATATTCTATAGTTATATGGAAGATGGCGCCAGTGTGTTCGGCAGGCCATCTCCACTGCTCTCTGCTGCTTCTTACCTTTCTGCTAATATGCTATTCAGGTGGCTCTGCATTGCTAACCTATGACCGGCTTACTCTTCTAAGTCTCTGGCCACCCTATACTTACGGGTCATACTTCCATGCAAGGGCGTAGATTTGGCATGGACGGAAGGGACATGTCCCCACCAATAATTTGATCTCTTCGAGTAAAGAAAAACTACCCTGATAGAAAGAAAAAACGATGTGTCAACGTCACATTCGCCCAGCGGTGCAGAAAGAGTTAAATTATGTTCTCTACTGGAGTCCTACGTCATGAGACAAATATGGCCAATGTGATTGGCTGCGCCTTTCAGGGAGCTCTGTTTAGTTTTAGCAGCGGCAAGCCTGCGCTGCCAGGAGGAGAGGAGGACGGCAGCAAAAAGGAAGAACCTGGATATAAGAAAGTATTTTTCAAAGAAACCTGTAAGTCACTTAAAGCCAAGTTCACTCATAAAATGTGTCCGTCATAATAACATTACAGGCTAGGCTAGGCTTTGGCCCACATCAGTCTAAAACTGTATGTAATCATGAATAACGTGTTTTGGAAACTAAATGCACAACAGGTAGCACTATTAGTTATCTCAGTCTCCCACAGTAGCATTTCTAATTTTGATTGAAACGGTCAGAGAAAACGGCAGCCTCGAGCAAGCCAGGATATTAGTTTACAGAGGCTGTTAAGATTATATGTCTAACGTTAAATGTTGGTGACACAATAATTTCATCCTAATGGTACTGACATATTCACAGGGTTAATTTTTGAGACAAAATATCATGAGGTAGTCATGATTTTGCAAATATTCCAACCAACACAAAGCTCAGAGAGTAATGGTGATACAAGATCAAGGTGACTAAGGCAGCTCTGCCATGTTGTAGCTCGGACAGAGGTGAAGATGCGAGGTCACAGGTGACTGACTGATGATTTGGTGCTATAGATTAACTAGTATTTATTATCATGACAATTGTTAGGCTGCTGATGTAAATTGATTCATTAGTGTATATTTGACAAAGAATCTGGATTGACATGTCTCACTTTTTATATGGCATGAATCAATGTGTTATTTTATCAGGTGGCAATATGTCCTAGTGCAGTCAGAGGGGAAGAGCCAGGGCCAAAGGTGAGGCACATCAAGCACATTATGATAATAATAATATGCCAGCAGTTTATCTCAGTTAACGAGAGGAGAAGGCATGTGTGTGGCCTCTTCACATAGTGGACATTGAGTTGTTGTGTGGGACACCAGTAAAAGCATGTAGAATAGCATATGTAGGCAAGTATATTTCTCCTTTTTTATCAAGAAGCAAAGACAAAAAGGGGAAAAAAAGAAACAGGGCAGGGTTCGGTAGTTGAATCATCCGTCCCCACCAATGCCAAAACCAAATTTACGCCCTTGCTTCCATGGATCGGACCCGTGGTGGAATTTAGGAGATACCACTCTGCCACGGATGGATCACCTCTCAGGAACGTACCTCCGATCTCCGCTTCCTTCGCACAGGAGATGCTACAGGAAAAGGGGTAAACGGAGTGGTGTCTGTGTCCGCATTAAGGCTTACCTAAAGGCACGGTATGTGGCTGGCATCGACGTCGATGTGGATGCTCTCCGCTTTCCCCCGACTTTCTGGGAGCACTTTACCTTTAGATTGTTTAGCCATTGATGAATTCGCCATGCTGAGTTGCAGGCCCGCCCTGCCGCCCCAGTGGTTTACTCGCTGGCTCGATGTTGGATCAAGCCTCCTAAAGGCGGCGTGTGCTATGGCAACCTATGCCGCCCGAGATGTGTTTCCAACTGCGACTCGGCATCTTCGACTCGGATGGAGCTATTAAATGTTAGGTCGCTGACCAATAAGACTTTTATTGTGAGCGATTTTTTTTACTGCTACAGGACTGGATTTACTATTCATGACGGAAACTCGGATTCGTCCCGGTGAGTCTTTCCCTTTCTCAGAGCTCCTTCCTCCGAATTGTGCCTTTTTTTTAGCTCACCGAGACCTTCGGGCAGGGGTGGAGGACTGGCAGTGGTCTTTAAGAATAAATTCCGAGTACGGGACCTGCCTTCCCCTATGTTCCCTAGCTTTGAAGCTCAGCTGCTGGAACTTGCTGATTTACCGTCCCCCGAAATATAATAAGAATTTCAATAATTTTCATTTCATTAACGACTTTGGTGACTTTTTAGCATCTCTTTACCTAAATTATGATGGTGTTCTTATCACTGGCGATTTTAACATTCACATTTGTTGTAAAGATGATGTTTTTGCCAAGGATTTTCTAGCCTTAGTTCACTCTTTTAATCTTATCCAGTGGGTTAATGCACCTACCCACCTTCAAGGACATACTCTTGATTAGATTTTTTCTTATGGACTGGACATTTGTATCAGGGACATCAGCAACATTGGAATCTCCGATCATTTCCCAGTCATCTTTGATGTTGAGTTATGCAAATTGGACCAGAACTTTGAGGGTCCTCGACGTCTTGTGCGCATAATCAATCCTGGGACTGGGGCTGAATTTTCGGCTGCTTTCTCTAAATCTGTTCTCCCTGACTTTGATCGTTCTACACCCTCTTCAGTTGATGATTTTGCTAACTCCTTTCTCTCTACCTGCTCCTCTTTACTGGACGTTGTGGCCCCTATGAAAGTAAAACGGCCTAGAAGCTGCTCTCAGCTGTGGCTAAATGACTCTTTACGTGCTTTACGACGCGTTTGCCACCCAGCTGAGAGACGGTGGAAAAAAGATAGGCTCCAGGTGTCTTTTGATATCCTTCGCAGTACCCGCCTGGAATTTCAGAAATCTGCTAAGTTGGCTAAAGTGGCTTTTCTGTCAAGTGTCATTGCGGATAATAGTCACAACCCACATATTTTATTTAAGACTTCTAACTCATTGATCAATCCTTGTCCTGAAACGCCTAGGATTGGCTTCCTTAGCCCTTTGTGAAATTTTTTTAACTAATTTTACAGGCAGAATCTTATCTCTAAGAGTCTCACACCCTCACACTGACTCAGGGCGCCCTGTGGTGTTAATTTTGCTTAATTTGTCCTCTGCGTTTGATTTGGTGGACCATAATGTCCTTTTAATGAGGCTTGAGCATCTGGTGGGCATCACGGGCAGTGCCCTTAGCTGGTTTAAATCCTATCTCTCAGAAAGGTCCTTTTCTGTCACCATGGGTACCTACGCCTCCTCCATTGCCCCTACATACCACGTAAGGACCTGGAGAAACTTATCCATGCCTTTGTTACATCAAGATTAGATTACTATAATTCCCTTTATACTGGTCTCCATTCTGCCCTTGTTCACAAACTGCAGCTCGTTCAAAATGCGGCTGCGCGTCTCTTAACTGGAACTGGCAGGTTTGAGTCTATTACTCCAGTTCTTTCTGACCTGCACTGGCTCCCTATTAAATTTCGTATTGATTTTAAAATCTTATTGCTCACTTTTAAAATCATAAATAACACCGCGCCCAGCTATCTTAGGATCTCCTCAGCTTTTGTAGCCCTGGGAGAGCGCTTAGATCAGCAGGCCAAATGCTCCTGGTGCGACCTAGATCTCGGCTCAAGACCAGAGGTGACCGCGCATTCGCCGCTGTCGCACCCTACCTCTGGAATAACCTCCCTCTAGCTATTCAGGCGTCTGATTCAATTCAATCTTTTAAATCTCGATTAAAAACTTATTTGTTTAGCCTTGCTTTCCCCGCCTTCTAGAGCCCGCATTTTTGGTGTACTGTAAGTTATCTTTTTCGCTTTATTAATGTTTATAATGTTTTAACTTTCAGCCTTTCGGGTTGTGCCTACTGTGCCTGGTGTATTATTGGTTAGTTATGTCACCCGCCTGTTAGTATATTTTATTTGTATTTTGTGTTTTGTATTTTGTATTTGTATTTATTATTGCTCTAACTTGTTCTGTGAAGCACTTTGGCATACCTGTGGTTTTTTAAATGTGCTATATAAATAAAATTGTATTGTATTGTATTCTGTCACAACAAAAACCTTGGCTTGGGCTTAATGTACCTTTTTTTCCACAAGCACACACCTTACTTTATACACTGGAAGTGGGAGATTGAAGGATATCATTTCATTTTTTTAATCCACTCCCACTTATATTAGTTATTTACTTGGTGCACACACATATTGTCTACATAGGATTCCTGCAAAGGCGCATGTGCCTTTTAAGTTATCTCCGAACACTAATGGCATGGTGCTCTAAAACACTCAGCTTAATACTGTATCTTAGACATCTTAATCTTCACTAACAGACCAGAAGCTCTCATGTTGTTTGGTTTTGAATTATCAATATTCATTATATTCTGAATTCTCAGGGATACCCACAGACAGATGAACAAATAGCTTTAGATGGCTTACATATCTGTAAGTCCATCTGAAGCAGAGCCCTACAGAATCAACCACTTTTCTTGGAGAGACACAATAATTTATGTGAACACACATGAAAAGTATCAACCAATTAGTGATGGGATTCCCGGCTCTTTTTAGAGAATGGGCTCTTTCGGCTCACTAAAAAGAGCCGGCTCTTTCGGTTCCGAACCGGCTCTTCAAGTTGTTTTGTAGCTTTAATTAATTTATTAATAACAATAATACAAAATTATGCACAAAAGGAATTACTAATGTAAAAAAAGTGGTTTTATTTATATATGTTTATATATAAATATATGCAATGGCCCCTAGAGACACAACACGTACAAACTCCAAAGCACATTTCTAGCATGAACTGAACTTCCAAAACAGAGCTACCTAGATCACTTAAATTACACAATTGAAAGCATATGTGTATTGTTTGTGTATTTATACACAAGCATTCATATATATAGTCAAATAATTTAAAAAAAGAAGTTCATTTACCTGTTACTGCCACACACCAAATCCGGTCAGTGGTACTTGCTGGCTTGTGTAGCCACTAAGTAACAAAAGCTCAACATTGCGCCTAGCATCCTGGAGCACTTCTGTTGTCTTTTGTACGTGTTTTGAGTTTTTATGTGCTTCTGAGTTTTTACGTATTTTGGAGTTTGTACGTGCTTAGGAATTTGTACGTGCTTAGGAGTTTGTACGTGTTTTGGAGTTTGAATGTGTTTTGTCTGTAGGGGCCATAAATATAAATATACCTTTATTTATTCACTCCACATAAAATGTAATAAATAAATAAATCATATATTACAAAAATCAACTATTCGCATTTCAACTTTTAACTATTTAAATTTTCAGCTTTTTGAAACAACACAAAACACTGCAAACCACAACACAATTAAATATAAATTATAATATGAAAACAAAAAGAACATGCATATTCTCTGTCATATGGACCTGCATGAATAAACTTTCTGAATCCTTTATCATCTGCAATTGAAAATAGTTGTGGATGATTACTATACCTTTCTAATGTGACGTTGTTGTCCCTGGCTCTTTCTGTCTCTCCCTCCTGTTCTGTTCCTGTGCTACTGAGTGTAACTACCGCCCCTCCCCCCTCTTCCCAGCGTAAAGCACAAGGCTCGCATGCTGAGTGAAGCGGAAAAAAAATGCGAGAGAGGCTGAGAGAAAGAAAAAAAAACCTCCACGGCTCGCGATAAGGAGCCAGCTCGCGTCGTTCACGTCTGTTTATAGTTGGTTAGGGCTGCTATGATTAGTCGACTGTCAAAATCGTCAACGAGTGATTTAATAGTCGACGCGTCGTTTGAAGCTTTGTAAGATCACAAAAGACGCAGGAATAAGTAGTAGGATTTAAGAGTGTAATAACGGACTGAAACAGAAGATGGCAACACTGCATGTACAAGGATGCCAGCTGCCGTTAAACCCCGAAGAAGAAGTAGCTCTGTCCCAGAATTCATAGCGCAGCCCAGCTCAGTTTCCAACAATGGCGGCAGCTAGTTAGTTTTAATATTACTCTTATTATTCTTTCCGGGTCACAAAATAAACCTTTAACATATTTTCAGGCGAGAATGTAGCTGTGTAAACTTCAAATATCTGCTCAGTTTATCAAGACACCGCATATTTTCAAAAGCGCTCCGACGTTTTCGGAGACGTCTGTTACCCACCAGCTCGAGCTAGCCGGGGGCTAGGCTCACTAGAGCCTGTGAGAACACCGGACTCCCGGCAAATGGTTTTCAAACCCACCACCGTCTTTCGCTACTCAGGTTAAACATACACAAGTCACTTAGATAACTTAAAATGTTATTGTTTGGCTTTTTTTAGTATTTTATTTGTTCCTGAGTAAATCGGTTTGGCTGAGATTAAAGTTATAGTTTTTACACAGCTGAATAAACGTCAAGCAGACAACTGGTTATCAGAAGTGTGAGATGCTCGAGAATATACTCCAATTTCCTGTTATATTTTAGATAGCAAGGAGCAGATGGCTGCGTTTATTAAACTCCACCGAAACAATCTGCAAATTTCATTAAAATTTAATAAACTATCATCTTGTCTTTATTTTTAGTTAGCACATACCTTAAACCAGCGGTCCCCAACCTTTTTTGCGCCACGGACCGATTTATGCCCGACAATATTTTCACGGACCGGCCTTTAAGGTGTCGCGGATAAATACAACAAAATAAAACTAGTACCGGTACCGAAAAAAAGAAGATTTATTCATAACACACGTGAAAAGACCCAGGAAAACCGAGTAAACAATAAAAACGATAACAAAATAACACTGAAAACCGATAAAAACCCTGAAAACCATACATTTCACACCTGAGCCTCAACTCTCGCGGCCCGGTACCAAACGACTCACGGACCGGTACCGGTCCAAGGCCCGGGGGTTGGGGACCGCTGCCTTAAACACTTAAAGCTGTAAGCTAATGATAGTTATATAAGAGCAGATGCATGCTGGTGCAATAAGTTGTACGTTTTACGTCCAATGGATGCATGATCTGATTAATCGACTAATCGCGAAGATAATCGGTGACTAGTCGACTATCAAAATAATCATTTGTGGCAGCCCTATAGTTGGTCCACTCTAGACCTCCCCATCATTTAAATATAAAGAAATTTGTTTTCTGACAAATTATTAAATAATTCAAAAACCTGCAAGCTGATTTGTTACAAGAGCAATGTCTTTACAACAAGTGTTGCTGGAAGAGAGATCAACTGAGAAAAATAATAACAAAACACATTTAACCAAGTGTAACTGTTACGACGGCGTCAGGGAGGGAGTAACATACATGAGCCCCCCAACACAAAACTGACTAAAGCAAAAGGTTTTAATTACAAACTTTAAACAGAAAACCGACAGGGCTGTGCAACAGACCACTGGGCAGACAATTATTACATAAAGAAAGAACAGTCACAAGTAAAAGTTAAAGGGTAACTAAGGCAGGCTGGCCGCACACAAAATAAAAGCTAGGGTTTTAACTAAGGCAAGCCAGTGTCACAAAATCCTACTCACAGCCAGCTAGCAGCTCAAAACTCTAATCAGGCTAAGTTTAAAGCATGCACCAAGGTTCGACAAAGTTCAGCAATATGAATAAGTTCAACAAAGATCGACGAGGGAGGCACGAAGGGCAAACTGCATGTTCAATCCTAAGCAGCAGCTACTGAGTGAAGGACCTCCAGCCTTTTGTAGCCACAGGTGGGTACGATCAGCCACTGATTGCCTCTTGGAGCATCATGGGATCCCGGGGCAGCCAATCGTCCGTGTGGTCTGGCACACTTCATTCTGCATAAGAGAGGGTTGGCACGGGTCTCCCAGTAACCAATCACACACGAGTCCTGGAACACATTGATTTACCTAGAGGAAGGCGGGGCCACCGGAGGCCGTAACAGTAACACATACTGGGAATGTTTGCTCACTGGTATGTATAGTGTTTGATTGTAAAGGGACCAGGCTGTGTTTGAAGTGCAAAGCAATCTGTCAAAATACTTTTCTTCTTTCCCTTTCTTTCAGTGACAGGTTCCTTGCTGTAACAGTTATGCAAATTCATTGCTGTGCAAATGATAAATATATTCGTACACAGCTAACCTTCATCATTAATAAAATAAAATAAAAAATACATTTACAAAGCACTGACTTAGCTCTGAAATAATGTACATAGTACAATCCACTCCAGACTGGGATCAACATGTTTTTGTTTTGTTTTTTGTTTGTTTTTTTCAATAAGATTAGACATGTTGGAACATTATCGATGAAAGCTGCAGGTCTATTGTGTACATTTTCTGAACAGAAAGTAGCTACAGTTGCCTTTATAAGACATTCGTGCGTTGACTTTTTTCCCCCTAACCGCTAGAAAATGGCTATGAAATCATATGAATTCCAGGGTTTTCTTCCTAAATTTTCGTCCTATGAGCTGATCTTTCTGCATGTATCATACAATATGACTACAAATCGAATAGTTTGAAGAAATTAAAATTTAACCGTGGGACATGAGCACTACTTGCTAGTTTGAAAAGTTAAACTTTGGTGAGGAACATAAAAGAAAGTCTGAATTCTTGGACAACATAGTCTGTTTTGGTGAAATAATTTTGCTTTGCTCAAAAGGGATCTCCACAGTAAATGCTAAAGATGTTGGGTTACAATTTTAGATATGAAAGCCTGTAGATACACCAAGACACTGGGTAACAAGAAGTAGGAATCTTCCCACATGATTTCATTTTTTACTCACGATTAACACAGCAGGTCCTCAGGAAGAAATAAGCATGCAGGGGCTTTACCTGACTTCCATCAAGTAGAACACCTCAGGGCATATTAAAATGAAACGTGTGGGAACACGGCCCACTCAACAACGAGCAGTTGAAAATAACTGTCTCTGAGAGATAGCAGGTAGTATATTGTTACATTTTAACTACATGTACTAACGTTAATAAACGTTTTGCGCTTTTATCTTTTTCAGCCATCATCACAGAGCTCTACTCTCTGTAATACTAAAACTTACTCCAAGTAAAAAATAATCCAAGTAACTAGAGAGAAAAATGGGATTTTCACAACTTAAAGGCTTTTGCAGGTGATTCATTGTGGTTTAGCTTGTATGAACTGTTTTAAGTAAGACTCTTACTGTTTCGCAAATCTTATCATGACTTGAGCAATGCCGCAAAGTTGGAAACCATAGCATCCATGTTTTTGTCTTCGCTGTTTTCTTTCTCTTCTCCTTTGCCATTTTTTTTGAGAAAACACTGAGCTGGTAGCAAGACTGCTTTATTTCAATATATTCATGTACAGAAAATTCAACAAGGAACAAGGAAACAAAATCACATTCTAATAAGAGATCAACCATGAAAAAAGAAATCATTGTAATTCTCATACACACACAAAAAACATGTTGTTACAAAGTACTGATGATGCGTCACAGCAGAGAAAAACTTGCTCTTAGTCATGAGGTTCCTTGTCTGCTGTGGCCTAAGGTTCAGTGAGTAGAAACGTTCCTTTAACACACTGTTTAGTAGGAAATTGTTAGGATGCCCGGGTCGTTGACCCAGAGGTTTGAGTTTACTATATTATTTATCATTTCTAGTCTTTGGTTTCTTTGTTTGTGTTCTATCTTATGGTTTACGTCTCGGTTCCCTCTGTTGCAGTGCCTGCGTGTGAGTCTGTGTCTTTTGTTCAGTCTGTGTTGTTTCCTGTTTTACTTTGAAAGTCCGTGTCTCATGTAAATGTGTCTGGTTTTGCTTCCTTTGTCTTGTTAGGCCTGATTTGCCCCAGCTGTGTTTCCCTCCTGTTGTCCATTCCCTGATTGCTCCCTCTATGTATTTAAGCCCTGTGTTTCAGTTTGTTGGTGTTGTGATCTACCCTAGTCTTGCTGTCTGTTCTGGCTGTTTGCGAGTTCAGGTTATTGGTGTTTTGAGTTTATTATTTGTATTTCCAGTTTTGCTAGTTCTGTTTGCCTCCTAGCAATAAATCTGAGTCTTTCGCTACTCAGGTTAAACATACACAAGTCACTTAGACAACTTGAAAATGTTATTGTTTGGCTTTTTTTAGTATTTTATTTGTTCCTGAGTAAATCGGTTTGGCTGAGATTAAAGTTACAGTTTTTATACATATGAATAAATGTCAAGCAGACAACCGGTTATCAGAAGTGTTTGAGTTTACTTTCTGCCTCCGAGTGTCTGCACATTGGGTCCTCCTTACCACCACTTCTGCCTGCACACAGCTTTCACATGACAGAAATAAGCTGCAGAGCTTACCCCTGCCCTCCATGTATGCCAATTCAAGTTCAACTGAAGCATGACAGGTTTATATATTATGTATTTTGCATGTGTTTGAACGTGTGCTTTTGTCTTGAGGTTTGCTAAGAGCACATTTAGACAGTTCAAGATGTACTGCTCCTCTTTCCCTAGTTCACTATCACTGTTTATCCACATCCTTTAAATAACACTCCCACACATTTGATCAGCAGATCAGTTTTATTTCCTTATTTAACTTCTCGGTTTTTTGAGGGGGTTTTTTTTTCCCTCCAACTCCTTGTTTTTGTTCCCCAACACTGTTTGCGTTTGCCAAGCTGTCCCCTGGGTAAAACTGTCAAAAAGAAGCTTAGAAAGTAGCTTTAACTGAGTTCCTGTCTTGTTGTTGTTGTTGCCTACGCTGCTGTTGACGTTCTTCAACGGTTGAGGTCACGTTGTTTTTGTCACTAGGTGCATTGTTTTGGTTTTGTTTTGAGCAACTGTGGGACACACAGAACTGTCATTGTGTTGTCGTTTACAGCTGAATATTTCATAAAATAACCACAAAAAAGAATATGAAGTAGTGATAATCAATGAAGAAAGTCACATACATAAACAAAAATAAGTCTCCTATACCAATAAGGTATGAGAGATTCATTTGGGGGGTTGCATTTTAAAATATCTTATACCAGTATGACCGTACCATATTCTTTTGCGTACCCAGTTCAGTGGAAACAAAAAACTGGTGCCAGATTGGTTGTCACTGTAACTATGGACACAGTTATCTGTAAATACAGTGTAATGCATACACACAAGCACAGAGAGAGAGGCTTCCATCCTATGGCAAACACTGATCAGTTTACTTCATTGTTTTAATTGTGCAAATTGTGTTTATGTTAATTGAAATATGTTACTATAGATATATATTAGGGGTGCAACGATACACAAAATTCACGATTCGGTTCGATACTTTGGTGTCACGGTTCAATATTTTTTCGATACAAAAAAATGTTCATGCCTTTTTAATTTGTCATTTATTAAAATTATAAATATATATTTTAACTCAAAAGTAATGTTGCTGAAACAACAAAATAATAATAAAAAAAAAACTATCTGATCGAGAAATCACTCATCCTTGGAAAAGAGAGTTTATTACAGAAAAATGGCTCTTTCCAAAATATACGCTTCTTCTGGGGTATATTCTCAGCAGCATATTAAACATTTCAGGTCCCCATAAGGAGAATCATGTGCTAACGGATGTCTAAATGACTCGGGTAAAGTTTGTAGCATGCGTGCTTGTTGTTTTTGTCTGCTTCCACTTTGCACTAGGATGATGTCGGCGGAAATGTGCAGTCATATTCGTTGTGTTCCCACTAGTGCTGTCAGCATTAATCTTGTTAAAATGACATTAATGCCATAACGCAGCAAATCTCTGTTAACTCGTTAACAGAGATTTGCTGCGTTATGGCATTTGCCAGAGTTAATGGATCGCCCCGTACGTGGGGCTGGACGGCGTCAACACGTTAACAAGCAAGCTAACTGCGCTACCGCACTAGTTCCCACCAACTGAGCATTGCGTGGCACATCCGACATACTGTTTTACTTTTGTCCATGACGCGCTTACCTTCAGGGTCATGCTTCACATGAAAATTAAGATAGTTCCAAACTCCTGATCTGAATGAGGGTGGGGGAGGTTCAGTTTCGGGTAGCGTTGAGGCAGTTGCCATGTTGCAACGAGCTTAGCTTCTGTCTTGCTAGCTTGCGCTATGCTCAGTGGATCTGCACTCGACAGTGCAGCCTAGGCGGAGTAGTCGGACGCAGATCCACTGAGCGCTCAACACAGACAGCATCGTCAGAAGAATAGTTGATAAAATAAAAAATAAATTTGTATTGTTCGATACATATGCGTACCGAACCGAAAGCACTGTATCGAACGGTTCAATATCGATACGAGTATCGTTGCAACCCTAATATATACATATAGTCCTTGAATACATGAAGAAAGAAACAGACATTTGTTGTGGAAACACATCACTCACATTGTCTTCACACCTTGGCTGTTGATTGTTTACCTAAATCTGTGGAACTGGTCTGTTTTTGTAATCCTCACAGTGAACTGCACCTTGCTTGTTACTTTATTGGTTACTTCCTCTTTCCTGATTGTGAAGTGGGATGTATGAGGAATAATGAAAAACCATGTCAAAATAGCAGAATTATTTCCACATAAAACATATACAACTTAAAATAGACTTTAAACCACAGTGTGGTGTCTGCGGCGGCTACCACCTAGCGTGTAATTGTACAGGATGGGCCATTTATATGGATACACCGTAATAAAATGGGAATGGTTGGTGATATTAAAGTCCTGTCTGTGGCACATTAGTATATGTGAGGGGGCAAACTCCTCAAGATGGGTGGTGACCATGGTGGCCATTTAGAAGTCGGCCATCTTGGATACAACTTTTGTTTTTTCAATAGGAAGAGGGCCATGTGACACATCAAACTTATTGGTAATGTCACAAGAAAAACAATGGTGTGCTTGGTTTCAACGTAACTTTATTCTTTCATGAGTTATTTAAAAGTTTCTCTTTGTTCACAGCCATTGACATGTCGAAGAGGTTAACACGTGAAGAGCGGATCGAAATTGTGTTGATATCTGGTGAACGCAGTAACCGGGTCATTGCAGCAGATTTCAATGCAAGACACCCTACGAGACCACCCATCTCCCATGCTACAGTCAGCAAACTGCTTGCTAAGTTTCGTGAAACTGGTTCAGTGTTGGATTTGCCAAAATGTGGACGCAAGAAAACTGTCACTAATGAAGAAACATCAGTGGCTGTCCTAGCTTCATTCAGCAAGAGCCCATAGCGTAGCACTTTCTCATGTTTGGGAGAAGTGAAGATGGGTCCAAGATTTTCAATTACAATTCCATTAATACATTGGGAACAAAATTGTTGTGGGCATAGATAAGAACGTCAACTTGTTTCTTTTTTTTTTTCATTAATTTTTTGTATTTAGTCAGATAATTGGCTTCCATCCACTTACTGCTTCTAGTAAGTGTGACCTGTTTGTTAATTTGTTATAATAACATGTATATATTATCTCGCTTAGTGCACTTTATGTGTATGAGTATATTTACTGTATATAGCAACCAAGAAAAAAGTGTAATTATCTTTTTTATATGTATTATTATATTTAACAGTTTAAAAGTAAAGACTTCTTGAAATTCATATTCAATTCAATATTCATCTATAATTCTGAAAATATTTTTTGAACCAATTGTTTTGTCCGCTGCATTTTCTTTAGTAATTGTGGAGGAAATGGTAAACATGGCAAAACGTAATACCCCATATAGATTGTTTAAGCAAAGAAACAGTTGTCATGTCTGTCTGTATCTGTTTCTACAGTTGAGTCCCTGTAGTATTTACTGTGAGGTGCTCTGTAGTCAGCTTTTTGGGGAAGGAATTTTTGCTGTGTGGGACTGTAGCTATAGTTTTTGTTTGTTTGAAATACTACAAAGGGCTGAATCAGTAAGCGAAGGAGAGATCTGGTGAACTGCCTAAGGGAAAGGCTGCAGTACAATACAACAATAGAACTCGGGCAAATGGCCCAGGGGCTGGAGAATGGTGAAACAAGAGACCCTAGTTGAGTAGCCTAAGGACAGCAGAGGAAGAAGACTCCTATTGGGAAGAGGTTTGTGGAACAGGTGGATTGAGCTGTTTTGTGGGCGTCCAGAATGCAGGACAGATGGGTGGTGACACTCTGTTGGTCTGCAGTGGAAAAGGGAAAACCTAAGCCCCATGCACGGGGCTGAACAATGTGCCGATTTCAGCTTAGTGACTATACCATGCTGCATCATCTTTGAGGAGTAAACAGTAAGTCATCTGGCTTGGGTATCTTGAATCTCAGTTGAACAGGCTTTCTAAACCTTCACAGAATGATGCTAATGCATATGCTCTACAAAACTGTGAAAGTGTGCCAAACATTCAGATCTTTCGAGGGGGAAGCTTGGTAAGATTATTTTGTTTGCGTCACTCATAAATTTTATTTGAATGGCTGAGGCACCATGTTGTAATTGGGTCTGTAGCTTTAAATAGTATATGCATGTTGGGACCACTTTAGGAAGGCAAGCAGAAGGTTAACAGCAAGACCAGGATGCCTGAGAACAGACGACAGTGAGTGGCGGTATGAAGAGTGGTAGGTCAAAGGCCAGCTGGTCAAAATAAATAGGGTTGAGACAGGCAATATGGGAGCCCTGTGAAATAGCAAGGCAGTTGTTCCACACGCTAAAAAAAAGCTGACAAGCATTTTTCACACACATTTCCAGTAGAAAAAAAATCAATCATGTAACTATCAAAATATAACTGGCTATATTTTTTTAACAAGACATCTGAAGACATCTTAACATCTCAAGTACTCAAGTTGCTCCATAAAGTCGTTTAATGTGTTACAGCCCATCTGCTGTGAAAGTTAATCTTTCTTGCATTCCAATTATTTCTGAATCTGTGCTGCAAACCCAAACATTTAAGCCTCATTCAGAAAGGATTAATATTCCAGTGGGAGGTGGACCATTAGATTTATGAGGAAAATCATGTGACCATTTGTTGCACAGAGCTCAAACTACATGATTAGTTAAGGCATTTGTTCTCTTTTTTTATTTGTATTTAATCTTTGTTGAAACTCATAGATTATTATTTAACACTATGGTTTAGGAATAATGTGAACTTATTCCCATACTAAATATTTATCAGTAATTATATGAACATGAATGTAACTTAAAACTTGCTGATGGAGGGTTTATGGTTGTCATTGATTTTGGTTGCTGTCAGTTTTAGGTAGTCAGACCTAACAAAAATAAGCAAACAAGTAAAAATTAGGGTTTAAACAATGGATGGTCTTATCACCAGCACATTGGGTGTCTGAGTTGTCAAACAAGTCAATGGATGACAGGGTAGTCACTTACTGTCATACCAGCATGTAATTTGAACACACCAAATGCCACCATATAATATGATGCTTTGAGGTCAAGGTCAATTCATCTACTTCTGTGAAACCAGTCTGGTCAGAAACTAATGATTTACTCTAAACTTCTTTGAGTGGAATAATTCTGCACATTCTTTCGACAATCCCAAAGCTTTTCTTTAGATATTGGCTGCCTTGTTCTGTTTTTTCATAGTTTCATCTAAAGTAATGGCAACAAACTGTATGCTTTTTGCAAACAGGTTGCTAGTAACAAAGTGTCTAAAGATACAACTTAAAACCGACTCTTTCTTAAGTAGTTTCATACAACACTAGTTTATCACTTAAGTTAGAAACCTTTTTAATGCTTGCATAATTCATAGACCAAGGTTAGGTAGCTTAACAACCCCCCCCCCCCAAAAAAAAAACCATTCCTCTGTAATGACAATGCATGAAGCTAATGTCCAAAGAAATGTTTTTATAAAACCCTTCAGATCTGGAGAAATGTTGCTCAAAACCACTTTAAAAGATTACAGAAATGTTTAGCTCTTTGGAAACAAAATATAAAAAAATGAGGGTTGACTCAAATCTTTTCCACAGTACTGTACTTTGGTTGATATATTTTTTAAAGATCAGTAGGCCTGGCATTAAATACACTGCACATGGACATAGTTAAGCACATTATACTGTATATTGTTTGAGTGAAAATTGAACACTATGTGTTGCCAGTTGTAATATTAATCTTTCTAGTGCAAGTGACTGTTAATGTCTTCAAACCTTTGATGGACAGAAACAGTGTTAGCAGCTCCACCTTTGCTCAGAGAAAGGAGAGGATATATTACAGCAGTGAAATTGCACCCGAGGCACAATGGCATTCTCAACTTCATTTGTCTCTAGCATCACGCGGAGAGCATGACAGGCATCCAGCAGATGGTGGCACATTGTGGTGAAGCATGTAGAGCAACCCATGATTCTAGTAAGTCTCTGCGCTTCCAAATAAGAGGGTCCTTATTTGATATATGATTCATACGAGAGGTTAAAGCTTACTTTATCATGTTTTCCACTGTGACATTAAATACAGGTTTTAAAAGATGAATCCAGCTTGTTTAATAACCCCTCCAAGATATCCATATTTTCTAATATTTTTAATGATAAACACCTACATACTTAAATATCCTTCCGTACAATAGTTTATATTGCATGTTATGTCTTGTAACAATATTTCCTTTTCCTTTCAGCTCATTTGATTTTGTTATTCTTCAACGGCTTAACACCCAGTCTAGTAATAATAGTAGTTTTACAGCAAAAAGAAAAAAAAAAAAAAAACACATGTAGAAGACCAATATTGTTTCCCTTCTCTTTAGCAGGTAGTTATTTTAACCCCAACTGTAATCTAAATATGCCCAAACCATAATACATACTTTAAGTACCCAATATCATGCCTGACCTTCAGATGACTGATTTTCAGCACCTGTGAACAATTTAGTTTTTTGTCTGTGATAGGTTTGTAGCTTAAACCTATTCGCTGGAATGTTCAAGATAATTTAATTACACAGCAAAGCAAGACACGAGTAGGCAAAGTTCTTTATGTTTCTCGTGCACGGGAGAGAACTGGACAAACGGCGTTCCTTCACTCGACCCCAGTTGCTCTCGTCTGCTCCCCCGTAACACTGCTTTTATTGAGGTTACATGAATATACATAGGTTCATTAACATATGACGTCTGCATACAAACAAAGAGTACCTTGCCTGTGTGTTGTGTAAGTGTGTGTGTGTGTGTGGGGGGGGTCAAGATGTGACCCTGTGAAGACTCCCCAAAGCTAGAGCCAGGAGTCTAGCAGTCCATCTAAACAAAAGGCTCTTAGCCTAAAACTGGCATAGCTACGTTTATCCTACCATAAAACAATAAGACAAGGTATGACCTATCCCATGCTCCCAGGATGTAGGTGTGACTGCCAGAACACTCTGGAATGCACACAAAGCCTTTGCAGACTATTAAGGATCACACATCCTGTCACTACACAATCGATTATACACCTCTAAGCATATATGGTTAAGTATTTCTAAGCATAAATGACAATAAACAATACAAATCTAACAGTCTGTCTTTTTCTTAACTCCTGTTTTCCATCTTTCTTGGATAACAGAACTGCACATCATGGTCCATCATGACTGCTTGTCACCAGCAATAGTATGGCTACACCCTTTCCTTGAACTTTTTGTCTCCATTGCGGCAGTTTCCTTAATATTCATGCCCTTCTTTCATCACTTTTATCCAACCACACCCGACTCAATCGAGATAATGACCTAAAGTATTTCCCTATTTTTTCTCTTTTTACCTTTCCTTCCTGAACCCCTGCCCCATCCCCTCCCTTTGGCTCCATAATAAGTGTTTTTCGGTTACCATCTTCTCCCCCCCTGACTTCGGGTTTCAAATTGATCTCTTCTTTTTTTCTGTCCTTTTCCCATCCTCATTTAACTCTGTCTTTGAATTCTTATGAAACATCGAGGAACAAAAGAATGTTGTAATGTGCTTTTGTTAAAATGGCTAATAAAGGAATGGCCATTCTACAATAATAAACGCCACTCTATTTATAAAGTTGAAGAAATTTCTTTTTTCACTCCCTTCTATCCTCATGCATAACTGATGTTCTGCATGGTTTTCCTTTACACTGTATTAACTGACACTACCAGTTTACACTGTGAATCTTATTCAGTGCAAGCACAGAAAGATTGCATCATTGAGAAAGTAGACCTATCTTTTAACTAGATACTGAGTGTTACATATAATATGAGCACATATTATTGTAACCCTTCCTTGTTGGTGTAGAAGGCAACTTGTTATATTCATTTCTTTATTTTTGGCACCAAGGCAGATCTCAAAAGAGTAGATAAACATTGTGGTAAAACTATGCTCATTGTCTGATTATGTAGTGCATGAGTAGTGAGTAAAAAGTTGCTATTGCTAAGTGGCTCTGCAGCATCTGCACTCTTCTATTAGTTTTATACATATACAAACAGCCTACAATAGCTAGTAGATTTAGAAAAAGAAACTTAAATATCTTGTATTGGAACTATAATCACAAGATACAGTTGTGAAAACATTTTTTTCACATGACCATGAAGCTGACCTTTGAATTCCAGGTGGATGCTATCTGTAGAAAAGCTGACAAGCACATATATTTTTTTTTATCGGAAGCTTTGGGTGTTTTATGAGACTTTTATGAGAATGTTTTATTACTTTTTTATTGAATATGTTCTCACATTACATTTTGTCAGCTGGGTTGTCCAAATGAACTCGTACATTCACAGTATACAGCAGAATTGCTGGTGCTACCTTTAATGACCTTCCTCACCTTTATGTTAGCACTTTGAAGAGGCCCACTACAGTAGCCCTGAAAGGTCAAATGCACTTCAACTTAAAAAAAAACAACCCACCAGCAAATAGAAAAATAATGCAAAAGCATGCAAAACACAACAGAAGAACGCAATAGAAACACTGCAATAACTTTAAAAAAAAAAATCAACAAAACATAACCGGTTGTGGCAGACGGCCTACCCTCCCTAATCCTGCTGGAGTTTTCTTACTGTTAAAAGGGAGTTTTTCCTTCCCACTGTTGCCATATGATTGTTTTTCTCTGTATGTGTTATTGTAGGGTCTACGTTACAATATAAAACGCCTTGAGGTGACTGTTGTTGTGATTTGGTGCAGTATAAATAAATAAATTGAAATAAATTGAAATTGAATAATGGAAGACTTTGCGGGGGAAATTCCTGATGAAACACTTTCGGAAGTGACTAACTGTCACGGCTGGCGGAGAGCCGTGTGGAGTGGAGGAAAAGGAGGACCCAAAATGCAGCAAACTGATGATACGAGTGACGTTTATTTACAGGGTGGTAGTGGCAAAAACAGGCAATGAAGCATGAGTAATCACAAACGGAAACCTAAACTGGGAGAAACTAAGTGACAAACCTGAGACCATACAAAAGGGGTGCGGGGCAGAGAGACGCAGAGACAGGAACACCATAGAACGCAGATGAATGTAGATTAACGCAGTGATACATGGATGAACGCAGACGAGCCGACAACGAACACAGACCGACACCCACTAAATATACACACACAAGGTAATCAGGTAATCACACACAGGAGGGAAGAACAGCTGAACCTAATACACCTGGGGACCGGAGGAGACAAGCTGAACACAATAACAACAGACACAGACCTTCAGAACAGAACAGGAAATCCAGAACACGAGCCTTCAAAATAAAACAGGAAACAGACTGATGTACAACACAACACGGGGACATGAACAGAGCACCAAGGACAGACACAGGTAGGGCTGACAATACACCAAACTTCAGGTTAACCCTAACTAATACAGATCAGAAAAAACGCAAGACGCTGGGTCAACGACCCAGGACCATGACAGTACCCCCCCTCCAAGGGCCGGCACCAGACAGCCAAAAACAAAAACAAACGACCAACCCAGGGCGGGCGGCGGGGGCCCAGGACGGAGGGACCAACACCGAGCAAAACAAGCTCCAGCGGACCGAGGGAATTGTCCAAAACAAAAACACACATGCTGGAGTACAAGGACAAAAACACAGTTCAGGAGGCCGGCCCAGGGGCTGACAGCTCAGAAGTCCAGGACAGTTCATCTTCTGAGGCCGGCCACGTCGGCGACGCAGATCCATAAGCCGACCGAGCGGAAGGCAGCGGTGGCGGAGTGGAGGCAGTTCAGGGGGCCGCCCGTGCACACGGCAGCGGCGGCAACAGGGAAACCGTTCAGGCGGCCGACCGTGCGGACAGCAACGGCGGCGATGACAGAAGTCTGGAGGCCGACCGTGCGGACGGCAACGGCGGCGATAACAGAAGTCTGGAGGCCGACCGTGCGGACGGCAACGGCGGCGATGACACAAGTCTGGAGGCCGACCGCGCGGAAGGCAGCGGCGGCGTCTAGGAGGTCGTCCATGTTGACGATGACGCTCCACCAGCGGCCTGGCAGATGACCGCCGATGTCGAGGCGGCAGTTTGGGACCCGAAGGTGGCGTGGCCGTCGCAGCACCAGACGAGACCGAAGCAGAGGCTGGACCAGACGAGGCAGCTGATGAGGATGCTGAAGCAGAGGCCGGACCAGGCGAAGCTGAAGCAGAAGCCGGACCAGGCGATGCTGACGAGGATGCTGGAGCCGGGCCAGGCGATGCTGAAGACACGAAGGCTGGAGCCGGACCAGGCGATGCTGAAGACGAAGCTGGACCGGGCGAGGATGAAGGCTCGGAGGCTGCAGCTGGCGAGGATGATGAGGCTGCAGTTGGCAGCTGGACGGGCTCCTCGGGCCCTCCAGCTGACGAGGCAGGAGGCTGGCTAGGTTCTCCTGAACCTCCAGCTGACGAGTCTTGAGGCTGGACGGGCTCCTCGGGCCCCCCAGCTGACGAGACAGGAGGCTGGCTAGGTTCTCCTGAACCTCCAGCCGATGAGTCTTGAGGCTGGACGGGCTCCTCGGGCCATCCAGCTGGCGAGACAGGAAGCTGGGCGGGCTCCTCGGGCCCCCCAGCTGACGAGGCAGGAGGCTGGACGGGCTCCTCGGGCCCCCCAGCGAAAACAGTCTCTGGACCAGTGGGCACCGGGGCCCCTGGAACACACAGGTCAGAACCAGTAGGCGCACGGGCCTCTGGCAGGCACAGTTCAGAACCAGCAGGAGCACGAGCCTCTGGCAGGCACAGTTCAGAACCAGTAGGCGCACGGGCCTCTGGCAGGCACAGTTCAGAACCAGCAGGCGCACGGGCCTCTGGCAGGCACAGTTCAGAACCAGTAGGCGCACGGGCCTCTGGCAGGCACGGGTCAGAACCAGCAGGCACACGGGCCTCTGGCAAACACAAGGCAGACTGCAGCTGCACAGAGCATTGACCCAGCTCGGGCAGCGACAGCCGGATACAGTCCTCAGCTGGCTTCTTAATCTCCAGGGGTCCAGAGTCGGCCGGGGGCTGGGACCCAGCCTCTGGGGAGGCCCTGGAGTGCGTCACAGTCTCTGGGCTGGCCAGCTGTTGCGGACTGACTACTGCGTTATGTGGTGTGTCTCTCTGCTTGACATGAACAGGTGAAAAACAGTGCTTTTCCGGTTGGATGGACTGGACTTGTAGTACAGGCGGAGCTGGTGAAGATGGTGGCTGAATAGGTGGCTGAGCTGGTAATAACGCTGATGAGTCTCTTGCCAACTGAGCTATTGACTGAGCCACGGATTGTAACAAGGTGTCTAATAGGTCTGGCTGTGACTGTAATGGAGGTGGAGATTGAGTGGCTAACTGAGGTAGCGGCTGCAGGGCAGCTAACCGAGCTACCGGCTGGGCAGCTGGCTCAACAAACACAGCCCCGGAATAAACAGTCATGCGAGCTGGCGAAACAGACGGAGTGTCTTTTCCACTCACCACAGCCGGCAGATCCAAAGTCCCAACCTCCGGCTGTGGGGCGACGCGCCGACGGCGCGATCGTCGCTTCCTCCCGGGCAAAACCTCCGGCGGGCCGGGCAAAACCTCCGGCGGGCCGGGCAAAACCTCAAAATGGGCTGGGTTGGGAAGCGGTAGCGGCTGGAGGGTGGAGGTGAAGTTCGTTAAGGATGAAGTCCTGTGCGAGCGGGTGAAGAGAGTCGAGTAGCCAGCAGTGAGCAGACATCAGCTGCTGTAGCCTAGCTTCTACAGCGTGGTGAAGCTCTTCATCCTCATGCTCCAGCCACAGGTTGACCAACCTGGAGACGCTGTCGATCACTTCCTCCCGAAACTCCTGGGACGGTGCGGATGCTGCTGGGTCCATGTTTGGTCGGCTCGTACTGTCACGGCTGGCGGAGAGCTGTGTGGAGTGGAGGAAAAGGAGGACCCAAAATGCAGCAAACTGATGATACGAGTGACGTTTATTTACAGGGTGGTAGTGGCAAAAACAGGCAATGAAGCATGAGTAATCACAAACGGAAACCTAAACTGGGAGAAACTAAGTGACAAACCTGAGACCATACAAAAGGGGTGCGGGGCAGAGAGACGCAGAGACAGGAACACCATAGAACGCAGATGAATGTAGATTAACGCAGTGATACATGGATGAACGCAGACGAGCCACTGTAGCCCAGTCTATCCTGGCAGATCTTTGTCATCCCAGTAGTTGAGGTTGTCTTCTGGCCACAGATACAGATGCCAACTTGCAGGGGAAAGAGACTGAATAACACATTTGACTTAAGTGCTACTGGTCTTTTAAATAACTCACTCTGTCCTTAATGTTGTTTACCTCCCTTTTTTGTATGTTTTTATTGTCCGTTTATTATGTTTGCTTTATGGTTATGTGATTTCTGCTGACTGCACAATATTCAATATTCCTTGAATGCCCTTTGATGCACACTGTTTAGGAGTGTGAATTTTTGTTAGCAACCATGCAATTGTAGAAGAATAAGTGCTGGTTTAATGAGGAATGTTGTATAAAGTCCTTGAGTAGAAAAGTGCTGTATAAGAATCAGTGCACACACACACACACACACACACACAGGATTGAAAGACCAGATACACACATTTGCAGCTGTTAGTGGTTTTCACCATGAATGGTTTTAACCCTAACCATTCTAATAAAATAATGAATAGCAAAACACACGTTGAGCATTTTTTTTATGATCTGTCTATAGCTGAAGGCAATATCTTGGGGTATAATTCACATTCTATTTAAGGAACTGGGAGTGAGAGTAAAGCGTAGATGACGGTTAGACATACTGAGTTTACTGCTAATTCACATCAACCGTTCATTCAGGATGCCTTCTCATTGCAAACTCAAACTAAAGAGATGCTTGCAAGCATGTTGATAGTCCATGTTGACAGTCCAGGTTTAATTTTGATTTCATATTAAACAAACACTGTATTCAGTTCAACTGAATATATTCAGACTTTACTTAATAAATTTAATAGGCACTTTACCTTTACAAAACATACACTTTTGGCTTATTATTTCGCCATATACTGTATTACATGTACACTCCAAGCAAACTAGATTTGGGCAAGTATTGTATTTTTGAGATACTCATTCACAGTGTGTTGGAGGATGCAGTATTTTTCTGGGAAATAAAAGGAAACGTTTTGTTAAGTTTGGTTTTAGTACACCAAAAATGTCTGCTGTTCTTCGGATATAAGAACAGTTTTAAATACTCTATATACAATGCTTTTCCTTTCTATTTCCATGTCAAGCTGTATTTCATTGTGTTATTCGCATGGTTAAGACACTTTAAGTCAGAGATGTCAAGCAAACTTTAAATGGTGGGCTACATACAGTTCATTTTGATCTCAAGTGGATTGGACTAGTTAAACTCCTCATTAAACTCATAGTAAAAGTTGTAAACTTGTGAAAATACAGTGAAGGAGGACATAAAGTTAATGCTTTATGCCCCCCTTCACTTTTCCCAATTCCCAATTCTCCACATTCATTAAAGTGCACATCTTTCCTTGTGACTTTTTACCTAAACCCTACAGTAGATACATAAAAAATGACAAGCCCACCTTTATTGCTGAATTAATCTGTGTATGAAACCCTTGAGGCAAACAACACGTAGTTCAGGGTGGGTTTAGCACAATCCTGAATACACAACATTAAGAAATAAACTAAAAGTAAAGATATTAAAAAAAAAAAAAAAAAAAACAACTGCAATATAATGAACCTTGGGTCCTTGGGGGTGATGTACCATATTCAAGAATCAAAATATTACTGTTCAGATTACAAGCTTGTTTGACTAATAGGATATATTATCCTTAAAACATCAATTCTATTTCAATAACAGATATCCTTTCTTGTTTTCAAATGGTTGATTACACATTATGGAAGAATCACTTTTGCAACAATGGTTGCAGACAGAAAGCGAAGTGTTCTAATGACTGCAGGATAATCACCAAACATTATCATTGTACTTTGCATCTCCATCTGTGTGTCAGCATTCTCCAGGCTGTCAGCTGAGAAATCTTGTCTGCCAGGAGTAGGATGCAGAATCTCAGTGGGCTCTGAAGACACCTTGTTTCCATGCCAACCATCTGTTAACTCCTATCCTTCACCATGCCCACACACTTTGGAAAATCTCATCTGATTTGAATGAGATGTCCCTCTTGAATGACTCCCAATGGGACTGCCATGACACATATGTGCAACATTGTCATAGTAATGCAGATCACAGTGCTTTTTGCGGTTAGTGAAAATAACACTTGACGTACTGAAGTAACACTGCAGGATAAATAAACATTACATGTTGTCTTATATTAAAAGAAAATAACTGTGTATGGTAACAGTAAGCATAGTCTTTGGCCAAAATATTCTTACAGTGGGATAAAACTAGTATACCCACATTGCAAGCAGGTCTGGCCCGGATCTGGTATCAAGCCGGCACTGCTGGCTGACTTCTGGCATGATAAGACGTATGTCATCCAGATATGGGCCAGGCCTGGCATAGATGGCACCGTCTATGTGATGGCATGCCACATCTGGCTCGATTGTGGTTTGGTTTATGTGGCCCAGGCTCATAGAAAACAGGTCTGGCCCGGATCTGGTATCAAGATGGCACTTTTGACTGACTGGTGTCATGGCAGGGTGTATGTCAACCATATGTGGTCCAGGTCTGGCAATGATGCCACTGTTTATGCGATGGCATGCCATATCTGGCCCGATTGTGGTTTGGTGTATGTGGCCCAGGCCCATAGAAAACAGGTCTTCCCTGGATTCGGCATCAAGCTGGCACTCCTGACTGACTGGTGTCATGGCAGAGTGCATGTCAACCAGATGCGGGCAAGGTCTGGCAATGAGGCACTATTTATGTTCCTATTTTTCTATTTTAGTTAGAAGACCCAAATCCCATGTTGCAATACTATACTGCTATGGTAGCCAATGTTTCAAATGCAGGTTTGACAGGTTTGTGAGTAGAGATGGACCGATCCAATATTACGTATTGGTATCAGTCTGATACTGACCTAAATTACTGGATCGGATATCAGAGAGAAATAAAAAATGTAATCGGTCCATTAAATATCAAGAAAGCACCTCACAAAACTTGCGACATGGCATAACCCAGCTCATAACCTTAGCACATCGGAGCAGTATGCATCATGTGATAGAGCGGCTGTGGCGTGCCAGACCTGTCGGCGGTCTGGTTGAGCATTTGGAGCCTCGTTACGAAACCGGCATTTCATCTCCGAGAAAGTTATCCCAGAGAGAAGTAAAGTAAGTGTGTAAGTTCATCTCTGAATGTTTGTAAAGCATTCCCACGTTAAGCTTAACACCCAATATGTGGAGCGACTGCCTGTTCTCTCTTCCTCCCTCTCCTGCTGCTACTTCAGTCATGAAACTGATCAATGATCAGTTGATCGGCTTTTCTGTCGCCACTCTCGTCTCTCTTGTTTGTTTTTGGCCCACTTTGCACCAGAAAGAGGAAACCAGCGGCTGAACAAGAGCAGCACGTTTAAGCTTGATACGTTTTTGCTAGAATTTATTTAATATTACTTTCTACACCAGGATCCTTTTCTACGTAGCTGACGGCTGGTAAGGCTGAAAGGGCCGAGCTGGTGCTCACCTAACCAGCAGGTGACCCCCCCAAACTACCCCCAAATCAGAGCCGCAGACTGCGACAGGGAGGGGAAGGTCGCGGAGATATGCCAGCTGCAGCCCTCGCTGCCCCGAAGGCGTCCCCACTGACCGACCGACCGCTGCTACTGGTGCGATGAGCCTGTCCTCATCCAGAACTACGTAGCCTCAAGGAAACGAGGGGGGGAGCGGTGTAGCACGGGGACCACTGCTCCAGCTTCCTGGCCCCCTCCAAGGACGATGCACATTGGTGGCCCAGTTGGGCACATCAAGGGACTCTACCTGAGCTGCTATGTCGAGGGCCAGCCCTGCCGGGCCCTGGTGGACACGGGGTCTACCATTTCCCTAATACGACCTGGGGTGCTCCCTGGGACGTCCGGGCCGCTTGTGATGGGTTGGTCACCCACCGACACCCAGCTGATGACGGTGACAGGGGAGAGGACTGACATGCGAGGAAAGAAACCGTTGCGGATCCGAGTGAAGGATCTGGAGCTGGTGCATGACTTCTGGCTTGCTGACATCCAAGACCAGTGCATCATCAGCCTTGATCTGCTGACCAGCTGGTTGGCTTGCGTTGACACCGCGAAGCTGGCTATCACTCTTGGTACAGAGACTCTGGCCCTCCAGTGCGGTCAAAAGCAGGGAATGGAGGGGACCAGAGACAGACAAGCCGGGCTTCAGGCATCTGCCACTCAACAGACTTCAGATGCCGGTGGCTCTGGACCATCTCTACTCGCCTCAGCCCCAGCCTCTAGGCCTGACAAACCTCCCTCTACCGACACAACCCAAGCTGTTGATGACCTCTGGCAGCTCAGCAGCGTAGGTCTCACTGTTGACCAGTGCCAGAGGTTGAGGTGCCTTCTGGATGAGAATGTGGACATCTTTGCCGCTAGTGACAAAACTCCAGGCATACACGGCTGGTTCAGCACACCATCGACACCGGCTCTGCTCAACCCATCCGTCTGTGCCCACACCGGCTGCCCCTCTCGAAATGATAGGAGGAGCGGGCCGAGGCTACTGCTCAGGCCACAGCCAGCAGAAGAGGATAGCTCCTGTTGACCACGCAGCAGCTGAAGCGGGAGCAGGAGGCTGACGCGACGTTGGTTCAGGTGGGGGCCTGGTTGGAGGAGGCACAGCGCCCAGGCTGGACGGGGGTGTCAGGAAAGGGGCTCGAAGTGAAGGCCTACCACTCCCAGTACAACACTCTGGAGACCCACGACGGCCTCCTATACCGGAGATGGCGGGCCCCCGGTCAGGGCAAGGATCTCCTGCAGCTGTTGGTGCCTCGGTTGCTGCGGTCGCAGGTGTTCGAGCATATCTACGGCTCGGTGGTGGCCGGCCACTATGGGAATGTCAAAACTCTCCGCCGTCTCAGGGGACGGTTCTATTGGCCTGGTTGTCGACGGGGTGTGGAACTTCATGTGCACTGCTGTGACACCTGCACGGCACGGAAGGGCCCCACTCAATGCTCCACTGACCCCTGCAGCAGCACCTGGTGGGGGCCCCAATGGAGAGAGTGGGAGTGGACGTTCTAGGGCCTTTCCCTGTCACCGAGTCAGGGAACTGGCACGTGTTGATGCCCATGGACTGCTACAGGAGGCGGAGGGAGCGGCTGCGGGTGGCTAATGACTACACCCAGTACGACAGAAAAGAGCCTGGGACACCAGGTGCTGAGGAGGGAGCTTTCGTGCCTGGCGACAAGGTTTGGGTGTACTGCCCGGTTCGAAAGAGAGGAGTGTCCCCCAGGCTGTGCAGCGGTCATGGAGCGGCCAACAGAAGTGGTGTACCGGATCTGCATGCCGGGCCCGGGGCGCATGGTGGTGTTGCACCAGGACAGACTCTCACCGTACCGACCGCTTGCTCCAGCACTCGCAGGGGCAGGGGATGCTGGTGGCACCCCATGTTCTGATCCGCGTGACTCTTCCCCTGCTGGTCGAGATCGGCCTGTGCGCCGAAAGAAGACACCTGGACATTTGCGGGACTTTGTGTTGGGTAAGAGGGTTGTCGGGGACGACTGACCCCTTAGGTGGGGGCTATGTAGCGGGTCAGGGCTGTTTGGGGTTTGACAGCTATGTTCTATTGTTCTGTGTTTTCTGTTGAATGCTAATAAACGGCTGTGCTCCCTGGCTAACTCGCGGGAAGCAAGACCAAACGACACCTCTGTCTCCTCCTTGTCTGAGCTTGCCACAATATATAAAGGGAAGGTGTTAAAGTGGGATTCAACAGGTGGAGGCTAATTGTGGGGAAAAGAATAATAACTGTCAATAATTTCTATTGCGAGCTCCAGTAGATTTTCTAAGTGTACAAGCTGTGATCAGTTGACCTGCTGCTCTTTGTGGATGTGCACAACTTAATTCAACCAGATATAAGCAGATATTTCATGAGTTGTCCTGACTGATTTCCATCCTGTACTTTGACAGTATACTTGTCATGGTTGGCTGTGTGGCAGGCGGGCAAGCAGGAGTGGTGGATCCAAAATGCAGGACTCAGACACAGAAGTTCAACTTAAAGCGCAGCTTTATTGCTGGAAACCCTCTTACTAACTAAAGGCATCAAAAGACAAACAAAAACGCTGGTGGACTAAAACACTGAAGCAGAAAACACTGAACTGGAAACAAAACACTGAACTGGAACTGGAAACGCAACACTGACTCAGAGAAACACAGGGACTAAATACACTGGGAAGTAACGAGGAGAATGAGACACAGAAGGAGAGCACAGCTGGGGGAAATTAGAACTGATGAGACAAGCAAAGCAGGACACATTCACATAAGACACGGACCTACAAAGTAAAACAGGAAGGATCACACAGAGACGCGAACTTGACACAGTGGAGACAGCAACTAGGAAACACAGAGACATAAACCATAAGGCAGAGGACTCTAAGAACCGATAGACACGGAGGGGAACTCAAACATGCAGACACAGACTTACACAGAACAGAGGGGACATAGAGAAACATGAAGGGCAAGGGATCGAAACTAGAAACCATAGAAACTCACACCAAGTACAATAATACAAAAAATCACAAAGAACTAAAACGCTGGGTCAGGAGACCCAGGACCCTGACAATACTGTTTATACCGTCTTTTTTCTGGATTGCATAAAGTCAGTGGATCTAAGCATCATCAACAAAATTCATATGAATTTCTACTACAGTTGATGTAACCTAACACTGACGGTTAAACCACAGCCACTGTGCACCAGTCCAACACGCTGTTGTTTGCTTTAAATCCATCACTGTACAGCAAATTAACCTGTTTTTTTCTGCACTTACCTGTAAATGTTTTTCACCCGCTTAAATAAGACAGTTAATCCAGTCTAGTTGTAGCATTTTTCAGTTGGGAAACATGTTTCACAACTAGAAAAACACAATGTCACGTGTACAGACCCAATATCTGATTTTAAAAAAATGAGGACTTACATGAAAGTTTTAAATCGGCACTTTGTCAAACACCACTGAGCAGTCCTTACCTTTAAATCTAACCTCTCATCGTCCTCCTCTGTCTTATCTTTCTCCATCTCTGAGTGACCTTTAGCTAGCAGCACACTGTGTGACAAACTACACACAAACAGTTTGTACCAGTCCTGATTTTTGTTAAGCTCATCAAAATGTTGCATTTGAAATTACCTGCCACTTACTGCTACTCCTTTTATGCTTGCTCATCTTCAGTAGCGCTAGCTAGATGCCGAAATACCACAACCACAACCAGTCATCCCGTTGTTGTGGTACCCCCCCCCCCCCCAAACCCTGAAAAAAAAAAACTGCATCTCTGTTATGCAACATCTGGTGATTAATATATCAATAGGATTGCCTTTCATGTGTTACTGTTTAGACTCAAATTGGTTTGATGTTTGGAGGCAGCAGTGACAAAATAATAACTTGACCCACATGTGTTAAAGAAAAGTAACAAGCCTGTTTTAAAAATGTAAGGAGTAGGAAGCATAGATACTTGTTTAAAAATGTAGGGAGTAAAATTAAAAAGTTGTCAGGAAAACTACCCAATATAGTTGGGTAAGTACCAGAATATACCAGAATATTGTACTTAAGTACAGTAATGAAGTATTTGTACTTTGTTACTTCCCACCTCTCATTACAACTAAAGGCACCTATGCTTTCTGGATAAAGGTATCTGCTAAATAGCACTGAGAATGATATAAACTATCCGGTAAGACAGGGAGGACAGCTTCCAGGAACACTGACAGGGAAAACATTAGACATTACCAGTTAACTGTACATCAATACCAGGCTGGATGTGAAGCCTCTCTCTGGTTCAATACTGCACAAACAGGATGATGCGTGCTGTGCTCTCAGTTTTATTCTGCTCATAAAGTGCTCAAGTGTGTATGTGTGTGCACCCTTCCTGTTCTCATGATGTTAATGCTGTTTACTTTGTGTCTGTACATTAATATCATCATATATTCTCACTCTCTTCTCAGATTTATCTCTACCTCTCTGCTCTGTCTTAGTTTGTTAAGTAAACAAACAAAATTATGTCACACAGTTTTTTGTATTTGGCATCTTTGGATGTGTATCATTCATTAATTTTACAGGCATAACTTATATTAACATTTGGTAATCGGAAGGCATCGCATGTAGAAGCAAGTTTTACAAGCTGTCTGCTTTGCTGTTTTTTGCTGCACACATTTTACATCTTCATTAGTCCTCATCAATATTCATGAACCCTGTTTCTAATAGCAGCAGACACCTATCTTCAACTGATAAAAGCTCTGATAAACAAGACTATATATCAGCAGAAAAAATGTAACTAAATTGGTTGCTAAAAGCTAAATGGACTTTCTTCCCGAATTCTCTGTTATACTTGTCTTCTGGGCTATGTGAAGAAAACGAATTATCATTAGAGGCTCTGAAACTGAGCCTGATTTGGTCATGTATTTAGCACTTTGATTGTTTACTGTGCTGCAAAGGCATACTAGGAATGAATGTCACGTTGTTTTACATCAGTTTAGTGAAATTAAAAAGATACTGTGAGCATCTGTGTTTGACCAACACACTCTGAAAGCAAAATTTTCTTTTGCAAGTATGCTTTTTTAATATTGTTATTAGATTTTAGGGAGGTTTTCTATTCATCTTCCACATCTGGGTCAAACATAATCACATTTAGGAAGTCAGCTTGATCCACTCCTTCTTCCTGCAATGCTCACACACTCAGTATTATTATCTGAAGTTTTTTCATCTGGTAAGTCTTTTGTTTGTAAAGAGAGCTTCAATGTGTTTTTAACACTGAAAATCTCATGAGGCTAGCCGATGTCCCGAGTTACAAAGGCTCAAAAGCGTTTGTATTAAAATAAAGCAACTTAAAAATTGTAATTTTTTGACCCAATCTTATGTACTTCTGGGACATTGCGGTGCTCATTTTACTACATGAGAATGATTCATGTAGTAAAATGCAGCTGATCCTCAAGCTGACATCTATAAGTGATCAAAGATGCCCTCCAAAGGAAAGTCATCATTATTCAAAAGTTATGTCTTGAAACTCATTTACCGCATCATCAACAGAGCCAGAACAAGATGCCCACCAATCTATCCAGAGAGGGCTCTATTTTTATCATAATAATAATAATAATAATAATAATAATAATAATAATAATAATAATAATAATAATAAAATCAACCAAATAAACTTTATCATGGAACAGGTTTTAAGATGCTGGTCCCGTGACCTCAAGTGGCCGCAGATGTCTTCATCTTTCTTCATCTTTGTGTTGGTGTTGCCATGAGGTTCTCCAGAAAATATGTTTTCAAGAACATATAAAAGATCTCGTGAAAATAAAGTTGGTTTAAGGGATAGAAAATCCAGAATAAGATAAGTTAATTACATTTGATAAGAATAAAAAGAAGCAAAGGGGTATTAGCAATGAGACACTTTGAAGGATGTCAAGAAATCATTCAGGGTAAATAAAAAAGAGAAGTAGACAAAGTTGGAAAAATAAGATTAGTAAGATGGTAAGAGGAACTATGGTAAATCGGTTAATATATGAGACTGAAACAGTAAACATGTTAAGAAAGGTTGAACTTTTTTAACTGACAGGTGTTAGTGCAGTAGTCTAATCAAAGTCAAAAGGAGATGAACCTGGTCTGAACCTGGTCTTATTTTAGGTGAGAGGGGGCAAGCCTGAGCAGCAACAGAATGACAGCAGTAAGGCAAAGTGACCCAAAACCAGCTGGAGCCAAGATCAGAGATAAACACATTCCTAAGGGCATGCATCCCTGGTCCCTAAGAGAGAAAGAGAGGTAAAGAAGGAAGAGCAACTGAGAGTATGTTGAGGTAAAAGTAAACAATGTAGAAAATGTTTATATCCATAAAAACGGTTAAGTGTTGTGAAGAGGGGAGGAAAATTTAGAGGGGAAAAAAGGAGATTATGAACAAAGACAAAAACGTAAACATTAAATCCACAGGGAGACCAATTTCAAAGCTTGAGAGAGAGCTGAACTGAGAGAGGTAAAGGTTTGAATAAGAGGGAGTTTTTCAAGAGACTGCCCAGTGTAAACTGTTCTTGGATTAGAGAGAGAATGTGTTTATCCCTGAAATCAAGTGAAAAAGAGATTTGTCATTTATTTCAAAGGAGAAAAAAATAAGTGACTTAGAACATTTAATGTGTGGAGCCCAGCCAACTGGATAATGCTTCTATAAGGAGATGCTGATTGACCTGTTGGCTAAACCCGCTACCAACCAAACAACAATAATGAAGTTATTTGTTAAACAATAAGTAGAGAGCTGTAGAAACTTTTTCTTTTAGTTGTGGATATGTTGCATAAAAATGCATATTATTGTGAAAAACTCTTATTTTACAGTAATATAACCAGTGCCACACTCAAGTCTGACTGCAATAAGTAGCCTATAAAGTTCATGTCAGAAGGAAATTTGCTTAGCATAGCAAGTACTGCTGGTCTTGAAAAAAACAGTTACAAAACACAACTCCATAAAACTCCATAAAATATATATATAAAACTATATATACAAAACTGTAAAATAAAACTACACAAAAGTAATGAAAGCAAGGAAAGCAGTTTCAAAAACTATAAAATTCTATAAAGCCAGTAAAGCCCAAACATTTTTTAACCCTGAACTTATATAACAAGATAAGATAAAAAATAAAAAAAAAGAACTGACCAAGTTATTGTAAGGTTTGTTTATTTGTTGGGTGGGGGTTTACTCCTTTAGGTCCTACAGTCCCAATCAAAGGTTTAAATGGCAAACAATCCTATTTTGCATTAAATTCGTTGCGACATGCTTGATGCAAGTGTTTCCATAAGGTGAGTGGGAACATTTCTCCAAGTAGTGAAGACGGCTGCACGAAGGGCATCTACTGTCTGGAACAGTTGTCCATTTTTGTAAACTTCCCTTGCCATCCATCCCCAAAGGTTCTCAATTGGATTTAGATCAGAGGAACATGCAGGATGGTCCAAAAGAGTGATGGTATTCTCCTGGAAGAAGTCCCTTGTGTACTGTAGCGTTGTCCTGTTGAAAAAACCAGTCATTACCACACAGACGAGGGCCCTAAGTCATGAGGGATGCGCTCTGCAACATCTGGACATAGCCAGCGGGCGTTTGATGCCCCTGCACCTCCTGAAGCTCCATTGTTCCACTGAAGGAAAAAACACCCCAGAACATTATGGCGCCCTCTCCACTGTGGCGTGTGGAAAACATCTCAGGTGGGATCTGCTTGTCATGCCAGTAACGTTGGAAACCATCGGGACCATCAGGGTAAATTTCTTTCTCAGCAGAGAATAAAACTTTCTTTAACCTTTTAATGTCCCATGTTTGGTGCTCTCTTGCAAAGTCCAAACGGTCAGTTCTGTGGTGTTCACGGAGATGAGGCCTTTGAAGACATTTTTTGTTTTTGAAGCCCTTCAGTCTCAGATGCGGTTTGATGGTCATGGAGCTGCAGCAGGCACCAGTAAGGGCCAGTGTCTTAAATGGTTCCGATTTTTACACTTGAACTAAAGTTGTGTTTTTTATTGCCTGTTATGCTCATTTATTTAACCAGTTTCAGTCTAGCCTATCTCATGTGTTAAGTTAAAGAAGTTAAAGAAAAGTTAAAAAGTGAGATAATTATAGAAATTTAGAAATTAGACAAGTTTAATTAGACAAGGGAGGCTCGGTGTACAGCAAAGAGAGAGGAGGCAAAGGAAAAAGCAAAGGCTTATAGTACGTTTTTCATGTATAACAGGATTTCTAAAGAATGGAGAAAGATAATGGGTTTTAAGAGTGAAGGTGATGTGCAGAGCTGTATTAACTACTGAGGAACAAAACTGATAATCAATACCATGAAAATATGGGAAAACGTTTTTGTAGCTAAGTTTAGGAGAAAGGTGATATAGTTAATGCTGAAAAAGAGTACTGCATATGTTTGCTTTGAGAGTGTTGATGAAGAAGAATAGAAAACAAAGTTTATGACAGAATTCAAAGAAAGGGACAGCCTCGATAATCAAACCTGCAGCCTCTCATCCAGTAACTTCACCTCCTCAGCTTTCCTATTCAGGCCTGGAACCATTTTGGGTGCTGTGCCCTGAATTTCTCTCTTTATTTGCCTGGAGATGAGTGTCAAGAGTGAGTTTTGACAAAAGGATATCATCACAAGTGAAAGAGAAGACAAAAAACAGTAGGTAGAGCTAGAGGTAGAGATTTTCACTGAGAGTGAGTAGAATGGACAAGATTAGAAATGAGTATCAATGGATAGCTCAAGTTCAGTGGTTTGAGAACAAAGTTAGAGAGGCAAGGTAGAGATGGTTTGGTCATGCACAGAGGGATAGTGGATATATCTAATATGGAATTCAATATGGATTTCCCAGGAAGATGGAAAATAAGAACAATTCATGCATGTAGTCAAGAAAAACATACATAGGGTTGGTAAGACAAAGGAGGATGCTAGGGATTGGGTGAGATGGTGACCCCTAAAGGGAGCAGTTTTAAGCAGTCTAGCCTATCACATGGGACCAATTTGTGTTTCCACAAATAGGAGCAAAAATGTAATCAAAGTATTGAATACTGTGTCTAAACCAGGGGTCTCAGATTTAAATGAGCTGTGGTTCACTGCTGGCACTGTCATCTCATTGGAGGCCCACTTTAGTGTTCAAGTAGTACAAAAAAACCAACCAAACAAACAAGAAAACACTGACAAATGTTTCCAAAAATGTACTGTACTTTAAAAAAAAAAAAAATTACAAATATTGTATAGCAAGACAAAACTGCAAATGTGAATGCAATTTTCTCTCTCTCACTCTTAACGCTTTCATTGAACAACCAAATAAACTAATTGCCACTCTCTTTCTGGTTTTATGAGCATAAACAGGAAAAAATGAAATTGGTTCCAAATTTCAAAAATCATCCTTCCTTGTATCATTGTCAGAGTATTGACTGCACATACAAAAAAAAAGAATCTGCATTAGTTAAACATTTATCATTTCCCAAGTTTCTTCATCTAAAGAACTTTTCTTCCCCAGAGATCTCATTTTTGTAGGCATGTTTCTTTCTCGAATTATCTGTGCCACTATGTGTGTATATAATTTAATCATACTGCATGAAAACAACATGACACACACCTGCCCTCAGTGCAAATCAAGAAAATGGGGAATGTTTTGCATGCATGGCTAATAGACTCTGGCTAACACAACTCTCTCCAAGAGTGCTCTGCAAAACACAGCCTCTCCCATGGTAACAGATCGACTTTCTGTCTCATGCAGTGCAGCAGTTATTATTTCCATGGCAACATTATCAAAAGTTGCATGGCAACAATCATAAGCATGTCAGCTAGATCTGAACAGTAATGCCTTCTCTGTCCTTTTGTGATTTTCATTTTGTGCTGAGAAAATCATAATATAGCATCTCAGTTCCTGCGTCTTGCCTACTGAATTGACAAAAGTCTCTTTATTTGAGGGCAATAAAAGACTTTTATATGCCAAATTGAGTTGTTTGCATATATAATAACAAGTGACAGAAGAATGACAATGATTGAAGACGCCATGCTTTGTCTTTACATTGCAGATAAGATTTTAATCATAACTTATACTCTTTGTATAGAACATAAATATTATTTAGCCACACAAGATGTCCAAGGGCACATCAGCAGCAAACTTAGCTCTTCTGTAGAAGTGAAGGCATATCATTTAGCACAGTGTAGCAGCGATATTACAGCAGCACATCCTGCTCCTGTGTTGTTTGATCAGTCTTAACACTATCTCTCTTTACCAGCTGCACTTTTTTCCACACATTCAGTTTAGTTTCCTACGGTGCCATCACTGAGTTGAAAAAGTTAGCTAAATGTAGCCTTAGCTTCTACATGATATTTTTTTTTCTAATTTTCAATTTGATGGTACCAGCATATCTAAAACAAAAGTTGGGATGGGGGCAACAAAAGGCTGGTGAAGTAAATGGCAATAACCAGAAAAAAACAATTATTAGCAGATCATCTGTAAAATATCAGTAACATGATATAAAAAGATCATCTTAGAGAAGCAGAGTTGAGACAGGTTGAGGTTAACCAATCAGTTAAAAAAAAAAAAAAAACATCTCTGCAAATTATGGAACATTTTCAAAATACGGTCCTCTGTAATTTTATTGAGATAAAGGCACTTAAAAAGAACTGAAGTTTTCTGTATTTCTGTTTTACTACATTGTGTGGTTTTTCCTCCATGCATCAAACTGCAAGGCATTTTTCATGAATCAGCAGATTCATGCATGAATGAAAACACTGGCATAAATCCATAATTAAAGTAATCATTACATGCAGTTTTATATAAACACTGTGAACAAATATCAACCAGTTACACTATCAAAATGCTGCCTACACATTAAGTACGTTTTGATAAAATGCAAGGTATCTCATTTACTTGAAATGTTTTTCAGGTTCTGCTGACTTCACAAAATCTTTAACAAGTTGAAAAGAACTAAATGCATATATTTAGATCTGGATTTGTACATTTTATTAAAGAAATGTAAGAATTCAAGGCCAAGAGCTGCTTGCAATGTTCAAGATCGCAATAAAAAATCAAATTTTCTTTAAAGAAATAGCAAAAATGATACAAAGCATAAAAAATGTGTTAAGTTAAAATATGAAATAAATCAATAACTAATAAAAATGCTTTGTTCCTTTAAAACAATCCTGACGCCAGCGGTGGTTGCCTAGCTGTTCATGGCTCACTGACTGAATGCATGACTGTGAACAGAGAAGTAGGCTGAATATTTGACGAGGTCTGCTAAAATGTAGGGACAGGGAAAGGGGGACTTTTGTAATTGAGAAACATTTGTTCTTCACAGAAACTAACTGCCTGCCTTATACATAATGCTAGTGTTTACTGGGAAGTGGTGCATTTATTTTGGTTTAATCCCTCTCGCTGGCCAACGGGATAGTCAGATGACAGGCACTAATCTCTGGACTCCTGGCCTGACTGACTGCCTACTTACTAATAAGGGATTAAAACCTAGCATGCCTCCATCACATAGCAGGCTTTCAACCCAACAAGTGGGGTGAATAGAGATGCTAACGCTGATGAAGTGGAGGAGTCAGATGATGAACTGTGTCAACTGCCTTCCTTCCTTTTATATTCTCAGACCTATGTCTTTGTACATTTTGTGTTCCCTTTGAAATACAGCACCTACTTAAACCATGAACTCACATAATGTTATAAACCAGTGATTTCAGATCTGCTACTCTCTCTAGTAAACCTTAGTTTTCCAACATAGATGCTTCTCCTTATTCTTGATACTCATCATTGGGACCAATGAGACTGGTTGACGAACAATCCATCAGCTAATCATAATTTTTAAAAAGCAAACGTTATGGCCATGTTATGTCCATAGACATCATAAAAGGTGGACATATTTATCATGATATCATATTTTGGTGTCTTAAGGCCTGTGCTGAAGGCTCGACAATTGGGTTTTCAGCATCACCATCTTGGTTTCAAAAACCTGAATGTGCTGAAAATTCTTTTTAAATTTTTTTTATTCAGTGAAACCTAAAATGAATGATTGAGGCAATAAAGTCATCAGGAAAGTAGAGGTACTGGTCAAGACAGAAAGACATTTTCTGGTGGACTTCTACAGGACTGAAACTACAGCTATTTCTATCTGGTAGCCTTCAGATAGAATGCAAACACTTCTGCACTGGTATAATTTTTCTCACTCACAAGCTATGGTAAATGGTAAATGGCCAGTATTTGTATAGCACTTTACTTAGTCCCTAAGGACCCCAAAGCGCTTTACACTACATTCAGTCATTCACCCATTCACACACACATTCACACTATGGTTATGTTTTATAGTAGAAATGGTTGAGCTACATGTAGGGTACCCTGGATTCAGTACATTTTATTGAAATAAATAAACATAAAAGCCAGACCAAAATTGAAGGTAAAACCTGGTACCATGGTAAAAGAATATTTTTCACAATACAACCACCACTGTGGTTCAGATGCTAGCACAATCACTTTTTAGATAGAGCTGCTGCTGTGTTAGCATGCTAGCATAATTACTATAGGCATGAAATCTAAGTTTAAGCACAAATCTCAGGTAGCGTGTAGCACTAAGTAGCATTACATTCTCTTAAGTATTGCAGTGATTAAATTACACTGCTCACAAAATTAAAGGAATGATTTTTAGCGACTAATGTTTTTAATAACATTAAATAAATTAAGCTTCTGGGATAATGATCCTGTCTGTTAAGTACCAGAGACTATTGTTAATCAGTTTCAGCTGATTTGGTGTTAATTTAACTAACAACAAGTGCACTAGAGGGGTTACAATTAGATGGCCCCTAAAGCAGGAATGGTTTTACAGGTGGAGGCCAATGACATTTTTTTCTGACTATTTTTCTTTTTCTTTTTTTTGTAATTTAAATTTAGTGTCATTGTTATTAATGTGCACCAGCATCTATTTATTTTGGGTGGAAATGTGTGGAACTGGGGGCAGCACGGTGGCACGGTGGTTAGCACTGTTGCCGCACAGCAAGAAGGTCCTGAGTTCAATTCTACCATCAGGCCGGGGTCTTTCTGTGTGGAGTTTGCATGTTCTCCCCGTGTTTGCGTGGGTTCACTCCGGGTACTCCGGCTTCCTCCCACCGTCCAAAGACATGCAGCTTGTGGGGATAGGTTAATTGGATAATCCAAATTGCCACTAGGTGTGAATGTGCGAGTGAATGTGAGTGCGAATGGTTGTCCGTCCCTGTGTGTTGGCCCTGCGACAGACTGGCGACCTGTCCAGGGTGTACCCCGCCTCTCGCCCTATGACAACTGGGATAGGCTCCAGTGCCCCCCGCGACCCTGAAAAGGATAAGCGGAAGTGGATGGATGGATGGATGGATGGATGGATGTTATTAATGATAACATGAAGCAATGCCTGCACAGGTAATTCAACTTCTTGAGGATGGCATATCAATAAATGCCATTGCCAGAAGGTTTGCTTTGTCTCCTAGCAAAGTCTCAATACCACGGGGGAGGTATTCTGGACTGATATGTGCTGCTTTGTGCAATGAAGAACAGGATGAGCGTCCTGGAGCCATTTGGGCTTAAGATTTTATTTTAACAGGAAACACATGACAGTGCAGCATTAAAATTGTTTTGAAATGCAGTTTCAGTGAGAGTTAAAGCACACAGTCAGTCTTAAAATCTGCCTCTTCTGGTCCTCTGTGAACAAATAGCATGCATTTTATTCTTATTCTTTCTAACATTCTGCTGATCTCTTTGAGCTTAGTTTCTTATTATTGTCAAAACATTGATTGTATGATTTCATGTGGAAATTAAAAGTGACGAGATATTCAGTTTGAAAAGAATAAAACGCCTGGTACCATGACTCTATTTTATAAGCAAGAAACAGAAATATAAATAAATAGATATAAATGTATATATAGAGAGATTAAATGATATCAAGAGTAATAAACGACTAAGGGAGAAAGTCTGATTAAATTTACTACTGAACACAGCTTTGCCTTTATTTTCTCTTTGCCCTTTTCAGGAAGTCTACCATCTAGATCTTTGTCACTTTTCCTGTCACATGACCTCGAGCTGCACTAACAGTGGCTGTGCAAACACAGTAACACCCTTTATGGTGTTAGAGTCTGCAATGTGCCCTGGGATTTTTTTTTTCTTTCTTAGCAGACTGTTCTGGCATCTGAAAGAAACCAAAGAGAATAAATTAAAATCATTGTTTCTAACTCCTTACACATATGTATGCACACATATATATGACACACAGTGTCTTTCTTAACACAGAAACGTTATTTGTATTTAGGTTACAAAAAAGAAGAAGTCTATACTGCACATTGGACAGTCACGCACAATCAAGTTATTTCCTGAAAAGACCTCAGAGTCACTGTATATTTTATGAAATATTATTATATTATTATCATTAAAATAATCTGCTAGACCCACTCCTTCAGTTTGGGTTTACAGCTCCTGAGCTTCCTATTACCATTGAAACCACTCTGGATGTCAACTTCGACATCTTCCACAACTTCCAATTGTTTCTTCGGCCCCTGGTACTACTTTGTTTTCTCATGCTTCTTCTGTCTGACACTCTTGTCTGCTGGGATTGTAGCACCAATTACAGTGGTCTTGGCAGTGTTCTGCCTGTTGTCAGCTAGCACTATGTCTAGTTGTTTAGCCAGTCTGGTCATACACTCCTGGTGTACTGTATCAACCAGTAGCTGGTGCTTTGATATCTGGCAGCTCAGAAGGCCATTGGAAGTCTTATGAGCCTACTCAGCTCCTGATGCCTGAGAGAAGCTTCAATATTGCAGAGAGGTAAGTAACTGGCCTGCAGTTCAAAAATACTATATCTTTGCTTCTTTCATGACCCCATTTGTTCTGACCTGTGTTATCCAGTCCTGGTGAGTACCTGCTGTTACCTGCAATCACTTATTTGTGGTGCCTGGCATTCATGAAGTCATAAGTGTATTCTTCCAGGAGGTGCCGATTGTGTTACTCTTTCTGCCTGAGACTTGCTGTTGGATGTCCGCTTTGTGATGTTGACTGGTTCTGGGACATTGTTTTGGTCTGCTCTCAGGTCCGACCCAGCTCAACTCTGGGTGGGTCTGTACTTCTTTACTTTTTTTTTTTTTTTTAATTTACCCTTACCAATAAAAACATCACATGGTACATCTCTTACAGTTGCAACATTTATCAGGTGGCTTTTAATTTTATCCTTGTGAAAATTCAAAACAAAAAATGGAAAAATCTGCATCTGCATCACACCATAACACTCAATCTGGTGAAGGCTATTTTATTATCCATACCAGATTACTTCATTTGAAGTCATTTGGCAGTGTAAGCTAATTGTTTGGTGCATCTGAACAATTTTCATAAGTCATAGTGAGTTATTTGTCTGATTCATTTGCCACTGTGTGTGTTTATATAATCTTTCCATTGAAGAAGTTTTCCTCAATGTGTAAATGGCAGCATGGGTGTGTTTGTATTTGCATGCGCGTACGTCTCTCTGTGTTTTTAAGCTAACCCAAACAAATCTGTCCTTGGTGATTACAAAAAAGACAGAGTAACATGAACAAAGCATTATAACTGATATAATTCATGTCTCCCTGGTATTCTCTGTGCTTTGGGTGCATGTTGTCTTCATTGTCTTTTGACTCATGGGAATGTCATATTGGTTCTTCAAAATGATATCTTATATCAGAAAATATCATTTTCTTATGATATTCTTTTTTTTACAAAAATGTTTTCAACCTTAGTTTTAAATTCATTTCTCTATACACCATTTTAGTCTCCTTGAAAATCCAAACATCCTGCAAGTATTTTTTAGTTCCACTTGATTGGTTTTAGTCAAAGGCAGGACTGGTAATTTGTTTACCTGGCACAAATGAACTCACTTGTACACCTCAGATGCATTATCAAGCCAAAGGTCTCAAAACATAGAAGAGCAATGTATTCACAGAGTTGTCAAAGCGCCACTGTGACATGACCGATTAAAGCTGACTGAGGATGAGCTGCTGATATGCTGGATGTTGGCATGCATGGCCAAGATGCTGCAGCCTTCGTTGTCAACATCAGAGCACCATCTCTGATCTGACTGTTCTTGATAGAAATCAAGAATAGTCAGATGTGACAAATCTATTGTGACAATAGATGTGACAAAGGTATCGCGATGAGGTGGATGAGGAGCATATCCACATGCAATCTTCCTTTTCCAACATGTAACCCTGATAGCCCCAGGATTTAGTGTTCTGTCGAAGATGCCTGGGGAAGGCTGGGTTGGCATTTTCAGAGGCAGCCACAGCCAGTGACCACTGCTGCAGGCTACACTCATTCAGGATTTGCCTAAACAATAGATCTGGACACCCATGCTGTCACTGGACAGATATGTGACTTTTTGCATTGTGTCCAGAGGAGGCCATATCTTGTATTAAATGTCTTGTATATACATATCGTGTTTGTCCATATAATCTATTTGAAACCCAAAAATTTAGTTTCTTTCTTTCTTTCTTTCTTTCTTTCTTTCTTTCTTTCTTTCTTTCTTTCTTTCTTTCTTTCTTTCTTTCTTTCTTTCAAACTAGTAAATGAATATATTTAAGTGAAAACCAATGAACGTGCTATTTTGCATGCTATTTCAATGAGGCACAAATGGAAAAAAACTCTGTCCTACAACTTAATGACTTTAAATGACCCATGTTTGCCGGCAGTATAATTATATAGTGTACACACTTTCATAGGAAATGACTCCTCAAAAAGTGTACACTTGTTTTGAACAACTGCTCTGTCAGAGAGTCAAGAAAAGAGGAAGACCAAATTGACAGCATAGTCAAACAAACTGTAGAGGCCTTTGAATTCAATGCCTCTTTCCTCTGCTGCACCGTCTTCCGACTCTAGGGTACTTTGAATACAACTTGCGCCTGCATAAAATCTCGTTTTAAGTTCCATTTCATGAGTGTTTCAACGGAAACTGACGTGTGAAGAATTGGCACACAAATCACTCAACGAATGGATACCTATCAGTATTGCAAAACTCATCTTTTTCATAACATGAAAAAATATGCAAACACCTGCTCTTACCATCTGGTGCATGTGCATGCATGATTCAAAAATTCCTCGTGAGTGAATCCAAAAATGATCAAAGACAGTTCTGAACCTGTGCAGACCTCGCACCCTTATTCTTTAAACTATCTAGGATTGTTTTTAGTCATCTCCAATTAGGACTTTGCATAACTGCACGGTATGAACTGATTGGTCATCATAGCAAAATTATCAACAGACATACCAATATGATTATGTAGTCATTCATTTCAAGTGAGAAAGCAATTGTCATTTCAACTCAAAGTACACACTGTACAAAGTAAATGTATCAGACTAAAAGTGATGTCTTTTTCTGGGAGTCAACAATGACCAACAAAGAAGATTATTTCAACGGAAATGTAGTATGACATGTAGTATGACATGTAGTATGACAGTATGGCAAATAACCACATTAGTTGTCTTGTTAATTTAATTTGAAAATGCAAAAAAAAAAAAAGAAGAAGAAGAAGAAGAAAAAGACACCAACAGCATGAACATGTACATTTTAAATGAAAGTAGAAACTGTCCATTGAGGCCAAAGCTATTTCTGTTAATATGAGAGTGTCTGTGGACTGAATAATTTTTGAAGCAAGCCTCAAGTGGCCACTAGAGGAATTGCAGTTTTTGTCACTACACTGTTGGCTTGCCCAAAGTGTAGCATGCCCCTTGGACATACCTAATGTGATTATCATTTTCATTTCTGTGGATGTGAAATGCAAAAGAGTATGATAAGAAAACCAAGTGAAGTACTGTAACTGAAACAGTTAAGCATGCAAATGAAGAGAGATAAGAGGAGTATTTAACAGGTAAGATAACAGTACAGCTCTAGCTTTTTTAACAGCATTTTAAGATTACAAGCAAAGTAAAGTAAATATACAGTGCCTTTACTGAATATGCAATGCGAGAACATTATAAAATTGGAAAGCTCTCACTGACTGTATGCCTAAAATATGTTTTCCATCTTTAAACAAGAGCGTTTCTTCTTATTTTTGATCAGGCAGATTTTTCAGGTAAGAGTGATATGGCTGAAGCTAGTCCATTTATCAGTTTCCACCCAGATCACTTAAAAGTTATAAAGAACCGACCAAAAAGTACTTTGTCATATCTGGTACTCTAAGAGAAAAATAATTATCCGAGGCAATTCTCAGAATGTGTAAGGTCAATGAGTTCATCACGGTGCTCTTGTCACGGACCCAGTTCCAGGGATTCGGGGTCCGTGAGCAGTGTGGACTACTATTGTAGTTATTATTATTATTATTATTATTATTATTATTATTATTATTATTATTATTATTATCATTATTGTGGTTGTTGTTATTATGGTTGTGTCTGCTGTCCTGTTTTTCCGTGTTGGTGTACTGTCAGGTGTTTAGGGGTGTGTGCTTGTGTATGTGAGGGTGCGGTCGTGGCAGGCACTTTTAGGCCTGGTGGGTGTGGCCCTGCCAGCTGACCGGTCCCACCCAGGAATCCACACACACCTGGCGCCGATCAAGCCTCGTCAGAGGAGCTTCAAAACAGTGTGGCTGAGAGCTCCTCGACGCTGGATCGTTGAGTGACTTCCCGTCAGTCTTAAGTGTATTGTGCAAGGTTAGTGCAAGTCTACTGTTAGGTTTTGTACTCACGGCTGCCTTTGGTATGCGTGTTTCCTCAGGAGGAATTGTGGCGACCAGGAGGCAGCACACGGAGAGTACACAGGGAACGGAGACAGAGCACGGAGCACGGGATAAAGGAGAAGACACGGAACGGGAGTTGGGATCGCACGGGGGGATTTATTGTTGTTCGGATTGTCACCACTGTAAATAAACACTGTTGCACTGTAGAGTCCTGCATTTTGGGTCCTCCTTTCCCCACATCCCCACGGTCTGCCAGCGAGACCGTGACAGAACGATCCAGCCATTATGGGCCCAGCGGACTCAAGGACCGTCTCACAGGAGGAATTGCTCGCCCAGCTCTGGAAATACTGTCGGAGCATTATCCAGGCGGCGGATCCACATCAGAGACACATGCAGGTCGTATTTTTTGATGCCTTCCTGTCATCAATCACCTCATCTGTGAGCTTTTTGGACATTAAGAGACTAATTTCGATTATAACCACGCTGAGGGAAAGTTCCTGTTTTGAGCTGTTTGGTTTGGGCTGTCCGGGCGAGGAGGATATGGCAACCTCCCTGGGAGCCCTTGCTGCCTATTTCTTTTTTCATAGGCTGATAGCCTCCCCGCCGTCGCTTGCAGCTCGCTTGTTGGACCCTCCATTGCGGGGGAAACGTTTCACACGCCCTCTGCACCTCACCACATCTCCACTCACCTCTGCGGCACCTGCTGAGTCAGCAGACCAAGGACCGGCAGCTCAAAATCACACAGCTGCTCTCCTGTCCGGCCGGCTGGTGGAACCTCAGCCTGATACGCTGGCCCCGGCATCGTTAAAGAAGCGACGCTTGCGCCGCCGGCGTGCCTCACCGCAGTCAGACTCTAAAACTTTCCAACAGCCGGCTGTGGTGAGTCATATGGACAATTCATCTTCATTCACCTCATCTGTTTATTCACGGGACTGTGTGAAAGCTAACCTCGTAGCACAGCCAGCTGCCCAGCCTGTAGCCGTAGCACAGCCAGCTGCCCAGCCTGTAGCCGTAGCACAGCCAGCTGCCCAGCCTGTAGCCGTAGCACAGCCAGCTGCCCAGCCTGTAGCCGTAGCACAGCCAGTCCAGTCAGCCTCTCGTCTTCATCCTCAGTTGGAGGCTGATATGCCTGCTGGAACTACCCTGCCATTATGTCACCCGCCTGTTGTTTCTACATCGCTGTCCAGTCTACCACGAGTAGCTGCCGCACCATTATCACCTCCGCCCTTTGCAGCTACTTCTCCACCAGCGTCCCATCAGACTGCAGCGACCGCAGAACTCTCGACTTCACCATCCACATCACCCGCTCGACCGTCATCTTCGCCACCTGCAGCTTCCGCATCGCCATCTTCACCTCCGGATCAACGACCATCTATACCCGCGTCGCAGCCGGAGGAGCGGCTCAGCGAGCGGGAGGAGCCCGCGTCGCCAGCTGTGGAGCTCAGCGAGCCGGAGGCGCTCAGCATGCCCGAGCGGGAGCTCAGCGAGCGGGAGGAGCCCGCGTCGCCAGCTGTGGAGCTCAGCGAGCCGGAGGAGCTCGGCGAGCCGGAGGAGCTCGGCGAGCCACCAGCAGAGGAGCTCGGCGAGCGGAAGGAACAACCGGCGCTGCCAGCCGCGGAGGGGCTCTCGCTGCCAGCCGCGGAGGGACCCGCTCAGCCGGAGGTCAGCGAACCGGAGGGACCTCCACGTCTAGCGCGGCCTCCACGCCATCCACGTCCAGTGCGTCCACGTCAGCGACCGGCGCGTCATAGACCATGTGCCACGCCTCGCTGTTGCTCACCGGAGCAGCGACGTTGCCATCGGACCCGTGGCAGGCCACCAGAACCGTTCCGCTACCATCATGGGGTTGGAGGTAGGCCGCCCGAACTGTTTTCCCACCACTGCCTGACCCGTAGCGAGTTTTGCCTGCTTGCGGTCCACTGGGTCGGCCGCAAGAACTGTTGTTCCCACCATGGCAGTGGTTGGACATTTGAACTGGGGTTTTGGGGCCCTCCGTCCGGGACCCCCCGCCGCCCGCCCGGGGTTGGTTGTACTGTGGTTTTTGTTTTGTTTTTGTTTTTGGGTCGTCGGGTGCCGACCCTTAGAGGGGGGGTACTGTCACGGACCCAGTTCCAGGGATTCGGGGTCCGTGAGCAGTGTGGACTACTATTGTAGTTATTATTATTATTATTATTATTATTATCATTATTGTGGTTGTTGTTATTATGGTTGTGTCTGCTGTCCTGTTTTTCCGTGTTGGTGTACTGTCAGGTGTTTAGGGGTGTGTGCTTGTGTATGTGAGGGTGCGGTCGTGGCAGGCACTTTTAGGCCTGGTGGGTGTGGCCCTGCCAGCTGACCGGTCCCACCCAGGAATCCACACACACCTGGCGCCGATCAAGCCTCGTCAGAGGAGCTTCAAAACAGTGTGGCTGAGAGCTCCTCGACGCTGGATCGTTGAGTGACTTCCCGTCAGTCTTAAGTGTATTGTGCAAGGTTAGTGCAAGTCTACTGTTAGGTTTTGTACTCACGGCTGCCTTTGGTATGCGTGTTTCCTCAGGAGGAATTGTGGCGACCAGGAGGCAGCACACGGAGAGTACACAGGGAACGGAGACAGAGCACGGAGCACGGGATAAAGGAGAAGACACGGAACGGGAGTTGGGATCGCACGGGGGGATTTATTGTTGTTCGGATTGTCACCACTGTAAATAAACACTGTTGCACTGTAGAGTCCTGCATTTTGGGTCCTCCTTTCCCCACATCCCCACGGTCTGCCAGCGAGACCGTGACAGCTCTGGAAGTGAACCGAAGTCGTCGAGGTTGTCCAATCACAGAGCTTGGAGCAAGAAAGTAGGGAAAGTCTGCTATTTGCCACGCTGTTTCCAACAAACAACACCTTGTTACATGAAAAACTCCTGCCCATGCCAATAGTTAGTTTCAAAACTCTTATTTTTTTCTTAATATTAAGATTTGTTCTGTTTCTCAAAGCAGTAAAATAGTAAACATCCTTATCTTCACCCAGCTGCTTTAGCCTGCCAGTGACCTTATGCCAAGTTCTTAGTTAACTTTTGTGACACATGGACGCTGCCCATTTGCTCTGAATAGATAAAGCAGCAATTTAGTGACAGTTTGCAGGAGCACAGTGTGTGTTATACATAACTCAGTGTTTACATTCAGTGTTACTCCTCAATATGCAGTGTCTATGTCCTTGAACTATATAAAATGTTGAATATATTTTTCGTCTTAGTGAAACAACAATGCATTTTAAATGTATTACATGTGTCTCCCCCCACTGTTGTACTGCTGGCACAGTGACACATATTTGCAAAATAAACAGAAAATGGGATCTACTGAAAAGTCTTTCCTCCCTTCACTTTGTGAAATTGTCATCCAGGTCAAGGCTGAATGGAAAGTCCTGCAGAATGGTACACAGCTACTTCTGTGTATCCACACCCATTTTTTATTCATCCTGTGCACTATGGTGACAGTGCTTAGTGGGACAGATCTCATCATCTGCGTATCCATATTTGGTTATGAGCAGTATATATGATAGTATTGGATTCCAAGAGTCCACTGTCGCTGTGGCTAGTTTTCCTACTGAAGAGATTACTAACGGTGCCACTAGCATGGCTCTCTTTGAAGGCCTGAAAAGAGTTGCTTTCTAAGGTGGCACTTGGAAGTTTGCATTAGAGGCGTTGAATACGTATGTTTCTGTTGTTTGTGCTTTAAAACTACTACTACTACTACTACTAATAATAATAATAATAACAACAATAACAATAATAATAATGCTTTTGAAATTCAATGTTCAAATCCAAATTTAACAGATGTTTGAATGGAGTTTTGTCACATTGTGTCTGTAATTTTCCATTAAAGTTTCTGAGAAATTGCACTGCCCTTCTTACAACAACAACAACAACAGGTTGCAAGTTTCAACTTCTCTAGTATTAATAATCTTTCCTTGAACCCCATCCCAAACAAACAAACAAAAAAACTCAAAACAATATTTGCAAGTTCCAGTTATGAATGAGTCTCATCTAAACGCTTGCTTTTTGCAACATATTTGCCATCATATCCAACTTTTCTCATGATGGCTATGTAATGTATAGTTGCACTGGCCAAAATCAAATCAATTTTTTAAAAATGACCATAAATCAGTTTCCCAGATCAGAGATTACATAGTGAGACTACAGTCTGGATTTAAATCAGTCCTTCAATAAGGTTAGAGAAAATAATCTGTCTTCGCTGTCAGCTGAGAGTCTACAACAAAAATATCTCCAATATTTAAGTCCAATGTTTTTTGGCCCCTCCGTCCACTTCAACATCTTCTCTACACAATCCTTTTGGTCAGTAACACCAAAAGGTGTTGAAAATTAAAAAAAAAAAAAACACGTGTTATTTATCTATTTGTTAATGGCAGGTTAGCCTCAAAACAACAGTTACCAATAACAACCCTTCAATCACCCTAACCCATTTACCAATATGGATAAAGTATATGGAGCCATAACCTTATACATGGACTGGTTCTTATATAGAGCTTTTCTACTTGGAGCACTCAAAGTGCTTTTTAGAGTTTTTAGTTATTTGTTTTTTATAGTGTACATCAAGAGTCTGACGGAAACATACAGAATATAGGAAGACAATTATCAGTTCCTTATCAAAGCATAGGATTACAAAATAACAGAAACATCTTTTTATTCACAACAAAAACTCTGTCAGGCAAGTTAGTTTCGATTTAGATTTGAGCTTGATTTGTTTGTGATAACGTTTTTTTTTCTATTGTGAAAATAAAAAAAATAAAATGAAATAAATAAATAAATAATAAAAATGTGGCTACACATTAAAAAGAGCTGCTGAATCTGTGTTACCACAAAAGGTGTTATCTCGTAGAGATCGTTTATTTCCACACGTGCACTTCTTCGCCTGTCCTCGGCCGCGTGTGGGGAAGTGGAGCTAATTCAAGAACGCGCTCGAAAATCTGAGCGCGTGCTCGTGAGAGGCGGATAAGACATAGACTAAATGGAGAACTTGGCACTTTAATATCTATTAATGCTGCATGTGATGCTTGTAAACACCAACTTTTTTTTTTTTTTGGATGGCCCAACATAACCTTTAAAGGCATGCTGGTTGAAGTAACAATAACTCTAACAACAAACAAACAAAGGAAACAAAGTATAGCCTAATTTAGCAACAATTCCCAGATAGAACATGAAAAAATTGCTTAATTTAAACTATTATCATAAATATGATCATAACTACTAGCTAGTAAATGGCTATATTCATTTCCTGATGCTTTGCAAACGCGCAGTTTGCCTTCACAAAAAATCCGAGTGTGCTGCTGCACCCTGAAGGCACCATAGACCTCTCCTGTTGCTCAGAGAGGAGGCAAGCCGGTGATTTTCCACTGCTGCTGCTTCTCTGGTCCCCCAGTTTTAAGAGACAAAGGTCAGGAAGAGAAGCTTATAAATAGGCTTAAATATAGGCTCCCGACGCGTTCAGTCCTCAGTCGCTCTAACGGACTCAAGAGGTCACGGACAAGACGAAACGGACAAGGGACGGCGCTCAAAGGACATTAAAAGGACAAAATAACAGAGGAAAGCACATCAACATTGCAGGTAAAGACAAAATGCACCCTCGTTGCACACCTACAAAATATTTCACGGAGAGATGATGGTGTATCTTACATGCATTCTCTTATAGATTTTTTCTAAAATATCAAATTACGATTTTTGATGTTTTGACTTATTTCGATTTTGTGTCTGAATGGAAACCTTTCCTTTTAAACCCCGAGGAACAGAAAAAAGTTCTTGTCCATTTCTAAGTTAAATCCATCGCATGTGTTTCATTATTATTGCTGGTTTTACTGATGGCAGTGTATACACGAGATGTCCGGGTGAAGATCTGTGAGGAAGCTGTGAGGTAGATTTGGGTGAAGGCTGTTCTCCCCTCGTCGGTGAGCGAGCGTTTAGGAAGGATCACTGGTGGACTTGTGTTACCCAGATGGCTACAGTGTCATTTTGTATTATTGGAATATGTACAATTATCTGTTTTCATCAGTAGCTTTGTCATCTGTGAGATGTCGCGGATTCACACATGTCTACGTCAGATGCTTTTATTTTAGAGGATCTTATTAATTTCTACCATTTGCTTGCTGTATTTATTTATTTATTTATTTTAAATCGTCTTTGTTTAGGATGGCGAGCAGCGGATTTAGTTCTGTTATCTGATTATTTGCTTTTACAGCCTACGCGAGTCTTACAGTCTTTGTCTCTCTTTTTTATATACATATATGTCGCTTTATTCTTAGGTCCTTGGATATCCACATTATTTAAACCAAATGAGAAGTTATATTTTTGGTCATTTAGGTTTATTATATATAGACTTTGTTTCGAATAATTGCGTTGCTGAACTAAAAAAGAAAGGGGAAGTGAGACGAGAAGGCGGAGATGCTCGTTTGTCGCTCTGAAAGCATCACACGCTGCTTCCCCTTAAAACGTCTCTCTCTCTCTCTCGTCCTCTCTCGTCCTTTTTCTTTCTTTTCTCCTTCGCTTAATTTTGTCTCCGTAACTGCACTATTTGTGACAATGAACGGGGGACATTTTACCGTCTCCAGTAACAAGTGCATGTGCAGCGATCATTAGCTTCCTATTGCTATTTAATTGTTAGAGTATTGAGAAATTACGTTTTTCGTCTGTATACGTTAATCTTACGCGCTTCGTTCGGTCTCACATTTATTCACAAGGGGTCGCTACAGTGGATTGCTCAATACCGGGGACCTTGTGTTAGGTGAATGGGTAAATCACTACACTACAGGGCTCTTAGACGTCTTACAAAGGTTGGAAGAGAATAAAAAAATGATTACTGGTAGCCTCAGTGTGCCTTGGAGGGGTTTGGTTCTGATAACAAGTAGTTATTTCCTTTTTGGGTTGGTTTCAGAGTTGGAAATTTACCCAGGATTTTTAACTCAGGAAGATGATAAAACCTGGAATGGAATATCTTTCACAAAGAGACCTTTACAAAGCGTTTAGGAAACCGAATGGAGAGAAAATAAATCTTATCTATGAAGTTATTTATACTATTTGAGTTTGAAATTGGATATTCAGCCTTGACAGAATTGATTAACAGTTGATAAACAGTGAGACATCTCCCACACAGACCATAGATTTCAGTGCAAGGTTAGATTAATAGTGTTTTCTTTTTTTAATCATTTATAAGTGTCAGTTACCAGTTCTTGTTAACTTTTAACTATATTAGGGGAGCAGTTTTCTGTGTTTTAGAGCCCAATGACACTGAGTGGAAAATATACTGGTATATAGGGCTAGTGTTGGGATTTGACAGAGACATTTCTGTGTGTATTTTCTCTGCTAGTGGCCTTGAGTTTAATCTAATCTTGACTGATGTAGGCAAAAATCTCGTGTAACTGAGTCTGCTGGCAAGTGACTAATTTCAAGGGGCTGTAAAAATTTATGAAAATCAAGAAGTGTTCAGTGGTTCAGTCTATCAGAATCATATACCCTCATTCTCATGTCTTTTTATGAAAGCTGGCAAACTTTTCAGTCAGTTACATGTTTGATGCTGTCATCGGTATCATGTGGGATGAGGGACAGTGGAGCTTTGAACAATGTCAGGAGTGATGTTAATACGGTGGGTTGGAGTGATAAAGAACGAGAGTGCACATAATGAGCTTAAAATGCCTGCAAAAGACCCCTACACATGTGACAGTTTATGGGTCTTAACAGACTTAAAAGGCACGTGAGTTTGAGTGCTGAGTTTGATGTGTGAAACTCTCGAATAGCACTGGAAGCTCAGGATAATGTCAGAGCTAGCTGGTTAGCAGGGACTGATCTTTTCAAATTAAGAGAGGTGATGTTTCTGTAGTGAAGTGATTTTGAATTGTGTTGTCCTCTTGGATGTAAAAAAAAAAATAAGTAAATGACTAATAAAAAGAATTTCTGTGTGTGGGGAAACACTGTAGCCTGTCCAGAGATGCACTTCTTAGATTTTACATCACGCTTGTCTTTGTCTTTTATATTTGTGTTTTAATATCTAATCTGCAAAGTATATTTCAATTTTAATATGTTTGTTGTATTGTAAATAATAGTCATTTATGTAAGTGAAAATGTAGTGGGAATTTGTTGTTCCCTTGTCTGACAAACTACTGCTGAAAGCTGACGTGTCAACTGTAGGCTGTTGCTGTTAAATGATTTATTAAGTCAGTAATCTGAGGGTAGTGGAGCGTGCGTGTGTGTGTGCGTGCGTGCATGTGTGCGTGCATTCACGCATGTGTGTGTTTGTGTGCATTCACGTATGTGTGCATGCATGTGCATATTAGTAAAATCTTAGTCATGGTGACAACAGCACTTTTTACAGATTAAATCTGAGAAAGGTGGTGCAAACCTATACTGACGTGGAGGATGAAAATATAAACTGTTGCATTGCATGTGCTGATATCAAACATTTATGATCAGGTGGCCTTGACATCAGACATGCCGCACTAAATATTAACCAACTTGAACCGGTAAGCAACATAAATTCACACCATTATGTAAGTTCACTATGAGCTCATTGCTGTTGGAGCTGCCCCATTAATCTTGTATGACTGTATAAATGTGTTGAGGTCTCAGTTTGAACATTTATTTAAAAAGCATTGACAGCTTTGAAAGATCTTATTTATCTTGGCTATTGAAGGTGAAAACGACAACGATAGTGATTAACACCTTATATATTTGTATATCAGGCTGATGAAAATTGCATATGTGCATGCGTTATCATGGTGATTGACTTTAATACATTTCATGCAAGATAACTGACAGAAGATAAAAGATCAGCATCACCTTGTGGCTAACAATCCAGTTTACCAGGAAATGTAGAAATTTAGGATTCTTTTAAGATTCCCAAAGAAATGATTAATCAAAACAAGACACTGAGAAAAATTTTTTTGCACAATATATTCCAGAGAACTTGAACTCAATACTTCTGTAGACTTGATGAATATGGTGGAAGTTGCAAAAAAACCCTCAAGACAAGGGAGATAAGCTAGGGTTTATTCGCTTCTTGTGGTGGCAGGGACCGTATCAATAATTAAACTCCTGTGAATACTATAATGAGTAAAATAGAGCTTCAAGTGCTATCCTTCAGTCTCCTAGTAGACAAACCTATGGTATCAATTTGAAACTCCTACGTCGCCTTATTTTCAAGTTATTGCATTTACAAACTTGGGTGTCCACAGCGCCAGTCTGTTGAGGTGACGACAATACCCCATTGGCCTTTTACAGCTGAGGGGTAAAAATGAAAACAACGAATTTACAATGTATCTGCTGGACATGCAATTTTGAATCTGTGAACCGAAACGTTTATGACGAAAGGTTCGGTTAAAACCTTGCATTATTCTTTCATAATAAACCTCAGCTTATCAGGAATCTCTTAAAAACCAAAATATGACCAAAGTTTTGGGCAAAACGTTGAAATTACAGAGACACTAAAACAAGCCATAATCTTTGAAGTTCTTGAATGTTTAATTGTTAGATACATATTTGCAGTATGTGAATAATTGAAGCTCAGCTCCACTGACCTGTTATAGTTTGCAGAACTAGAGTGGAAAAAAAATGTTAGCAGAACCGACAGTGAGTGTTAACTGTAGCTTGATAAGCCTTTTGGTAACTTTTGATAACTTTCTGTTGCCTCACATGCTCATACTTCTTGTGATTCTTGGTGTTCAAAGAAAAGCCTTTAGTCTCTTTTTTGGTCCATCAGCCCAACATCTATTTTTGTATTTGTCTGCATGTGACTCTCACATGCCGTTACCTTCTGTAGCATGATTAATTTTTAGTAACAAATGTGTACACGGACCTCATTGTTTCTTTTTGTCTTCATGCCATTGTGTTTTCAGCTTTCCCCATCCAAGTTAATCTTTAACAGCTTTCAGTCACTCTTTCCTTTGTCCCTATGTTCCACCTATTTCTCACTCTTTTTTTACTCATATTCACTCTCTGTGTTTCGGTTTCTTTTCCTGTCTTTCTTTTACAAGTTTTGTATGATCATTTCTATTTGTCTGAAATGAAAATGAGAAAAGAGCATCGAGAAGTGTCTGTACTTATGCAAAGTGAGGTAGCATTAATGGGGGAAAATTGTAAATAAACAAGAGTGTCTAAAGGAGTGCCTTGTAGAAAATAACCATAGTAAAATTAAGAGGGAAGGTAGCTATTGGAGGGAAACAACAGAAAATTTGCAAACAAGGACAAGCTGATTTAAAAAGTGACCCAGGAGGAAAAGGGTGAGTGATTACAAGAAAAGGGGGTGGGGGCAGCAGAAGCAAGCTGTGGAAATAAAGTGTGGGGGTGGGGGTAAAGGGTCGAGACTTCTGAAAGGCCCTGTGGGGGGTTGAAACATGAAGGATGTATAATGAAGAAAATGTAGAAAAACTAAAAGCAAAGGAGGTCAACCAAGATGATGAGAAAATGGGAATTGGAAAGGCAGAGGACAGCTGGTTTTGTGTTGCATCTCACTGTGTTTGGAAGACTGCTGTTGATTATTTTGTTACTGAAACGTCCAATCTTATCTCTAGTCTTTGGTAAAATATTTGAATCTGTCATCCTTAAGCCCTAAATCCAATAATTCTATTCATTGCTCATAAGCTAATAGGCTGAATAGCCTAAATAGCTCATTTGAAATGAATGAAATATCTAATATTGACATGTTTGTTAAAAGCACAATGTGATGAGCGTAAAAGAAGACTTTAACAGAAGACAAAATATGGGCGAGGAAAAAAGAAAACAAATATGCAGGGGATGAGTAAAAGAAATGTGAGGCAAATAAAGAGGAGAGTGGATGTAACGGGCAGCTGCAGCCAGCCCAGTGGAAATGTACATGGTCTCAAAATAGGAGAGTGTGTTATGTAAGTACTTTGGGACTGTAGTAAATATGTGAAGTCACTGAATGCATATCCAGAGTCTGGGTCCAGTGAGGTCCACCCTCACACACAATGGTTCTCTGTTGTGCACAAAACTTTTGGCCTGAACTTTAAATCATCCCACAATTCATAGTGGTTTCCAAGGCCAGTCTAACTCCGTGGGAGTCATGTTGTAGGAAATTGTGGAATAGCAACATTCCCGTGAACAGATTGGGTTCAGTCTCTTTGAAATGATGCCTTTTTCTTGGGATGAACCACCTGAGCAGCTAAATCTACAGCTACACATGGTCACCACTCAATTACTTCTGTTTTCCACCACTTATCTGGGTCCAAGTCTGTAGTGAAAGCAGACTACACAAGATGGATGATGTGGCAGAGAGGTAAAGCTATCTCTTCCTGTGAAGTCCTGAAGCACTCCCAGGGCAGACTGAGTACACATCACTTCAGAGTGTTCTCGGTCAGCCCCAGGATTTAAACGCAGTTAATGTGCCTAGAAGATCTAATCTTAGAAGCGCCCAGGAAACATTCTCATCAGATGCTGTTTTCCAGTGATGTTCAAGACGATTCATTGCAGTATGCTGAATCACTAGAATCAGTTAGTTCAAAAGAATTGTTCAACAAATCGTTCAGCTTTGACCGAATTGTACTCACTGGAATTCAGCACAGTAACATTTCTAGTTAAAGGAGCTAGTGCTAGCGATCATAACGGACAAGCTAAATGCTATTCATAATTCTTGAGATTTTAATGATTTCCTAGCTGAAAATTGGGGAGTAGTACTAGTATAACTGTCAAGTCTTTATTTTTAAAAATTATTTTAAGCTACTCTGCAATTCCCTCCAAAACATGAGAGGTGATTCTGGCTGTTTCAGCAACTGACTGTCACTGCGTCACTTTACATTCACTGTAAAGTACTGAAAGTTACAAATCATTAAACATAGGCCATTCCCCTGCAGCAAAACGATGAATTACTTTTGATCCTCTACACGCTTTCCTAATACAAGGAAGTTTGTTCACTGGCCCTGCTGGGAACTTGAAGGTATGTGTTTGTCTTCGTATGGCTTTGTAAGTTTAACAACATGATGAATTGAATCAGAAAACAATGGCCTTCCTGTCAGTGTATTCCTGTGCACAAATGACTTAAAACACTTGGCGAGCAAGTTATTCCTACATGTTCACCAGCACCTGACTGGGGACAAAAAAGGTCATTTCAGGATATAATTCTGTTCACTTCACAAGTTAAACTCCTTGCACAAAGCTCAATAGATTGTACTACATATATGCTATGTACAATGTCTTAGGCCGTCCATTATACTTTACACTTCCACAAGACTGTTGGGGCCCCCAAAAGCTTAATCATCAAATCGTCAAAGTACCTATGTACCTGCCAATTTTTGGGGACTTTAGAATACTTCAAATGCACCTATGCCACTTTTCCTTGCTTTTTAGCATGTTGTTGATACTAGAAGTGCCCGATTTGTCAAACTGTTTTATTACTGGATGATTCCCAACTACTACACTAGTAATTTCCAAAAGAACTGGTAGTACACAGTACATCCCAGCTAAACATTTTAATCTTGTTGTGCTTTTCTTTTTATGTATTTGATTTAACTTCACCCTAGCTATTTTAGGCAAATGGCTTCACTCCCTGAGTCAGTTTATTCAGCTTATTGCATTAATTCCTGTGATGTTGCAACACAACAGAGCACATTGCAGTATCACGTGAATTCCTCTTTTGTCTACTAGCTGGTTTCCTTTTTCAATTTAATATCTTAATCCAAATATATACAGGTATAATGTCACATATCTAGTGCTGTTAGGGGTCCTTTGTCTCTCCTAGCAGAAAGTCACTCACACAATATATGCACAAAAAGCCAGTTCTCTCCTCCTAGCATTACTCATTAACTTACTATAGGAAGTTATTCATGAAGATAAATATATGTGTCACTAACTGTGAAATCATTAACTTGTTTGAAATGAGAGATGGTATTGTACAGGGCTGTTTGTACTTAGTCAACCAAATATTGGCAGAAAAAGCTAGTATTTAGGCATGAACAGCTTTTTTTCCCCCAATTCTACCTTGGTTGAAGATATCTGCTGATGCCAAACACCAATACACTAGTCTTAAATTAACAAGAGGCTAGGAATGATCCTTTATGTGCCTGATTTAATCATTGATTTACTAACTTATTTCCATTAGTTAGTTTGTGTTCATTATAAGATTTGTAGGCTACTGCTTAATGCTGCTATTAAAAAACACAGTAGTTTCTCCTTTTGTTTCAGTGTGAGTGTGCCTCCCTTTAGTTCTAGTCACACACACAAATAATCTTAGGTTTCTCTTCAGACTTCATAGCTTTTGCGGCTTAGCGATCTATAAGCCGCTCAGATAACGGATAACTCTCTTGCTGGGGTAAATTTTTACCCACCTTAGTGTACATCAATACGTTACAAGCATTCACCCATCAATGCAGTTGGTCACAGGATAATCAAAAACAGTGTTTCATACCTGCTGGCTGCTGCCAGCATGCCAGCAACATCTCATGAAGGAGTGGTGGCCATCCTTAACCAAAATGCTCATTTCTAACTAGTAACAACCCCACCCCACCCCCAATCTCTCCAAACAACGATATATTATATGAAAATATATATATATATATATATATATATATATATATATATTTTTTTTTTTATATCAAAACTTAGAATTTCAGTTTCAAATCACTTTTTCAAATGAATAAAACATTTGACCCTGATTTAGCTTCCTAGACAGGTGAGATGAAATGATATCAGTGGCGCTGGCATCAACACCTTACTCTGCAATAAAAGCCTTTAAAGAAATGTTACACTGAACATGACAACCGTTCATGTCCAGTCACTTGACCACAGTTTGTGTCCAATTTAAAAACAAATTCAAACAAAAAAGCTGTAGGTGCAACTAAAGTGAAATACTTCCATGCTGTATCTGATTCAAACATAAGAATCATGCATTCTGACTAACATTCCTGGGTCTGGTAGAAGCAAGGGAGAAAAAACCCAACAACTTTAATTTAAATATCCAGGTAAATATAAACTGGAAACAAAGCCTGTATCTGCAGATAGCCACTGAAAAGTAGTCTTTCCCTCAGTTTTACCTTCTGTAAATATCATCCTGAAAGACACAATAAGATTGAAAGATGAAGACAAAGAACTAGAGGGTGCAGCAACCTAGGACATGGAAAGAGAGGGATGTGGCATTTTCCACAGTGACAGACATCTGCTGACTACTAAGTATGTCAGTCTCTTCCACGACTGTCTTTGTGTCCCTCATTGTCATTGCTGAATGGAAATTTACAGCTACAGTTGTCATCGTAACCCTTATAATGTTCAGCCAATCACAGCGCCATATTAAATAGTTTCAATGAGGAAGTGCCGAAGAAGGAAGACTAGTTTTACGGTTTCATCTTAAACGTGTTACCATATATTCAAATCTTTTTATCTTGACTCTGATCAGTTTTAGCTTTCATTTGAACAAAATGCATTCAAATTGAACTGTTTATTTTTACCAGCTTTCTTTTTCATGTGCTATTTAGTAAGGATTAGGCAACAAAACCTCTCGGTGAGCATTAAAAAAAAAAAAGATATACAGTTCTTTTTGGGGTGTTTGTTTGTTTGTTTTTTGTCAGTAATCAGTTTCATGTATCCAACAGATAATTTTTTTATGCACTTATTTACATGACCACAGGAGGTCTCCTAAATATTCTTGGTCATTTTCTTCTTAGAACTGACAAAAATGGAGGATGCCTAACCTGATGGTTTATGAGTGGGTGCATAACCTGCTGGTAATGCCTGTGGGAGTGATTACAACTGATAATAGCCATTCAGTGGGATGGTTTGTGAAGCAGATGATAATTTTACAACTTCCTGAATCTTCAGCAACTGTTAAGCAGTTCTCCTGCCTCAGCTAATGTGTTTAGTCTCACAGTTCTTTGTCTCCAGTTCAGTCCCTTGCCACAACTGAAAAACTCAGTCTCAATCGTTCAGTAAAAATGCAGTGCATTCATGAAAGAAGGCACCAAAAATAATATATATATTTTAATTATTATACATTAATAATATTTTTGTTTTTGTTTTTCATGAATGCAGCTCTGACTTGATCTCTTCTTTGTCTTCTGTTTCAATAGAATGGCTCAAAAAGAGAAACTTCAGTGTCTGAAAGACTTCCATAAGGACACTCTGAAACCATCTCCCGGTAAGAGTCCTGGCACCCGGCCTGAAGATGAAGCAGAGGGCAAGCACCCCCAGCGAGAGAAGTGGGCCAGCAAGCTGGACTTTGTTCTGTCTGTTGCTGGGGGTTTTGTTGGTTTAGGGAACGTCTGGCGTTTCCCATACCTCTGCTATAAAAATGGTGGAGGTAAGGCTTTCAAATGCTGCAACAATTTATGTCAACTCATGGGGGTCATATTTTTAGGTTAATGGTTTCCCTTGTGTTCCCCATCTAGGTGCATTTCTCATCCCCTACTTCATTTTCCTGTTTGGTGGAGGTCTGCCAGTCTTCTTCCTGGAGGTCGCCCTGGGTCAGTTCACCTCTGAGGGTGGCATTACCTGCTGGGAGAAGCTCTGTCCCATCTTTACTGGTATGTAGTCCCTAATTAGATCCTCCCTGCTCAAATAATGAGCTTTTTCTTAGGAATCATATTATAGGTGCCCACGATATCAGTTCTAAAATAAAGAAACTGGAGATTATGGTGGTGGTTAGATGGAGTATTCACCCTAATTAACTCTGTCTCGGGTGTAACTTGTCTCATGAGGACTTTCCTCAAGGAAACCCATTACTTACTGCTGTTGAATCAGTAATTTCAGACACATCACTATAACTATTTCATTGAAATCTTGGGTATTATAATGATCATAAAATTCCAGTTATTGACTTAAAAAAACTTTCTTTCCATACACCTGCACCTGCACTTGTACCTGTGAGTTCAGCTTCACTTACTTCCCCTTCTTTTGATAGCCCGCCAATTTGACTGAGTGCAGAGTACTTTCCATATCCAATCCGAGACTTTGAATTTTTCCAGACCTCTGTTTTTTCCACTGAGAAATGGCTGTGTAACATAAGGCTGAGTCACACCAGGTTTTCATCCAATCAGGCTGCTGAGACTTTACCCTGCAGCCGTTACCAGGCAGCCAAGCCTGCACTGGTACACCAACATACTGAGGACTCTATTGTGCTTTAACCTTCTCTGGCTCACACCTGCCAAGAGGCATTTCTTCAGTGTACTCTGACAGGTCCTCTGTAGTTATTTTCTTCCACTTTACTGAGCTCAAGTCTTTTCTTTTTTCTTTTTCTTCTTCTTTTTTAATTCTAACGTCTTCTTTCTCCTCCTGTTATTAAATGTCTTATATATTATTTTTCCCTCCTGTCCTTCTGTCCTGGGCATCTCCACTTCCCCTTCTTCATTTCATTCACTGTTCTTCTCACCTCCCCCTCTCCTCCTGTTCACTACCAGCCAAATAAGGTTAATGTATTCCTCCCTGTCTGTTCAATTCTGAATAGTCATTTTTTTGTAATATTTATACTGCTCCATCTTCAGCAATTGCACATTAACAGTCATTATTTCTGAAATGCATTCGTGGCTTCAGTTCAGAGCTATAAACACATTCATTTCTTTCTTATGATCTTAATTATTTACTTGTCCTGCTATTCTTGCTTTCACATAAATACACAATCTTTCTTCTTTTCAGACACATTATCCTCTTGCAGTCTTGTACATGGATATCAAAGACAGACAGACACACACACACACACACACACACACACACACACACACACACACACACACACACACACACTCTCTCGCTCAAGACAGTGTACAAAGTGTCCTGAATCACACGTTGTTATGGCAACAGCGCAGCAACACATCAGAGAGATGATGAGAGAGAGAGGGGAAAAAGGCAGAGCACAGATCTGAGGACCAGACAGATGGATTGACAAAAAACAGGAAAAGGTGGAGAGGGATTTAACAGAGGAGAGAGGTTTGAATGGAGAAGAGATGATGAGAGTGAGGGAATTAGAGGAAGACAGGGGGGGAAACAAAGCATGGTAAAAGCAAAAGACAAAATAGAGGATATGAGTGAAACAGAAGCGAAAGGTCTATACTACAAGACTTAGAAAAAATAAAAAGAACATTATAAACAAGGGGAGAAAATCCAAGCAAAAAATTATCAAATATAATATGGACTTACTGGTATTTGTTGTTGCAATATATTATGTTGTGGGTTTAAAGTGAAATGTGATGTGATTAGCTTGGATTCAGAAATTTGAACTGTTGATGGCATTTTTTGGCTTTAAGGCCAAAGAGAGGCCAATAAAAACGGAGCAGATAGTATTAGACAGTATTAGATAGTATTAGAAAGGAATAGAAAAACAGCAAGAACTATAGACTGCATCTCGCACTCTTACACAAATAAATTACTGCTTCTGTGTAAACTGAAAGTTATGAGGGCTTGAAGAATAAAACTGTCATTGAGTTGTTGTGGCTAAACAGAACATGAACACAATGTCAGTGAGGGTAAACAAAATTACAACTTGGCCTTATTTGATTTGAAACAAAGCTTGGTAAAACACATGGGTGGCAACGTTGTGATATGTTATTCATAAAATGAGGGCTTCTAAGGTCAGCAGATGAACGCAAGATGTGACGTCATGGAGGAGGGCACAGCTCTTTGATTTGCAGCGTACCATGTGATCCAAGTGTTTGTGTGTATCTTGTGAGCATGTGCATGTCTGTGTTTTTTAGACATATAGAGGTTATGATGCTGCCAATTAGCTCAGTGATTAAAATAACATAATACAATGTTAAAATATTCCATGCATTCATTAGCACACTAACACGCACAGACACAGATTGCAAATTAGAATTTAGTCAGGCAGTTCACAACACCAGCACACACACACACACACACACACACACACACACACACACACACACACACACACACACACACACGCACACACAGAAGGCCAGTGACGTTGAAGGACATTAATTTGTATGAGTGGCCTCAGTCGGCTGTGTTTACAAAAGCAATACAAAGCTTTTTCTGATATACTTACGAGGACCGTCGGTGACCTCTAAACTAAAATCTAATCCATGTCCAAATCTTGGTCCAAATCCCAGTTTCAACATCTGTTCTCATCTGAAGCAAGGGTTGGGGTTTTTCTTCCCTTCATATCCTTGTGTAGTGCATAAGAGCACACAGGAGTGCACACACAACTCATGTGTTTACCACCAGCTTATTCAAGTCATTCAAGGCCAGTACTGATGCAATGAATCTTAGCTGATATTAAACATATTAGATGCACTATAATTAAAACTGAAGGTTAAAAAAGAAATAAATGATTGCTTTAGACCTTGTATTGGGTAAATGTTGTCCTGTACTTGTGATATCATTTTATAAGGACTAGCTATTTTGTAAAAAAACGGATCTGATACTGCTGACTTTTCTGCAGATGTACAAATCTTGCAGTTTGCACTGTAAATTCTGTTAAGCGCATGTAACACTTAGTGCACAAAACCATTAAAAACAGGAAGTATCACTGAGACTCAAACTTGTGAGGATGCAATGACTGGCTTGTAGAAATCTTTTTATCTAGTGAAATCCAAGTTTGCAATTTTCAGTTCTATCTTTTTTTTTTTTTTTTCTTTTTACATTTTAAAACTATTTTTAAAATGGTGTATCATATATTCAACCACTGCCATCTTGTGCTTTACACAAATTTCCCATAGAGTTTTGCTTAGGATTCAAATCTTTGTTTTGTTTTTTTTTCTCTCCTTCTTTTGAACATCTCTGCCACTGGTCTCGTCGTCTTTTGTGGCCAATCAAACATCAGCATTAAACCTCTTCCTCTTATACAAGAAAACTGTGTGTTGAAAATTGTGGGGCTTTGGAAACAGTCACTAAAATATCATGTCTTATATAAGTTGACGTGCCAGAAAATGGCAATATTGAAATTGTTGTATATTATTTCAGAGAAAAGTAATAGTATAACTAATAATTATTAATAGTGATTTAATAGTTTGATGACCCGCTTCTTGTTTAATCCCCTGAACCGCTCTATTCTCTCCAGGCATTGGTTATGCTTCCATTGTGATTGTGTCCCTGCTGAATATCTACTACATTGTCATCCTGGCCTGGGGCCTCTACTACCTGTTCCAGGTAGGTTTGAGGGGGGGAAAGACAGCTGTTGAATATTCCATTTCATTTTCCACTTGTTTCAGGCATGTATTATTTACAATGGAGATAGGTGAGGAATTTACATCCGGGTAGTGCAATCTTTGATTCTTGTTAATTTAACTACCAGCTAACTGCCATGCAAGTTTTGTCTAAACTTACATTTTTCAGGGGACACATTCAACAATAGCTGCATAAAGAAGTGACTAGCCTGCTACCAGAACATGAATATAGTAATTATTATTAATAATAGTAATAATGCAGTTGTCATCATTTATCTTTTTTTTTTTTTATTATTATTATATCCCAGTGTTTTCAGCCTGAGCTGCCCTGGGCCAAGTGCAATCAGCCCTGGAACACTGATCATTGCATTGAGGACACCTACCGCAAGAACAAAACCCTCTGGGTGGCTGCCAACGCCTCCAACTTCACCTCCCCCGTCACCGAGTTCTGGGAGTAAGTTACATAAAACCACACACACCTGCACACTTGCATAACCACAAACAATTGTTCATTCTTTGTCATGTAAAAGTTCAGTCAAGGTGAGGTAGAAAGTCGGCAATGAAACCTGCAGCTTGCAGACACACACCTACAGAGGATTATTTATTTATTTACCCATTTATTTATTGTTACAGGCATAATGTACTCGGTATCTCCAGTGGTATAGACGAGATCGGCCCGATTAAATGGGACCTGGCCCTGTGTTTACTGCTTGTGTGGGTCATCTGCTTCTTCTGCATCTGGAAGGGCGTAAAATCCACTGGAAAGGTAAATATCCTGTAGTGTCTCGTGTTCATTGCTTCGTCACTTCTTTATTCCTCTTAGAATACAGGGACCTGGTTTTTACAGGACATTAATTTCAGCTAACATCCAAGACATGGTCATGCTTATCTGATTTTTATTTCTCGCCTTTGTGGTCTGACCAGGAGAACAATTTGCTATGTTTACATTTCCTTGTGTAAATACAAAAATAAGCTCATAGGTTTTCAAACTAAACAAAGGCAAATATGGGTGACATAATTCATGTTTTAAATGTTACAATATTACTATTTAATACACTACTGTGTGCAGAATGTAGTCAATGGTGACTAAAAGAGGACAAAGTTGTAACACAATTTCTTGTTGCGTGACAAATCACTACGGATTTTTCTGATAAATTGATATTGGGTGCTTCCATGCATCAAGAAATTACCTAAGAATTTGTAGATTGCAATTGTTTTATTACTAAATATAATATCTACAGTGAAGAGCCACTAGTGTTGTAATGTGTATGCCCCTGCTTGTGCTACAACAATGTCTCTGGCCTGTTGAGACACAAGTTCTCCTGTTCTTTACAGGTACTGAGACATTTGCAGCAAATCTGTAGAGCGTGAGGGGGGTTTCATATGTTACACTTCATTTCCTAGTATGCTACACAGATGCCTGGTCAAAGGAAGGTCTAAGAAGTTTGGACAACAAGTCAATGCCATGAGCATTTTGGCATTTTGCCCAAACCCTTCTTGAACTCTTGTTGCTGAGATGCTTTGACCCTGTTGTCTAGACATCTTAATTTGGCCCTTGTCACAGCTGCTGAAATTTTATGCTTGCCAGTTTTCCCAATTCCAACATCAATTTAAAAAAATGACAGTTCACTTCCAGCCTAATATATCCTTGACAAGTGAAAACTGTCTGTTTTATAAATTGGTATTTTCTCTACATTTTTCTATAGTATTGCAGGATAAATGTAATCTTGGGTATTTTAATATAAGGAATATTTCAGACCACGTTGAATTGCTGCTGCAGTAACAGCAGCAACAGCTTGCTCCAAGACCAAAGGCAATCAATCCCAGACCGCTCTTTTTATAGCCCTAACACACTTTATTGATTGCGCTGACCTGATTGATACTTTCTAGTTGATCCAAGTTGTAATTCTTGTATTATTGTCACTCCTGCAAGGCCAAATGTGGTCACAGTTTTCCACATAAGAGATACTGGTACACCGCTATTGATTTAACGGACCACCTGTGGTCTGTTGTTGTCCAAAATATTCCCAAGTTCACACACTGATCAAATCCATTATCTGTAATAAAGCCAGAGTATCAGCTAGCTGGCAAAATAAAACTACTGTGGATGGAGATTTGATAAGCTAATATATTGGCAGTAAAATAATTCAAACTGGATCATTTAGAGTTTGTCTCCGAAATGTGTGACCTTGCTCTTCTGTACCTGTGGTCTCCCCTTATAGGTGGTCTATATCACAGCCACGTTCCCTTTCGTCATGCTCATTGTGCTTTTGATCCGTGGTGTGACGCTGCCAGGTGCTACTGCAGGCATCAAATTCTACCTGTATCCTGACCTCACTCGCCTGAAGGACCCAGAGGTAGGTGTTAACCTGAGGTGCATGAGCAAGAAAACACTGTTATAGCTTTCCTTCACTAGTTTGACCACATACCTGTCCGGCTGTTCATACAGAAAAGAACCAAATTTAAATTCCAAAATTGTTGAACTCATAAAAATGGAACATGTGGTTTACAAGGAAATGAGACCGCAATAATATAATTGCTGTTGTCCTTTTTTTGGTTGAATGGCAACAAAACACATGCCTGCACACTGATTTGTAAAATGTGGCAAAAGAAAAGCCAAAAAAGGTTTTTCATAAACAACCAGAAACACAGTTTTATCCCACTTGCTTCGCTGTACAAAATCCCCTTAAATTCCCCCCCATCAGCAAGCCTCAGCCTTTTTGTCCCCACTTCCTTCTTGGTAGGTGTGGATTGATGCTGGCACCCAGATTTTCTTCTCCTATGCCATCTGTTTGGGTGCCATGACGTCCTTGGGGAGCTACAACAAGTACAAATACAACTGCTACAGGTGAGCCATTAGTTTTCAGTGAGGGGGTTAGCGATAGGGGAGAGAGGGGGGGCTAAAGGGATCCTTGTGTGTTCATTAACAAATCCTCCTCATGACATATGTGTGACATAGGGACTGTTTGCTGCTGGGAGCCCTCAACAGTGGTACCAGTTTTGTGTCTGGCTTCGCAATATTTTCCGTCCTGGGCTTCATGGCACAAGAGCAAGGGGTGGACATTGCTGATGTGGCAGAGTCAGGTACGAGGGTTCTGTAAAGGCGGCAGTGATGGTGGGCGCTGCTTCCTGGTTAACAAATAAAACAATAGCAATTATGAAGAAAAACAGCAACGAAACCTGAGTGAGAATTCGACTACACGTCCAGTTTCGAAATGAGTTGAAATTTGGAATTGAATGGATTCGCTGATTGATCTTGAATGACGGCATCAGAATATAAAAGCTTCCGAAATCAAACACTCCTTGACAAAAAGTAGAAATATTGACTTGATTTGTTAGCGCTCATTCGAACGAAACAAGTTGGGGCTGAGATGCATCTGAAACTCGATTGTGCTTTTTTAGGCACGCGTTGAAAACTGTAGCGGAGTGCACTTAGAATTAGCTGTGTCATATTGTACATGGATCTTGTGCCAACGTGATGTAGTTCTGAATTGTTCCTTTTGTGTACACGAGAGATTCCTGCCACCATTATTGTGGTTCCTTTTTTTGCGTGACATTGGCATATGTGGTTCTTGATTCTTTCTATTATTTATTTGTTGTTTTTAATCATGGTAGCTAGAGCCAGCGCCTTTATCTGTTTGGGTTTCTTTTCCTCTCCAATCATGTTGTCCATGTAAGACATGATTTTGTTTTGAATGCATGACTATCAGTATACTTTAGGTAAAAGAAAAAGAGTAGTTGTTTTCACGGCATCGTGAGATTGAGATATTTTGGAAAATGGCTTTGAGGGAATTGTAAGTGTCGACATCTTTTCAGCGTAGGAAGTGTAGTTTTCAGACAGAATCACAGGATTTAAGTTAAAAGCAGATGTGCAAAGGTATAAGTCACCCTCAAATGTGTTGGCACATGAAGCTTTGTCAGATGAGTCACAAACTTGAAATCTATACTAATATTTGTTTTTTCTGGTATATCATCATCAAATGCTCTGATCTTCATCTCTGCCCCATGATCGACCAAGAAAAAAACCCAAAATGTAGCTTTCAGTCTGCTAATGTCAAAAAAAGAGAAACTGTCCTTGCTGCCAGCCCAGTTTATATACACTTAGAGTGGCAACGTATTGGTGGGGTGTGCAGAACTTTCAGAGATCAGTGTTGTTTGGTGAGTGGGCTGATGCTCCACAGGGAACTAGAATAGAAGTGTTGGTCAGAGGAATTGAGTCGAGCACCCTGCATATCATGGTTATCAGCTTGGTTTTCATGCCTTAGAAAGTTTGTCCACCTTTGTGGGTCTATGAACACGGAAGGTTACGTAGACAGCAGAATATAATAAGTATTGGAACATCTGCATGCTCATCAAGCCAACTCAGGCAAGCAGGTTATGAAAAGCCCCAAATCATCAGAAGTAAGTCTGCCTTAACTGCTAATGCTTGAATGTTTTGTGCACGACAGAATGTGCTGACTGAATACTCAAAGAATACTGTGGTTTTCACAGTAGAATGTAAGCACACACGACATGGCATTCAAATGCAGCTTTGGAAGTATTTGTAGAAATGACTGATCAATTTCATTGAGTTAATATAGCATATGTTTGTTTCAGGTATAGGAAAGGTTTTTGTTTTTTTCTTTCTTTCTTTGTTTTTTTTTTTGTTTTTGTTTTTTTGAGTCAACGCGCGGTGTTTGGTTGGATGCCTCATCATAATAATACAAAAAATGCAACACATTGACACATCTTGTTATCAGCTGCAATGCTGTTTCGCTGTTATGGCTGCTTCCCTGTTCTTTGACTTCTGTTGTATAGTTCCCGATGTAGCAAGTCAAATAAGACCTCATTTAAAAAAAAAAAAAAAAAAAAAAAAGAACATGTTTGCTCTTTATCTGACCACTCATTTTGCATCTGCTGCTGTTTTGCATTGGTCCTTTTGCATTCCTTATAGAAAGGGTCATCCTAATTTCAGTCAGGAATGCAAAATGGCTTGGGTGAATTCGTTGAACCGTCTTTAGCAGTTGAGGTTATATTTTGCATAGAATTGCTGCAGTGTTGTGGTGTTGTATGGTCTTTTTGGTAATTTTATTCCACATAACCCATGTACCAGTTTTATTCCATTACATAATGTACATGCATCCATTTACTGAATGCTTTACAAGTTATCTCATGATTTACTTACTTCCACAGAGCTGCAGCTACATTATACTAAAGCGTGCATTTAATGTCATACTCTACCTGTATTTATTTTTCTGTTTGCCTTTTAGTGTAAGAATTCAGTGTAATATGTCCTTGTTAATGATATGAAACTGTGCTGTGTTGAGTGTATACAGTTTATAGTGTGCCATAATGTGTTGCTCATAAGAGGTAAGTATGTGTATTACATATACTTTGGTGTTAGTGCATACTAGCTATATACAGAGTCATAAAACCAAAGTAAATAATTGTTCCCAACATTTAGCCAGTTTTTTATGATGTGTTCATATCCTGTTCTGCGTCTCCATTGTTTGGGGCTTCTTTTTCTCCCCCATAGGGATGCAGATCAGATGAGTTTATCATATGGTTCTAATGTTGCCTTACCCCCTTCCCCTTCTTTCTGCTCTTACCCCCTTCCCCTCTCCTCCGCAGGTCCAGGCCTGGCTTTCATTGCCTACCCTAAAGCTGTAACCATGATGCCTTTTCCTACACTCTGGGCAATCCTCTTCTTCATTATGCTGCTGCTGCTTGGCCTCGACAGTCAGGTTAGAGGAAAAACAAACTTTCACACATGGGTGACTGTTGGAGCTTCAGGAGGTTCGCCATAAAAGGAAATGCTGATGACACTTACAGGCGTCAGCTATTTTTAAGGTTCCCATAAGCAAAACATTTAACTGCTCATTGGCCAACCACAGAACCAAGTGTGTGAAGAAGCTTGTGCACAAATACAGTAGTGCTTGAAAAAGACTTTGGCTGGATATTTCGTGCTTTAAAATGTCTGTTTCTGTGCATAAATATAGACACAAAAAGTCATCAAATAGTATTCATTAATAGGTGAAATTAATAGGTGAACGACAACTGGAAAAAGATTTATATAAGATTATGTTTCAAATTCAGGAGAAACTGTTAAAAAAAAACACAACATTACATTACACAAACATTACTCTTTCAAGGTCATTTTTCTTTGAATCTTTGCACCACTCTGCAATAATCTTTATTATCAACAGACCGAGAACGTCTTTAACACCAATAAAACGTATGCAATCATGTGTATATATCCTTGCTATTGACCCCCTGTTGAGGTAGGCTACGATGCACACTTTAGTTGATGATTTTTTTTCTTTTTTTAATATAGAAAATTTATATTTTTCCTTTCCATATTCATTGTTATAATTATTTTCCTTGTTTTTGCTTTTATCAAAGCCACAGGGAGCCACTGCATGTAAGCCAGAGCTGCATTCAGCTATGGAGTGACCCAAAATGTATTTCTTACCCGTGCCCTGTAAGTGGGTGCATGATAGCACAGTGACGCGCACCACAACTGAGGTGGTTTGTGTGGTTGAATATTCGTCTTTAGACTCATAAGGGAATAACAATAGAACTACTTCTGCTTTTTACCTGAGTTCTAAGCTTAGACACTTTACACATTGTACCACAATTTCAAAAGAACCAACAATAACAACTCCGCTTCACCCACTCGTTAAAATGGCCACTGACTAGTCTGTGTTTGAAATTTTACACAGCCACGTCATATAGTGCTGCCAAACCTCAGCAACAAAAGTTGCACTGAAATATTTTGGATACTTATTAGTGCATTTATCCTTTTTTGATTAATGCCACTGTATCTCTCGGTTCCCCTGCAGTTTGTGGAGGTGGAAGGGCAGATCACATCACTGGTGGATCTGTATCCGTCCTTCCTAAGGAAGGGTTACCGCAGAGAGGTCTTCATCGCTATTATCTGCTGCATCAGCTACGTGCTTGGACTCACCATGGTTACCAAGGTAACAACACAATGGAAAGTGAACACAAAAGAAAGCACCAGCAATCATGGCCAGAGCACTTTTAGAGCACTTAGAATCAGTGTAATCATTAGAAAATTATAAAACAGTCAAACTCTGATGTGTTGTGAATTACAAAAACAGTACTCGAACAGAAATGAATCACTCTGCAGTATTTCTGCAGTATTTCTCCACATGTTCACTACACCCACTGATAAATATACGTACATACATACATACATACATACGCACACTGTGGTTGCTGACCTCATTTCAGGCTCCATCTCCCAACTCAATACTCCAGGAAAAACAGTGTTCAGACAGCTATTAGTGTCGATCCCAAAAGAGATGACAGGGGGCTATTTATACTGTCAAGTCATGAGAACTTCCCTTCCCTCGTTTGATATTAATAGATACAGTAGACTTGATATAGCTTTTCTAAATCTCGTGCTTCCTCCTTCTTCTCTCTTGTTCCCGTCTGTTTCTTTTGTCTGTTGTTTTTCATCTCATTTAATTTCATCTTCCCTTTGCATTTACCTTGTTTGTAGCACCTATCTACAGTTTCCCTCAATGTTCTCTCATCCTCATCCTCCTTAAGCTTCATCTTAGCTGATTCTGTCTTTTTCACCTTTCTTTACTTGTACATAAGGCTCCTGGCAGTTCCTCATTATTGCAGTAATATCTGTAGAAGCACACCTTTCTCCTTCATTTGAAAAATGCAGCAGTCCTGATACAGCAGGTACCTGGTATTGTGTATATACTTTTACAATATGCCACATCCAGTATGCCATGGGCCATACTCATGAGAAATGTTTGACATGAAAAAATCAGGTAAAATGTTTAATTATGTTATGATATGAGATGGCAATCACTCATTTTCAAACCTGACTAGAAATTCTGAGTTACTTAATACAATCAGCCTGACAACTCCATTTTTTTGTTTAAATTGTTTTTTAATTACATATTTTTGTTTTCTTGAACACGACCCTTGATAACCCAGTTCCACTTCTTTGTTTAACAAAACAGAAATCTATAATGACCAATTTTCCTTACACCAAAGGTGGGAAAAGCCCAATATTTTCTTGCTTTATTACTGCAAAGTAAGAAACACTTAAATGAGAATCTACAGGTCAGTAATTATACAAAGTGGGTTTTTTGTTTTGTTCTTCGGCAATCCTCGTACTTCGCTTTTTCTCCTACGATCAACATTTAAACATTATCTCTGTACTTACAACCTCCCATCACTGTTTTCTGCCCCAACCCGTGCTCCCTCCCCTTCTCTTTCACGCCCCCTCTTGTTCCCATGACAATATCTTTTTATGGCAGCACTGGCCTGATTTCAGTTCAGGATTCCCATGACTAACTTCTCACAATGGATAAACGTGTGCACACTCAAAGTACATGTGGACATTTTGGCTGCTCACTTTTACTCTGTATTTACCTTAGCATCCTATAATAGTCAAATTAGTACATGTATGATTAACAGTTTTTCATAGTTGAGTGTTCTTGTCACACTTGTCATTCTTACACCAACTCATTGCAAAGGAAAACCACTATTGTACTTATTGTAGTATAACCCCATACACTTAAAGCCACAGTAATGCTGTTATACAGGTCTTTCTGTTGTAAAGCATGGTAACAAGATGAAAACTGAAAATACCTGAAATGCACCTGGACAGAGGAGAATTTAAAAAACAACAACAAAAAAAACAAACTTATTTTAAAACTAAGTCTGTGTTTTGTTTTGTGTTTCTGTTGTTGTTTTTTGCAGGGTGGCATGTATGTTTTCCAGCTGTTTGACTACTATGCAGCAAGCGGTGTGTGCCTTCTGTGGGTGGCATTCTTTGAATGTATAGCTGTTGCCTGGGTTTATGGTGAGTACTACATAAATAATACTTTTTTTTATTAATGCTTTTCTAATGAACACCAGTTAACATGACCTTGTGTTGTGTATTCAGACAACAACAAGTTTACTGATTAAGTACCTAGTAATGTCTACCTATTTAATATCACAGCTATTTGTGTGTACACTCTTTTGTTATAGAAGGTGACAGACAGACAGCTTAAAACAGAAAAGTCCGCATAGACACCTCAAATCTATCTTGTCAGAAAAAATATACTTATTTCTGATCATGAATCTGCAAACAATTAATAAAGGATGAGGTTGTCTAAAAGTAAAATTTTCTAAATTATTTCCTGTCTGTAATCTGTGACATGTTAGTTACTTTGGCAGGTGTCTTTCATGCTGTTGGAATCCATAATTTTGGTTCAATTTACACTGATAGGATTTGAGCCTTCAGATTTCTAATTTGTGGATGAGGCCTAATGTCATAGCATCTAAATTTTATTTTATTTAAATATTTATTTCTTTATCATTTTATCATAATTTCTTTATTTTTTTCAATTTAAAATAATGCTCTAAATTGGCTGAAGTGCTACAGCAATATGACAGTAACAGATTTCAGTAAGAATTCAGCTGCAGTACTTCACAACAGTTAGGAGGCAAGCCAATTGAGTATTTTATCTCCACAGGCGTTGATAATTTCTATGATGCGATTGAGGACATGATTGGCTACAGACCAAATCCTTGGATGAAATGGAGCTGGACTGTGGTCACTCCTTTACTGTGTATGGTAAGGACTGTTGTTTCATCAATCAGATAATCAATTAAACTTGTTCTCATTTCTGAGAAATAATTTCAACTTTTTTCCTCTGAATTAACAATCGACAACTTTTTATTCACTGAAAATTGTACTAGTGTCATCATGAGCTTTTCTTACATATAGTTTAGAGATATTTCACCACGTTATACGTTATGCTTTGGGTATAACACAGTAATTTATTTATTATTTATTACCAAATAACCAGATACAAAATAATTAAAAATACATTTAAAAAAACGTACACTTCTGCTCCTCTTCCAATCCAGGGTTGCTTTATCTTCTCTTTGGTCAAATACAAGCCATTGACGTACAACAAGATGTACCAGTATCCTGACTGGGCCATTGGAGTAGGGTGGACTTTGGCCTTGGCTTCTATGATCTGCATCCCCATGGTGGTTGTCATCAAGATCATTCGATCTGATGGGCCGCTCATTGAGGTGGGTGCCTGGCTGTTAACTGTTTAGCTCTTCTCTTTCTTCTCTATTATTCATCACTTCACTTTTAGTGGAATTAATGGAATCTTTTAGATTGTAATTCAGTTACAATCTGTCTGACATATCCTGACATCTTTTCATAAGACTTTGCTCATCAGTTGTCCTTTCTACTTTCCCTATAACTTGACCATTTCTTACCTTCAGTTTTCTAATCCCACCTTTCTCCCCACAGAGGATTAAGGCAGTGGCAGCCCCAGTTCGTGGTGGAGCCAGCTCCCGTCCTGCAGACCACCGTGGGCCTAAGGAGCTCTCCTGTCCCCTGGACCCCAATGGGAACAAGGGCCTACTGATGAAGGCCCCCACTCACACCATCGTAGAAACCATGATGTAAAGGAATGAGGCGGAGGCTCTCCATGAGATCGCTCTCCTCCCCTCTCCTGTCCTCTAAAATGCTTTTAAAGCTAGCTAGCTTTCTGTCTATCTGTCTGTCTTTGTCTGTCTGGTGGACTGATAAGGGTTTTAAAGAAAAAGTTCAAATCTTTTAGGAAAGTTTTGAAAGTAGTTTGCTGTTGGTGGTCTTCATAAGAGGGTAACAGTCACATTTCAAATCTATTTCTGAATGACTTAAACTGTTTTGTTTTTTATTTTTCCGTATAAATTTTCATGTGACTACACGTCCCACTGTGTTCTTGCTTTAAAGGCAAGGTGGCAAATTAGAAACAGCCAGCGGCCATGTTTCACTGGCTACTTTTGCACATAACCAGCCATTATTCTAGAAGAAAGTGGTTATTGAGTCTTGGAATCAAATCATCTTTTGTAGCCACTATATACAGAGAATTCCTACAATAGGCACTGATCACCAAAAATTGTTTTTTTTGTGGGTTTTTTTAGCTGCTTTGATGGATATTTTATTATTATAATAATAATAGTAATAATTATTATTTGCCAGTTATACTATGATCATCGTATAGTTCTCTGAGGGCATGTGCCACAGGATTACGCTTTGGCATATTCTGTTCCATTATGTTCGGCAGAGGCCTTGTTGATATCAGAGTTATTAGCTTTTTTGCCGAAATATCAAAAACGCAACTCTGCAGACACCAGCGTTAAATGGCTTATCACTGCCGGCTCTTTTCCCCTTGTAATCATAGATTTTAAAATATCAGCAACAATGAGCTTACCACATATTTGGGTTAGTGTTACAAAATATGAATAAAAACAAATAAAATCAATTTCAGCATAAACCAAAACCAAATCAAATTATAATCAGTGACTTTTTTTTAAGTTAATATCTAATCATAATGATGAAAACAGAATCCTCTGAATTCACCTTGTGCCCAAATATTCTCATCTTTCACAGTCAAACAATGGGCCAAAGAGAAAACTAGCACTGAAACTGAATTGGGGAACTTTTTTTTTTTTCCTGCACAAAGAGAGATATCTGAAAGGATTTGAAGTGTGGAGGTTCAACCCTTGACTGTGTTGTTTGTGACGTACTGTACAGTAGTGGCTAATCAGTCTATCAGTATCTATCTCTTTATCTATCTTTCTCTGTTCTAGACCAGTTTACAGTACATTAGTGACTGCACTAGGCACTCTTGGCTTAAAATTTTGGATTGAATTTGTTTTATTTACTACAAAGGAAGACACATTATTATTATTATTATTATTATTAGTTCTTTTTTCCTCTGTCAGTGTTTAGATTTTTTTTAATTAATGTTATTGATATTTACTATTGCATTGCTGTAGTTTTATATAGAAGGAGGAACACTTTCATCTGGTGAAAATACTAAGCTATTATTACAAACCATACATCTATATTGGCAGCCATTGTAGTAAAGTCTTTAAATTTCTTGAGCTTTGGTCCTAGCAACAGTTGTCTTAGGCATCATAGAAATAAACAATGCAACTGTTTCCCCAAATATTATCTCTTACAGAGGGGTGTGGGCCAATTTTTATACATACAAAAAGAATTGGAAACCTGCAATGGCTCCAGTCACAAGTTTGTAATTCTTGGGTTTTTAACTTTTCCTCTTCTGGAAATACCAGGACACAGTATTTATTTCAAAGAAATCTAGCTAGGCAGGACACTACAACCAGTGGTTAAACAAAATTTCAGTAACTCAAATGACTCACATTAACCAATGGTTGGAAGAGACTCCCAGTAGATAAACCAGTGTCTGACTGTCAGTTCATTTCAGACACTGAAATTTGGCAGATGGCTGAGTTTGGTCTTTTCTGGGGTCTCCATGTTGCTTGCTCTCACTTCAACTGAGACCTGAAAAGCTTCACTTTTAACAGCAACTGTTCAAACCTGTCTTTTCCCCATAAATGAATACAGATAATATAAATATAGTTTTGGATTAATTATGTCACACGTGTTGCAGTAGAATGCCCTTGGCACTTTTTTTGTTCAATTTTCATGCACACCAGTGAAACTAGTGATACCCAGACCCCATTAACCCTGTGATGGATTAACTCTGTCTTGAACTCTGTTTGATTTTAGCAATCATGCATGAAAAACTACATTCATCTTGTTAACATAGGGGCCATACTTTTGATTATGTGAATAGCTGGCAACCAAGAGCAGACTACGTGAGAGGTATAACATTTACAACAGTTATGTTCATTTTATTATATCTGTGTAACAAAGGGTTTCTCATGTGTATGCGTCACCAGCGACCATCCACTCAGGATCTTCTTTGTAATGCTTTTGTCTACTGTACAGCTGCATTAACCCAGCATCCAAAAAAAGACACTTAACTCTGGGTGACAGAGCTACATTGGTAGCAATTGAAACTAATGTTTTCATCCAGCTTGGTAAGCCATTAGATCCTTCTTTGCTACAGAGAGATGAAAATCACACCATAACTGCCTATTTTAACCGCAGTCAAATATGAAAAACAGTTACTTGACATAAGGCTATATTGCACTTTTTTTTCATTTTAATCCTTTTGATTTCATATCAAACAATGAGGCCAAAAAATATGTATTGCCTTCTTTTTATTCTGGGCTCTCAGGGGCCTCTCCAGTAAAATTGGTACATTTTCAAAACACTCTAGTCTCACTTTGGTTCTGAAATAAGCAAAAAATAAAAAAATTGAAATTAGATCAAGATGCACACATTACACAGTTATACAGTACACATGCATTGCAGGATTTTCATCAACAGCTTCACATGAGAGGTGATAGTGAGACCAGGGCCTCATTTTCATTTCATTTCCTGGCTCTCGTTTCATTTAAGCTTTGAGAACTTTGTGTCCATTTATTTAATTCCTTCAAATAGAATAAAGTAGTTGATATCATTAAAAGGGATTTGTGAAACCAAATCCATCAGGCATCTATTTTCATACAACTTTTCATATATAAGTCTTCTTTGTATAGCTCAGCTCCCGTTTCCCCACTCCCATTTTAATACAGATACAATGCTTTGTTCTATTATTACACTTTTGTATAGATCTGGTTCTCAGTTTCTCTGAAAAATCTTTGCACTAAGGTTTTAAAAATGCAATTAATGATCTAAAGAAAGATCTGCAATTGCAGTTTAATTTGCTCAGATGTGTTGAATATTAAATGAAATTCAAACTTGCCAACAAAAAGGTATATAGAAAAAAAAATGCCTTAAGCATTGAAAATAAGGCTGAATATTTCTTAGTGCTAAAATTGCTTCAGGGAAATGTGGACTAATAATAACTAATGCAGTCATTTATTGAATTATGCTTCCCCTCAGTGTATATTTACAGTATGTACCTGCTCTCCTGCCTTCATACACTCCCTATCAGTTAGCCTATGTAAAACATCTGTTAACATAAGCTAACTAATTCTCAAAGATCATGACTTTTCAATAGAACTAAAGCATTAGCGATGCACAAGTTTTTACTGATGGATGTTGAAATGTGAAAGTCACCTGCAGGTGAACGTAAAAAGTTTCTGAAGATTTTTTTTTTTTCATTTAAAAAGTCATTTATTTTTATTTTATACTGATCTTTGTCGAATTCTGCAGTTTCTCATTCTGTTTTATTTTAGATTGTCTGTTTGTCACATTTGCCTTTTTTATATTTCAGATAGGTTTCAAATATGCAAATCTGTCACTGGAGTGACATGTACAAATATTAATCAAAAAGCAAACACAAAAAAAACAACAACTTATGACTTGTTGTGCAATACTGCAAAATATTTTTTAGTACCAACAGGTGGTACTAACCTTTAAGTAAGACGTAATTTCCTGAAGAGTAAATATTTGAATCTCCAGTTAAACTAAACCCGACAAAGAATCCTTTGTAGTTTGGAAAGTTAACCAAACTAAACCACTATCCACAGTCTTGTCATTTGAAATGCACTGATTAAATATGTGTCACATCAAACTGAATTTTGTTTTAGCAAAATATCATATTTTTGTGACTGATAAAGGTATGAATGCGTGAGGGGTATGAAACACAGTAGCACTGCCACTAAGCCCATTTTCTACCTACTTATATCAAAATCTCGTGTGTGTGTGTGTTTATGTACATGTATATGTGTGTATTTGAACCTTGGAAATTATTTGTGTGTATATATATATATATATATATATATATATATATATATATATATATATATATATATATATATATATATATATATATATATATATATATATATATATATATATATATATATATATTTTTTTTTTTTTTTTTTTTTTTTCTTTGAGAAGCCGGCCCTTTGCACCAAAAGCAGTAAATCCAATGAACATGAGTCCACCATATCAAATAACAATTCTACATTCTGCTTATTTAGGCATGTCTAACTATCTCTCTACAAAATATTCCAATCAGAATGCTTATCAAATTAAGCTGAAAAACCTTATTGGATCCGCACAAGAATAGCCTGATTTCAAATGTCATATTGTCTACATTTGTTTATTTTTGGTTGTTTGTTTTTTTTTTGTTTGTTTTGTTTTTGGTTTTTTTGTCTTTTAATGAGAACAACATATCTGCAAGATTTGGATTCGAATATAGATGCAGCATTAAACAAAACAGGGCTGGATTTTGGGCTATGTAACAGTGACACATCTGTTAATGAATAGATACAGCCTTTTAGTTGGGGTCCAGGTCTAGCTAGGTCTTCTGGGAAAATAAGTTGTATTTTATTTATCCTTCTCCCCACATTCTGTCAACTGTTTGATCATGGTCTCTTTCCTTCATTACACCATATACCAGCCCTTCCTTTTTGAGAATGTACATGGGATTTTTTTTTTTCAATTCGTAAAGAAGAAGAAAAAACATTTTTAAAAGAATTTGAAAGTTTGGGTTTTTGTTTGTTTTTCTATGGCCAATCTGTAAGCTACAAAAGTGTAAAATGTTTTTGTTTTTTTTTCTTAATAAAAAAAAAAAATGTCTTCAGAAAATGAAGTCTGAGTTCCATGTGTCTAGAGTGGTATTTTTATGCACACATATCCACAGTTTGTTCCATTTAAGTTCAATTACCCAACCAGTGGGACTTATGTACCTAAATCCTCCTGACGACACAACCTCTAATCCCTCAAAGCCTGTAATACAAGCTTTAAGGTATTCAAACCAATGAGGGGGCAGCATACCAGCACATTCAGTGCTTCCTATGAGCCTTAAATATGTGAAAGTAATCATTTGGGTTGCATGACAATGCTCTGGGCGAGCCTAACCCTGCAGAAGTCTGACTCGGTTAGAAGACTTGGGTCATCTTAGAGATTTGGCTTACCGAGCTAGACTCTCCTTCATTGTTAGTTGTGGTAGCCACTTCCTCCACTTTCCTCTGCCTTCCACTTTCTTTCTTTCTTTTTGTTAAATAAACCTTTTTGAACAAATTGCATAAACTTCCCTCCTTTTGTATAACTATGACTCTGACATTATAGAGAGAAAACAATGGAAAGCTCTTTATAAGGTCAGAAAAATATTTCTAACACAAAATGACCTTTAACAGATTCAAATTGAGGCATCTGAATCCATATGCCCCAACCATTTGGATTGAGTTGAAGTCCAAGGTGGAAATTAAGAAGATTGAAAAGGCAGGTTAGTGAGACCAGTAGCCACAGATTGAAACCTCCAACTCTATAGATACACTCCACAGAAAGGTACAGGAAGATAGAGTAGACAGAGGAAAAACCACAAATTACAGTAGATGGAATTTACAATGTTAGTGACATGTAATCGTGTCCTATAAATCCATGGAGATTAAAAGGACTGTGGAAACTCACTAGTAGAGTTAACTAAACCGACCTCATAAGTAAAGGCCTCTATAAGCATGGATCATCAACTGTTGTTAGCTGCTGTGGTGAAATTCAAAACATGTTTCTTCCAAAACAGAAACAAACGTGTTGGCAACTTCAGTTAGTTGGACTGGATCAAAAGAAGACAGAGTTTCTCTCTTGGTTTCCACCCAATCTGATAAAACACAGTCATAAGTAGTATGGACAAGCAGACTTAAACATTGAGTGCAGAAGTTTAAGGTCACACAATCTGCCACAGACTGTGTGACTTTCAGAGTCCACCATGCAGAAACTCTCATGGCACAATCTCTTGCAAACGTGGCGGCTCCGTTGTGTGCTTTTTTTTTGGGTTTGTTTTTTTTTAATCTACAAATACAAATGTACTTGTTATGTTATTCACTTGTTATAAATACACGTGTTTCTGTGATTGTTGTATTTGCTTGCGTGCATGTTTTTAAGAAAAAAATTCTAAGCTTAAAAATGTATCACTCTCCTTCTGTGTACCCATTTTTGAATGAATGTCTGTCTAATGAGGTGAAGGTGAGGTGCTATGATTGGTTATTCTCAATCATTGCACAGGTAATGCAAGATTAATGTTTGGCTTATTGTTACCATGGAGTGTGAAACTCTGGTGGCCATCAGATATTCCATTTTCATTCATTTAGCCTTCATTGCCTTTCAATGTACAGGGTGAGCCATTTATATGGATACACTGTAATAAAATGGGAATGGTTGGTGATATTAAAGTCCTGTTTGTGGCACATTAGCATATGTGAGGGGGCAAACTCCTCAAGATAGGTGGTGACCATGGTGGCCATTTAGAAGTCGGCCATCTTGGATACAACTTTTGTTTTTTCAATAGAAAGAGGGCCATGTGACACATCAAACTTATTGGTAATGTCACAAGAAAAACAATGGTGTGCTTGGTTTCAACATAACTTTATTCTTTCATGAGTTATTTACAAGTTTCTGACCACTTATAAAATGTGTTCAATGTGCTGCCCATTGTGTTGGATTGTCAATGCAACCCTCTTCTCCCACTCTTCTCCCATTGATAGCAACACCGCAGGAGAAATGCCAGCACAGGCATCCAGTATCCGTAGTTTCAGGTGCTGCACATCTCGTATCTTCACACCATAGACAATTGCCTTCAGATGACCCATCCATCCATCCATCCATCCATCCATCCATCTTCATCCGCTTTGTCCGGGGCCGGGTCGCGGGGGCAGCAGCCTAAGCAAAGAGGCCCAGACCTCCCTCTCCCCAGCCACCTCCTCCAGCTTGTCCGGGGGAATACCAAGGCGTTCCCAGGCCAGCCGAGAGATATAATCTCTCCAGCGTGTCCTGGGTCTGCCCCGGGGCCTCCTCCCGGTGGGACATGCCTGGAACACCTCACCCAGGAGGCGCCCAGGGGGCATCCTTGTCAGATGCCCGAACCACCTCAGCTGGCTCCTTTCGATGTGGAGCAGCAGCTGCTCTACTCTGAGCCCCTCCCGGATGGCCGAACTTCTCACCCTATCTCTAAGGGAGAGGCCAGCCACCCTTCGGAGGAAGCTCATTTCTGCCGCTTGTATCCGCGATCTCGTTCTTTCGGTCACTACCCACAGCTCATGGCCATAGGCTCCCTTCTCCCATCACTCGCGAACAAGACCCCGAGATACTTGAACTCCTCCACTTGGGGCAGGAACTCATCCCCGACCCGGAGTGGGCACTCCACCCTTTTCCGGCTGAGAACCATGGCCTCAGATTTGGAGGTGCTGATCCTCATTCCCGCTGCTTCACACTCGGCTGCGAACCGTTCCAGTGCGAGCTGGAGGCCCTCACCCGATGAAGCCAACAGAACCACATCATCTGCAAAAATCAGAGATGAGATTCTGAGGCCACCAAAGCGAAAGCCCTCCGCCACTTGGCTGCGCCTAGAAATCCTGTCCATAAAAATTATGAACAGAACCGGAGACAAAGGGCAGCCCTGGCGAAACCCATCACCCACCGGAAACGAGTCCGACTTATTGGCAGCAATGCGAACCAAGCTCTTGCAACGGTTGTATAGGGATCGAATGGCCCATAGCAATGGGCCAGACACCCCATATTCCCGCAACACCTCCCACAGGACACCCCGAGGGACACGATCGAATGCCTTCTCCAAGTCCTTCAGATGACCCTAAAGATAAAAGTCTAAGGGGGTCAGATCGGGAGACCTTGGGGGCCATTCAACTGGCCCACGACGACCAATCCACTTTCCAGGAAACTGTTCATCTAGGAATGCTCGGACCTGGCACCCATAATGTGGTGGTGCACCATCTTGCTGGAAAAACTCAGGGAAAGTGCCAGCTTCAGTGCATAAAGAGAGAAACATACGGTGGCCCTGAGAGGCCAAACGGACTGCAACTTCAGAAAACACTTGCAAAGAGAAAAATGCTGCAAAAAGAAAAACACTGCAAAAAGAAAAATGCTGAAAAAGAAAAACGCAGCAAAAAGAAAAACGCTGCACTGCAATTTCAAGAAAAACGCTGCACTGCAACTTCAGAAAACACCTGCAAAAAGAAAAATGCTGCAAAAAGAAAAACGCTGCAAAAAGAAAAACACTTGGAAAAAGAAAAACGCTGCAAAAAGAAAAACAGTGCAAAAAGAAAAATGCTGCAAAAAGAAAAACACTGCAAAAAGAAAAACACTTGGAAAAAGAAAAACGCTGCAAAAAGAAAAACGCTGCAAAAAGAAAAACACTGCAAAAAGAAAAACGCAGCAAAAAGAAAAACGCTGCACTGCAATTTCAAGAAAAACGCTGCACTGCAACTTCAGAAAACACCTGCAAAAAGAAAAATGCTGCAAAAAGAAAAACGCTGCAAAAAGAAAAACACTTGGAAAAAGAAAAACGCTGCAAAAAGAAAAACGCTGCAAAAAGAAAAACACTGCAAAAAGAAAAATGCTGCAATAAGAAAAACACTGCAAAAAGAAAAATACTGGAAAAAGAAAAACGCTGCACTGCAACTTCAGAAAACACCTGCAAAAAGAAAAACGCTGCAAAAAGAAAAACGCTGCAAAAAGAAAACAGCTGCAAAAAAAATGCTGCAAAAAGAAAAACACTGCAAAAAGAAAAATGCTGCAAAAAGAAAAACGCAGCAAAAAGAAAAACGCTGCACTGCAATTTCAAGAAAAATGCTGCACTGCAACTTCAGAAAACACCTGCAAAAAGAAAAATGCTGCAAAAAGAAAAACACTTGCAAAAAGAAAAACGCTGCAAAAAGAAAAACGCTGCAAAAAGAAAAATGCTGCAAAAAGAAAAACACTGCAAAAAGAAAAATGCTGGAAAAAGAAAAACGCAGCAAAAAGAAAAACACTGCACTGCAATTTCAAGAAAAATGCTGCACTGCAACTTCAGAAAACACCTGCAAAAAGACAAACGCTGCAAAAAGAAAAACGCTGCAAAAAGAAAACACTTGCAAAAAGAAAAACGCTGCAAAAAGAAAACAGCTGCAAAAAGAAAAACGCTGCAAAAGCACACAAAACACAACGGAAATAGGAAAAAACACAATGGAAATTTTTCAGGGGAGACAATAACCCGACAGACCAGTTGCACGAACCAAAACGTATGTATGGCTGTATCCCAATTCAGGGTCTGCAGCCTTAAAGTACGCAGCTTTAACGGTCCTCAAGGGCCGCGTACTCAAAGACCGCTAAGGCCGGAAGTGCAAGGCTTGTAGGCTTGTGAAATGGGACGGTCTAGCCGCGCTGCCCAGGTTGCCTAGCAACCACGATACTAACAGCTGGAAACGTTTCATACAGCTTTGTTTGACAGAAATGAAGGAGAACATATTTTGTACATTTGTTTCTACACGAGCTTTATGTGATTTGATAAGTATCTGAGGCTGAGACCACAGGACTGTAAAACATGATTGTTGGGCTTCATTTCTGTACTGAACAGTCATTTTAAGATTAGCTAGTAAATAACAATTAGCTAAAGTCATCTCACTTTGGTAATATAAATATAATATGGCCAATATTATAGTTATTATATTAATCATTATTAGTTATTACAGCAGTGAGTTTGAACTCCATGTCAAATACTGAGCTTCAGTAAAGATTCAAGTTGCATTTATTTATATATCCTATCACCTTAAATCTTCACTCAAAGACAAGTATCTGTGACAGTGTATCTATAGATGTATTATGCATAAGAGACAAATATTGTTCTTTTAATATGTTGGCATTACTAAATTTGGCTCAATGCTTACATATATGTGTAAAAAGCAAATGTACGAGCTGTGATAACTGTTTCTGATAGAATGAAGAGTAGACTGATATATTAAATATTCCTTTATTGGGTGAGAAAATCATATCATGTCATAACTGCTTTAAGTCATACAGAATAGATATCGGAGCCTTAAACAGGCTGACTTCTGCTAAATGGGTCAAACTGGGCAGAAAGTATACAAACACATAACATCCTTATAGAATATGATGTAACACTATAGATCAACTTACCTCAGAATATATAAAGCATATAAACAATTATAGCAATATGATGCAACAAACACAGCAGTACTACTAATCCAAAATACTCAAAGCTTCATAGAACTGAAACAAACATTTATTTTAGGTGCATTCTGCTGCTGATACATACTTTAGGTTTCTGAATATTAAACTTGCTTCTTTCATAGTGTGTAACTTGAAGACCCTGAGTACTTTCTCCCACACTGAAAACACTGGGATGATAAAATGATTTGAACATTACCTAATAAGACTGATTCAGGACAGACAGTTAGTTATTTTAAACTTTTCTAGCAGTCCTTCACAAACAGGGAACAGTCTGTCTATTCTCTCCATCTGTCAGCTGCTGCTGGCTCTTCCTCCTCCTCTTCCTCACACACTGCTGAGTTTGTCCTGGTGGATCATCAGGGGTGCAAAGCCTCACAGATGATGTGCAGCAGTGGGTCCCTCAGTCTGTCCTCACTCTGGACACTTGCAGTTGTCACACATGGAAATCAAATGTTTGATAAGCTGCAGGATTCAAACACAAGTGTAACTTATAAATAAAATGGATATATGACTGACTTTAATTATCCATGAAATCATCACATTCTCTGTAAGATTAAAGTCAACTATCGAACGGTGTATAAAGTAAAGGCTTTAAAACAAAGTAAACGCTGAAAGTACAAAAATCGCTAATGTCACATAACTTTGCCAGCATGTGGCCAACAGTAATGTTTTAATGTTCTTCATTATTAAACATTTGCACATAAATAAGTGACATAATATTCAGTACTTGCTTTTGAAAGTTTACTCTTCGGCCGCTCCACTTCCACCGTTTTTTTTGGCAAAATTATCCACACCCCCCACTGCGCTATGAAGTCTCGGATATGTTGGTCCATGAAGTCTACATGTTACACCCCTGTAAAAAGGGGGAAAAGAATCACGAGAGTGATTATGACTTGCGTCTCTCATGCAGTCGTTTATTGCAGTGAAAATGAGCAGAAACGTTTCACATTCTGTACTGCTAAACACTGGCGTGCACAGATAGAGACGAGGTGGTGCTGAAGCACTTGCCCTTTTGCCCTCAGTCCAAAAAAGTGCCCTTTTGAAAGACGTGATTTTTTTTTTTTTTTAAAGCTGCGCGATTTAAAAAGGTGTGAAAATAATGGCTTGATTTGTGCCCCTTCTTCAAAGACACCCGAACCCTGTCGCTTTTTCACTGTCACCGTGTCACGTGAACACGCTTGCAGTTCATTTGTTGTGAGGCGTGTAGCAGCGGCATGACACAGGACTACTTGGAGTAGGCATAGTAGGCTAACTATAGCGACTGGGAGCCACGGCGGACAACACGGCAGCTCTTTCCCTTCCCAACCAGTCAGGTAACCCATGAATCGAGTGAAATTATTCTGTTTGCCCTCTAAGACCAACCTGCAATTGTTTTGTTGTGAAGTAGCCTGTCAGAAACTGCACATGACAAACTTTGCCAGCTTACCCCTCCATCCATCCATATGGATAAACAAAAAAACGACACATTTAAAATGTAACCTAAACCATTTAGGCAACCCCACTCTCCATCAATTCCGACCTTTTTGCATACACTATTGAAAATATCACGTTATGCTATAGGCTAAGGCTACATGCCGTTAGGCAGAGGGCTCTTTTGAGCCCATTTTTCGTTACAAATTTTAGGATGATCTCACGGAAATCTGTGAATAAATACAAAGTTTTCAAACTGAAGTCAGTGACGGGAAGACATCACACTTTTTAGAGATGGAACTGCAGAAAAACCTAAAACCTTGACATGATTATGAATAATAGAATTATGGACGTTTCTCCGTTTTTGTGGATTAGCCTTTCCATAACTAACGTCAACTACTGTCCTACTTTGGTAAGATTGAAATTAATGTCTTTGACTGTCTTTAGTAGGTGTCTCCTGTGAGAAAGTTAGAACACCGTCCAACTGTCTAAAGATGCAGTCTTTAGCCTAACTGGTTGTTACTGACTCAGCGATGCTCGCAGACATTTACGCACTGTGTTGTGACCTGATTGTGACAGAACAGTGACGTTGTTATTGGTAGTTTGAAGGGTACGGTGTTGGGGGTGGTGCATGTTAAAAGTTTTGAGAAGCACTGGTTAGACATGTTAATTTTTTTTGGTGTAACATATTGGCAACATTAACACATTAATTTGCTAAAGGAAAAATAGGCAGTTCCCAATTGCCTGTGAAAACGACCATTCTGCCCTGTTCTTGTAATGACCACAGTCAGTCTTATTCGTTCTCATACATTTTGGTCTATTTATTTACTAATTTCAGCAAGCATAATGCCTAGGAAAGAGAGGCTGAGAAAGGAGAAAATAAAAGTCAAATTGCATTTAACCTGTGCGATTTTTTTATTATACAAAGAAAAGGTTTTCCACATATGCAAAAAGTGCCCTTTTTTCCCCCTGGAGCACTTGCCCCCCAAAATGTCTGTGCACGCCACTGCTGCTAAATGTCACATGGTGGAAGAAAAACACTAAATAATAAGCCGAAATACTGAAGTGCTTACTATACATATACTTGAGTAGGTTTCCTAATAAAATGGCTGACAATAGCGGCGTTTTTAAGCTCCTGCTGTTATCGTAATGGCCATTACACAGTACAAAACTAAGGCTCAAAACCGCCACGTACATGTGTACAAAACTGTAATATAATGTTTCTAAAGCTTACAAAACAATGAAGGGTTACCTTTTAAATATCTTAGCAGTGTACACATTGGAAATATATCAACTTTTAAACACATTTACCTGAAAACAGGGGGAAAAGAATCACAAGAGTGATTATGACTTTTGTCTCTCATGCAGTCGTTTATTGCAGTGAGGAGAACGCGCGAAAGCCCCCTAGTGGAGAATAGAGACAATACTAATCGATCCCAGAAAAGGCTTACTAGCCAATCAGAGATGTATAGTTTGTTGTTCTCTTAAGTAACATGAAAGCCATTAATATAACATGAAAAATAATAAACTCTTAATTTTCTTACCATATTTATATTATTTTCCTCCTTATATCAACTGATATGAATTACTATTAACTGAACAATTTTATATGCAGTAGTCCTTCAACCTGTCACATACACCGCCACATCCTTAAAATTCAGGGAAATGAAGGACGCATTTGAGGGCCGCATTTTGAGCAGCCTTTGAATTGGAACAGCCTTCGTCGAGTCGCTGTGACTTAATCCGCCTTAAAATGCGGCCTTCAAGGCTGCAGACCCTGAATTGGGATACAGCCTATATTCCAGATATCTGTAGTATTATTAGAATCATATGATTACAACACATTTACCTCTCCTCCACTTCTTTGAAATGTCTCCCAGTCCCAGTGCACTTGTTAGCATGTTTTGGTTCCTGCAACTAGTCTGTCGTGTTTTATCTCCCCAGAAACATTTCCATTGTGTTTTTTCCTATTTCCGTTGTGTTTTGTGTGCTTTTGAAGCGTTTTTCTTTCTGCAGCGTTGTTCTTTTTGCAGCTGTTTTCTTTTTGTAGCATTTTTCTTTTTGCAGCGTTTTTCTTTTTGCAGCTGTTTTCTTTTTGCAGGTGTTTTCTGAAGTTGCAGTGCAGCGTTTTTCTTGAAGTTGCTGTGCAGCGTTTTTCTTTTTGCAGCATTTTTCTTTTTCCAAGTGTTTTCTGAAGTTGCAGTCCATTTGGCCTCTCAGGGCCACCGTAGAAACACATCATTATGTAGCAATTTCAAATATCCAGTGGCCTTGAGGTTTCCATTGATGAAGAATGGACCCACTATCGTTGTACCCCATATACCACACCAAACCATCACTTTTGTTGTTCCAACAGTCTTGGAGGGATCCATCCAATGTGGGTTAGTGTCAGACCAATAGCGGTGGTTTTGTTTGTTAACTTCACCATTCACATAAAAGTTTGCCTCATCACTGAACAAAATCTTCTGTGTGAACTGAGGGTCCTGTTCCAATTTTTGTTTTGTCCATTCTGTAAATTCTGTGCGCCGATCTGGGTCATCCTCGTTGAGATGCTGCAGTAGCTGGAGTTTGTAAGGGTGCCATTTGTGAATAGTTAATATCCGCCGAAGGGATGTTTGACTAATGCCACTCTCCAGTGACATGCGGCGAGTGCTATGCTGTGGGCTCTTGCTGAATGAAGCTAGGACAGCCACTGATGTTTCTTCATTAGTGACAGTTTTCTTGCGTCCACATTTTGGCAAATCCCACACTGAACCAGTTTCACGAAAAAGCAGTTTGCTAACTGTAGCATGGGAGATGGGTGGTCTCGTAGGGCGTCTTGCATTGAAATCTGCTGCAATGACCCGGTTACTGCGTTCACCAGATATCAACACAATTTCGATCCGCTCCTCACGTGTTAACCTTTTCGACATGTCAATGGCTGTGAACAAAGAGCAACTTGTAAATAACTCATGAAAGAATAAAGTTACGTTGAAACAAAGCACACCATTGTTTTTCTTGTGACATTACCAGTAAATTTGATGTGTCACATGGCCCTCTTCCTATTGAAAAAACAAAAGTTGTATCCAAGATGGCCGACTTCTAAATGGCCACCATGGTCACCACCTATCTTGAGGAGTTTGCCCCCTCACATATACTAATGTGCCATAAACAGGACTTTAATATCACCAGCCATTCCCATTTTATTATGGTGTATCCATATAAATGGCCCACCCTGTATTTACAGTAGTGGTTTGTGGGAAATACTCCTAGCGTTTGCAGACCTGGCAGACTTTGTCAGCAACTTTATTTTCATCCATAACAAACATATTTAAGCTTTTGTTGGCTTCACAGAGGCAACCTGCTGAAAATGCTTAATCCAGTTTATACTTACCTAAAAAAAAAAAAAAAAAAAAAAAATCTAAGCTCTTAACTACTAAAACCAAGGAAAAGAAAAAGGAAAAACATCAGGGACAAAAACAAAGCCCTCCTAAACTGAAGCTTGTTTCTAAACAATGTCACTAAGCAGCTCCGAGAATCTGCTGGAATCAACCTCAGTTTATGGAATATTTTGACCCAAACATCCGTTTCACAGTAAGAGGGTAAAGGCTCAGACATCCTGGTGATTAATAGAAGCTGGCTACTGAACACATTTTTCCCAGACTGTAATTTTCCTTCAATCACTATGGTTAAATGGGCCTTTTTTTTATTTAATCAACTAACTATTCCCATGAAAATATTTACATAAAAGCTTTATAAAATACTGGTTTGTGTATCCCATTTAAGCTTCAGCAATCAGAAAACACAGAAAGCTCTTTCAGGCACTGTTTGATCAGGAACAGTCATGGATCCTTCCTCATTTTACATTTAGTGATAATTTTGACCAGGAATGTATCATGGAGATATATCCATGCCGATTATGGTTATTGCTCTCATATGACTCAACAAAAACATAGAGGATGTTGGTGGCATGAAACTGCTGTACAGGGACATGAATGTTAATGCTTTTGTTTTGTTGCCGAGCTTTAAATAATTGACACTACAGACAAAGAAACACAGAGCTGTTATTTCCATTCCCTGTCTGGCCTTTTCCAAGAATAGACTTTTCTGTTGAGAATCTTTTTTTTCTGTTTTATCTTCAAGGCAGTTTTTTGGCATTGACACAAAGCAAAAACAAATGTGTTTTTTTGATTAGTGTTTCATGTTACTTTTGCCTTTTGTTCTGCTAACAAAAATAGAAGAGAACAGGAAATGGAAGGGCTCTGAGGGATGAGAAAAAAATCAAATGAGGACAGTTTTGATCCCAGGATGTTGTGGTCACTTGAAAGGGACAAGGGCACATCTTATGTACTTTTCCATAGCCTATCTTTGTATAATCAAGATTTGTGACCTGCATGCTGGAGGAAAACTACTCCAATATTGTTTTTTCACTGTAATACAAAACTTACAGATATGGAACTTCAGTCATCACAGGTCGTTTGCTTACTCCTTATATGTTTTATGTCCTCAGCTTTAAGCTATTTTCCACCACTGCTTTTGAATGTTTAAGCACATGTGAATATAACAAAGTGTGCACTGGGCACTAAAGTTCTACCCATATGTTATTGCTTACTATGTAAGCAATAATGTGTGTGCCTGACTGTGTGTATGCTAACACTTTTTTGCATGTTGTGTGTTAGATCTCTTACATAACAGTCGACTCATGGGAATAATTCCGTCAGCAAAAGCAAAATGTACAGTAGAAAACACTCTTGCATGTGCAAAAATACCCATGTTGTTTGTTAGAGTAAAAATGTACAGAGTTTTCAAAATAGAAATACAGACATAAACTGGTTCTAATACATGTCTTTTTTCTAAAAACGGAAACAAGCCTTTCAAAAGATCCATATGCATGTCTCAAGGAACCAAACCAGGATTGAGGTGCTGGAAACAGTACTAAAAGCTGAAAAGGTATATTGAAATCAAAAAGTTTTACAGGTTGAAACTGTGAGATTCTAGAGTGGGGTCAGTGACAGGGGCAGGCAGGTGATTTCTTCAAACACTAAGCTCCACAGCTGTCTCATCATCAATGTCTCTTTTAGAAACTAAGGGCAAAAAGCATCTGTACAGAAGAGAGTGACGTAAGTTCAGGACAAAACAGATTCAAAAACAGTTAAAAACACAGAGGAAACAGGAAGGGTCTCCCACAGGACTGGAACAAAAAATTTCTAGCTGGGAAACATCAAATGAGTTTTGAATCATCGGGTTTCTGGGCCGTTTTAGATGTACAATCATAGGATTAATGATAGGTGCCATGAAGATCATGGAATTATGGGTGCATTCCACCCAAGACAGTTTTGAGCTCCAGGTTGTTTAATTAGATGAAACAGTATATTGTGGGTTGCCTCCAACTCCTAATTGGTCCTTTCAGTTTTTGTTTAAGTCTGGAGATAGAAGAGAAGCAGAAGCTGGAGGTGAATTGTGTACCCTGGTCAGACAACGTCCAGTGGAATGCCATGGAGACTGAGCATAAGGCTGAAGGCAGCTTGGGAAGGGCTATAAAATGAAAAGCCCTGGAAAAACAATTGATTAAAGTTGGGATGGTTGTGTTACCTGTTCATGGTTACAGATACTGTAGGTGATAAAAATCCAATACAATTTGGGACCATGGATGTCCAGCTAAGGATCTATGTAAATGAGCTGATAGACAACGGAAAGTCTGTGTTTTAAGCACAAACAGAGTAGGGACAGACACATGTTGTTACACATCCCTGACTAGGCCTGTCCACTAAAAAAATGTCCAGAGGAAAGTAATTGTGTGGTTACACCTGGGATAACAAGTGAACTTAGTAGTGTGAGCCCAATGAATTACCTGTAATCGAACTGATGAAGGCATATAAATCGTATAGGGTGGTCTACCTCCAGGATCAAGTCCATTCTGTTGGGCAGTATAACCATTAATTCAATCTCTTAGATAAGGGATCTAATAACACAAGATTATGTGCTCAGAAAAACAGTAAAACATAGAGTATCATGAAAGGCTGTCCAGTTTCACATTGGGGGACGTTTACTTATTTCACATTTTGTCATGTTACAGCCTTATTACATTGTGGATTAAATTAATTTTTCACCTCAAGATTCTACACACAATACCCCCATAAAGATATGAAGTGAAACACTTATGCTTGAAATGCTTGCAAATTTATTTCAAATTTCTGTCTCCCAGTAGGACGACTGAGTCCCCAGCCTGAGCACCCCCAAGTGTAGGTGGTAGAAATGTGATTACTCTGCTCCATTTTGTGCTTCTCTAGGAAGCATTACCTCCACTGCAAGTTTGCTTTGGGGTGAAGAACCAAAATTAAACCTGATCTCTTTAGTTGTAAAATGAGGTCTTGTTCAAATTCCCTGGATAGAAAATTTTTGCATATAAAGGTTTGATTTAAGGAGCTTATCCTGACCAAAGATAATCTCTTATGAATGTCCATTGTTTTCCATTGGTCACAAAGATTTACCAAAATAAACACAATCCACACATCCAACATAAAATTAGACATTTTATTTTTTTTCTTTGCAATCTTTTCTTTTCTCAAAAAGAGAAGTATAGCAGTACACTCTTTGTTTCTTAGAAAATGAAACAAACAAACAAACAAACAAACAAACAAATCAAAATGACAACAACAAAGTTATACGTTTTATTTTTCATTTTGTATTTTCTTCCTATATTTTGGAAGAGCATACTGTCATAGAAAAATACTATATTACATAGAATAGAACTTTACAGAGTTTGGAAAAAAAATACACAATATCAATGCGTACATTATTAATAGCCCAGTCCAGAACCGTAGCAACTTTGACATCCAAACACATATTAGGCAAAAGAACAAATCAAAATATCTTTAAAAAATAAAGCATGAAACATAATTAAAAAAATAAACACATTAATAAAAAAAAATAGGAACAAAGACTGGAGACTCTGACATTTCCTACTTTTGAAATGTGCAGCATGACATCATTTTCTCAGTTTCAAGTCATAATTACGCTGACTGCAACGAAGAAGTCAGTGTTTGTGTTTATCATTGAGCTAAATAGGTTAACTGGCTAGATATCGGAGAAGAAATTTAAGTTAGCTCATCAACAACTGTCATTAAACAGGCCAGTAAGCTAACAAGACATCTTATTGACTCATTGTATAGTTCTCAGCAACAAGCCTACTTATAGCTGGTTAGTTTAAGTAGGTTTGTTGCTGCTCACTTATTGTGGCAAGTTGTGAATAAAATGGCTATAAATAGCTGGTTTGGGTAGTTTTGCTGTCACAATTGTATTTGTTATTTATGTATAACTAATGGTCAGATTGGTAGGTGCTATAGTTTGCTAGTTGTAACAACTTGCTAGTGTTCAGCTAACATTATTTATCTGTTACTGGTAATTTTCTGATTTGTTGAGTTGACAAGAGGTGACAAGATAATGTAGTTTCCTTGCAGCCATTGAATGTTTTGCTACCCACAGTTTGCTGCAGCTGAGGCTCTCCAATTTAGACACTGCATGTTAAAAAACAAAACAAAATGCACACCAAAAATAAAAATAAAGAGCCAAAAGATTGATGTAATGTAACACAAATATTTGACTGTAGTCTCCCAACCAAAATCATGAGTACATGACTGGCTTACGTTGCACATTGACAACTCGTGCGGTAGAAAAAGCAACATGTGCTCTCTCCCCTACAGGAACTTGTTATAGAAGCATAAAGTAATTACCCAGTAACATTTACCTAGTTTGGCTTTCCTTACTGCTCAATAGCCATGAACTAGCATCCTCTGGTCAGAAGGTGAATCGCCCTTTATTTAAGCTGTACGACAAGATTAACCATGTTTACATGGTATATTTGTGAGTGACTGAGCAGGCGTGGGCTTGTGAAAGGGCTTTACTTTAGCTGATGATGTAATATATGGTGGATTATGTAATAACTTATCTAATGTACTGAAATCGCTTAATGGGTTCAGGGGAGTAATGCCAACAAGCTAGTCTAATAAAATGTGGTACATTACCATTAAATCTTCACATGAACATTTTTATTTTCCCCAAAATCGAAAAAGCACAGGGAATTAAATAACATTTTTTGTATTATAAACTTATCCGCGCGGAACAGTTGTTACGGTTCTGGATTGGGCTTTAAACTGACATTTGACCCAAAAATGCATAGGGAGTATACATGGCCACATACATACATAAAAGAAAAAAAACAAACAAACAAAAAAACAATTCAGAAGGCTTTTCTCAGCATTTTCATTTTTTGTTGCTTTACAAAAGTTTGTTCCATTGTACATGAAAATACTTACAGTGCATGGTATTCAACAGTGTGCTTTATATTCAGCAGTAAGTGCTTGGAGAGAAGTAAATGTCCCTTTTTTGTATGTGTGTTGAGTTTACACTATTTTAAGCCTTTTCCGGTTTTTGGAAATAAAAATATAAAGGTCCACAATCCTTTAAAACCTCACTACTGTACAATGAAATGTACACAAATTAGTTTACACACACACACACACACAGACACATACACACAAACACACACACACCTCTGAAACAGTGTATGCCCAGAAGTAGTGGACATTTTTTGCACATACATGTATTAGACAGAGAAACGTTGACAAATAGAAGTCTTCTGTATATGTTTTGTTATTCACACCCATACAGACATGGAAATTCTTATAGGGTGCCGCTGAATTCTGTTACATAACAACATAAGAAAATGGTAGGAACAGGGGTTGTGACTCTCTCAAAGTTGAGTTTTTTTTGTTAGTCTTGTCGAAAAAAAAATGCTGTTCTATTACTCACTTATAATAATATCCTTATACTGACGATGTATCCATCATATACTCCATATAGTTTTGTTCACCATAATTCATGCTAATATGTGTACACACACAAGTGTGCAAAGGATGTTTAGATTTGTTTTTTTCCTCAAAAAGGACAAAACCTTTATCTTGCAACTTGCGCATTTATAAAATACTGCAGTAAAGTATTTAAATGTTAACTAAGAGCAACCCATACATAGATGAGCAGTTTCTTTGAAATTGTATGGCTTCATCATGTCTATCAATAGGATTAAAGAAGACAAAGAAGTGAACTGTGGTAAGTTCTTAGAAATATTTGGATGATGCCAGTTAGCTTAAAGTGTAAAAGATTGGTGCTGTTTTGGTGGAAAATGGTAGCAAAACCAGAGATTGATTTTAGTTTTATTCTGTTTACTGCAATTTATTTAAGTTAACTGCTACTTTGTAGAATTTAAGCACCTACTTTTGCACAGCACATTCATAAACTGCCAAGATCAGTAGGAGGGAACAAGAGCCAGCCCAATTTCAGTTAATCCAAAGATAATTGGAGCAAACACATTTTTGGCAGGAAAAAGAAAAAATCATGAGAAATTAGGGGTCTGAAGGAAATGGAATTAATGTCTGGGGTTGCAAAACTTGAAACTTGAAGACTTGTAAGTTCTAAAGTTTCTGTGTGAAGGGTATTTCAGTGCTCCAGCTACTTTGAGCATTCTGACTATTGTTAGTCGGATGCACAGTGCCCTTGATTATAAAATCAAGCACCCTGAAATTTAGTTTTTGGGAAAGTCAAACCCAAAACAGGTTAGTATGATGGCTGATGAGTCACAGCTTATGTTGACACAAAGAAGAATAAATCAAATTAATAAATAAATTGCAGCTGTACAAGATGATGCTACAGCTAGGACTAGCTCTGTTAAATATTAATGGTGCACCACTCCAAACTAAAAAAAATGCTACTTGTTGTGCTTCTGACCTGATGTACTGCCTTTGGCCTTGGACACTGTAGTCTCATTCATTAATGAGGCGTCAGTGGTGTAAAAATACAGATTGTGTGTCTAACCACATTGCAGGTGTAAGGTTCTAGTTGGCTGTCTCTTGAATTAGAAATTAACATTCCCTTAGCAGTAGAAGTAGAAATATACTTAGGGCTTTAAAACTATCGCACAACTAAGATCAGGTTTAGTTCAAGAAGGGATCTGTAAGATGTGACAAGGTTGCTAATCAAAAGTTAGCAGGGGAGGCTTTAGGAAGAAGAGAAAGGTTTACTATTTTCCCAATAGTCAGCATTATGTGAACTGATTAGAATCTTGCACTAATGAGCTGTCAGTCAAGGAAACCACAACACTTAATGTTGTGGTGAAGGTTAATAGTGGGTAAAACCAGCTCTCAATCCTTGACATAACATTTGGCACACACTCTGTTCAAACTAATGTTTGTTCTTAGTTCAATTTTGGATCCATGGTGAAATTGCAAATGAGCACACACAAGTAGTCAGGAATGCTCACAGTGCTTCAAAGGGTGCTGACCATTAAAGGATAGTGGCTCAGTTTAACTCAGGCCGAACTCTGGAAATTTCCAATTGCACCTTGGAATAGAACCTGCTGATACACTCACATACAAATTACACATCATAAACAGACATTCATGAAAGACACAACAAAATGGCTTGATAATAAATGCATAACACACACTGTACGGTTTCATTTCCTTTGTTATCAGAGCCTTTTGTGTAAGAATGTGTGTGTCGGAAATTTGTCCATAGTCTGGCTTCACCAGCAACCTAGTGTAGTAGGTCTGATAGCAGATGATGCTATTGACTTTGTTCATAATCTTTGTGCAAAAGGGCGAGTGTTACCAATAAATCCAAACAGCAGTAGTGCTCTATAGCTATTATTTGAATGAACTGTGTGTCCTAGTTTAAAAGGCTGTTAAATTAAAAGCCACAACAAAGAGAATGTTACTTCTTTATGACTTGTTGCTTGTTGTTCCCACTGCCTTAACATCTATACAACAGCATAAATGATCCATGACAATGAGACTCTTCAATAATTGAATCTTCCTCAAGGACCACATAGGGTTTAGTGGTGAGGCTGCAGATCACAAGCAACTGTATACCACTTCCTTATTAGATGTGTAGAAGAAATACAGATTATATAATAAAAAAGAAAACAAAAAATAGAATATTATCAAATATTCCAGTTTGGTAATATTCCAGTTCTGGAACATATCGGGAACAACTGTGTCTTGTCTCCTCTGTAAAATATGGCGGCATGACACTCGGGCATTACTGCAGAAGGCCCACAACCATAAATGCTGATCTCATGCTGGACAAATGAAAACACGATGATTCATACTTATAAGTGATACTCCAATGGAAAATTATGAATATTTTAATTCCTATAGATCCTCCTAAATCACACTTGTCATTGTGTTGACACTGCCTGCTATTGGGAACAGCTTTATTCACTGCTTAGGCATTCTTCTCCAAGAATGGTCCCAGTGGCTCACAGTATATATTAGTTTTGAGGTCGCTGGTAAGTGAAATGATCCTTTTGTTGTTGGATTATATAAATCAGACTTAACATCTTAAAATTAAACTAGCTGCTAGTTAATTTATTCTGCGGCACACATCCTTACACAAATATGCCAATAAAGACAAACAGATGTTACATTAAATCACTCTGAGCCTCAAATCTAATAATTTTGCGATTTGAAATGAATTTGAAATGCTACTGTTGCTTGACATTGTAGTCTTGCAATGAAATATGATGAGGTGAACCCAGTGATCTCAGACAACTATTGATATAGTGGATAATGTCATAACATTTGGCACATTTCAAATGCAGGTAGATGTTCTTCGTTTGGCAGTACAGTTTGTTCTGGGGCACAGCCACTCATGCTCATTTATGGTGTAGCAAAAGCCGTGATTGGTCAATTCCACTTAAGACACCATTTTTCATTGGGAGCAGAAATTACGCCCTTCCCTCCTTTCACTTTCATTTTATGATAGCATGAAACAAAATAACAGTTTGGCAGTTGTGATGGCATCACTGATGACATCTTCATAAATCAGCGTTGTGATGTCACCAAAGTGACATTATAATGTGCAGCAAGATCCAATAGAGAAGTCTGCCTTGAAAAAAAGAGCTATACTTGACCACTCCAGAATTTTGTTTTTTTCTTGGTAATGTCAAGTGAGCAGCAGTGTTTGAGCAGAATCTTAGCAGCATTATGAAATTCTAAAGTGGCTACATTTATTATAGACACACTCCCATTATGAACTGTTTGTTCCGTTTTCTGTTAGTACTTAGTAACCTTCTGTGAAACAAATGGAAACCCGAAACTGAGAATTTTTCTCCGGTAAAATCATTTACAATATTGTATAAGGCAGATCTCTCAGGTGCAAGTACTGTAGGTTCATGGGAGCATATGGCCTTGCAATAAAAACTGAAATAATCTTACCCGTATTGCAGGTTAAAATGAGTAAAAATGGCTATTTAAAGTGCCGAGTAAGTCATTGTTGAAATCGAAACAACACTGTGAGTCCAGCCAGTTATCGGGAGAGCTTTTGGTGTGTTTTTCTGTATTGTGGTGATGCTTTCATATAGACCGTACTGTGTAAAAGCAGTTCAACCCAGTGTAAATGGGATGGGGAGACTATGTGAGCATGCACGTGTTAGGATGTGTGTTCCAGTAGGAGTCTCTGTATTTAAACAGATATACTGCAAGCCGGTGGAGTGTGTGTGTGAGTGAGTGTGTGTCTGCGTTTTTGGGCCAGTTCCACTATGTATAAGTTTATGCTTCATCACCAGTTACAATATGTCTTCTGTATGTTTTGTGCACGTGTATGTATTTGTGTTACAGGTCAAGTGCGTGGTCTAAAGTGTTGTTATTGTCCTCTGGGTCATCATTGGCAAGTGGGTTGCGGCTGATGACCAGTTCAAGTCTGTCTCCTGCTTCTGTGATGAGAGGTACGGCCAGACAACAGTCAAAGTCTCTCGTCCTTACATGGTTCACCTAAATACAGTCAAAAAGATTAAGCCAATGGTTACTTTGGTAATTTGCATAACTGTAGACATTTTTAATTTAGCAAACAAAAAAAAAGAGGGGGACGTGAAGATAACTACATGTAAGCATAACAAAATATGATGTAAAGAATTTTTCCAAATGCTGAGGACAGAGTGAGCTTTTTTCTTTCTTCACAACAAAAAACTATATTAGAATTAGGGATGCAATGATGGGCAGTACACTAATTATTATCATCATCATCACCTGCAGGATCCTGTCATAGGGTCTAAGCCCGGCTCTGTCAGCAGGGCCATCAGGTCTGATCATGTTGACATAAACACCTTTTTCCAAGAAACCATCTGACACGCTAAAGCCAAAGTCATCACTCTCTGGGTCCTTTATCACTGTTACCTAGTGACAGAACACAAGGATGTGAGGTTGAGTAATAAAATGTAATTTGCTAGTATCTTGTGCTCCTAATCAAGACAACAGAACAAAAAGACTATTCACATGTCAACCCGTCTGATGAAACTGTCTCAAAATATCTGTTGTGTCACTGCAGGAACAATAAGTTTCTCTGTGGATGGGAATAACACTTGTAACCATGATAACTGCACACAAACATAAAGAAAGCTGCGCAACACATGAAATTTAGACAAAGAAATGTCACTGATAAATTAACATATTCAAATTTATTTAATCAAAGTACAAAAATTTGTCTAAATTAAAAGTTTTGTATGCAAATTAAAACCAAACCAACACCAGATGCTAAAATAAACAGATTTTTAGCCTGAGATCCAGATCCAATTCTAACTGGTTTAAGATCCCAAGCAGAATAAAAATGCTCATTAAACAGGACGACCAGAATAAATGCACACAAACTGACATTTATTACTTTAGGGTGGAATAAACTATTTTGTAAACTGATCCAAATAAATATTTTACCATGTAAACATTTTAACCTGATTGCTTTCTGGGTGTGTATTCGCAGCTGAAAGTTTATTTGTAATACAAGGTCCTAAAGAATAAACGGAAAAAACGATAATGACAATTGTGCTGATAATAGACGTCTTTCTTCAGTGAACTGCCATGTGCCACAAAGCAGGAACCAAAAGCCGAATAAATGGACAAAGCCATATAATATAATGGACAACTGTAAGATAAAGTCTTTATTATTGGTAATGCAATCCAGATTGTTTGCTGTACCTTTTGGATACAAAACCAAAAATGCAGCAGCATTATGACATTCATCTGAAATGTTGTATGATCGATTAACGAGGCACGACTTAAGGCTGTAATAGTTGTTCACTGTGATGTATTTTCTCTCTATGGATAAAACATGTATTTCTCATTCTGGCTCTGAGCTGTACATGTTTCACTTGGCCCTCGTCTCCTCAAATTGTGACTGTAAATTCATGGAAGGCTGAACTACATGTAGTCACTTGCATAACAGTTGCCCAGGGAGGCTGGGTATTTATACTGTATTACATAATACTCTGCACTGTAAAAAAGAACATTTCAAACCTCATAAGAGTAAACTAGAACTCACTATGCATGCTAGCTAGAAAGGGGATATTATTAAAGTTATTAGTAATGACAGTGTTTGACATGTCAAGTCAAAATGTGTACTTTAAAGTTTGGACCAGATACCAATGCTTACAAACTTTAACAGCAATGTCAGCTTGAATGGTTACATTGATATTTTTGGTTGAATTCTAATTATCTACTGCAAGTTTACCTAATATTCTCAATATTTCATCCTAACCCACATCAAAAACATATTTTGTCCAGTTCTCTCTGAACTCACTTTGTGAAGCTCTAGTGGTGTTGGTGACAGAATACCCTGCATCTCTTCTTTGATCCGACGGGACTCCCATGTCCTCTCTGATACTCTCAGTGAGGCCTTTGACTTGGGCTCGTGGTGCAGGAGAGGGGATTGGATATCTTGGTGAATGTGGACCCCTTGTTGTAGGTGCAATTCCTGGTTGAAATGGGCCTCCTCGTGTAGATGGGGGTCTGAGTGGCAAACATATTGCAAGTGTTTTTAACCAACTGTTTAACAAGTAATCCTTCTATACATGGTATAAAATGATACTTTACTATATTTTTCTGTTTAAAATTTGGAAACAACCACCCTTAGTTGTGTCATATCAGTGACTAACCTTGGTGAAGTTGAGCCTCTTCATGAAGGTGGGCTTCCTCGTGAAGATGAGCACCCTGATGGAGGTGTGTTCCTTGGTGGTGCAAGTTGCCTTGATGCAGGAGAGAATTTCGCCGCAATGGGCTCATCCTGCTGTGGGTCAGTATGGGCTCAGATGGAGGCTTGTTGACACCATCTACACCAAGACTGATGGCTGTGCCTGTCATGATGGATGCCTGCAATGAATTGAAACAAGTTGAGTTACCGCTTTGTAACCAACCATTTGGAGACATTGAGTGCTTGCCAATGTGATTGTTTGACAAACATTCATACGTTCAGCACAATTTGTTACTGGTTTAAATACTATTGGTCAGACTGGGCAGCATCACCTCATCCCCCGTCATAATGAACACTGGTGCTCCACAGGGGTGTGTACTGAGGCCTCTCCTGTACTCACTCTACACCTACGACTGCACGGCCACTAGCAACTCCAACATCATTTTGAAGTATGTGGACGACACTACAGTGGTGGGTCTTATCACCAAAGGTGATGAGACGGCTTACAGGGAGGAGGTCAGCGCCTTGACCCACTGGTGCCGAGACAACCATCTCACCCTCAAATACTAAATACTAAACATGCTATACATTAAAATAAACTGCAGATTAAACATGATGTTTACAACCATTAAAATATGAGGGTTCATAAAAACCTGCAACAAAACTGTTGTTAAAACCCTTTGACTCAAGTGCAAATCCACTTCAGTGAGCACTGTATGCTGATTAAGTCCAGTATTCATCTTTGATGCCAATTTTACACTTGAAGTCAAATAGTTGTGAAAAATACTAACTAACCTCTATTTCTCTTAGTAGTTCTGACTGGCCACAGGTCTCCAGGTCCTCCAGAGCTTGACACCAGAAACTGTCTTCTGGATCCAATAGAATGCCATCCGGCTGCTGGCCAATAAATCTGCCACACAAAAACAGACACACAAATAAAACAAGTTTCCACACCCATTTTGCTGGATTTTCTCTGTTGCTGAGTACTACAAAAGGGGAAAACCATGCAAAGCAAGACAAATATATTTAAGCTTTATCTTCATGGAACTGCCTTTTGATCACACGTTGTGTATTGTGCGAAATGTATTTTTCTCTTAAATATTTTATTATTATGATTATAATTATTATAATTATAATATTTATTTATCTAAAGTGCAGAGAATAGTTGGCTACATGAAAATGCAGTGTGCCTGATTTAGCACTGGAACTTTCACTTACAAAAAGACATTAAGGACACAGAATCTGTACACACACTGTCTGTATCTGTCATGGTTAAACCGAACAAAAGTAATCATTTAACCCAGAATGTCCCCAACTAACACGATTAATTCACTTTCATTGTTTTACTGATTTTTGTTTTTTTCCTCGAAAATCCCTTTCTCTCGCTGTACACCCTCAAAAGTGTTATGTAACTTTAACATGCTGACTAGCCTTAGCCTTCTGACTCATCACAGCTTTACACAGAGATACACAAAGACACAGGTACAACATATTCACAGTAGCACTGACTTCATGACTCAATCTCTGCAATGAGGTGTACCCTTCGCCATGAGCTCTTGGTGATGATACTGGCACAGTGAAACAGTGTTAAAGATAAAATCCTTTCTTGCAGAAAATAAGCTCATGCATTTTGAAGATCTATAGTGGTGAAATATATCATACCATTCCACACCATACCATAGCACTTTATTCATAAAACAGCTTTAGAAACATTAGCAGGGCTGACCAAATTGCTGTTCAATAACACCAAACATAAAAGACAAACACGGGCCAAAGGGTAAAAGATACAGAAAACAAAACAGCTTTAGAGTATATAAAAAGTAGATAGAAATCACAGTCAATTTCACACTGTGTCAAAGGATAGGGACTAAAAGTGAAGGACCTGTCTGAGCTGTGATTCCTAATCATTCCACAATATAATAATTAATATAGAACTGACATCACAAATGCAATCACTCCAAGGAGCTTTATATTGTCAGGTAAAAACCCTACAATGAAACAAAGAAAACTCGAGTAATCTGATTATCCCTATGAGCAAGCACTTGGCATCACTGGGAGGAAAAAACCTCTGGCAGAACCAGACTCAGGGAAGCACAGCCATCTGTCATGATCGGTTGGGTATGAGGAGAGGAAGACAGGACAAAAGATAGTGTTGATGAACCATAGAAACTATTATCTATGTCACCTTGAGGTCAAGGTCAGATCACCTTGACCTTGAGGTCAAGGTCACCCCATCATTTCTTTTTACTGCTGAGGGATAAAAAACACACACTCACAAATAAACTGTACAATCAAGTGAGTGCAGACAGCCTACAATGGCCCTTAGTCAATAAGTCAACATTTATATGGATTTTTATGAATAAAAAAGGTGATATCAAAAAAAAAGTGTATGATAAACAAAAAAAAAAAAAAAAGACAGTCACAACGAACAGCTTTGTAGCTAAAACTAAATTCAGACCTACCCTGGTGGTTTGTCCCAGTCATCCTCACTGAAGCCTCCATCACTAAACGGGTAGTTCTTCCGACGTCCAGGAGGAGGCGTGGTACTTCGTTGTTGCTTGGCACTACGCCACTCATGCGGGTGTAGAGCGATACCAGCTGCTTGATGGGTGTATGTACCTACAAGAGGATAGATGAAATGACCAAATACAAGAAAGAGTGCTTTTAATATATTCCTTCTTTTCATTAACATATTTCTTACAGGGTTAAGACATCCTGAAATTTCACTTTCTACACATGCTCAAATGTAGCTTACCCTGGCTCCCATAGCCTGCATCCAGCCCTGAGCCATCCCATGACTCCATAGCAGAGTCAACGCTGGGTATTGTTGTGGAGTAAAGCTCTGATAGCTTGTTGGTTTGTTGGCTGTCTGTCAAATCATCCTCCTCAGGGTCACTGATCTCGTTTTCTGTTGTGTCCTCTATATCTGCCGTCTTCCTGTCTTCTATGTCTTGAAGAAAAAAAAAAGAGGCCAATTTAATTTAAAGGTTAACTCTAATTTTTAACTTGGTAAAATACATATGTGAACCTTTTACTACATGTATATTTTTCAACATTAAATGCTTATAAGAGACAAAATGAAACTTGAACTGGTTAACCTACTGACCTCTTCTCTGCATTTACCTATAAACAGGTTTTAAATCAGATCTATTAGGATATGAGTTGCAAACAGCTAACCTGTTACATACCACTTATACAGTACAAATATTGTATGCATGTTTTAAACAACAGGGTTTCCATATCTTCGCCCCGCAAAAGCTGTATTACTGTATTACTTTCCTATTTTTTTTTACCTCCTGCACAGGAACTGAAACCATCTGATTCTGCGCAAGGTTTTTGTTCTATTGACCTGGTGTGCAGATAACGGAAGAACCTTTGTAATGCAAGTAACACCTTATTTATAACTGTGATTACTTAATTTAGCACAGTAACGTGTTACATTACGGCGGTACTGAAAGATGTAATGTGGCAACGGTAACACGTTAGCCAACACTGCGCACAAAAGACAGATTTAAAATGCATGTTACTGTTACTAGTTTTTATACTTACTGTCAAGCTGTTTTTTTATCTTGAGAGTGACCGTCTCTCCAGCCATCTGCAGCAAGTGGATGGCTTCGCTCAGTGGCTTCCCTTTCAGGCTGACACTGTTGATAGCCAAGATCCGATCACCTACATGTATAGCCCCAGTCCTACATAGGTACGAGATACACAAAGGTACAGAAGTAGAAATTTGTATTATTCCCACACAGGAAAAGTAAAAAATGTTAAACCTCATACATATCATTATACAAGAAGATTGTTAATAAGCCTAAAAAGGACTCTAGAGGGGTCTGAATAGCATTAAACCATTAAATATCTATCAAAAAAGTTATTTGTGAAAACATATTTTGACCTCTAGTGCACCATGTTAGTATTTTTAAATAATACCGCAAAATACACTAATATCAGAAATTCTCATTTCCTACAAAATCAAAGATCAATGTACAAAAAAGCAGCTGCTGTCAGGAGTAGTGTCGTGGACGAGAGAAGGAGGACCCAATCGCTGGACTCACAGGCAGGTAGGTGAAGGTGGATGTTTATTGCCGAAGGAGTGAGCAAACAGTACAGAGGGAGGAAATGGCTGGCTGGCTGGCTGGCTGGCTGGCTGGCTGGCTGACTGAATGAATGAATGAACAAAGGACTGGCTGGCTAACTGAACATACAGACAACACTAACATCAGACGTACATCAATGACACGACAAGGATCGGATGGAACTGAGGACTTAAATATGGGTGATGAATGATTAGAAACCGGTGAGTACGCAGCTGAACTTAGTCTGACTAATGATACATGGAAATAACTGGAACACAATACGCAGGCGGTATGTTGGCACAGAAAACACAGATGTGAAAATAAACTGAACATGACAAAACAGAAAACACTGGGTCAACGACCCAGGAACCCTGACAGTACCCCCCCCCCCTCCAAAGGCCGGCACCCGACGGCCAAAAGAAAAAAAACCAGAACAGGGCGGGCGGAGGGGGCACAGGACGAAGGGACGGAGTCCACACAGAGCCAGTTCAGGCGGGCGGCCACGCGGCCAGTGGCTGAGCCCATACAGTTCAGGTGGGCGGCCACGCGGCCGGCAGAGACGCTGAAGTCGATCCGGTGGGCGGCAGCGAGGAAGACGGCGGCAGCCACTGAGCCGGTGCGGTGGTCGACCATACCGGCGACGAGGAGAAGGCGGCCAAGGAGCAGCTGCAGAAGGCGGCGCGGGAGCCGGCGGAGACTGAGGAGCAGCTGTAGGGCCAGGCAAAGCAGAGGCCGAGGCTGAGTCTGAGGCCGGACCAGGCGAAGCAGAAGCCGAAGCTGAGTCTGAGGCCGGACCAGGCGAAGCAGAAGCCGAAGCTGAGTCTGAGGCCGGACCAGGCGAAGCAGAGGCCGAGGCAGAGTCTGAGGACGGACCAGGCGAAGCAGAGGCCGAGGCAGAGTCTGAGGCCGGACCAGGCGTAGTAGAAGCAGAGGCTGGACCAGGCGTAGCAGAAGCAGAGGCTGGACCAGGCGTGGCAGAAGCAGAGGCTGGACCAGGCGTGGCAGAAGCAGAGGCTGGATCAGGCGAGGCAGAAGCAGAGGCTGGACCAGGAGAGGCACAGGCTGAAGCTGGACCAGGCGAAGCAGAAGCAGAGCTAGGTGACAGCGAGGCAGCCGCAGGTGGTGGCTGGACGGGCTCCTCGGGCCCTCCAGCGGAGACGGGAGGCTGGACGCGCCCCTCGGACACTCCAGCGGAGACGGGAGGCTGAACGGGCTCCTCGGGCCCTCCAGCTGACGAGGAAGGTTGCTGGATGGGCTCCTCGGGCCCTCCAGCTGACGAGGCATGAGGCTGGTGCGGTTCTCCTGAACCCCCAGCTGACGAGGAAGGTTGCTGGACGGGCTCCTCGGGCCCTCCCGCTGATGAGGCATGAGGCTGGAGGGGCTCCTTGGGCCCTCCAGCTGACGAGGCATGAGGCTGGTGCGGTTCTCGGGCCCTCCAGCTGACGAGGAAGGTTGCTGGACGGGCTCCTCGGGCCCTCCAGCTGACGAGGCATGAGGCCGGACGGGCTCCTCGGGCCCTCCAGCTGATGAGGAAGGTTGCCAGACGGGCTCCTCAGGCCCTCCAGCTGACGAGGAAGGTTGCTGGATGGGCTCCTCGGGCCCTCCAGCTGACGAGGCATGAGGCTGGTGCGGTTCTCCTGAACCCCCAGCTGACGAGGAAGGTTGCTGGACGGACGGGCTCCTCGGGCCCTCCCGCTGACGAGGCATGAGGCTGGACGGGCTCCTCGGGCCCTCCAGCTGACGAGGCATGAGGCTGGTGCGGTTCTCGGGCCCTCCAGCTGACGAGGAAGGTTGCTGGACGGGCTCCTCGGGCCCTCCAGCTGACGAGGCATGAGGCCGGACGGGCTCCTCGGGCCCTCCAGCTGACGAGGAAGGTTGCCGGATGGGCTCCTCGGGCCCTCCAGCTGACGAGGCATGAGGCTGGACGGGCTCCTCGGGCCCTCCAGCGAAAACGGTCTCAGAACCAGTGGGCACTGGAGCCCCTGGCACACACAGGACAGAACCAGCAGGTGTGGGGACCTCTGGCAGGGAAGCGGCCGGGCCAGCGGGTGCGGAAACCCCTGGCTGAGAGGCAGGGTAGCTCACAGCTGGCTCTGGGTGCTGTGGCTGCAGGTCCGGGAACTGAACAGGATGGTGGACGGGCGACTGGACTACTGACTGGAGGACAGGAGGCGACTGGAGTGGAAGCTGAACAGCAGGTGAGGGAACTGACTGGAGTGGAGATGCTAAGGGATGAACAGAGGTAGGCGAGGCTGACGACGGAGCTGAGGTTGGTGTGGCTAATGGTTGAGCTACAGACTGAGCTAGTGACGGAGATAAGGCTACAGCTTGGGCTAGTAAGGCTGGTGCCTGGGCAGGGGCCAGTTCAGCTGATCTAACTAGGGATAGTGCGAGGGCGTGAAAGGCTGGGTCAGGAGGTGGATGAAGTGGTGAGGTAGCAGGTGAACCGGTTAGCTCTTCCAAGCCGCTAGGGAGTTCTGGCTGGGTTCTGGCTGCCCTCAGCCTGGGCGCTGGGACAGGCACGGGAGGTGGCTGGACACCAGTCACCCCCACCCGAGAAACAGGAGCGGGCGTGGAGGTAGACTGGGTCGCAGCTGCCCTCCTCCTGGGAGCTGGCACTGGAGTGGGTGTAGCCTGACTGACGGGAGTGGAGATAACGACCGGGTGTGTGATACTGGCAGGTTTCTCTGGGATCGTTCTGGTCCTCCTGCCTCCACTATTTACAGTCTTTGACTGAACAGTTTTTGGGGGAGCAGAGCAGAAAAATTCGTCCCAGTCTACGTCCTCTTCTAGGAGGGAGACTCCCCATGAATCAGAGATAAGTCTATTAGTTATTTGAGGTGAAGAATCAAATGAGGAGGGTGGAAAACAGTCACTAGAACTCACCACCGGGAGTAGGTGAAAAAAGTCCTTGTTATGGCGGCGTGTGCGCCGCTTTTTCCGGGAAGAGGAAGCGGGTGGGGTACACAGCCGAGCCTCTGGCGCGGGAGCCTCCATTGAGCCGAGGTGGTAGGCGGAGCCGCTGTGCCATTGCGAGGGTGAAGGTCCGGTGAGTAAAACGGCTGGCGGGCGAGCGAGGAGCGGAGCGGCGGGAGAGCGAGCGGCCGAAGCTTGGCCTGTGACGCCCACTCTCCGCGGCGAATGCTCCGGTGCAGGTGAGGCAGCAGGTGAGGGGGGAATGCGGCGTCTCCGAGGCCCGCCCAGAGCCAGGCGAGTCCCCTTGAAGACGTGCTCTCTCTCCGCGAAGAGCCGCTGTTTTCCCCGAAGCCCCTCCGTCCAGCGAAGGAGCGCTGCCTCCTGCCGCTCGAAAAGTTCAGAGTCCGCTGGGTCCACAACGCGTGGTCGTGTCATTCTGTCAGGAGTAGTGTCGTGGACGAGAGAAGGAGGACCCAATCGCTGGACTCACAGGAAGGTAGGTGAAGGTGGATGTTTATTGCCGAAGGAGTGAGCAAACAGTACAGAGGGAGGAAATGGCTGGCTGGCTGGCTGGCTGGCTGGCTGACTGACTGAATGAATGAATGAATGAATGAATGAACAAAGGACTGGCTGGCTAACTGAACATACAGACGACACTAACATCAGACGTACATCAATGACACGACAAGGATCGGATGGAACTGAGGACTTAAATACACGCTGGGTGATGAATGATTAGAAACCGGTGAGTACGCAGCTGAACTTAGTCTGACTAATGATACATGGAAATAACTGGAACACAATACGCAGGCGGTATGCTGGCACAGAAAACACAGATGTGAAAATAAACCGAACATGACAAAACAGAAAACACTGGGTCAACGACCCAGGAACCCTGACAGCTGCAGTGTTTACAAGTATTATTGCTACTGGTTTATTTTTGATTACAATTTTTTCCAACTAATACAGATTTTTGCCAATTCTGATTTTCTAAAAAAAGTTAACTGACAGCATGTACAAACAAAAATCAATCTTATCAGGACACACACCCATATTTGCTTTTCCAGTTATCTCTATAATTTTCCTCATAACTGCTTTGCTAATATTGAGGCAAGACACTTGTCCTGTGTTAGCTTCTTTAACATGTCCATATTCAACTGGGTGAAGATGATTTAAGTGTCTGACTAGATTTGTTGTTACAATTTTTTTGTGTGTGTGTTTTCCCCCCTGTGGTTTTCTTTGGAGAACCTTTGTGTCTTCACTCACAACGAAGAGATTCCATGCTAACGACATGTTAGCATATGGCTATAAGTGTGGCCGTGATTTTTTGCCTGTGGTATTGTGGAAAGTGTGTGAAATGGATTAGTTTTAAATTGGACATATATGAGGCTGACATGTGAATCTCAGTATGACACAATTATAATCTAACAGAGGGCAGGCGACTGGATAGTGTCACTGGGGCTGCACCACAGTGGTATTGCTCATGGCTACATTCATATTTTAGGAAGGCTTTCTGACCTGTATTTTATTATTTTATACTTAGATAAGAGCAAGCAATTAAAGCTAGAGAAAAAGAAAAACAAATTTGTATTTACCTTGGCTCCATGTTTTTCAAACTACTGTAGGGCACACGATTGGATAGAAAAAAATATATAACAATGGTCTGCAGTGATACAGTGTTACTACAGTGATACAGAGTTTCTATAGATAAGATCTTACTCTTTTATGTTCATACAAAACTAAGATAAGATAAAGTAAGGGAAAACTAAGATAAACCGCCATATGACTGGACTAAGGTCAGAACAAGGTGAAAAGAATAACACTGCCTCCCTTGAATATCATTAAAACTTTCACTTTCTTGTAAAGCCCTATAAGAAAGGAAAAACTGTCTTTTATATTCCAACCTAATTTGAGGAAGATATTCATTTTGAGGTCTCACACACAGGCTTATGAAAGCATATACTAAACATATATGTTAAACACTTTTTGAGAAAGCCTAGCATAACAAATAAGTTTTTTTAAGGATATAGGGATGGTGTTCTTGTGCCCATACTAAGCACTCCTTCAAAGTTGATGTCAAAGAGCTTGATTTTGGTTTTATCTTACCAAATAACCTTCTCCCAAGTCTTATCTGAATCATTTAGATTCAGATTTAGGTTCACTGGTAAATGTAAGATGGGCCTATACATGTGCCTTTTTGCTGCAGTCCATTACAGCATAGCGTGTTACCAAATGTCTTCTTGGTGACTGTGGTCCCAACTGCCTTTAGGTCATTAACAAGCTCCTCCCATGTAGTTTTGGGCTGATCCACCACTTTTCTCATGATCATCTGCCCAATTTGATGTAAGATCTTGCATGGAGCTCCAGACCAAAGGTGACTTATGTTTATTTTATATTTCTTTTTTTTTTTTTTTTTTAAATGACATCAGAAACAGCAGTATGCGACATTACGTGATGGCAGAGCTTCAGTTCATCCTTTGTCATTTTTTTTTTTTTTTTAATAAATAGGACAGGGGGAATGAATGAGAGAAAGAGGGGGAGAGAAAGAAAGAAAACCAAAGGGGAGAAGAGACGGTGAGAAGGGGGGGGAAGAGAGAGAAAAAAAAAAAAGAACTCCTGGGTCACCTGTATGGAGAAAAAAAAAAAACAAACAAAAAAAACAAACAGAGGAGACAGCAAACAACAAAGAGTAACATAATAATAGAGAAAACAAAGCACCATCACAATAAACTAGCTAGTCATAGATATCAATATTTACTAAATAATAAACGATATTGTGCAGCACGCAAGATAGACAGCGCACAGTGTGCTTTGAGGCAGCAGCCAAGAAAGCTTTAGTCCGCGTCTGTGAATACCCATGTGTGCATACCTGTGTGGATCAGCATGCTTGCATTCCAAAGGTTTCTCCATGTAATGATCTGCTAGGGAGTGTGGGGGGGCCACAGCCCCGTCCTCCAGGGTGTGAAGCGGATATGGAGGAGATCAAAACTCCAGACATCCAGAGGCCCCCAGAACACAAGAGACCATGGAAGACCAACAGAGGGGCAGCCGCGCCACTGTTCCAGTAAGAGCTGAGGAGAGTCCCAGATGAGGGCTCGCCCAGCAGCCGCGGAGCAGAAGTCAGGGGGAGTTGCAGTGACGCGCCCGTGAGCTCCGCCGGCCCCCAGCTGTGCCTGAGTGACCGAGCCCCAGGCCGAGAGGCCGGGGGCACCCCACCTCCAAAGGGGCCCGAGCGAGCCCCAGGCCCCAGGCCCCGACAAGCGGCCGCCAAGGAGTGAGCCGGTGTGTACCCGGACGCCCACCCCCAGACACAAAGAACCACCAACACACCGACACCTGAGGGAGTCCGCCACCGGCAGGGGAAGTGGTGGTGGGTGGAGATAGGCCTCCAAACCTTGGAGGGCCTGAGGTGTCCCCAGAGAGGTGGCGTCTGATACCCAACCTGACATATAGACACAGAAATACAGGCACACACAGACACAAACATCCATTCCCACCCTCATGCTCTCATATGCACTCACTCCACACTCAACCAACGTGGAGACAGACATAAAGAGACGCTGTACACACAATCACACTCCCCAAGCGTACTCTACAAACCGGGTCTAGGTACCCTTGCCCCTGGAGGGGGGAATTGCACCCAGACCCAGGTGGTGTTACCCTTTTCCCTGCGGTGGGGAGAGGCAGACCACCCCGACTCCGCAGCAGCAGGGAGGCCCCACACCCCAGACCGCAGTCGGACGGCCAACTCCTCCTACTAGCCCTCCCGCTCCAGCAGGCCGCAGAGAATGGGGGTGGGAGAAGACTCCAAACCTCCCTCCACCCGCTCATTGTAGTGTTGATGCATATGTGTTCTAAGGTGCAATTAAAACCCAGGAGGGCATGGAGCTACCTGCCAAGGAACAGCAGGTAAGCGCATAGTCCCTCCTGCTAGCCCTCAATGACTAAGTGTATTTAAAATTGAGAGGTGGGCAACGACGTCAGGGGTGAGGTATACACCCTGATGGTGATTTGGACTCCGTGATTGTGCCCACCCCCAAGATCCTATATGTATGTGTAATGAGAGTGTGAATAATGTGAATGTCTAAGTTGTGGGATAAAATTGAGGCAGAGGCAGCCAGAAGGGGACGGGGGGGGGGGGGTAGCCTCCTCTGCACCCTGGTGACATACCCCCACTCCAAGGCCCTGCATGTGTGGGTGGTTGTGGAGGAGCGGGAAGAGGGAGGCAGCTGGAGATGGGGAGGGAAGGAAGGGAGGGGCAGGTAACCCCTCCCTGGGGCCAGCTCCCCCGCTGACCCCAGTAGGCACTCCCACCCTCCGCGACCCGCCAGGGAAGGGGGGCCCAGGCCCATCCAGACCGGGGCCCAGTGCAGTAGCGCCCCCCGGCTCCACAGAGCCCTGGACAGTCCACCCAACCCCACCACAGAGAAAACTGCACCCACCCCACCATCCACACATCTTCCAGACTACATAAGACGGTAAACGCCCAGGCTGAGATCTTCCTCCACCTCTCCTGTATCTCCCCCTCCTGCAGAGAGTTCCTGAAGAGAAGAAAGCTCCTGCAAGATGTGACCATCCCCCCCACCAGTTGAAGAGCCCCCCAGGCGGCTCGACGCACCGGCGGCACCCTGCTCCAGGGCCGGGCCCCCATGCACCCACCCGCCCACAACCCCGGCAACACACCAACCAGGACCCAAGCCTATTTTATATTTCTTACATTTCAGAATTGGTACACAACTCACTTTTGCCCAAGTTGCAACAAGGCAGAGCCAAACCCAACCCAATCATAACCTAGGCTTATCACTAACTCTGATTTCTGATAAGGATGAGCTTAAATCCTGGAGAACAACACCTATCCTTGCCAACCTCACCAGTGGACGGATCCATCTGTGAGCCTGTGTGTCCTTGATGGTATTCCTTGGCTATCTATTGACTTAATGAACAAATGTTTTTATCAGCATTTTGCTATAATCTATAACCTGGCATCCCCATTCATCTTAGGAATACATTTTATAATCACAGGTCTATTAACCCTGCATAAATCAGAAAAGCCATGCACTTAGCTGTGATTTGAGTTCTTGAACCTTTCAGATCTTTTGCAAAGGGCCTTCGTGTAACTATATATACAGTATATACAGATTACAACAGCCTCAAGTGGCTAATGTTCCATCCTGGCAGGCTAGTCGGCTAATGGGATATCAGCCGACTAGCCTGCTGGTCTTTGTGACTCCAAAAGTTTCCTCCTTGTTCCCACAGATTTTTTTTGCCAGAGTGCAACATCACTGGTAGCTTATATTGCCATACTATGCCTCCAGTTTTACTGACAGATCGTGCACATATTAAACAAATGCAGTTAGATGACCCAGTCACTGCCCAGCTGTCCAGAAATCTAGGAACAGACCCATGTGCAGACGTGAGTGGAAACAGTTCCTCATCATCTTTTGTTTACCATGGTCTACTCTACTATAAAGACCCAAAGCACAGATGTGGTTTGCATCAATTGAAATACCTTAAACACTCCATGGTACCTTGCTCAGTTACTATCATGACCACCCCACTGCACGTCACCGTGGTATTTCCCAAGCACTCGTAGAACTGTAGTCTAGGTTTTTTTGGCCAAAAATGGCAGCGGATATCAAACTTTATGTTGCTTCCTGTTCAGTCTGTCAGGTTATTAAATCAAGGTAGGTTTTGTTGACAATTTCTCCAAGTAGATTAAGGTGTGTGTGGTTAGAGGGGCAACAGCACAGGTGGCAGCCAGTAAGTTTGTCAGTGAAGTATTCACCAGACACAGTGCCCCTACCTGTCTTAGAAGCTCACCATTTGTGACTGAGCCGTTTGAGCACATCAGCTCCACCCTAGGATCCATGCATTACAGCCTGTCACCCTCAGACTAAAACTGTATTATAAGCTTATGTTGGAATCTTATGACAATCAAACTTCATGGAATAAGTTTCTTTCCCAGATCTGCTTTGGATTGCATATAGCTCCTCCTCCTTCATGGATGGATACATAGTGTCATACCCAGAAACTCTTAGAGCCTTCCTGCTGGAAGCCCATAACAAATTTAAACTTTTTAAAAGTTTTGTATCCTCTTATGTCTGATGTAAAATTAATACAGCATTTTATAAAAAGATCATGCCAACAGTCAAACAAGATGGTGTTAGTGTGATGGTCCGGGGCTGCTTTATTGCTTCAGGACTTGGATGACTTACCATAATTGATGAAACCATGAATTCTGCACTATTCCAGAAAATCTTGATGGAGAATGTCTAGCCATCAGTTCATGCCCTAAAGGGTGGCAATGATCCAAAACACACCAGCAAGTCTAGCTCTGGATGGCTCAAATGAATAAATAATTTAAAAAAAATTTTTAAAAAAAGAGTTTTAGAGTGGCCTAGTCAGACTTTTAAATCTGACTGATCTGATCTTTGACGTGATCTTAAACAAGCCATTCATGGTCAAAAACCCTCCAATGGGGCTGAGATACAGTAAAATATTTCTGAAAAGAAGAGTGACTTGAGAGACTCATTGTCAGTTATCCGAAATGCATGAAATCAGTTCTTGCTGCCAAGAGTGGCACAACCAGGTGCAAGGGGCACCACTTTTTTCACATAATAATAATGTGTATGTGTTAGTCCCCATAGGGAAATAGTTCCTCTGCATTTAACCCATTCACCCAGTGAAGCAGTGGGCAGCCACCAATGCAGCGCCCGGGGAGCAGTGTGTAGGGACGGTACCTTGCTCAGGGGTACCTCAGGGTAACCGTTCAGTAGAGTTGAACCCCCGACCTTCCGATCATGGGGCCACCACTCTACCTACTGAGCTATCTCTGCCCCGAGGTAGGTTGGGTAGGTTGGATAGCCTTTTCTTTTAATAAATAATATCATCATTTAAAAACTATTTTGTATTTGTGTAGTATTAAATTGAGTGAAATATGTGCTATAAATATAAATATGCAAAAATTAATTACTTTTTTTTTTAAAGCACTGTAGATGACTTGTAGAAAGAGGACTGCCAAAAAGTTAAACTTAGTGCTACTTTCAGAAAATCATGTGCCACTAAAAACAATATCTGGAAGAATGCATTTTCTTTCTTGGTGAACAGTATGTACGCACACGGATAAGGTAGACCTAAGTTATAATGGTCCTAGTTTGTGCCTGGCCCTTACGCCCTTTGGTGGTTAAACAAAATTAAATCACTTGACCGAAAAGAAAAAAAGAAAAGGAGAAAAAGTGGGTCGGTGTAAGATGTAGCACTGTGGTTATCGTTTGTATTCCTGCACTTTCATCTGTGTCAAGTTGCACCAAGTTTATTTGTAGAGTGCTTTATCGACAACAGTTTAGAATGGGAAATAGAGCAATTACATCACAGACTCAGAGAAATGGGGTCACAGTGTGTGTGTATTTGGAAGTGGGAAAGTAGCATGTTGCCTCTGTGAACATAGTTTGATGGAATAACACGTGAGCCTGTTATAAAAGCTGAAGGTGCTGTGTGGTCGAGTGGATGTAAGCTGAATTTACCAATGGATGTTTATGACTCAGGGAAAACATTGTGTCATCTTTCTCTCAGTCTTGCTTTGGACACTAGCTACCATCTCGTGTTTCAGAATATCACATCTGTCATTACTCTGTGTCAAATGGCACATGCTGGACACTCAACTTCTGGTGTAGAATCTGGAAAATGGATGGATGGAAGGAAGGAATATAGGCTTGGTTGTAGCAGAGACAAAAATATCAACACATGAAAATTGGAGATGCACTGATTGTTTGGTTTTTATCTAACTGGCTCGGACCAATGATTGGTGGATTGCCAACTGATATATTCAATTCTGTGTTGATGTGATACAGTTGATATTAACCATTGCAGAAATGTAAATACATGTCACATTGACATATACTTCAACAACAGTAATTGTTCTGCTTGTTAGCAATATGCTGTGCAAACATGCAGTGAGCTTTAATTGTATGTGGTCGCCTTATGCTAACACAGTATCCTGTTATCTGCCAGTGGACATGTGTGCATAGGGTGCATCGCATCCCTGTGTCTCCTGTGAGAGTCTGTCATGTCCTCTGTGTAGGTTTCCTCGGTCATGTCTGCATCTCGGTAATGTCTCATCTCCATTTACTTTCCCCATGTTCCTCTCCTTGTGTTTCATCCCTCTCGCTCCCTCGTCCTCTGTGTGTCTTAGTCGTGTCAGGGTCTTTTGTCCCCCTGTTTGCTTATCCCCATCTCTGTGTCAAGCCCAGGTGTCTTCGTCTATGTCTCTGTCTGCTTCCTGTTTATTTTGACAGTCTCTTGTCCCGTGTTCAGTGTGTTTAGTTTTGCTTCCCTTGTGTTGTTATGTTTATTCATCCCAGCTGTGTTCCCATGTGTTTCCTTCTCCCTAATCATCCCTGTGTGTACACTTTGTGTCAGTTTTCCTTTGTCTCTTGTCGGATTGTCTGTTTAATCTTCTGTGATCTCAGGATTTCCACGTTTCTTATTTCCATGTTTCTCTTGTCTTTTTCCAGTTCAGTTAGAGTTTATGGTTTCCTTTGCCTTTGTTTTTGTACCCTTACCAGTCAATAAATTGTCTCGCTTTTGGTTAATTCCCGTTTCACGCCTCGTTCCGTCTGCATTTGGGTCATCACCTCAAACTCCAAAAGTCTGCAGCCATGGAGCATGAGTCACCTCTCTTTTGGAGTTGCTTTTTTTGTGAAAATAACTACATTTGGTTAATGTAAAATAACGCAATCTTCCATGCTTGGCTGGTACTCTTGTTTTTTTTAGTTACAGAGCAACACAGACATGTAACACATGACAGACATAGTGAGATATTCAATTCATTTTCAATTCATCAGCTTTGGATTTATACAAAAATGCTCTATCCAGAAATCTAGGGAATTTCATTTAGAGCTACAAAGTGGCAACCTAGAATTCCCAGAAGAGATTTTGTGTGTCTGAGTATGTACCTTTCTGCAAGGCCTCTCTTAGTTAGGCCTGATATAGTGATGGGGTCAAAAGGCTCCTCAGTGCCAGAGATGGTGATACCCAGAGGGCCTCCGTACCGCTTCAGTTCCACTGTGTATATGATGCTGCCTGATGTCTCCTGCTCATCTGATACACACAAACACACATACACGCACAAGCAGTCACACACAGAGACACACACACACATTAATCTAGTGTTTCAAGTCTGAGGAGTACATTATACCGTCTGATGGATGCTTCTTATCTGATGCACACGCACACAAAACACTTCAGGTCACTAAGTAATACTGGATCCCATTACCTGCTCACTGGAAATGTGCACACACAAACACACTTGATTCCAGAAGTAGGTCAAAACGCTTCTTGAGACTACACTGGTAGGCAAGACACAGTTTCCATGGTAACCAAGGAAAAGACTGCCTTGTCATCATATAGCATGCACACATGTTATTTCCTCCTTGTGTGTGTTTGTGCCTGATGACTACAGTCTCATTATTTACCCTCATTACACAGTCCCTAACTTAGTTTGTGTGTGTGTGTGTTCACGTCATATTATATAACTTGAATGTGTTTATATGTATACACAAATACAAGGTGTAAGCTGTAAGACTGTTAAAATGTGAATATGCGACCATGCACAAAAGTCCTTAGATGGATTAGGACTCTAGGCTACTGCTTGTTGTTTCCAGTTCCCATAATAGGTCACTGCACATTTTTCTATATAAAATTATACTATATTGTAAAAACATGTTGGATTTATGTTGTAATTTATAATACATTCTTTGTTTCACATGAAGACCATTTTAGTTGTGTCAGTGTCCCAGAGTTTTGGACAATAGTGCCACCTTGTGGTCAAACCTCATTAGTACAGCTTTCTTTTTTTTCTGACGGTAGCTGAAATAATAAACTGAAGAAAACTTAAAACATCAGCTTATCTCAGGTCAGAGCTCTGTCCCTCAAATATAGAAACAACTATATTCACAAAAGTACCTGAGTTGTCTTCATCTTTACGTATTTTTAATTTGACGAGTTCCTCACACTGCTGGAGGATCTGCTCCGCATCATCTCTGGAACAGTTTTCAAGTCTGATGTTGTCAATAGCCAGCAGCTTATCTCCAGGCTCCAGTGTTCCTGTTCTGGTGGTGAGAGAGTGAAAGAATAGAGAGTGACAAAGAAAAAAGAGAGAAAAAGTCAAAGCATTTGAGACTCTCTTAGATATTAATCAAGCGCTGAAGTAAAAACACTTATGTTACTAAGTTGAATAATTTCTATAATTTCAAATTTCAAATTTCAAATTTAATTTCTAAAATTTCAAAGTTAATGGAATTCTAAAAAAAGTGTAACTTTATGAGTATATGATATGACATAGCTTGCTCCTCAATATATTAGTTGGAAAATAAATACAACACCCATAAACCCAGCCACTCAGAAAAACAAAAAAACCTGTATTGAGCTGGCTAGTTTTAGTGGTCCTTGCTATGTAAGTCTCCAAACCTCTATATAATTTATATTGTTAGAAAGTGGTAGTGCTCACTCTTATTACTTACTTTTGAGCACTATTCAGCTGCTTATTAACACAAAAATCTGAGCCCATCCACAAGGCAACAACACAGTGCATTTAAGTATATAAATATAGTCAAAATGATCCCTTTAGTATTAAATGTCCATCATTTCAACACAACCCGAGCATAAGATCTATTTCTTTATGACTGCAGTGTACCCGTCTTCTGATGTTAGAAAGGTGTTTGATACTATCGTGTTAATATGGACCAAAAAAATTTCTTCCAGTGTCCAGCACGTTGCTGAATATAGGACACAAAGCATTAAGGCAAGGGGGTCTATGTTAAAGCTCATATCACTGTAACTGTGTATTACTGTGAACAAGAGAAACACACATGACTAGTAAAGTCTGGTGTCCTTTAGTTCTTAGTGTGCAATTTACTCTAAGATTAAAAACAAAACAAAATAGCCCAGAAGGTGATACATTGTAACAAGTGTCATAAAACACAAGGACAAAGTGAACTATAATATGGATATAAATTCAAAAACAGAAAACAAAACAAACAAAAAAAACCCCAGAACAAAATTAAATTGAAAATAATTTTTTTTTAAGGTGGCAGACCCCCCCCCCCCCCCAAAAAAAAAGCGAAACATGCAGTCCTTACAAAGGAATATAACACTAGTCCCTAAAAAATACCTGTGAGCCATGCTCCCCTTCTTGATGTCAGAAATGATAAGAGGCTCCCCTGGCTTCTTACTGGCTGTTAAGGTAGATGAAACCATAATAAGATTTAGAAGGAACAGCAGCAACAACATCAAAATATAACATGTCAGTCAACAAATAAAAATAACAACAACAACAACAACAATAATAATAATAATAATAATAATAATAATCAGTTCAATATAAATAGTAACATTAAGGTTGTATAGTCATCCATCCATCCTCTAATATCACCTCTTTAATCCCATCAGGACAAATTGCCTGCACGCAGATTTGTCACAATAGCCAACATTTTGGGTTCCCTGCTCTCTGAGCGTGAGCCCAGAAGCTCCATGTCTTTGCTAGCTGTGAATATTTTCTGTTCAGCAGGTGGCACCATTGCACCATTCTCTTGTCTCAAATGCGGCCAAGGAACAACCTGCTTTATACCATTTTATATACACCATACATCAGAATTGTGACAATATAACTTAATTTGAGGTTATTATCATTAGTTATTTAGATGGTTACAACTATAACACATCACTACAATGTCACTGAAGAACAAGGGAGTAACTAAATAATAAAATCCCACATTTCAGGGCTGAAAATGACCAGAGGTAAGAGAATTGGTTTGATTTGGACATTTGATTTACATGATAGCTCAAACATCCTGTCTCTTTAGCTAGGAAAGTTGAAATAAGGACAAAAATGTTTTTATGCGCTTAGACTCGCTATAGTTACACTATAGTATACTCTCAGTTATCCTGTAGGACTGGTTTGCAGAAATAACTTAAGAGAGCTGCACTGTTTCTGCGGTGCTTATGTCTTCAGCTATTTTTCTTACACGATATATATATACAGCACTTTTAAATGCAAATGTGTGGCAGGGATATGAAATGTCACTTGGTATCAGCAAACATCAGAGGCAGGCATAGTAGGCATGTGCAGATACACACAAGGTGCACACAAGGTTTTTAGCATTGATGCCTAATGTAAGAAGGGATAGAGAGAAAATAAGAGAGACTAAAAGAAAGTACATTCACAGCTGCATCTCCTTCAGTACCCCCCAATCATGTTGAGTGGACAAAGGGGCATGTGGAACTGGCAACGCCAAAAAGATACACAAAAGCAGGTTTACTCTGAGGATTTAATGGCAGCATTTTTACAGGCAGTCAAGACAATCTTTAGGAGCCAGATATCACACCTCGATTTAGTATTTACTCCAAAACACAGACAATGATTTACATCACCATTAAAAAATATATAACATATTAAGTTAAGGCCCAAAATCCTAGACATAAAAAGTGCATATTTTCTTTAAAGAAATTCAACATAGTGGACAAGAAAAATAAATAGGCATTGCCTGCTTGTTTTCTTCCACACAACCTCCAGCAAAATTGCTGGGGCCCAGCCGTCTTCAATTATCTTCTCTTTAAATATTTAAAAATGTGTCAGGTTCAGTATTTCGCCTGTCACTGAGCTAATGCTTCTTAAAATAATACAGCGTGGAACACTACATTATACCCACATTCCAGGCTAGGTATAATTAAACACTGAATTTAGGTCATTCCCAGTGAAGAATGAAAACTGTGCTATAAAGCTTTACAGATACAGTTAGCGTGTGATGAATTACTTTCTCAATAACCACTTTTGACTGGCAGAATAATTCCAAGTCTGCAGGGTAAATGCGCAAGTGTGTGCTTTTATTTTTGATTACAAATGTTTAAGGCGACATTGTACTGTATACACTACATGACCACTGATCATTGCGCCCATGTGTTCTTTTTGAACATCAACTTTGGAAAGGCTCTATGGATTCTGCAACATAAATTTACTCCTATTTATTTAACACACAGTGAGGTTGACCATTGATGTTAGCGGGTAGCTCATAGCCAGTATTTTTGTTCATCTCATAGTATATTTAATGATACCGAGAAATGTGTTTCACAAAAACTAGAAAAATTAACCCTGACCTTGTGCACTCGAATTCAAACGAACATCAACCTACGAACTGCTGCCACAAAGTTTAGCTTCAATTTCTTTTCTTTACTGCAGCGGCACCAGGCTCATCAGTAATTCAGACGTCCTTTTACAGTTCCCTGCAGGGGGATTCCCTGATGCTCCAGCTCAGATGAGATATATATTTTCTCCAGTGAGTTCTGGGTCTACACTTGGATCTCCTCCAAGCCTGGAGAATCTCTAAAGGAAGGTACCCAGGAGGCATCCTTATTAAATCCCCGCACTACTTCATCTTTTGATGAAAAGGAGGTCTAGTTCTACTGCGAGCCCGCCTTAAAATTTTGGAACCTGTCCCCTAATGCAGGGCTATGTCTTAGGCTGTGAACATAGACAAACAACAGGTGAGCAGTCATTCATGTTTTTCTGCTTTGAAGTCCATCTGATAATTGCATGCATAGTTATTGCATAGCAGTGTGGTGTCTGAACCCAACAGATCTATGGAGAAAACTGATTTTGATCACTTAGGATCTCTTTCTTTTGGTCGCTACTTAAAGCTTATGATCATAGATGAAGTTGGAAGAATCAGGAGATGGAATCCAAAGTATACCTTTTCCTCTCAACTGTCTCTTCTCCACAATGGACCATTGAAGTGAAGTTCAAAGCTTAGTCAAAAACATCACTGTAGAGATTTTGTGTAGATTTTCCTCAGTTGAAACTAAGTGACTTATCTCTAACTGAAAAAATGCTGGACACACAGTGTAATGCTAGTGGCACCAGAAAGACAAACAATATCTACAGCATTTAATAAACATTGTTGGAATTTATAGCTTAGCTTCTCTGCAGACTTTGTTATCATAAAAAATGCATGTGGGTGGTCGAATGAATTTTAAACATTCTGCCAGCAGCTGTTCAAAACAAAAAGTGGATCACATGAAAAATGTTTCAAGTGTGTGTGTTCCTACCACTGATGGTGAGCCCCAGTTCCACTCCTCTTTTCTTCGGCAGTTTGACGTGGAAAGTACCACTGCTTGGCACCACTGATTCTGCAACAGAAACACAGACACACACTTAAGCATAACCAGAGAAACAAGTAATGTAAAAAGAAACAGATAATACTCTCCTACATGGCAAACGGGGACTGTAAATCCTCATTGTTTGCCTACAGGAGTAAATACTAATTCTACCAGTAAAACACCTTTAAAACTGTAAGCACAGCAACTACGTAAGGCTTTCTGACTCCTTACTTGGATCTGTTTCTTACTTTAGAGTTTGTTTCGCTCACCAAGAAAAGGTCATTTAATTTCCTGAACAGCTTGTGCAGGAAAGCAGACAACAAAACAGATCTACTCAAAGTAGTTAAAAAGGAAAACACACTAACAATCAAGCAAACAAAAACCAATATAAATATAACACTGGGTGAATACTTACCACCCAAATTTAGGGTTATTATCAGTAGATCTAATAAATCTATTCTTTTTAATTTATAGAGTTAGTTATGAGCATCCTTTACCTCCAAATTATCTGCTAGCCATATAACTCAATGAGTGAAAAAGCTACTATTAATAACTGCAGAGACCTCAATCAAACACTTAAATTGTTTGAAAATTCCCACTGACTACCTAAACTGCACAGTACTTTATTTTTTCACAAGGACTTTTTACACTTACAGGTGTAAAAGTACATGCCTGGATGTATAATTCCATTATACTACACATGTATTTTTTTTACCAAGTCTCTTTTGAATCATTATTATGAATAACAACAAAAAAACAAAAATGACTTTTTGAAAAATTATATCAAAGTTAAAAAAGAAAGCAGGTCATTCAGCCTTCACTTACTAGAATGATGAAATTATAGTACTGAACAGATTCCCTTCAAAAGAAGCACTACACTGTATTTATTTAATGTAATTTGATTCCTAAAAAATAATCTTGGATTGATGTAATCCTAATCCGAGTTTAACATTTTCCAAAATGGAATCTGTTGAGACTTTTCTTCTACAGAGAAATCAGAAATAAAGACCCTGAATGAACTCTTCATACTTTCCACAGGGGTTGACAGCATGTCAATGGTGCCATGCTCTGCAGTGAAGAGCTGTATTTATTCTGTCTAATCCTGCCTGTGCTAACACAAAAGCTCACAGCACAGGAATCTCACCAGTATATCCAGTCTGTGAAAATGAGATTATATGTGCTTTTTAAACAAAGGTATGTCTTAAATGGGAGCTATTAAAGAACACAAAGGTGTCTTTCTATTTTGTGAAAACGTTTTTCAGGCTTCGCAAATTAGCAAGGAATATGTATGGTGCATGTGTGACATGGTATAAGGTCTAAAACGTTTTGCCAAGTTTACAAACCTGCTACATCAAACTCTATTTCCAGTGTGACCTTATTGGTCAATGCAGCATCTCGGAGGAGCTGATTGGCTTCCTCGAGTGTTCCGTCTTCTGTGGGGATTCCATTGATCGACAGAAGACGGTCTCCTACCTGCAGCAGGCCACACCTAAGAGAAAATCAAGACGCTTTAGTGATTGGAAAAGCAATGCTTCCATGCTTGACAGGTTGCAGAGAAAAAAGTGGAAAAAGCAAAACAAAAACTCTCCAGCCCTCATTTTATTTTACCAGTGCAGCAAAGTGTGTAATAGTTTCTCCCCTATCTACAACTTCCAGTAAGGTTTTTGTTTTAAAATGATTTCTCTTTTTCAGTTTTCTGTGATGCTCTCAGGATGTAAAAAAAAAAAAAAAAAACTCTTACAAAACTGCAGAAAGACTAAAAAGCAACACATAAACAACACATTTCCTCTTTGATTTGTCATTCACATGTACATGCATTGTGCTAAGAAAGTTTTGGTAGTATTAACTAATAACCAGTGTGAATCTGAATGAGGTTTTCTTGCTTTTAAAACAAAACTCATAAATTCTGGTCTCACACTGAATGGATTTAAAGTACTCTGGACTGTTGGTTTAAATATGAAGAAGTAGTCCACAGAGTACTCTGACAGAAACTTTGCAAAGACACAAATAATGGTAACAACAAACCTATCTCACCTACAAGAGTACTAAATGTATTTAGTGATTTTCATGGGATAAAGCTCAGAATTAGGGTTGGGGTTGATATAATGATTAATATAAACATAAATGTAAAAGTAAAGATTTAAAATCTTTGGTCCTGTTCCTATATATATCACAAGGATACATATGAGCATGTAGTACAACTCTACATATAATTCATTTCCCTGTGTTTCATATCCATGCATCATCAACAATGAGATTAAAAACAAAGTATACGTTTCCATAAGGCAAGACACCTTTTTGTGATAAACTGTAATCACTATTAGGACTGACATCTTGCTGGGTTTTAAAAGGAAGAGAAGTTTTTTCAATGGAGAGGAAACCTGTCATTTTGGAGTGGCTTCAACTAAACTAAAGTTCTCCATTTATTTGTTTACAAGGACGATCTACTGGAGCGCGAGACCACGGTTTCAAGAACTTTCCAAACATCAGCTCACTCAGGCAGTACACCACACTCAGCATTATGTTCACACAAGCTGTCAGATCCTGCTGCCTGAAATAAAGCCTGTTTGTCTCGCTATTGTCTATGCCTATTTAATATGATTACCTCCAGGGTCAAACTGGTCCCAAGGGGAGAATAAAAATTCAGGCATTTATGTTTGCTAACTGTCAGTAGCTGCCCTATCTGGAATTTTTCCCCCTCCTTCAATTCGTTTTACAGACAGATGACAGGAGCGTAAGCTTATGACTCCCCACTGTGTTACATTTCACATTATTTTTAGATACTGTGGCTTTTATGCTGCTGTTTAGCTATTATTTCCAAAATACACCAACCCTGGCTGCTCATTAAATAAACGACTGTTGGAATTAAATCAAAGCGCATTACCTGTGACTATTAAATTCAGGAATCATGTGCCTTTTCTGTTGATATATTATCCTCTGATATTATTAATATGTCACTGTTTATTCAGACTTAAAGCAATTCCAGCTTTCTTGCTTTTCAAGGATCTGGAAGGAAAAACTTGATGAGAAGATCCCCGTCTGTGAGTCAGACTATAATACTCCAGCCTAACAGAATAAGATAGCTCATGCAGTGAGCTTCAGAAGAAATTAAAAACAAATGCAATGTGTGGCTAAGAAAAGCAAAGGAAGGTAAATATTTGAGTAGCTTAAACGTGTGACTTTGAAACACAAAACTGGCTAAACAATAGAAATATGGAGTGTTTTTGGGTAACTTTTGTGGCTTAAGGGTGAAATGTCAACTCCTAGAATTGACCCAAAGCCATGTTCCTTCTTGCAATGAAATTATTACAACAGTTATCCACTTCTGCACGAAGGTGACATCTGACAGAAGAAAATGAAGATGAAATGTTTTTGTCTCCGTTTAATTCGGCCTCACTGTAATGTAGTTGGTGCCCTATAGATTTCCAGGACATCTAGGTTTTTTCCTTCATGTGACACACATGCACAAATGAGGCACTGTATCTTCCATTAAGCCACGAGTGGGTGACTTGTATTAATATACAGCCAGACATCTTCATTATGATTTACCGAGGATAAAATGGTCTGCCATAGCTCTCATTCCTGTCGTTCTTTCTCCTCCATTTCCCATTAATTGTTCAAGAACCCCAAGTCCTTTCTTCGCTTTCGTTGTCTCATTTTTTTCATTCTGTTTAGTGCAGCCCTATGACTGCCTTGCTGTCGTATTAATTTACACTAATAATTTAATTTTCATCTTCTAACCTTAACTGAAGCCAAATGATAAAAGTTACTTTAACAACAACTAGTCATATTTATAATCCCAGACAAACCGTCATCATCAGGACTATAAATGTGCAGAACTAAACAAGTTAAAGTGGGATTAGGATACAAATAGTTGTTTTGTCAGACTCACGCTGCTTCTAAATTTGGCAACAATATCAAGTTCCAATTATTACAGTGAACATCCACCTTCAAACTGCTGTTTGATAACTGACCCATTTTTGTGTGGCTGTTTGTTTAACATTTACTTTGCTGTGTTTTTTTCTGTTTTTAGTGCTCTCTGTTTGCTCATCACTATGCAATCTTCCATTGTAATAGTTGACTGTGCACTTGAAATTTGAAAGTACGACTAAAATTTTAGTATTTTTATTATATTAAAACATGTAAAATACACTCCACCTTACATAAATCTGTATGTATGGAGTTCTCATGGTGGTTTGTGTACACAGGCAGATAACGTGGCTCCCTGCTGTCTTAATATTACTCTCTATGCCATTATCATTTTTGGGGAAAAGGGCCAAATAAGGCAAGAAATTACTGGAGCATAACTAGGTTTATGCTTTTTGAATCTTTTATTAATAGTCTGATTTTTTTTTTTGGCCCCTTCCTTTTTCAAAAATAAACATTAAATATAGAAACCTTTAGTGGTACAATATACACATTTTAAATTATGGCAAATGGTCTACCATTTACAAAACAAATCTTCCAGCATTCGCAGCACCAAAGGAAAATAATTACAGGTTAAAACCTTAAAAAGAGCTCCACAGACCACTGCTGCACAAATCGTACAGTTTTAAAGGCTATAAGTTGTGGATAATTGTAATTCGGGGTGGTGTAAAGGGGGTTATTTGGATTCACACTGCCAAGCGGAAAGAAAGGTACTTATTGATTCCTCCAGAGTGGGCAAAGGGAAGCTAGCTAATTAGTGTTGTTAGTGTGGGCGCTAATGGAGTAGGGAGTGTGGCCTCAGGGTGCCGAAACACACCCAGCACTTACAGAAGCTGTTAATATGATGGAAACATCAACATCAATCAATGGACACGGACATAAGCACAGCATCATGATCCAGACACGACTAAGAATTCATACAGAGACTTAAATGAAGTTGTGAACAAATTACTGAGAAACAGCAGACACAAGCATGCAGAAGACTGTGGGCACGCACACACTTGCATGTCAGTGTTCACAAAAAAACCCTACTCATGCACAGAAATTCTTCCAAACATTTAAACACCCACACATAATACAGAGCCAAGAAGAGCTGCTAATACACCAAAACATCAGTCTAACACACCCACCCACACTAACACTGACATCCAAACACACACAGGGAAGCTAACTAAAACTCTGTTAATGCAACATTAAAGTCGGCATTTGTCCTCAAACAAACAGAAGGCCATTTGTACAGTTGTTGTACAACTACACAAATACAAGTGAACATCCTGTTACAAAGTTTTTAAATTACACATCTATAATTTTACTACACTGTAACTGTGAGGAAAGGTCATATTTTACCCATGTCTATTAACAGTTTTTACATGCACCAATGTGGGTCAAATTAATAAGAAAGGTGGTTTTAAGGAATCTTAAAACTTTATATGTCATGTCTGGGTGTATTTTATACGAAACAGTGACAGAGTTCAAAGGATACTTTGACTTTGCCACCATGTTGCTACCATATTTGCTCCACAGAGACAAGCACTAGTTAGTCTTTGAAATATCATGTGGAAATCTCAAAGCAGTATAGGAGTGATAAAATATGGTGCATATAAGTCCCATAGCTACTGAACACACATCTAAATAATACTATATTTGCACATTTTGCATCTTGCACATGTCTTTGTCCTGTCTCGTCTACAATATCCGGACAATAACTTGAACCTGGTATTCAATACCTACCGCACAATCCACTTTGTATTGTTTCTGTCCCTGTCTTTATTTATCGTACATTTAGTATTGTATAGTTAGCATTATAGTATTGTATAGCATTGTATAGTTTGTAATTAGTACCTTTTTATCCCTTAATTTTACCGAAATTTAACATGCTATTTATTTGTAAATCCTAGTTTTATATCTCTTGGAGATATATCTTTTATATACTTATAAATGCACCATGGGGGGCTTGGGGTGAAACAGCATTTCGGTACCTGTATACTGTGTATTGACAATAAAGCTCTTGAATCTTGAATCTAAAATAGTCATAATAAGGAAAGAGGGTGTGTTGAAGGGTGGTGCCTTGTAATAGACATGAGATCTGAAATAGGGTGGCGTGGTGATACAGTGCTTAGCACTGTCACCTCACAGCAAGAAGGTTCCCAGCAAGGCTCTTTCTGCGTAGATTTTTCATGCTCTCCCTGGGCTGTGTGGGTTTCTTCTGGCTACTCTGGTTTCTTTCCACAGTCTAAAGACATGCAGTTTGGTTAACTTGTAATTCTAAATTGCCCACAGGTGTGAGGTGCGGTGCTTAATATTGATGGAATAAAATAATGTCTGTATGTATGGTTAAAGTGTAATTAGAAGCACTGAGGAATCACTAAGACTAGGAAAGCACAATATAAATTTAAGTACTTGCATAGTCCAACTACTGCTGTATTTTCAGATCTCAGATATAACTGTGCTTATGGCAGATTTGTATTTAATGTAGGGTCACTTTTACTCAACTTCACAAGATGAGACAATGTGAGATGTTATAGTTTTTTTTTTTTTATTCATTTTTATTTCCACACAGGATTGTTGCTTAAAGGAATGAGTTATTTGAAGAGTCCTCTTTCCATCATGTTTGTATATGCCAACTGTGTGTCATGCCTCTTATAGACAATGAGGTTGAAAACACTTGCACAAAGGATACACCTGTGCACCTTCTATATATCCCTTCTGACAAGCCACTTCTGTCCTCTCTCTTCCAGATGCATTTTGGAATTGAAACAGTGTAGCATACTAAAATTGATTTTTGGGTTAATGATAAGACAAAGAATGGAAGTGACTCAGAGGCACAAATTAGCAACACAAGAAAAGCCTGTGACTATATGTCCACAAAAGACTGACTAAAGACACAGACACAGGTGGAAACATGGCTAGCTGGGAACCAGAAATAAAACAATGACGGTGGGGCAGTGAATCACAAAGCAGGGAAACAAAAACAAGACTTTTGACATTGTAGTGCTAAAAAAAAAAAAAAAAAAAGTCAGACTAAATTTGATATTGCAGTGAAAAAGCTACAGATGACAGTTATTGTAGTTTAGATTTAATTTATGCTACAAACGTGCATCCTTATGACTGGGTCAGCATGCACGCTCACCTCTCTGCAGAGCTGTCAGGCTCTATGAATCGAATAAGTGGTGGTGCTGACAGCGTTTCGGTGGCAAATATTCCTCCCTGTAGTTGTACACCAAAGCCGTTCAGTGGGTCACCTGTTAAGACAACCTCACTGGTCTCTACATGAACCACCTGACCACCTGGACCCACCGAACTGGAGGCCAGGGACACTAAAAACACACAGACACATAGATTACAGTTAGTTTCATCCCTTCTGGGAAATTAGATCCATCATGCAAAGACACAGGGAGATGGAACCTACAGGAGCTCTTATGCTCTTTCTTTCTCTGCCGCCGTTTAAGCAGTGAATTACGGGGACTCATGGGAACAGTGGGCCTGGGTAACGTGCTCGAGCTCTGGCTGCTGGGGCCAGAAGTGGTTGTAGAGGCAGGAGAGAAACTGGCTGATACAAGAGCTGCAAAAAAAGAGTGAGGGAAAAGAAGTCTATTTTCAATATTGCAATACATGAGCAATAAATTAGACTTTTAAGAATTAAATTAAAAAACCGAAGAAGTAGATGCTAATAAATCTCTTTCTTTGTCTGGGAAATGGAAAAGGAAAACAAAGAGTCAAAGAGCACATGTTAAATACCGCAAACATGGATATGTCAGGTAAAATTTTCTTGTTTGGTGCTTTATTTTCACAGCATGGCGGCTGAGTAGTTAGCAGTGTTGTCTCACAGCTGTAAGGTATTGGGTTTGGTGAGAAATGTATATGCTCTCCTTGTGCTTGCTTGGGCCTCTTTCGAAACCTCCAGTTTTCTTGTCATATTTCCACATGACCAAAGACACTGCACTGCACAATGCCACGTATATTTAAAATATATGCCTATGATGCTTATCTTTAAATCACAAGATGAGAATTCATAGAGACATGCTTTAAATAGTCTTAAAAATATGTAGAGATTTTTAAAATATATCTTTTTAAACAACACTACATATACATTCCACTGGGCAGCATACATTTGATGTCTCATTTACCCTTTCACAGACATTGCCTGCCATCATCAATAAGCCAAATACCATTCGGCAATGAAGTCTAAATTAATGCATACAGCTTAATTTAGACTTCTACTAAAAATTTCTGGTCTTACTTATGTAGTACCAAGTTGTGTTGTGTTTGTGTTCTTACACTTGCAGTAGTCAAGGTTGTTGATTGTGTTGTTGTTAGAGGCTGTCCACGATTTATTGAGGGTCGAACTTGTGTTGCAGAGAGTGGAGTTTGGAGGGGGACAGTAATTAACACAAGGGTCCCAGGAGTGGGGATGGTCCGACTTCTGAACCTTGACTGCAAAACACATGCAATGAAACATGAGCATTGAATTTTAATACTTCTAAAATCAATGGCTAGGTGTAGGCTAAACCAACCTTACACCAACTCTTACATAATTTTAATAATAAAATAATAACAAAATTCAAATGTCTGAACCTAAATTAAAAGTTTCTAGATTTTGTGTACATGTAGCATTGCTCTTCCTATGCTATCAGCCCACTAAATGGCTTCTATCAGGCTAAATCATTGTCACAGATATAGGTAGGAGGTACCCTACCATGTCTGCTATTTGCCAAGAAGGTGAGTTATCATCCATTGTGATCACTGATAAGGAGAAATTAATGCAGATGTTACAGAATTGCAATTTATAAAATTGTGAATTAGAGATTCAGACATAATAACTCATCTATAACCTATATAATAGGTATAGCTCTCATTATGGCTGTCTTCCTGTTATGTGTACAGCTTGTCTTGCCCCGTGTCTCATCCAAATATGATCACACAGAGCACACATTCCATGAACTTCATGTAATCTTGATTGCCATGGGCTGTCACAGACAGTATCTGTATATTTTTCATACTAAAACCATTCTAACTGCTTGCTGTTTAGCTAGTTAGCTGTGCATTATCTACTTTTCCTCAATGGATTGAATCTTTTAGGCTGATACTGATTGACGTGTCGTTAGACCTCAATGTTTTCTTCACAGAGATCTTGTAACTCTCACCTCACCTGGCCGCTCACCCTGGACCAATTTGCTTTGACCCTACCAGGGGCAAATCGACCCTACATCATAGCCACCCAGGTAACCACTGCACAGAGTAGTTCAAATGTCACCAGCACATCTACCACTTAAACCCTATATGTTTGTCTGTGAAAATCCCAGAAGATCTGTAGTTTCTGAAATACTAGGATCAGGCACCGTCTGGCACTGACAACTATGTCATATTCAAAACCACTTAAATCACCTTTCTGTCACATTCTGAAGCCTGCTTTGAACTTCAGCAGGTTGTCTTGGCTTCGTCTATATCCCTCAAAGCATTCAGTTGCTGCCGTATGTTTGGTTGATTAGATATTTGTGTTAATAAGCACTTCAACAGATGTACCCAGCAAAGTGGGCTGTGAGTATTTAAGGCAGTGATGACATTACTTTTCAGCTTGATTCATTCATTTATCAGTTAAACTCTACAACAAATTTAATCTGAACTGTGATTAAAAGAGATATAAAACTTTTTGGGTTACTAACACTCACATACCAACCAATCAGGTGAACATATTTCCAAAAATACCTATTATATGACAACATATAATTCAATACCTTACTGTATTGCATTTAATCCAAACTAATTTCACTGTCACTTAATTAGGTCCTTGAAAAAGTGTCTCTAAGCTACATTCAGCTGCTCCCTTTGTCACAAGTGGTGAGCACAACAGGTGGCTCCACATGTTTGATTTGGCAGAATCCAGATGCCAGATGCCCTTTCTGACGCAGCCGCAAAGACAAGTTGTGTCGGGAATTGAATCAGTGACTATTTGCTTGTTACCCATTGCATTATGGAGAAAGTAAAAAAATGAGTTGACTGTGTCATCTGCTAGAAATTCGCATTTCTTCAGTTTTGGGGGAAAACCTCTTTTGAGGAAACTCCCACTGAGAATTTAATGATACAATCGAGGCTGACAACCTGACAATCTACACAGCTTTGTGTGTAATTCCCCTTTACGCTCGTGTATCTAAACTCTGAAGTTTATCCGAAGCTACTCTGTGCTGTCACAGCCATCCAGCTGAGCTATTGTATCCTCGACGTGTGAGGCCTTTTATCTAAACTACTCTGATGGCAGGACGTGTGAGGAGCGGAAGTGTTGGGCAACCTCGGGGTGAGATCCGTGAAATGAGGAAACATTTTTTCATCTAATCCTCCTTGGGTAAAAATGAAGTCATTATGTCCAGTGAAACACACCGGAGAGACGGTCCTTCTGACAAGGAACGGCAGCAGTAACACACACTGTAAATGCCCACAGACAACAGACACATAACAAAGCCACTTTGAATTAACACTTATACTCATTTACACATGATATATTATGAGAAGATACACAAAACATGAGAACATTCTAAGACACATTTGTGTCTAGATTTACCAAACGTAATCTATGTGGCAAGAAAACCGACTGAAACTTTACTCACACACACAACTGCAAAACCTTTCATCAGAGTGTCTATTAATAAGGCAGCAGCAAGCTGGCTTTAAGGTCTGCTGCAAGGACATCAGTATCCTAATGAGCTGTGTTCATTTCCTAACACACACAAATGCACACATGTACACACAAAGGCGGTCACAAAACTGTGATTAGAAGAAGGAAAAAAATAAATTTAGCTTCTTGCAGACAAATGAGATGAGATGGTGACCTTTCGAGTGAACAAGTGTGTCTGTGTGTGCTGTGTTCACACGTGTAACTCCAAGAAATAATACCAGAACACAACAGAGCTATAAAAGAGAAAAAGAGCAAAGAGGAACACTAGAAAATAATTTCAAAATGGAAGGAGATGAACATTTCTGAGATGAGGTATGTGTAGAGAATAAGAGAAGTCAAAGGCAGAGAAGAGAGGAGAGGAAAAGGACAACAGATAGGAGGAGGTTGTAAGCAGTTTTTGACAGCTGGAAGAGAGGTGTAATGACTTTAATTAAATCCCATCTTGCCTTTACACTCCCTGTCACTCTATTTTTCATTCATGTGCCATTTCTCTTTTCAGCATTCACTTTTTCATCTGTTTTCATGCTGAGAGCGATCTTCCACCACACAAAAGTTTCTATTGAAAATAGACTAATGGAAAGGTTTTAGTTTAGTTCAAGTCTAGAATATCTAGTTTTTCTTCTCGGTCTTAAAGCCGTTGCTTTAATCCCATCTCTGTCATCCTCTCCTGGGAATCTCTAATCGACCGAAACACATTAAAGATTTTCCTCTAACAAAAAAGTTTTTTTTAAAAAGGTTTTGGGGAAAAACAAAATAAAACTATACAGCGTCTACAAGTAGAGGATCGTGTTGACTGTGATGCGTTTCTATTTATTAACAATATTCATTGTGTGAGTGTGATGTGTACACTTGTCATACTTAAGCAGCCTCAGCTGCAAGCATTAACACATGAACATACGATAAAAAACTAGTTACTGGAATCCGGATTTCCCCTCTAAATCCATTGGCACCAATTCTGTCACAGATGAGAAGCCATCACTTGGCTATGGGTGAGCTAATTAGGAACAAAGTTGCCATTGCGGCCAAATTATTCCTCAAGTAGAGTTGTATTAAAAAAAGAGGCTGAAAGACATCGGAATGAATGGGATTTTTTTTTTTTTTTTTTGCTACTCGGATTTGCTAAATATGCATGAGGTGACTTAATTGTGGCGAAGACTAAACAAACTCTCCTTGGTGGTTTTTACTCTGCTTTTTTTTTTGGAATCCGACTTAATAGCTGCCAAATCAGAGCTGACCAGGAATTAAATACACAGATGGTCATTGTTCTTCAATAATTAGCATTTGTCATGCTAAATATTACAAATACTGCTATCTAACTATGTTTCCTGCTGTTAAATGTCAGTACAACATGCTCTGGCAAAAAATGTCTGCTTAATTTCATAAACATGTATGCAACAAAAACAAAACAAAGCAAGTGATATTAAAAATAAATAAATAAACTGTTAAGTGATTAAGTGATTCTGAAGCTCTGGCTCCAAAGGTATACTACACATGAAGAGTGATGAACAAAGCTGTGCATGGGTAGAAAGACAATTTAACAATTTTAGGAGTCATACCTATTCAAATAAGAGCAATGCAGCAGGCTGAAAAGATGGCAGCATCAGCCATCATAGTAGAGGCTTGAGCCCGCAAACAGAGTTGAATCATTATGATTTAACAAGGTTGTTCCATAATTACCAGTGGCTTTTTTTTTTACTTTACCCAAATGACAGATAAAATATTGACAGATAAAAAAGTAAAATTTTGATTACTAAAATAACCAAAGAGTTTACTGGGAATCTGATGGCCCTAGCTGTTACACTCACCCGTGTCATGCTGTTTTCCAGTTAACCTCGTTTGATGCGAGGGAAGAATTTCTAATTTAACCAGTTCTGTTGTGCTTGCTATTAATTGTGTTGCCTCCAGAACCGTACAGTGCTCTGTTGATGTCCCATCAATAGACAGCAGGTGATCCCCAGCATGCAGTGCTCCACATCTAATACAAAAGAGACAAAAAGAGAATAAGCACAAAATGTTATCGCCACAATACACTGGATAAATAAACAGAACACAAATAGCTTCCATTCTGTTTCAGAAAAGCTTTTTTTTTTGTTCTTTTGCCAACAGTATATAAGCTAAACACATTAATCTGCTTAGCTCACAACGGCATGCTGCCGTGCTGGTCAGAATGATATCGCTGCTCTTCACACAGGGGTTAGATTTTACAAACTGACTTTGCAATCATGTGGGAATGAATAGTGCCAGAGCACAGACCTCTGCAGTCAACTTGTCCTGTTGACTGAGGTTATTTTAGTACTCATTTCAGCACTGACACAGATTTCAAGTGCTTCATGTATATTTTAGAGGTAGACTGGAGCTGAAAGCAATATCCCGTCTTCTGATGTCTGTGTAAGTTATAAGGTTGGACACAGTCTATGTGTGTTTATCTGTGTCTTTCTTACACAGAGAGGATATGCTGTAAACATAAATGCAACCACTGCAAATCTGTAATCCAACAGCAGAATCAAATTAGATCTTGAAGGGGAAACTATAAAGTCCACCATTTTTCAACAAAAGAGAAATATACAGCTGACAGATGTTTGCAAAAGTGTAAACTATATATTCTTGTGCACTAGCCCTGTTCTCAAGAAAATAATTTTTGTAGCATTCCAATACATAATATTCTTTTAATGGTAACTTTGCATCAAACAAACCAACCAGACAGACAAAGTAAGGAAACAGTTCTGCAGAGTGAAAACTGTCCATGAAGTACTTACTGTGGATTTAAACTGTACTGAGCTACAATGTTGTCTTAATATCTGAAACATCTCAGAGCTTCTTTCATCCTCTGTTGTAGTTTGACAGCTAACAGAACAAAAAAGTCACTCAGAACTTAAAGGGTAAATCTAGGCAAAACTACAGCTGGCATGTATGCAAACACATACATACCAGTTGTGTTTCTAAGAATATTAACTCTGTTTAGTGAAAAATTACAGTTAGCCAGCATGTTTAAATGTGACCCCAAGGATTCTCTTACATATGATAAGTTAGACTGAGGCTGGTTGCACTAATTTCACTGTCTAGGGCATCACAGCTCCCACACCAAAGGAAACTTCCTGTGGGTCTGTAAGACATCAGTGGGTTTTAAACACTGAGAATGCCTGGAGAATGAGTAGCATGTAGATACATACCTGTCCACCACGCTGCCAGGTTTAACCCGGTCGATGACAATGACCTGTTTGTTTTGATGATTGGCTGAAGTCAGCGTGATGCCTAGTGTTGCTCCTGGAGATTTGGCTATTTCCACTAACAGTGGACCAGATGCATTTGCCAGTGAGTCTGAACGGGAAAGAATGAAGTTATTTTAATAATTTGACCTTTTACTGCTTGCTGCTTCTTACAGTCTTAAAATGATCTTAGAGTAATCTACCAAAGTACAAATACCTTAAATATCTGTTTCACCAAGAACAGCACAGTGAAAAAGTTTAAGAGCATATATGTCCTTGAAAATATAACCAGACATGATTAGCAGGGGATTGCTTGCAGTGCTTTTCGGGCAAGTTAAACTGAGCTGTTTTACCCAGAAAAATGAGGCAGACCTTAGCGTGAGGTGGCAGAAAATGCCAACACATCAACAGCAATCACAACAAAAGAATCAACCCCAAAAAAACATTTTTTTAAATTTCACTGGCATTTGAGAAAAATTTCTTTTGCTGCAAGCTTCAATTTGTGTCTCTCTCTGTTAGTTTGGCTTTTTTTTTTTTTTTTTTTTTGCATATGTCTGTGTGTCTACATGTGGACTCACCGATGATAGTTACATCGTACTCAATTTGGAACAGGGCTTCCTGGCCACATTGGGCCAACACGCTGAGAGCATCACTGTGGTTTGCGTTGTGTAGTGGCACACCATCCACACTGAGGAGACGATCGCCAGGGCGCAGGGTACCTTCTCTGCATGCAGACACGCACACACATCCAAAAAAATGACATTGGATTTTGTGATACAGTGATTACAGAAGACAGGGATTGGACATTACAATTTGCATGTAGTTCCAGCTTTCTTTCTTCCATAAAATTCTAGCGTGTTTAATTTTAACACATCAACAGTTTGTCCTTCTTCACTATTCCTTTTACCATCACTATTTCAATCTGACTTCAGATTTGCCTATCTTGTGTCGCTAGGAAAATATTGCAAAAGCAAGCATATAATGTCAGTTAAAAATGATGAAATATCAAATGCCAAACCTTCCCTTTTTTCCCCAACATATTCTGTGTTCTTCATTCCTTCCACTCAGCCCTGTTTGTTCTTTAACTTAGTTCTTCATCTTGCTCATTTCCTTTCTGCCCAGCTAGATCCAAGCCTCTTTCTTCTCCTAACTTTCACTTCCACAATATTGTCTTGTGATCTCATCATCCTCTTTTCTCTCCCCTTATCTGTCTGAGACTTGCAGTAAAAATTCACCTTCATTTCAAATCAAGGACACACATGGAAACAGCATGAAATGTCTTCAGCATTTAAAATGTTGGTCTGTTTTTAGTGCCTGGTTAAAAAAACAACAACAACGAAAGCAAACAAACAAAAAACACTTATACAGAGAGATCCTCTGTGTTTTTAGAGGCACTCAGGAGGACCGTTTAGGCAATTTTTTACTTCCACAAAAATGGATGTGTAACATTTTGAATTTTTAATGCAGTGCGCCACATTAGAGCACTGATAGATGCTTTATGCTGATGTCAGAGTGCGAGTAACACTGAGCTGTAATCATACCAGCCAGATGTCTTCAAACAGGATGCTGATTGCCAGAGGTGGGACCAAGTCATTGTTTTGCAAGTCTCAAGTAAGTCTCAAGTCTTTATCCTCAAGTCTCAAGTCAAGTCTCAAGTAATGTCAGGCAAGTCAGAGTCGAGTCTCAAGTCACTGGTGTAAAAGTCCGAGTCAAGTCACAAGTCTGAAACTTTGAATTTCAAGTCCTTTCGAGTCTTTAAAAAAAAAAAAACGAAAAAATAATGTTGCAGTTATATGCTAAATGTAAATATTAGACCATGTAATTTTAAAATCTGTGTTTTTCTCAACACATGACAAAATAGTGAACTTAGAAAATATACACAAATTGTGAAATTGCACCTCTTTAAAATGCAGCTCAATTAAACCTAGCTCCAAGAATAATTTTCACCGACAGTTCTGAGATAAGCTGCATGTTATTCTTGGATGCGGTTGTAGGACCGGCTTTAAAATCGCATGACAAAAATATCATACACATTAAAAAAAAACTGTATCACCAACGTAGCCTGGACAACATTTGCTAGTTAGATGAAGTCAGCTATCTCATCTTAGCATATTTATATGCATATTTATAATCATACGGTTCTTGGAGTGAGTGCACACACTCATGAAGTTTAGTAACTTCCGGTCAATGCAACAAGCCCAGGTACAGTTTACCGACAGATGGGTGCAGGACCTTGAAATGCACCGTGTAGAACGAAAGACCATCGTACGTATCATAAGTTTACCAGTCTCACAAATCGTCGTCATAAATACACATTCCTTAACCGTTTATTAATATAACCTTTAAGCTCAACGGTAATTAATTAGTAGTGGAAATAATTTCTGGTAGCATCACAGAAATGTAGCAGTGACAACAATATTGTATGCTGTAATCGTACTGGGCAATTAGTGATACAAAACAACTGTTTTATCCTGTGAATAAAAGCATATGTTTTTGTCAATGTACCATAATAACAGAAGCGAAACGCAATATTGTGTCAAGACAATTCACTATTTATGCACAATAAACAAAGGAGCATAGCGCGGCAATTTCTGTTCAGCGACAGACTTGCTTGTAACCTATATCACCAATTATGTTATGAAAATGATGCATTAACTACAACAGCAGACTGACCTTCGTGTAAATGCTTGGAGCAGACTAACCTGTGAGCTGGAGTGTTCTGGGACGTTATATTTGACCTTTGAATGGCTGCAATCCAGGCCATCCGTCGCATCTTTGTTACTTCGGAAACATGGCTCGAACAATTTCTCTTCAACGACGTAATCCGATAACAACCGATCTCTTTACCCGTCGGCTTCCCGTGGCTGTCATGCGACCGGCTATTGCAGTTAATAATACAACAGCTTCTTGACATTTTTGTGTTTCTTTTTATCGCTGTATAACTGATTTTAATTGAAAGCCTGAGTGCGCTAGTACCGCTTGCCACGAGTTCCCAGAATCCTTTGCGGTTCTACCCGTGAATGACGTCACATTTTCAATCTCTATATAATATGCATGTTAAATTTTATATTTGGGGTAAAATATCAAGTCTTTTCAAGTAAACCGGTTCAAGTCCAATTCAAGTCCCAAGTCATTGGTGTAAAAGTCCAAGTCAAGTCACAAGTCTTAGAACATTTTTTCAAGTCAAGTCTAAAGTCATAAAATTAATGACTCGAGTCTGACTCGAGTCCAAGTCATGTGACTCGAGTCCACACCTCTGCTGATTGCCCTGAAGCCTTTCAACATGATGCGAGCTAAGCTATAACCCAAAGGCTCTATTGTGGCAGGAATTACTCCATGTGACAGGAGTATTTCTTGACAGATTTACACATTTTTCATCGGTTTTCAATATTGGTGCAGAATAACATACATGGTACATACAGGGTGTCGGATAAGCACATGAAAAGGTACAATACCAACAGGTGATTCCAGGAAAATTTCAGGAAATTTAAAATTTAAAGGTTCTACCATATGTTGATTGAAACAGATAAGCTTTTAGAACTTGACTGATATTTAACCTGTTTTTAGACCTGCAGGGTATCTTTCTATCTGTATCTGACAATGAAGTGAAAGCAGTTTCTTTGTGGTCCTGTAAAAAACACCATGGATCTAACACTTTCAGAGAAGGCACTTTAATTCCCACTGGGTAATTCTAAAAATGTAGACACTCCTGGGACTGTATGGTGCTGTGGATTAAGTTTTTTTTTTCCAATTGGCATATAAATGGGATATAAAACAGCATGAATATCTCATTCGTTTCCCCAGGACTGACCCACATTTTGAAGACGATTTTCTTTAGAACGGTATTAGATGAGCTTCAGGGTGAAATAACTCAATAGTAAGAATTTAATCTTTAATCTTTGTCCTGGTCTGCCAGTTCTGTCTGTGAACTAGTGAAGGTTCAGTCGGTCTGTAAGGCCGTGTAATGTGTGATTATTTGATGAAGGTTTACACTTCTGTATATACAAATGACCAATTTGGCAACATCATTATATATCTGATGGGTCAGCAGTCGCTTTGACAAATCTAAGATGGATTTACAGCAACAATCAAGCCCTTATGAATCAAATGAAACTGTAAAATATCTTAATCAGTAGAAAGACGAGGCATTAAGTACTCAAGCTTAGTACTTTGGCACTTTTGCATCTGCTTTAAATATTGCTGCAGAGCAATCTCAAAACAGGACCTGTCAGAATAAAAATAGCAACTTACAGTTCGAATTTCTAGGAGGAAATGATTGCATCTGCTAAGTGATCAGAGAAGAAGGTTATATTCCAATGTTTTGTTGAAAAGGGACAGCTGAGTCAATCATGTTCTTCAAAATTGGAAATGTTGGGTGCTGAAGTTTGCCTAATGCTAGTGTTGATGTGTGACAATCAGATGTAAGATATTGCTTTATTACAAACCTCTAAAACAGGCTCAGTGGTCCTTATTGTGTAATAAATGGCTTTCCTATTTTGTGTTTTAATGATGGTGGGTGACAGCAGATCACTCTTAAAGCTCAGTGATTCACTTGTAATCACATAATTTTCACATTCAATCAATTCGTTGAACTGAAGTCCTTTGAAGCACACCGACTGAAAAACAAAACTGCTTTTCTTTTGTCTTTTTTAATGACTTTTGTGCTTTTAACTTTAAAAACAGTTTGAAAGAAAACCTCACAAACAAACCTCCACCAGAATATATGAGGTCTGACTTTCTATAAATGGTGGACTTTCTTTGGCCATCACAGTTATGGATATCTGTATATGTATATCTATATCCATTTTAAACATGGAAATTAGTTTTATTTCTAAAACAATATTATTTACACTATTTCTAGATGGTTTAATTATTACTGTGTGAGATCAGTTAAACAGTAGCAAAGCTGACATGTATATGAAAATGTCGTATTATGACTTAAACATCAAGCCTGAGACAGACACATGATGACAACATTAAAAGGATACGATGATTCATGCCATTGCAGCTATGAGTAACACATAACTGTCGACATACCAGTGACGGTCACTGGAAATGACACCATTATCCTTGGGGTCTATTCGCATGAAGGCACAGACAAATCTCCCAGACTCCCGACGGGAATGGGTTGAGCTGTGGTGTTGCTAGTTTACACTTTTATTTCTCCCAGACATTATTTTTAATGGGAAGACATTGCCCTTTTCACCTTCCAAAATGACTAAATAATCTCTATTTCTGGGTCTCACTGCATGTGTTTTTTATGTTTGTTTAGATATGTCAGTGTAACTGTGCTGGAGTATTTGCATTCACACATATTGATGCATATGTGTGAATGCAAATGCATTAAAGGGCATAAATGAAAATCCAACATGGCAGGTCTTCCACCATTATGCACCGCCAGTTTAAATGCACCTTGGTAGTGATTCTTTGTAATTCTGTTTAAGGGATAAGATACCGTTCTCAGAAAGGATATTCTGTTATTTGGTGTGTTTTGTAGGTATTGGAGAACACAGTCTAACTAGACGGCACAAAGTCTCCCATAGATGTTCAACTGACTTTAAATCAAGTGCCTGCAGAGATCATAGAATGCATTTCATATATTTTTATACTTATCAAGCCATTCAGTGACCCCTCAGGATGAATGGGGGCTATACCATCCTTGAAGAGACCACTGCTATCAGGATAGAAAGGTATCATCACTTAGACCAAGTGCATTGGCTTGCAGTGACACTGCAGACCCAAACCATGCCAGGAAAATGGCCCTACCATTTTCCATTCATTGTCAGTCTATTCGTCCATTCATCACCTACATGTGTGCCAGTTATTCTTGTTTAATCATGCATTCAGTACCTGTCTGCTGGGCCTCCTGGCCTGACATAGGTGACCACTAAAGGGCGTGATTTGTGCCAGTCCTCATGGGTACCGCCTGTAAGAGGAGCAGGGCAAAGCTCTTTACACTAAATTCTGGAGACACATTACAAAGAAATACCACATCAGCTTAATATTTACTTATTTATTTATCTACATTGCAGTAAATAAAAATGTGATACAGCATTTTTTTACCCTTATCCTAAAATGCTTTTAATGTATCATTTGTTGAGAAAATCGAATATTAAAATGTAAACTTCAGATCTTTAAATACAAATTTAGATGAACCGACAAAAACAAAGCAAGGGGAGTGATGTTGTCTTTCTTTTTGGTCTAGACAACCCAAAATGTGATGTGCAGATATGTGGATGCCAGGTCCTAGGAGGTTAACATTAACAAAGTAGAGAAACACTGCCAAACTACAACCATCACAAGGTGGCAGTTCAAAAATATTCCTCTCAGTAGAATGAGTAGTATAATTAACTAATTTATTCATATATTTACTAAGCATAGACAAAATTCCTTTCTAATAAATATGGGAACAGCTGCTGTACAATATATTGCCAACAGTTCAATGTAGTGTAGATGACACCATTTCACTAATATGTTACTTCTAACTAAGTGCATAACCATAAAAAAAACATACAGTAATGGGCTTTTTTTAAGTGACAGATACCTCTCATGACGAAACCAAAACTGTTCCCTTCTTTGTGCAAACAGATGTCAATTGTCTTTGATATAACCCCTGAGGTGCTGTCTGGTGCTTTGAGTCAAGAAACACACACACAGAAACACAGAGAGAGAGAAAGAAAGAGAATTGAGGGATTAATCCGGCACAATTAAAATGTATCAGCATAACCTGAAGTTTACATCATGACATTAGAGCACTGATATTTAATGTAGAACAATTAAACAATAATAATTACTTGAATGCTCTTCAATTACACTGCACTACAAAACAAAACAAAAACACTCCTGTATTAAACTATGCATGGTATTTGAGTGTCAATTCAGGATTCCCTTAAATTTCTATACTTAAAAACTACACTTATTATCGTAAAATTAAATATCCTAAAATGAAAATAATGTTCTGAAGAGAGATGTTGAAGGTTCAAACATCCATCAGTGTTGTTTTCTGAGGCAAATCTATTCAGCTAGCCACAGCCTATCAAAATACAACACTATACAGCTCAATTTGGTTGAAAAATGAAAAGTTGTCTTCTCAGCAAATAATCTAGTTAAATGCCATTCCCATAGAGCATTTTTCCTTTTAAATATTAAAACCCCCTCATTTGTATCATCTATATAGCTTCATGTAGACTTTGTTTTTAATTGGGTTATGTCACATTGTGTGCTGCACTGTGAGTATAGCTGAGCAGGCCTCTTGGGAGTCCGTAGGGCGCATTGGTAGAGCAACATTTGGCACTGCTTTCTTGTAAGAAAGTTTGGTTTGTATTGTGCTGTTTGGAGAGGTGTTGAGGAGGAAAAGTATCCTTTTTACTTTTCTATCCAATTTAACTAATAGCTTGTCTTTTTGTGGGAATCTTTTCAGTGACATGAACAGATGTCTTTTCAACAAATCTTTTCATTTAGTTATTTTACAGGGTGGACATGTTCAAATGAAATAATTTTTCCTGTGTGTGTTTCCTCAGCATGTGCTGCAGATAAAATAAAATAGACAAGTGTAATAGATCCAGCAGTATAAATATTGTTCAGATGACACAGGACAAAGTTTTATAACGTTAAATAATCTAAAGCTATAAAATGACTATCAGTAAATCCCTATGATTGAGAAGTACAGTAAAGACAGGAGACTGTGCCAAGAGTTTAATCATTTAAATGAATGAAGGAGCTGTCTCTTAGCAAGTAAACAAATGTATCAATATCTAGCGCCAATGTTCAGTATCAATGAAGAAGTAGTATATACTATACATAGTGAGACCTTGGGGTGACATGCGGGTTTTGTCTGTATCTAGCTGTCATTTACATTTACTTTTCTATTCAGAATTACAATATTCATTCCAGTATCCGGCAATTTCTAATGTGATATTGGATAGGACCTTACTGACATCACTAACTCATATCTTAACGACTTTATAAATCACGTAGAAACAACCAGCCTAGCTGTACAAATACATACCTGTGGGGGGCAGTTCATACTCCACCTCCAGCAGAACCCTCTCTCCTACATTTTTCAATAAGCTGATTATCTCTTCGTGCCGCAGTTTGGTCAGATTGATCCCATTCACGGATTTGATGTAGTCCCCAACATTTAACTGGTCACTCCTGCACAAAGAAGGGACAAAAAGATGTAAAGGCTTGCACAAATGAGAAAGGCTTTAACCACATGTTTCTTTTTCCTTTTATAAAATGACCCATTTATGGTACAGAATATTGCTGAATAGCAAGCCAGTCTGAATCTATGTATTCATCCTCATCTTAGAGGTTGACTGTGTTTCACTCACCTGGCTGCCAGTCCTCCAGGTCGTAAGTTTGATACACGTGGTTTTCCATCCTTATCAGTTCCTCCTGAGATGGTGAGGCCCAGTGTGCTGCCTTCTTTCTTCACCAGCTCCACCATAGTCACCCCCCGCAGAGCTTCTAACCAAACACACACACACACGCACATAAAAACGATACACACACAATACAGGCAGAGGGAAGGACATACCAATACACACACAGGGATGTGTACACAGACATATGTAGCCACACTCAAACATACAAAATACAGGAGAGGAATAAGTGGTTAGTGTCTGTTCATTCATTCCAATTCCTGGATTAAAGCTTTAATAGTTTCTAAAAGATAAAAACAAACTAAGACAATTGTTCCTGTTTGTCCTTGAGTGAGACACTGATCTCGTGTTGGCTTAAAAGAGCTGAAATGACTAAAACGTAATGTGAATTTCAGACAAGATAAGAATCAGATAATGATAATTAGGAGTGCCCTTTGTCTCTTGTTGTCACTCCACTTGAAGACTTCCTGGCAGGGATGAAAAGGTCTTTAAAGGTTAAAGTACACCAGCAGAAAGCAGAAGTTTAGATCAATTTTCACTTCCAGCTGAGAAATTAACAAAAGTAATCAACACTGCACCTAATATACTTTGCTGCTAAAACGTTATATTTTACAGAATCTGCAACTCTAACTGTCCTTATTAAACAAACAATCAAACAAAAAAGCAAACAAACAAATAATTTAGTAAGTATAATTATTTGAAAAAACTGTCCACAAAATATACTACATTTTCTTGACCAATAATGTTACTTTCATTAACTTCGAAATAGCTGTTATGTACAGTTAAAACTCTAATGAATCCTCTGAAAGAAGGATCAAGGATTGGTGGACCACTCTGACTTTTTCAACATGAGGACAAAAGAACTGTGTAATGCAGAAGAACTACTTAATGCAATATTCCCTAAACACCTAAATAGACTACTCCATGAACCAAAGAAACACAACATTCATGAGAATTCCATCAAAATCCCAACACTTATTAAAAAACTATTTTTAGAGTGAGTTGAAGTTGTGTCATTTTTTTCGGTATTCTAAAACATATAAGGCCGATTGAGTTTGGTTAAGTCATGATGGGAGTAATTATTACTGGTCAAAAAAAATGGCATGAGTAAGGAAAATGTAAGACTTTCTAGGTTCATGAAAAGGCTAAGGAATTTGGTTCAAAACAGCCAGGGGAATCTTGGGAGATGAATAAGCCTTTACCAAAGTAATAAGTAAACTAAAACCCCAGAGCTGTCATGACATGGTGTTGCCTTCCCATTTGTCTATTTGTATCATTACCATTTACATACACCATGAGCGCACAGAAGCATTCCCATACACAAAAACACATCAACACACAAGCAGATGAGATAAAGCTTTTGTGTGATAGATGCCTAGATTAGGTACATCCCTCAGGCAACACTCAGGATCAGTGAAGTGCTTCACACCACAGTTATCTCTGATAGGCATTATGCAGCATATACAGGGACATGCACATTATTAGCAGAAAGGCACTCATTCATTCATTAGTCCTTGTGCTACTCACATTTGCATAAAAGCAACGCTTTTCCAAATGTAGTCTGGATGATGTGAACATTTTCTGAAGAGAATCCATCACTAATTTTTTTTTCTGCAAAGCTGCAGAACTGAGGATGTTGGAATTCATAAAGTTTTGATCTTGTAGAATGATTTTTATACTGCACAAAAGAAAACTTGTAGAATGATTGATGTACTACAGAGAAATGGGAGGAGTATTACTGTACATGTAATAATGATGAGATAAAAACGGAAACACTTAAAATACAATAATAATAATAATAATTTTAAAATTTAAAATAATTTAAAAAAAATTCTTAATTTTTTAAAGCAAGCAAAGTGACCTAAGTTCTAGGAATGTAGCTGACTTATGTACAAATTGATAAAGATGTGACCTAAAAGATGATCAGAAAGAGGTCACAGATACATAACACAGAATAATAATAATACTAATAATAGACCTATTTAAAACTTCACGGGGAAACAAGCAGAAAACAATTCTTTTTTAAAGATTCCTTAAGCCTAGAAGAAGTTAATGAAAAGATGATGAAAATATAACTGAAGGCTCTCAACCTTTGACGAGCCATAAATTACAGTTTTCATTCATGTTGTCAATTATAGTGTATTGTTGGGCAATCATCAATAATGAGGAGGTTATAAAACAGCTAAAAAAGCTAAGGGAAAAAAAAAATCAGTATTAGTCATCAGCTCGACTAAATGTGTAGTTTTGGACCTTTGGTTAGTCATGACTCAGATATAAATGTGTGCTTTCTAGAAAAGCAGCCAAAAAAAACAAACTTAGAAAGCTTTCTTAGGTAAGATGTTTACTTTAGAAGACCAAGTTTAATTGTGACCATTGGTAATTTCCAAGAAATACATTTTTTTAAAGCATTGGCTACTGGCTACACCCCTTTAAACAGAATTTTTAGGATATACCTTAAAAAACACAGACAGAGAACAAGAGAGAAAGTGACAGACAGAAAATTACACATTACAGGGAGTGCAGAATTATTAGGCAAATGAGTATTTTGTCCACATCATCCTCTTCATGCATGTTGTCTTACTCCAAGCTGTATAGGCTCAAAAGCCTACTACCAATTAAGCATATTAGGTGATGTGCATCTCTGTAATGAGAAGGGGTGTGGTCTAATGACATCAACACCCTATATCAGGTGTGCATAATTATTAGGCAACGTCCTTTCCTTTGGCAAAATGGGTCAAAAGAAGGACTTGACAGGCTCAGAAAAGTCAAAAATAGTGAGATATCTTGCAGAGGGATGCAGCAGTCTCAAAATTGCAAAGCTTCTGAAGCGTGATCATCGAACAATCAAGCGTTTCATTCAAAATAGTCAACAGGGTCGCAAGAAGCGTGTGGAAAAACCAAGGCGCAAAATAACTGCCCATGAACTGAGAAAAGTCAAGCGTGCAGCTGCCAAGATGCCACTTGCCACCAGTTTGGCCATATTTCAGAGCTGCAACATCACTGGAGTGCCCAAAAGCACAAGGTGTGCAATACTCAGAGACATGGCCAAGGTAAGAAAGGCTGAAAGACGACCACCACTGAACAAGACACACAAGCTGAAACGTCAAGACTGGGCCAAGAAATATCTCAAGACTGGTTTTTCTAAGGTTTTATGGACTGATGAAATGAGAGTGAGTCTTGATGGGCCAGATGGATGGGCCCGTGGCTGGATTGGTAAAGGGCAGAGAGCTCCAGTCCGACTCAGACGCCAGCAAGGTGGAGTACTGGTTTGGGCTGGTATCATCAAAGATGAGCTTGTGGGGCCTTTTCGGGTTGAGGATGGAGTCAAGCTCAACTCCCAGTCCTACTGCCAGTTTCTGGAAGACACCTTCTTCAAGCAGTGGTACAGGAAGAAGTCTGCATCCTTCAAGAAAAACATGATTTTCATGCAGGACAATGCTCCATCACACGCGTCCAAGTACTCCACAGCATGGCTGGCAAGAAAGGGTATAAAAGAAGAAAAACTAATGACATGGCCACCTTGTTCACCTGATCTGAACCCCATTGAGAACCTGTGGTCCATCATCAAATGTGAGATTTACAAGGAGGGAAAACAGTACACCTCTCTGAACTGTGTCTGGGAGGCTGTGGTTGCTGCTGCACGCAATGTTGATGGTGAACAGATCAAAACACTGACAGAATCCATGGATGGCAGGCTTTTGAGTGTCCTTGCAAAGAAAGGTGGCTATATTGGTGGCTGATTTGTTTTTGTTTTGTTTTTGAATGTCAGAAATGCATATTTGTGAATGTGGAGATGTTATATTGGTTTCACTGGTAAAAATAAATAATTGAAATGGGTATATATTTGGTTTTTGTTAAGTTGCCTAATAATTATGCACAGTAATAGTCACCTGCACACACAGATATCCCCCTAAAATAGCTAAAACTAAAAACAAACTAAAAACTACTTCCAAAAACATTCAGCTTTGATATTAATGAGTTTTTTGGGTTCATTGAGAACATGGTTGTTGTTCAATAATAACATTATTCCTCAAAAATACAACTTGCCTAATAATTCTGCACTCCCTGTTCATAGAAATTTATAGGTATGTAGCTAGTGGTAGTTGGTGTTGGCCACTTACCAGGTATGCTGTGTCTTCTTGAGGCCATGGTATGCTCTGGTCCAGAGATATCCTTAGTTTTCCCATATGGTCCATCATCTAAAGAGAAAAGAGAAACAGAATTGAACTTTAGTATTTTTAAATGTATTTTGGAACAGTTAAAGCTTCAATATTTTGACTGTGACAAGGCAAAAATGATTAGTTTATATGAACCCGAGGAAGGAGCTTGGAAAGAAAAGCGTCTGGACTTCTTTGAGTTGCTTGAAGACGTTTCACCTCTCATCAGAGAAGCTTCTTCAGTTCTAAGGTCAAATGGCAGAGAGTCCCAGATTTAAACCCAGTGGGAGTTTCCCCCCAAAGAGGGACAAAGTGATCCTGGTGATCCTCTACCTAATCACATGAGCCAAGGTGTGAAAGCGGGTGTGGGTCACAATCAGCCAAGGTGTCGGGTGAGCCCATTGTGAAACCTGGCCCCACCTTATCATGTGATTTCCTGAGATCAGATGGCCCAGGATGTGAGTGGGCGTTAAGGTGTCTGGGAAGGGAACTCAAAACTGGATTATAGATGGCAGACAGTTGGTGTCGTAAACCCCCGCCTCTGTTCAAAGATGGTCGCTCACAGTGGACATAGATGGCTTCTTTCACTCCTCTTTCAAACCATCTGTCCTCTCTGTCCAAAATGTGAACATTGGCATCCTCGAAAGAGTGTCCTTTATCCTTAAGATGCAGATGGACAGCTGAGTCTTGTCCCGTGGAGGTGGCTCTTCTGTGTTGTGCCATGCGCTTGTGAAGTGGCTGTTTGGTCTCTCCGATGTAGAGGTCTGGGCATTCCTCGCTGCACTGTACAGCATACACCACATTGTTAAGTTTGTGTTTAGGAGTTTTGTCTTTCGGGCTAACCAGTTTTTGTCCAAGTGTGTTGCTGGGTCTGAAGTACACTGGGATGTCGTGCTTGAAGAGAACCCTCCTGAGTTTTAGACTACGATGACCTGGATGACTGAGAACCTTCACAGACGAACCCGAGGATGAATTATCAGGTTTGCTTGGGGTGCACTGTACGTATGGCTATCTGACTCAACAGAAAGTCCTCAACACAAATAATGAAGGACACCACAAACGTATAACTACATAAAAGACCAAAAAATTCCATTTATTAATGGTGCTTATATACTGTAACCATACACCTAAAGACCTGTTTAGAAAAGCAATCATGCTAACACTGTCGGCACCTTTTTAGCTCACTTTCAACACAGGAATCACATTTCATATCTTAACTGACTGTGGTGTCCTCCCAAACTTCTCACATGTGATACTGAATATATGAAATTTGTAGCAACATAATAATACCCCTGCACATTAGTTTATGACCATAAGATGATCACAAAGCTCTTTTGTTTTTGATTTGGACTTTGTTATTCAGATATATCATTTCATTCACACTCTCATTCACACCTGTACACAGCTTCCGTAAATTGTATTGCTTGTCAGTGATGGTACTGTTGAGTAATGGTTTCTGCTCCCAGTTTCAGTTGACACTGGTCTGAGCATATCTGATGATGATTCTGAGAGGTACAACAAAAATGTCTGATAGCTAATCCATGACTGAGAATGTAAAGACAAGCCTGCAGCACTGCATCTGTTACTTCTATCAATCTTTTTTTTCCTTAAGGATCAAAGGGGTTTCATGCCCCAACTGAACAGATGCAAACACAGTTGGCCTTCCTGCCTTTAGAGCTGCAAATATTCTCTAAATGCTTCTTCGAGGGAATTTTCTCCCTTGTAAGAGTTTTTTTTTTTTAAAGAAATGCTGTGTAAAATGTTGAAAAAAAAAAAAACACCCCACATTTGTAATCTCCGTACTACAACTGAAATTGCATCAGTTTTGCACACTACTATGTGAAGATTACATGTAAGGGAGATTTTCCAGTTACCTACACACTGTCACTTTAACTAACTTTAAGTAGGTTGACACATTGGCAAATACCCAGAAGAGCTGTTGAAGGAAGTCTCCTGCCAGTTTGGACAATGAAACAGAGGCCAACACTATATGTCACATTTGGGGGAACAGATGTCATGCTTTATAGTCTGCGGCAGAGACTTTCTGGCAAATATCTAGAAGACATTTAATATTTTATTTTTCTTCTGCTCAGATCACCACAGCTTTCTAAAGCTGTTCTTTTTTTGTTCCTAAATTAAAAGCACAGGAGGGAATCTTGTATACAAACTTAAATTAAATGTCACAATGCCTGCCTGTCTACATACTTGCAGTAACCACTTTCCTTTTTAATTGGGAGGTTCTTCCAATAAAGAAAGTACTTTTTGAATACAATATCAATGATGTGATCATGAATATGAAGCAGTTGCACAGCTGCAGTTTCCAGTTTTAATTCCTGTCTAGCTAACAAAGATAATAGTAATTCTGCCTGTAGGTGGTGTCAATGTGCTCTATCTACAAGTGAGCCACCCGCTGACAGCGTGACTGCAACTTTTCTTTTTTATACATATCTGCAAAATTAATTTGGCTCCGCATGAATTGTCCAGGAATGTCTTTCTGCTTTTTATGAAGAAGAACAAAGAGGGGCCAGAAATTATTGCGGATATAACTGAATATCACTAAATATATGTATTTGATGCATCATAATGTCCTTTTGGCACTAGTATCACACAATAATGCAAATAAATTGAAGCTGCTCTTTTCTTTTCTACCATAGAACGAATATAGAGCTTTTGTGTAAGGAATCATTAATTTTTTTTTACTATAAATCTGCTTTTCCTTTTCAATCTATTATTGAGTACAATTATATTAATGCACATATTTTAAGGACTCATCTATGATATATTAAGGATATTAAGTATTTTGCTAACCCACACTCTTTAACTTAGTTTGACAGCAGCTGCGACAGCAGAGCTGAGCTTGTTGTTGTTGTTGTTGTGACTCTGAAGGGAAAGGATGTGTCCTACTTTACAACCTCTGCTCCATCGGAGGGATGGGATAAGTTTAACAATTCATAAACCACTTCCCAGTTATTTTCATACTCTAATTCAGAAGTTGCATTAAAACCAGGCACAATTATGCCACAGCTTAAACATAAATGTCTTAGCCAATTTTCCAAAATAAATGCATATTTGTAATGCTGTTCCAGAGCAACATTTTAAATCAGCTTACTACCATTAGCAGAGTAAGCACTTAAAAAACATTTGTAACAGTACCAAAGAAACCGCAAACGTTAGCTGGCCAGAATTAACGATTGTGTGACATATTACTTTAACAGCCAAATTAACAAGGTATTTGCTTTCTATATTTTACTAATATGTCAAGAAATCTCTGTATGTTGTCAGTCTTCACACTGGGCAGGCCTAATGCTAAGGGTCAGAGTAAGTGCTCTAAGTTTTATTTTAATCACCAGAGGCAAAAGTAACATCATGTTCAGACAGTTCAGAAAGTATTCTATATTCAATTCCACCAGGATCAACACATTTTTTCTTCTTTTTTTTTTATTGTTGTCACTACATGTTCCTGAAATTATTGACATTCTATGATCTCTAGTTGCCACATTGCTGCTAGTGTCTTCCTGTGTGGTAGCGAGTTTCCTGTGACATCTACCTTCCCTGATACTGACAGGACTAAAAATAGTCCTGTAGGAGTAGGAGCAGAAACACATTTGAGGTAGAAGGATATAAGTACACATAAACCCTTTTTAATCACTACAAGTGTACGCCTGTGAGTGCAGAAACTCCATTCATTTTTAATAGAATTAAAATCTATACATTGGTCTGGCGGTTTGCACAGTTGACTAATGGCTCATTCAGTTTACAACATGAAAGAGCAGAAAGGTTAGGTCAGCATATGAGTTGGTGTGGGTTTTTTTTTTAATGTGTTTTATGTTTTTGAGCTTGCGTATCTATCCTTTTTCTGTGTCTAAATATCATAATTAGTTACAATGTTTATGTTGTTTATTCAACATATGCATAACTCCTTCACTGTCAAGGCTTTGGCCTTTAAACAAATTGGTGAACTAAATTTTATTGTGTGCCGGGTGGTGGCCAGGAGCGGAGGCCCTGGCGGACCGATCCCCGGCTGCCAATTGGGACATGGAATGTCACCTCTCTGGTGAGTTAGTGCGTGAGGTTGAGAGGTACTGGCTAGATATAGTCGGGCTCACCTCTACGCATGACTTGGGCTCTGGAACCAGTCTTCTGGAGAGGGGCTGGACTCTGTCTCAGTCTGGAGTTGCCCCTAATGAGAGGCGGCGGGCTGGGGTGGGTATGCTAATATCCCCTCGGCTTGCTGCTGGTACGTTGGGGTTCTTCCCGGTGGATGAGAGGGTTTGTTCCCTCCGCCTTAGGGTCGGGGAACGGATCCTGACTGTCATCTGCGCTTATGCGCCGAGTGGCAGTTCAGAGTACCTGGGTGGGGTGCTGGAAGGTGCTCCACCTGGAGACTCTGTTGTCCTGCTGGGAGACTTCAATGCTCACGCGGGTAACAACAGCGAGACCTGGAGGGGCGTGTTTGGGAGGATCGGCCTCCCTGATCTGAATCCGAGCGGTGTTTTGTTATTGGACTTCTGTGCAAATCACAGTTTGGCCATAACGAACACCTTGTTCAAACAGAAGAGTGTCCATAAGTGCACGTGGCACCAGGACGCTCTAGGCCGCAGGTCGATGATCAATTTTGTAATCGTATCACCCGACCTGCGACCATATGTTCTGGACACTCGGGTAAAGAGAGGGGCTGAGCTGTCAACTGATCACCACCTGGTGGTGAGTTGGATCAGGTGGCGGGGGAGGATGCTAGACAGACCCGGTGCACTTAAACGTGTAGTAAGCGTGTGCTGGGAACGTCTAGCAGAGGCCCCAGTCCACGAGATCTTCAACGCACACCTCCGGCAGAGCTTCAACAGCATTCCGAGGGATACTGGGGACATTGAGTCCGAATGGACCGTGTTCAGCATCTCCATTGCTGAAGCTGCTGCATTGAGCCCCGAACCAAATGGTGGACACCAGAGGTGAAGGGAGACACCAGGCTGAAGAAGGAGTCCTATCGGGCTTGGTTAGCCTGTGGGACTCCGGAGGCAGCCGACAGGTATCGACAGGCCAAGCGGAACGCAGCTCGGGCAGTGGCTGAAGCAAAAACTCGGGTGAGGGAGGAGTTCGGAGAGGCCATGGAAAAAGACTTTCAGACTGCCTCGAAGAGATTCTGGCAAACTGTCAGGTGTATCAGGAGGGGAAAGCGGTGCTCTACCTGCACTGTGTATAGTGCTGGCCTCTCCCTTAGAGATAGGGTGAGAAGTTCGGCCATCCGGGAGGGGCTCAGAGTAGAGCAGCTGCTGCTCCACATCGAAAGGAGCAGCTGAGGTGGTTTGGGCATCTGACAAGGATGCCTCCTGGGCGCCTCCTGGGTGAGGTGTTCCGGGCATATTGCACCGGGAGGAGGCCCCGGGGCAGACCCAGGACACGCTGGAGAGATTATATCTCTCGGCTGGCCTGGGAACGCCTTGGTGTTCCCCCAGATAAGCTGGAGGAGGTGGCTGGGGAGAGGGAGGTCTGGGTTTCTCTGCTTAGGCTGCTGCCGCCGCGACCCGGCCCCGGATAAAGCGGATGAAGATGGATGGATGGATGGATGGAAATTTTATTGTAAAAAACTTCGTTGTATCCTTTAACCTTAATTAATGTGTCACATGCATTTATGCAAAGCACAATTACAAAAATTAATATTTCCACAGAACATAAAATATTTTAAAAATCCATGGTAGCATATTTAAAGCGAAGCTTTTATATATAGCTTGTAGTTTTACCCTTATCGACCATTTGATGTCTTTACAAGAAACAGTTCAGCAATATATAAAGTGATATCCTCTAACAATGACACAATTTCCTGGCTTCTAACAATTTCAAATATGCAGTCTGTCGCACTGGAAATGCTTAGAAATCAGTTCTCTTCCCAGCAGTAACAGTTAAAAGGAGGCCATTGTTGTTGTGTCTCAGAGTCTAGAGATCTTCACAGAGGTGTAATAAGTTTAATAATTCATAAGTTGTGGATTCAATTTAGCTTTAAACTGCTTTCATAAGTTATATGGCTGGCTGTTCCTGCTGTGGGGCTGTCACAAGTATAATGGACCCTAAAGGCTGCTCATCAACACACACACGCATGCTTACATGCAAAATATGTGCATGAAAATAAAACTCAAGCATGCTAGAAAATACAAATGTACACTTGCAAAGACATCAGGAATGCTTTCAGCAACTTGGCCATCTCTGCCGCACTGACTGGATGTAAGACAAACTGATTTAGTCACAACTTACCCCCTCGAGCACTATGAATCTGCAGCTCTCATCCTCCAAACCCACATATCTCCAGTGCCAGAGTTTCTGTGACTGAGGTATCAGATCACTACAAACTTGTTTGTCATAACAGGCCTTTGGAAGCATAGCACATCATCTGCTAGCAATACTAGTCTTTTTCAATGGATATACATATCATCTTCACACTGACACTTTTTCTTTTTAAAACCTTTTTTTCCACTGCCTCTCTTCTCGGTTCCCCAACACTTTCTGATAAATTAGTGCCTCCGAGTGAGTAATTTGAATGTGATTAGGCTAATGACTGCCGGCACTGTCAGCTCACCAAACAGGTTGAGTTACAGAAGAGGCGTCAGGCCAGATTTCCTCCTGCAGCAGAAGTGCTGGCATAATGCTTACAGCATGAGTATCTTTTCAAGCAGAGACAGTAATGACTTTAGCATGTGCTGGGCAGGTTTTACAGAACAAAGGATGGATGTCATTGGACAAATACAAAGTAATTTTTGTACAACAGGTTTTAAGTTCAGATTCATTGCTCTGTAGCAACAATGGCACAGCTGTTAAATGAAAAGGGCTGAATTATTTTAAATGTTTATTATTTTCCGAACAAAACTAAACAGCTGAACAGAAATTGCAATATACTTATGTTGTTACAGTTACATGTAGCATGCCAACATTTCTTGTCAGCTAAATGTTCACTCAGGATATACTGCAAAAGCAATATGCTACTGTATGTGTGCATGTGTGTGCCCCACAACAGATGTTACATGTTTCACACACACACACACACACACACACACGCACACACACACACACACACACACACACACACACACACACACACACACACACATACATATATACATACATACACACATACATATATACATACATACACACATACATATATATATATATACATATATATATATATATATATATATATATATATATATATATATATATATATATATATATATATATATATATATATATATATATATATATATATATATATTATTTATTTATTTTTTTATTAAAATAAGTGAAAAACCCATAGTGATGCATTTTTAATGCATGAAGTCACTCACTGTTGGCTGTGTGAGCTGATGAAAAAGTGAGTGACCAAAATAGTTACAATACAGCCTACAGCTCTGTGCTATGCAGAATGAAAAATGAACAAGACACTGATTTTTGTGCCACCCTAAATTAAATTCAAGCCTCAGCCTGGCCACCACCACAAAATTGTGGCATCTCCATTGCAAATAAATGAATGAATAAATTAAAGGAAACAGAAAAAAAGAATTAATGTGAAGAAATAAGACTAAAAAAACATCCATGCACCAAAACGCACAATTATTTGTGTATCAAAGTATCATATTACTTTGATACACAAATAATTGTACTTTTTGGTGCACACACACCCACACACCCACAGACACACAGACACACAGTAGCACATTGCATGTATGCATGCATATATGATATATTTTAAGTGTTTTATGGGGTTGTAGGTCAAAAAATTCTGGGTACACTCTGGGACAGACAAACATTCACACTCACATTCACACCTATGGGCAATTTAGAATGACCAAATATAAATATACTCAGATCAGGAACATGGTAATCGCATGTAGTTTTGTACACTGAAGACTGGTACTAAGTCATGCTGAAAAAAGGGAATCGGCATCTTTATCAAACTTGGGATGGAGGCATGAAGTGCTCTAAAATCACACAACCACAGCAAGCACTTCAAATCATCATGTCTGTGGAAATTTCACACTAGACTTCAAACAACTTTGATTTTATACTTCTTTACTCTTCCTCCAGACTCTAAGATCTTGATTTTGATATGAAATGTAAAATTTACTTTGATCTGTACAGAGGACTTTGGACCAGTAGGCAACAGTCCAGTTCTTATTCTCCAGTCTCTGGTTCAGTGTGGCTTTCAGAGACTATTGTTTAACATATAGTTTGAACCAATATGGAAATATAGTTACTGCTGAAATGACCCAGATGCAGATAAAAGTGTTGCCCAGTTTTAAACTAGATGTATGAAAGTCTTTGATCTGCGAAATGTGGATATTTGCATTTCAAATGGTGAGTTTTGAATTAGCAGAAAACACTTGAGAATATGGTGTCAAGATAGCAATGCAAAAAGTGAATTGGAAAGTAGCAAAGGTTTTGAGCAAAACAATATTGGGGTATTTTTCATGTATCAATACACCAAGCTGATGTTTAGCTTAAACAACTAATCATCTACCTCTCAACCACAGATCAAATCAATGTTGAGCTTCTAATCTGAATTTGATAAGTTGATATTTACTGACAAGCATAGCACTAAAATGAATACATATCATGATCATACTCTGACCTACAGTTTGAAAGCACATAATTAGGAAAACACCTTCCTACACACAATCTTAGTTTAACCATTTCTTTCTTTAGCAATCACACAAAAACACTCAGGGGTATATAACAGTACTTACTAGACACAACACCCCAACAACTTAATCATAGATATACATACAAACATAAATTTACACTCTCTCAAGTACACACAGAGTGGTTTCTCCAAATGTGACAACAAAGTGGATGCATGGGTGAATCTAGGTGTCACCTCGTTGTGCTTATTATTATACACATGCATATACACAGCAGAGCCTCTTATTGGTAAGTTGATGCCACTCATTTAAAAGCAATTCTGTAGAGATCCATCACTGAATATAGAGAGACAAAGGGGTTTGTAACTGCAATGTGAACTTTGTATGTTTTCACCCCTGGCTTTCATTTGTAGTCATGAAAAAGTGAATCATTTCCATAACAAGAGCAAATTTGCATAGGCAAAAATTTGTGACTAGTTGCAGTCTGACCGTAGAGATTTAAGAATTCATCAAAATCTGTAAACTGAAATGAATGAAAATCTGTCACTGACGATATGTTTGGAAGAACACATCAATGCCAAGAATGTAGCAGCACTGTACACAATAGTAAATATTAACATAAGGTTTTATTTATGATGTTTCTCCTGGACTAATATGCATAATACACTTGAATGAGCTGTGATTGCAGAGAGCAGCTGCCAGGTACGTTTGTATGAAAGTGGAAGAAGGCTTCATGTGAAAAGAATGCAGCACTACTCAGTCAGGCTTCTCAGGGTGCATAAAAGAGAACACAAGATCCAATTGAAAAGAAGCGAACAGAGTAACTCAGCCTATTCGTTTTGTTGAATAAGAAATTAAAGCAAGCACACTATTATAATCATTCGCTATTCACTAAACCATCAAGTAGGCGTCACAAAACAAATGAACAAGCGTGCTGCTGAAGTGTTCAGAAAAAGAGATACACCTGTTTGTTCAATGCAGGAAAATGAGAAGAAAAAGACAGAAGACAGACTGACAAGTATGCATATTTTCAAACAAACTTACATAAACTAGCAATGACACTTTAACTTTATGTTAATTTTGATTTGCAAGAAAAGCAAAATGCAACGGAAATCCAGGAAATAGTCATTCACATCGTCTATATGTCTGCCATAATTATTTGTAGATTCCTTAGTGTGGCCGACAGGTAATGGGAGACTAACTCAAGAAAGCCATTATCCACGTATAAAGGCCCTTCCCTGACATTAACTGAAGAGTGTCTTGCTGTGAGGTTGCAATGAGTCACCATACATCTATAGAATAATCTTAATATGATGATGTAGTGTATGTGTGTAGTACCCTGTATAACCAGAAACATACAGCTTAACCCTTAAAATTACCCAACTAAGATCCCTTTTAACCTTTCTTCAGACTTCTCAAATTCCAACAAGTCTGGAAGAAAGCTATGCAGCCTTTCAATTGTGTGGTGTTACTCTAGACCATTAGTGGTAATGTTACTAAATATTTTTGCTTGTTTAGGTCACACTACCTTGAAATTGTTACTGCCCTTTAATGATCATAACGACAACAAATGCCAGTGTATCTGAAGAAATAACATACATTTTTCCTCTGTTACATCAAGTTTCAGTGTCACACAAGCACCATAAAAATCAATGACCCGGTCACTGGTATGTCTTTGTTTCACATTCACTGTAGGGCTATTTTGATTTTTTTCTAGTGGACCCTGATTGACTCATTATAAAGAATTGATATCTTCAATAGGAATGAATGGAGATGACAGGTAAGAACAACACAGAAAAAGACTAAAACATCATTTGTTCTGGTCTTTTCATGAAAATTGTTCACAATCTGCTTCTTAGGTCTGATGACATTATCCATTTCCAGGTCCCAACTCTTCTCAGTTACCAAATTAAACAAACACTGTGGTATCACTGAGAGTTAAAAATTCTGTCATCTCCAATGAATGGTCAGTGTGGCTGTTCTCCCAGGCGTTACAATGCCGCCCAAGGCCCAAGTGCATTTCTCGGCTTTTAACAAAATGCTATATGTCGCCAGGTGTTTCATCTGATTTGAGGTGTTACCTCCTTTGACAGTATCACAGTATCACCTTAAAGCACTTGTTGCAGGCTGCTGTGTTTGCATCTTTTGCTGTGAAGTACAGCCAGACTTGTGACCGCCTCTCCTTGGGCATTTTTAATCTGTAGCTTTGCTCTAAAAGAACGTACGTACCTGGGCCCACCTACTACGCTTGCAAAGGTAAAATTATTGGCTAGAATTCAAAGTGTATTACATCTCAGGGAAAAAAAAAAGCACCGAAACAAAGCACCGAAATTTGCGCTGCTTTTCGGTCTGATTACTACAGTTTATGTCCGGTACCGGTACCCATCCCTACCTAATGGTAGCCAGTTTAGAACCTCTACAAAGTGTGTGTGAGTGTGTGTAGGGTGTGAGTGTGTGTCTTTGTGACATGCATAGACACACACAGGCTCTGAGTTTTTGAATACTAACGCATCTGATTGCTGCCATTATGATGCTGACTGAAATTGAAGATGTGTAATTGGCTATTGTTCATGACAAAGCTGGTACACAGAGGGATAAAAAAGATACAGAAAAAAACAAAAACTGCAAAATACCGCACATATGAACAGTAACCCTCCCACCCACCCACTCAGTAAATATTAAACAGACGGGGGGAAAAAATGGCAAAAATTGTGTGTTGTACATGTGCACACACAGTTATCCTGACCTGTACACATACAAGTTCTGTCACCTCTTGCACAATTTTTTACACCCACTCTCCAAACACACACACTCTCTCTCTCTCTCTCTCTCTCACACACACACACACACACACACACACACACACACACACACACACACACACACAGAGAGTAGATGTCTCACCCACACACTGAGTGTCTATGGAAGGAACAAGCAGTAATTAGGGTGGTTAATAGCTTGTCTGTTGTGGTAATTGCTGCCTGTATGGATCTGGTTGGAGGGTAGAATAGGGGTGCAGCAGAGGGGTCTCATCAACACTTTAGTTCTAATGGTCTCATGTCTCTCTCTCTCTCTCGCTCTGTGTCACCTCTTTATCTCTTTCTTGCCAAGCTAAACTCTTGCTAAAGTTTATCTGTGACAAACTTTCTAAAGCAGATGACACAGAATATTCATCAGTACAGCATCCATCTGAAATAGACAGTTAACCAAAAGATGTTCTTTTTTGGGTATTTATATTTATTATAATGACCGAAACTGCTATAACATAATTTGTTCCTATAATTTGTTCCTTTGCAAGCTCCTTTGACTACGATGACCTGGATGACTGAGAACCTTCACAGACTTGTTCCTATAATATTGTTTTACTCTCCCAGAGTAAAATGCTTCACTGCTCACAGCCTCTCTTTTTTGCCTCATCAGAAACAAAACATATTTTTTAAGGACATCAAGAACAGTGCTATAAGGGCAAAAAAATGATATTTTTTGTTTTTAAGATCTGCAATTGCAAGAAAAAAGGACATTTCTTCAAGATATGAAGAAAATCAATTCAAGAAGTACAGCTGATATAAGCTATGTAAAGGAGAAATGGCTGGCTTTCACTTCTCACCTGAAGGCTGTATTTTTTTTCTGCATTAAAATATGCCACACAAAAATACTGAATATTTTGCTGAAATGTTTAGTTTATATCATGGTCTCACTGTTAAGCACAGGCACTGTGATACAGAAGTTTTTCTCTGTGGGTTTTAGTGACATGATTAATATACAGGTGTTTTACAAATTAAATCCAGAACAACATTGTTTGCCTGCCAGACAATTCTGATACACGTGTTGCAAATAAAGATGTATCAGCATATTCTTAAAATCAAAACCAATATGTACAATATGTGCTCTGAATGATACAAGATTGAAAGTTTAACATTCTCATGACAGATAGTTGTACTGGTATTGGTATTTAACAATAAAGCTTAGAAAGGCAGGAGATATAACAAGGTAGAAATAAAAAAAATTGAAGCAAATATTATATAGTAAAAAACTGAGCCACTCAGATTCCAGTTGTCAGAGGGCCCGGTGGCGCCAGTGTCCGACAGCCTCGCCTCTGTCAGTGCGCCCCAGGGCAGCTGTGGCTACAACGTAGCTTGCCATTGCCAGTGTGTGAATGTGTGTGTGAATGGGTGAATGACTGAATGTAGTGTAAAGCGCTTTGGGGTCCTTAGGGACTGAGTAAAGCGCTATACAAATGCAGGCCATTTACCATTTACCATTTGTACAAATAGGAATTTTTAACGATAAGAAAGGCCAAAAATAAAATTTACTGCTTTTGATTTCCCAACCAAATTGTAAGATTTTAACATTAGTACCTCCAGCAATGTGGAGAATATTGGATATTGCAAAGAAATATTAAGTTATTGAGTAAGGAGGATTTTTTACACCATCATGAAAATGGTAAAAAGCAATTCCATGACTGAACTAAAGATTATTGTAGTTACTGAAATTACAAGCAGGCATCTTCTTACTTCTTGTTGTGTTGAGCTGACAGGGCGATGGTCTTTATCAACAGGAAAAGCTAACTGTAAAACTTGTGAAAATATAGTTAGAGGTTTAAAATCTATATGCATCCTTTGGTATTTTCCTGTGCCATCTGGTGGGCTGGACTGGAGTCTTTGCCAGGCCAATTCTGCCTTATATTTGACACTCCTGCTATAAAAGCTTTATCACCACACACTCTGAAAAACACCGCTGCAAAAATGCACTCCACATCATTCCTAGTCATCTGATTATTGCCATAAAAATACATTGTTGTACGAGATTTGCATTTCAACTATAAGACACATTAAATGTCACCAAATCCACCATAATATGAGGCAAACATCCCTAAAAACATGACAAACAAAGTACTGTTGGATTTCAACAAAGATAGAAAAATCTCACAGATGAAGAAAATCAGGCACAAGGAGAAATCAGCTTGACAGTTGTAGGGCAGGAAAAAGATGTCAAAAACACCTTTGAAGTTACAGTTTTGTTTCTTGTGCCAACACATCTCTGTAGCAGATTCAAACTGATGTTCAGTTAACTAAGTTGAGCTGGTTTTATCAGAGGACCGGCAAAGGAAGAGAAAGAGAAGAGTGATGAAAATGAGAAATAACTGGGTGTTGTGATGTGAAAGACAGTCCCGTCATTAATTAGTCACATGGTTTGATCCCCCGCGCACGCTGCCGTGATGCACCTGGAGTAAGCTGCTTGAGGTAAGAGCATTATCTAACTGTCTAAAAATGTAAATGACAGGGAAGAGAACATAATGTGTTAAAGACACAGTAAGAAATGTCCTGTTCTGTTGCTGAAAATATTCAAAAGCAGTTTTCTATTTTTATTTTTATAAATAGTGTTATTAATTACAAATGATCAGTCTGAACAATTATACATTCAGTAGTCCCTTTACTAAGTCTACCTTGTTAGTGCTGGGTTGGGCCCTTTTCCCCTTCAAAATAGCCTTAATTCTTTGTCGCACAGATTCGACCAGGTGCTAAAAACATCCCAGAGCCTTTTTCAGCATTATACTGGCACGACTAACAAAAGATTTTGGTCTGTATTTACATTACACTGCCGTTCCACCACATCCCAAAAAGGCTCAGTTTGACCGTGGAGACCTTTACGAGACACACTGTGCCCATAAAGATGGTCAATAGTAGTCAGGTAAGCTTAAACAATCCTCAAATTATACTAAAGGACCCATTGTTTACCAAGAAAATATCCCCCTCATTATCTGAATGCTTTAGCAGAAAGCTGGAAACTGTGTTTCCAGTCTTCTGTTCTCCAACATCAGTGAGACTGCTGAAACGGTTGCCTTAGACTCCTGTTCTTGGATGACAGGAGTGGCAGTTGGTGTGGTCTTGTGCTGCTGTAATGCATCTACTTCAAGGTTCCCATCTTGTACATACAGAGATGCTTTTCTGCATGCCTCGGTTCTTCCCCATTTTGATTCTTGGTTTGAACTTAAGCAAGTCGACCTGACCATGTCGACATGTCTAAATGTGTTAATTCCATGTCATTGGCAGGCTTGATATTTGCATTATCTAATGCAAATGTCTAATCATGCTCTTCATAGTTGCACAGGTGTACTTAATAATAGAGGCCAGTGACTGCAGATTACTACTAAGCACTCATGTCTGCATTCTGTTTAGCTGCATTATCGTCATGCTTGTAATCAGAGAACAGATGTCCTGCCAGAGGAGTATAGTTACAACTTGCTGAGCAAAATGCAGTTTGTAGGAAACAACAGAGAAATATGAATGCAACATGCAAAGCTGATAATAATTTCTGACATACTCACTGCCTCACAACTGTCACTATTAACAGAGGTGGGAAGTAACAAAGTACACATATATTTTCATTGTACTTAAATAGAATTTTCAGGTAACTTGTGTATTTTTTTTTACTTTTATATCGCATGTTTTCATAAATGGGTTGTTAAGTTTTTGAGGAGACTGATTATTTTATGTCACTGAATACCTTCTGGATATCAACTCGATTTGAATGTAAATGGAAGGAACAATAAAACTTAGAAGACAACCTTGGTGATCCTTATTGCAGACTAAAGGCAAAAACATATAATTATGGACCAGAATGAATAAAATTTCTGGTGCTACAAAAGAGGAGCAAGCACAAAGGGAATAATCTATTTTCCAAGTTGAACTGTCTAAAACATAAGTATGATCCTTTACATGTTCAGTCTGAAGGTGCAGGTATGAATTAAAATTTGACTCCACAGCACACAAATGCCTTTGAGTCCTCCTTTCCTCCCCTACATAAAAGATGATTAGTAAAAATGGGACTGTCCATATCAGCCACTGTATTAAGGCTGGTGGGGCCTTTGTATATTTATGGATTAATTCAAAGTGCATGAAAATGCATCAATTTGTTGGAAGACGTACTTGCATAATAATCACCATATATTTATGTGGACAATATTCTTTTTTTTCTTTCCAATAAATAAACTCAAAAAATGAATGACTGGACCTTTAACATGATGATGCTTCGCTCACTTAATTCTACCTACAAAATGCTTTATACTGCTTAGAGGTTGAAAATACCAAAGAGCAGTGAATTTTAGAGCAGCAGCACAAGTTGGCTCATCACAGCCTGCATACAAAATCCACACAATGGAAATTATTATGACTTGTTTTTAAGTGATTTTTCCCCCACTCTGATTTTGGGGTTCCCACACTTACCAAATCCTGACTGTACATATTAAAATTTTTAGATGTAGAGGCAGAGTTTCCCACTTACAATGTAGTCAACAATCCTACTCTTTTTTTCTTTTTTTTTTAACTTTACTTGAATAAAGAAGTTGAAAGAGTACTTTAACTTTCACCAATGCATTTTTAAGACACACATCTTAACCTCCCCTTAACTGAAGAATGTCTATACCTTTGTCCACTCTGAATATTAAATTATCGGTGTGGTCAGCTCAGAAAATAAAAAGGATCAAATCAAGCTGTCGGCAGAAAGCCAACATGGTGATAAAGCTCTCATCATACATTTAGTGTATATTTCTGCTTCATATCCTTATCCCTTCAGCAATGGTGAGATTGAATCAGCCCCACAAAACAGTGCAAACAGCAAAAAAAGTGAAAAACTGCCTATTTGGTCATATTCTAAGAGACATATGAGAACTACAGTATCAAACTACTTAAAAAAATAAAGTAAAATGTTTTTTGTCACAGTCTTTTAAAATATGCAGTGTTAGGGAACTTAACTTTTCCGTTTTAATCTTCTGTAATAATGAATCTAAATTACAGCAATAACTCAAAGCATGCAATGAAATACGAAACCTCTGTCTGTATCTACATAAAACTAAAAGAAATAAAAGCAGCTTTGTGAGTCTCACTACATTGTTATCATCTTGGTTAGTCTCTGAGGCCATTTCACAGAATATATCTCCCACTATGTTCATTCGTGCATGAAATAGGATGGTGCTCACCTTATTAATACTCCTGATGCATCTCGTTAACTTTACTACACTAATGTACTGTATGTTGTAGAGGAATAGAATCAGAAATGTGTTATGCTGATATCATGGTTGATAGTTTTGTTTCTTGGCTATGACACCATGTGGAATACTTCAAATTGAATCAATAGCACATAATCTTACAAAACAATATGATACTTTTTCCAAAAGCATTTATACCACTTTGTGATGTAGCACCAGTAATGTGCAAAAGTGTTCTATTGCTGATTAAGTGGTGATCAATTGGTGACTGTGGGTATGAATATGGGCATAAATAGTTGTCTGATCTGTTCGTCCTGCAGTAGACTCATGACCTGTTCAGGATGCATCCTGCCTCTTGCTCATGACAACTGTGATAGGACCTATGACCATGAATTGGAGAAATAGTTAAAAAAAATATGCATCGATGCATTTGCTTTATTGTTGTTGTTGTTGTTTTTATTTCCTGGGCATGAACCTGACCTCATACAATAGATGTTGATGCATCTTCACTTATCCAAACGTTTTCCACCTTAAAGGACCAAAAATTGCACATACAGTATATAAACAGGATGGACTGGCAGACAGGAGTTTGAGTCACATATCTCATTGGGATCTTTTATTTATTTATTTTAATGAAACTACTTAAGTTTAAGCAATGAAACGTACTTAGTTTGGTTTAGGCAATGCAAAATACTTGGCTTGGTTAAGTCAGTTTAGTTGAAATATGTTAGTTTAAAAATTGATTATATATCAGTTTCAAAGTCATGCTAACTCCAAAAAAACTGCATATTTTGGGTCTATGTACACTGATTGTTTTTAGGGATACCTTGCCAAAGGGGCTCAGTTGCACCTGTTCAAATTGTTTTTTTTTAGTTTGAAGCTTATTTTTCACTATAATGCATCCCGTTGGATTAATTCAATATGGCAGAGAGTTATGGACTACATTATGGACCCTACCAGTCAAGCTAGTTAACCAATGGTAATGTTCACGGATACCTTCCTGGCTCCAACCGCTTCTCCAAATGTGGTCAAATCAGATTCAATAAGTCCTATGCACAAGACTTTAAAATGATACTTCACAAAACAGCAGGTGATGTCACCGTAGCTACAGCCATCTTATTATACAGTCTATGGTTAACACATATTAACCATGATGAAGAACCAAATCTTATCTTTGCTCTGCATCATACAGTATATATGAACATGATCGTTTAAGGTATACCTGAATTCACAAAGTAGTCCTGACAATAACAATCATGGTTTTTCACCAAAGGAGTCCAATTTTGCACAATCTTCCATTCACGGTGAGAATACCACAACACCTAATACAAAAGCATAAATCTGAGACAAGAAAACGGTGACCAAAGAAAATAAGAAAAGAAAAAAAAAGAAACACTCCTATCAAATGTGACAAGCATTGTTGTTTGAATTGAGAATAAATAAATAGAAACGAAAACACACAAAAAAACTATATCAATAGAAAACATGAACAAAGCTGAACACAGAAAAGAGCGCCACCTACAGAAAACTGTTTTTATTATACGAATTCCCAAACAACAGGATGCATCATGGAATTATTGAATGGGAGGCAATTCCTGGGAACTATAGTTCGATCAGCACAACAATGCCACCGATAAATAAATAACGAAGAATACAAATTGCAAAACTGTTGAACGCTCAATCAAATAATTTTCCCTCTTCCACACTCACCGACACTGTTTGCCCCAACGTCCCTTCTCAAGCCACAAAACATGACGGCAGACATTGAGTTTTCCTTATTAGTGTACCATCCAAAGAAAAGGCAGAAAGAGACAAACAGAAGCGATAAGAGGACAGAGAAAAGAAGAGACAGAGGGAGAGATGTGGACTGCCGCGCGCTCAGGGAACACAGAGGCGATGATAAGAGATGACTGGCGCTTACGTTACGACCACTCAAGCCCCAAGAGGGAGGGGGTGGGGGAGAGAGAGGTACACAATGTGAAGGGTGGAAGAGAGAGAGAGAGTAGGATGAGCTTAGGGAAAAAAAGTGAGCGAGTATTAAGGCGCAAAAAAAGGAGAGGGAGATTTTGAGAGTCTGTGTGGGAGAGTGAGCAACAAAGAGATAAAATAAGGTGAGAAGGAAAGAGAGTGAAAAACAATTCATTCTATTATGGAAATGCCAGGAGAGAGTACGAGTTCAGTGACTCTGACTATTCATCCATTTAGAGTTCTTTCTCTGAGTTAGCTTGGTTCCTATAATTGCCTAATTTTATAGACCGTGTCATATTTTCGACACAGTTTAGGGCAGTAATACATTGTTTAGTAACACATTTAAGATTAGTTATGGTTATTCTGAGGCACTCAAAAAGACCTTTGTGAACCTGTAAAAAAGCTCTAAGTGATCAGGCAATAATTTAGGAGTGGGGTACTGGTGCAAGGATACAAGCTATTTGTTCTTTGATCATTTGTTACTGGTCTACAGCTTGTCTCAGTCATCCTTCAGGTCTTTGACAGGTTACATTCCGCCAAAGAAGAATCAGACACCCGGAGAGCCATTTTGATATCCATGATGCCGGCACGACTTTATATTTGTAATTATTTTTGAAACACAACTACTAGAAAATTTAATTTTACTAATGAAGTGTTTGAAATTATATTGCCTCCCAAAAGGAAGGGAAGCTTCCCCAGCCTTTAAATAGCACCCCTATCAACTTACATATCTAAATGTTAATGCCTGGGGTGCTTCTCAGCAAATGAAGTTAGCTGGGTAATTCTTCCAACAGAAGAATTAAGAATTAAGTATCTTGGGGTCTTGCTCACAAGTGATGGGAAAAGGGAGCGGGAGATCGAGAGATGCAATGATGCGCACGCTGCACCTATGGTCACGAGCTGTGGGAAGTGACCCAAAGAACGAGACTGCGGATATGAGCGGCGGAAATGAGCTTCCTCCGAAGGGTGACTGGCCTCTCCCTTAGAGATAGGGTGAGGCATGTGGGAGGAGTAGAGTCACTGGTGCTCCACATCGAAAGGAGCCAGTTGAGGTGGTTCAGGCATTTGATAAAGATGCCTCCTGGGTGAGGTGATCTGGGCATATCCCACCAATAGGAGGCCCCGGGGCAGACCCAGGACATGCTGGAGAGATTGTATCTCTTGGCTGGCCTGGGAACTCCTCCGTGTTCCCCCGGATAAGCTGGAGTAGGTGGCTGGGGAGAGGGAGGTCTGGGTTTCTCTGCTTAGGCTGCTGCCCCTGCGACTGGGCCGCGTATCAAGATGGATGGATTCTTCTAAAAGCCTATCATGCATTCTTAACTTACTTTTTTTCTGAGTGAGTTTTACCACACATGATCTTCCCGCAGAAGAAAGAAAATAATGTCAACTAATGTCAACTGATTTTAAAGGCATTAATAAAGCTAAATCCAATTATTTTGTTATTTTATCTACAATGTCATGTTAAGGAGAGACTGTTGTATCGTGGATATTTGTTTTTGTGGACATAGATATAAAAACATATGTGGATGTAACAAAGCCAGGTAAAGAGAAAGAACATAGGGATATGCTTCTAATGAAAAGTACTGAGTATAACACAGCAAACAAAGTAACATGCTACTAGTCGCATTACATTTTTCTGTAACTCACAATTGTAGTGCTGTACTTTGTAATCTCATTACAGTTACCTATCAGACAACCAATGCTGTTAATTGTGTTACAAAGGTTCTTCAATTATCCACTGAGACGGAAAACAATCAATTAAGGGTGTGTTTTTTCCCCTGAACTACAATCAGATGACTTCTGTTCCTCTCGAGGTAGAATGAAAGTAACAAAGTAATCTACAATGTTTAGGACTGGAGACATTAATAATACTTTCATTTTTATTGCATGAAAGGAGAGCTGGCAGATGGTAGACAGCATGAGGCCAAAAAGAACTATCCTCCACCCTACGACTCAACCTCTGCCAAACAGCCAAAGCTTGATTTTCAACAGGTACCAAAAGCAGTGATATGCAGTGAGACATGTAGCACTGAACCCTTCATTTCTAACTACAACATGCTAATATTTGAAGAATTTAAGAGACATCTTGTGTTTTTCCTCACCAAGAAAGAGCATTGACTCAGTGTGTGGGACTACGCCCTAAGCTTTATATTTTTAACTGGTAAATATGTGGTATTGCATATATCACCTCAAACAGGGATGACAACAAGCAGTGTGTAGTGTTAATATTCAAGAAAGTGTGGACTAAAAGTCAGAGTTACATACAGGGAGGTAAATATTTTTGAGAGCAGTGAGTTTGTGTGGAGGTATAAAAGAAGTGAGCAGTGATTAGAGTGAAACAGCAAGAAAGGACTCCTTCCAGACATCCCACTTCTCCTTCCTCTCTTTTAATAATAATAATAATAATGGATTGGATTTATATAGCGCTTTTCTAGGCACCCAAAGCGCTTTACAATACCACTATTCATTCACTCTCACATTCATACACTGGTGGAGGCAAGCTACAGTTGTAGCCACAGCTGCCCTGGGGCAGACTGACAGAAGCGAGGCTGCCATATCGCGCCATCGGCCCCTCTGGCCATCACCAGTAGGCAATTAGGGTAAAGTGTCTTGCCCAAGGACACAACGACCAGGACAGAGAGCCCAGGGATCGAACCGGCGACCTTCCGGTTACAGATGCGATTCCCAACCCCCTGAGCCACACTCATATTTTTGTGATACTTCCAAAAAGTCAAAACCCTCAACAAGATTAACTTGCTATATAACTCAAGTTATAAACTATAGAAAATCTAACTGAGAAAAACATGTCCAAAATTTGTTGTTTATGATTACGTGTTAGTTACTGCATTCACGTTAGGTTCAGTTTGTAGAAAGACTGGCACAAAACAATTAGAAAAAAAATGTGCAGATATGTTAAATTTAAACATTTCCTCAGGCTTTTTCTAAGCTTCTGAGTTAATGAAAAGCAAAACTTTATGAAATAGAAATACGAGTGCTTAGGCAAAGAAAAAGAAAATATAATCAAGCTAAATAATCGTGAATAAATAATAAATGAAATATAAAGGGTCCCATATCAATTTATTGTTACCTCGTATGTACGTTCCCCCCCCCCTGCATACTTACACTTTATTTTTTCTCTGTTATAGTCCCTTTTCTCAGATCATTTATCTCTCTCCTTTTTTTCTTCCAATCTTCTCATTTTCCTTCTCTTACTTTCTCCAGCTCTCCAGCTATGTGCCTGAGGGTTATTTTGTTTTCCTGCTGTCTACAGTCATCAAAGCAATGCAGAGAAACACACACACATACAGTAAATACAAGCATATTTGGCATGGTTTTACATACATGCATTCACAAATGCTCTGAATGCACAAAAAACATGGACGAATCTATTTGGTGGCTGGGTGAGGGGGGTAGACACTAATAACCGTAGTTATTGCTCTCTCTCTCTCTCTCTCTCCCTCATGGCTAGTTAGTTGTGAACGTTGCACGCCCTGAACAGCGTGACCTAGATTCATCCAAAACAGCTCAACCACACATCTTTACATCAGCAGAGGTTCTGAGTCACATTGCTCAGTCTAGTCTAGCTACAAATCACTCAGCACTCGATGCCAGCAAGACACACAAATGTGCACATTTTGTTCCTAGAACAGTTAACCTGGTGGATTATATAACATGCTAACTTCACCATATATACTTTGAGCTTGCTGCTTTGACATCTCCATCAATGTTGGAACAATACAGAGCTGTTCCAGTTTGGTTCCAAGACCATAAACTGAAATTGCATGGCTTCTTCTGGTTCTAAGTTTTAGCAACAAATTTCCAAATCTGTCACACTAAGAAGCGCACAGGATCCTACAATGTGTAGAGCTTTCAGCATCTCAAGGCAGCTTTCATCTTGCGACTGTGGAGCTTCTTAACTTTTAACTACCTCAGAAAACATCGCCATCTATATATGGCAGATTAGTCTTTCCCTGAGTTTTTGCACTCTGTCGTCTCCAGAGACGAAGTGCTGCATAGAGCCCCAGTCAAACCTTGCCAACCCTGCTTTTGGTTACCACTGACACTGCAGTTCTTCTAAACTGCACTGTTCCTCCTCAATATAGAAAAATAAAATAAACAAAAAACACTGGGCTCGAACGCCTGCCTTGTTCTGCTCGTCATCTACTCCAGTGTTGCCCACCAGTGGTTTCAGCCCTTTTACTCATTCTTAAGTAATTGCATACACTTTCAAGTAACAATCTGATCTTTAGCTCTACATTTATAGAAACTGCATTTGTACTTCTGAAGCTTCATCCACGCACACTACATTTCTAGAAACATGGCTTGAGATTAACCCTCTAATCTTAACTGTAAGATTTTGAAGTCAACTAGTCTGTAATACTGTGCTTGTCACAACACCCAAGACTGAATGTTAAGACTTGCTTTCCAATCCATTTCATTTTGATGAGCCATTACGTCGTGTGTTTTCTATGTAAAAATGTTTGTGCCGAAAGTCAGAAGTAGAAACTTTGGTGTATTCTGTAACAGATAAGCAAGTCCCATCTTTTTTTCTGTTTGTTTGAAGAAACTCATAAAACCATACCATGAAGTATGGTTGCACACAAGCTGTCAGACAAGGTTGAAGTCACAGGGATAACATGATTGTGTTCTTTTTTTCAGAGTAGCTGTTTAGTTGAGCAAGTGCTGTGAGGCTCTAAAAGTTTTGAAACTGGTATGAGTCACTGTTTTCAAGATTACTTTTGGCACTTTTACAATTATTAGAGAACTCAGAGACTGGATTGACATAAAATAAAAGTCCTGGAGTATAACTGAACTCAGAGCCTCGTACAAACACACATACGTAAATTAACACACACTGCTCTGCTGACAGGGCACCATAAAGTGTATCAGCTGTCACAAAAAAGAAAAAGTCATTGAGAGTGTTGTTGCGACAGAAAACCACAATACTGTGTGCCAAGAAACATTAACTTGTGTAGTTACTTGTGCCATATTTATGCTAAATTTACATGTTTGTTTACCCCAGAATGAAGTCAATCTACATGAGAAAAGCAAACAGGTAAGTAAACTGCTGTCAGCCAACAAGCAGTCATATTAATGTAATTTCATATATATAAATATAAAATCATAAATGAGTCACGCAGGAGTTTTGATGCAAACAACGTAATACACCAGGAGTGCATGATGTTTGCTTGCAGCTGTCTTGTAGTCAGTCAGCTTTTATTGGCCTAACCGGTTTAAGCATTCTTTAACCTCTGGGTGGTCTTGGGTCGATTTGTGCCATTTTTCATTGTTCGTATACACGCCATTTGCACTGTGTTGAACGGAATATAGCCAACTTTCCCCAAAAAAAAGTCTGGTTACATATATTTCAAAATTCCAGTCTGACTCCCTTAAATTAGCTTCAGTGGCTGAGCTACAGATAAACTTACACTATTGGTCCTAGTGGTCGATTTGTGCCCCATTGAAACCCATTATAAACGCTATTTCCCATTCCACGGTCATTACAACCAAATAATGGGCCATCTTCCGAATGTTGGTGGTACTCGGGAGTCCGGGCCTTGGAATTGTATCTTTTGGGAAATATTTGATTTCTTTGTTTTTTGGGGCTAAAAAAACAGTGCGGCCATGTGACGAAACTGGGATATAAAGGGTTAAAATCCGCGAAATGTAATTAAAACTTGATATGAATATTTCAAGGAGAAGTAGGTCTAAAAGATTGGCTAATTTAAAGTGGAAAAAAATATTAATATATAGATATTTTATGGCACTTTTCATGGCGTGGTCGATTTGTGGCTCTAAGCCCAATAGTGTATGCATTTTTCTAGGACCCCCCAGAGGTTAACTGCCATGCTATCATTGTTGAGAGCAAAAATCACATTGATTTTTTAAAATGTGAAGTTTGATAAAGATTTACCTTTTTAAACTCCTTCAAAAATGTCTCCATTTGTAAACAGGTTATAGTAAATTCTTAGCCAAGACAGCTACTGGTTCTTCAGGAATGCCAATGACTAACAGATAGATTCCAGACTAATGCAACTAAATCATACTAAACTAAGTTGCCACGTACTGTGCTTAAACAAAACTGTGTGTACTCCCCTGCTGACCTGAACCCATGCTGCATTCAATGAACGCATCAGTTTGTCTCAGCACCTAAAGTCTTTCTGTCTTGCTCTCTTTCTCTTTCATGGACATGTGCTTTTTTAAAAGCACTCGTAATCAGTATGAATTTCATGATTGTTTGTATTTTACCGCCTAATTGGAGAAGTGATGACACACAGTCCTTTCACGTATTTGTTAATTGCTTAACAAAGCCATTTTTACAGATCTACCTGCCACTGAGGAAGCATTGAAGATCTGTGTTGGGACACACACAGCGATCACACTACGTGATCTGTGTCCGAGTCCAGCTGTATTGCAGCATGCAGCAATCATACTAGTTGAACAAATTGCACTCTTGGGGCGAACACGCTTGGGCATCATAGCCTGAGGGTGTGACATTACGCTGTGATGGCTAGGCAGACACTTAAAAACCATGAGATAACATCATACACACCACAAATCATGTTTTCCTGCCCATATATAACACAAGCAGGCTAAGTTACTAAATAGCTACACCCTAGAGGAAGGTTTCCAAAAGGTCTGACCTAAATCTAAGCAAATATGGACAAAAGTAAAACACATTAAAAAAAATAAATACATAAAAAAAATGTGCATCAATTTGTGATGTATAGCACAATATGTTAGTTAGTTTCCCATGCATGAATGAATCCCACCAGGGCATCCCTGTAAGGGCTTTCCTCAAAATTTCCTCCAAAAATTAAAAAAAAAAGGGAAGATGAACATACACACTATAGTAAAGAGAGAGAGAGGTGGAGATGGAAGGAGGAAAAATTGTCAAGAATATGACTCATGTAATCTTGCTCCTCCAGACACACACAATCCACATACTCTTGAGAGCACATTTTATGTTGCACATGGTCAGAGTTTTTCCTCAGCTTGCGTTGCACTCGCTCTCCTCTCCTGGTCTGCTTTTCCCTCCTTCTCTCTCTCACTCTCAATCTGTGGGTTTCAAGTGCAAATGAATCCACACAGGATTATGCATAAGTACTTTGAAGTGTCAAATGATGGCCTCCTGTGGCTCAGTGCAGGAAACATGCAAACTGACAGACACAAGTAACATGCAATCTCACACCCATGTGTGTGCCTGTACATGCATGTACTTTTGTACATGGAATGGTCACTTCATATCCACTCATTCACACATACAGTAATAGTATTTGGTTAAGAAAACACATTTATATCTGGATCTAAAGGAAGACAGAGCATGGAAACATAAACATATATACAATTGTCAGCTATCTCACCTGCATTCTTGGACAGGAGTACCACATGCTAGTTAATAATTTGAGTTTACGGAAATGGTAGACTCAAATAACTAAGGTTAACTACTTTTGCCAGCATGCCCGTTTGCTTGTGTAATAGAGATGGTCAAGTGTGAAAAGTTCCTGGTTGAAAACCTGTTTATTCTATTAAGGTATTTGTTGTCCTAGCAGCTTGTTGCTTGTTGCTATGAAGAACAAATATATGTTGCCACAAAAACAAGGGCAGGTAATTGAACATACACCCACCTCAACTTCTAATTTGACCAAAAGTTAGACTACACGTTAAAGTAATTCCATTTATGCTGGAGAGCATGTTGCTTAATGTTACGTTGGGTTTTTTTTTTTTTGTTGTTTTGTTTTGTTTATTTCATAACACAATTTAAAGCTCAGCAATTTGATTTGTTCTGCTGAAATGTACTTTGGGAATCTTAATTTCGATATCTAAGGTTTTTTACCATGGTTCTTGGTAAAGGAATAGTTTTTAGTGGTGTAGTGCAAGCTCAAAGAATAACCTTCAGGATGCATTGTAAGTTTTGTTATTTTCTCTTTTTAATGTAGTTTCAAGATAATGTTGTTTTTTGTGTTTGCTATGAGCATCAAATGTATCTGTCTGCTTAACATTTGCTCTCATTTGAAGCCCTGTACCTCCATTTCACTCTCTTTAATTCCAGTTTTCTTTCTCTCTGAGTCTATATCTCCCCCTGCTGTGCATCTCAATTCTATCACTCTAATAGCTCCCTACGCTGCAGGACACAAATGAGGACAGATGGAGACTAAAAATCTGTCTAAGAGCAACACTAGAGATGGAAAATGAGGAAAATAGGAACACAGAAGATTAATACAGGCGTAGAGAAAGCTCTCTTTCAATCCAACTTTGTCCAGCTATTGGTAGGATTTCTTGATTAGCCACTTCTTCTATCAGACATGTCGCCCAGGGATCTATACATCAATGATGGTTCCTCTTCTTGCTCTTCTTCTTTCTCAGGTGTCTGCTGCCTAAGGTATTCATTAAACACGTGATCAGTTATGCTTATCTTCATGATGGACTCATGGATCTATGTTCTTCTGGATAGTGGTTCTGACAGTCACTAGTACTCAGCCTCCCTCCTTCCGCTTAGCGTACAGTCTCATGGTGCCTAGATATTGTCTTTTCCATTCTGCTGGTGGTTGCAACCTTTCTAGTGGGTCTTCATGGTTTTCCATTGCCTGTAGGATTCCCACGTAGCTGTCATCGAAGTCTGCAACGTTGCCTTCTAGTAGTCCAATACCCCCAATCCTGACTACCTTCCCTCTCTTCGTTACCATCCGACTATACTTTACTAGTTTGAATGACATTCTAACGTCACTGTTGTAGATCCTAGTGGTGTGAATCAGTGAATCAATGTCTCATTCACTCCTGGCATACAGCTTGATGTCATCCATGTATAGTAGTTGGCTGATGATTGCTCCATTTCATAGTCAGTATCCATAGCCAGTTAATGATCTGACTGAGGGGATTCAGGTCTATGTAGAACAGCAGTGGGGACAGAGCATCTCCTTGGTAAATCCCCCAATTGATGAGGACTTTTGTAACTGGCTTAAAGGTGGTTCACCACATTCCCATTGACTTCCTGGTCAAGGCTCTTAGGGTCCTGTTGATCTTGTACAGTTCTAGGCATTCCATGATCCATGTGTGTTGCATTGAGTTGTAGGCTTTCTTGTAGTCAGTCCAGGTGGTGTACAGGTTGGTCAGTCTGGTCTTACAGTCTCAAGCAACTGTTCTATCTACCAGTAGTTGATGTCCAGTGTTTCTTCCCATTCCTTTCTGCGTCCCCACTTATGTATTGAACAATGTACCTGTTCATCTTAGCTGCTATGATTCCTGACAGGCAGGTTATTGGTCAGTAGTTTGACGGGACCAGTCCCTTCTGGGGATCCTTGGTGATCTGGACTGTCCGGCCTTCAGTTAGCCATTTTGGGTGTGTCTCATCCATTAGCAACTGGTTCACCAGCTGGAAACCTGCAGTCAGCTGAGACCGAAGAAGTCACTTAGATGAGTGACAAAAACGTTTCTCCCACTGAAAACGCTGCATCCAGATAAACAGAATCAACCTTTTGGGATTTACTTACCTGGATGAGTGAGCATGCATCACGAAATTTATCGAGAAATTAGTTTGATTAGATTTAAAAAATTCTCTACACAAATTCTTTGCTTCCATGTATAATGCACGTCTCACCTGGATTTGCGAGTAAAAACAGACCTGCAACACAAACGTATTTCCAAGCGGCCTATGAATAAAAATTAAAAAAAAAAATAAAATAAGCCCATGTAGCTACCAGTTTTAAACAAAAGTATTGATAACACAATGGCAACAGTGATGATGATGCTGGCAGAGTTAAACAGATGGGAAGAAAAGCTAACTTTTTAGCTCCTCCATCCACTGCTGTTTCTTTTACACAGCAAAAAATCAGCAGTAAGCCTCCAGAAGTTGTATTAAAATATGCAGATAACGTGTTAACCTAGGCTGTTACCAAGTTTAAATTATACTGCTTACTGAAGGCTTTCAGATTAAAAGTGAGATGATATAAGCTATTTTATGAATTAAGGTACATTTATATTTAAAAATATAAAAATTAAAGCTTTTCTCACAAGCCAGTAAAAATGTACATGGACCATTAAACTAACCTGAGGGTTGTTAAGTTGGACACTGCATTATTATTAATATTAATTAATGACTGCACCATCATAACATCTGTTTTTAGCAACACAATACTGAAAGAGCATATGGGAGAAGGATGCAACCCATAACGGCAATGCTCAGTGGCTAGTCTGAGGGCAGACCACAGCGACCTCCCCGAACAGGGTCCAGTAACCATCACAGTGACAGATATTCAAGAAAGGGTCTCCAGTATAAAGAGTTGGACAGCACCAGGCCCTGACATGTTTCATGCTGAAGAAGCTGACTGCACTCCACGAGTGCCTGGCAGCACAAATGAACCAGCTGCTAGTTGACGAGAGACACCCGGAATGGCTAACCGAAGGCCGGACAGTCCTGATCCTCAAGGACCCCCAGAAGGGACCGGTCCCCTCCAACTACCGACCAATAACCTGCCTCAGCACCACGTGGAAGCTCCTGTCAGGTATCATAGCGGTTAAGATGAACAAACACATGGGTCAACACATGAGCGGGAACAGAAAGGGATGGGCAAGAATACCAGAGGTGCAAAACACCAGCTACTGGCAGACCAAGCAGTCAGCCGAGACTGCAGGACCAGACTGACCAACCTGTGCACTGCCTGGATTGATTACAAGAAGGCCTATGACTCAATGCCCCACACCTGGATCCTGGAATGCCTAGAACTATATAAGATCAACAGGACCCTGAGAGCCTTCATCAGGAACTCAATGGGGATGTGGCGGAGTCGGATGATAACAAAGAGAGGGAAGGTAGTCAGAACGTAGGGGATCAAACTACCAGAAGGCAACATTTCAGACATAGAGGACAGTTACAAGCTGGGGTAATAGGCTGGCCAAAGGAGGAGATAGAAGCCACTGACATCAAGACAAGAAAGCTCCTTACCATGCATGGAGGGTTTCACCCCAAGTCCAGCACCCTGAGGCTGTACGCTAAGCGGAAGGAAGGGGGCCTGGTGAGTGTCAGCACCACAGTCCAGGATGAGACAAGCAACATCCACGAATATATCACAAAGATGGCCCCAACTGACAGCGTGCTCAGGCAGCAGAAACCCAAGAAAGTGGAGGAAGGCGAGGAACCGTCATGGAAGGACAGGCCCCTGCACGGTATGTACCACCTGCAGATAGAGGAGGTGGCTGATATCCAGAAATCCTGCCAGTGGTGGGACAAAGCTCGACTGAAAGACAGCACGGAAGCATTAATCATGGCAGCACAGGAACAAGCACTAAGCACAAGATCCATTGAGGCTGGGGTCTATCACACCAGGCAAGACCCCAGGTGCAGGCTGTGTAAAGATGCTCCAGAGACAATCCAGCACATAACAGCAGGGTGTAAGATGCTAGCAGGCAAGGCATACATGGAACGCCCTAACCAAGTGGCCGGCATAGTGTACAGGAACATCTGTGCTGAGTATAACCTGGAAGTCCCGAGGTCAAAATGGGAGATGCCCCCAAGGGTGGTGGAGAATGACCGAGCTAAGGTCCTGTGGGACTTCCAGATACAGACGGACAAAATGGTGGTGGCTAACCAACCAGAGATAGTGGTGTTAGACAAACAGAAGAAGACGGCCATAGTGATCGATGTAGCGGTTCCGAATGACAGCAACATCAGGAAGAAGGAACACGAGAAGCTGGAGAAAGACCAAGGGCTCAGAGAAGAGCTCGAGAAGATGTGGAGGGTGTAGGTGAATCAGAGCACTAGGTGCAGTGACTCCTAAGCTAGGCGAGTGGCTCCAGCAGATCCCGGGAACAACAGCAGAGATCTCTGTCCAGAAGAGCGCAGTCCTGGGAACAGCTAAGATACTGCGCAGGACCCTCAAGCTCCCAGGCCTCTGGTAGAGGACCCAACCTTGAAGAATTGACCACCCACAGGGGCGAGTGGGGAATTTTTTTTTTCATATATAATTCGTTTTTCCATTTTCACAAATAGTACATAATTACATAACATAATAAAGTGTACAGTTCGGGGCCATAAAAAAACCCCCCAAAAAACCAACAAACCTCCCCCCCTACCCCCACAAAGCAATAAACAAACAACCCAAAAACAAAGCAAAAACAAAAACAAGCAAACAGACTGAGAACTAAGCACAAAACAAAACAGCAGTTCAGATCAATCTAAAAAATAAATAAAGAATACAGTACAGTACAATACTTACCTCCTATTAATGTAAGAAAGCTTTCCAAGAAGACAAAAAGATCATTTTTTATGCTTTAGTTTAGATTGCGTATATATCTTATTTTATTTGACTTTGACCTTTGACTGTACTAGATATTATTTATATATTTTTTGTGTTTAAGAAATTGTTTTCTTTAAAAATGTAATTTCAATATGGGACGTACATACAATCAGGGGGTTTAGTTTTACGGATTTTGTATGAAACAGCCAGAGGCAGACCCGGTTGATGCTGTCCCTCAACCTCCAAGATTCAGACCAAAAAGAACTTCCAATGTTCAATCTCCACTCATTGCTGAACAATAATCAGGTGAAATCTTCTTAAACTTATTAGACAACGTCCTAAAACGCTTTTTGCACAAATACAAATGCCCAGTGTCTTCTGGACATTCCAGTAACCAGTAGCTTTATATTCATAAAGAATTGGTTATCAGCAGGCAGCAGAAACACAAGACTCACCAGGTCTTCCAAGAGGAACTCACACACCTCCTAGGTGTTCATTTTGTGCTAGGCCTGAGTCCATAAGTCAAGGACATTTTCCAGGAGATGTGAGAAATAGGCAGAGAGCAAGCATGGGAGGAAGCAGTACACTGTCTGCGAGAGAAGCACTCCTTGAAAGTGCCAGTAGTGCAATGTAGGCCTCTGCCTACAACTTGAAAGGAACTGCTTTCTGGTGTACCATTAGGGGCCGAAAACGCCTGGTCTTACTCAGAAAAAGAGACCCCCAAAGCAATTTATAGGGACATAGTTTGTCACTTAACTCATTGTTGTTAAGTGTTTTATAGTTCAAACTTAAAATTGTAATTCTAAAGCTTTTTTTAATGTAGATTTTGAATGCCTTATTTATTAAAAACCTGTCAAATTTAAATTTTGTTTGTTGTATTTTTCTGTTAATAATCCCCAATTACACACTCATAGTACAGAAAGTATAGTATACCAGATGTTGAAAGAAGTAGTAGTCCTGAAAAAAGGGGCAAAAGTGCATACTCGCAGCATATTTTTTGACACTTCTACAGCTAAAACAACAAAATAATTCCAGGGGTTAAAGGGTTAAACTTAAAAACACTGCAGTTTTAAATTAAGAAACCAATGAGCAGTTCATTTTGAAAGACCTGTGTTTTTTTTTTCTCTGGTGAATATTTATCATTGCTCATTAACAAGACAAAAGTATTTTCTTTAATCCGATTACTCAATTAATAATAATTGAGTAATTGATAGATTGCTCAATGACTAAAATAATCAATAGCTGCAGCTCGAATATATTTCTAAATATATATGCTATCCCCTAATTGGACTATTTGAATGAAGAATGGGAAACCCTTAAAACTGCATCTGCATTCACCACACATATGCATTGTTGTCCTCCAGCAGTGAGAGAGAGGTGGGAAAACAAGTCGTATCATAGTCTGAACTATAAACGAGCTGAAGGGGACAATAGTGATTCAGTACAGTGAGTTCACTTTAGCAGTCCATTAATAAAGATATTTTTCCTTCAGGTACTGAATAGCGCACTAAGTGGTAATCACTTTAAATTAGGCAACTGGATTTTCAACAAATTTCATTACACTCACAGGCTCAAATTAATCAAAAGAATCAGCTATTACAGCTTGTGACATAAGTGACAGTAAGTGACAGTAAATCAAGAAAATAGTGAAAATTGAGATAGAGATAAAAATGAGACAGAGAGATAGAAGAGAGGAGGAGAGTGCAAATCAGCAGATTTCTGGCATCGCAGCCTAGGAGTCAGGCGAGTCTGAAATGCAAATGAACCCCAAATCTGTTTTCTGCTCTTCCTCTATGGAATCACAGCTTTCTAGCATGCCAGCTTCCCTACCTGTCAGTCCTCTCATAATTCACTCTTCATTCCTCCCTCTGCTCATCCTTTTTTATTGTGCCCCTTTTCCTCTCTCTCCGTTTGCAGTGCTCATGTTTCCAATTTAGGTTAAACCCAGAAGTAGAAATGTTTTTTCTAGGTGGATATTTTATGTAGAGAGCAATAATAACTTAAAGAAAGTTGTGTTTTAAATTAATCAGAAGTTTCTTTAAGTCTATTTTTCCACTAATGCTAGATGGCATATTTATTATCTCGGTATTATATTTGTATAGTATTCATATATTACTATTCTAAACTGCTCAAAATAACTCGAGGAACACTTACATAACACATGCAATCTTAATGAATGAAACATTCATGATGAAAATCTTAACTCCATTACACAATTTGTTCAGTGTAAAATCTCGTGAATATAGCAAAGGTCAGTGGAAACCAAGATCATTAGCAGTCAACCACATTCTTTTCTACTGTCCAGATACTCAACTCCCAAGATCTTTCAGCATTTGTGTTTTATGCCTTCCAATCATTGTGGAAAAATGACAGGAATGCATCATTGGAAAACATATATAGTGACTATGGAAAAAAATAGAAATGTTGCTTGTTGACTTGCATGGAAGAAATAGTCACATTAGTCATATAATAGTCATCTAGTCCTGTATTACGTAAAGGACTCTACAAGGGCGAGCCCAAATAGCAGATGAAAGCTTTTTTTTATTTGTTTAAACAACCAAAACATGTTCCCATTCAACTTCTATGAAAATCACTGTCTTCTTGCAAAAAAATGACAGATGAAAAAAAAAACATAATATGTAATCTAATATATATGAAGGCAACACTAATTACATAAAATGTATATATTGATATGAGCTTACTCTACAAATCTACCTATGAAGTTTTTTTTTCATCCTCCAAGGTCTCCAAGGTAAACTTGGTGTTAACCGTTGATGTTAGCATGAGCGACATCTCTAAATATGTTCAAAACATCAACTGTCTTACTCATGAACAGTAATAAAAATGCCCCTGTCATTCATTCTCTCTTTTTCTACGTTCTTTTGAAATATTTCTGCCCATGGTCTCTTGCAACCACGCCTTGAAATAATGAGGCCATAGTATCAAAAGTGTGAAACCTCTGTCTTTGTTTCTCTTTGTCTCCCTCTTGCTGTCTCTTCCTCGTTTTTGCTTTGTTTGTAGGCTGTACATTTTTTTTTATTATTCTGTGGTGTTATTGTTGTCACTGGCAGCCAACTCAGGGAGCTGAGAAAGGCCAAACAACGGTTTTGAAAAGGTTTCTGAAAGTGCTTCTTGAAAACGTCAGCCCAGGCCCTTATCTGCCTTATACCACCAAACAACACTGGCACTTGTCAGTGCTTCATTCTTCACCCTAACATGCAACACAACCTGCCAGTGGTACCTTTCATTTCTGTCTTATTTTGTTTTCCTTCCCTCTTTCTTGCTCTTACATCTTGCTCATGTTCTCCAGACTACCCCCCCCCCCACACACACACACCCACCTCCCCTCCCTTGGGTATTTAGACCCTTTTTTGGCGTCACCCATTCTCTTCTATTTTACCCTCTATTCTATTGTCTTGGACCGTTATTTCTGTTTTTCTGTTCTTTATTTATCGCCTTTATTTCCTTTTTTGTTTCTCCCATCTCTCTTTTCTGGCCTCAGTTTTATTACCTTAATGTTTGCCATGTATCATACTTTACTTTTTTTTTCTTAGCACTTGTGTCCTGGTATCATGCACAAAACAGGCAAAACTACTGATATTAAAAAATAGAATAGAATAGAATAGAATAGAATAACCCTGTGTTGTCATTGTACACGTACAACAAAATTGTGGAATTATGTATACATCAGAAATAGATACAGCTTTGTTTGTTTGTCCCTGAAGTGCAACCTGAAACTACTTCTCATCAAGTCTGCCAAGATTTGGGAACTGACAGTCCTTACACAGCTTGTTCCTGACAGATAGGTGGCATTTTGAAGTGGGGAAGCCATAGGATCCCTTAGTCAACTCTACTAATCATCAATAAAACATATTTTGGTGCGGGGAAAAAGAGTGAGAGTTCAGTAACCGTTAGACGTGTATTGTGTGCGTGGCTAAAATGAAAACAGGCTAATCTAACAGTTTATTTCAGTCCTAATTGTAACCAGAGTGAAATTAAGATGTCCACAGTCAGTGTCTTTCGCACATATTCTAACTTATGCTGGGGTTTAAAAGATTGACTTTAGTAATCAGACCATGTTTGTTTTCCTTTCTGTAAATATCCACCACCTTTAATGGAATACAAAAGAGAAAAATAAAGAGATCACAGGTTTTGACCTGCAGTGGTCAATGTGAGCAGTTTAGTTTTTAATATAAAATCTTAAGGAGTTTAGAAAAAAACAGCTAGATATCAATCTTCACGGCGCTGATCAGGCATGTGCCTGAGATTGCATTAAACCACATTCAGTGTATATACTTGAACTGAAATTTTTATTCAAATAAATAAAAATCAAATCATATGACAAAAAAAATGCATGGATGTGGATGGATGTCACTGACTATTTATCTTAGATTCAATCTTCCAGTTACACCTGGATGGGATCTCCAGCTCCCACGGCCAGCATGGTGCCACTGTGAGTGCGCTGAACAGCAGGTGAGTGCTCAGTGGAGGGTTCTGTCATTTCAGCTGCTTTTCAACAGACTTTCAACAGTTTCTGAGTATGACATTACTGAGCATATTCAATTTTTAGAATAACAAGACAATTTTAATAATTTCTCTGTCTGTCCTAATGACATGTGATGTGGTATGATGTAACCCTAAGCCTGTATGACACCGTCGTCAAGTCTGCATATGTGAAAGACTTTCAGCTCGTTTTGGAAAAACAAGTAAAAAAGTAATATGAAAATCAGAGGTTATCTGCTGCTTGGATAGTATACATTGGACACATGTTCCTAAATTTTATTTATAACAAAAGCCTATTAAAAGTTTCACTTGTTTATCAGTTTTACTTAATGCCTTTTAGTTTATAAGCATTTGCTGCAGAGATAAGTTTGAGGGTCAGAGAAGCCTAATTGTGACAAGAATGTGCTCTTTTTGCAGTCTCACAAATACATCTTTTATATATGTTTTCTGTGCTTGCTATAGTGGAATATCATTTTGCACTAAACATCACTCATTGCTCCCTTTCACTCTCTACTTATCACCTTGTTCTGCATCTCTCCACGGTCTCTGTACCACTCTCTTAATCTTTTCTCATTGCACCAACGCCCTTCTTCCTCGACATCATAACCTTTTTTTCCACCCATCTCCCTGGCTCCCACATCTATGTCTGTCCCTTTCTAACTTTGCTCTTTGGATGCTTTACTTACATGATGAATTATCACTTGTCACTTTCCCGCCTCATTTCCATTTCATTCCCTTCTGTGTCTCCCACGTTCTTCTACAATCATTCCTTAATCTCACTCTCTTTTCTCACCTTATACCCTTTTTCCTCTGTCCTAGACTCAACAGAAAATTGATTGCTTGTTCTAATACCCACATAAATCTACCAACCACAGGTTGTGGCCACACAACTCGTTTTGTAGGATGTCATACTGTCTGGATTATATTTGTGGCAACATTTTTCTACTGTAAGAAGTGACTCATTTCAGTGAGACAGCGGAGGTGGGGTTTACATCCTGAGCCCTATGTGTGACTAATGACCTATTTAGTTCGAAGGACTCGCTCTTGCTGTCTTTTATTGTGTCTTCCTTGTACCTTTCTGGGGTGTTTTATGTCTCATTTCTCTTTTTATTGCTACACAGTCTCTTTTTGTGGCGTCTTCGATCGTTTCCATTTCTGCACTTGCCTTTTTCTCACCGTCTCCATTTTTTGCTGCACGTTTTCTCATCTTTCCTCTTCGCTCCTTCTCTGTTTCACTTACTGCCAGCTTCTTTCTTCATTTCCATCTTTTCTGCTATCTCACCAAATTCGTCTTTTCCCGACTCATCTCTGCCTCTGTTGCTTCACTCCCATTTCTCCTTCTCTCTTCTTCTCCTCATCTCTCGCTCTCTCATGCTTTTCTCTCCCTGCTGGAGGTATAAATAGGACTCCTAATAAAGTGCTAATTAATCTCCGGTGACAAAATCAAAGAAAGCACATCTGCATTGCTGAGAGGCGCAACGGAGGGAGAGAGGGGGAAAGGAAAGGGGATAGACAGGAAGGAGGGGCGAGGCAGGAGAAAGGAGAGAAAACATGCTAATGAGAAATTAGATGTGGAAAGAATTAGAATACAAGGTGAGAGATCGAGAAACAGATTTAGGCTTTCAAGGTTTGGAACATCTTTTGGGAAGTTATAATTTAATCATGTAAATATAATATACAGCCTTGAGAATTTGAACTTCTGTATTCTTTGAAAAAGGAAAAACCAGCATCTGTGTTTCTATGTGTTTCTCAAATCAGGTTGGTATACTCAACTTTATCCATAATCATTTTTGTTGACTGTTTAAGTGGTAATCAAACTAAATCCCAAACTTTACCCTAAATTTTTTTTGACTGCGGTAAGTCTACATGGTAAATATCAACACGTAGGAGTCAGCAGGATGAAATATATAGAAGCATAACTGCTGACAAAATAAATGATGATAGCATTAGCAGTCAGAGACAGAATGAGGTAATATGTTAGAGCACAGGGGTGCAGTTATTTTAAAAGAGATGCAAATGGTGAGAAGATACTTCCCAGACCAGTCACTGAACAATATGATGGAAGTGACAGAGAACATTCAGAGCCGTCACAAGGATTTTTAAAAGGATGCAAAACGTGCAGCATAATTTGGAGACACATGACTCATCTATCAACTTTCATCAACTTTCATTTAGATTCAGCAAGCTAGCAACTCCGTACGGTCATCAATCAGACAATTCTTGTAACTGTAATTAAAGTTCACATCCTAACTATGTCTAATTATCATATTTCTATTGTCATTTCATTGCCTTAATGCATTCTTGGACTTGGCACAACATATTGTATTACTCATATTATATCAGAGCAATGAAAAAATGTTTATCACTGAGGGATGAAAAACTTCATATCATATACACCTCATGTACAAACATAAAACCCTTCAATGACTTTAACTTTAAAAAATACATCATTGCAGCTATTATATATATATATATATATATATATATATATATATATATATAGTGGGGCAAAAAAGTATTTAGTCAGCCACCGATTGTGCAAGTTCCTCCACTTAAAATGATGACAGAGGTCAGTAATTTGCACCAGAGGTACACTTCAACTGTGAGAGACAGAATGTGAAAAAAAATCCATGAATCCACATGGTAGGATTTGTAAAGAATTTATTCGTAAATTAGGGTGGAAAATAAGTATTTGGTCACCTCAAACAAGGAAAATCTCTGGCTCTCACAGACCTGTAACGTCTTCTGTAAGAAGCTTTTCTGTCCCCCACTCGTTACCTGTATGAATGGCACCTGTTTGAACTCATCATCTGTATAAAAGACACCTGTCCACAGCCTCAAACAGTCAGACTCCAAACTCCGTCATGGCCAAGACCAAAGAGCATTCGAAGGACACCAGGAAAAGTATTGTAGACCTGCACCAGACTGGGAAGAGTGAATCTACAATAGGCAAGTAGCTTGGTGTGAAAAAATCAACTGTGGGAGCAATCATCAGAAAATGGAAGACATACAAGACCACTGATAATCTCCCTCGATCTGGGGCTCCACGCAAGATCTCATCCCGTGGGGTCAAAATGATCATGAGAACGGTGAGCAAAGATCCCAGAACCACGCGGGGGGACCTGGTGAATGACCTGCAGAGAGCTGGGACCAAAGTAACAAAGGTCACCATCAGTAACACACTACAACGGCAGGGAATCAAATCCCGCAGTGCCAGACGTGTTCCGCTGCTGAAGCCAGTGCATGTCCAGGCCCGTCTGAAGTTTGCCAGAGAGCACATGGATGATACAGCAGAGGATTGGGAGAATGTCATGTGGTCAGATGAAACCAAAGTAGAACTTTTTGGTATAAACTCAACTCGTCGTGTTTGGAGGAAGAAGAATACTGAGTTGCATCCCAAGAACACCATACCTACTGTGAAGCATGGGGGTGGAAACATCATGCTATGGGGCTGTTTTTCTGCCAAGGGGACAGGACGACTGATCCGTGTTAAGGACAGAATGAATGGGGCCATGTATCGTGAGATTTTGAGCCAAAACCTCCTTCCATCAGTGAGAACTTTGAAGATGAAACGAGGCTGGGTCTTCCAACATGACAATGATCCAAAACACACCGCCCGGGCAACAAAGGAGTGGCTCCGTAAGAAGCATTTGAAAGTCCTGGAGTGGCCTAGCCAGTCTCCAGACCTCAACCCCATAGAAAATCTGTGGCGGGAGTTGAAAGTCCGTGTTGCTCGGCGACAGCCCCAAAACATCACTGCTCTCGAGAAGATCTGCATGGAGGAATGGGCCAAAATACCAGCTACTGTGTGTGCAAACCTGGTAAAGACCTATAGTAAACGTTTGACCTCTGTTATTGCCAACAAAGGTTATGTTACAAAGTATTGAGTTGTATTTTTATTATTGACCAAATACTTATTTTCCACCCTGATTTACGAATAAATTCTTTACAAATCCTACCATGTGGATTCATGGATTTTTTTTCCACATTCTGTCTCTCACAGTTGAAGTGTACCTCTGGTGCAAATTACTGACCTCTGTCATCATTTTAGGTGGGGGAACTTGCACAATCGGTGGCTGACTAAATACTTTTTTGCCCCACTGTATAATGTCATTGTCATGTGTATTGATATATTAAAGGAAAAAAAAGTGTCAGCCACCACAAACCACCAGGACATGTTCAACAGTGTTCTTGAAAGGATTTGGTCATTTGGTCTATTTCAAGCTTGAAATAGATTAAAAATCTCCAAAACCTGATCGTTTGAGTTGAGATCAGGTGATGCTAAATCATCCTGGAAGAGGCTACTCCTCTCAGTATATCTCAATATATTTCACTATATGATGAAGTTTAACTTTGTATTATCTGTAGTTACCTTTCTTTTTATTGAAACAGACTGTCACAGCAAAATGACATTAAAATAATAAAAACTGTTTTTTCCTGTGAAAAAACAAATAAAACCAATAAAACCTTTAACTAAAACAGTTCACATGACCCAATTTTACATGACCGGGCTTTTGCACAGGCCTGATAAATGTGGAGGCTTAAGTCAGGCTGGGCAAATATAAGAAAAAGACTATATAAAACCTCATTTAAATTTCCAGATCATAAATCAAAAAGGTTGAAACAGATGATCCACTGTGATGACACTAAAGGGACAAAAAGGCAAAAACAAGAAATGGCCTAATATACTCATTTTATTTCTGTTCTTTCTACATATTATAAAAAAAAGTATAATTCCTGTAATTGTTTTGACTAAGGATATAAAAAATGATTATTCTTTATTTGCAAAACAGACTACTTGAGAATAGTAGAGAATTATTGGAGAATATGGCACTTTTATAGATTCAAAAAATGAAGTGGACATATTCTTGAACATTTTTTCTTTCATTATTTAAAAATTTAAGAGTTCTTTAAACACTGTTTCCCATTTCTCTCATATATAAAGAGCAGAAGGTCTTTATAAGTGTGATATATTTCCCTTTGGAACTTGCAGATATACTGTTCAAACTTGGAGAAATGTCAGGCACGCTAGAAGTTCCCAGCCAACAGGCAACTTATCAGCAAAATAACCATGAGCTATCTGAAGAAATGATAATCAATTTTCAAAGCTACAGTTGTCCTTAGTTAGTTAGTCCCCGAAGATCATTGTGTAATGGATGTGATGTGACTTTACAGGCAAATCTGAAGGTACCGATATCTTTGATATCTTTTTTATTCTGTCTATTTGGTCTCTTATCTTATTGGACGATGTTGTGTATATACGTTATGTTCACATATGTGTGCTTGTGTGTGAATGTGTACAGTTTTGTATATGTATGTGCCAACATATTTGCATGTACATTATATGCTATATACTCTTAAATGTCTTACAATTCTTTTTTAAAATGTTTTCTTTCTATTTTAATTCTTTTATTATATTATCCCTCTGTTCAGCACTTTGGCCGACACTTGATGTCTTTTAAATGTGCTATATAAATAAAGATGACTTGACTTGACTACTGGAATTACAAGTCAGCAGTGAGACATTCTGGAGGAAAGAAGAAAAGAAATAACAGACAACCTGTAGCCCCTGCAGCACTACAACGCTGAGCTACATTGTGGACAAACACCAGATTTTGCATCAACAACTAGAGGGTCTTGGTTTTTTGAGAGTGAACAAAGGAACAGTTTTAACTTGGAGCAATATAGAAAGTGCAAGAGAAATAGGTTCCTTGTTTTGGCAGAGATACATCTTGCTAACCCACAACAACACAGAGAAGACGATGATCTGATTTTTTTTTTTAATCCTGCCAGACAGGACAGCTCTGAATGCTCTGTTGTGCCAAACACATCTATAATAATAATAATAATCTGATTTTAATTCAGATCTCTGAGCTACAAACAGGGAAAAAAATATATAAACATTAATGGTTTTATGTGTTTAAACTGTTGTATTATACTTATTGATGTTTTATTTAAGAACATATGTAAGTTAAAGTGTCCTGTAAAAAGCAGATGCTTGAGTCCTTAGAGCATATGTTACAAAGCACACTTTTTCAACAAGATTTTTTTAATGTTTTCTATTAAAAAAAATAAGTAAATAAATAAAAACAAACAAACAAACAAACAAATTATAGCCAATTAGGAACAAAAACATGCAGTGGTACTTTGCTCATATTCTTGCTGTACTATTGTGAAAAAAAGAATATTATGTCAGTTTTTAAACAATGAAAAAGCCTTTGGCAGTGCTTGTAATGAAACACTGTTTCATTAGAATGTAGCTGAATCAAATCTTTAATGGGGGAGACTCTAAAACAGGAGGAGTTGTTTACCAACTAATGAGGCAAGTGAACAATTAAAATTTTATGATACCCTATGTATAAATACTGATTATTGGCCCATTATGTTACTCTAGAAATTCCAGTTAAAGTAACATCCAATTTAAACTTTCAGCAGTGTTCCAGTTTAAATCTTGCATGGGGCACAATATCTTATGTAAGGTTTAGCAGACAGAATTTAATTTTACATGCCTGCCTAGCTTTGAACAATGGCATGCGTCACTGATCTTTATTACAGATTTTTTCCGAACTGTTGGAGAGCATCTATCTAATTTAGTCATAGTGTATCTAACTTCAAAATATTAATATATGTAATCCTAATCTGTTAAATCTGGAGTATTTCATTTACTGTACTCTTTAAACTGTATATATTGTGAGTGTGGAAGGCAGTTTAGACTGAGGAAACCGCTGCAGTAAAATATCAGATTTGTTTGCTACAAGTGTCACAGGCTAAACTCTGTTTTAGTTTAGATCGAAAAATAGGGAATATGATGATTTATATTTAAAACTTCGGTGCAGTAAAGCAACTTCGTCTTTCACTTCCGCTGGGTATTCAGATTGTTATTATTGTCATAATAACCCCAGGGTGAGGTGCAGTGCGCCCTGTCAGACCAATAGGCGGCGTTTTGTCCCCATTTGCTTCCCTTTCCACTGCGTCTTCAGACTTCACTTCAAAGCATTAGATTTCCAAATTCATAAATAAATCAGCAGTAGAGGGAGAAAAAAGAAGGGGAAAAAACTGCATATCCCTCTCCTACCAACACAGACAGAAACGACTGGAGGAGCGTCGCATGCAGACGACTGAACCAACGATAGAAATCCCTGAAAGACGTAATAATATTGCTGCATCGGTGCAAAAACTGAAAAAAGCAGCAGGAGAAAACATCCCAGGAGGCCACTTTAAAACGAACTTTCAGTGCCACGCTGCACGAGGTGACAAATTAAGATCAAAGAAATATTATCCAAGCTTCAAACCCATCAAGTTAAAGTGCCTTGAAACTCAACACTGACTTACAGAATCTTAGAAATACTGCATTACATCGATGAGAGCAAAATAAAAAAATAAAAAAGGCTATAATAAGTATATTATCATATAATCATATCTCAAAACTGATGACTATAGCTATCATAAAGCTCCATCTGTTAGCGAGAAGTGACACGATGAATAAATAACTAACTTTAAATTAATTTTGTTTATATTTTTCTATGATCGATACAAATACAAAAAATACACAGTGAACCATTTACTATCACGAAGATCGAGATACCAAACTGTAAATTTATCGGCATGCTCAACAATTAAAGTCGGGTGACTTATTTGCTCATGTTTGTGGGAGGTGGAGGGTTGTTTTTAGATATGATGTCTAACCAGTAACCCACAAGGCTAAAAGATCGCTCTCTCGGATTTAAAAATATTAATAATGACTGAATTCTATATGTTTCCTGTCTACGATAGCCGATAAAGGAACCACTAACGCCCATATAAAGTGAGAAATATGTGCCCAGTAGGGGAATATTGTGCTACTTGCATCAAGCAGCCTACAAGTCAGAGCAATCAAAATGTGATCGATGGCAACGGACTTGCGACGACAAAGTAGCCCCGGGCGGTCTGGGTTCTTCAAGTTTGCAGAATGCGCAGAAGAGTGAACAAAAAGTCAAGCATTGAAGATTAATGAAATAAATACACATTTCATTTTTTTTTTTACCTTTTTGCAGCAGCCTTCTCTTCAATATAGCCTGAAGAAAAAGCATTTTTCCCCACACCGGTTCCAGACTGGATGGGTAATTCTCTCCTCATGGAAGAGCAGAGGAGGAAGAGGAAGAGGGAGGCAGAACTTCAGTCTGCATGCACTCCCTCCTGCTCGCTCTCTTTTTCTTATCCTCCCCCTCTATCTCAAAGGGACCCCCCTCCCTGTTGACACCAGCTGAACTGTAGGCAGTGCGCGTGTTTTTAAATACTCCGCAGAAGAGAGGGGGGAAATTAAGAAGCCCTATCAATAATCGACTTTAATCAGGAGTGTTCTCACTCTGGTGCTTCTACCCTGGTTCTGTTCTGATAGAGCTCATCCGTGTTTTCCCATGTTCTCCTCCTCGTTTTCTTTATGCACTAATTTAATTACAGCATTCTCTCTATCTTCTTCTCTCCCTCTTTCAGTTTCTTTCCTGATTATGCAAAAAAATCGTAGCTCAAAGCCTTCGGGACTTTTGATGTCCTAGTTTTTTTCTTCTTCTTCTTCTTCTTCTTCTTATTTTTTCCACCCAAAGTGTGTGTCTAGTGGACTTGCATGTATAGCGAGTTTCTCTCTCTCTCTCTGTGTGTGTGTGTGTGTGTGTGTGTGTGTGTGTGTGTGTGTGTGTGTGTGTGTGTGTGTGTGCGTGCGCGCAAGAGAGAGGTGCCATGAAATGTGCGGCCAAAAGATGAAAGCTTCTGCCACTGGAACCCACCACATCATGACTTATTTCTCGGCTCCCCTGTCGTCGGTGATCACAAGTTGGCCAGTGTCGCCTGAAGTGAAATGAAACCGAGGAACACTCTGTCCCTCCATACACAAATCTGCCCTATGTGTCCTTCTATATCATCCTGTTCAGCTTTTCACTTAGAGCAGAACAACATCCTGCGTGGAAACAGTACAGCAGGACCGCAGACAAGTTTTGTGTACACTTGCTGTCAAAATCACACCTGAAAGTGCAAATTTGAGTATTGTGAACAGGTTGTTTAGATGGGGATGAATATATTTTCGAAATCGAGTTACAAATCTGAATTGGAACAATATTCAGTGAATGAAAAAATAAATGCTTGATTGTAAATTTGTAGCTTCATTGTGAAGATATTTTATCAAATATGAATTCTGCAAACATTAATCTCCTGCTAAAACCAGGCAAAGACCCTGTATAGCCCTCAAGCTATCGTCCAATATCCCTTATAAATGTAGACCTTAAAATAATCTGCAAAGCTCTCTCAAAGAGACTGGAGAAAATAACCCCCCTCTTAATTCATCCTGACCAAACTGGTTTCATAAAAGGTAGGCACTCATCAACAAATACACGTAGATTACTTAATTTGATAGACTACTCATACAGTAAAAACCTAGAAACTACAATATTCTCTTTAGACGCAGAAAAAGCATTTGACAGAGTTAACTGGAAATTTCTATTTGCAACTTTACACAAATTTGGTTTTGGATCCTCTTTCATAAACTGGTTAAAAATATTATATAATTCCCCAACAGCTTGTGTTAGAACAAATGACCAGACATCCTCCAGCTTCTGTCTCTTGAGGGGCACCAGGCAGGGATGCCCACTCTCCCCTTCACTATTTGCAATTTTTATTGAACCACTAGCAGCAGCAATTAGACAGAATTCAGTAATTAAGGGCATAAAATGCAAGAACATGGAACATAAAATCAGCCTTTATGCGGATGATGTGTTACTCTTTCTCCAAAATTCACAAACCAATATCTCTGGGGTGATTGAATTGATAAACTCTTTTGCAAGAATATCAGATTACTCAATTAACTGGTCAAAATCTACAGTCCTACCGATTAATTGCTCCTTCCATAATTCCTCTTCTACACCACTGCAATCGGGAAATATAAAATATTTAGGTATTAATGTTTTTCCCAAGCTTGCAGATCTAACTAAATTAAACCATATCCCACTTTTAAAGAAGGTAGAAGATGATCTGGCTAGATGGAAATGTCTACCCATATCACTCATGGGAAGGGTTGCCGCTATAAAAATGATGGTCTTACCAAAAATAAATTATTTATTCTCAATGATCCCAACTAAACCGCCACAAGATTGGTTCAGATCTCTAGATTCATGTATGTCCAAATTCCTTTGGAAAAATAAACCCCCACGTATAAGCTTAAAAACACTACAAAAGACCAAGGATAAAGGAGGACTAGAGCTGCCTAACTTTCAGCACTACTTCTTAGCCAACAGGCTTCAGTTTATCTCAGGATGGCTAAAACACACCCTCTTAGATGAACCTTGGCTAGATGTAGAACAAGCACTCTGCAATAATCTAGAGATCTCAGACCTACCATTTATCAGCTCAAACATCCAACGACATGAATGCTTTAAAAGCATCAACATCAGCTCTTCTCTGACAGCATGGTGGGAGTTTCTAAAATTGACAGCGTCTTCATTAATCCCATGCAAACGTACACCTATCTGGAACAACCCTGACATATTACAAAACAATAATATGATAAACTTTTCAGATTGGAGTGATAAAGGAATCAAATATTTAGAACATATACTAGAAGGAACAGAATTTATTTCATTTGACGGACTAGTTACACAATATGGGATCAACAAGAAAAGATTTTTAGAATATCAACAAATTAAATCCATAGTAAAAAAGAAATTTAAACCGGGTCAAGTTGAACTACAAACACCACCAAGTGTGGTTCAATTTCTTACTCTTAAACCCCCCAAATTACTATCCAAAATATACAGAATGCTTTCTAAAACAGATGAATCAATATCACTTCCTATTGCAAAATGGGAAGCGGATTTATCAGTTAACTTAGACCTAAACTTCTGGTCTCAGATTTGCTTAAAAACCTTTCATCTAATTAGAAATCCCAGTCTTCAATTAATTCAATACAAAATATTACATAGAGTGCACTATACAGGTCATCAGATGTTCAAGATGGGCTTTACGTCTACCAACAACTGCTCACACTGCCAAACCAATTCACCGGACAATTATATCCACGCTCTTTGGTTCTGTCCACCAGTTCAGAAGTTTTGGCGCGAGATACGTGAAGACTTATCGAAGTGTCTGAAATGTAACATTCCAACTTCCCCCTTAGTGTGTTTGTTGGGCAGCTTAGATAATGTCACTTCAGAAAAGAATATCGCCCATATGGTTTTCACTGCCCTATGCATAGCCAAGAAAACAGTCCTCATGAACTGGAAAAATAAAAATAATCTTAATTCTAACCAATATAGAAATTATCTATTAGATTACATTAGTCTTGATACAGCCTCTGCCACCACATCAGATCAATTGCTCTGGGCTCCTTTGATCAGCTCCATCACCTAGTGGGGGTGGGGGGTCATAGTTTGGTCCCGCCTTCACTGTTGTGATTGGTGTGGGGGTAGGGACAGGCTTAGGGCGTCGGGGGGTTCCCCGGAGGCATCTTCCTTGGGGGGCTCAACCCGGGGTAGCGGTCATGTCCGGTTAGGGGCTCTGTTGGCTCTCCGGTGACTGTTTCCTCGCGGCTGCGTGCAGCGGGGCTAGGGGAGGGTCTGTGCTGACGGACGTGGGTTACTGACCTGGTAGCCTGGCTGGCCCTGGGTGGGTCCGGGATGGGCGTGAGGTTCTGGGGGCGCTCCGTCTCTGGGCTGGGACCCGGACCGGGCCTCGGGGGCTTGGGTCCTGGTTGGTGTGTTGCCGGGGTTGTGGGCGGGTGGGTGCATGGGGGCCCAGCCCTGGAGCAGGGTGCCGCCGGTGCATCGAGCCACCTGGGGGGCTCTTCAACTGGTGGGGGAGATTGTCACATCTTGCAGGAGCTTTCCTCTCCTCAGGAGCTCCCTCTGCAGGAGGGGGAGATACAGGAGAGGTGGAGGAAGATCTCAGCCTGGGTGTTTATTGTCTTATGTAGTCTGGAAGATGAGTGGATGGTGGGGTGGGTGCAGTTTTCTCTGTGGTGGGGTTGGGTGGACTGTCCCGGGCTCTGTGGGGCCGGGTGGCGCTGCTGCACTGGGCCCGGTCTGGATGGGCCTGGGCCCCCTTTCCCTGGCGGGTCGCGGAGTATGGGGGTGCCTACTGGGGTCAGCGGGGGAGCTGGCCCCAGGGAGAGGTCACTTGCCCCTCCCTTCCTTCCCTCCCCATCTCCAGCTGCCTCCCTCTTCCCGCTCCACCACAACCACCCACACATGCAGGGCCTTGGAGTAGGGGTATGTCACCAGGGTGCAGAGGAGGCTACCCCCCCCCCCCTCTGTCCCCTTCTGGCTGCCTCTGCCTCAATTTTATCCCACAACTTAGACATTCACATTACTCACACTCTCATTACACATACATATAGGATCTTGGGGGTGGGCACGATACACGGAGTCCAAAGTACCATCAGGGTGTACACCCCACCCCTGGCATCGTTGCCCACCTCTCAATTTTAAATACACGTAGACATTGAGGGCTAGCAGGAGGGACCATGCGCTTACCTGCTGCTCTCTGGCAGGTAGCTCCATGCCCTCCTGGGTTTTAAATGCACCTTAGAACACACATGCATCAACATTACAATGAGCGGGTGGAGGGAGGTTTGGAGTCTTCTCTCACCCCCGTTCTCTGCGACCTGCTGGAGCAGGGGGGCTAGGAGGAGGAGTTGGCCGTCTGACTGCGGTCTGGAGTGTGGAGCCTTCCTGCTGCTGCGGAGTCGGGGCGGTCTGCCTCCCCCCACCGCAGGGAAAAGGGAAACACCACCTGGGTCTGGGTGCAGTTCCCCCCTCCAGGGGCGGGGGCACCTAGACCCGGTTTGTAGAGTACGCTTGGGGAGTGTGATCGTGTGTACAACGTCTCTTTATGTCTGTCTCCACGTTGGTTGAGTGTGGAGTAAGTGCATATGAGAGCATGAGGGTGGGAATGGATGTTTGTGTCTGTGTGTGCCTGTATGTCTGTGTCTATATGTCAGGTTGGGTGTCAGGCGCCACCTCTCTGGGGACATCTCAGGCCCTCCAAGGTTTGGAGGCCTATCTCCCCCTACCACCACTTCCCCTGCCAGTGGCGGACCCCCTCAGACATCGGTGCGTTGGTGGTTCTTTGTGTCCGGGGGTGGGCGTCCAGGTACACACCGGCTCACTCCTTGGCGGCCGCTTATCGGGGCCTGGAGCCTGGGGCTCGCTCGGGCCACTTCGGAGGTGAGGTGCCCCCGGCCTCTCGGCCTGGGGCTCGGTCACTCAGGCACAGCTGGCTGCCGGCGGAGCTCACGGGCGCGTCACTGCAACTCCCCCTGGCTTCTGCTCCGCGGCTGCTGAGTGAGCCCTCATCTGGGACTCTCCTCAGCTCTTTCCGGGACAGTGGCGCAGCTGCCCCTCTGTTGGTCTTCCTTGGTCTCTTGTGTTCTGGGGGCCTCTGGATGTCTGGAGTTTTGATCTCCTCCACACCTGCTTCAAGCCCTGGAGGACGGGGCTGTGGCCCCCCCACACCCTCTAGCAGATTATTACATGAAGGAACCTTTTAAAAAAACAAAAAACAAGCGCGTCCATGCTCACAGGTGTACACACGGGTGATCACACCCACAAACTACACCCTTTTTGGCTCCTACCTCAAAGCACACTGTGTTCTGTTGATCTTATGTGCTGCACAATAATGTTTAACATTTAGTATTTACTGTCATATTCCCATATATCATTGTGATGTTGTTTATTCTATTACTCTTGTTCTCTTCTGCTTGCTTTCTTTTTTCTTTCTCAGCAGGTGATCCAGGTGATCGATATATGCATTTTTTTTCTCTGCCCGTTCTGTTGGTTTTTGTCTTTTGCCCTTCTCCCCCGTCCCTCTTCTCAGCTGTTTCTCTTTCCCTCTTTCTTTCTCCCCTTCTTTCCCCCAGTCAAGTCTGTCCCGTATTCAGTAAGTGAAAATAAAATAAACAATAAAAGGTGAATCAAATGGACCATTACGGCAAGGCTGGGATGGTCAGTTTGGTAAAGTAAATCCGTTGGGCATCTTTCTTTGCCTTTAGACAACAATTCTGAGGGCAAAAGAGCCAAACGGGACAGGCCAAAAAAAAAAAAAAAAAAAAAAAAAGAAGATATTTTATCCACCTTTATATCCCGTGTATAGAAGCTGCAACACCTCTTTTACATAATCTTGAGGGTGTAACAGGTTTAGAGACCTGCAGACATTTGAATACTTCCTCACTATCCTGAATGTGAGAATCAGCAATTTATCTTACCCTCTGTGTCCATATGTTTTAAAACATATAGTGTATTGTCCCAAATACTTATATTTCACACAGCAGTGGAGTTTTCAAGATAACTTGCAATAAGGAGATTACGGTTTGGGTGGTATTCATCTAATGTGCACTGTATCCCCTTATGTATAAACAGAAAAAATAGCATACATGTATATTTTATGGTTTTAGACTCACACCTGCAGAGCAAACAACAGAACCTGCAACAACTCGCACAGCTGCGTTCAATCTCTGAGCCAGTCTTTCTGTGAGGCACAAGTTGATCTAGCTTTGACACACAAAGTGACAGTTAAGACATGGGCTGACAAACAGTTTGTGCATCTAGTTTACACCAATCTGCTGTTTCTGCGAGCAAACCACAGAGAAGTGTATTAATATGCGAAATGAGACACTGTGCCACCAAAAAATGTTAGCAGCTTGGAAAAGTCTGGGATTTGAGAACAAAGAAACAAAGTCAGCTGAATAGATTAGACATACGCTTAAAACTTGGTACTGTTTGTCTACAGTCAGAATGTGACATCAGCTGTTTTTTCACTTTGGTGTCACAAAGGGCTGAAACCTTTATATTCTAAGACATACTGTACATTTAGCAGAATGCAATAAGACAATAAGTCCTCACACACACTAGACCTACTGTGTCTCTTTTTAAATTTTTTTACTCAAGACTTAAAAAGTCTTGAGTCCAGAAGTGCTTACAGCGGTGAACCTGGACAATCAGTAAGTACTGTATAGCTCTGTTGTAATTTCTGTGTACAATTCTGTCATTGAGCTCACAATAACGCACATTTATTAAATGCAGTTAAGCAGAACTCTAGAAAAAAAGAAAATCCTCCAAGCAGGTAAATAACAAAAATCTACTGTTCCACCACAATGCTGCCAAACAGGACATTGATTAAACAAGCAAATATTAAGCAAGTCAAATGAAAGCGCATAAATAAAACTATAGTCGACAGGCTTCTGACTCTCATAGATGGAGGCACAGTCACACTTGTCCAACAACTGTCACAAAGAAAAGTTTTACAAGTTTCCGTCTTAGGAAGGAATCCTTTCATCTTTTCATACACAGCAAAAACTCCAGTGTTAAATTAACACTGGAGAGTGTCTATATGGGTCCACACCTCTGAGTGTTAAATACAACATTGTTGAGTGTTAAATTAACACTTTTGACAGTGTTATATGTTTAAAAGTAACCTAGTCAGTTTTAAAGATTAACAATGGCTAACACTGAGCAGTGCTGATTTTCTAACACTGGAAAATAACTCAAAATGTTAGAACTATTCCAGTGTTAGAAAATCAGCACTGCTCAGTGTTAGTCTTTGTTAATCTTCAAAACTGACTAGGTTACTTTTAAACATATAACATTTGTGGAAAATTCTTTCTTCGTGCCACAGAAACAATGAAGAGCAGATACAGAAAATGCCATAATATCAAAATGGCACAGGCAGAAGTGAGAGCGTGGAGGCTGGTAAGCAACACGGTTCTTAGAAGAGACCCCGGTCAGTAGTTGATTGAAATAACATTTAAACTGCTACCAAACACATGAATAAGGGCATCTTAACATTACAGTAAGTTTTACCAAAACCATTATATGCTTCACATAGTTGCAGTGATGTTGCATTAGGTTACATTAGACTGCCGGCATAACAACAGACATTAATGTTGCTGTGTCCATCCCCTGCAGACTGAGAATATTTTTGGCAGATTGACTAAATGGGAGACTTTTAAAAATCATCACTCATTCATTTAGTCTTCAGTGTATAGATAGCTCTTGTTTTTTTTTCCATTTCAGTTCTTTTTTTTTTTTTTTTAACTTGCAGTAACACAGTACCCAGGAAAGGAGTCAGAAAAGGTTTTGCTGTCTGAGGGGGAAAGTCTTTTCATCTTTTCCTTGGTTAACAGTGAATCATCTGACATGAGAGGTCCTTCGAGAGACAAAGAAAAGATGTAAAAGTCTCCTGGTGCTTGCACTTGCTGTACTTTTTTTTTATATATATCTCTCATCCACAAGCGCAGTGCATGACCTACAACTTCATACTAAAAACTGTCAGTTTTTACAGAAACCCAGCATATTTTAGCAATGGTTTAACCCAAAATTTGGCCAGAAGAACTGTGATCTTAACTCACTTTATAAGGCATGTACTGCCAAGTGAGTATCTTTAATGGCTTAAAGAGGTATGGTGAACATACAGCCAGTTTTCAGTGTCAAAAGGTGGCTCTCTTTTTACCTGGTTAGCTCACAATAGGAATTTATGCTTAACACATAATGTGGTCTGGATCAAGTTACATTAAGTCTTTTGGATTAATATTAATATAATTTATCTTCTGAAGGAATATGTTTTATACATGCAGCCTGCAGAGACACACTGCATCTGACTAATACCAACCAAGAAAGCTATACAGTAAAGTTATATTCACAGAAATATGTAAGCAATCAGTTGGTTATGTAGGAAACGGAATTTTACTTTTATCTGGACATAAGCTAAACTGATCATTAGGCTTTGGTTGTGTTTTAATGTATCAGTTTTAACGTTTGAGGGTACTAATATACAGCTGTCTCCAGTACTGAGGTATAAACTAAATATATTTACTTGTGAAGTAAAATGTTCTCCTAGCATTGCTGTCTTGCCTTATTTACAGCACAAAAAATACAATTTGCCAAACATTTTTATTGCCAATTTTTTCACCATTTCTTTAATAGTGCCTACTGCGTACTTCACTTTCTGACTAACATAGACAGCAATAAAGTTCACTCACACACACCTATTATTTCTATCTGGGGGTTTTCAGTTTTGTTAAGCTGTTTTAACTTGTATTCCCCATAAAGGTTGTGCAGACCACATGAACTTATGCTAAAACCTGGGCACTTCTCTTACTTGTCATATTAAGGAAATACTGATGAGCAGAGAAACACATGCACATACAAAACACAACAATACAAATTACACATATTGCTATTAATAAAAAAAAACTGTCATATTTTATTTTTTCACTCCCCTCCTGGGCTCTCTTTTTGCATTCAGACATCACTGTTCAGTCAGATTACTCACATTTGAAATGATTGATTACAATAGAATATATTTAGAACCTGGCATCTAGTTTCTGAGCTCATCCTTCCGCACATATATGTTACATATAGAAGTTGGGGAATAATGGGTAAAGATTCCTCCCTGGAGCCTAGAGATGGAGTGGTGGAAATGGTGGAGGAATGGAAACAACAGGAAGTGATGCAACAGCAGTGACACTGACATGCCAGAGGGAGAGATGGGAAACTTTGCAGCATAAATAGACCATCAAATTGTTAGGGCACGTTTGATACAAGGAGAAATGCATATTACACATGTAGGATGGACGGGGTTACATGAAAGTAGCTAGTTCACAGGACTGACTGTATTTGTGAAGTAGTATAGCACAAAATCAAAATCAATAACGCTGGCCAAGTATGTGCATGTCAATCTGTTCATTCATCCTTGTCAAAACATTTAGTCTACAGCAGCCACAATGCAACTTAAAGCTTGAAAAATTTAAGATTTTGCTGTGTATTATTTTTAGCATTCAAAATATTTTAGTAGAATAAACTCAAGGTGACATAACTTTATCAGCTCCCCTTAGACGTATGGAAAAGGAAGACAGGAAGCATGAGGTAGCGTAGGTTAGCATGTTTCTGTAACAACTATATCAAAATGTGTAATTAGATACAAACCCATACAGATCAAATGTCCTGTTTTACATTTTAGACTATACCTTAGTTTCAGTAACATGGCTCATTTACTCTTTTGGATTAATTTCCCACATCTTTGGATGGTTGAAACAAACACATGCACACACCTTCTGTCTTTCCCAATTGTAATCAGCCTTTAGACTGGAGCAGACTAAGAGGCCAGCTAAACTATCATACCACTGACCCAATTTTCTGATACAAGGCTCTAATCAGTTTGATATGGCTAAAACATTAGAACCAAGATGATATATAAAACAAGTGCTCCTCATGTTTATTTCATCCAGTCGAACACTTTTGTCTTTCCTCAAGGTTTTTCACACCAAGACAAAGTGAATAAGCCTTAGGTAAATGCAAACATTTGCATAGAAACACAGGCTGCTGTGACAGTTGGTCCGTTGTTTCCTATAGTTCACTTTTTACAGTACATGCATTTGATGTTACAGAAAATATGCACTAAAAATTGATGCAAAAGGACAAAAGATGTGAGACGTGTGGCTTTTTAGCTGTTGTATGTTCTACAGTAGCTTGCATCAGCCAGTCTATAAAGTCTTCCGTTTCTGCTTTTTGGGGTCACTCAGGCTTTGATATAATATATAATTCTTGCTGAGGATGAAAGTTATGCATGTCTTTCTTATGTGAGCAGGAACTGAATCAGATAAAGTTACAGCTGTAAACCAATGGCATATAAGTTATTAACCTTTAGTCTGCATGAACCAATGCTCTTAGATTTACAAATTCTGCAATTTGGCCGTAGTGACACTTGGATTTATCCTCTTCACCTAATGGATTCTTAACCTTTACAGGATTGCATAAAGACTTTGGTCTTCATGGTGTCAGTGAACTTCGTGTTGGCTGCCTTTACCTTTGATGGTGAACAAGTGCTGAACTCTTACTGTTAACTGAACTGTTACTGTTTTTGTACCCATTGAATCACACAGGACCATGAGTCATAACATGATTCAGAATACGTGAGCAGCTGATGTGGAGGCAGTATTTTCTTTTCTTTTACACTTGCAAAGGTGCAAAGTTAACCTATTAGAACATCCTCTGGACTTTCAGTGTCTGTAGTATTTCTGCACAATGTAATCCAGTATTTCTTCATATGGTTTTATATCACCTCTCATGCCCCGTCATTTTTTCCCCATCAACCTTAGAGGTTTTCATAGCATGATGAATTCAAACTGAATCTAGCCACAGAACAGCTTCTTTTCCTCCAGCTTGAGCTAGATTGATTAACTCTGTCCCACCTGGTATGTCGGGTTGATTAAATCGAATGGCAGCTTCTATTGGAGATAGCAGTTGACAGGAGCAAAGTGTTTAACACACACACACACACACACACACACACAAAGAGTTAAGGTAAATAGAACTAACTTATACTGACAGGTCCCAGCTACTGACAACTTCCTGTACAACCACTCAGTCTGGCAGGAGTTTAATTTTATTCGACAATCAAGAACCCCTGGTGTAATCTAACAGGACAAGTGGGACTAAAGTCATAATCTAATTGGGCAGCTTCTCCTGATAGGCTGCAATGGCATTTCTGAAACATGCTCAAGGGATGTTTTTTATTCTGTAGGTCAAATAATAATAATAACTTTAGCTTATTACACACTGCTCAGAAAAAAAGAAAAAAAGGCATACTTTTTATTCAAAGCATAGCTTCAAATCAGTTACATTTCTGGGATATTGATCTGGTCAGTTAAGTAGCAGAGGGGTTAGTTGATCAGTTTCAGCTGCTTTAGTGTTCATTTATTTCACTAGTTTTGCATTTGGCTATAGTCAGTGTCACTACTGGTAGCCTGAAGTGATACCTAGACCCTTCAGAGATTGCACAGGTAGTCCAGATCCTCCAGGATGAAAGATCAAAACAGGCAAGGATGTTTGCCGTGTCTCCCAGCACAATCTCAAGAGGTGAAGAGAATGGGTTGCCTCACCGCTCATTGGCTAAACGGCAGCAGTATGCTGATATCTTACTCCGCAGATGTGGCTCCGTTCGTGAGTTCTGCGAACTGGCTGGCCTTTTGTACAGTTGTGTTTTCAAAGTGATCCTTTAATTGTTTTGAGCAGTGTATAATATTATACTTCAGTATATTTCTAACTAATTAGACTGCTCATTCTTGTATACTTTCGGTAAAGATATCATTTGTTTTGGAGTCAACTTAAAAGAAAGGCAGTTGTGATATAGAAAAGTGAGATCAGAGGTCAAGTGTGACATGATATTTAGATGCAAACTATACAGGGAGTGCAGAATTATTAGGCAAGTTGTATTTTTGAGGAATAATGTTATTATTGAACAACAACCATGTTCTCAACGAACCCAAAAAACTCATTAATATCAAAGCTGAATGTTTTTGGAAGTAGTTTTTAGTTTGTTTTTAGTTTTAGCTATTTTAGGGGGATATCTGTGTGTGCAGGTGACTATTACTGTGCATAATTATTAGGCAACTTAACAAAAACCAAATATATACCCATTTCAATTATTTATTTTTACCAGTGAAACAATATAACATCTCCACATTCACAAATATACATTTCTGACATTCAAAAACAAAACAAAAACAAATCAGCGACCAATATAGCCACCTTTCTTTGCAAGGACACTCAAAAGCCTGCCATCCATGGATTCTGTCAGTGTTTTGATCTGTTCACCATCAACATTGCGTGCAGCAGCAACCACAGCCTCCCAGACACTGTTCAGAGAGGTGTACTGTTTTCCCTCCTTGTAAATCTCACATTTGATGATGGACCACAGGTTCTCAATAGGGTTCAGATCAGGTGAACAAGGTGGCCATGTCATTAGTTTTTCTTCTTTTATACCCTTTCTTGCCAGCCATGCTGTGGAGTACTTGGACGCGTGTGATGGAGCATTGTCCTGCATGAAAATCATGTTTTTCTTGAAGGATGCAGACTTCTTCCTGTACCACTGCTTGAAGAAGGTGTCTTCCAGAAACTGGCAGTAGGACTGGGAGTTGAGCTCGACTCCATCCTCAACCCGAAAAGGCCCCACAAGCTCATCTTTGATGATACCAGCCCAAACCAGTACTCCACCTCCACCTTGCTGGCGTCTGAGTCGGACTGGAGTTCTCTGCCCTTTACCAATCCAGCCACGGGCCCATCCATCTGGCCCATCAAGACTCACTCTCATTTCATCAGTCCATAAAACCTTAGAAAAACCAGTCTTGAGATATTTCTTGGCCCAGTCTTGACGTTTCAGCTTGTGTGTCTTGTTCAGTGGTGGTCGTCTTTCAGCCTTTCTTACCTTGGCCATGTCTCTGAGTATTGCACACCTTGTGCTTTTGGGCACTCCAGTGATGTTGCAGCTCTGAAATATGGCCAAACTGGTGGCAAGTGGCATCTTGGCAGCTGCACGCTTGACTTTTCTCAGTTCATGGGCAGTTATTTTGCACCTTGGTTTTTCCACACACTTCTTGCGACCCTGTTGACTATTTTGAATGAAACGCTTGATTGTTCGATGATCACGCTTCAGAAGCTTTGCAATTTTGAGACTGCTGCATCCCTCTGCAAGATATCTCACTATTTTTGACTTTTCTGAGCCTGTCAAGTCCTTCTTTTGACCCATAAAAGATTAAAGATTATAAATTATTCTTTCCTTGACTATTTTTTTATGTTCATTGTGTTTCTCTTTCTCCATTTTTCTCCGACCATTATCTTTTTCCTTTTTTGATTGGCTTTGAGCTGGCTGGACATAATCCCCCACGCTATTCGAAATGGGAAAAAAAATACATAAATTTTGCTGGGAAATCTGTATTTTAGACAAATTAGAATTGTTATTGTCTGTTAACTAGAAAGGATTCCAGTGACATGTGTCTAAAAAGTACAAGTTTTTTTTTAAAAAAAAGTTACATGTTGAGAGATTTCTGCTGTCTACCCATGTGAATAATGGATTAAAGATTTGCTGACTTAAAGGTGTGCTGCTGAAGAGATGAGTACTCTGAATCCAGTTATTCTGCAGCATATCAAATCTCCTATCAAGCCATGGCAGGGACACATGAATAATTTGAATAATTTTTCTTCGCCTGTTCTGATTTTAATCTACTTTTTCTTCTGCCCATTTCTTGCCTCTGTTTCAAGATACAAATACATACGAATGTGTCATATTTAATCATAAAATGTTAAAAAATACAAAATAATAAAGATGGTAAATTAAATAATAATTCAAAAACAATAATAAAAGTAATAATAAGCTGCACTTATTCCAGATTATTTTGTTATGTTAAATGAAGTCAGTAAGTAGTAATGAAGTATCATCAGGAGTTATAGCATAGTGTACGAAAGATTTCTGTTTATATACACAGAAAATAAAAGAGTTGTATCGTTTCCCTGGATTCTTGATTATGTCTTAATTTTGGTGTGTGTATAAAAAGCTACTTTATTTCTCCTGCTATGCATATCTATACATTTTCTGCTATTCATATGTTTAATGAAAAATTAATACTTGCATCCATGCAGGAAAAGTTCTGCCACAGTTAATAATGATACCATAGATGAAGACGCACACACCAATTTGCCTACGCATAAACATAAAAAATTCATAGTGAGTTCTGCTAGACCTAATTAGCATCATGGACACGCACTCAATAGATATGTCAGTTCATGAAGCATTCTGGATGTGGTACATGGGGCTTTTTATTTAAATAAAAAGCAAACAAAAAGTGTTATAAAATATAATAACCTGCAAAATGATTTTCTTTCACTGTTCATTTATATATATATTTTTAGAAAAATTCTGGCTGACATGCTGCATTACATGAACCTTCAGGTTTTTCTTTTTGCTTTTATCTGCTGTCCACAGCATCAAACAATCTATTCACTTGTTGTTGTTGAGAAACACCAGTTTAATGCCTCTGTGCTGTCTTTTAGTCCAGCATTTCCCAGCTTTCCTAGCGGCCTGTGGGATCCCCGGGTAGTTGTAGCTATCCTCAATATCTGCAATGTTGCCTTTAGGTAGTGCAATTCTCTCAGTTTCGACTATCTTCTTCCTCTGTGTTACCATCCAAAAACACTTCTCCAGTTCAAATGACATTCCAGTGTTATTGCTGTAGATCCTTGTGGTGTGGATCAGTGAATCGATGTCTTGTTCACTCTTTTTTTTTGGATGACATCAAGCTGTAACAAAATAATCTGGAATAAGTACAGCTTATTATTACTTTTATTATTGTTTTTGAATTATTATTTCATTTACCATCTTTATTATTTTGTATTTTTTAAACATTTTATGATTAAATGTTAAAAAATGTTAAATAGAGGAGGTGGCGATTGCTCTATTCCCTTGCTGACACCCAGAAATCCCACAGTGGCTGGAAAAAGCTGGACTGAAAGACAGCACAGAGGCACTAATCATGGCAGCACAGGAACAAGCTCCAAGCACAATATCATAGAGACAAGTATGCACAATGCTAGATCCCAAGTGCAAACTATGCAAAGATGCCCCAGTCCAACACATAACAGCAAGGTGCAAGAAGCTAGCAGGCAGTGCATACATGAAATGCCATAAGTGGCCAGCATTGTATACAGTAACCTCTGTGCCAAGAATCGCCTGGAAGTCCCAAGGTCAAAATGGGACACGTCCCTGAGGGTGGTTAAGAATGACCGAGCTAATATCTTGTGGGACTTCCAGATACAGACAGACAAAGAGATGAATGCTAACCAGCTGGATATAGTAGTGGTGGACAAGCAAAGGAAGATGAACGTAGCGATAGGTGTAGCTATACCAACTGATAGCGACATCAGGAAGAAAGAACATGAGAAGCTTGAGAAATACCAAGGGCTGAGAGAAGAACTTAAGAAGATGTGCAGAGCATTCTGGATAAGTTTCTTAGATCTTTGCTCGGAAGAGCACAATCCTAGGAACAGCAAAGGTACTGTGCAGAGCCCTCAAGCTACCAGGCCTCTGGAACCCGAGCTTAAAGGATAAATACCGCCTGCATGGGCGAGAAGGGATTTTTTAAATATATCCATCCATCCATTCTCTTCTGCTTATCCTTGTCAGGATCGTGGGGGAGTGGGAGCCTATCCCAGCTGTCTTAGGGTGAGAGGCTGAGTATACCCTGGACAGATTGCTGTCACAGCACTAACACATAGAGAAGACTACCATTCGCGCTCACATTCACGCCTTTTTTCATATGTTTTTTTTTTTTTTTTACTTTCAACAAACAAAGAAGTAAAAATTGTTTTTTGTAATCAAAAGAATCATGCTCTTAATAAGTGGATAAGTTCACTCAAATATATGATCAGTTACTACTTTTAAACAAGTTGCACTTTTGAAAATTCCCAACTGGGATAAAGGGGATCTAGAAAGATGTGGGCAAAACAGTAGCCTGAACACCACTCTAAATAAATATAAAAATAGATATAAAAATAAAAAAATTCTTAATTAAACTGGTCTCCATTATTTGTATCCACATGCAATGACAGCCTTTAGAGAAAATTTCCTTAAAATGTACAGTCACAAGAAGTCTAAGCTGATATCTAAAACCTGATATACTGGTCTATGAAACAACAACAAAAAAGAAGACAACAACAATAAACATGCGTGAATGAAGCATAAATTTAATTAGAATTAATTGAAAACAATGGATCTGGCATGTCTGTAAAAAATGTAACAAAAGACATATCTTGGCAAGGTTAATTGTTTCTTTGTCTCACAGTATTGCTGTAATTAATTTTTAAAAACCTAGATGACCTTCTTCTTATTGACACTGTAAACGCCATTAAACTACATTAAACTAATGTGGAGTTGCAAATTACAATAGTCTGCGTTGCACTTTATGCAACACAGAATGCATCAGCTCGAGAAATCATGTCAACTGAAACAAACAGGGGTTTTCCACAGTGTTAACAGCTTCATCCATAATAAGCCATGAAGGGAAGCCATGCATGGTCGACTGTAGATGGTAGACACATCTATTTATTAAGCTAATATGGGGTGAGAGCATTCACTCGCATGAGTCTGTAAAAGAGTAAAGCCGACACTGTTTTTATCCTCAACATCACAGTTGCCTTTGTCTCCTCTAAGCAATATTTTGAGATAGCAACAGTTCTCTGGAACTATTCTAAAATGTCATTTTTTGACCTCCACATGATGAAATGGAGCTCGGTATGAAAAGACCAAAGGGGGAAGTAAGGAAATATTAATGCATTATTCTTATAGCTGCAACGAAAAGACGTTAAAATGGATGGATTGGTCAATAAAACAGTTGAAGCAGACTCTTGTTCATACTTTAATGAAGTACCAAATTTATCATCTTCCTTCCCATTTTGAAATTATATCTAATAGCAAAAGGTTAAACATTAAGTAGCAAAGCTATTGAAATGACAGTAAATTCTTATTGTAATGTTCTGAACGACACTGTATGATTTAATTAAAATGTGCCATCTGAGAGTAAAAAACGTTCTCACTCACCCTGTCAAAGTAAAAATGTGATTTTTAAAGTGGAAGCTATTCATATGAAATTTCTTTTTCACTAAAGTGTGAAAAGTGCACTTACTCAAGTTGAATGATTAAATAGCTGAGGAATGTTTGGTAGTGATTTAAGGACATCCTTTGTCAAAATGACATTTTTAGAAGAACAGGTTATAAGATGGCTTATTTGCCTAGGTTATACTTGGATATACATCATATAGTTTTTTCACTACTTTAAGAGTTGACCATCCACTTTTACATTGTTGTAGAAAATGCTTCTTATGTGACTGGTCATATTTAATGCACTAAACAAAAATCTTATTCAAGAAAGAAAAAAATATCCATGAAAAATGACAATAACTGATGGATTTTGCATTTTTCTTACTAAAGTTCTCTGTCTAAACCACCTATTTATCTGTCTGTCTGTACATAATACATACAATGTGTGTGTGTGATGCCTAAAATGGACAAATATGGATAAAGTATGCAAGTTGTGTGCTGCTCACGGTGAAATTCTTCAATTCTTTATAGCCACTTTAGCAATAATGCAACATGCGTGGCTGGATAAGGTCATGTTCACAGTCAACTGTCTCGGTTCAGAAGAGAATGTCTACTTAGTAAAGATGTAAAGCTGCTTTGGGAAGCAAATTAGAACTCCTGAAATATCAAACAAGTCTTTCATAGCTTCTTAGTGCTGAATAAGTAAAGTGTCCACACAGAGAAATTGGATCTGCTGGAGTATGTTTGAAGTTTTGAAGTCACAGCGTGGCCCCCATGATCTTCCTCTCCCAATACAAAGAAGCAGGCTTACTGTTGGCTCAGCTCCATTCATGAGCCACAGAATTTGCAAATGAACGCTTGTGACTCATAGCCGCTTCCCCCTAAAATACACCATGCATCTTTAAGTAAGGAGGGTATGAAACATTTTGTGAAATTCGCTGAATTTATGGCTGCTCTGTTGTTTCTTCTGGCTGTTTTCCAAAATCGTTTCAAAGCATAATTTCCAAATTATCATAATTATACCAGTTGGAATTACTGTAATTATAGAATTATTGTAATTATTATTAGATTGAACATTTCCCCTGTTTACATAATGATTGTGTTAGTACTTGATTCAAAGACTGACAGCAACTTGATTGCTGCTGCTTGTCTCTGTCCTCTCATGTCCATGTCTTTTATTCTGACTTTTGTCATCCACTTTCATATGCAAGAATATCCATAACTCCTTAATTATCTTTCTTTCCCAACCCCTTTTCTCATACTTAATGATCACCCCTTCGCTCCTTCTCTATCTTTAGGTTTTAGAGCTTATCATCTTCTCCGTGGTGTTTCTTTCATTGTTATTTTTTTGTAATTATTTCTTGTCAAAACTATCTATCTATCCATCCATGTGTCCTCCCCCTCACTCTCTCGTTGCTCATTCATCTCTCACCTTCCTTTTCCCCTAATGAGCAAAATGTCGTCTGTTTCTGCTCCAGATATGTCAGAAATCTCTCCTGACAGAATCAAACATTCATCACAAACACATATATACACACACAGCAGACTGTGCTTCCCCTCAACTCTGAAGCTTCTGAGAATAGTTTGATCTTCTGATCGGGACTAACATAGGATTTTTTTCTGCTTTCCTTGTCTACTCCCTTTTTTGTCTGTATACACAGGTAATGCTATGTTTAAAATAACATATTTTGACCTTATGTTCTCTGAGGCAGTGCAACCGTTTCCACTGCAATTCAAACAAATGAGAATTTTAATCCATTTCATGCAAAACAATATGTGACAATGCTAGGAAAAAAACTTGCTTATATCGTCTAACGTATGAAAGAAACAAAAAGCTAGGGAGTACAAAGTCAATCAATGCAGACATTTTATATATATATATATATATATATATATATATATATATATATATATATATAAAAAACGCAAGACATGGGACACAGTTTGTAGTTTGCCAACTGTCAACGCTTTCCCAACACTAGATGAATGCTTTCTGCATGCCAAGGCAATATTATTACATCATACATTCATTTAGTTTGTTTTGACTGTAATGGTGGACTTTGCATGGACTTACTTTTCTTATTTCATCTTACTGAAAAGAAAGCACTGGATGTAAACCTTGTGTTCTTTCCTTCACATCAATAGAGAGGGAAGGTCAGAGTAATCTAAAGGCTTGCATGAAGCTAGTTTCTAGATGTGCTTTGAAAAAGGAGAACATGCTGAATCTTTGCTCAACTCCTGCTCCAAAATCAACAACATTCACTCTTCCTGTGGTCCTCAGCTCATGTCTCCATATGCTCTGTAGCCTTCATTTGTAATTAAATTTTTGAGCCACCCAAAGTCAGAATCCATATTCCTTCTAATCACAGCTGGATTTCTGCCTATGGGATGAGTTATTTGCTCAGCAGTAAGACCCTAGTCTTTGTGAGCCATACAAAAGGATTACAAAGCAATTCACAGTCTTAGTAGCAACATGTGAGACTACAGTGTTTAGTTTGTCTTTCTTTGTGGTCTTTTTTAGCAGTTTGGTTCTAAAGACTTCTTGATTAAGGATTTAATGTCTGAAGAATAAATTAATCACATATATAGCACTGTATGATTTAGGTCGAGGGCATTCAAAATTTTGATGATTACTTAAGGGAGAAGACACAAAAGAAAAAAAAAAAGCACGCAGTAAAGACTTTGTGGCAGTCTGTTCCCAGAATTATGATCTTGTTTTTGTTTTGTTTTTTATAATTACATTATCGCAGTTTTTTTTTCCTTTGGGTTTTTTTTTTTTTTTTTTGGTCAGTTGTTGCTTTCAGCGTTTAGTCCAGAAAGTTTAGTCTGGTATACTTGTTTGAGCAAAAGTTGAAATGAAAGAAAAATGTCCTGATCTGCACCGTTGTATCACAGTATAAATTGTGGACAAATGAAATCTATAACAATTCGTTCTTTTCCTGTCACGCTCATTAGCTTTATATAATAAAAGGATAAAAGGATAGCAAAGCATTAAGTGACTTTGACATGACATGCTCATGTATTAGATAACGTATTGATATACTTGATGATGCATGTAACAGCTGATACATTAACTGCCTTTTTGTTTCTCACTAATGGCAATTCCACAGATGGCTGCACAATGATGTGATGAACCTTGAATTAATATTTAATGGCTTAGAAACTTCACACTACCATGTGACAGTTTCACTTGGAAAAGGTTTTTTTTTCCTCATTGAGCTTGAAATTGTTTCAACGATTATAGAATTGCAAGGTGAAAATGATCACTTAAAAATACATTAGGAACGAGTAAACATGGCGCATATAGTCAAATCTGACCGATCACAAAACTGCAATAAATGAAATGGAATTAATCTGAAATGAAAAAATGCACAAGTTAAAATAGGTATTTTCCATTCAGACATGAAGGAGAAGTAGAGCTAGTCCACCTCAGCATGGCCATTGATTAGTATCCCCAGTGGAATTAAAGACTTTGCTAAAAGGCACCTTCTGAAAAGTTACACAAAGGTGTTGTAACAGAATGTGTTCTCAGCTTCTTTGGTGTGAAGCTGCCACCAATCAGCAGAGGGCACTGATGGCAAAAAAGTGGAAGAAGAAGAAGGAGACAAAAAAAGTGTCTGCAGGGGATATTAGATGGATGAAACAGAAAGGAAAAGGAGAAAATTACATTTAAAGAAAGGAGAAGAAATCTAGAACAGAAGATGGGGGTGGAAAGGGGTTGAGGTAGAAGAAACTGTTATACAGTAGGGAGGAAATAAGAGGTGTGGATATAAAACAGTTAATGAGAACAGTAGGTGAGAAGATGCAAAGAAGGACAAGAACTGTAATGGAGTTAGAATATATTACACAGGAAGAATATAAAGAGAAGTGGGGTGATAAAACGAGGAGCATAAGGAAAGTGAAAGGCTGTAGAAGAGGAGAGAATGGAGAGACGAGACATAGCAACAAATGTTAAAATCTACATACTATCTGTTTACAATGGCAGTGTTAACATGCTAATGTTAAGCAGGCAATGCTTATCACATTAACCGCATAGATTTAAGTAATCTAGATGGCGGTTGCTTTCACCAAGGTTAGCAACTGTGTTTATTAAAAAAAACACACACACACACACACACAACTCTACAAAGCACAACTGAAAGTAATGATGGTTTTAAATTTGATCATAAACGTCACAACATTGGTCAAAATAACGTTCTCATAGTTGCTAGGTGACAATGCAGTGCAATACTAAATTATAATTCACTCAAAAAATGAACAAAATATGCCAAAGCTTGCCTTGAACAAAGGCACAGACACACAGACAGAACAATAATTTAAGTGTGACTCTGAAAAGAAAAAAAACGTACGATGAAAAGCATTTAAATGGCAAATGGCCTGTATTTGTATAGCGCTTTTCTAGTCCCTAAGGACCCCAAAGCGCTTTAATTTAATCACAGTTAATTAGCTGTGGAGATTTCCATTCAGTTGCATCTCATCTCATGGTCTTTACACGACAAACTTTGTCTTGGGGAGTAATGAGTAAATGTTTCTTCCCAGAGCCTGCAAATGGACATGGAGATGGTGGATGGATGGAGATAGTGATACAGGGTAGCAGTAGCGCTGACATCCAAGAGGGAAAGACGGGACATTATGTGGAATAAACAGATCACAGACCACCACACAGGCCATCAGTGGGGTATGCTAGATATTTGATATGAGAAGTAATGTTCAGTAGGGACACACATCATTTACTGCCATTGCTGTGATAGGATGACATGGTGGAAAGAAAGGTGAAAGGTTTTGCAGTATTTAATAGATTACCAGACTGAGGAGGGTGGGGGCAATTATACATGCATTTGAAACAGTCAGGCTTGAGTTGACTGAACTACTTTGTAGGCACTTCCTCCACATATTGGTGTTTTACTGCTCAACTATTATAGTAGAGCTGATGGAAAATGTCATTCTGCAACATTACGTATGATTTACAGTTCAAAATAACCATCATTTATCCTGCACTGTGCTTTGGTGCAGCCTCAGTTCATTCACTGTCAGAAACAAACTGCTTTAGTTGCTCTCCCTTTGAAGACACGCTCTGTTTAAGACAACCTGATTGGCTCCCCACTGCAAACATAAGGTGTGAACAGTAGGTGGTAGGGGAAGATGTGTTTTCACACAGATAAAGCTGTGTGCTTGAGAAGACCATGTCAAATAGTTCACCTCTAAATAAACGGCATAGCATCTGAAAACTGAGCTTTAAATTCATAGGGGTTAATTGTAAGCATGCATGAGCATCCAGTATATTAACAGAAAAAAAGGAAAACAATATTAGGTCAGTTTTAACTTGGACATATTATGATTCTCTACTTCTCCATTCAACATGTCAAAGTGACCACTGACCACTCAAGATGCTGGACATAAAATTATCCTCTATTGTCAAATGAAAATTTAGCTGCCAGTAGGACTGTGAATGTCTGTGTGAACATCTGAATCACAGGAAAATCATCAAGGACTCTGTCCACTGTGAAAACGCTTTACCTCTAGTATAACTGAAACGAATTCAGGCTGACAGCTGCTATTCTTTACTCAGCAGTCAAGCCTGCACGTGGTATAAGATCCACAAAATTGCTTAAAATATAAAAAAAGACGACAAAAAAAAAAAAAATAGTTACCCTCCAAAGATAGCTATTTTACGCGTAGAAAAGCAAACAGATTAACTGTGTAATTATGTAAAAAAAAAAACAAAAAAAAAAAAAACACCAGGGAGAAATTGCTCATTGCTCTCCTCAGTTCACAGTGATATTATACCCCCCGCCCACCCCCACCTCAATTGAGTAAATAAAACATTTACAATGAAAATTATAAATGGTGATTATGCAAAAATACACAGACACAATATGAAGATGGCTTCTTTCACTGTCTGTCTAATGCTCCAATCAAGTCACATAATGACCGAGTAAAATTAACCATCTCTGACTCTCAACAGTCAAATAAAAGCTATGCATAGAAATAAGATCTCATCATAATGTGAAATATACAAATAGGATGTTTAAACTGTCTGTATGAATGGCACAGAGTAAAAAATTGTTTTCATATTACAAACAATGCAAGTTAAAAATAGAAGCTGTTAATGTGTTGATCAAAGCTGAGTGTACACCATATACTTCCTACAAAATAAAATTAAGCGTGGATATGTTGCACAACAACAATTAGCTAATCTGAGGACACAAATTAATTAACATGTTGTCTTGAGGTGTACATGCAGACATACATGTACATGTACATTTTTTTTTACAGTCAGCGTATCTTTAGGTTGACTTTCCTTGAGGTTAAAGGCAGAAGTTATCACCTTTTCCCCTCTTTTGTCAGATATGTAAGTTATAAATCCCTATTGAACACATACATAATCCACATGAGAACTACCAAAACACATGTTATAGCAAACATGCTTAATTTGTGACTGTGACAGGAGAGAGAAATGCTAGTGAGTAAAGACTGATTTTACTTCAATTCAGTTTTATTCATATAGTGTCAAATTACAACAACAGTTTATTTAAGATACCCTAAATAAAGACCCTATAATAATTCCAGAGAAAACAGAGAAAACACCACCAAGCAGATGACCCCCTATGAGCAAGCATTTCAGTGAAAGTGTATTTTTCTATTTTGATTTTTCCAATATATCTCAAATTCACCTTTTCTTCCTGTCCTTTGTGCTGCTGTGACAAGGGGATTTCCCCTGTGTGGGATTAAATAAAGTCTATGTCTATCTGCCACAACCAGGTGAGCAAAAAACTTTGTGTGAAGAAGAAACACTCGCTGAATCACGGGAAGCTCAGAGCAGCTACAGCCTATTGCAGCATAAATAGGGGAGGTTTCAGGCTCACCTAACTATATGCTTTTATTTTAACAAACAGTATTTAGGATATTTAAAAATTGCTATTGTAAATATTTTAGATGAATAAGGATACATTTATCTTTAACAGATCTAAAGGATACAGACAGATTGACAGATTGGGGTAACACAGAATAAAGTTTTGTTTCCACGGCACCTTGAAGTCACAGGCGCCCAGACGTGAGCTGACACTGTTCCCATGCATTTATTGTTTATTCCGCATTATTCCTTCAGAAAAGCAAAGCTCTGACAGAGGTTTGGGGCTCCATCCAAAGTGTGAGCAGCTGTAACTGCTTTGTCTGGCTGTGTCTGTGGATATGCCTATTTCTGGCTCTACAGTAACAGTTGTTGCTATTTCTATGGTGCTTTGGCTGCAGTGGTTGTGTGCGGGTACTATTCACTGCTCCTATTAGTATTAGATGAGAGAGCAGTATAAAGCCAAACACTTAACCAGGTGTTTTCTAGCAGATATGACAAATATGTTATCATTCCCTCTTAGGAGTTCATCATAATGCTCAGTCAGCATAACCCACAGGACAAACATCCTACTCAAACTGCATGTAGTCAGTGTTAAAGCCTTTAACAATGACTGTGACACTCTCTCATGGCTACAGTCACAATTGAAAGCACAGAGCAGCCAAACTTCACCTGACAGGACATACTAGGTATGCTGGATTCTTCCTCTGGGAGAATCAGAGAAGACTATGGTACTTGTATTTGCAAGTCATATTTGTGAGATCTTAAGATGACACTGTAATCATAAAAAAAAAAAAAAACAGCTGATGATTGTTTTGTTTTAAGTAATATAGTTACTACACCACTAAAACGTCAGACCTATGCAATTGTTTCTTGATTTTATCTTTGGCAGTAGCTTTCTTTGACTGTGTTTTGTAAAGCAACTGATGAACATTTGACACTTGCACCTGAGACACAGAAAGCACAGCCACTGTTGCAGACACCTCTCTATGAATGGACCCTGTTAGCTGTGCCATTCAGGCATATTTGCCCTAATGTCTGTCACACTAGATATGGCCTGATCCTCAATGCATGTGCATTTATCACATATTATAACGACATTCTAAATCAGTGTGTGTGTGTGTGTGTGTGTGTGTGTGTGTGTGTGTGTGTGTGTGTGTGTGTGTGTGTGTGTGAGTGAGTGACAGAGAGAGAGAGCCAGATGTCATAATACTATGAATAATATACAATAGGACTTTCACACTGCAGTGACACTATAAATAATATATCTTGTGAATTGCTCAGGGTGTGTGTCTGTGTACGTGTATGTGCAAACAGCCACACACAAATGCGCTCATGTATGTGAGTGTGTGTGTGTGTATGTATGTATGTATATGTGTGTGGGTGTGTGCGCCAGCTGCTGATGTTAGGATCTTGCTGAGCAGAAGTAGCAACAGTGAGAAGTCTCAAGAGCAGACTTAATACATTATGTTCTCACTGTTTAATAAGGATGAGCTTTGCTGACATTGTGTGGGCTACCACCTCCATATTAAAACAAAAAGCACAGTCAGATCTTAAAGACAATCGTACCCTCAGTCTTCCATTTCATGCTGAAATCTCATCTCCTCACCAAAACTAAAACCAGTCTAAAATTGTCCTAATAATCATCGTTCCTGTCTACCTGCTTTAATCTGCGTTTGTTTTCATTTTAAAAAATCAAAATGTGAACTTATGATAGATGCTAATTCAGAGGATGGGCCTTGTATTGTTGTGGTAGCTCTCACCTTTTCACTTGTCTGTGATTGTCAAAATACATTAAACACGCAAATATACACATATAAGAAATGAAATACAAAAACACCAGAACTACAACAAAACCAGTCAGAGAGCGCAACTCCTCCTGAAGGACAAAAAACTAAACTTTCACAAAAAATGTCATGTTTTGTTTTTATTACAACATGCTGATGTCAGCTTTTTATGGCATCATTATGGTATCTTAGGTGGTAGTAACATTTTAAAAAGTGTGTTGTACAGCTCTCTGGATGCCATTGCATATGCTATTTACTTGATTTTGTTTCTTGGAATTCTTTTTTTCCAAGGTCAACGTTTACCTTGGACACAAACAGTTAAGGTCAAGGTCATGTCCACCAAGGTCTAGTACATTGTTATAAAGTTTGAAGATGATCCATCTTCAAATTGTGTGTAATATAAAATTTTTTACTAACTACACATTTAGTGTGACTTTAACCTTGATTCAATTTTCACCAAAATTAAATCAGCTTGAGCTGATATTGCTATTTATCATCACAAACAATTTGAAAATGATGTATATAAAAACGGGACTACAAACAAACAGATAAAAAAAAAAACAAAAACAAATGCAGCTGTTTTCATACTCTGACCCTTGAAAACCAAATAACATCATCATCATTATCCAGTTCTCCTTGGTGACACCATGTCCTTCCAGACATCCCTGTTAAGCTTGGCAAATAGGAGGCTGTTGTTCTGCAGTCCAACATCATCTACGATCAGATTCTTGAGGATCAGAAAAGGTCGACCATACCTCCTTTTAGCATCTGGCCCCCCACAGCAAGACCTTTGCACCTGTCTCATCTTGATGCTTACATAACCAGCAGGATCGAGACGGGGATTGTGGATGACGCTTAAAGGCTACTTTAGATCTGCATGTTGTTGCATGCTCCTCTAGGAAACATTTAGTGTAGCAGGAAGCATGCCAGAAACTATTCAGTTTCTTGCTCAGACCCATACAGCAGGATTGCCTCAAAACATGACTTTAATAAGCCTGTTTAACTTTTAAATCAAAGCCTTCCACACCTTGAAAAAAGCACGAGAAGCTCCCCAAGCTTGGTCCATTCTGCAGCTGATGTTGTAAGCCATGTTCATGTAACTGCTGAAAGTGTTTTAAATCTTCTACATGTTCACTGTTTGGGAATTCCACTGTGAGCAGAACTTGGCCTCCTCAGATTGAGGCCATGAGTACTGCTGACCACCTTACAAGGTGAGTGATCATATTACAGATCCCTTGGATAATCAGTTGTGAAAAAGTTGTGGGTTTGTATTACCTTACAATAATTTTGGCATCATTGATGTATAATTTGTGTTGTAACAGTGCCTCACTGAGATAAAACAACCCAGTTTAGTGCACACTTTTAGGTAGCACTATGCCCATTTCTAGTACTTGTGTCAGAATTGTTGGTAATAGTGCTGTAGACATGGATAGAGCTGCTTCTTTTAATATTACATGAGAAAGCACTGTAATGCCAGACACTTACAGCATGGCTCATCTGTCAGAATACGACAGATGTGTTATCACGTACCATATGAATTCACCAAAATGCTCAGCCAGCACAACCCACAGGACAGATTGACACCATTCAGTGTTATATCATTAAAACACCTTCAGGATCATACTGTCTTGCTTGTTGAAGTTAGATCAAGATGTGTGAGAAATCACACATGTGATAATTAGCCTAAAAATTGAAAAATAATCATTAAGAAACAAACGTCAAATGAGGACAACACTTACAAAGACAGAAACCTCAAGTGAATTGTGGAGAAAAATCGAAATATGGCCCGTCTACTTTTCTGCTGACATTAGTACCACAATGTATGCATGACGGTGTCAGCAGTTCTGAAGTTTAGCATGTTTCCCAAGTGTCAGGTAATAAGTGTGAGTGAGAAAGAAAAAGACAGATGTGAGAAAAGCTCAGGGCCACTTTCCTTTTTGTCAGAGTGAAGAAACTGCGCTGTGAGGCTCTGTCAGGAGGCTTTTTCTGTTTCGTGACTACGGCAGAGCAAATACTGCAACCTTCACTCGAGTTCATTTAAAGCTGATAAGACTTTCCCCTGGTCAAAAATAATCTAATTCTATACCGAATTTGCATGTCATAATTTCTCTCAAAAAAATTGATGGTCTGGAAACATTTTCCCCACAACTAATCTATTGAAGAGGCTTTTATAAATGTCTTTACAGACCTAAAAAGTTCCTAACTTTAACGGAAGAAATCCAATGCTAAAAAGCAGAATACACTGTAAAACACATTCTTTTTTCTTCCTGTTTTTTGTTTTTAAAACAGGACTGTTCTGCTTTAGTCAATTAAGCTCCCCCTTTGCTTTTTTAACATCAAATATGACAAGTTTAGTAATATACTTTCACTACATTAGGTTGTTAAGAAATGAGCAATAAAACAGCCTCTGTACAAGAAAGGAATAAGTTCTAATGACCAACCACCACACTCACACTGAAAATATGGCACACAAGGTTTATTTTCATTTTGAAGCAGACTAGTGGCTGAAGACTAAGTTCTGGCCTGCAATCCAAGGGGCAAAGCCACCATGGTCAGAATTATTAGCCTGGTTACAAAAAGGAAAAAGTGGTCACTCAGAAGATTAGGAAACCAGTATATATCAATCTTGCATCTTCCTGAGAAAGGCTTTTTGCCCACCTTGATAGGTCTTGCAATGATAGGGAGTGGGTTTACACACCAGATCCTGGAAATTCAACTCTCAAGCTCTTCCTCTCCAGGTCTTGAGCAATTTCTTCTTGTTGGTTACCTCCTAATTACAGAGGAGGCTTTTCCTCCTTAAACTCCTGCAGTTTTTATAGTTGTTATTTATATGTTTACCTTATTTCTTTATTTTGTTGTACTAATGTAAGGTGAATGTAAAGTGTCAGACTAAATAAAATGTATTATTATTATTATTATTATTATTATTATTATTATTATTATTATTATTATTATTATACACAGGTCCAGTGGACCACCTGTTTCCAATCCAGTCTTTTATCACATCAAATCCACACAAATCCAAATTAACATGAATCCTCCTTCTGGTGTTATTTAAGTATGTTAAAAAACAAAACCATCCAAAAATGTCCTCTTATCTCACCGGAGTTTCCAATTTCAACCAGCTTCCCCTACTAGCTGTGTCTGAGCTATGAGGTTAACAAAGTTATGGGCCTAAATATCAAGTCCAGTAAACTGATGGTGAAACTGAAGAATTAATAAGAATAATACTGACTAAGTGATTTTACCAAAAGGAAACCCAGGGAGTCATCGAAGTCACCAGAGTTCCCGTTGTACTGAAAATGAATATCTGCAGTCAATTTCAATCCATCCAAGTCGTGATGAGAAATTTCACTTCACCCAAAAACCTTAAATTTCAACTTAATGGTAATGGAAGAAGTCTGGGGGAGTTGCCAAAAGTTACAGAAAACAAGAGTCTGGATAGAAGTCATATGAAATATGACGAGTCATAAGTGCCTGCAGACAGTGCCACATAAATCCTTGGATTGAGATTTGACAATATCCCTCAGTTTTTAAAACTTAATTCCTGACTCTCTCATTTTTACAGCATCAGTTTAAAATATATGCTGCTTTTGATATTGACATGATAGCATCCTGGATTTGCAGCAGATTTGTCAGCTGTGTATCCATGTTGTAAATCTCCCATCCCAAAGGTGCTGTATTGGATTGAGATTTGATGACTTTGGACCTCATTTAAGAACAGTGAACTGTCATGTTTAGGAATCTACTTTAAGATGATCTGATTAGAAGTTGGGTACACTGGGCTCATAAATGAATCGACTTGGTTGTAACACATGGTTATTTGAGTTACTGTTATCTTCCAATCAGCTCGAAGAAGTCTGACTCTTCTCCTTTGATCTCTGACATCTACAAGGCATTTTTGCCCCGGGAGCTGTCACTCACTGAATATTTTATCTTCTGGGAATAATCTCTGTAAACCATAGGGATAGCTGTGCTGGAAGCTCCCAGCAGATCAGCAGTTTCTGAAAAATTCAGACCAGCTTGTCTGGCACTGTGGTTTGAGTTGCTGCCATGTGGTAAATGGTAAATGGACTAGTTCTAATATAGCACTTTTCTGCTCTACCTTAGTGTGACCTCTGTGTAGTGTCTTCTCTGGTCTGCATTCACAACAAAAAGGCAATGGTTAGAATGCTCTCTTTTAATGTCTTGGGCAATCAGCACAAGATCTAAATGGGAAAGCAACAGAGTTAGCCAACTATGCTCCCATTTTGTTTCCTCTCTTCCCAATAAAGAAATCTCACCTAAACATGCACTCAATTCAACATAAAGACTGGAGAAATGACCCGCAGCAAATGGTGTATAAACAACAAAAATAATCGGGTCAGACTGTATTACTTTAACAACCTGCGATATGATTTTTCCTCCCCAACACATTTGCGCATACCTTACCTCACAGGAATCCTCCATTATTCTGAGGGTTACCCAGAATCCCTCGCCCTTTGTGGATGTTGCAAGGTGAATTTTACTACAGTAGGTGGCGCCAATGTCCCATTTAGCGGGATTTAACTTCGACTCTATTTAACTAATTTACATTAGCACTCAAAGCACTTTATACAACATGTCTCATTCCCAGTCATTCATGGAAGCACTTTTTATATGTATCTAATAGGGGTGCAACAATACTTGTATCGATATTGAACCGTTCGATACAGTGCTTTCGGTTCAGTACGCATATGTATCGAACAATACAAAATTTTTTATTTAATTTATCAACTTTTCTTCTGACGATGCTGTCTGTGTTAAGAGCTCAGTGGATCTGCGTTCGACTTATCCGTCTAGGCTGCACTGTCGAGCGCAGATCCACTGAGCGCAGCGCAAGCTAGCAAGACAGAAGCTAAGCTTGTTGCAACATGGCAAATTGAACCTCCCCCACCCTCATTCAGATCTGGCTTTTGTTCTATTTTGGTCTTCATGTGAAGTATGACCCTGAAGGTAAACCGTCATGGACAAAAGTAAAACAGTGTGTCAGATGTGCCACGCAATGCTCCTTTACATTGGTGGAAACTAGTGCGTTAGGGCAGTTTGCTCGTTAACGTGTTGGCCGTCCAGCCCCACGCATGGGGAGATCAGCAGTAGCTCGTTAACGGAGATTTGCCGTGTTGCGGCGTTAACGTCATTTCAGATTAAAGCTGACAGCACTAGTGGGAACACAACGAATATGACTGCACATTTACTGCATCATCCTAGTGCAAAGACAAGTGGAAGCAGACAAAAACAACAAGCACGCACGCTACAAACTTTACCCGAGTCATTTAGACAGCCGTTAGCACATGATTCTCCTTATGGGGACCTGATATGTTTAATATGCTGCTGAAAGTATATCCCCGAAAGAAGCGTATAGTATAGCTTTTATTTTGGAAAGAGCCATTTCTCTGTAATAAACTCTCTTTTTCCAAAGATGAGTGATTTCTCGATCAGATAGATTTCTTATTTTATTACTTTGTTGTTTCAGCAACATTAAATTTAAAAACTGTACTTTTGAGTTAAAATATATATTTATAATTTTAATAAATGACAAATTAATCGAAAAAATATCGAACCAAACTGTGAATTTTGTGTATCGTTGCACCCCTAGTATCTAATATTCACACTCCGATGAACACCTCAGGGTTCAGCATCTTCCTAAGGGCATTTTGACATGCAGACTGGAGTAGCCAGAGATCATACATCCAGAGCCACAGCTACCTAATTGGCTGAGTAGACATTTAAGGTAACAGGGAGCCACTTGATTAGGTACAGGTTTGCCTAATCAAGTGATTTGGTACTGGTGTACCTAATCAAGTGGCAATATGTACAGAAGGACGTTTCTGGAATGTAATATTTTGGAGTAATTACAAGAACCAAAGTAGGATTAAAAGGTAACTTTTTAAGTAACGAGATGACTTGGAGCAATTGGTAATAATGCAATTTATATTTGAAGGTTTTGCTAGTGTTGATTCTAAAGATCTGACCACATTGACCTTATTTCAGATGCACTCCATTCAGTTTCTTATTGAATACAATGCACCTGAATTTCTGCAGTAGTGGGAAGAGATAGAAAATATATAGACATGAAATCGTGATGATATTGAAAGAGAGCACATATATTATAAACGAGCCAGACGGTGCCTCAGTCACAAATCAAATCAAAGTCGGCTGCAGCTTAAGTGATCTTACAGACAGTTGTGCATTGGAATTTTTCTTTAATATTTTAGAGTTTTTTTTCAAAATTATTTATCTGCTATTTGAAAACTAGGCCACTTAGACTGACAAAATGACTGCTGACATTAAAGTAAAACATACAGATTAAAGTCATTTGATATATTTCAGATGATGAACTGCTTAGCTGTATAATATTTTGCAGTAAAAGACACAAACACCCCCCCCCCCATTCAGTAGTAGATTTACTACTTCTTCTTCTTCTACTACTACTACTACTACTCATTCAATCTATGTTAATTACATAGTTTAAAATCACACCGGTTAGCTTAAGGCACTTTATACTGTACAATAATACAGAGAAAACCCCACCAATCAGACGACCTCCTAGGTGCCAGCACATGGCAACAGTGGAAAGGAAAAACTCCCTTTTAAGTCCAAGAAACCTGGCTCAGGGAGAGCTTAGGGTGAGGGAAGGGAGATAGGACAAAACAAAAGTCAAACTAATGATCATAATGAGCATTTTGACTATTTGTGGAACATACCATTATGTTAATGTATGCAATTCACATATATTTTTACAGACTAAAATAGTGGAGTTTGTATATACATTAATATGGCTTGCCTGTCATGGGACTCATGCATTATTCTTAGCTTAATGAATATTATAAGTTTTATTTGACTATCTGGATTGTTTCTTGTTTTTTGTTGGTATGATCTGCTCCTGGTACCTCGTTTCCCTGCATACACATTTGTGTGTGTGTGCTGTGGTGTGTGAGTTTTGCTACCACACCAGGCCTGGAGAGTCTTCCCTTCTTTGAGCCAGTCACACCTGGGAGTAATCACTCTCCTGATATCGATCAGCCTGACTCTCACAAACCCAGAGTAGCGGAGCTGCATTCAGTGTGGGATCATTAAACTAGGAACACGGAGGATTGTGGAAATGTGTGGAGGGAGCAGAACACTGACGTAAGTAGGACTGAGGAGGACACAACGCTTACCACGAATCATGGAGGCTAATCACTGCATGGGAATTGGAAACGAGCACACGGAGGACTCACACATTGTGGATTGTTGGCACAGTTTTGTTTTTTTCATTATAAATGCTTCTTCCTTCTGAAAGTCCTGCGTGTGAGTCCTACTTCAACCAACCCTGACATTGCCGCGTTGTGTCAGTTCATTGAACATTATGTAAAGTATCTGAAAGGTCCCTGTTAATGTATTAGTGTTACTGTTTTCTAATATACAAACATAATACAATAGTTTATTACAAGTGAACAATTCCCTGCACACAGTGAGTGCTGAATATAAGGTCATCCGGGGGTCCTCGGCAAGATTTTACCGGGAGGCCCTTTAACCAAAGCCCCTCACCTATAAGTTATAAATAATCTGACACCGAAAAAAAACAAACAAACAAAAAAAAAACTGTACACTTAATTGAGTCACGTCACAGCCAGCAAAACTCACATTAAATCGGAAAATAATTAAAATAAATAATGTAACGCTAGTGGAAGTTATTTTATTCAAGTGTTGCTCTCTTGCTATCTCTCTTTGTCACACAGTTGAGGCTAGACCAGTGACTGCATCAGCTATTTCTATAGTCACTGGGCTAGACATTTAGCAACATTTAGTCATTAAGTTACATTATTATCTGTTCCACTCAGCACTATCATGGTTTTTTTCTGCTCATCTGCTCATGTTTCTCCTAAACCTGTGCAAACTGCACAATGCCACAGCTATATTTTAAAAAGATCAAAGTTTTGATCAAAGATTTAAAAAAAAAAAAAACTTTTTTTTTTTGCATACACAGTAGAGTCTTTACAGGTTCATCAAAGATAGAAAATTATTCTTGTCACAACCCGGCTCATAGGAAGTGACAAACAAATGGGAGACCACACACACAGGCTTTTAAAGACTGTAAGACATATTTAATGAAAATAAGGTAGAGCAACTTAAACACAAGTTAGAGGACATAACAGCCATAACTGAAACTTCCAAATAAACATAACACGTGCCAGAGGGAGCCAAAAGCCAGCCACCCTGGTTCAGGCAAGGTGTCTTTATATACACTGGGACTGGCCCTCTCAGGTGTGCTGCATCAATAATTGGGTCAGCTCCACCTACCTGCAAGAAACAGGTAAAAGAAGAAGCAAAACACAAGGCCAGCCCACTGGCCGTCACATTCTCAATAGAAAGACTTTTTTTTTATACCTGTACACCTTTTTATATGCACTAATATGATACTTGTGGAATGAGAAGTAAAAAACTGAATGCTCCAGAGGCTTCATGTTGTGACATCTGAATAGGCTTGAGGATGGAATCAAAATGAGCCATGACAAATTAAATGAGCCAAGTAAGAGAAAGCAATACAGCGTCCTTTAGGCAAACCCAGATACACGAAATTAATCAAAATTCAAATTAACACTGAGAAATTATAATATACAGAAAATAAATTGCATATAAATTTAGAAATTTTTAAAAGTAAGACAAAAAAAAAATCAGAGTACTAAACCCATTGGAGTTGTCATCATCAGTCTCAGTGCACTACAGCAACTATATACTATTACATTATGGTTTAGTCAGTGCTGCAGTGATGAGCGAGTGATCCAACTTCAATCCCACTAAACTAACTTTGATTTCATCCCCATTAAAGCTAAATTAATAAAGAGACCTGAAACTTCTTTTCTCTAATCAAATAATTGTTAATCTACAGAGACTTGTTAAACTGAAAGAGAGCAATGAGATGAATAGCTGAACACACTGAATATGTACCCAGTGGCAAATAATGAGCTTACTGATCTCTCCCCAAACCTTTATGTCACTATATACTGCTTTTGCATCATAAACAGGTAAGTCTGAGCCAGAAGTCTCAAAAGAAATGCATGCTATGAAATTCTACAGAGCTTTTCCAAAGACACAGAGATGAGTTGCAGCTTACTGATAAAATTCTCTCGAATCAGAGCAAGCAAGCAGACAGAAAATGTAATGTTGAAGCAGCTTTATTAGAGTCGCAACGGTAATCCTGCAGAGCAACTACACAAGATACCCTCTGGGCTCTGCTTCACAGAGCATGACTCTGTGGTTCCTGTGCACCTCAGTGGGTGGAACAAAGGGCTAACACTGAAAGGGTTAGGGGTTGAGCTGTCTTTAGAGGTAGCTGAGATAAACAAAGGCTGAGGACAAATGCACCCACCCTAATGTTAAATAAAACTGATTTATTTCTATTAACAATAAATGAGACATATTCTGTAGATGTGTCAGGCATGTTCTAAATGTGTTCTTTGTGGGAGTGACAAGAGTAGTTCACTCCCCTTAAGCAACAATATGTCTCTTTTATTTATCATCTATTTTTTTTTTTATTTTACCTCAATTATAAAAATGTTTGAAAGGATATGTTTTTGTTTTTTTTTATTTAACCTTTATTTAACCAGGAATGTCCCGTTGAGATCAAAGACCTCTTTTTCAAGGGAGTCCTGGCCAAGAGGCAGCACATTTCAAGACAAATACATACGAACAAACAAAGTTAAAATTACACAAAACAATTACACATTATTGAGGCAGCCTGTAGGCCTTTGAGTTTAGTTTTAAAAACATTTAAAGACAACAATTCAGTTAGTTTCCAGTCTTTCTGTAACATGTTCCATGAAAAAGGCGCAGAGTGGACAAAGGCTTTCTTACCCAGCTCTGTGCGGACAAGGGGAACAGACAACAGCAGCTGATCATTTGAGCGCAAGGAGTAAGAACCACTATTTGTCCTTGTGACCAAAGTACAAATATAAGGAGGCAGCAATCCAAGCATAGCTTTGTAAATAAAAGTGTACCAATGCCCCTGTCTTCTAATGGCCAAAGAAGGCCATTTTACTCTTAAGTACAAATCACAGTGATGGGTCAGGTATTTACAATTGGTAATAAACCTCAAGGAAGCATGATACATCGTGTCCAACATTAGAAGACATGAAGAAGAAGCGTTCATATACAGAATGTCACCATAATCTAACACAGATAAAAAGGTTGCAGTGACAAGACGTTTTTTTACTGCAAAAGAAAAGCACTGTTTATTACGGAAGAAAAAACGAAGTTTAAGTCTCAGTTTCTTTACTAGTCTCTCTATATCAGTGTGGATATGTCATATCCACACTGCTCTAAGCAAATATTCATTAGAACTACCAAATCTTCTTCAATTGACAATTTATTGTATTAAATATCCACTTCATTCAGAATTGTTCCTTCTACTCTTTTTCTTTCTTTGGCCCATCTTTCTTTGCTACTTCAAATCCTGCTCATGGCTACCAATCACCAACACTTTAGACAATATCTGATGCCAGTACTACTTTAAAACACCAGCAGCATAAGTAATTGATTATCTACTACTGATATACATAGTTTCAGTCAGTAAAAATCTTGCATTAATAAATGCTATAACATCTATTCTTAAAAACTGGTCCATGGGTAACAGTAGTGTGAGAGACAGCAGCACAGAAAATAAAGCAATAGCAGAGTATTTTTCTTTAAGGTTACAGCTCCTTCAGCACTGACTGATTATCTCAGTGATAATCAGTATAGAATGAGTGAGACACTCTGAAAGAGGAGAAAAAGGGGTGTTGTGCTCCCAAAGGCTAAAGAACTCATTAAGGGGTTTGGCATCAGGATACTCTTCAATAGAGGTTGTTTCCTTTACAGGTGAGCACAAAATGCGCGATCTTTCCTCTCCTCTGTGTTTTAAATATGAAAAATACCATTTGTTTTTAATTAGTTCAGAAGTCAAGGTTGGAAACTTACACTGAGTGCAAGCACTCTCATGCAAATTACCACCACAGTGTGCATTTTCAGTGCATCACACCCATTTTCTTGTTCACTCTCACCTCATTTAACCTCTTGCTAATGTGCTCCAGAGGGAGCAGACGGCAGTGATGCATCAGGATGTCACTTGTACAGTCTGTTCAAGTGAGAGACTGGGGCTTGTGTATCTAATGCCTTTTCTCCATTAAGTAGCTCTTTTGGAGCCTCAGGGCTTGCTGAGGGGTGCTAACAAATGGCAGAATTTGAGAAGTGCATTATGTGCACCTTAGATTGGAATGCACTTGGAACACAGAACTGAGGCAACAATGAAGATACCAACATCAGTATGAGTCAGATACATCTTGGAAGAAAAAAACAGATATATTCGAGAAAAAAAAAGGAATATTCATGAGTCTTTTCTGCCCCTTCAACAATACACAGATGTCATGGCAGCTTTTTTTCTGCTAAACCAGAAAGCACTGCATTGTGAAGCACTTCTGTTGGAAGTGGGGCATATTAGGCATGCAAACACACTCTCTTTTTCAGGCTCACATGTTCTCCAGGCACAAAGTAAGTGCCAAAGGATGCTGTGAAAGAAACTCAAACATGTTTTTCCAGTAAGTTTCAGGAGATTCTGAAGCCCTTTATCTGTCAACTGACTCTGTTTGCTTGAAATGTTATTTATGTTAAGTTAGGGGCTTTTCCAGATAATTTAAAAATAGCCAACCTATTATAAAGTAGATGAGATCATTGTTTGGTATAAAATTAAATATTTAAATTATTAGTTTAGTTTAGGGGACAATTGGGTATACAGAAGTCCTCTTTGGATATTTTACCTTCATTAAACATAAATAGCGAATAAAATATACATTGAAAAATGAGCTATGCACAGTTCTGTATAAGAAATGCAGTCAGTTCTATTTTGACTGTTTAGCCAGCAAAAGCTAAGCAAATGTACAGCAAATGTTTCTCACAGAAATGATGTGAAAGCATAACAAATAACCTTGCAGAGCAATAGATACAGTATAAATATCAGTGTAAATTTACAAACCGGTGTCATTGTCAATTATTTCCTATATTTTTTAATAGGATATGTTATAGTCATTTTGTAGGCATCAACATCTTATTGTAGTTATTAATATATACCGAATTATTGGCTTTCTTTTATGCTTTTTTACATGACATCCTGGCTAAGGTGAATGCAACTGCACTGAATATGGTGGTCTAGTGTATCAAATGTTTTAGTGACTTCCCTTTGCTAAATTGATGAAACACCTGAAAATATAGGTTAAGTTCTTTAATAGGGCAAACTAGTTTATATTTAGCATTTTTTATATATGTAGATAAGTCAAATTAGTTGTGAGATTCAAAAATAAAAACAAAAAGTTTGTTGGTTTTTTCAGTTTTGAAAAGTAACCTATTTTTGTAGCATTTTCAGACTCCAGACTGAATCCAGCTGGACTTGTTCCAGCACAGCTGTTCCTGGGGTTCATTAATCAGCAGAATGACTGAAATCTGTCCAATCAGGCCAGTTTGCACATTTGAACTGGAAAAGTTCCTCTCAGCAGGTCTTCCTCCATCAAACTACACGAGTCACTCTTGATGACTAAACAGGCTTTAGTGATGCCAGTTGTTCCAGTTCATTAAACTGACCTAAAGTGAAATGTTCATTCAAAAATAAACCGGTATTTAAAACCCCCTCAGCATGTGAAAGCCTATTGGAGGTGTTTTTGCTTTTAATCAAACAAGTTAGAAAAATACCGTGTTTCTTAGGAAAGTACATCTAAAAGCAAAGTTTAATGCAGCCTTTAGTACAGCCTATAGAATGAAACTGCCGGAGCTTTTTAGATATACCTTAGTACAAAAATAAAGAGATAAGACAATCATAAAAATAAAACAAGAACAGCACCAGAAACACTCGTAGATCATCACAGATAGGCTGGTAATTAAAAGACCTGGACACAATGTGCCACATGATATCCAGCTAGGCGTATAGCAGTGTATTTTTATTAATTGGTTTTTTCTAACTGCCCCCCCTCCCCCCACCCACAGATGTGGTGAAAGTTAGATTGCACAGCAATTCTCATTCAGTGTTAAGACTATAAATTTCCATGTGAATACTTTGAAATTTAAATATAGGTTATATTGTATTATAAAACATTTGAGAGCTAACTATCTGTAAATGGCTTTAATTGAACATTTGTATCCTTTATTTGCTGCACTTTCAATCCCAGTCAAACTACAGTGCTTTGGACTAGTGTGTGCTTTATGCATGTCATCTATGCATTTATGTGTGTGCTTTATGCATGTCATATATGCATATATTCATATATTCATTCACACGCTCCTGCACACCAAATCTGGAACTACTGTCCATCATGTGTCGTCCTTTTTATCTACCTCGGGAATTTACATCGGTCATTGTAAGTGCCGTTTATATTCCACCACAAGCGGACACGGTCACCGCCTTATGCGAGCTGCATGAGGCACTCACACAGCACCAGACACAACACCGGGACGCTGCGCTTATTGTGACGGGGGACTTTAATAGCGCCAACCTCAAACGCGCAGCGCCGAACTTTTATCAACACATCACCTGCCCCACCAGGGGTGAAAGGACACTGGACCACTGCTACACTACGGTCAAGGACGGCTACAAGGCACAATCCCGCCCTCCGTTTGGCAAATCTGATCACGCCGCCATCTTCCTCATGCCAAAATACAAACAAAGGCTGAAACAGGAAGTTCCGGTTCAGAGGAAGGTCGCGCGCTGGACGGATCAATCGGTGGCCGCGTTACAGGACGCACTCGATGACGCAGACTGGGGCATGTTCAGAAACAGCTCCGACGATGACGTCAACGTGTTTACGGAAGCGGTTGTGGGATTCATCGGGAAACTAGCGGATGATACCGTGGAGACAAAGACTATCACAACGTTTCCCAACCAGAAGCCATGGGTGGATAAAACCATCCGCGACGCTCTGAGATCCCGCACCGCTGCCTACAACACGGGACTCAAGACGGGGGACATGGACCCGTACAAAGCCGCGTCATATAACGTGCGGAGGGCGGTGAAAGAGGCGAAGCAGCGCTACGGGAGGAAACTAGAGTCACAACTCCAACAGAGTGACTCTAGGAGCCTGTGGCGGGGACTAAGGACAATAACGGACTATAAAACACCAACAACCGGTATGACGAACGCGGCCGTGACTTTGGCAGACGAGCTGAACACTTTCTATGCTCGCTTCGAGGCTGCAGCTAAGGTCTCCAACAATGCTAGTGTTAGCGGCGCTAACGGCTGCAGACAGGAAGATACCGTCATCTCCGAGCATGAAGTAAGGAGAGCCTTCAAAAGAGTGAACACCAGGAAAGCAGCAGGACCAGACGGCATCCCAGGTCGTATCCTAAGAGACTGCGCATACCAGCTAGCTCCTGTGTTCACTGAGATATTCAACATCTCTTTATCTCAGTCGGTGATCCCCACATGCTTCAAAGAGTCCATCATTGTTCCTGTCCCGAAGAAACCCCACCCTGCTTCTCTCAATGACTATCGCCCTGTAGCCCTCACCTCAGTAGTGATGAAGTGCTTTGAACGCCTGGTCAGAGACTTCATCATTTCTTCACTACCAGACACACTGGACCCACTACAGTTCGCTTACCGTCCAAATCGTTCCACAGACGATGCCATCTCTCATCTCCTCCACACATCACTCACTCACTTGGACACTAGAAGGGGGAATTATGTTAAAATGCTCTTCATAGACTACAGCTCTGCATTTAATACCATAATTCCCTCCACACTCACCACCAAGCTGGAGCATCTGGGACTCAGCTCATCTATGTGTCAGTGGATCTCCAACTTCCTAACTGGCAGACCACAGGCAGTAAGGATGGGCGGACATGTCTCAGCCTCCACCACTCTCAGCACTGGAGCCCCCCAGGGGTGTGTTCTGAGCCCCCTGCTGTACTCTTTGTACACATATGACTGTGTGGCCACTACCAGCTCCACCACCATCATCAAGTTTGCTGACGACACCGTCGTGGTGGGCCTGATCTCTGATAACAACGAGACGGCCTACGTGAAGGAGATTAGGAATCTGGAGAACTGGTGCCAGAGGAACAACCTCCTTCTAAACGTCAGTAAGACAAAGGAGCTGATAGTGGACTTCAGCACTAAGCAGGAGAGGAACTACCAGACCCCCGTCATCAACGAGTGCCCAGTGGAGAGAGTGGACAGCTTCAAATACCTCGGAGTTCACATCACGCAGGACCTGTCATGGTCCTGTCACATCTGTTACGACTGTGACCGTAATTGTGTGTGGATTTGAGTGTCCAGGTGCTCCTCCGGGATTGGTGCATCCAGGGTGGATGGCTCACACCGATTGGCTGAGGACTGGGAGACAGCGGATAAGAAGAGCCCGCCAGGGACTGCCCAGTCATTCATCCTCGGCCCAACCCAGCCGGCAGACCGGTCACTGTATCGACGTATTATGTAATGTAGGAGCATGTAGGGGTGGACCGCCTTTTTGGTTGATCAGTTTTCTCCTGTTTTTGTTAGGTAGGGAGGAAAGTGATTGTCGTTTTGTTTAGTTCCTTTGAGTAGGTAAGTTTCGTTTATTCCTGAGATAGGCTACTTTTGTTTGTTGTTTTGGCCTTGGGTTCACCCTGAAGCTATGATATGCTCCCTTCCTTTGTTTAACCGCACCTATTGTAAATAAATCACTGTCACAAAATAGTAAGTGTGTGACGTGCTGCTTGGGGTTGGACGGGGATGGATCACCCTTTATGTTGTGGTCTGGCCGCGCCTAGACGGGCCATAACATAATTGGGGGCTCGTTCCGTTTCTTTTCTCGCTTGTTGGTTTGTGGGGTTGGCGTGTTTTTTTTTTCTGGTTGGCGGTTTTGTTTTTTGTGTGGGGGTGTGTGTGTGTGAGTATGGAGTTTTCGCTGGACGGTTTTGTGAGTGCACCTTCATGGGAAACAATTGACAAGTGTAAGAAAGCGGACCTGCTCATTGTGGCTAACTCTTACGATGTGGAAGTGTCTTACAGTGCTCGCAAGGCAGAGTTGAAGGATGCCCTGGCTGAAAAGCTAGTGGAAAAAGGTGTGCTTCTACCACGGGGAGTTGATGCGGAAAACAAGCCAGTGACAGGCACAGATGACACTGCATTTGAAGCGGCTGCTGACGCAGTTGATGCGTCTGCTGCTGGCACGGAGGCTGATCGGATTTTTGAATCCGGTGAAGGTACGTCCACTGAGGATCTGCGCCTCACGCTCCGCATAAAGGAGGTGGAGACCCGCAACAGGCAGCTGGAAGTGCAGGCTATGCATCTCCGTATCAGGGCTCTTGTGCTTGAAAAGGGCTCAGCGGGTGTTTCCCCAACGTTATCAAGCACAAGTGCTTCTTCTGCTGGTTTTGACATAAGTAAACACATCAAGTTGGTTCCCCCGTTTCGCGAGTCTGAGGTGGACTCCTATTTTAGTGCATTTGAGCGCATAGCTGCTGCTTTGAAGTGGCCGAAAGCGTTTTGGTCCCTCCTACTCCAATGTAAGCTTGTGGGGAAAGCCCAAGAGGTGTGTTCAAGCCTGTCTATGGAGCAGAGTTTAGACTATGAAACTCTTAAGAAAACTGTGCTGCAGGCGTATGAACTTGTCCCTGAAGCATATCGCCAGAAATTTAGGATTCTTAATAAAGCTGCTAACCAGACTTTTGTTGAGTTTGCGCGAGAAAAGAATGTGTTGTTTGAGAAATGGTGTTGTTCATGTAAAGTTAAAACCGTGGAAGAGTTGAAAACTCTTATTTTGCTGGAGGAGTTTAAAAAGTGTCTGCCGGAACGCATCGTGACTTATTTAAACGAACAAAAGGTGTCGTCTCTCATTAACGCGGCTCTCCTGGCTGACGAGTTTGTTTTAACACACAAAAGTGTGTTCCATGCACAGAATTCGTTTCAGGAAAATTTATCTGAACGAAAATGGTCACCAAGTGCAGTGCGTAAAAACGTACCACAGTTTAGTGCTAAATCAAACGGTCGGGAATGTTTTTATTGTCACGATTCAGGGCATCTGATTGCTGCGTGTCCAGTATTAAAAAGAAAAGAAGCGAGGGGCACTAAATTTCCCGCAGGCGTGGGTTTGATTAAAACCGCTTGCTCGCCAAAAGTGCACGTGGAGGCTGAACAAAACCCGAAAACTGACGTTGATCCGCAGTTTCTACCATTTGTGTCATGTGGCTTTGTTTCGTTGACAGGTGAAGAACATGATAAAGTGCCAGTCACGATTCTTAGAGATACGGGTGCGTACCACTCGTTTCTACTAGAGTCTGTGCTGCCTTTGTCTGAAAAAACATCCTGTGGTTCCGACATACTAGTATGGGGAATAAAAATGAGCGTCACCAAAGCCCCTCTGCATATGGTGCACCTGCACTCGCCGTTAGTGTCGGGCTACGTTAAAGTCGCCGTGCGCCAGCGATTACCAATCGAAGGAGTTTCCTTCATTCTTGGTAATGATCTAGCTGGTGGGCATGTTTTTCCCCCGCCAGAAGTTGTTGATATTCCTGCCCTTGCTGCTGACTCAAGCTCCACTGCTTCAGAGGTGTTTCCTGCGTGTGCAATTACTCGTGCTCAGGCTCGTAAAATGGGTGGGATTGTGGATTTGTCGGGGTCGTTTATGGCTACGCTTGATGAAGACGACTCTTTTGTGTCACCCATTGATTCTGTGAAACTCTCCACATGTGACGTCCCTGAAATGATACCTGAGGACATTAATCAGAGCTTGAATATTACCAGAGAGCTGTTGATCAAAGCACAGCAGGGTGATCCTTCACTGGTGCCTTGTTTTTCCTCTGTTGTGGACAGAGAGGGATCTAAAGCTCCCGTAAAATATTTCATTGAGAATGGTGTACTGTTGCGATCTTGGTCTCCTGATTCAACTGATTTGCATCGGGTAAACCAGGTTTTGGTGCCAGAGGAATATAGACCCCAGATTCTCAGTCTCGCGCATGATGCCTGCTTAGCTGGACATCTTGGGGTCAACAAGACGTATCATCGTGTATTACGTAACTTCTTTTGGCCTGGTTTAAAATCAGATGTGGTGAAATATTGTCGTTCGTGTCATACATGCCAAGTGGTGGGAAAGCCAAATAAACCGATTCCGCCAGCGCCTCTTCACCCGATTCCAGCGCTGGGTGAGCCGTTTGAGAGAGTTCTATTGGACTGTGTGGGCCCGTTGCCAAGAACAAAATCAGGCCACCAGTACATGTTAACGGTAATGTGCGCTGCCACTCGTTTTCCGGAGGCAATTCCATTACGTACCTTAAAGGCAAAGAACGTGGTGAAAGCCCTCACGAAGTTCTTTTCGACTTTTGGGTTACCCAGGGTTGTTCAAACTGATCAGGGAACAAACTTTATGTCAAAAGTGTTTGCCCAGGTTTTAAAGGAGTTAAAAGTTAAACATCAAACGTCCAGCCCTTATCACCCAGAGAGTCAAGGTGCACTGGAACGATTTCATCAAACCCTAAAGACCATGTTGCGCAAATACTGCCTTGAATCAGGTAAAGACTGGGATGAGGGACTTCCGCTTTTGCTTTTTGCTGTTAGAGAAACCACCCAGGAATCCCTTGGATTTAGTCCGGCTGACCTGGTTTTTGGACACACTGTACGCGGTCCCCTGCGACTGCTTAAAGAAAAGTGGTTATCTGAGTCGCAGCGAGCCGAGCATAACGTGTTAGATTATGTTTGCAGTTTTAGAGAGCGTCTTTTCCGGGCATGTCAGTTGGCCCGTGACAATTTGGAGCAAACACAAGGCAACATGAAAGCCCGGTATGACAAAAAGACAGTGGTCCGACATTTCGCTCCTGGTGAAAAGGTTCTAGTGTTGCTTCCTTTAGTTGGGTCTAGCCTCCATGCGCGGTTTTCTGGTCCCTATGAGGTGGACAAAAGGATAAGTGACACTAGCTATGCAGTAAAAACCCCTGATCGAAAGAGAAAACTGAGGGTTTGCCACGTTAACATGCTTAAACGCTATGTTTCTAGAGAGGACGTGGCAGCTGACAAAACCACACCCATAACGCCTGTCTCTGTGTGTTCGGCACCCCCATTGTATGTTTTGCAAGATGATGACTTGACTGACAAGAGCAGTTGTATGCCATTGGCCCGTTTGCGAAACTCAGAAGCGTTAGAAAACTTAGACTCTTTCCTGTCGCATCTGTCAGATTCCACCCGCAAAGATATCCTTGATCTGATTGAAGCTAATTTGCTGCTTTTCTCTGACCATCCGCGGCAGACGTCTGTGCTCTTTCATGATATCGTTGTGGAAGTTGATAAGCCAATAAAGCAACATGCTTATCGAGTAAATCCAACCAAGCGGAATTTAATGCAACAGGAAGTCGAATACCTGGTTAAACATGGGTTAGCTGAGCCCAGTAACAGTGCGTGGAGTTCACCCTGTATTTTGGTGCCTAAACCAGATGACACCCCACGTTTCTGTACCGATTTCAGAAAGGTTAATGCTGTCACAAAACCGGATTCTTTCCCTCTCCCCAGAATGGAGGACTGCATTGATCGTGTCGGCTCAGCTACATACGTCACTAAATTAGACCTGTTAAAAGGATATTGGCAAGTCCCGTTAACCCCCAGAGCTTCTGAAGTCTCCGCGTTTGTAACTCCAGATCATTTCCTCCAATACACGGTAATGCCCTTTGGGTTGCGAAACGCACCCGCAACATTTCAACGTCTAATGCAGAAGGTATTGTTTGGAGTGAGAAACTGTGAGGCATACTTGGATGACATTGTCATTTATTCTCCAACATGGTCAGAACATCTGGAAACGCTCTCTGAGGTGTTCAGACGTTTTTGTGAATCTTCTCTCACACTAAACCTCTCTAAGTGTGAGTTTGGTAAAGCCACCATTACTTATTTAGGGAAACAGGTCGGACAGGGGCAAGTGCGCCCTGTTGCTGCGAAAGTACAGGCCATTGTTGATTTTCCTGTCCCGCAGACAAAAAGAGCACTGCGTCGTTTTTTAGGAATGGCCGGTTTTTATCGAGGGTTTTGCAGAAATTTTTCTGATGTGGTTAGTCCCCTAACTGATCTTGTTAGCCCCTTAAAACCTTTTATTTGGTCTCCAGCATGTCAGGTGGCATTCGAATCTGCCAAAGCATTGTTGTGCAGTGCACCAGTGCTAGCTGCGCCGAATTTTGAGCGCCCTTTTAAACTAGACGTTGACGCCAGCTCGTGTGGCGCAGGCGCTGTTCTGTTACAGGAAGATGATCACGGCGTAGATCATCCCGTCTGCTACTTTTCAAGAAAGTTTAACAGACACCAGACCCATTATAGCACCATTGAAAAAGAGGCTCTTGCCTTACTCCTTGCGTTACAGCATTTTGAGGTCTATGCTGGGTCAAGTGTGCTGCCTGTGCAGGTGTTTACCGATCACAACCCACTGGTGTTCCTTTCCCAAATGCGCAACTCCAATCAAAGACTTATGCGCTGGTCCTTGTTATTGCAAGATTTTAACTTGGAGATCAGTTACAAGAAAGGGAAGGATAACGTATTGGCTGACACCCTGTCTAGAGCACTGTCTCCTTGAATTAAACATTTTGGGGTTAATGTTAATTCTTGGGTAAGGGGGTGTTACGACTGTGACCGTAATTGTGTGTGGATTTGAGTGTCCAGGTGCTCCTCCGGGATTGGTGCATCCAGGGTGGATGGCTCACACCGATTGGCTGAGGACTGGGAGACAGCGGATAAGAAGAGCCCGCCAGGGACTGCCCAGTCATTCATCCTCGGCCCAACCCAGCCGGCAGACCGGTCACTGTATCGACGTATTATGTAATGTAGGAGCATGTAGGGGTGGACCGCCTTTTTGGTTGATCAGTTTTCTCCTGTTTTTGTTAGGTAGGGAGGAAAGTGATTGTCGTTTTGTTTAGTTCCTTTGAGTAGGTAAGTTTCGTTTATTCCTGAGATAGGCTACTTTTGTTTGTTGTTTTGGCCTTGGGTTCACCCTGAAGCTATGATATGCTCCCTTCCTTTGTTTAACCGCACCTATTGTAAATAAATCACTGTCACAAAATAGTAAGTGTGTGACGTGCTGCTTGGGGTTGGACGGGGATGGATCACCCTTTATGTTGTGGTCTGGCCGCGCCTAGACGGGCCATAACACATCAACACCGTGGTGAAAAAGGCCCGACAGCGTCTCTACCACCTCAGACGCTTGAGAGACTTCCAACTGCCCTCCAAGGTGCTCAGGAACTTTTACTCGTGCACCATAGAGAGCATCCTGGCGGGAAACATCTTAACCTGGTTCGGGAACAGCACCATGCAGGACAGACGAGCTCTACAGAGGGTTGTGCGGTCAGCTGAGCGCACCATCCGCTCCGAGCTCCCTGACCTGCACTCAATCTACAGCAGGCGGTGCTGGACCAAGGCCAGGAAGATCGTGAAGGACCTCAGCCATCCCAACAACAGACTGTTCTCTCTGTTGAGGTCAGGAAAGCGATTCCGCTCCCTGAAGACCAACACAGAGAGACTGAGGAGGAGCTTCTTCCCGCAGGCGATACGGTCTCTCAATCACACCACCACACAGTACTGACCCACACATATGGTTCTTACACACACACTGGACTTTCTGGACATTGTTTTTGCACAACACTGGTCACTATATTCTTCATTTCCGGTTAATACTTGTACAGCTGCTGTTATTGTGTATATATTTATTTATATTTAGATTCCTTCATACATTCTTATATAGTTCTATATTGTGTATTGTGTATTTTGTTGTACAGTTATTTTATTTTCAACTTTAATTTATATATTTTATCTTATTCTTCCCAGTTAAATTTACCCTTCATTCTAATTTGTGTTGTACAGTTATTTCATTTTTAACCTTAATTTATATTTTATTCCTTCCTAGTTAAATTTACCCTTTTTAATTTTTCATATTTATTTCCTATCTTATTCATAGCCTTTCCTTTTTTGTTTTCTTTAGGTCACGAGCAGTTGTCCAAGCATTTCACTACATATCGTACTGTGTATGACTGTGTACGTGACAAATAAAATTTGAATTTGAATTTGAATTTGAATGACTTTGATGGTGAGAGTAAGCCAGGCACATGGAAAAATCTGGATGGATGCCCCTTTTAGGAAAAGAAGCACTCCTGCTTGGTTCTTTACCAGGTTCTTAAGCCTTTGATGGTTCCTCTGCCATCACCTCTTATACCTGTTGTTAAACCCTCTGATACAGCTAGGAATAGACGGTGGTGGATTACATGTATGGCGATTTGACAAAATCATCTGAAACCTTTGATGCTCCCTCTGCTACATTTCACAGCTCTCACACAAAAGGACACTACGATGTGTGAGCTGGCAGGGGATACACTGTCATGCCTGAGGACATTTTGTCAGCCGTTGTTTTGGTCAGTTTAACTTAGAGGCCAATCTGTTGCCACTTCTGTTTATACACACAGTGTCAACTATAACAAATGGTGTTGCGTAACAAACGCAGTGAGTTAGCACCCAAGAGTATGGGTTATTTTAGTCCAACTACAGCAGCTGTTTTCCTTCAGATTGGCTCTGATTTTTGCTGTGGGATGAAGGTCAGAAAATAATGCATCACTGTGTATTTAAACAACTTGTGTTGTGTACCTAGTTGTCTACTACTTCTTTGTTAAGAAATACATCTACTCTTTGATAGAGCTGGGCGATAGAACGATAACAATATGTATTGCGAAATAACTTTTTTTCGATAGAAAAATTAAACTATTGCGCTAGGCCTCATCTCTCTTGTCCTCTTAAAAAAAAAAAAAAAAGAACAGCCAATCCAAATTAAGTAGTGCAGAGCCGAACCAATCACAGCTGCAGCGTCACGTCACGTGACTTGTTACGTACTGCACAAGTGCCAAGCCGCACATGTGTATTTGTTTTGGAAAGCAGCCAGCCGCCGTGCCGCCCGGGTAATGGAGGAAATGAGTGTGCCTACTAGAGAAAAATCAACCGAGAGCGTGACCGAAGGTTACCGAAGATAAAACAGATGATGGTTCCAATGCCGGAGAGATTGTCGGACGGAAGAGCCATAGAAGTTCCGTAGTGTGAAGGTATTTCGGCCATTTCAAGTCAAACAGAGTAGCGTGCACTGTAAATTGTGCCGAAGGCAAGTCTGGAAATACAATAAACCGGTGCATGCTCAATCTCTGACTGGTAGCGCTAATTCGTCATTCGGCTTCTGTCAGACTAAAGTAACTGTTAAAACTGTTTGAAAAGCTAAGCTATACAACAAGGAGAGATTGAGAATTTCCTTTTAGTTCTCAGTTTATTTGATATTGACAAAAGTTAGTCAATTTTGTCTGTTCTTCTGTAAAACAAATTAAGATTTATTTTTAGAATTAATAATTTCTAAGTGGAATTGACAATTTAGTAGTCCATTTTGTTTGTTCTGCTTCAGCGGCTGCCTTTTGTGTAGTTTGCAATATTTGTCTTTATTTATCTGAAAAAGTCTCATGTTTCTTTAGTACATCTCCCCTGTTGAACTTATTATGGGAAATAAATATTTCAATCAAAACAAGCTGCTGATTATTTCACATTTTACTTGTGAGCAACGGCACATTTAAATCTTACATTTATAGTTATTTGGCTTATATCGTGATATATATCGTTATCGCCTGAAATGAAAAAAAACAAAACAAATCGTGATATGAAAAAATCTCATATCGCCCAGCTCTACTCTTTGATGACTCTAAGAACTAAATATAATTTGGTTTCTTGAATTCTGCTGAAGACCATCGGGGTGAAGCTGATGTGCAGTTCATTCTAGCTGCAGAAATGATGCTCCATGTCATATTCTCTGTTCTAACTGTCCTTGATGGGTAAATAAAAAATCACTTGCCTAGAAGGATCCATAAGGGATCATATTAACTTTACAGTAAGGTATAAACATACCCACAGCCAGGCTTTACTAGAATGAAAGAACAATTCTGATATCTTGTCTTATTATGTGCTTGTTGTTTTGTTGAATCTCACAAACTTCGTCATAGCCAAAGTAATTAAAAAAAAAAGAAACTGACTACAAATTGCATGTTACCTAGCAACTATGAAGCAGGGCTGTTGGGCTGTGAATGCATATCCCTCATTCACCAGAAAGCACGGAGGAGTTCACACTTGATAAACAGAGGACCCATAAGGGCATCAGATATGTGACCTTTCTATTTCTTTCTATACTCTCAATTAAGCTAGAAAGGCAAGGATAAGAATAGAAATAATAATTTAGTTTCACATTTTTAGATATGAAAATAAATGTCAGATATTATTAATACATGCTATTATGAATAAATCTCTGTGAAAACACATCCTGAAATTAGTAAGGTTACAGTTTCAGACCACTAGAGAATGTATTAACGAAATGTACATGTAAAATAACAAGTTCAGCACCATGGAGAGCGTCTGGAGGCCGGAGATCAGCACAAGGCACCATAGGCAGAAAACTAAGTCAAGTGTGACAGAAAATCTATTTTCCAGTCCAGGTGCACCAGCCTATTGCATTAAGGACCTGGAGACAAAACTGACCACTCAGTAATCAGCAGTAAAACTTTTTTTTATCCAGCCATGCTTACAGAGGAAGCCTCTGTTTAGAGAGGGAATTACAGTTAAACAGCAGATGAGTCTGGAACTAACCTTTTCTTTTTAATTCAGCAGGATTTAAGCACTATCATATTCTGAACTTTCAAATGTTGATACATCCATTTCAACTAAAATTTCTAGAATACCCTAAAATTATCCTTGACTTGATTAGAGATTTCATAATTAACTGTGAAAACATCCAGTAGCATTGCAGTGCAGCATCTTACTCTTCGAATGCATGCCATCTATGCAGTACAGTCATCTATTGGTATACTCTTTGGTACACAGAAAATTCAGATCTGTATTTACATCAATTTTAATGTCACTGCTCTGCCAAGTTAAGATGGAAGGTGTTGGTCTTTCTATGAGATTATTCAAAATCTACCGAGGGGATTTTCATGAAACCTGGTGGACAGGTTGCTTGGATCCAAACCTTTGAATCCCTCCACTCCACCGAGTTGACTGAGTCATCTAGCACAAACGATTAGCCATGCTTCATCGTTTCTTACCAGGCTTGCTTTTTTCTTCCAGCACCCTCAAGGCATGACTACTGAACTACAGATGCACGGATATAGTGAAATGTTTTTACTTCACTGGACTGCACTCTTAAAAGGCCAGCAAATCCTGTACGTTGGCATGGCTACACATCAGCGTGGACATAAAATGAAGTTAGATTCAGGCAAGCACTTTACTCCCAAGTGAAGATGGATGATGGAAGATGGAAAATGGAACAATTTGAACATTTTATCTGAAATCGGGCAAGTGGAGAAGTGGAGTATGTGCAATATATTATTATATTATAGCTGTATCTTTGACTGTCATCTAAACTGGCATTTCTGGCGTATTTCAAAGAACACAGTGTGGCCAATAGCTTAACAACAATCAAACAAACAGGTTTGATAAGAATATATAATATGCTGGATATCATATACTAAAGATTTCTTCTAATGTCTTTAGCTTATTGCTCATTATGCAAATAGAATGAATGACTCCTGATCTCTGAGAAGAGTGGGAATATTCACAGTTACAGGTTTAATCTGTATAATAACCACATTTTGTGAGGGAATCCACCATCTGATTAGGCTGAACTCCAACAATACAACAGATGGTGATACTGAACTTGCAGTTTCGATTGTGATCACCGGTGGGAAACCTCCACCTTCACAGAGTGACGAATCACTTGAGAATCCAATAAATTGTTTCATCCAAACAGAAACAGCTGAGCAATACGTTTATGACAACGGTGCTAAAGACATCTTATACTCACTCAAGTTTATATTTAATGATGTCTTTTGAAGTTTAAAAAGTCTTACAGTTTAATATATGTCTCCTGGGGGATGTGATGATTGTTCTCCCTCTCTGTAAGGTTTGCTGATTCGGAGGAATCTTTTAAAATTCACCTACAGACAAATCTATTTAGCATTTCAGTAGCATCTTTTATACCACTGTACTTTTGTCTTTGATTCTTGTACTGCTTCTAAACATATTCTTCTTTCTTTTTACAATTTTGTAGCATCTCAGAGAATATTTTCTCTAAAGCACTGTGTGACTCCTGTCTATGAAAAGCACTTTATAAATAGTTATTGCTTGGCTGCTCTTTCTGTACAGTATATTTAAGGTGTGGTGTTCCAAATAAAACTAGCAGCTAACACAAGCAGCTCTCTGCAAATAATATAAAATCAAAGATTCCTGTGAATGTGAGCTGATCATAGATGACACAGAAGTGGGAAGAAGTAATAAGCTGATTAGGATTCTCATTTAGATACAGTAGGGAGCTTGATTTCTCTGAACTGTCCAAACCACTTATCTAACACAACCAGGGACTCCTCTGCTCTATTGATTTTTGCACCTACTACTAAGTGATGAATCCTTTATATGGGAGTTTTTCCACACAAGTCATATCAGCCTGGAGCTGGAAGATGTTGCTCTGACAATAAAGCTTTTTTTCCATATAACAATACTGTGTTTTGCCCCATCCACACCCCACCTCCAATTGCAAGTACTAAATTTTAAATTGTGCCCCCAGTCTGCTTTACCCAGAAAAAAAGAGTTTGCTGAGTACACCATTCTTCAGTGACCTCCTTTAGATTCACACATACTTGGCCCTGAGAGGAAAGCAACGCTTTTTAAAGCACACCAGTCAATATGCTGCTGTGCTAAATGGGTAAAACACCTGTGACTCTCTCGCACATTTTATAATAACATTTTCAGAAGAAAAAGGAACATTAGTGCAACCTTATACAAGTGCTTAAAATAATAGATTACATGGGAACAATTAGGCTGAACATTAACAGTGAAACGGCAATAACTGAAAAGAATGTACCGGCACAAAGTTGAAATTCTCAAAGAATGAAGAAGGAAAAAACAAAAAACAATGATATCAAGTATTGCAGCCGAGAATTAGATTCTTATAAAGACAGGCACAAGTCTTTGTGATAAGCTAAGTTAGCTTTTGGCTCTGCTCAGCATTAATTTTAGTCTTTTCCACCCTTATTTGCAAATATACGTAATTTTGAAAAACTGCTCATCTTTTCCTCATTTCAAAGAAAACACTGGTAAAATGCAAGTTAATATTTGGAGCAGTCATTTCAGTAACAGTAATTTGTCCGTTAGGTTTTGTAATTGGATTTGAGGAAAAACGCTAAGTAGTAGCGGTTCCGTGAAATGCTGAACAGTCAATAGTGAGATGACTAATGAGCTGTATTAGGGCGCATCCTCTGTTGCACACTTTTCTCTCCATTTAGAATAAACATCAGTCATCAAAACACACAAAAGCACTCAGTCAGACAGTGTTTCATGATACATGCCTCACACACACGTCTACACACACACACACACACACACACACACACACACACACACACACACACAAATAATATATATATATATATATACACTATATGCACATTGTTCACACAGACCAAAAATCTCACTTTATGTGCTCGATCCACACAAATATACCTCATACTGGGAGCAGTGGCCTCATTTATAATGAAAGTCAGCAAGCACAGACAGAGAGAAAGAGAGAGAACGAGGGAAAGGGATAGAGAGACTTTAGTGGTCCCAGTAGCTCACAGAGATTTGGAGATCAATCTTCACCACACAAAACAAACTGGCCCCAAGCTTCAACAGCAACTAAACCATGTATGTCTTTCTCTCTCACACACAGGAGCTCATGAGTATAAAACAGGACAACATTCATTTCTAATATATGACATACATGAAACATCCAACAGCACACTCACACAGGTATTCCTGCTGTAGTAATTACATGTTGTAAGACAACTATATTTGGTGCATTACAAACCCATCAATCAAAATTAACTCAGATATAGAAACAAATTAGTTACAAAAGCCTACAGCTCAGCGATATCAACTTTTCCCCTCCGGTAAACAGTAAACACAAGTTATAGAAGTCACTATTTATAGTACAGTGAAATGGCAAAGATATCAGTAAGACAACATTAAGAAGTAGTATTACATGTTCTGACTCTCAGCAGCAGTGGAAGAATATTGGGTTTGACTTGGTTTAGTCAGCTGTAGTGCTCAAATAATAACATGAAGTGGTGTACGGATAGCTAATTTAAATGTTGACTGGCTGCACTGAGACTGGAAGGATGCTGGTTCGAAACCTAAAAATGGGAAACTCTATGCAGGAAGTGTTTACGCAAATGCAGATAGAAATTTTGAGCGCAGATTACATGATGTAGCTGTCTTTCATGCTTCTGTGCACATTTTCATCTGGAGTAGTAAATTATACAATTTGATGTGCCTTTTTAGTTTAATGGCTTAGTCCTGCATAATGCACAAAAAACAGTCTCATAGAAGGAGAGATACAGTGTATGAGATTCAGATACCAACAAATTTTCATCTTCAGACACCAGGCAAATAGAAATTATAGTAAAAGGCATATCCAGGATGTGCCAGTGGTAGAGGAAAAAGCAACATACACAATCTAATGACCGCACACCCCCACATCCATCCCGCAAACAGACAAACCTACATACTCGCTCATTCAGTTCCCACATTATTGGGGAAATTGTGATAAATAATAAAAACTCTAAACTGAGGGAGTTCGTTGAATTCAAACAAGACTCATGATCTTCATATAATTCAGTCATAAAAGTTTATGACCTGGCATTTATCCAGCAGTCTCACTCTCTTTCCTCTCTCTTTCTCTCCCACTCACATGCTGTAACCATTATGGTTCTCATTTTCTATCGTACACTGTAGAACATGCCTATGGATGCGAGATGTGTTTGGTAACAGTTGATACTACACCCATAACGCTCTAAAGGCGAGAAGCACAAGCACAGCATATGCATTTATCGCAAACAGAAATACACCAATATGCTGAAATGTTAACAACAGCTAGTTTCGATAATGATCTGTTATCTTTTACATAATTAGTTTGAACAAATCTAAATAACTTGTATTCACTTTTAAACTGAAATCAAACACCAAACAAGCTAATGCCGGTCAATTTAAGCAGACTTCTCGAACAAAGAAACATTATTCCAAGTTGGCATGAGATGGTCCCAACTACCTAATGTACTATTTCTGTGCTAAAGAGCTCACACCCCTGTCAATTAGTCCACACACAGAAAAGCAACCTATTGAAAAGCTGGTTAGCACGACTTGGTGTAAGGAAGAAAACTGGTTGAATTATTCCCAGCACCGGCAAAGAAAATTAGCACAGTTAGAACATAAGTCAGTTTAAATAAAAAGCTTATTCAGAATTTCAGTGCTTTCCTGCAAACAGCATTTAAAGCAAATAAATGGAGGCTAAAAAGTGAAGTTGCGAAAAGAGAAGAAGAAGAAGAAAAAGAAGGAAAGGAGGACAGATAGAAAAATAACACAAATCAGCAGGAGGGAAGCGTCATACTTTCCTTTTAAGAAACACACAGATACACGTCCTGACATGCAAATTTACTAGACTCGCACAGGCATCTACCTGCAAGGACCCAAACACAAACAACAGTTAAACACACAGAAAAAAAATGAGAGTGCAGTCCCACATCACCACATATCAACTGCACATACTTGCAAATGAATCCATTAAAGATGACACAGATCAAAGATATGATCAAACAAGCATCAAAACCACTTACACACAGAGAGCAGCGTACAGCTGGCACACACAGTGGTAACATGTTTGGCAGAAGTCTACTCTTTACCACACACACACACACACACACACACACACACACACACACACACACACACACACACACACACACACACACACACACACCGTACCCTTTGTTCGGCGTCTGATGACCCCTAAGCGGCACTTAAGCGATACAGAGAACATCCTCTCTCTCTCTTTTTTCTTTTCCTTCTTCCTGCCTTCTTCCTCTATTCCCTCCTCCTCTTCCTCTTCCTCCTCAGTCAGACATAGTGTGAGCCGAGCGAAGGATGGAAAGAGAGAGAGAGAGAGTAACTGAGTGGAGAGAGAGCAGTATCAGAGCTCCGGCCGGTCACATGGCAAAGAGAGGATAGAGAGAGGGAGTAGCGAGTCCCCCAGTCGTTTACCTCTGTCTCTCACTCTCTCTCTCTTTCTGTGTGGGAAGCAGTGTGAAATTAAGCTGCCTCCTTGCCTTTCTCCTCCCTCTCTCAATCACCCTCATATTTAAACTCGGTGCAGCCCATGTTACTTCTTTCCTTCTCTCCTTCCTCTCTTTTCCTTTCCATGCTATCTGATCTCTGTCTTTTGTGTTTTGAGTCTTTTCCTCTGGCTTTCTATTTGAAATTATTAAAAATGTTGAATACTGCAACATTCCTGTAACTGAAGTAGGAGCAGAGAAACCGCAACAATGCTGTTATATATTTGTGAAATTACTCTAATTTAACATGACAAGGCATTACAGTACCACCATCTATTGATCTAGCTAGTTGGATAGATGAATAGATGCCTAATCTATCCCTTTTGGTTGAATCCAAAAGGGCATCCAGCATAAAGAAATCTGGCAAATCAAACATGTGGAGCTACCTGCTGTGTGACCCCTTGTGAATAAGAGAGCAGCTGAAAGTAGTTTTATATTTCAGTTTTAGATTGTTCAGGTTGATTTCACTGAAATTAATCAGTGAAATCAACAATTCTCTTTAAATCACTGACATTTTACTCCTCAGTCTCGTTCTTTCTCTCTCATTACCTTTTCTGCACTACATAAACAATTCTCTATCTTTCTCTGTCATGGTAACACGGGGTGGGGTGGGGGGCAAAAATGATGGCGAGATCAAAGCTGCAAATGCCTGGGATCAGCAGAGGAAGAGGAGAATAGAGAGAGAAAGACAGGACAGAGGAGGATGAGAAGGTGGATGAGGGTATTAGAAGAGAAGCGGAGCCAAAGGATGATGGCAAGAGGCTGAAACTGAGGGCACAGTTGAGGCATAAGGAGGAAAGGGGAGGTCAAGGAAGTGAACACGGGAGAAGTGGCGAGGCAGGAAGTAGAGAAAACAAAGAAAAATGTGAACAGATGAACAGATGATGAAAGAGGAATGGCGAGAAAAGCAGATGGAATAAAGAGAGAAGGAAAGTGGGCAAAGAGTAAAGCCGTTTAGTTGCGGTGTCATGCAAGAGGAGACAGTGATTACAGCCCACAGAAAAGAGGAGGATGAAAAGGGGAGACATGAGAGGTGGCTTACAGAGAGGTGATACAGAAGATGTGACAGGTAATGTCTAACAAATGAGTGAAGAGGATGAGTGGGCAAGGGGGAAGAAAGAAGAGGAAGGAGAGGGGTGTTTGTTAACCTATACTTTCATTACACTCTGCAAATAAGGACTGGCTGGCTGCTCACACATTTTCTCAATTCTGATGAAGTTTTGAAGGGAGGAAGCAGAGTTTGGGTTTATAGTCTAAAAGATGCAATCTGAAGAATTCAGCTCACTCTCACAGTGATATATTGAGAGGATCTACAATCACATAGCAACAGTCTATTTTAGGTACACTATGTTGATTTTCTGGTCTGGATATTTTACATATAGATAGCTACAAAACAAGAAATTTCTATTTCAGTGTCCCTTCTTACATTGCCTTTGTAGTTGAAGCCTTTTTAATTAGAGTAAATGCTTTCAGGCTGTAGACTTTGTTTTGTTTTTATTTCAAATACTCGATAGGATCGATAGAACAGTTTTTCTTTTATTTGTTCCATAGATTTTATGGGATTGTTGATTTAGCGGGAAGAAAAAAAACATGTGTCCATGATATTTTCTTCTATTTTTTAAGGATGAATAACTTTATTTTTCTGACCCCTATTTTGTTTATTTAATGTTGTTATTATAGGCAACAGTAAATAATTATAATATAATGACACCAAAACTGAAGACTGCAATCTTTATGAAAGCAGGATTATTATAATATTAAACTGTATTAACATTATGAATAGACACCGATATATTCTACAAGTAAACTGTGCCGTCTCAAAAGCTGGATACAAGATGTTCCTGTTCAGAGGCATCATCTTTTTGAATAAAGGGAATACTGCATGTACTGCAGGATATGCAGGGTGGTTAATGTAAAAAGGCTCTGACCTCTAGTGGTGTTCTCATGGTGAACTATATCTGGGACTATATAATGCATTGAAAAACACTTGGGTCAAGGTTAGGGAAAGAATATTGCATTTGGTTTCATATTAATAAGCAGCATAAAAAGTGTATCATATCACTGTGGACTAAATGTGTAGCCTTTAATTACCTTAATTAAATGCTGTGACTGTTTGAGTATAGCAATAACAAGTTTAATTAGGTTCATACTGTATTGCTTGTATGCTTTTAGAAAATATTTAGTGTCACAGTATCAGCAGCATGTCACCAAATATTGGTAACATTTCATTAATATGTTGAAAACCCCAATGTTTCCTTCAAAATACATTTACAAATGAGTGCTATATGACTATAATTCCTTAGAGACAACCTTGTAAAAAATTATTGTGTCATTGCTCATTGCTATGGTGATCAGCTTCCTAGAAAGGCATACAAACAGAAATGGATGCAGGCGATGGAATTATATTGCTATATTCATAAACTGCATCATAAGTCTGGTGACAGGAAAACAAGACAAAACATGTCAAATAACAGACTAAACATCAAACATGAATGATAAGAAACTTTATCAATTTACATAGCAAACACACACAGAACAGAAAACATCAAAAATGTGACCTGCAGGACATCCCTCCTATACCCTGACTTAAAGTTGAGTGCGTTACCTTTTAACAAGAAGCACTTGGAGAGCTCCACCATAGCAGATCACTGTCTCAACAGTATTGACTTTTAAAAGAATAGTATTGTATTTGGATATAGTCATTTTGATTTCTTTGTTCTTTTTAGAAATAATTTAGGTACTTTGTAGTCAAAACAAGCGCAATGTGCAGACTTTTTATTTGCCCCACTGAAATCAATTTCAATATTAATGACATCATTTTGAAAAAAGGAAACAGTTTTAAATAGCTCTATATAGCATAAAAGATTTTGTTAATTTTCCATAATAAATCATAAAGTTGACATTAAGGACCTTGGTGGATGTAAGCATAGTTATAATAGATTGTAGGTGTAGATTGGGGTCATGATTACAAAGTTTTATCAGAATTAATTAACAAACTTTTCAAGATACCGGGATGATACGCATGCATGTAAATGCTACAAAGAAAAACATAACCTCTTCGGTGGAAGTAATCAATCATAGGTAGAGAAAACCATTATTTACGATTGTCCATCCTTTTCACATTTCAGTGACATTATCCTTCCTTCATTTTTTCACACATTTGTATATGCAGTGTATATGCCTTTACACAAACACATAAACAGATAGAAAAATCATTAAAATAAAGAGCATACTATTTTTGACTGTCTCTACTTATTATTTGTCAGAGACACAAACAAAAACTACCTACCAGTTGTATGCACATCTTTGGAAAATTGCAGGCAAAGAAGACACCCACACATCTGCCTACATAATGTGAACACACACTGAATATTATATTGGCTAAACACACAAAAAAGAAAATGAAAAAGATTTGAAGAGTAGGAGATACAAGGAAACAGAACACACAAACTTCATTCAGTTTATTTATTTTTAGTAAATAATAAATAAATAAGTAAATAATTTATTCCCTATTTATATTTACAGTAGGTTATACTTTTTTAGGTAACTAAAAGTGATAGTTGCGTGTCGTAGAAAGATCATGTAATAAACAAATAAATTACAAAATATCCTCCTGATGGCCTCTCTCGCTCGGAAATGGACGGTACGTGCAGTTCTCCACTTTTTTGATCTGGCAATCACCAACTCGTGGCTTCAGTATAGGAGTGACTTGCAGTTTCGGGGGAAGAAACCACTGAAGCTCCTTGACTTCAAGCTGCTTCTCGGTGAAGAGTTGATTACTCAGGCTCAAGGAGGAAGTGCAAATGACAGTGTAGATGACTATACTCCCCCACGTCAAAAGTGGAAACCTCAGCCAAATGAAGCTCTGAGACACTATGGTGCCATCCATAGAGATGGTGGATGAAACACATGTATCAAGATATCGCAGATCCAACTGCAAGAGCAAAACATACGTGATGTGCACAAAGTGCAAGGTATTCCTCTGTGTTTCCAAGAAGGGGAATTGCTTTTTGAAGTATCACTCCAAATAAACACAACAGAATTAATCAAAAGTGATGCTGGTCTGTGGATGTTAACCTTGTTCTTAGGTTTACCTCTTTTTTGGGGTGAAGCAACTGTTTGCCATCAAAGTTCCGTTTTACATGTTTGGCCTTCCAATGTCCTCTGCAGTGGACATGTGATATCTAAAAAATAAAAAACTTTTTTTTCTGAAAAAATTATTTCAGTCTTCTGATTACCTTACAAACATTGGGGGATTTAAAAAAAATTTGATTGGATTTTTTTCCTGGTAGTCAGGAGGATAAATAAACAATGAGTCTACAATGTTATGGCATCTAAACTCCAGTCAGTGCTTTTAATCCCCAAATAATCAGATTTGACCAGATTTTTTGGGACTATTCCAGATAGTCCAAACATACCCATTGACATTTTAATGTCTTTCATGCCTTGTATGTTCCAATATTTATTTTTCTTGATATATTCCGTAATCCACTCGATGTTGTTTGCTGATCATGTCGGAGAATACAAATCACATTTAAGTTTATGTTTCTGGAGTAGTTTGTGAAATACTGCTGAAACAGGCATAAGCACAGACCCCATTTTACATTATACCATTTCCGTTACCACAGGTAAGATTTTGATCCCAATCTGCAAAAACAGAAGTCACGAGTAATTTCTTGAAGAAGTTGCAAATTTTCAACTTATTTTCACAATTGTAAGTTGCATTTAGCAAAAAGGACATTAGCATTAATTTAGAGGGTTTTTTTTTCAAATTATTAGATTACATAATGTCATTACAGAAGACAATATATTTTAGAACTTTCTTAACAGCACAAGAGTACAATTCCAAATACATCTAAATCACTTAAATATTGTAGAATAAGAGCTTTATGACAATGTTGAACTCTGGATAAAGTGTGGCATTGCTTATGCTAAAATAAAGGCAATTATAAAACAGAGCGCCCACTGTTGTTGAAGTGGTCACTGCCTGCATTTTAAAACTGACCTCACAGCTGGTTACTACAAAATAAGAAACATTTTAATAAAATATTTGTAAAAGTTTATGATCTTGTTCACATCTGCCCACAGCATCTCTCTCATCCACAATTCACACTGCTGGTCTTCAATCCTTAGCTCTGAAATTCAGGCCTGAAACCCATCTTATTCTGCAGCTCCAGGTTTCATTGTTTAATTTTCTCAGATTACTTCTCCATATTCTGGATTCACTCATTGTAATCAGCTCTGCCGCAGCTTAATCCGCTAGCAGCTACATAAATAATAGCAGCAGGCTAATGTGGCTATTGCATAACTGCTAATAGTTACATGGGTAACATACACCGTGTACACCTGCCAGGTTAACATTAATGTAAACACTTTAATACTTCAGTGTTGTTGAAACAGGAGCTTTACTGACCTCTTTAAATTCCTCCTAAATTATTGTTCAGCCTTATGAACATTAATTACTTTCGGTGAGAAGCTAGGTGCCTGCCTGCCTGCAGCAGAGCTGTGTGAAGTTATGCATTGGCACTCCAACATGGCACTGTGTGTATTGATACTGAGTATCATAATTCAATATAAATCTTAGTACATATTAACATTTAACTATCATATAAAGAATATCATTATAAATTGCTTGTCTGTCAGATTCTAACAGATAGGTATGCCAATTACAGACTGTAAAAAAAAGGACATAACTACCGTGCACGTATCGGTGGTTTTCAAAGTCCCATTTTGAAGCCTCAAAATAAGTGTTCCCGCCATTGATATCTTGGTTGAAAAAACCTGGATGACGAGGAAAGGTGGGTTTGACCGTGAAAATAACAAGGGTTTACCAAACAGACTCAATGTTTTGTTCAGTATAACTAAAAACAAGTGACTCAGGCCAGGAAATCAGCAGGAAGAATCAAGGGAGATCAAGTCAGAACGCTGTTTTCATATAGGCTTCTATAGGACCAGATGTTAACTTGCAACCTACAGCAATCTGGTGTCTTCCACATAAAATGCAAATTTTTTGCCATTTGTTTTTAGATATTGCCTTTATTTTGTTTACCCTAAAGCTGTTTTATATTGTCTGTGATATCAGTATACAGTAAACCCCCTTATGTCTAACTAATAACATTAAGCAGTTAGCCAAATAACCAATTCAACAATCTGTGCAGAAAATTGTCATAGTGTAATTTTGGTTGCCTACTTGTATTATCACAGATAGGGGGCAGGTATCAATAAGAATTTATTCTTCTTCCTGCTCCTTTTCATGCATGGAAACAGTGTTACTTTAATTGAAAGGAAGGTTGTGTATGGGAATGCATTACTGCTGTACCATGTGTGAAACAAAAAACAAAAAACAAAACAAAACAAAAAAAACAATCTCCATATCTAAGTTCCCCCCAATATTTCAAAGAATTGGTTTAAATTTGCACAAAAGTGTTAGTGGAACATAGATAACTGGTAACAGCAATGAATGTGTTTACGTAAGAAAAACATACTGCATAAAGGCATAGAAACAAAATCCAACATTTCTTGGTTCTTATTAAAGTCTCTTCTGTTTGTGTGTGTTCAGCAGAGTTATTAATCACAGCACTGCTGCATAGCTAGTGCACTTTATCACCTCTCAGCAGACTTGGAGTGCAGATGTGCAAACAGCAAGATACTGTAACAACACACTTGTTCAATTAATTGGACCATACTGAAAAAAAATGTTTCACACATCAGCTAAATAGGCACTATGGCTTTACCTTTTCTTTTCAAAAATGCAAAGGTAAAGTAAATGTAATTTTATCTTTAAATAGTGACTCAGTGCAGTGAGATCAAACCTCTAATCTTTGAGAATTCAAGAACAGTTTGACTTGGCGTACACAATCCAATGAAAAAAGCAGGAACTAACAGTCTGAAGCTAGTTTAATAAATCATTACAACAGCACAGTCCTCAGAGTAAACCAAAGAGCCAATATAGCTTCTCAGTGCAGCACATAAATGGTTTCAGTGCAAAAAGTATTGATATGTGCAAGGATGCCAGTTTAAATTCAAGCTAACACAATGATAAAGGATAATTATAGTACACTACAAGTACTAAGTGGCATCGGCGTAACTTTGTGCTGAACATTGGGGGGGTCAAGATCTCTGTCACAATAAATAAATAAATCTGAGTGAAATCCCAGATGATTAAACATGCAACTATTTTGAAATGAGTAAAGAAAATCAACAGCTTATTTATGCAAGATAATTCATAATTTTATTGGGGGGGTTATAACCCCCCTGGAAATTATGCCCCTTCTAAGTGGCAAATGACCTGTGGTTCAATGGTCAAAACAATTCATTTGTATTACAATTTGCATATTTCTTGTTTTAAAAAACACCTCTTCTGTACTCTTTTTTCTGTTTATAGCAACAAAAAGCAAGGTAGTTAACAAACTTTCTCATGCTTCTATAATTGAGTTTGGGGTTACTCTGTTAATTCTCTCAAAGAAGCATAGAGCAGGGGAAACACATTTGATCTAATCTAGTGTAGCCTCAAGTCCACAGCATGTTTTATGCAACAGAATGAAAAAAAAATGTATTGATTTTTGCAGGTTTAAAAAAGTCCTCCTACAAGCAACCAAATGCTGGATAATTCTGACAGCTAAACTGCGTAAGCAGCGTTCTGGCAGCTAAACAGTGAGGGTTCCTGTTCTATACTTAACATAAAAATCAAAAACGTTTGCAGCTTGTGAATTTTCAAAATCAAATACCCAGTGGATGGAAATTTTGGCTGAAAGTGTAAATAAAGCAGCATGCTTTTGAAGTCCAAATGCTGGCAAGACAGTAAGAAATATGTTTTTAAAAAATGTGTTAATAGGTGTTTTTTCCACCTCCTAACATCTGTTAATGACCACAGAAAAAGATATTGAAAAGTGTGAAACTTCAGTAATAGTAATAAAACACTATAAAAAATGTGTAACAATATGTTGTCACACATTTTACATTTTTAAAGTATGTTGTGTTGTTATGGGTTATTGTGTGTATGTATGTTTGTCGCACAACTGTTCAGAGAGGGAGCTCTTTTTTTCCTTTCTCTCAGTCATCTGGTACCACTGCACGTTTCATTTCATACCCAGCAAACACACACACACAAACCATTGTGTGAGGTCTGCATAAAGCATCGGGGGATGAATGCTGCAGCAGGATTAACTCTGCTCTGCTCTCATTAGCTTAATCTTCTACATGAAACACTCACACATACACGGATATAGGGATGCAGCATCTTCATAGTGTAAGCAGCATCCTGGATGTATTTTTGTGTGTCTATCTCCAGTGGCGCACAAAAACACACGCATATTTCCATGTGTTTGAGCTACACAATAGAAAGATGGGAAGATGGGATCATTATTCATATACAAACTCAAGTATATTGAGTGATAGTTTTCTTCACCATATTGTCCAGTGTTGCTGCTCGGAACTGGCTTTGCTGTGCAGTACAGGCCACCTTGACTTTTTCAGCTAATGTGCATTTATTTCTGCTAGGAGCTATATCATAACTCTTATATGTGATAGTTTACATCATCTCTATTTGTTGCAGCTTTTCTTTCTCAGCTGCTTCCTTTTTAGTTTTGGCAGAAATGCAAATCAGTGCTAATCTCAGAGCACGAATTCACAGAAACCCATGCTAATCTCAGAGAGGCGTGTGTTGTCTGTTCCTAGGCACAAACATAATGCATGGAAAAAAGATGTATGTTTCCACACACCTTGTCTACACGTTTTACCTATGACTTTATTTTAAATGTGTATGTGTGCAGTCACCATTGTAAGTGCGTAGCTGTCATTATCTTTGTTTTGGGTTTGGGTATCTGTGTCTTGTATCATGCACATTTTTGTACTTTATTTGGGCTGTCAGATTTTTGGGGGGTGTTCATCTGTGGTTATGTACATGCAAGTATGCTCTATAATTGTGAATTTATGTGTAATTGAGTGTGTGTGTGTGTGTGTGTGTGTGTGTGTGTGTGTGTGTGTGTGTGTGTGTGTGTGTGTGTGTGTGTGTGTTGAAACTAGGTCACATCTTCAAATCTTAACACTAGCTCCACATTAGTGTTGCATATTTGGAATCTTAAAGCAGTTGAACGGCCAATAGGGAACAGTGATGAAATAAGCCCAACATGAACCTTCACTCAAACATCACAGCCGCAATGAAATTGAATTTGGAGCATACAGAGAATAAAGTTCACTGACTCATGTGAACAGAAAAAAAATGTGAAGGAAAAAGTTTGCACCCACTATTTTTGTCCCTCAATAGTATACAAACATTAAATGCACATTCTTGCTTTTCCAGATGATGTTTTTCCGGAGGTGCAAGCATCTGCCATTACTCATTTAAAGTAAAAAGCATGACTTTAAAATTGTTGCTAGTCATAGTTTAATCCTGCTGAGAAGTTTAATGTTGATGCTGTGTCATGCTCGCTTACTGACATATCCCTGTCTTCGCATTAAGGATTTCTCCCTAAGCCAAAGTTGGAGGCTCGTATATTAAATGCAAAACAGTAATGGAGACAAGAATGGGCTTTAACCCTCAATGTACCAGAACTCAGAATTACAAAAACAAATGTGTAGCACTGGCAAAAAGGCATAGTTGTGTTTATTCATTTAACTGAATTAATGAAATGATAACTATCCATTTCAACCATCTGGTGATTCCACACAATAGATTATGCACAGGGTTAAATGAATTGCATTTGAGTATTAATAGTGCATCTCGCCCTATGGTAGTTGGGATATACTCCATCCCGCCCTGTGTGGACAGTGTGAATGGATGGATAGTTTGGCAGGTGTCTGGGTTGGTAATATGGCAATAAGGGAATTCCAAAGCTTTCAAGGTTTTTAAGCTTTGTCCCTAGCTGAAAGAGTGAACTAGAAAGGAAATAAAAAATGATTTCTGTTTCTGTCTTTCACACCCTCCAATGGTGTGTATCAAAAACAATATAGTAGCACATCCCACCTACTTGTTAGCCTAGTTGGCTGTGATTACATAAGGAGGTACTCTGCACATAAATATGTTAAACTTTACTGGTGACTGTGAGCAAACACATTGATGATGGAGCGGATCATGACATTTCAACCAAAATTATAAAAAATGAGATTATATGGAATGAAAATAGCTCAACTTTGCATATGCAAAATAGTGACGCAAACTATTCTACATCATGGACTTCATACCTTGAACTGGATAAGCAGAGGAAATGGATGGATGAACTTGATATAGGAAAAGCATGGTCCCTGTGAATGTCTTGGCTCTTCAGCGTACAAACGTCATGAGAATCTGGAAGGGGAAAATTTCTCTGCCTACTTTATGAGAAACTCTGTGGCAGCGGTGAGTTACTATTAAATGTTGTTTTCCACATTTTGGTGGTTTGAGGCAATTCCTGCCTTACATTTTTCAAAACATGTTTTTTCCTAAGCTGCTGGGACATCAGGTGTTTGAACTTTAGTCTAAAGGTTCAACACAAAAAATTCTAGAGCATTTTATTTTCGGTTGTTTTTTTTTTTTAACTATGATTTTCTACTGAACGTTCTGACTGGAAATAGTGGTTTGTATCTCCCCAACTTTCACACACTGTCTAGTTACTCTTCTGGTTACAAATGTGTCACAAATGTGTGGCTTTGGTGATGAACAGACACATTTGGACAGCACTGTTAAATGGAATTTGAAAGTTCTAATTAACGTTCCAACATGCAGGGCAGCTAGTTGTTACATAATTTTAGGATGCTACAATCTTCAGGACTCCTAAAAACAAATAAAAGATGTAAATGTGCTAAGAATTGATGTAAAAAATAAAGAACAACAAAACTGCTCACATCATACAGGCAGAAAAAACAAAACAAAGACAAATACAGAAGGAAAAACCTTGCACAAACTCATATGTGTGCTATACTAGTACACAAATATTTAGACAAAGTGACAAAGAGACAGATATACTTGCAAGCAGATATTAGCTATAAAAGATGTAATTAAATATGCAAAATTATATAAAAACAACAGCAAGATAGATAGCGGGATAGTATTGAGAAAATTCCCTCAAGTCATTTAAATCAAATGTCTTCCTTCATCTTCTTGTAGACAGAAAATTGATTTCTTTCTCTTTGTCCTCCATTATCTTCCTCTCCTTCAATCAATTGTTTCCTCCTGTTGCTTCTGTGCATCTCATCTGTCATCTAAATGCCAGACATTTCTTCACCTCCTTCTTTCTCCCCCTTGTCCCTCCTCCTCATTGTCTCGTTATGAATGTTCTCCTTTTTCTTTCTCAGACTTACTTTTCTCAGTCTCTCCTTTTCCTTTTTGTCTCTTTTCCCTTATAGTTTCCCAGTTTTCCCTTTGAGTAATTTACCTGACATCATTTTTCCTGTCATTTTATCTAATCTAGCCAAATGACATATGTCATGTTGAAATGCTTCTGTGCTTCCTCATCCCTTTTTTCCAAAAGTTTCTCCCCTCTAAATATTTTTACCCATTTTTCTTCCTTTCCCGCCTACGCCTAAGTGTTTTCTCCTCTATTCTCCAAACATGTCTTAGCTGTTTAAGTATCTGATGCAACAGAAAGCAACAGCACCCACTGCTGCTTCAATCCTACAATGCAACAACAAACCATACTCCCTTGACATCTAATGTCATGCAAAGAGGAAGGCAGCTGCTGCGCTCTTCCCACAGTGGTACATGCATAATAACGATTGCATAATATCTGATTTAACTATCCTGATGAGTCTGAACATGTTTTTCTCCAAGCATAAATCTGCATAAAACGAGTTCACCTGGGAAGCTGCAGTCATTTTTTTCTAATGTCCAGCTAAATATGAAAAATTGGCTAAATAATGCTAACATATTTGACTCTAATAGTATCAAATGATTTAAACTGACATTTAAAATTTTTAACTTAAAATTATGTTTTTTTTGTTTTTTGTTTGAGTTAGTGAAAGATGGCATACTTTATGAATTTATGATGCTAGTTTAATTTGAAACGATTGTTTAAAATATGCTTAAGGTTTACAGGTTAAATGATCAAAGTTTGTATTCTAAAACACACAGTGTTTCAGGTATGAAAAAGCACAACTTCATCTGTACAGAGAAAAACACAAAAGAATGAAAGACTATTAGCACTTGGAGAAGAATGCAAAGTACCACATCACAGCCTATCTTAAAAAACTAGACTACTAGCTTAAAAGTCAAAAGAGAAATACAGTGGACAAACCACTCTTTTTACACCATTAGCATTGGTAGTGTGTCATGTCACTCACATGACTGAAAGGAAATGTTTTCTGATGCTGTAGATTCAAACAACTAACAGGGCTATACTGAAATGTACAACTTTATAATCGAGCTGTCAGTAACTGTGCTTTTAAAAAAAGTAATGTTCACAAAGTGGCAGCACGGTGGTTAGCACTGTTGCCGCACAGCAAGAAGGTCCTTATTTCAATCCCACCATCAGGCCGGGGTCTTTCTGTGTGGAGTTTGCATGTTCTCTCCGTGTTTTCGTGGGTTCTCCCCAGGTACGCCGGCTTCCTACCACCGTCCAAAGACATGGAGCTTGTGGGGATAGGTTAATTGATTAATCCAAATTGCCCATAGGTGTGAATGTGAGTGCAAATGGTTGTCTGTCTCTGTGTGTTAGCCCTGCGACAGACTGGCTCCTGGCACTAGAAGAGAGGAGGGTCGATACAGAAGGGAAGAATGTGGTATAGAATGAAGCCTTTTCTTAAAATATCAACTGATCTCATCTAATGAAATGATAAATACAAAAAAATGTTTCTGCAACTGTTTCTGTGGCAGCAGGGTTGCTGTAAGCTTCGGAACATTGAAATGAAACCAAGTGAAATCAACAGCTGTCTGGAATCATCAAGTGGGAAATCAAACACAAATCGTTTTGTGTCATCACTTTAAGCTCTTGAGCTGTATAACATAGATTTCTGTATCTGTAAAATAGATGTGAGTTCATGTACAGTATGCGGTATTGTTATGAATATGGGAACTGAACTCCTTAGTAGATAAAAGAACACTTGTCATACAAAAAGTTGTATTTAATATGAGATAGACAGGAGTGTTTGATTTGTCATATTGCTGTACTGTGCTGTTTATTAAAGTGGCACAGTATTACACAGTTAAAGTTTGACCATTTTTTTATAGCTGAAAATTGAATGAAAATCAACCTTAACTCAACCTCTACACCCATGAACAACATTTACTGTAACAATGTGACTTTTCTACTGAAAGGAATGAAATCAAATCAGATCAAGGATGTGAAAGAGAGACTCCCAGTGGACGCCCAGTCTGTAACAGCAGGCTTCCACATAAAAGGAACCGCCACAGGGTAATTCCCCTGTTTGATGGTACACTTGGTGAGCTAGCCAACCAGCAGTGGGAAAATAAATACATGCGACAATCTGTGCTATTTCTACCACCTTCTTTGCATTCAGATCATTAGTAATTTTCTTTTTTGCATTTATGCCCCTTCAACTAATTTTCAAATGTAGAAATTATCCTTTATTGTTCTGACCACTTTCTTCTCATCTATTTCACACTTACTGCTATTTTTTCTTATATTTTTGTCATTTCTAAACGAAATATCTAGTTTGCATCTTGTGGACAAACAGTAGCAAAATTAATTCAATCTTACCTCACTGTTCTTTGATTTTCTCTTAGTATATTGCATGAGTTGGAAATTAATTCTGAAACATCCCAAAGAAGTAGTCCGTTGATGCTCAGAGATAAAACCCCAACCCTAACCCAAACACCAGGTGGTAATTAAACTTCAATAATATTTTTAAATCATTTAAAATTAACAAACCAATAAGCCAGCATATGGTTCATCTAAAAAGAAGCAAATGTGATTGAGACACGTTAGAGCACATTTCTTGTTAACACCCCTTGTTATGGACATTAAACCCTCTTGTTAAGGTTTTTGTTCCTCGTCAGGTGACTATCGGTTTTCAAAGAACTGCTGACCATGAAAATTCCAACAGATATTTGCATTTTGGAGCACCTCTGGCCTATTCCTTTGATCACTTTACATTTTTTCATCATTCAGCGCACTGACTTGTGTGCTGTCACACATCGACTCTTTCCTTAGACTTATATTAATCATTGTTAGGGAATGATCAGCAGTATTCAAATAGTAAGTCTCTACTTATTTTACAACAAAGGAACAGTTAACTAGTGAAACCTAAATCCACTTATCCTATGAGGTTGTGCATGTTCTCCACATAGAAAGGCCCCAGCCTGATGGGGGAGCTTAACTCAGGACCTTCTTGCTGTGAGGCAACAGTGCTAAATGCCACTGTGCTGCCCCTTCATAGACATCCTTCTAAAATAAAAAAAAATGTTATTTCAAAAAAAGTCAGGACCTGTCTGATGATTTTATCAGTGAATATCAAATGCTCGCTGTTCAGATTTGATTGAGGGCTAATGTGGTTGAGGGCACTAATGGTGCATTTTATTTATGGAAATGATAAGAAATGAATGGAAACTGGGACCAAAAACAAATCAGATTCTATAATTACATGATGGGAAGAACCACCATAACCTCTTTAAACAGCTGGGGTTTATTTAAACAAGACTCACAGTGTCTAAAGAATGAGTTAAAACACTCTATGGTCTCTTTACCCAAATTTGTAGTGTAATGTTTAGTGCAGTTCTTGAAATGTCAAACATACGTTATAAATTCAGACTTCTCATTATAAATTCCTTGTGCAGTGTTCGCTCATATTCCTCACCTTGATCACTGAGCGTCAGTTAGAGTTTACTTGCATCTTCCAGTCACATAATATGCAGCACTCTTTAGAGCACTTTTCTCAATCCTTGCAAAAAATGTCACAACATAATATATTACTCATGAGCAGTGTCCCTAACTTTCAGCCCTATGTATGAGACATTAAACATTGATTACAATGCTGACAAAACAGATACTTATATTTAGTAGTTTACTGAGACATTACTAATATTAACGTTATTATTATTATTATTATTATTATTATTATTGTTGTTGTTGTTGTTGTTGTTGTTATTATTGTTGTTGTTGTTTTTGTTTTTGTTGGTGGTTTTTTTTTAGCATTACCATATATAAATGGATATCAAGACTACCCACCTATACTACCTCATAAACAAGATTATGAATTAGAATAAAAGAGATGACATATTAAAAGAAAATTTTTTTTTCTTTTTTCAATAAAAGGTAAGACTTTTCTAAACTGTATGGTTTCAGTTTTTTTTTTATCATTCCACTACTTTTTAGGGATTCCTGCATTGATTTTTAGCTCGTAAAAAATCAAAATGTTCCAGCCTGACACTAAGCTTTAAAAATGATATACCCACTTGGAAAAGCACCTTGTGCATTCTCTTCTTTCAGTTCTTATATAGGTTGCATGTAAAGATCATGAATTTGTGAATGTAACAGGCAATGATAAGTTTGCTAACTTATTTATGAAGACTGACACTGAGAGCAAGGGTTAACTTTCACAAAAGCTGCAAAAAAACTCAAAATGTTGCAACTTTTACAACAAAAAAATAAATAGATGCTAAAAAACAAAAAACAAAAAATAAAATAATAAATTATGGATTCCAATCCATTCGAGGAAGTTAAAAGTAAATCAGACAGCACAAGTGTCTTGTCAATGACAGTATGTGCAGATGTGAAAGCTCTAACAGAACACATGATGTTCCTCATGCTCCAAATAGCATCAAGCAGAAAGACAGTTAGAAGGAGAGGGGGATTTTTTTTTCTCCTCGCAGCAATGGCAGACAACTCTTGAATGCTGTTCTTCCCCCGCGGTAGATCAAAGTTGGAACAGAAAAGAGACAGTTCCCTTTTCTTCTGCTATGCTGCTGATCTCTCTCTGACTCTGTACATTTGGATGGCTTCCTGTGCTTGTGTTGTGTGTTGTGCATTAAAACTATGCAAGTCAATGTCAGTTGTAAGTGAATCTAGCTGTCATGTTTTTAATAGTCAGCTAAATTTAAAGGTGGACGGGGTGGCATGTGCTGTAGGCCTTGGCTTTAAAAACTTGTGGGCATGTGTGTGTAACTGTAGCTTATATGTACTTCTGGAAGAGGAAGATAGAGATTGAACTGGAGGGTTTAGGAGGATATAATAAGATACTGCTGATGCAGAATTTCATTCTACCTTGCCCCTTTGTCCTCTAAACAACTTGCTCTCCTTCAGGTTTAAAGTGAAACATTTATACTTCTGTAGTGCACATTCCATAGCAGCACTGTGTCTAAATGCTGTCTGTGCACTGCTTGGCATATCAAGAACCTTAATCTAATGACAACCTAAAACGTCATTTTGAAATAGCATTACAACCTTATTTTTGACATGTAAGTAAATACATAAATAGATATTTAGAATGGTATTTATGCTTTATGTTCATGTCAAAATCCTCCAGTTCCTTAAATGATTTGTCTTGTCCAATCTTTTCAGTTGTCATGAAGCTCAAACCTAGGATGGAGAATTCACGACTAACAGGTTGTGAACAAGCCCAGATACATTGAGGATAGGAATTTAACATGAAAAGATCTACAAAAAGTTTAAGATCACTTACTGAAAGGATGCTATAGAAATACACTAGAAGTAGCTAAACAGCACCAGGATGACTGACAAACAGGCAAGGTACTAATTCCAACATCAAATAGCACTTTAAACTAATAGCAGAGGAACTGTGTTAAATGCTGGTTTCATTTCAGGGTTTGTTTGTTTTTTTCATGTACAGTGTTGTTCCTTTCACATTTTAAATCATCCAACATTTTTCCTGTAAATGACCTTTTACACAGATTGTCATTACCAGAGGGTGCAGGTCCTCTTGTGGTCTTGCTAGAAATAATGTACATTCTGAAATTATAAAATAATGAAATATAGGATTTTAGTGTTTAATTTTATGATATTTTCAGTGGATAACTGGTCTACATGGGAATCAGGCCACTTTAGCCCCAAGGTCTGTTTCTTTAGTACCCTACAATGGAAATTAATACAGACTGTATCTTTGGTTGAAATCTTCCTTTATTTAATAATATTATTCTTAATTCCTGCACAGAGATTACATTAAACTGGCCTCTCCAGTCTGACGCACAGGTCATTGGTTAGTGATGCTTGGAATGTTTTTCCCAATTCTGTCATGGGTGTCTACCAGCCAATCAACCTCCCGACCCAGAGAATTCTGTGTGGAAGCAAATTACCAATTTTGTTTTCAGAGTGTGCTGAGTCAACTGGTTGCGTTATATATATGTATAAAAAAAGCACCTCTTTTGTTCCCTATTTCTCTTTTCTTGTGAGCTGCCCTGTTCGGATCAGCCTTCTCAAGTAACTATCCTGGCAAGTGGCCTTTTCTGTAGTCAGCTAGAAGTTATGGAGAGGGTTTAAAAGAAGCAGAAACAACATTCACTGGTATTATAGAGTCATTTTGGAATTCCAATGCTACTTTAATTTCTTGAAGATGAGAATTATATGCATTACTAGGTAATAGTAGGTAATGCAGTAACACTGAATATTGGGATTTTTGGCAAACCTAAATAACTATAGGTCTACTCCCAGAACGTCCACAAAAACTGGGCCAACATATTTCATTCATTTGGAATATAGTAGACACGAATCAGACTTTAAATAGGAAAAATACTTAAACTGTGACTAGTTAACTCTAACAAATCAAAAAGAAAAAGAACCAATTTCAGGCCATTTCCTATGTTAATTTTCCAGAAAGGGATGCTTTTAGGAACACCACATATAACTGAAGCTAACTGATAGTGGCCTAATTACATTATTTTAATCTATGTATTCATACACAAACATAGATTAAAAATAGTACATTAATTATGTTATCATTATTACATTATCACATAATGTTCACTTTTTCTTTTGCTTGCTCCATTTAGAGGTCAGCACACTGAATCACCTGCATCCATCTTGCCCCACCATAGTCACACCGCTCCTCGGTATAACCTTCTTCACTACACCCACTCAAAACATCTTTAACTTTGTCTCTAAACCATGCAAACTATACTAATTTCTAATCTTGTCCTTCCAGTCACTCCCAGTGAAAAACTCAGCATCTTCCACCATGCCACTTCCAGTTCTGCCTCCTTTTTTAACCAGCACCACTATTTCCAAGCCATACATAAACAGGTCTTACTTTTATCTTGAAATCGCAATGTTCATACTTTTCATAAAACACATGGTTTCATGATCAGTTTTAAAATTAAAGCAAAACAAAGCAGCAGAAAGAAGCAGAAAACATTACACATGGATATCCAGTCAGTGATATAAGGTTAGAAAGATCTGGGGGAAGAGAGAGGAAGGAATTAAATATCCACCCACACACGGCTGTAGTACCAGTGACTGAAACAGAAAGAGAGATTGAGGGAAAAGTATATGAAACAGGAAACAAGTGATGAAAGAAAACCAAAGGAATGAGAAAAAGGAGTGCTGAGGGTAGAGAGATGGGAGAGAAAAAAGAAAATAGAGATTTAACACCTAAGTTTAGCTACTAAATGTATCTTGTGAGTTCAGCCAAAGACATGGCAGTCACAATATCTGATATCATGGGTGGAATAACGCAGGGATTCTTTTATTTAAAATATTGCTTCCAGTAGTATATATTTATGGCTGGCAGTGAATAAATAAAAGAAAAAGGGAAAGAAAAAAGAAAGAAACTAAGAAAGAGATGACACACACACATTATCAAAATAAACTCACCAAAAAAACAACAACTTAAAAACAGATTCTAAGACCATCTGCAATTATAGTATAAATTGCTCCAAAGTACACGTCCAATAGACCGCCACATTATTCCTAAACTCACACATTCCTAAACTGTGCAAACTCCACCTTCAGATGGGCAGGACACCCAAATCTCAGCTTATTCTTCCTGGTTAGCCAGCTGGGCAACTTAGATTGAGCAAAAAGAAAACTAACCAAGACTGCAAATGTCTTCCTTCTATAAACTGGTCCAAAAACAAAGATATCAAAATAAAAAAACCTCTCCAAACTTACCACACAGAAACTGAAGTTCTAAAACAGTCTTCTGTCTGGAACATTACAACCTGAATCTGGATAAGTTCTAGAAAACAGAAAATGGACCAAAAAGCCAACCAAACAGTGCTTGCTCATAGGGACTCGTTTAATTGATGGGCTTTTCTCTGTATTCCTTACAATATAAAATGTATTTAGGTGACTGCTGTTGTGATTTGGTGCTATATAAATAAAACTGAATTGAATTATTATTCATTCCTCTGTTTCTAGTGCTCAGTGTTTTCATGTTTGCATCGCTCAGTCTTGTCTTTTTGTTAGTGCCTTTGTTCGTCTTTGTTCCCCTGTCTCTGTCAACTTGTTAACTGCTCTTTGGTGATTGTCTGTTATTTCTTATTTTACCTTTGTTAGTCTACTCATCTGTATTGCTCTGGTTCCTTCACGTGATTTGTGATTCTGTGCACTGCCCTCATTATTGTCTTGTCTTTTCCTTTGTCTAAGTGTCTGTTTTGCTTGTTATTGCTACCATGTGTTCCATTTTTTTGTGATAATTTTGGATTCTTTTGTTTGTTTGATTGTTTGTTTTCAGGCAATAAAAACTCTTTTTTTTCCAATTCAATTTGGGTAGAGTATTTAATAGAATTGTATTAACATGTTTTAAAATACTAGAAACCAACATTTGCACATAAGAAAATTTTAATCATTTAGTATATCACATAAAAAATGACAGCATTATGTCTATAATTTTAAAGTTTAAAGTTTAAATAAGATGACATGTCCCAATCAGTCCAGCAGCTATTAGTCACATCAGATAACAGGTTGATGTTAAATTATTTATTTTTCAGGGATAACCATTTTGGATGCACCTTTATCATCACTGTCACATCACTTGGTAAGCACTCTCACGTTAAACTGTGCTGTTTTCTCTCTGGTGAGATGATATGATAACACTGCTATCAGTCTTGCTGTAGTCAAAGAGATAAGTAAGATGGTATGATGAGCCTTGTTGATCCCTTAGGCAAAAGTGGGTCACTTCAGCTGCAAATATAGCCCCTCAAAATAAATGCAATGACATGTTTAAGAATGCTGCACCCTGGATTCTTTTTAATGATAATTTGCATTGATTTTTAGAGATTTTTTTTCCACTTCTACACTGTAAATCCAACTTAAAAAACTTACTGATTATAGCACTAACAATGTAGACAAGCCATTTTAGGTCTCTGGTGGCGAGTGCCAATTCTTGCTGAGTCTTCTGATGTAGACAGCAATATCAGAATAGCAGAAAATCGATATCCAGTTGAAGACTTATTGTTCTGGCTGTTAGGATGTCTATAAATGAAGGTAACAGTAAAAAAGTTAACAAAAACCGTGACTGATGTCAGACAATAAGTGGCTGAATTTGTCAATAATGAATTAAATAGTGAAATAGGGGGAAAAAAGTAACTTTCTGGCACAACTTCACCTACTTGCACGGTGCATGGAGAAGAGCATTGGTCTGAAAAAAAAAAAACCCCACATTTTCCCAGGGCTATATGGAGTCCTGTGAGAGCGGGAGAGGGTGTAGGATCACCTTTAGCAACAATAACCTGAAGCAATAAGTTGCTGTACAACTTTATTAGTCTCTGTTGTGGAGAAATCTTACCTCAGTTTACTGAGGATTGAGGACATACATTTATGTAGCTCTTAAGGTCTGCTACAGCCTTTCAATTGGGTTGAGATCTGGTCCAGATCTTGGACTGATTTGCTTTTTAGCCAATCAGTTGTAGATTTGCTGTGTACTTTAGATCCTGTTGCCTTGCTGAACATGTTACCAGTTTCAGCCAAGCTTTAGATGCCAGACATATGGGCTCAGATTTGAGTCTTTGTTATACAGAGGAGTCCATGCTCAGGTCAATGACTCCAAAGTCTAAATGACTGTAAAACAAGTTCAATTCCTCACCCCCACACCACAGTGCTCGACAATTAGCATGAAATATTGATGGTGATGTGCTGTGATTGGTTTTTTTAAACGTGGCACTGTGCACTATTGCCAGAGATCTCCACATCTATCTAAAGGACATTGTTCTAGATGTCTTATGGTTTGTTCAGAAGCCACTTTACAAACATAAGCCATTATATGCTGTCTTTTTAGTGAGAGGAGACTTTCTCTTGGCAGCCCTTCCAAATAAGCCATGCATGTTTTAGTCCTATTAGTCTAATTTTATTGTCATGAACTCTTATCATGCTAACTGAAGCCTTTGGAGTCTGACTTTGGGTTTTTTGCAATTTCTCTGAGCATTGCATGGTCTGACCTAGTGGTAATTATGCCTCAACCTCCATTTCTTTGAAGTGTGTCATTGTTCACCTGCATTCTGAGGAAGCAATACAAAGAAGCAAACAGCGCAAACTTCTGCTTTTATAGACATTGTTGAATTGGCTAATGATCAGTTAATCCAGTGTATTTGACTAGCAGCACTTTTCTGCTACTTACCCTCAGTAAGGGTAAGGGAAAAAGTAAGAGTGCAGTTAATTTTTACAGGACTACATAGAGTCCTGTGAAAACTTTCTTTTCACATGTCTGTTATTTCATTAAGAAATACCAAAGCTAGCATAATAATTACAACAGAAATTACAATAGTAGCACCATAGAAAAATCAATACATTTCAAAAATATATTTTAGTCCAGCTATTTAAGTTTGCTTATATCAAACAGGTCCTTAAACTGACTGTGAAAGAAATGAGTTCTAAAAGAAATAAAATGTGAATAAAGTCATATCAGTCATTTATTTTTAACACCAAAAATACCCCATGTAAGCACTGATAAAACAACATAGAAACATTATAATTCCTTACTGTTGGTTTAAAAAGAGATTTCTGTACTATGTAAAAAATAATTAGGATGTTTAAATATAGACTCCTACAAAAGCCAAATCACATTTTACACATACTTAAAACAGCTCTAGCTTCTTTTTTTTTAAAAGTTCTACTTTATAATAAAATGTCATTAGCTGTTGACACCATGTCCTGACTGAGGCATTTCTGAAAAATACAAAATAAAGATACAGCTCTGCTATCACTTCAGACATAAATGAAGACAGAAAACTAAAATGCAGCGATGTTTGTAAGATTACTAAAGTTGGTCTAGCTGGCATATAATGGTGTGCTACGTGGTGGCTAGCTACAGAGCTATGGTTAGGATAATATAAAAACTTGAGCACAGTGAAGCTGGAGGATGAACGCTAACGTTTTTCCCGTCGATAAAAGTTAACATGAGGGTTCCTGATAATTAGAGACAAATGCAATCGCATGACAAAGATGCTGTAAATGGACCAAACTTTAATCAGCAGAACAACTGAGATTATCTATCCACATCCACGATCATTCATATACTGCTGCATGTTATGCATTGCAATCTCTGATTTTTAGCTTCATGTAGCCATTCCAAATGTTTGTTAGCCTCAGAGTGATTCTTTTCTGACCCAATCAAATATCACAAGACAGTAATCACTGACTGTTTTTAGGGGCTTGTTCAGATTAAACAGAGCAAGATACAAAGCATTAAAACACGTTAAAAAGACAACAGCCTTATTAAACGCAGAGTAGTTTGGACCCAGAAGCAGGGTTCATATGTCATCATTGAAAGTAGATTGGAAATGTATTTCTGTTTGACTAAGGTGGTGCAATGTTATCAGTATGATTTTATATAGGAGAAGGTTTTTATGTCAAGTATCATCAACTGCACTATTACATAAATCCTGTGTTTGCTGTGATCTGTTATTTCTGTACAGGGACATTAGATTATAACCCTTCTCTTTAAAGGCTAACGTAGCCCATTCTTCATGCTATTTAACCTGTTCTTCTTTTGAGATCAGCTTTAACCTCCTAGGACCTGGCGTCCACATAAATGGACATCACATTTTGGGTTATTTAGACCAAAATACTAAATTTTGCTCTACAAGGGCCTGATATCCACTTATGAGGACATTATACTGCTACTGATCTATCAAAATTTTAAACAAATATCCTCATATGTGGCTCTCATTTTTCTTAGAAACAAAAATCAGGTAAAAAAAAAATCTGGTAATTCTTTGTTTTTACATTCATCGGGTTCCAATATGCCCAAATATCAAAGAGAAATTAAAAATGCATGCCATGGAAGAGTTCGGGTCTTAGGAGGTCAAACAGACTGATTTCCCTCTCGATCTGCATTCCTTTTGATATGCATTCAGTCTTATTTTTTCCCTAGTTAAAAGGCCTTTCAGTCACATGAGTAATTGTAAATGACCTAGGAATCCAATATCTGTTCACAACTTTATCCCCACATTCACCTGCCAGATTCATTATTTTGTAACAGAAATATGATGGTCAGAATGAAAAGGGGCCTTCTAAAGTGACAGTTGTTTGCTGCCAACTTGACTCTTAATGCAGGACAGCATTAATTTATCTAGTAAAATAGCCTAAAAGTGACTTTTTTTTTCTTTGTCAAAAACCTTCACAGTCTAAGTTAAACTGGAATGGATAAAATGCTTTTGTAGTATATATTTTACATTACAAATCCAGCACGTCACAATATAATTAAAATTCACACAGTCACACAAAATTATAGAGAGATTTATTCTACGCACTTAAAGCTTCCCAGTGATGGATGCCTTGAAGGCAATTTCGGCTTCAGAAATCCCAAGGACACTTTGACATGTAACAGCTCTACCTTCTACACATACAAAAAAGTACACCCCACGCTAGAAATCAGCAACAGCTTTCTTAACACTGGTTACACTGATGTGCACTTCCAAACTGTTTTCAAATCCTAATGTACAGTATAAATATAATGAGTTGATTTATTCATGTATTGGACTGAATTCAGTTGATTTCACAATTTTCTGGCCATTGTAAAAGTATTGTGTTTTCACCAAGCCTAACAAATTTTACCAAAGTACTTTGCTTTCTTTTTTATCCCCAAACAACTTGATCACAGTAGTACTCTAGAGGTAATACCATGCTTTACAAAGAAACAATAAAGCAAGATATGGTTTGTATACTACTTAGTCCAACCAGCTCTGAGATGGCTTTTTGAAAAAAAGAAAAGTATTTGTTGTGTAGAGGGATATAATACTCCACTGTAGTCTGACTTTGGGATTTTGTTAATGCAGGGACATTTTATGCTCCTTCAGTCTCTTTTTAGCAAATTGAAATGGTCACAGAGTCACGCTAAAATGTGTTCTTGTAGTGTGCGAACATGCCTGCGCTCCGAAATGTGCAGGAGGATTATTTTATCTATATATCCAGCAAACCTGATGGTTTGATAGATGATTGGTTTGAGTTCGAGTGGTCTGCAAGCTAATGGCAATTTCCCACCGCAGTAACACATCTAGTTTGCAGTATATATGTCCACAGCTGCAGGAGTTCGGCGAGAGTTTCACTGTGGAACTGATAATTTCACTGCATCAGGCACAATTATAATATGCAGATTAGAGATGAAAATGTCCTCGCATGAAAATAATACAGAGGCTCAGCAGCTCGGGAGTATATTTAGGTTCCAGAACACACACATGCACGAACCAATTCTGAAAGAGTTTTAGAATAAAAGTAGGTGGGAGGATGGATTACAGTTTCACACTATCTCAATTTAACACATCTGATTCTTTTAAATATCCCAGTAAGATCTAGTTTTAGCAAACTGTTCTGGTTCTGAAACAAAGACTTTGAATATGCTTTATTTACTTTTTTTAAAAGCAAAATCCCACAAAATACATACTAATAGTTGAAGATTCTTAAGGTTAATTTTCATGATCATATCTACAGTATCCAAACTCCCATGTTATGCCTAACTATATATTTATCCATGTGCTTAACCCTAACTAACATAAGTTGGAATATTTTTAATTAAAAACTCTTTCTAAATACTTGACTTCAAATGTATTTGAAAACTGTGTAACAACCTGCATTTTGTTAAAGATCCCTTTTAAATATCAACAACAGCAAGTTTACCTCAAATTTAAAAGGAACAGCTTTGTATCACATTTCTGTCTTTTGCTGCTTTACTCTATAAAGCTGTATAAATCAGTATAATAACTACTCGTTCTGTGACAGTTGATCACATGTCAGGCATATTTACACGTGTTTTTCGAATATACCTTCATGATGCTGTTTCTTCTTGGATTAATAGTGTATATATCATTTATTAATGCAATTTGCACTACTCTCTTATTTATCAGTCTTATTTTTGCTTAGTTTTTTTTTTCTTTTCTTTGTTGTTTTTGTATTACTGTTGTATACATACATTTCTCCCAGTATAACTCCTGTGGCACTTTAACTTTGTTAAATGTTTGTTGTTTATTGTAGACTGTACTATTTTTATTTTGCATATATCCCAAGTATCTATCTATTTGTCTATCTATCTTTGAGTCACGATATAGACCAGCTTATTGAGCTTATTTGAACAGATTGTGTGTAAAGCTTTAATGGACCTTTTAACTAATCTTTTTGTTCACATTTTATCAGGGTATTTTTTAGTGGTTGGCAATCAGCCAGTGTGGTTTACAAGCAGTAATAAACAGCTGGACAATTTTTTGGTTTGCTGGCTGAGGACGGGTACAACAGGGATTGAAGAACACTCAGTGGGATTGAAAGCACACAAGGGAATTTAAATGCAAAAAAGGGCACATACCAATTTCTCGTTGGAGGACGGAAATTTCTGTTATACATCATTATTATTGGTGAAGCAATCCCTTCATCAGACCCACTTGTTTGCAATTCATACTAGGCATACTAAACATTTCATTGTTCTCCTGTTGCTGTAAGATGTGATGAAAGTATTCAGCAAATGGAGTATGCTGTCTGAAAGAAGAAGAAAACATAATCTACTGCGCTAGAACAGAGGGGGATGTTTGCCTTGATATTCCCGAGTTCTCTCTTGTTTTCAAAGTGACCTTTCTCAGCCTGCAGTGTAATGTTTGGTTCTCTGATGGTCGTTTGATGGCGTTTGAAGTCAGGCTGCTGTAGTATCTGCTGAGTGATTAGACATATTGTTCTGAGAAGGGATATGTGAGGCTCAAGAAGAACATATGCACACTCATATTTTCCCTCTCTGACACATCTTAAACCGCTTAGGCTTTTTCTCTATATTGACTTTTGCCTACCGCACTCATTTTCCCTCTTGTTAATGTTTGTTTACAATCAAAGCAAGAAAAAAACATCCCAAAATTGCATTAAAAAGAGAACCCTCTGTGAAACTCTCTACAAAGTCTTTGAAGAACATGAGGTAGACAACAAGCTGTAGCATCACCACTAGCCAGCTCAGAGCTAATTAAACAGTAGCAGTAATTCATTAACTGAATGGAGTAGCAGACAACACTGGAAAACAGAGTCACAAAAACAAGACGAAGAGTCCAACATCTCTGGAGAAGAAAAATAACTCAAACATTTCGGCACTTCCTTTCAGTTATAGAGGAACTACTGATCCAACACTATATTAGAAGAAAGGGTTTCCAACCGCAGATACAGAAACAAGTTTACTGTTCAAATGCAATGCACAGGTCAAACTTGTGAAAGGGAAATTGTTTGCCTTTAAAACATATCCTTTTACTGCTGAAAGTCCAGTTAAAACAATAAAAAAACAGTCAGAAAACGTTCTTTTCTTTTTTGTTAACATGTTGCTATCAGAGTTTTAACCTCTGCATCACTAAAATACACTGTTACAGTCATTATTCAGACGAGTGCAGAAACCAATTAAGGTAATCTGACCATTTTTTTCCTTCTAGTACAGATGCTGCTTTTCATTTTTTACTCAGAAATGAAAACATCTCTCCTTTACCAAACACTTCAGACCAACACACAGATACACACACTGGTGTCTGCAAATCACTATGTTTCACATCAGTGTTGCAATCTGCCAGCCACAGCAGCTGCATCGAGGAAACACTTGATATTATATATATTCTGACATGCCAGCCAGAGAGCTCACAAATATGCTCTGCTGTTATCTAATAAGAAAGGCAGCCAACCCATACGTTGTAAACAAAGCCACTAGTACAGAGAGAAACAATGCAGACATTTCTGTGAAACACACTAGCACTATATCACTCACATCACTCTTCAACAACATCAAACTTTGCGCGTATGCGCACACACACACACACAAACACATATACACACACAACTTTGAGATGCAGCTTCTCACCGCTAATGCAGAGGCTGAAACGACAGAGTTCATCACACAGGGTATCTGGGCTCTCCAGCTCTCCTGGTCCTCCTGCCCTTCCTCCCCCTCCTTCCCTCCTCTTCTTCCTTGGTGACATCCTCTTCACCATCTTCATCACTCGCTCTACTTTGTCCATCCTGGATAGCCGAGTTTCACCTGTCAGCTCCGGATGCAATCTTCCCTCGTCTCTGTTTTTGCTTCTTTTTTCTTTTAACTTCTTTGTAACTGTTTATCCGGAATGCTTATAAGTTTCAGCACTCTATGTACTAGTTTCTTCTTTCTCCCCTCCCTTGCCTCTCTACAACACTGTTACTCCTTTGCTTTTCGGAAATAACCTCCTCTTCTTCCGCCCTCTTCTACCAACCTCAATTTTTTTTCTCCCTTTCCAGCGTAGCACCTAATTACCCAGGTTTAGTTTCAGAAACACCTCAGCCATCCTGTTTTCCTTGTCTTTCTTGCCCTTCTCTTCCTTTTTCCTGCTCTTTCTTCCCCCTTGTTCAGCTCACGGAAAATCTGCACGAAACGGCGAGAGAAGTGAGACACTGAGGGAAAAGAGAGTAGAGGGAGAAAGGGAGAGGCTGCACCCCCACCCTGCTTTCTTATACACTCACTCTCCATCTATCTCCACCCCAGCCCACCTCCCTACCGCACCACCCCCACATCCAACCTCCAAAACTCTCAGCTGGTGCTTTGCTTTGCCTATCTTTTCCCAAAAGGGGGGAAAAAGCAACATGAAAAAGACCCAGCATGGTGCTAGTTTTTTGTCTTTCTGCAGTTTTATGCTTTGTTATGTCTCTCTCTCTCTCTCACTCTCTTGCTTGCTCTCGCACCCAGTTTTTCATTCTGTCAGTAAGCACGTACACAATCACACACACAATCACAGGAATTATTGGTAACTTCTTCAATCAAACGATGTCTCTGCCGCATGATTTCCTTCCTTCTCCTCTCTTATACATTTACCCCATCCTTCCTTTTTTGGTTTATCCCTGTATGGCGTTATCTGTACCTCCATCTTTGATTCTGTCTTTCATATCCTCCTATCCATCCATACCTCCCACTCCACCAGCCTCCTTGACAACACTTTTTCCTCTCATTTCCCTCTCTAAACACCTACATCTAATCTGACCCTCTTAGTGTCTCTTACTATTCTTGTCTTTCTCTCTGTCATCACCCAGCCACTTCTTTTTTCCCCCTTCTGTCCCTCCGTCCCTCTGCTTCTTCTCATCTACTCTTTAATCTCTGTTTCGTGTCCTTCCATAATAAGCTCATTATCTCCTCTGGAGAAGAGGTCAAACGCACATACAGTATGCACACTCTGGTACAATTGTTTTATTAGGCAGGAAAACATTGTGGACGCTTCTGCTTAGCTGCTGAATACACAAAATTACTCATGGCCACACACAAAGAAGTATATAACCTATACTATACACATTCAGCCTTGGAGTCACTCACTCACACACACACAGACATATTGCAGAAGTCAGAGAGTGAACTCCACATAGCTTTAATGAAAACTCACTCCAGGGGTTTTAGACATGCTTTTTGATCACAAGCTCAAGACCATCTGTACATGTGGTTTGATCCTGCAGTAAAGTTTGCACTCTTTGAAAAATGTGACACTCAATTTTAAATACACGTAGACATTGAGGGCTAGCAGGAGGGACCATGCGCTTACCTGCTGCTCTCTGGCAGGTAGCTCCAAGCCCTCCTGGGTTTTAAATGCACCTTAGAACACACATGCATCAACATTACAATGAGCGGGTGGAGGGAGGTTCGGAGTCTTCTCTCACCCCCGTTCTCTGCGACCTGCTGGAGCAGGGGGGCTAGGACTAGGAGGAGGAGTTGGCCGTCCGACTGCGGTCTGGAGTGTGGAGCCTTCCTGCTGCTGCGGAGTCGGGGCGGTCTGCCTCCCCCCACCGCAGGGAAAAGGGAAACACCACCTGGGTCTGGGTGCAGTTCCCCCCTCCAGGGGCGGGGGCACCTAGACCCGGTTTGTAGAGTACGCTTGGGGAGTGTGATCGTGTGTACAACGTCTCTTTATGTCTGTCTCCACGTTGGTTGAGTGTGGAGTAAGTGCATATGAGAGCATGAGGGTGGGAATGGATGTTTGTATCTGTGTGTGCCTGTATGTCTGTGTCTATATGTCAGGTTGGGTGTCAGGCGCCACCTCTCTGGGGACATCTCAGGCCCTCCAAGGTTTGGAGGCCTATCTCCCCCTACCACCACTTCCCCTGCCAGTGGCGGACCCCCTCAGACATCGGTGCGTTGGTGGTTCTTTGTGTCCGGGGATGGGCGTCCGGGTACACACCGGCTCACTCCTTGGCGGCCGCTTATCGGGGCCTGGAGCCTGGGGCTCGCTCGGGCCACTTCGGAGGTGGGGTGCACCCGGCCTCTCGGCCTGGGGCTCGGTCACTCAGGCGCAGCTGGCTGCCGGCGGAGCTCACGGGCGCGTCACTGCAACTCCCCCTGGCTTCTGCTCCGCGGCTGCTGAGTGAGCCCTCATCTGGGACTCTCCTCAGCTCTTTCCGGGACAGTGGCGCAGCTGCCCCTCTGTTGGTCTTCCTTGGTCTCTTGTGTTCTGGGGGCCTCTGGATGTCTGGAGTTTTGATCTCCTCCACACCTGCTTCACGCCCTGGAGGACGGGGCTGTGGCCCCCCCACACCCTCTAGCAGATCATTACATGAAGGAACCTTTTAAAAAAAAAAAAAAAACAAGCGCGTCCATGCTCACAGGTGTACACACGGGTGATCACACCCACAAACTACACCCTTTTTGGCTCCTACCTCAAAGCACACTGTGTTCTGTTGATCTTATGTGCTGCACAATAATGTTTAATATTTAGTATTTACTGTCATATTCCCATATATCATTGTGATGTTGTTTATTCTATTACTCTTGTTCTCTTCTGCTTGCTTTCTTTTTTCTTTCTCAGCAGGTGATCCAGGTGATTGATATATGCATTTTTTTTCTCTGCCCGTTCTGTTGGTTTTTGTCTTTTGCCCCTCTCCCCCGTCCCTCTTCTCAGCTGTTTCTCTTTCCCTCTTTCTTTCTCCCCTTCTTTCCCCCAGTCAAGTCGGTCCCGTATTCTGTAAGTGAAAATAAAATAAACAATAAAAGGTGAATCAAATGGACCATTACGGCAAGGCTGGGATGGTCAGTTTGGTAAAGTAAATCCGTTGGGCATCTTTCTTTGCCTTTAGACAACAATTCTGATGGCAAAAGAGCCAAACGGGACAGGCCAAAAAAAAAAAAAAGAAAAATGTGACACCTGATGAAATTGATTGTTTCCAGGAAATTAAAAAGTCACTCAGTGAAGATTATTCAGGGTTCTGAATGTCACAAACCAGCTGCTTCTGCAAGAGCACCACTTCAGAGTACACTTTCATCGGTGGAGTTTTACAGTTAATTGAAGAAAATCAATCCAGAGGTTATTGATAGAGTAACTTTAATGGTAGTTTATAAGAAGCCATATTTTTTTCTGTTATCCTATGTCAACTGTAGTCATCTGTTGACCTGCAAGATTAATTCCATAACTTGTGTAAACTCTGTTTATTCTTTTTGGTTTTATTGAAACCCTCTTAAAGGAATATTTTATTTCACAGCCCTTTAAGAGGATTGTACTGTGAAAAGTATCACACACTCTCTATAATAGGATGTTTCTGTGGTGTAAACAGAGTGACAGTGTGTGAACAAACTCATTAGGTAAGGATCATTTGGAAGAATTGAAGATGATTTATTGAGATAGAGAATTCAGTTAAGCTATCTAATAATTATACTCCGATGACCAATCATAGCGGAACAGAATCCCAGCAGTGATATGAATTAGCATGACGATGAAGATGGAGGCTTGGATGGGGATGAGGCCTCAATCTCGCTAAATGCAAGTTTGACAAGGCAACAGTCCCGTACTTATGTAAGCAGGTTGGTTTTGGACAGGTCCGCCCGGTGGAGGCGAAAATTGCTGCAATCCTAAACTATCCGACTCCAACCACCAGGCGGGAACTGAAGCGGTTCCTAGGTATGACCGGATATTAACGGTGTTTCTGTAAAAACGTCTCCTTTAACCAGGCCATGTAGGTACCAAAGGTACCCTTTGAATGGTGTGCCAGCATGCGATTGACTCAGCAAAATCAAAAAACAGATTCTGAAAGGCAGAGCACTCAGATTTAAAGCATGCAAAACCCAGGCTAATTGGGTCAAACAAGGCAGGCAAGAAAATGACTGGAGTAGAGCAATGATCTCAACATTGAGTTTGACAGCATGGGGAAATGGAAGAGATGTAGACTAGCAGCTGAATACCCAGGAAAGCAGCTGAGTGATTACAACTCTTACTTATTGATCTTAGACATGAGCCTCATAATTAAGGGTAGATACCTAAAATGCTAAGCACTATTGACCTATTGTCATATACAGTGTTACAGCTGTGTCAGAGAGGATGATATATGAGATGAGCTTTGAGACAAGACTTGGATGTGACTAAGCCTTTAACCCTTGTCTAAGTGCTGAGTTTATTATTTCAAGTCTCAGAATAGACCATTTACTGCTGTCCATATGGCAACTAGTTCTCATCACCAGTGATGATCTAGTCAACATTTTGCCCATATCACAGTAACGCTATAGAAACAGGTGGTAAAGATGATAACAATCCCCAGTGTGATCTATGAAAATACATACACATTTTGATAAACAATGTTGCATTATTTCGATTAAATTTATATTCAGATTATCTCATTATTGTCACGATCCTGGGTCTTATGACCGAGTGTTTTGAGTTTAGTTTATTTGGATGTTTATATGATTAAGCTCATGAGTTTTTCTAGTTCTTTGTTATTAGATTCCCCTTGTGTCTTCCAACCCCTGTTAAGTCTCCCTTGCCCTTCATGTGTTTCATGTCTGTTATGTTAAGTTTATGTAGTCATGCCTGCGTTTCATTATGTTTCCTATTTTATTTTCTAAGAGGTTCTGTGTTTTGTTTTAATCTTTCCCTGTGGCGTTGTTATGTCCACGTTGTGTCTACTGTGCCTTTCTGTCCCATGTTTCAGGTCCCTATGTTCTGTCTTCTGAGTTGCTGTTAAGTTTGCATGTCTAGAGTTCAGTCAGTGTGTTTCCTGTTTTACTTTGAAGGTCCGTGTCTCATGTCAGCGTTTCTAGTTTTGCTTCCCTTGTCTCGTCCAGCCTGATTACTCCCAGCTGTGCTCTCCTTCTGTGTCTCATTCCCTCGTTATCCCTCTGTGTATTTAAGCCCTGTGTTTCTCTTTGTCAGTGTTGTAGTCTCCCTCATGGCTGTGTTTCGATGTGTGTTAGTAATCCACGGCCCAGTTTAGTTTAGTTTTCCATGCCATTATGCAATAAAGCAGCTTTTTGAGTTTAATTTTGTTGTCGTGAGCTTTGCGTGTGGGTCCTTCTCCTGCCTGTACACAACCGAAACATGACAATTATGTGACATGTAATCTGAATAGGATAGATAGAAACATTAAATCGCTGAATGTTGAGAATAAATTTACTGTATGGTTAGTCTTAGCTATGGTTCATTTTATTGACTTCAGCTGGTATCAGTCAGCTCTTCCTTGAAGTCCAGTCTCTTATCAAAAAAACAGCTTTAATATGTTTTAAGTTCTTAAAATAAACTGAAGGAAAGCTGAAGTCCAGCAGAGTCTGAAAAAGGAGGTCATTTGCAGACTGGCAGCCATTCTGTGCAGTGAAAGGACTGACTTCAGAGCTCACATTAACAACTTTTAAAGTATTATAGACTCTACAGGAGACAGGAATAGCCTCAATTCAGTATTTGGCTTTCTCACCAGGTTCCAGGACCTAAAAGGTGATTCATTTTGACTACTGCAGTACATTAGCAGAAAATTAAGGTGGAAATGAAGCACTTTGGATGTCAGTGGGACATTTCACGTGTTATTCATCGTTTTGTTTTGTTTCTTCTTTTTGAGAATAATATGTTTCATTGGCAGTAAACATTAAATGTGAAACAGTACTGCACAATGCATTTAAAATCATTTAAAATATCATTCAGTTGCCTAGAGTTTTAATCAATTATATCAACAGTAGCTGTGCATTACTTGTTTGTTTTTTTTAACACAACTGACCATATTGACCATACCTGTCCACTGAACTCCAGACATTTTTTTCCAGCTTTGTGTTGAGCACTTTCCTTCATAAGTAACCCGCTGAATGATTTTATTCACTTAAACTTCAAAAACCAATGTAAGATCTACAGATATATTGTAGAATGCAGATAGCTAAATCCCCAAAGTGCAGAAAATCTCAGAACCACAGCAGCAGCACAGACCAGCTGATCTCTTAGCTGATCCATAAAGAAAACAAGACCATCAGCGCTCATAGTACAAAACCATTTTTGGAGGGATTTTGAGGTGAGTCATTTTCCCAGGCTGTAACACCATGCTGGATCATAGGGTTCCACCACCTGCCAAATCCCACTGATTTTAATGAGTCAAATCAAGGTGTTTGTCACTGGAAAATATTAACATACAGTTTAACCTCAGGTACAGCATCTTCATTGGATTGCAGTAGGTTCATTTCATACAAAGATTCTTAAGTTCCACACCCATCCAAAATATTTTAGATTAGTAAATTTAAAAAAAATCTCTCTGCACTTTAAATAAAGGGCTAATGAATAAAAAAAAATAAATTATGATTTAACTGATTTTTCATGCAGAAACTTATCAAAGTCTGTGACCTTTAAAACGACATACCGTATGAAACATTAACTAAATTGACAGAACAATGCAGGTATAATGGATTTTCCTGCTCATCTCTTTCAGTTGGTCCTCACAAGAGGAGAGGACCACAAAAAGACATCCTCAGCGCTCACATACAAACACTCACGGGCTATACAAACTTTCTCTTGTGAATTTGCTGAGAGTGGTTTAAAGGGATGCTTTCCTTGTGCTAGGAGAGTGTTTGAAGTTTCATAACAAAGCATGTGCAGTTTGTGAGTATGTGTGTGTACGAGAGGTTGTGTGGTTGTGTGGGTGTGGTAATGTACCGTCATCGGTACTCCACATGAACTGGTTATGAAACTATCTCATCATGTGGGGGTGTGAATTAATCACTTCAGCTTGCAGTGACTTACACTTTGCACATACATACATATACATGGTCACACAGCCCATAATGTACACTTTCTCTACACAATGTACACAAATCCCTAATGGTGTACAGATACTAGCTGGTGGTATTAATAAAAAAAACTTGCAAACTAAAATAACCAGTGTAGTTCTATGATCACATTCATGAATAAAAGTAATGATGCGTACACTAATAAAAAAAAAAAAGGAAAGAAAGAAAGAAAAGAAAGCAACACAAAATGTGCAACACAAAAAAATAAAGAGAAAATCTGATTTCAGGCTCACCAAAAATTCAGCCAAATCCCTGGAGATGATGTTTGATGGTTACACAGTGTTCAGACACATCTCTATGACTCATCTCTGAAAAAGTCAGCTCACATTTTGAGGATAATGTAAAGCTTTTGTTCTAACTAGTGCAGTCACTTTTTTATGTATTAGGAATTCATAGCATCTGTAACTTAAAAAACTTGAAAAAAAATATTCACAAGTGTAATGATTTCTAATGGGACACCTGATTAACTGTGATTCTGAACATTTCATATTTTCGATTGCATATTCACTTTGCATTTGGTGCAGAGCACTTGGTTGTGACACCCAGGGAACAAGTCATCAAAACAGCCTTGTGTCATGTTGGCAAACCAGAAAAAAGCTCATGACCTATTTTCTAGTTCAACTCTGCTCTAAATTCACTAAAACTTTTTCAGTCTTTTCCTTGGATGGTGGATTGACTGACTGGATGATTAAACACTGACAGGCTATTTGGCCAGGAGAGAACAATGCCAATTGGTCTTGCCTACTTGTCTCACAACACAAGGACACTCAAAAAATGCAAGAGTCAGTCCTCCAAGAGTTGAATTAGGTCAGAAAAAGTAACTTCAAACAATTGTAGCAACTCAGATATCTCATATGCAAGCATTTGGGGGTATAAAGAGATAAATTAGGACAACTAATAGCCAGCAGTTTCTTCATGTTTAAGCAGCTAAGCAGAAGTAACTGAGGCACAGTTCAAATGAAGTGAAATTAAAAAGGATTCCACACTCATAAATATGCTGAGGAGTAAATTTTAGTTAATCCAGAGAAATATAACAAAACCAGTCATCAAAATGTTACAAAGTATTTTCAGTACCAATGGATCAAACAATCTCCGCACTAATACCATAATATATAAGATAGCTTAAATATCTATTAAGTTACAGTAAGTTTAGTGTAATGCTTATTGCTTAACACACTTTTCTAATTCAAGAAACCACAATAGTCAGTGTGATGTAATTGTTCTTTTTTTGATGTCTTTGTCTCTGAGACAGAGAGATGAGATAAGGAGTCACCAACTGCACTATGACAGCCGTGAATGTTTTCAGCTTTGGCTGAGAATCAGTGAGAATTAAGTAATTGACGCTGGGCCTCCATGTGGGGCTGATATATGTTGATGTGTTTTTTTCCATGAATGTTTCCTGGCTGCCTACTGAGCTGATGTGTAAAATGGACAAAGAAGCCAATCATAAACCTCTCCTTAAATTCTCTCAAGCGGACTGTCAACAGTAGCTTAAGCAGATATTGTCGTGTTGGTGTTGTTCCTGGATCAATAAAACTAATGTTGGTCCAGAATCAACACTGCAAGTGACCAATGACATTGTAGAGATGGCATAGTTTTGTAAGGTGGAAACACACCACACTCGAAACCGTAATTCTAACCCTGACTCCCCCTTTTTGCTACTTTTTTCTTGAATGGACATCAGCGGGTTTTTCCCGACTCACAAAGTTATGACATCGTAACAATGTGACTGGTCAGATGCAATGTTGGTCCTGGACAAACATTAATACGTTGATCCAGGAACATCACCAACATGAGGATATCAGATAGCATGTCAACAGTATATGGGTGTAAATAATACTGATGGCTATTTGACAATCCCTGAGTGGTAGCCTTCTGAAACACCGTTAAAACAAAGAAAAATAAATTAAATAAATACATCCGTAAGCAGGGCAGGAATCCATTGTCACAGAAGGAGCAGGTGTGGAGGCAGTGACACAGACATGTTACACCCAAAATCAATGATGTTGTTACAAATAGTGTGGCCCATTGGTCCATAACTAATCTACCCTTTATGTCAGTGCCAGAGGCAAGGGCATGCTAGTATAAGACAATGTGGATTCAGACATTTGAATTTTAGAGGAACAGCTGGAGCATATGTGGGTAGAGCTGATGTATGCCCTTTGGGTTGTGATGTGATTTGGGCTGTAATGATTGATTCTTCCCTTCAGGAGGGGAAAGAAGAGCAGAAGACATTTATGTAGAGGGAAGAAGTGTAACCAAATTCCAGTGGAGTAAGCTCCTAAGACTGAGGTATATCTGAGGATAACATCTTTTTGGGTGTTAGTCTCTCCAGGTGGCACAGGCTACTTAAGAGGGGGAGAATAAGATTTGCCAAGTGTGTATATTTACTACCGGTAGTCATTATTTGTTTCTGGGGTTGTGCTGAAGCTGGAGATGTTTTTGAAAATAGCGAATTCAGCAGGGTTTGACTGAAGAGTGGGTTTGATGACAGAGAGAATGAGGGCCTGAGCTGTTAGTTGTGGCCGTACATTGCTGGAAGCTGCCATGAAAGATGGAGAAAAAGGGTTTGAGTTAGTGGCATTTACAACTCGGTGCAACCCGGTGCTGCCGATAGGAGCAGGAGGAGAAATGCTGTGAGCTGGAGGGCCCAGCAGCAACTGAAGCTTGCTGAAGAAAAAAAGTAAAACAATGAGAAGGAATACTGAGAGATCCTGGAAGCATCTGGTAGTTGGTGTTTAAAATGTGTGAAAGATGGAATGAGGAAAGGTAGTGCACATCCTGCTGCCAGGAATGTTAGAGGAAGAATGCCGATAAAGGGGGACAGGGGACAGAGGACAGAGAACGTGACACCCCATGCCAGGAAAATTTGAAGCAGAAAAATGAAAGGGGGAATAGAGGGCAGAGAAGCTGGGATGGTAGTGCCAGGGATGTTTGACAAAAAGAGCTGGAAAAGGATGAATGAAATGAATATATATACACACATATATAGAGAGAGAGGTAGTTAGGTAACATTATTATGTAAAACATCTTCAGCTGTTTCCTTTCTTAAAAAGACATCACTACATAAGTGCCAACAAAAGGCTTACTTTTGTCTCATTAAGGTTCATTGTATCCAAATTACTGTCTCTTGTCTATCAGTCTCTCCCACTCCTTTCCATGACTTGTGCTTTCCTGCCACATTGTCAAACAATATTGTGAGCCTAACAAGTAAGATCGAGCGAAGGTGCTTAATTATAATCTACTTCAAATGGATTTAAAAGATGGAGCGACAGGCTAACATGTTTCTTGACACCTTGGACAAATGTGCATGACATTTCCCGAGGCAGATTTATGCATGATACAAAAAGGAAAGTCTGTGGAACTAATTAATGTCAAACATCTTATTTTCTGTGATTATTTTGACATTGGCTTTGTGAATAGAACTGTTAGCTTGAGTTCTTTCTAGTTCTTTCTTTGTCAAACAGTACTTGGATGGTGGCATAAATTTACAAAGCTGGGCAGACTTTGTTTGTCCCAAGGGAAGGAAACCAATATTGTTGCCTGACCTTAATGTATGCTTTTCTTCAATAGGAAAGGGTATAACTGCAAGTTTGTGGAATAAAATTGTGGAGATTTAGACTTAAATATTCTTTTAATTTTTTATATATTTTTTAAGATTGAAAGTGTTAGTTCAATTTTATTAATAATCTCAGTTGGTCAAAATTTCCTTAGTGATGAACTTAATATATCTATGTATATGTATTTGTCATGGAAACTTTCTGATCCACTGTGACACTTGTGCATTTTCTCTGAGCAATATATTTTGCCTTTGTCTCAGTTGTCTTTGGTAAGAAAGGAAGTCATTGGTTGAATACGCCATAAATTGTTTTATATCCAATCTCCAGTATAGACTGAAGTAAAACTTCTGAGACTCTTGACAAATACATAGAGTTGTAATTCTACACGTGTCTGTTTTATAGCATTTGCAGCACTGATAAGTCAAGTCAGAGCTGAGGTGACTGGTGCAAGAGTCTACCTCTGCACTGCATCACGATTAGTCACAGATACACATGACCACACATTTCACTACAGGTATTTTTTCACAAAGAGATGAACTGAGTCAAAGAGAGAGATGGTGGGAATTTAAAATGAGTTGGAAGAGGAATAGGAAAGTAAAGAAGGTAGAACGAGGGAGGGAAAAACAGGGAAGGAGAACAAATTATCGAGAACTGCAGTGCAAACACTTTCTCTCCATTGCACATTAAAGTCTTCTTGGTTTGCATACACAAACACATACAGCATGGGGAATATTTCCTTGGAAATTTTTTGAAGATCTTCTGGCTCCAAGAAAATGAACATACTCACAAACACAAGCGCACACACACACACACACACAAGTTCACACACACACAGACTGTAAAACATTGTGAACGTACAAACAAGGCCATGTTCCAGAAATGTCTGTTTGCTCCTGTTTTCAGTTTGACTGACAAACCTCTTTTTTAGGGATTCGATTTTTTAAAAAAAGAAAAAGATGGAAAACAGATTCTAAGAAACAATGTTGAAAAATAGATGATGAGGAGAAGGTCGGGGTAATACATTTTCGTATACAGTTTTAATATGGCATGCAGAGACCCATTGGTACTGTATTGAAGCAATATAAAAAAGCTGTACAAACATGTCTGAAGGAGACCATATCCTGCTATGTGCTTCATGAGCAAAGTTCTAGTGTGTTGCGACAGAGAACAAGCATGCACCTTAACAAGACTTGATCATCCTAATCTAATTTCATGTTAAAGTCTGTCAATCTAGTTTCTGTTAAAGTTTTTAATTTTCATTTTGTAGCCTTACCCAAACTAATAAAGTTTGCAACTTTGAAAAATAACCTAACATTCTTATCATCTTCTTAATGAGACCTTAGTAGTCATAGTTATTGCCACACTTTTATAGCCATTTCAAACATGTATAGCTATATTATTGACTGATATTACTGAGGTTTTTTCATTGGTTGTTTTGTCAAGATATTATCCAGCTATCAGTTGCCACATTGTGGTATCTTTTCATAACTAAACCAGCTTCTTACTCGGTCTAATAAAAAAGACATGATTGTCATTCCCATTAAACCAACTGTACCAGTAAAGTCACTGTCCTACTGCAACATTGCTCCATTAAAATGCAAACCAGACGGTATCACAAGAATGGAGTGCTCCTTCTCCTTCACTTGCTCAAAGTAGCATTTTAAAGTGTTTCAAGAGTCATGCACTACCCACTTAGACCTTGAGTTCAGACCTTCACTCTAGCTATAATTTGATGCTGAGAGTCCCTCTTTGCTTAGAATACCAATTTGACTTCTGACATTTTCACATTCTTCAGATGTCATGTTTCTAACTTTGAAAGTGCTGCTTAGAAAACAATGTTCTACTGGAAACTTCAGCCACAGTCATATTTATAACTAGTGAATCATGGCAGCAGTTTGCTTTACTTGAACAAGTCTCCCTAGCCAGAGTTCTCAAAGAACAACTTTCAGGCTGTCATTGGCCTGGAGGTTATATTTTCTGCTGCCTCAAAGTAAAGAAAAGAATGCACTATTGAATGCACAATTTATGTCACACTATGTTATTGTGTGAGACCAAGAGAACGTTTCCATTAAATTTTTGCCCTTTTTTTCACATCACACAAAACTTTTTAAACATTAATAAATACAGCCGGCGTAAAGAGAACTACTTCCTCCCAATTATGGACCAGTACAAAAACGAAAATTGCCATGGATATTCTCTGAATAGACACATAAAAAAAATATTAAAATGTGTCTGATGTGTGTATTATATGTGTGAGGCCCTCACTGATCTGCTGGCTCTGTAAACTGGCACTCAGTCATCAAAACTTTGAGAACACTTGTAAAGTGTAGATCAAAGCTACCTATTACATTTCATCTGATCAATAATAGGGCTTCCTTCTAATATTAAAACTCAAAGAAGTTAAGCCTTTTACACAAAGAGGTTGACATGATTACAACTACTTGCTGTGTCATTTACATTTAATTAAATTCAATTTCATTTTGTATCACATCAAATCACCAAAACTGTCACCTCAACACACTTTATATTGTAGAGCAAAGACCCTACAAGAGAAAATTCTAACAATCAGATGACTCTCTATGTCATAGAGAGTCATCAGACTTTCCTTCCTGTTAAAAGGGAGTTTTTCCTTCCTATTGTCATCAAGTGATGCTCATAGACTCTATGAGCATCACTTGATGACAATAGGAAGGAAAAACTCCCTTTTAACAGGAAGGAAAGTCTGCCAGAACCAAGCTCAGGGAGGGGCAGCAATCAGCTCAAATCTCAAGCTCTGCCACCCATTCTCCTTTAAGAAATACCACAAGCAAGCATGCAGTCTAAGAGCGAAGAACTCTCCTGGAACAATGCGGTACTATCTTTATGATATGATGTGGCTTGATTATTCAACACCTTGAATGTAACGGTACAGACAACAAGTTGAATTCTGTAACAGGTAGCGAGTGAAAAGAAACAAATACAAGAGAAATATGGTCTGTCCTTCTAGCCCCGCCAGTTCTCTCGCTGCAGCATTTATCGCATAATTTCTAGACATACCCTTAACATAGACAGCAAGTTGGCAAGGTGGCTAGCACTGTTGCCTCATCCCAAGATGGTCCTGAGTTCAATTCCACCACCAGGCCAGGGTCTTTCTGTGTGGAGTTTGCATGTTCTCCCTGTGTTGGCGTGGGTACTCCAGCTTCCTCCCACAGTCCAAAGAAATGCAGTTAGTGGGGTTAAGTTAACCCTTAAAATTTGAGGGCAATGTAGGAGAACACTCTTGAATAGTCATATTTTATAACTAGTGAATCATGGCCGTGAATACTAGTGAATAATCTTCTATATGTGACTCATCTGTATGCATGTTGGATCTTGTGGGTTTCTGTTGTTCTGCTGCACATGTTGGAAGACAGATAAGTATGTTACACATTTTTGAGCTTATCCTTGATTCAAAAACAAGCTAACAAACTTCAGTGAATACATATAAATTTTCATTTCTTGCTCATTCAAACATCTCATTCAGGAACACATACTGTATTTCAATGCTCATCTGGGAACATCCTAAATAACCATATTAAATAAGCATGCAAATACCTCTCAAAACACTTTATTTTACTTTACTGAAGGTGTACTCACTAACTCTTTGTGTGACACGTTTTTGAGCCATGCGTTGTCATGGGTAACAGGAGTGTGTAACTAGTATAAAATGGGTCACAAAATGAGCAGAGTGGTGTGTGCAGCAGAGATAATGTTAAGTTGCCTGTCACATACCGCAGAACTCTTGTGCACATATACGTACACATACAGGCACACACACATATACATGCACACACTCACTGAATACCCAAAGGGTGAGTCATATAGTCAAGAAATGCAAATGGGTGGATTAATTCTACTGAATGGATAGCTCAGTCTTGTGAATGGCATGCAGTGCACATGCAACATATTGCTGCATGTGTATATATGTATATATGTGTTTGTGTGTGTGTATGAGAGAGAGAGAGAAAGAGAGAGAGTATTTATTATAACATACTAAACCATCATATTGCAAAAGCAGAACAGGAATGTCTCAAGGAACCCAAAGAACCAAGGAACTGACCCAGGCAACATTAACTCCTATATCCAAATCTGATGTGACAACAACAAGCTGCAGCAGAACAATGAAGGAAACCATATGTGGTGCCAGAAACTTTAAGGCCTGTATTCTATATGAAAGACGCCATACAGTTGCAAAAAACATTTCTAGTCCCATATAAGTCAAAAGAGAAAAGGCTGTCTTTCTTGACCTCTGTAAACACATTGCTGCTGAGTTCATTGTTATAGGGATTCCCAAAAGGCTGATTCTGTTCATCTGGATGTAGCATTTTCAATGGGAGAAATGTTTTGTCACTGATCCAAGAGACTTCTTCAGTCTCAGCTGACTGCAGGTTTCCCCAAATCTTTAAACAGTACATTTGTACAATAACTGAAACCAGCCCACTGAATGAACAAGGGGCTGTGAGGTGAGTTCCTTGATTGACCATTGGTCAACAACCACTGATTATTGATCAAAGACCACTGATCTATAGCCATGAGTACCATTCACAGAGAGTTGGGGAATGGCTGTAATCACAGCATTGTAAGATGGTCAAAGGTATACCCTTAGACCCCCTCCTCGATTCAGAGATGGTCTTTCCCTTTTCACGTAAATGGCCTCCTTGACTACCCGTTCAGACCAGCGCTCCTCCCTGTCCAGAATGTGTAAATCCTCATCATTGAAAAAATGTCCCATGCCCTGTAGGTGTAAATAGACTGCAGAGTCCTGGCCTGATGAGGCAGCTCTTCTGTGTTGTGCCATTCACTTCGCCAGAGGTTGTTTGGTTTCCCCGATGTATAAGTCCTGTCAATCCTCCTGGCACTTAACAGCGTACACTGTGTTACTCTGTTTGTGTCGGGGGACCCGATCCTTGGGGTGGACCAATTTTTGGTGCAGCATGTTTTGGGGTTTAAAAGACATGCGGTGTTTAGAAAAAAATGCATCTTAACTGTTCTGATACTCCTGACACGTACGGGATCACTAAGAGTCTTTGCTTAGGTGTTATAGACATTCATTTTGTGTCATACTGAATAAAAAATATCTATTTTGTAAGTCTTAGTACCATGCCTTGTTTCAAAAATGAGGATTAGTCATGTTAATTTCTGCTTGCTCACTGGCTATTGGCTTGCCAATCACAAGGCAATCAGCAAGTGATCTAAAGGTCAGACTTCACCCTTCACTCCACAGTCAGATGGTGACAGCAGAAACGCCCCTCTCCGGGCTTCAAAACATGAGCTTAGAAATCAGTGGGTAATGTTTTATACTGTCTATGGTTTGCATCCATCTTTTACATTACTTTTACTTGTGGATGCAGTTGGCTATAACCAAATTTCCCCTTGTGGGACAATTAAAGGATTCTTCTTCTTCTATCTTCTATTGTCCCTGGAGGCAGGATTAATTCTGCTTGCCTCCAATTTCACTGGAATCTGTAGCTCATCTCAATTTCATGGGCATGTCCATGTCCTGTTCTGTGTATAGTTTTGGCTCTCAAAGACCTGTTACTATGCCTTTTGAAAAGTCCACCTCTACTCTTATCTAAATTAGTAGCACCTGCCTGAGCTCTTTCAAGACACCTGTCCACCCCACAGTCAGTCAGACTCCAACTACTACCATGGGCAAGACCACAGAGCTGTCAAAATACATCAGAGACAAAATTGTGGACCTCCACAAGGTTGGAAAGGGCTACGGGGCAATTGCCAAGCAGCTTGGTGAAAATAGATCAGCTGTTGGAGCAATTGTTAGAAAATGGAAGAGGCTAAAGACGACTGTCAGTCTCCCTTGGACTGGGGCTCCATGCAAGATCTCACCTCATGGGGTATCACTGATGATAAGAAAGGTGAGGAATCAGCCCAAAACTACATGGGAGGAGCTGGTCAATGACATGACGAGAGCTGGGACCACAGTTTTAAAGGTCACTGTCAGTAGAGCACTATGCTGTCATGGTGGCTGTGGCTACAATGTAGCTTGCCATCACTAGTGTGTGAATGTGGGTGTGAATGGGTGGATGACTGAATGTGTAAAGCGCTTTGGGGTCCTTAGGGACTAGTAAAGCGCTATACAAATACAGGCCATTTACCATTTACCATGGTCTCAAATTATGCATTGCACGGAGGGTAGGGTTGCCAACAGTCCCTTAAAAAACGGAATTGTCCTGTATTTAGAAACAAAAGTACACGTCCCGTATTGAGCTAATAAAGGACGCACTTTGTCCCGTAATACAGTGAGAATCAAAAGTAGTCTATAAATGTTTATGGAATTAACGCTTTGTTTGAAAACATAATTCCCAGCCCCTCTCCTGCTTTGTGACCAATGAGCTGACAGCACACTTATGACAATTCGAGTATGACAATTCAGATTAACGCTCATCTCATTGGTCGAGGAAAGGTCGCTTACCGGAAGACAACAGATGACCACAACAACAAGCATGGCCAACAGAGAAACAAACGCCGACACTGCGTTGCAAGTCTTGGACGACAGTACACCTTGTGCGACAGTGTCTGCCTGGCAGATCGCACAAGGTGTACTGTCGCACAGTGTCTGCATGGCAGTCACGTTATTCAGCTCTTGCTCAAACTGCACGATTGACTCGCAGGGGTTAGAAGTTGGTAGGTCACGATGCAGGGTCTCACACTATACCGCCTGATGCTCTGATGCGACCTGAGTGCTCACACTGTGCCTCCATAAAATGAAGATTATAACAGAAAATCTGTCACTATCAGCGCTATGTGGCCAGAAGTGTGATAATATAATTTATTTTGTTTAATAAACAACTGCAAGGATAGATGATTACAACAAATAGATGACTAATACATAAAAGTAATACATAGATTAATAATGATGATGAGTTATGATGCGTAATCATGGGAACAAGTGGGTTTACAAACAGGAGCAGCTGATTAGCATTAGAAAAGCTGAAATAATACCTCAACTGAAGCCAATTGTACTAAATGCACTATATGTGCACTGTTACAAGAATATTTTTCGTTCTATTGTTTTCTATTAATTTATATAATTTTAAGTTAAGCAGGACAGAGTTCTTTTAAAGAAAGATTTACTTATATTCTCAAAAGTTAAGCATGACAGGCTTCTGTTTAAGAAAGAGACCTGTTTTACTGTGTTAATGTTGTCATTTTGAGCTAAAAATAAATGGCTAAATGATCATTTGTTTCCCATATGGTCATATCACAAAGAATATGCATCTGCTTAAATCAAATTCAAGTCAAATGGTTAAAAAATAATTTCACACACAAAAAAAAGAGCTACAAAATTCACCACACTGGGAAGGGTGAACTGGGTTGCCCGGCCCTGGCCACGAGGTGTCCCTTATTTATTTTTCAGGGAGTTTGCAACCCTAACGGAGGGTTCCCCTGCTCAAATCATCACATGTCCAGGCCCGTCTGAAGTTTGCCAGTGACCATCTGGATGATCCAGAGGAGGTGTGGGAGAAAATCATGTGGTCAGATGAGACCAAAATAGAACTTTTTGGACTAAACTTCACTTGCCCTGTTTGGAGGAAAAAGAAGGATGAGTTGCATCCCAAGAAAAACCATCCCTACTGTGTAGCATGGGGGTGGAAACATCATGCTTTGGGGGTGCTTTTCTGCGAAGATGACAGGATGACTGCACTGTATTAAGGACAGGATGAATGGGGTCATTCATTGTGAGCAACAACATCCTTCCATCAGTCAGAGCATGGAAGATGGGTCATGGCTGGGTCTTCCAACATGACAATGACCCAAAGCACACAGCCAGGATAACCAAGGAGTGGCTCCGTAAGAAGCATATCAAGGTTCTGGAGTGGTCTAGCCAGTCTCCAGACCTAAATCCAACAGAAAATCTTTGGAGGGAGATGAAACTCCGTGTTTGTTACGTCCCCGCATGAAAGCTAGGCGAAGAGGGTGGGGGACAGTCAGCTACAGCCCCGAAAGCTGACAGATCTAGAGGATATCTGTGTGGAAGAGTGGGCTAAAATCCCTGTTGCAGTGTGTGCAAACCTGGTCAAAAACTACAGGAAATGTTTGAACCTCTGTGATTGCAAATAAAGGCTTCTGTACCAAATATTAACACTGATCTTCTCAGGTGTTCAAATACTTACATACAGCAGTGCAATACAAATAAATTCTTTAAAAATCATACAATGTAATTTCCTGAATTGTTTTTTAAATGCTGTCTCTCACAGAGGGAATGCACCTACAATGTGACTTTCGGACCCCTCCATGATTTCTAAGTGGGAGAACTTCCAAAATCTCAGAGTGTTCAAATACTTATGTTCCTCACTGTATATAATGACAATGAAACAATTAATGTAAAGATCTGCACATGTAAAATTGAATTTCATATATTTATTATGCTTGTTGTTGGTATGCTTCCAACCTGATGATAACACACTAAAGTTATTAAAGGGGCTGTACTGCTTGCCAGTTTCATAGTGTTTCACTGCCAAACTCATCAAGTCTGGGCTACCCAAAGCATTACAATGTTATTTCTTGCTGGACTAAAATAGGATTTTCAGGCCAACTTTTTTCTCTATTTTCCCTCTCTTTGTGTCTTTTCTAACACTTGCAGCAAGTACGTATATAGAGTAATCTTTTGCTATTAACCATTTTTATAAATTTAATAGGCCTACACATTTTAATTTTGTACTGCATCAAATACCATATACCAAATATGTATTTTAGCAAGACATAATTGGTCCTAAAATATTATTGTCATTTCAAGAACATTTTTACTGACAGTAATAATGTCATATATAGTTGTGTTGGCTTGAGGACTTGTTACATTATTACATAATTACATACATAAGGTATTCTAATTTATACTGTGAAAACATATGAATAGCAAGTAGGCTTAATCACTGACTGTACAATAATAATGTGCAGTATATACTGAAGAGTAAACCACAACTGACAAAAAGAAATTATATCCAACTATAATTATATCATGTCTCTTAATATACCATGTCTTAATGACTATAAAATAACATGAATATTTTAATCCATTCATTTCAGGGTGGCTCAACTTTGGAATTTTTTCAGGGGGGTTTTGCCTGTAAAACACTCCCACTTCCACCTAAAATAAGAATTTAGAATCACATATTAACATAATATCCAAGCCTTTGGGCTGTAGTTGGAAACCTAAATATTATGATTTATATTGTAATTTGTTTGATTTTTTTATTATTATTTTAAAGATGAGTAATAAAGCTAGGTCAACTTGACAAAGGTGAAAGACGATTTTGACTATATTCACACGAGACACATCAAGCCTGAGATGAAAATTTGGTGTTTGAAGAATGACTTCTCAATTTAATTTTAGTGTGATCATGACAAAGTGCAAAATATCAGGATTTTTGTAAGTGCATGTGTGATTCATGACTGTGTTTGTACTGTGGAGGCGCCTCAGGAGACATGAGTGTGAAATAGTACCAAAATGAACCATTTAATGCTAGTTTAATTTTAACTTGATTTAGGGCAAAATTACTTGTGATTCCATTAAAAGTTCAAAGCAAACAATTAAAAATATTTTTTAACGAAAACTTATACAACTGCATTCCATCTAACTGGTTTGAGGTTTTGAGGTTACATATTTGCAACCTAATACAGAATGACTCAGGAACTTTCCAAACTCTCAAAAGAAAAACATCATAGAAAAGCAGCTTTGAACTGTTTGGGAAGCCTAAGGCTGAAGCCTGATTGACTGAAAGTTTGAAAAGACTTGAAGTTGTTGTCATACAAAAAGTAAATTGTAGATTTTTGTTTGGAAAATACAAAGGCAGCCTCTAACTTCAGGCTTTTCCAAACCAAATATCCACCTTACCTTATGAGATTAGGAATGAATGATTGCAGCAATGGCTAATGCCTGTATAAAATGCAAATTTAAAACCAAAAACCAAGTAATTCTTTTTCCAATTCACTGGGAAATTCAAATTGAATTTTCCCTTTTTTGGTTTGTTTAATTTTACTGCACCAGGTTTACAAGTTTATTTTTTCCTTAAGAGTGAGCAGAATGAAAACATCTATGTGTGTGCGCGTGTGTGTGTGCACGTGAGAGAGAGAGAGAGAGAGAGAGAGAGAGAGAGAGAGAGAGAGAGAGAGAGAGAACAATATCTGCAAAGCTTGCAGGAGGTGACAGGCTTTCCAATTAACTCTGTGCTGCGTTGTTGTACAGGCTAATTACTTAACACAACGACCTAAGGACTTTTAGTGTGTAAGTGTGCGCCTGTGTGTGTCTCTTACACAGGAGCATGACTTTTTGTTGTGTGTTCTTGGTGTGAGGCCAGTCAACTGCTTACTTTGGGGGAAATAACTATTTTCTACCCTGCTGAATTTTTAAGTTTGCCATTTTATAAAGAAATGAACAGTCTGTAACTTTCATGGTAGTTTATTTACAGAATATCATGAAAAAATAGCCCGTTATTGTCATATTACAGCACATGTATATAAAATATGATTTGCATATGAAATATGTATTTGATAAAGTAATTTTGTAGTTGGTTACCAGGTATGCACACATCTTGGAGGGATAATGTCCCCCTCCTCTTCACAGAAACTCTCTAAACCCTTTAGGTTCCTTGGCTGCTGCTTGGCAAATCCAAGGTTCAGCTCCCTCCAGAGACTTTCTATAGGACTGATGTCTGGAGACTCGCCGGGTCACTCCATGACATCCTTGTCCTCCTTCTTTAGCCACTCCTTTGTTGCTTTGGTGGTATATTTTGGGTCACTGCTATGCTGATAGACCTATCTTCAGTGTTCTGGCTGAGGGAAGGAGGTTCTCTGGGATTTTAATGGTACAAGGAACTGTTAATTAGGCCTTCGATGTGATGAAGCCTTCCTGTACCCTCAGCAAGAAAACAGCGTGAAAGCATAATGTTTCCACCTCTGCACCTGAATTTGGGAATGGTGTTCTTTTGTTCATACTTAGCACTTTTCTTGGTCCAAGCATGGCTGGTTTAGTTGATGCCAAAGAACTTGATTTTGGTTTCAGCTGATCACAGCACTTTCTCCTAAATCTCTGAATTATTTATGTTCACTGGGAAAACATCCTCCTCCCATGAGACAAGGTCTTTCATGGAACGATTGATGGTCATTCTATATTTCTTCCATTTCCAAAAAAATGACACCGACAGTTGTCACCTTCTCACCCAGCTTTTTACTGATGGTCTTGTAGCCCATTCCAGCCTTGTGATACAATCTTCTCCGTGGCATCCTTTGAAAGCTTTATGGTCTTACCCACAGTGTTGGAGAGATTGGAATGGAAGAAATTGACTCATTGGTCAGGTGTGCTTTATACACTTAATGAGGTGGGCTGAGGAGTATCTGTAATTGATTGATTAATTACAATTTGTGTGCCACAGAGCCACACATCCAACCTGTGAGAGCCAGAATTCTAGTTGGGTTGTAGGGGATCAAATGACATACAAATTAATTTATAACCTTTAAGTCATTTATTTTTCTTCATTTTCGGTTGATATTTTGTCTCTCCTCACTAAAATGACACTACAATAAAAATTTGAAACTGTTCATTGCTATGAGAGTGAGCAACCTTACAAATTTAGCAGGGGATCAAGTATTTCCCCCTACAGTATATCCTATAAAACCAAAGAATTCAATTCAATTTTACCATTATTACTGAATTAGTACTAAATTGAATAGGATGCTGAATATTCAAAATATTTACCATGATTCATTTTTAACATGGGGGACAAATTAGCATTTCTCGAGAAGGGCCAGTATCGTTTTTGTCATAGTACACATGGTCACCGTGTTCTGTAAGATATATGTGAAGTGATAACAAACTGTCTTTGAGAAGTAGCATACAGAATGAATTTGTATAAGATTAGGTCATTTTTATGATAATATCATATACTCTGATATCTACATGACACCTGATTAGACATCTTGGACAAATGTATCTCAGAAATTGCTGATTTCCATTTGGACATATGCACAATTTTACAATTGTTATTGATTTATTTTCCCCTTTCAGGGATCATTGCCAGCACTTGTGTTTTTTCCTCTTTATCTTACAGTATTTCTTTCCACATCAGTATCCCTCTCTCATTCACTCTCTCCACTCATAACTGCTTTGAGGAACCTCCAGCTGGCACTGTGATCAATTCTCCCTCCTGTGGGGATCCCATTAATAAGCTGTGCACTCTTTTTGCTGTCCCATGGTGATGATGATCACACACCAGGTCTTGGCTCACTTCACCCGCCCCCTTGAAAACTCAACTACTTTTATTCACATGCAATCATACGCTCACAAAAATATAGATTATCACTTTAGCACCTTCCATTCAGCCTCACCATTGTGACTGTGAGTTTTTGCCATTTAACTACAGCCTTGTTCCTTCACTTGAATTGAACCCCTGCCGTGTGGTGATTGCTCGGCATCAAGTGGGACGGCATCCAGATTTCCTGTGGTCAGGAATTTTTTGGAACACCATCGAATTTAGAGTGGAGAAAAAAAAATCTTATTGAATTATGTCCAGGATATGTGCGTGTGTGTGTGTGCGTGTGCATGCGTGTGTGTGTGTTTAATGCAAACTATGAATGAGTCTTCAGGCAGGACCCTTTGTTCCTCCATACTGCTTCTAACGATATACGCTTTGCTCTGACAGAACATTTATCTGTGTAAGAATGATATATATTCTTATATTGCACACTCTTGACCTATGTTATTTACCAGAGTCCCACACATAAATGGATCTTTTAATTCCTAAATTTTGGTATGAGAAGGTATGTTATCACAATCTTCTTTTCCTGTCATACCACAACTTTGTTTGATAAGTATATGACCGAAAAGGATCATTTAAGCACTTTACTTTCTTTTTATGGCAGCACACTCTTGTGGTCAATTTGGGAATTTTTATGTGTTTTGTTGACATGGGGCTCCATGTACCAAATTTAGATTTGGTGGATCAAATATTTTGATTGTCGCATTCAAAAGCTTCAAATGTAAAACTGAGGATTCTATACCTTAATTTCACCACAGGCTTGGCCTAAAAATTATCTGCACAAATTTTGTTTAACAGTGGAACAAAAAGGAAATTTCAAAATTGTGCATATGGTTCAGCACCCTTTGACCCTGTGCTGCAAACCAAAAACACTTGCACAAGAAGCGTAGTTAAATATTGTGTTAGACAGAATTTAGTTGCAAATGTACCTCAAAATCCATTGGGGTACCAGCCAACAGTGACAGCTGATGGAATGTGGTGTCTTTGTATGAATACACAAAACACCCAATGGACTTGTTCTGGTTACACGGGGAAAAACAGAGAATAACAAAAACAGGTGAAAAAATAATAATGGAACTTGGCAGGTAGAGAAGCTTCAAGAATGGTGTAATGAAAATATGATGAATTTCTTTTTTTGAGGTCTAAGTAGAGAGTGGAAGATAAAGAGAGACACATATGAAGAGAGATGGCAAAATCAAGCAAAAGGAAATGTTATAGACTGTCACGCCACACATATATACAACCATGCAAAAATGTTCAGTATGCTGCTAATTTTATTGTCTGACCATTTATTTCTATTTCATTTATTTACAGTGCACTGGGCACATTTGAATTCATTACAGTGCCCAATTCAGGTTCTGTATGCACTCTCCAAGTCCTCCCAGCTCTATGAGAACCAATTTAAGTTTCATTATTCACTATTCAAGTGTAAGGATTTCATAAAGCAGGGACATTTGAGGAAATAAAAGACAATGCTTCAACGTGGTTGGATTTTTCAAAAAGTGAATACATTTGTTCAGGTGAGCACAGGTTTAGAGGAAGAATAAGCAAATCTGGCTAAATGGGGACATTTTAAGAAATGAAGTTGAATTTTCTGAACAGCAATGGCATAAGTGATTTATTCTTCGAAGGATAATATTTTTGAAAGTGGTGGTACTTTGCACAACAAAGACAACTTTGATTTATCGGGTCCTTTTGTTTTGTTAAGTTTAAGAAATTTTAGGGTTTAAGTGAGAATCAGGTTAATGAATCCACTTACTGTTCTCTAACTTTGCCTCTCAGCCCCTAGTTTTGCTGTTTTCATTTTTCATCTTTCCTTGACTTAACCTTTTCCATCTATGTCATTTCACTTGGAGTAACCAACTTCAGTTCTGTAACTGCCTAGTTACATAGTATATGATGGTGGTGCCCTCTTGTGGTGATGCACCTCATCTTCTCTCACCATTACAACAGTTACTAGTGCCACAACTCTAGATGTTGTTTACTTGTCTTTCTCAGAGGAAAATACAGAAAAAAAGAGCTAAGAGAGAGAAAAAACAACAGATAGTAAAACAACACTAAAAAACTGTTTAAACATTGCATAAAGTAAATGATAACACATTTTGTCAACATTCAGCTGGAATGCAACTTGTTCAGAATCTACAACTCTCATTCATATTTTTCCAAAATATTCTGTACTAGCCTGTGTGAAGTGATATGACTTTGAAGTGCATTTGATTTTTATTCTGGTGCTTGTAAATATTGTCTAAAGTAAGTGTGTGTGTTGTTGCCTAAAGTCAACACTTGCCTTTGGCATTGGAGAAAAATAAAACAAGGATCAAAGCATTAAAAAAATACATTTTACAATTTTCTATATATTTTTAAGTTCAGCAAATCACATGGAAATGTTCCTCAAAAATATTTCAAGGTTTCAGTCAGAGTCTGTAAGAACTATACCCATTTTTTTAATGTAGTTACTTGCAAAACTTCTGTGACTATTTCTAACTGCTCCTCTTTGGGGAATCAGGAATAAACACTTGTGTCCCTTTTGTCCAGTACCTTTTTTATCCATATTTTTGTTTGGTTTTTACCCTTTTTAGCTGTTTAGCCTCTTTGAGCTTGGTCCCATAAAAAACTGATTCATCATCCCTTACTCATGTCTCCCCATTTATTAAATTATTAATGTCTGCCTATTATCCTTTTACACTTGTCTGACTCCACTCTCCAAACACTGCAGCAAAGGCGGTTGCACATTTACTGCCCTGTTGTATGTTCAGCCTAAAGGCTGCTGCTTCACACAGTTCCCTTTCACTATTTGAATGACTCCCACCTTTTGAACCTCTTGCACTCTGAGCAGTCTTGGCCTCTGTCTCCTGAACCTTTTGTCTCAAGGTGCTATTCAGGGCCAAAACCAAAAAACGTAATTATTTGCAAAAACGAAACTAGTTTGAACCTTTAAAATCTAATCATCAAACTTTGCACCTCATAATCAATCATGTTTCCTAAAATACATGGCATGCTTCAATTTTCTTGATTAAAAGTCGAGTATAAACATTTTAATTACTGATACAAGCTGAAAAAGGTATGAAAATTACTACTTCAGAATTTTGTTACAGATAAACAGTGGCAAAGGTAAGAGAATTACTCTTTTTTGCATTTTCTTTTATGGGATTGTCAAGTTGAGGAGACTGTTACATTTCACAAAAACTATTTCATGTTTAACAGTATAAGCCTTATCTACTGAATCCAGATTCTTATGACTGCACCTTACATTGCAACTGCCTTCAAATCTCCTCTACTATGACAATACACTCCTCCAGCTAGTAATCTATGGTACATTCATAGCATGCTGGGAGAATTTTTTTCCCTTCTTTCTTTTTGAAAACCCAGACCATTGTTACCTTCCAGCCATGTTCAACGCTTGCTGCTTATGAACAGAAGCCCAATTAGCCACCCCGTGAACCCTGACCGTGCTGAAAAAATAAATAAATAAATAAATAAAGCAAAAAAACTGTGTAAACAATCAGAACCACTGTGAGAACTATGCAGAAAAGCAAACACGTATAGAAAGCACACACTCATTCTCCAACCCACTTTCCACAGTATAAAGAAATGGGGCTCCCTGGGGATAGATGGAGAGCCTGGCAACCACTACTCAGTCCACCTGAGACCAAATGCACAGCTGTTTACAGCAGCTTTCACTGATGGTAGAGAGCTTTAAACACAAACATGCACATGGACGCTATGAATACAAAAATATCAAAGCTGAAGCAATTCAAGCAATTCAACTTATTTACAACATATTTGACTACTGGATTAAACACACCACCATCATTCTGACATAATTATACCTCATTAGATAATAATAATAAGATAATGTCTCCTGCAAATGTTTAACACAAATGTTAAGACATATAGCGAGGAATGTGTCTGCAATAAAAAATAAGTTATCCTTAACTGACCAGCACAACCATCCAAAGAAATGTGGAATAGCTTCAGCAGTAAAGTTTCTTTTCCTGTATCAGTAGAACACAGACTGTGATCGAAGAGATACTCGTGGGAGTGGATTTGTGACTGAAATTCAATGAACTCAGCAGACCTGAAAAAATGTCTTTCAGTAGTCATTTGTTCTGTGCTGCAAGATAGCTTGCTGTTTTATCAGAACAGGCTTTGTATGAGGATACTGTGACATTTTTCTGATTGAGCTTTGCCTGTATTTTGACTTTTAAAAATCTAATCTAAGAAACCAAATATTATTAATGTCAATATAATATCATTTACATTGAAACTAATTTGAAAATAAGCAAAAGCTTTGAAAACAGGTGGAATCTTTCAAGCAGATACCATTTTCAGTAAGAATCAGCTCATTATATCCAAGGATGAGATTATCTCCCATCACATTTTTCAGTGAGCAAACTGAAAATGCATTCTTAAGACTGCAGTTTCAGTTCCTTGATTCCAAACCTGTGCTAATCAACTGAGTTAACATCGACCAGTCTAACATGATTAGTTTTTTAACCCAGCTTGGAGCCAGTTATCACAATTCAAATAATAAGAATATTTTGTAGTGTTTCCTGGACATTACAAAATAAAAAGGTCTTTCTCATGTAAAGTAATTTTATATGTGTAGTCATTTGTAGTTTTCTTGTATTCAATTTCGATTAGGAATTTTCAATAAACATCTCCAAATAATTTAATTCAGATGGTCTTGCTGAATATCTGCACCAGGCTTCAAGCTTGCTGCTTTTTAATCATATGTCTGGATAATAGATACACAGGACAATACTAGACAAGATCTATGATGCACCGGTGCATCTTTTTTGTCTGTTTGTTTTGACTGAAAGACATGTACACAAGAATTTGGGACTGGCTTTTTTGAAAATGTGTAGGATTTTGTTTTTCGGGATCTAACATTTTTAGGTTTGACTTGTTGAGTGTACAAAATCTTTCACCACTAGATGTCAGTAGATTGCAGTCAGTTGAGTTCTGGTTTCTTATCCCTCCAAGTTCAAGTGTATAATCCTAGCTACAGTGGCTGCTTTATGACAAACACGCTTTAGTCATCAAAAACGTTAAATTTAGACTGTACTGAATAACAGGCCCGGCACCACGTTTCTGTTTACAATTTTGACTCAATCTGGATCGCTATGGAGTTTTTTCTTATCTGTGGAAGGCTGTAAGCTGTTAATGCTAGGTGAGAAGCATCCACCTTTATTTACTCCAGAAGATGCTGTAAGACCTTGTGAAAGGAGTGCAATATAGGTCAGTGAGTGTGGGAAACTCAGTTCTGACTGATAACAGCCATACTGACGTGAGTTGTTGAGGATATGCTTAACTGTGGTTAGCTCTGCTGTGTCTGTCACTGTTAGCTGCTGTTAGCCTCTGTTAGCTGCTGTTCGGTGTTGTTAGTGAAACTGCCTTTGAAATGGACCTAACTTTGTTGGACTCTAAGTCTTAGTGAATAAACTCTCATATGATATGATAATGTAATCACACTGTTTGTCAGAGGGGAAGGTTTTTATGGGCAGAAATCTGTGCCATCAGAAACTGAATTTGAATAAGTTAAATTTGAATTTGAATTGCTCAGATTGAATCTGAATTGTAACTTGAATAAATGCTTTTGAAAACTGAATTTGAATTAGTCTAATTTGAAATTGAATTTATGGTTTGAAAATGATCATCACTAAACAATTTCAATTTAGTGATGATCATTTTCAAACCATAAATTCAATTTCAAATTAGACTAATTCAAATTCAGTTTTCAAAAGCATTTATTCAAGTTGCAATTCAGATTCAATCTGAGCAATTCAAATTCAGTTTCTGATGGCACAGATTTCTGCCCATGGGTTTGTTTTTTTTTGGACACTCGAGTTTACCGTTAGCTGGCATAATGCTAGGCTATAACCAGCTGTTGTCATTTAGCCAGCTTTGTTAGCTGTCCAGAGATGGGAGGGTCACATATTTAATTGGCTGACAATAAGTAATTGCAAAAATATTGGTAATAAATTAGCATGTTTTTGGTCACATTTCTAGACAGGAGTCAGTACACAATAAAAACACTATGTCTTCTATATGTCTTTTCTCAGTAGTCCAGACTCAAAATTTTTTTGAATTTTGGTGTGCACACGGGTGCTCACAGACACAAACTATGTCTTTCTTGGCTGCTACCTCAAAGCACATTGTGCGCTGTCGGTCTTGGGTGCTGCACAATACCATTCAATATTTAGTATTTACTGTTACTTATACTTATCTAGGTTATTGCTGTGGTGTTGTCTTTATTGTGGTGGTCTCTTTTTGCTTTTCTTTTTTTTCCCCCTTTCAACAGGTAATCCAGTGGATTATTTTTAGTGTCTTCTCTCACTGCCCCTCTTCCCCTCTTTCTTTCTTTCTTTCTTTCTTTCTTTCTTTCTTTCTTTCTTTCTTTCTTTCTTTCTTTCTTTCTTTCTTTCTTATCCCCAGTCATGTCTGTCCTGTCTATATTAACATAAAATAAAATAAATAATAATAACAAAGGTCAATCAAATGGACCAATCCACTCGGTAAAGTCAATCCGTTGGGCATCTTTCTTGGCCTCCAGACAATAATTCTGATTGCTAAAGAACCAAACAGGACAGGCAAAAAAATAAATAAATAAATAAAAATTTTGAGATTATGCCCGCACTTTAATTTGCCTAAATTAGTAAATCTGACCTTCATTTGCATATGGCAATCGGCATCAAGACTACTATTTTAGCAAATAGCACATTAAAACACTAGATAAAACTGCTCAAGCTGAATGGTCTGCCAGAAAATGAACCAGTCATCTGGTACCACACCATAGTCCAGGCTAGTCAGCATTTTTGACTCCCCTCTCTGAAATTAGTTAATGCAGAGTTAAAATTAGGGTTTATCAACACAGTGACTGTTCAGTTTATTGCACAGTATGCCTGGCACAGGGATGAGTGACACCAAGGAAATGCTGACATGATAAACTGATGGATACTTTATTCATAGCATACTTCATTAAGGCTTTGTGATTTCTTACCCTAGGTCCATTGCTGCCCTCTTCTTACTCTATTGTCCTTTTGCTACCTCCTTGCAACAGCTAAAAACAGCAATAATACACATAGCATAATGCATCCTTCTAAAACAACAGCCTGTTCTTATCTTAATTTATTCCCTGAGGATGGAAGAATTTAACTTGTTCTCTTGAACACACACACACACACACACACACCTCATTAACCTGGAGAGAAGCTCTTAGTGCACAGGAAGCTTTCCACTCCATTAGCCAGTGTCATTATTGCAGGTACTTGTACTGTAAATGGGAATATATCTGTGCTTTCTTCCACATAATGGAAACAGGTATGACCATTGACATAAGATATATGAATAGCTGAAAAATGTATAATAGATAATTGTGAACAGCAATAAATCTTTGTACAACAAATCTTCCAGCAGTTGATTCTGTCGCAGTCACTGCCTGTATGAATAAAAACACAACCAGAAAAAAAAACCTTGTATTTCAAGAGGACTGCGATAGACAATGGTCAATTCAACACCAAAGTAAATGCTCCAATTGAACAATTATATTGGTTGCTTGTTCCCACATCTCAAGTGATTCACATAAGAATTTGTTAAACAATTGAGGTGCACATTAGAATGCACTGAACCTGGGGGTTCGGCACAAATGCAAAAACCTCAATTCAATCAGGAGACTGGAGTTTAAACACTGTTTGAACAGTGCTAAAACTGCCAAAACAGCCCTGACCCATAGATGCATGGTGTCCATTAGAATGCTGAAGTTGTACTGTGGTTTCTGGCTCCAAGATGTTAGGGACAGATCCTTGAAGACCTGTAAGTTGTGAGGTGGACCTCCATGGATTGGAGTATGGGGTATCAGCCCCATTCTTATGGCCTTTTTAGTAGCTGTACAACAGTAGTAAGATTTTAGTTTGGATTTCCAGAAATATGTTAGACTAATTTCTGGTGCATGTTGGACTCCACCAGAGCTGCCCTTTGTTACTGATTCTGTTAATAATTTAATGTTCTGGAGGTCTATAGTCCCTTTTTTTGCAGGTGATGTGGTTGACATGACGGATGCCAAATTACACTGCTGTTGTTTGCAGCTGAGTCTAAGAGGCCTGTAATGAAAGCTGTTGATCATAGAAGCTTTTGATTTATTGGTCTGTCCACATTACCATCTGACAATTAACTGTGGGTACAGGGGTGAATTGTTGACCATTGCAGGAAATGTAATTTTTGTGCAAGAATCATCAATTTCATGTTTGAAGAAGAATAATTTTTCATATCAGCACAGCAACTCCATTTGTCAGTGCCCCCAAACTGTTTCAAGTCAGAGTTACACAATATGTGTATTTTGATCTGATAGCTTTGTTATTATGGATGAAATTGAAGGACATGCATACAAACAATTCATTGCTGGTTAGTCACAGGAAATTAAAAGGTCTCCTGTGTCCACCAGTTTGCCCGAGCCTTCTCCCTCTGCTGGCTTTGAGGCTTCGTAACAAATTATTACAGCAGCTGTTTACAAACAATCTGGACATTTCCACTAGATCTGTTGGGACACTATTCAAAATCATTCTATTTCAGATCTAATAAACAGGCGATATTCCAGGGCAGGTTAAAGAGCATTTACTAATGTATAAACGGTGTGCATATGTGAAAATAATGTGATTTCGTCAATCATAATGTCTCCATATAGAAGAGGAGTCTTTACTTACACCGCAGTGCATCTACTGAGGCTAGGCATTCACTGGAAAACTGTTTGTGTGTAAAGGTGGACACAAATGCAGACTCAAAGGAGAGAAACAAACCTTTATTTTGGCAAGCCACAAGTCCAACAAGTCCAACAGGTAACTGATAAAAAAGTCCATAAATCCAACAGAAAACACACAACAGAAACCAAACTGTTGGCAAACAGTACACTGCAACAGACAGCAAAGGACAATTGAAGCTATTTAAATTAACACAGATACTAATCAGAGAGACAAAATACGGGGGGGGGGGGGAGTGACACAAACAAGGCAGAGAGGAAGTAACAATAAATGCCAGAGACTAAGAACAGGTTGGTCCCAAAATAAAACAGGAAATAGCAACGTCGAGAAAACACCTAACACAAGGACCTAATAGTGATACTAAATTAACTCAAAATGCTTGATTACTATACATAATTAGACTCAGCTTCGAAAGGATTACAAATGAAGAGTAACCTAAGAATAAACATAGAATACTGACTAATGAACTGAGTTATAAAATCAACAATTCAAAAACTAGAGGTCTTAGAACAGATCAAGGCATGTCTTTGTTAATGATGAGTGGAAAATCCAAGTTATAAGATATCCATATATTATTGTAAAAGAAGTAGTATTATTTCTCTGTTTCTCGATCCTTTATCCCTGCATTCATACATCTATATCTCTTTCACACAGAAATACAATGTGTCACACACGTCTTCTTATCATGGTTTTGTTGAAATGAACTTATTGGTTGGGCAAAATCAATAAGAGCTTTCTTTTACTCTCTCCAGCCTTCTTTCCTCTCAATTTCCTCACAATGTACAACCCGTCCTTGCACCCCCCCCCCCCACACACACACACACACACACATACTCTCTCTCTCTCTCAGAGAGTTCATTCACAAAAGCAGTCAGTGGACTCATTCAGAGGCCAAAGCAAAGTCCAAGTACTCAATCTCTGTCAGTGATAGCGACAGGGCTTGGAAACTGTTGAAGCAGTCTGGAGCCAGTAGAAATACACTGCTCAGACTGTCATTTGGAAGCTACATTGGATACTGAAAACAAAACAAAACTCTACAAAAATCTTGTCCATATATTTAACAAATATTAAATTCAAATCTGGTGGTTCATTCTAATTTCCCATTACCCTTCTCTCTAGTCTCCATTTCAAAAATATTGCAATTCTTCTTCATGAGTTGTTTTAATGTGTCTTTAGGTGTCTCTTGTGGTCTGACTTTGGGTCTCTTTGTTAACACAAAACTGCAGTTATTGTTATTACTCTATTAATTTGCCCTAAAGGAACACAAATATACAAACACATTACATAGTATTCAGAAGCTGACTGCTGTCTTGTTTAATTCCTGATGTGTTGCATAATTTGCTTATGGTGTTATTTTGTGCCTTCAGTTCTCGGCTTCACTTCCAGATATGCCTGGGTTCATTCAGTTGATCTTGTTTTTTATGTTCCTATTCTGTTTCTCCAGTTTTTTCTCTGTATTTGCCTTTTTTTCTGTCTTATTGCCCTTTTTAGTTGTTTCAAGTTAATCTTGTCTCCCCATTCAATTGTGTCTCTCTTCTGTTATATTTTACTGATGATTGTTCCCTTTTTTATGTGGAGTTTTTCTTCTCTCTTTGTGTTAGTTGTCTTCAGTCGTGTTCCCACATGTTACCGCTGCCCTCATTATCTTGTGTGTGTATATTTTGTCTTACTCTCCCCTTTTCCATTGTCATGTCATCCTTCATTGCTGTGTGTCACCTTTCCCCAAGTTTTATAAGATTTCTGGTATTCAGATTCTCCGCTTCAAAAAAGGTTTTGGACTTTCTGTATTCTCTTTGAGCTGACAGTGTTAAAGCTGAATTTTTAGTCTATGTCCTTTCTACTGAGTCCTGGATTTAGGTTCAAATCCACAAGATACACAACCAAACCATGACAGAACACAATAAACCACTAGACTAAGCTATGAGGAAAATCCAAGGAAGATCAGAACTCAGGAACTGTGTTTCTTTGTAGTTGATTGTATTCTTTGCATGTGATCACTGTTCAGATTTTCCAGCTCTTTAAACACAAGTAGGCTATATAACATCTATATTGCACAATATCCTAGAAATAATAACAATAAGAAGAAAATATACGAAAAAGATGAATGTAGGACATTTTGCCTCTAAATTTAGTCTACAGAAACAGGTTTTATTAAGTGGAAAACACAATAGCAGTATATTGGCAAAGAGTAACATGTTATGGGCCAAAATGATTGAAAACATTTTGACTGCAGAAAAGTAAAACAATAAAATGATGGATGGAACAAAAGAAAGTTTTCAGCTTTTCAATTGCAAAATCCTTTGCCTTTGTATTTGCTACAGACTGAGCAGAGGGCATAGAAGCTCCTCTGCCTATTTTAGTTTGGGCCCCAGGGAAGGAAAAAGTAAAAACAATTTCTTTGACCATGGAAAGCAATTTCATTTTTCACCCCCCTCAGAAATAAAAGTGATGAATATTATGTAGCAGACCTGAAAATTACTTAAAAAAAATCAAAAAAAATCTGTGTTTAAGATTTACAGTTAAGTCACGTCACTTCACAGGGAAAAAAAAGTTCTTGTCAAGGCTAGCGAAGCAGACCACAAACCCCTCCACAAACCCCCTCCAACAAGAGTGAATTTATTTACAGTGCTCTCCACAGTGAAATATATATATACACAAAGGTGTTTGGGGAAAAGGGGCCGGGGTTCCAGGGTCCAGGAGTGAAAGGGGCAGGAGTCCAAGGGGGAAGATTTCCACACGGCTTCCTTAAACACAAACAGCTCCTCTTCTCTCCACCACCACTCAGGCTCACACTCAGTCACAGTGCACAGGGAACGGGTCCAGGGGGAATCTACACACATACAGATAATCAGTTAGTTTCCAGGTTCAGGCGGACTCACGAATTAAACTTGCAGGTTGCAGGACGACTGACGCTGATGGCTCAACGATCCAGCGACGAGTAGAGCAGGTCCGCCATCTTAAGTAGCACTCTAATTCATAATCAGCGGCAGGTGTGCTGATCATCCCCAGGTCCGTGGGCCAGGGGCGGGAGCCCGCACTGAGCTGCGCCCCGGCAGGAGAAAGAGAGAGCGGGAGAGAGCGAGAGAGAAAGAGAGAGCAGAGGCGAGAGAGAGAATAAACAAAACAACGTCATGTCGCGAGGTGCGGGGACCATGACAGTACCCCCCCCCCCCCCTCAACAGGAGCCTTCCGGCAACCCACCAGGCTTGTCCGGATGCAGGCGGTGAAACTCCCGAACCATGTTCTTATCCAGAACGGGACCCAGGAGCGTTCCTCCACGCCATAGCCTGCCCAGTCCACCAGGTACTGACAGCCACGCCCCCGGCGCCGTGAGTCCATGATGCGAGTGATGAAGTGTGCTGGCAACCCATCCACGAGCCGGGCGGGAGGAGGGGGCCTGGAAGGAGGGCACAGAGGACTGGACCGGTTTTATTTGTGTAACATGGAAGACATCATGGATTCTCATATTGTGAGGAAGCTTTAGCTTCCTTGGGTGAGTGAGGGCCACCAGAAGTACCGTTGGAGAAATTTGATGGTGCGATGAATACCTGGATGGCAGGTGAACCGGGCTGTGTGGGCCCACTGCAGAACCTGGGACCTGACGGAGTGAGGAACATAGTGTCACGGATTGCCGGAGGGATTGTAGGAAAGGACCAAAAAGGCAGCAGCTCTGGTGCAGGTGAGTGTTTATTTACAGTGGTGGGTAAGTACAAACAGCGGTGGCGACAAAACATGAAACTGGAGACCTAAACTGGGTAAACTAAGAAGACAAACCAGAATGAGGATGCAGGGAGGTCCGGAGAAATACATACGGGAAGACGCAGGGAGACCAAGGGGAAACAACACAGACGAACCAGCCATTACCAAGACAGAAAATACAACTTAAATACACTCAGAGAACACAGGGAGATTACACACAGGTGGGAGACACAGCTGGGAGTGATTAACATGACGAGACCAGGGAGGCAAACTGAAAACACTCACATAAGACGCAGACCTTCACAATAAAACAGGAACACACGGGGGGGAACAGGGTAAACACCAATTAGAGAACAGAACCAAAATCGCGAAGAGAAAACACAAAACGCTGGGTCAAAAGGACCCAGGATCATGACAGTACCCCCCCCCCCCTCAAAGGCTGGCCCCAGACAGCCCAACAAGAAACAAAACAGCCAGAAAAAACAGAAAACAACCCGACCAGGGCGGGAGCCCAGGAAGGAGGGCCCGAAGCAAAACAAAACCGGAGCACCAGAAGGCAAAAAGACAAAAACAAAAAAACGAGTCCAAAACCAAAAGAAACGAAGCACACCAGAACACAGGAAAAAACAGAGTTCAAAACAGAAGAGCTCAGGGGGCCGACAGCACAGGAGTCCAAAACAGTTCAGGGGGCCGGCCGGGGGGCCGACAGCACAGGAGTCCAAAACAGTTCGGGGGGCCAGCCGGGGACGGCAACGGCAGCGACGTGGACACAGTTCGGGGGGCCGACCGTGCGGACGGCAACGGCGGCGACGTGGACACAGTTCGGGGGGCCGGCCTTGCGGAAGGCAACGGCGGCCACTCAGGCGTCGGCGGTCCGGGGGCCGGCCGTGCGGAAGGCAACGGCGGCCACTCAGGCGACGGCGGTCCGGGGGCCAGCCGTGCGGAAGGCAACGGCGGCGACTCAGGCGATGGCGATCCGGACCAGGCGAGGCTGCAGAGGCCGGACCGGGCGAAGCACAGGCAGAGGCCGGACCGGGCGAGGGTGAAGACACGGACGAAGCTGGACCAGACGAGGGTGAAGACACGGATGAAGCTGGACCAGACGAGGATGATGACTCGGATGAAGCTGGACCAGGCGAGGATGATGAAGCTGGACCAGGCGAGGATGACGAAGCTGGACCAGACGAGGATGACGAAGCTGCAGCAGGGGGCTGGACGGGCTCCTCGGACCCTCCAGCGGAGACAGGAGGCTGAACGGGCCCCTCGGACCCTCCAGCGGAGACAGGAGGCTGAACGGGCCCCTCGGACCCTCCAGCCGACGAGGCATGAGGCTGGCGTGGTTCTCCGGAACCACCAGCTGACGAGGAAGGCTGCTGGACGGGCTCCTCGGGCCCTCCAGCTGACGTGGCATGAGGCTGGTGTGGTTCTCCGGAACCACCAGCTGACGAGGAAGGCTGCTGGACGGGCACCTCGGGCCCCCCAGCTGAAACAGGAGACAAAGGCCGGAGCGGTCCCTTGGACCCTCCAGCGGAAACAGGAAACAAAGGCCGGAGCGGTCCGTCGGACCCTCCAGCGGAGACACGAGACGAAGGCCAGAGCGGTCCCTCGGACCCTCCAGCAGAAGTCATCACTAAGCCAGCAGTCATGGAGTCCTCTGGCAAACACGAAGGCAACTGGCAATGCACTGAGCACGGGCTCTGCACAGGCAATGCTGATATGGCGCAGTTCTCATGTAGCTGCTTAGACTTCAGGGGTCCAGAATCAGCTGGGGACTGAGACCTAGCCTCTGGGGAGGCCCTGGAGCGGCAAACTGTGCCAATGGCGGCTGAACCATGAAAAGCACCTTGAGGTGAAATTAAACTTTCTCCCTGCACGGAGTGAATGAGTGAAGACGATGATACTGGAGCCAGAGCTACGGGTAGCGGGGGCACTGGAGCTACTGGGGCCTGCGCTACAGGCGGCACTGGAGCTACTGGGGCCTGCGCTACAGGAGGCTCTGGAAACTGAACTGAGGGAGGCTCTGGAAACTGAACTGAGGGAGGCTCTGGAAACTGAACTGAGGCAGGCTCTGGAAACTGAACTGAGGCAGGCTCTGGAAACTGAACTGAGGGAGGCTCTGGAAACTGAACTGAGAGAGGCTGCGGGGGAGCTAACTGAGCTGAGGGTGGCTGCGGGGGAGCTAACTGAGCTGAAAGAGGCTGCGGGGGAGCTAACTGAGCTGAAAGAGGCTGCGGGGGAGCTAACTGAGCTGAGAGAGGCTGCGGGGGAGCTAACTGAGCTGAGAGAGGCTGCGGGGGAGCTAACTGAGCTAACTGAGCTGCCGGTAGCTGCACAGGCGATAAGCAGCTCGCGTTGACATCCGCCACACAAAACACAGCCCCTGAATGAACAGTCACAAAGTCTGGAACCGACACAGAGTCCTCACTCACCACAGCCAGCGAATTAGAAGTCCGAACGTCGGGCTGTGGGGTGGCGCGCCCGCGGCGCGATCGGCGTTTCTTCCCCGCAGATGGCTCCGACGGGCTGGGCAAGACCACATCCGGCGAGTCGGGCAGCGAGGCAGGAGTGGCTGAGAGAAGGTGGGGTGTGAGCCGGAGAAAAGCCTGCATGGTCGGAGGAAGCGAAGTTAGGAGCCATGGCAGGCCGGAAAAGAGCCGTTGTAGCCGACTTTCCACGGCGCGGCGAAGCTCCTCTGGAGGGTTTTCAAGCCACAGCCCGAGGAGAATCTCCACGTTATATGTAACGTCGTCCCGGAGCTCCTTGGACGGATTTACTGCTGCAGGGTCCATGGTGGCTGGTTCGTACTGTCACGGATTGCCGGAGGCCAGGGAGGCAAACTGAAAACACTCACATAAGACGCAGACCTTCACAATAAAACAGGAACACACGGGGGGAACAGGGTAAACACCAATTAGAGAACAGAACCAAAATCGCGAAGAGAAAACACAAAACGCTGGGTCAAAAGGACCCAGGATCATGACACATAGAGCCTTTGGGTGGGCCCCCCTCCCTGATCCGGTTCAGTTTCTTGGGCCTCCTGGATAGCCGCCTCAATCTCCCAGGTGATGGCTCCGATAGTACAGGAAACCGGCAGGATGGGGTCCGGATCCACCTTGTCTTCAGCAGCGGAGAAATGATGGGAGAGGGCATCAGGTTTGACGTTTCGGGAACCGGGTCTGTAGGTGATTGAGAAGTGGAAACGAGTGAAAAACAGAGCCCACCTGGCCTGTTGAGCATTGAGACGCTTCGCCGATTGGAGGTAGGCCAAGTTTTTGTGATCTGTCCAGACCACGAAGGGTTGAGTGGTGCCCTCCAGCCAATGCCGCCATTCTTCTAAGGCGAGCTTAATCGCCAGCAGCTCCCGGTCGCCAACATCAAATCAAATCAAATCAAATCAAATCAAATCACTTTTTATTGTCACATCACATGTGCAGGCACACTGGCACAGCACATGCGAGTGAAATTCTTGTGTGCGAGCCCCACAAGCAACAGAGATGTGCAAACACAACAACACAAACGAGCAAAATACAAGAATGGCCAACCTGAAACTAATAAATATATGTACAATATATAATAGTGTATGCATTTCTGGATGTGTATACTAAATATTTTCCTACGTGTGTGTGTGTGTGTGTGTGTGTGTGTGTGTGTGTGTGTGTATACACATTTTTACAAATTAAATAGTAAAAAAAAATAAAAAAAAATAAAAAATAAAAAATAAAAATAATAATAATAATAATAATAATAATAATAATAATAATAATAATAATAATAAAATATATAAAATATACAGAGTTGAATATGTGCAAAACAAGTGGCATTTATATACAGTGTGGAGTGCATAATGTTGAAGTTCCAGTAGTGAAGCTGAGGTGTCTATGACGTGTTCAGCAGTCTGATGGCCTGATGGAAAAAGCTGTCTCTCAGTCTGCTGGTTCGGGACCGGATGCTGCAGAACCTCCTTCCTGATGGAAGTAGTCTGAACAGTTTATGGCTGGGGTGACTGGAGTCCTTGATGATCCTCCCCGCTTTCCTCAGGCAGCGCTTCCTGTAGATGTCTTGGAGGGAGGGAAGCTCACCTCCAATTATCCGTTCAGAGCACCGCACTACTCGCTGGAGAGCTTTGCAGTTGTAGGCGGTGCTGTTGCCATACCAGGTGGTGATGCATCCAGTGAGGATGCTCTCAATGGCACAGTGATAGAAGGTCCTGAGGATGCGGGGGCTCATGCCGAATCTTTTTAGTCTCCTGAGAAAGAAGAGGCACTATTTGCGCCTTCTTCACTGTTTTGTTTGTGTGTACTGACCACGTAAGATCCTCAGCCAGATGTACTCCAAGGAACCGGAAGCTGCTCACTCTCTCCACAGCAGCGCCGTTGATGGTGATGGGGGTGTGTACTTCTCTGCACCTCCGGAAGTCCACTATCAACTCCTTTGTCTTTGCGACGTTGAGGGTGAGATGGTTGTCTTGACACCAGTGGGTCAGGGCGCTGACCTCCTCCCTGTAAGCCGTCTCATCACCGTTGGTGATAAGACCCACCACTGTAGTGTCGTCCGCAAACTTCACAATGATGTTGGAGCTGTTAGTGGCTGTGCAGTCGTAGGTGTAGAGTGAGTACAGGAGAGGGCTCAGTACACACCCCTGTGGAGCACCAGTGTTCAGTGTGATGGGGGATGAGGTGATGCTGCCCAGTCTGACCACCTGGCGTCTGTCAGACAGGAAGCTAAGGATCCAGCTGCAGAGGGAGCTGCTCAGTCCTAGATCCTGCAGTTTCCTGTCCAGCTTCGAGGGAACGATGGTATTGAATGCTGAGCTGTAATCTACAAACAGCATCCTCACATACGTGTCTCTCTTCTCCAGGTGTGACAGGGCAGTGTGTAGTGTCAGGGCTATGGCATCATCAGTGGACCTGTTGTGGCGGTATGCGAACTGTAGAGGGTCCAGTGAGTCGGGTAGTGCAGAGCAGATGAAGTCCCTGACCAGCTTCTCGAAGCATTTGCTTACGATGGGGGTCAGGGCTACAGGTCGCCAGTCGTTCAATGAGGAGATGGTGGAGGATTTGGGTACAGGGACGACGGTGGCCATTTTGAAGCAGGCTGGGACTACAGACAGAGAGAGGGAAAGGTTGAAGATGTGCGTGAACACTCCAGCCAGCTGAGCCGCGCATGACCTGAGGACGCGGCCGGGAATCCCGTCCGGACCAGTAGCTTTGCGTGCGTTCACTTTCCTGAAGCACTTCCGCACATCCTCCTCAGACACAGTGTGCGCACTGATGTCATCCGCGGTGCGCACACTGTCCGGTCTCATGGTGTTCGCTGTGTCGAATCTAGCGTAGAATACGTTTAGATCCTCACACAGAGAGGCCGTGGTCTGCGGTGTGCTGGTTTTCCCTCTAAAGTCTGTGATCGTGTTTAGTCCCTGCCACATACTCCGAGGGTTGTCAAACTGTTGCTCCACCCTGTCCCTGTACTCACGTTTGGCTGCTTTGATCGTCTTCCGGAGTTGGTAATGTGCGTGTTTGTAGTCCGATGTGTTCGCGGAGGCAAAGGCGGTGTTCCGTGCCGCCAGTGCCGCGCGAACATCTCCGTTAATCCAGGGTTTTTGATTTGGGAAGGATTTGACTGTTCTGGATGGGACGACATCTTCCACGCATTTCCTGATAAATCCACAGACTGAGTCTGTGTATTCATCAATGTCTCTGGCGGCCACGTGAAACATTTCCCAGTCCGCGTGATCAAAACAGTCCCGCAGCGCAGACTCCGATTGGTCCGTCCAACAGTGCACCGCCCTCCGGGTTGGAGCTTCCTGTTTCAGCTTCTGCCTGTAGGCGGGCAGGAGCAGGATGGAGCAGTGATCTGATTGGCCGAATGGGGCGCGGGGGAGGGCTTTGTACGCATCCCGGAAAGAGGTGTAACAGTGGTCGAGTTGCCGGTTTCCACGTGTGTTGAAAAGGATGTGTTGATGGAGTTTTGGTGAGACTTTCTTCAGGTTTCCCTTATTAAAGTCTCCGGCTGTGATAAACGCTGCCTCTGGGTGTGCGGTTTCCTCGCTGCTGATCGCGCTGTACAGTTCCCTGAGTGCTCGGTCAGTGTCGGCTTGTGGGGGAATGTAAACAGCCGTAATAATCACTGCTGTAAATTCCCTCGGTAGCCAGAATGGCCGGCACTTAATCATCAGGTACTCCAGGTCCGGTGAGCAGAAGGATTTGACCGGGTGCACGTTCGCATAATCACACCAGCTGTTGTTGATCATGAAACACACACCACCGCCTCTGCTTTTCCCAGTAAGATCCTGATATCATAGTTATATTGTGTTATAGTTATAGTTCTATTATGTACCCTAGGAAGGCAACCGTGGGCACATGAAACTCACATTTCTCGCTTTTGACAAACAGTCGGTTCTCGAGAAGGCGTTGCAGCACCAGCTGGACCTGGGTCTCGTGTTCAGTTTGGGAAGAGGAGAAGATCAGAATGTTGTCTAGGTAGACAAACACAAATCGGTTAATAAAATCTCTTAGTACATCATTGACCAGAGCCTGGAACACTGCAGGTGCGTTGGTGAGGCCGAACGGCATGACCAGATACTCGAAATGTCTGAGGTGGGTATTGAACGCCGTTTTCCATTCATCGCTGTCCCGAACCCGAACCAGATGGTGGGCGTTTCTTAAGTCCAGTTTACTGAATATGGTGGCGCCCTGGAGAAGTTCAAAAGCGGATGTGAGCAGAGGCAGTGGATATTTATTCTTGACCGTAATGTTATTGAGGCCCCGATAGTCAATACAGGGTCGAAGGGTTTTATCCTTCTTTTCCACAAAGAAGAATCCCGCTGCGACAGGTGAGGAAGAGGTACGGCAGTGAGGGATTCAGTTATGTATTTTTCCATAGCTTCCCGTTCCGGCAGCAAGAGGCTATAGAGGCGACTGGTGGGTAAGGGAACTCCTGGCAGCAGGTCTATGGCACAGTCGTAGGGCCAAACGGGTGGCAACGACTGGGCTCGGTCCTTCCGAAACACCTCTGTGAGATCATGGTGTGCTGATCATCCCCAGGTCCGTGGGCCAGGGGCGGGAGCCCACACTGAGCTCCGTCCCGGCAGGAGAAAGAGAGAGCGGGAGAGAGCGAGAGAGAGAATAAACAAAACTACGTCACGTGGCGAGGTGTGGGGACCATGACAGTTGTCAACCTTTTCATTACTGTGACTGTGCTGGATTGAACACAGCCCAATGTAGGATATCTTATACAATGTCCTTTTATGGTTTGGGTCACCAAGTACAGGTTTTGTACCGATTCATGGTCTATAACTCTCTCGTGCTCTCTTCCTGCCTAGACTAGTAAGAGGTTGAATGGTGGAATGGTGGTTTGGCAGAAAATCGCAGTTCACGTCTTTTATTTGGGTTTTTTTTCGCAGGATGATTTTTGCTTTTGTTTATTTTAATGTCATAAAGATTAAAAACTATTTGTCTAAGTTGGGAAATAAATGACTTGGTTAAATTTAGAGAAGACCATAGAATAAGTTAATATATGGTTCTTCAAAGCATTAAACCTGCTTTTTGAAAAATTATGCTTACCCATGCATTTAAATGTGGTGCCAGAAGGGTTGTTTAAAAGCATCCATATGTGATGAGTTTGGAATGAGAGCTATCTTGCTGTTGCCTAAACTCTGTGTGTCAAGGAATAGATGCCAAAGGACACTTTGTGCATATCTGTGAGCCTCAGCACCTTTGACAAAACAGCAATACGCCCTGGGAATGAGAACTGGTTGGTACAGCAAAGCAAAGCAGGCACAACTGAGCTGTGGAGGTTAGCTCTCAGTAAGATGGGTACCATTTAATTTTGTTATAGTTCACTATTTAAAATAATTTCTTTGTCTTTAGAATTGTTGCCAATAAAGTATTGAAATGTAGCCCTGCATTGCGGATAAATGGGTAAAAGTTTGTTTTTAGCTGAATTAATAATGTATTTAAAAACAAAGAACCAATACTAATTTGTGCAAGAAAGATAACAAACCCCATGGGACATTTTACAGACTCAGCACAAAAACAAACAGAAGGAATATACAACAAACAAACAACAAAACCTCAAGGTAAGGAGCAGCTGAAGAAATAACAGAGGTTAATGCTATTGCCTCATGAAAAGAAGTTTGGAGGTTTGAACCTGATCGGGGTGATTCTGTGTGGGATTTCTTGGGGCAATCTGTTTTCCTCTGACAGTCCAAAGACATGAATTTTAGGGTAATTGATCCTAGTCATGACTAAATACTTTGCTAGACCTGTGATAGACTAGTAACCTGCCAAGATGTAGGCCTCCACTTGTACAATTGTTAAAGAAATGGATGGATGAATGAATTTGACCACACAGTTGATGTACTTTATGTAATATGAAATGAAATATGAAAATATGAATATATACTGCACTGGAAATATAAATTAAATGGAGCAGCTCTCATGGAAGAAAACAATTTGTAGATAGAATTGTACTATGGTAAGAGACAGATGATTTGTGGAGAACGTATAGTAAAGTGGACACCCTACACAGGGGCAATGGAAACATTTTAATACCACTGAATGGTCATTGTCACAAAATGACTTATGTGTATCTATTTCCTGTTTCCCATGGCTTGTGGACATGTAATGAAATTTATCTTGAACCTTGAGGACCTGAATGCTGAACTGAACTCAGGCAGGAAGTGCCAAAAACAACACTAGCCTGTCTCCCTGTTACTCGTCTGACTGACAGAGCAGTGTGGCCTGGCTCACCCACTCCCCACATGTTGTTTCATACCTGATGAAGCACAGACAGCCTTATCAATCACACTCTCTGGAGAAATGTGAATATAAATAACCCACTGTGGCTACTTCCCACTGCATATTTAATTACAGACCAGGCTTTAAATATAATTACCAAAAGTATTACTTTGCACGCAGTATATTTGTGTTTGTTCCGCACCCATGCATTAATCCTAACATCTCGGGTGGAACAAGACCCCCTACTTAGATGTTAATCGTAAATACTTTTACTTTACTTTGATTTATACAAATAAAAAACAAATAAAGGACAAATTGATACATTTGACAGCTGAAACGTGAGAGCACCAAAAACAGAGAAAACTGTTGGATGTCCGTGCTCTCCGCACACCTCTTTTCGAAATGTGTGTAAAATAAAAAATTAATTACACTATTTCAGTAATTAGCCTTAGTTATACCCTCTAAATTTTGTCATGCTGAGAATTGACTTCTGACTAACTATTGAGGTCTAACAGATTTTCAGCCATCAAACTAAAACCAATACCACAGTTAAAGCAACAGCAGCTTATCAGCTCAGTGACACATAAAAATAAAGTTTTGCTCCACTGACTCCATTATGGCCTATATCTCACAAAGACACACTCAGCAAAAACCCAGAAACAAGGAGTAAAGTTAAAAATTACACCTATTCCAGTCACATAAGGGGATCAGTAACCTAAGCATATTTCATAAGTCATTTTAGAAAGGAAATCTCTGCAGTGTTTTATCCACCAACACTTCAAGCTCATAACAACCTGGGTATGGCACAAACAAATTAAAATCCCTGCCAAGTTAAAGTAGCAAGATGAGTTTTAAATGAGTTTTATATTACATTTTTCCCCGTCCAACAATAGGGAAGATGTATTGTATATTACTGTGACTAAAATTTGAACATGTGGATGGAATCAAAGTTGGAAATAATGAAATAAAACGGAAAATGTTCAGACATGCTGAATCCAATTTCTTTAATCAACAATCCACAATTTTATTTGTGTCACTAAAGTGGTAGCCCTCTAAACTGCCTGGCTTTCCAAAATGACACTGGCTGAAATATTCCCATATTTGGTTGAACTGTGTTATTGCTTTTGTTTTTAGATAAATAGATGAGACTGGGAGTAAAACGAAGCATGGCAACATACTGCAATCCAAGTTTTTCTTCTAAAAAAGGTTAAAAAATTCTCATTTTCATATGTCAGCAAGGCTGTAAAGAACACGGGAGTGAGAGGCAGGCTGATATGTGGGAGTAAGGCAGGGTGGTGGGCTTAGGGAGAGAGATAAAGAAAGGGTGGGAGTCGGTTTGAGAAAACAAGAGTAAAAAAGAGGGAGAGTGAAGAAGGGAGTGTAGCATAAAAATCAATTTGTATAAGAAGCTCTATTTTTGCTGCAGTCTTAATCACTGTTTCATTCAGCACGGGCACACACACACAAAACACACCAGGGAATTTTAATTACATCCTGTTCTGTGAAGAAGCTCTCAGTCGTTGAACCATTTACCAAACCCACCAACAGTACTGAGCACCAGGGACCTATACTTATGACTCATGAATGTTAGTGTATATAGACGATGGGGGACAACTTCTTTGTGTATATGCGTAAAAGAGAAAACTGATTATACGCAATTATATGTTTTACACATATACACAGAGATGCTGTCCTCCATCGTCTATATATACACTAGCATGAGGCTGAAATTTTGAGTTTTTATGTATCAATGTTGATATTGTCACAAAATTAATGTAATAATTGAATGTTTTATATTTTATATTATTATAAATAAAATACATAATTTAGGTACCAGGTGCTATAATTAAATTGCATACATATCTATTATAAAATCCATATCAATACAGACTTCATTAACTTTATCTTGATAAATTGCTTTGATTATTCATTTTCTGCCACTTGATTAATTTACTACTCATTTAAGCACTAATCTATATTAAACGCGCCTGTTAGCTGTAGAACTACTGTAGACAAAATCCTTATGTGCTTTTAAATGTATGTGTGCATGTGTTTCTTGTGTAGTTCCAGCAGCTATGCTTGAAGCAGATTGAATCAGAGCACTTAAAGATTCCCCAGAGACAGACAACAGCTACACCGTGCTGCTCCATTCAGCTCGATGAACACTTCTGCTGCTGCTGCTCCTGCCACTTTCTTTCTGCTCATACTGTATCTCTATTCTCTGACTGTGATGTACGGTGTAGCCCTGGGTGCTGCCACAAACAGACAGTGCTTTATTGAAGGAGGTACCAGGCCAGGTTAAAAAAGAACACCACTCAAGTGCCTACAGCAGCCCTTGTTTCAAAGATTTTTCTTTCTTCACAAGCTTGTTTGCCTACGTGGTTCTGACTTTGCAGCAATTACATCTTTCACTCCCTTTCTCCATCCCTTCATCAAGCCTTCTGACTTCTCTGATCTCTTTTTTTCCTAAGTAAACAAGCATAGGCTGTTTTAATTTCCTTTCCCTTCACCCTTGTCCCCCCTCTGTTGCCCTTCATCTGTCCCCTCTATGTATTGTTCTTCTTTTCTCTTTACTTCTTCTCTCACCAGCTTCACTCTCTACTCTAATTTCCTCTCCCGTCTTGTTACATTTTCATCTCTAGTTCCAAATTCTTTATCCTCTCATCCTGGATAGCATTAACAGACAACACCAAACTTAATTTAACCTTAAATACAGTTGGTCCTTTTTCCACCCTCTGTGTTTGTAGCACTGTAACCTAGTATATTGTCATGCTTTCTTTCCAACTTTTTACCTGTTTCCTTTTCCTTCCCTATCAGCAACAGTAAAACCCTGCAAAATGCTATTTAATAATTCAACAGACAAGCTTACAGACTGACTGAAACAGTCTTGTGAGGACCTAACATCAAGGGAAACATCCGTATTTCTATTCTATAAATGATGCTTTAATAATGAAACAAATGCTGACAATATGACTGGCTAGTCATAAAAAAACATCAGGTAGCTTAACAACTGAAAGATAAGTCTACTCTGTGGAATTCTCCACAACTTTTTTGCTATCAGCCGTCCAAAAGGAAAGTCTGTCAGTCTGACAACTTAAAGACCAGGACTGATATCATAGTGCCCCTGTTCTCACTCCTTCTTCTGTTTTAACCCTTTAAGACCTACCATAGAACCAAGTCCGCCAGAGCTCATATTATATTTTTACATGTTGTAGTGCCATTTTTGGGAGCATTTCAAGTTGATATACATCAATACAACCATACAACCATTCAGCCCAAATTTGAATAATATCTCTGCATTAAGTGCATAGTAATTACATAAATTGCAAAAAAGTGCAATTTGGTTGTGCATATGGGGTGGGAACGCACGTGTGTGTCCGCGTGCGCCTGTTCGTCTGTGTCTATATGTCAGGTTGGGTCTTAGACTCAGCCTCTCTGGGTACATCTCAGGCCCTCTAAAGTATGGAGGCCTATCTCCCCTCACCACACTCCCTGCCGGTGGCTGATGCCCTCAGACGTTGGTGTGTTGGTGGTCCTTGTCGTCTGTCTATCTTGCGTGCTGCACAATATCGTTTATTATTTAGTATCTACTGTTACTTATACTTATCTAGGTTATTGCTGTGGTGTTGTCTTTATTGTGGTGGTCTCTTTTTGCTTTTCTTTCTCCCCCCTTTCAACAGGTAATCCAGTGGATTTTTTTAGTGTCTTCTCTCACTGTCCCTCTTCCCCTCTGTTTTTCTGTTTTACTGCTAGCTAGTTTATTGTGATGGTGCTGTTTTTTTTTTATTATGTTGCTCTTTGTTGTTTGCTTTCTCTTCTGTTTTTTTTCTCCATACAGGTGATCCAGGTGTTTTGTTTGTTTGTTTGTTTGTTTGTTTGTTTTTTTGTTGTTTTTTTTTTCTTTCTTCCCCCCCTTCTCACCGTCTCTTCTCCCCTTTGGTTTTCTTTCTCTCCCTCTCTTTCTTTCATTCTTTCTCCCTGTCCTATCCCCCAGTCATGTCTGTCCCATTTGTAGCAACTGAAAATAAAATAAATTCATAATTATAATAAAGGTCAATCAAATGGACCAAATGGCAAGGCCATGATGATCCACTTGGTAAAATAAATCCGCTTGGCATCTTTCTTGGCCTTAAGACAACAATTCTGATGGCTAAAGATCCAAACGGGACACACACACACACAAAAAAAAAAAAAGTGCAATACACTACAAAAAAATTGAAAATCGTTTTTGTTTTTTTAACATATATTTCTTAACCCTCAAAACTGTAAATACAAAAAAGTTGCACAAAATAGTTTCCCACCACAGGAAATTTATTTTAAGTGTCTTCATAGTTTTATTTTTGAAATACACCAATTTTTATATACTGCGGGAAAAACGAAAATAAATATTATAATGCAAATTTGCAAAAAAAACCAGCATATGCATCAAAATAAACTATTTCCAGCAGTGCAATATGAGTCCTAAGCATCCCAGAAACGACACAGAAAGTCATAAAGTCAAACATAACTTTTAAAAACACCAGTATAGGCTCATAAGGCCCTGATTGTAAAAAACTACATTTACACTTCTGGTTTCGGGCAGGTCGTGGCGGACATGCGATAGTTCGCGCTGATGGACGCAGGAAGTGTTACAAACAGGTGATCAGATGGCAAAGCGTGTTTCTGGAATATTATGTTTTTGTTGCTGCAAGTGCTTTTTATGCAGTTTTTGCAAAGCTATATGTGGAAGGAAACTGTGACCGGACAAGCTGATGGCATAAGATGTAAGTACAACTCCTCCGGTTTCATATACAAAAAAAAATTATTGAGCTAGCTTACGTGGTTGCAGTGCTACCGGGATTTAAAAATAGTTACGCAAAAGCTTTAAAGGGTTAATCATCAGTACAAAACACAGTTGTGGCAGAAAACTTCTGGATATTAGATAAATGTCAAAGTTCTATCTATATCAAAATTAACTATAAATTCAAAGGAACATTTTTCATTAATGGTTAAACATTATAAGTATATCATTATAATAACACCAGGGAAATTCAGCTTTTTAAATTGCATTACTCTCCAATACGCTAGTCTTAAAAACATTGCTAGCATTAAAACAAATCTGCGATTTGTGACCTAACAATATAAACTGTCATAAGCGCAAATGTGCCTCGTATCAGTACAAAAACATGATTGGTTCCTATATTTAGATGACTTGGGTATAATAAAAAAGATTACTGTCCAGGTATAGGACATCTTTGGTACAGATATCTTCTCAGAGTTCCTAAGGCCACAGATCTCTCCTTTGTAACATCTCTATCGTGCCAAGCTGCATTTTACCATCTAGACAGTGCAAAACATTTTTGTACATTCAAAAACTCCTTTTAGCACTGTAAGGCATGTCATTTATATTCCATTTGTTGTTCTTTATCCAAAATATGAAACAGTGGGAACAAACTTCTAGCTATGCTTCAGCCTTAACATCTGAAAAAACAAGAAACCACAATGAAACACAACAGGGACAAATGCTAACATCTATCATTAATTATTCATTGAATTTACATCAACGTGCAGATTGCCTGATGGAAACCAACACAAACTGTTACACCTTTGCGTCTTTCGAATATTGGTATTCATGAAGGCGATGGAGCGTACGGCTCATCGCTCAGAGTATCCATAATTTATGAAACAATTTGTATGTCTACATCGGACTCCTTATCGCTACTTGTTCATTCAACAAAAAGGTGGGAAACATAAGATTATAAACATACTCTAATAGGATTTAATGTTCACGGAGATTGCAGTTTAAATGTTTGTTTTTTTCAAATATGGCACATGAGACAACATAACACTAGGAGTGTCAAGGAACACATCCTTTATTTAACAAATGTAAATCCAGAAGTATAATGTAGTTAAATGCATTTACACAAATACATTTTCAAGTTAAGTTATACTTCTACTGTATCAAATTTCACAAATGAGCTGTTTTTAATGTTGATCTAATTTTTCCAAATTCCAGAACTAATAAGCACAAACAAAACAAACAAACTGAGGTATTAGTTAAACTGATCAAGCTTTAGGTAGAATGAAATAGACATGTCTTCAATTTGATTTTCATCGGCAAGGTTTTTGGGGTTTCTTTGCATCTCTATAAGTTTTTGAGCTCCAGCATCCCCCTTTGCAGTGCTCAAAAGATTATCCGCTTTAGGGGAATTTTGCCATTTCATTTTCTTCCTCTGAACCACTCTGGCTTTGACTCTCTTTTCTCCTGTACTGAAAGCTTGTTGCTTATTCAACCTGTTGTTGAAGATTTAGTGGTCTTCAATTTAAGTAGAGTCAACTTTTGTTCCTCCTATTATTACCTTTATCCAGAGGTGTGGACTCGAGTCACATGACTTGGACTCGAGTCAGACTCGAGTCATTAATTTTATGACTTTAGACTTGACTTGAAAAAATGTTCTAAGACTTGTGACTTGACTTGGACTTTTACACCAATGACTTGGGACTTGAATTGGACTTGAACCGGTTTACTTGAAAAGACTTGATATTTTACCCCAAATATAAAATTTAACATGCATATTATATAGAGATTGAAAATGTGACGTCATTCACGGGTAGAACCGCAAAGGATTCTGGGAACTCGTGGCAAGCGGTACTAGCGCACGCAGGCTTTCAATTGAAATCAGTTACACAGCGATAAAAAGAAACACAAAAATGTCAAGAAGCTGTTGTATTATTAACTGCAATAGCCGGTCGCATGACAGCCACGGGAAGCCGACGGGTAAAGAGATCGGTTGTTATCGGATTACGTCGTTGAAGAGAAATTGTTCGAGCCATGTTTCCGAAGTAACAAAGACACGACGGGTGGCCTGGATTGCAGCCATTCAAAGACCAAATATAACGTCCCAGAACCCTCCAGCTCACAGGTTAGTCTGCTCCAAGCATTTACACGAAGGTCAGTGTTTTTTAGTAGTTAATACGTCATTTTCATAACATAATTGGTGATATAGGTTACAAGCAAGTCTGGCGCTGAACAGAAATTGTCGCGCTATGCTCCTTTGTTTATTGTGCATAAATAGTGAATTGTCCTGACACAATATTGCGTTTCGCTTCTGTTATTATGGTACATTGACAAAAACATATACTTTTATTCACAGGATAAAACAGGTTTTTTGTATCACTAATTGCCCAGTGCGATTACAGCATACAGTATTATTGTCACTGCTACATTTCTGTGATGCTACCAGAAATTATTTCCACTGCTAATTAATTACCGTTGAGCTCAAAGGTCCTATTAATAAACGGTTAAGGAATGTGTATTTATGACGACGATTTGTGAGAGTGGTAAACTTATGATACGTACGATGGTCTTTCGTTCTACACGGTGCATTTCAAGGTCCTGTACCCATCCGTCGGTAAACTGTACCTGGGCTTGTTGCAGTGACCTGAAGTTACTAAACTTCATGAGTGTATGCACTCACTCCAAGAACCGTATGATTATAAATATGCATATAAATATGCTAAGATGAGATAGCTGACTTCATCTAACTAGCAAATGTTGTCCAGGCTACGTTGGTGATGCAGTTTTTTTTTATATGTATGATATTTTTGTCATGCGATTTTAAAGCTGGTCCTACAACCGCATCCAAGAATAACATGCAGCTTATCTCAGAACTGTCGGTGAAAATTATTCTTGGAGCTAGGTTTAATTGAGCTGCATTTTAAAGAGGTGCAATTTCACAATTTGTGTATATTTTCTAAGTTCACTATTTTGTCATGTGTTGAGAAAAACACAGATTTAAAAATTACATGGTCTAATATTTACATTTAGCATAACTGCAACATTATTTTTTCGTTTTTTGTTTTTTTTTAAAGACTCGAAAGGACTTGAAATTCAAAGTTTCAGACTTGTGACTTGACTCGGACTTTTACACCAGTGACTTGAGACTCGACTCTGACTTGCCTGACATTACTTGAGACTTGACTTGAGACTTGAGGATAAAGACTTGAGACTTACTTGAGACTTGCAAAACAATGACTTGGTCCCACCTCTGCCTTTATCACCCACTTTTTATTAATTTTTTTCTTACATGTTATTTTAAAAAATTCTTGATTTCAGAATTCATTTCAGCACAGAAACAGAAGGTTATGAACAATCTTATTATGACTTCTGACTCATCTCTATGCGTACACTGTTAGAATTCAGTACTGTTGACCACAATATTACTATAGAAATTAGAACATTAAAGGTGTATTAAAGGTACTCTGCTGCAGTGATTTGAATCATATCTATGATTACCGCTAATAGACCTCAATTTGCTCATGTAAATGGATAGTCTGCACTCACTCTAATTATAGAGTTCGACAGAATTCTGTGCTGGGACCAATGTTCCCTCTAAACTGCGTGCATGCGCAATTGCGCACTGCTGCCACGATCTCTGCGCACAGAAAATCTGCGTTGCGCACAAAAAAAATCTAACCTGAATTGAAATTAAAATTAATACTTTAACAATTCTGTTTCCCAGTGCTAGTCAGTGAGTGACTGGCTGCTCCCGTATGGGATTAGAACGATGCCACCTTATCACATAGTCCAGCCAATAATGCGATTCACATTCGTATATACGCAGCTAATCAACATTGTCGGCAGCCTATGACGGCGTCCTTATGTGCCGACACCGGTGTTTTAGCTAGCAAAGCGGCGTGGCTGATGTGGAGTGAAGCCACGTTAATGACAACGTGTACAACCATTGGAGATGTGAGCAGGACAGACGGAACAATTGACGGGGAAAAAGTGTGGACTTTATACCAGTTTTTAAATTGTGTTGATAGGCCACGTAAAACCAGAGTTATGATAAAAATATTTGCAGTGTTTGCTTTTCTTCCTGAATACTATCGTTGTTTATATTTACTGCGGGAAGAAATGGTAAAAACTGCGTTTTATAAGGAAAACGCTCCAAAGCACTCTCTGCCTGTGAGCAAAACCAAAACCAAAACCCCCACCATTTCCTATTGATCGAAAAATGTACTGTACCATGTCGACCAATCAAAAAATGATATGGCAACATGGCATTTAGTTGTTTAGGAAAGGGGGAGTTTTAGGAGTGACGGCGGTGTTTTGAGATGTGAGAGATTTGCGACGTTTAGCGCAAATCTTGTGTAGTTAGTGTGTAGTGTAGTCAATAGTTTTGTTGTGTGTGTCAGAAGAATGCTGTAAATCCAAGCCCATTATATATTCTTGATTTGAATACTGGCTTGTGTGAAATCCCAGAAATAAACCCCAGACAAAGCAATTCTGTGAACTAAGGTGTAGGTCTATTAGGTTATGTTGTGGTGATCCTCGGGTTGGGGGATGGGTGTTCATACTGGAGTGCAAAATTAAAACCAATGGAAGATGGACAAGAAAAGTTCAAAGCCATCAGGTGCTCAGTTTAGAAAAAAAGAGAAAAGAAGAGGAGAAACGAAAGATACAGGTAAGCAGACTACTCCAAACCCTAAACAATACATTATGTTACAGATTTTAATATTAACTAGTCATTGTCAGTTGTTGATTTGTCCTGTTCTCATTGTATGACGAATTATGATGGCTGTTTGGTAGCCATTTGCATACCATGCATACTCTCTCTCTCTTCATATGTGTGTGTGTGTGTGTGTTTCTCTGGTGAAATTCAGGATGGTTCCGACAACAGTTTTATGTTAATGTACAATCCTTGATATGTTTTATGTATGTGTGTGTGTGTGGTGGGTGGGGGGGGGCGCCAGAGGGAGTGTTCGCCCAGGGCGTCAGACAGGCTAGAACCGCCACTGCCTGCAGGTATCAGGCTGTTGTTCTCCTTTATCTCATAGTGGACAGAAATTATTTTTTGGAGTGGCACAAATAATTTGTGTGGCATCAAATTTGATGCAGAACAGCTGATTGTTCTGTAAATAGTTTGAAATACTTATTTAAAAAAAACACTTTGGCTGCATTGTTATGTAAACAGCTGCAAAAAACCTTGTTTTTTGCATAACTCGGTTACTTTTTTGAAGAAGTACCTATATAATTAATTGCCCAACATTGGTTATTATATCCTGTATTTTGCAGACAGAGAGTTACAGGACTCTCTCCCAGACCACAGACTCATAATACAAGTCAGAGCTTTATAAAAATAGAAAAAAGAAAGTTGTGTTTTCAAAATCGGAGTTCAAGTTACTTCTACTTCCAATAGTGTTAACATACTACACAGGTCATGAACAAGATTTTTTTTTTAAATTTTCATTGTAAGTGGGCTAAAGCAGTTAATTAAAAGTAGTCAAATTACAGCATGTAAATGCTGTAATTTGATTATTTTAATAAACTGTGTAACTTCAATGCTGGCGTGACCACAGTGCACACGTCTGCTGTTGCTCACAGTGGTCCAAGGGATCGCTCAGGGAGTTTGTGTGTTCGCTCAGACACATGAAAAATTATAGGGAACATTGGCTGGGACCAATTCTATTTACATTATACATGCTTCCCTTAGGCAGTATCATTGGAAGACATAGGGTACATTTTCATTGCTATGCAGATGACACCCGACTCTATCTATCTATGAAGCCAGATAAATGGCCTGTATTTATATAGCGCTTTACTAGTCCCTAAGGACCCCAAAGCGCTTTACATATCCAGTCGTCCACCCATTCACACACACATTCACACACTGGTGATGGCAAGCTACATTGTAGCCACAGCCACCCTGGGGCGCACTGACAGAGCTGACAGGCTGCCACTGGCGCCACCGGGCCCTTTGACCACCACCAGTAGGCAACGGGTGAAGTGTCTTGCCCAAGGACACAACGACCGAGACTGTCCAAGCCGGGGCTCGAACCGGCAACCTTCCGATTACAAGGCAAACTCCCAACTCTTGAGCCACGATCGCCCCGAATAACACACACCAATTAGTTAAGCTACAGGAATATCTTAAATACATAAAGACCTGAATGGCCTCTAACGTTTTGCTTGTAAATTGTGTTCGCCTCTAAGAATCTTGTTGTCAAACTTGATTCTTTCCCTGGATGGAAGTATCTTGGCCTGCAGTAACACTGTGAAGAATCTTAGAGTTAGTTAACTTAGCTTCTCTCAGTTGGCTCCCTGTCTAGTATCAAATTTAAAATCCTTTAAGGTCTTAAATAATCTGGCCTCATCTTATCTTAAAGAAATTATAGTACCATATTACCCCAATAGAGCACTTTGCTACTTGTGGTTCCCAGAGTATGTAAAAGCAGAAGGGAGGCAGAGGCTTCAGCTTCAACTTTGTCTTCTGTAGAACTTATTCTAGCTGGGACCAATTCTTATTCTGTGGTCCCAGTTTGGACTTGGGAGCAAGACAGCTTTTCTGCTTTCAAGATTAGACATAAAACTTTCTTTTTTGATAAAACTTATGATAAAGCTGCATCCTTTCTTAGTTTCATCGCAATAGGACTAGGCTGCTGGGGGTTTTCTATGATGAGCTGAGCATTTCTTCTTCACTCATCTCTTTTCATGTTTATACAATGCTTTGCATTTATTTATTAGTTGTCAATAAAATCTGGCTCTCTTCTACAATGTATCTTTTTGTCCCATCACCCTCCCACTCTCACGTCCCCTTTCCTTGGAGGTTTTTTCCTGTTAAAAGTGAGTTTTTCTATTTCACTGTCACCAAGTGCTTGCTCATAGGGGACTCGTCTGATTGTTGGACCTTTCCTTGTGTTTTTTTGTCTTTGCCTTACAATATAAAGTGCCTTGAGGACTACTGTTGTGATTTGGCACTGTATAAATAAAACTGGATTGAACTGATTTAAATTATTCCTTCTGTTTCTCATGCTCTCATTGCAGCATTAAATTCTGCAGCCTTACTGAGTTGTATTTCATTTGGAAAGAAGTGTTATTTCCTTTTTCTTCTTTGCCTTAGAAATTCAAAATCTGGAGTCTTGAGGTGTAAAATGTTGTCTCGTGGAAGTATGACAGGTGTCTTTCTGTCTTCTAAGTTTTTGTACTGGGCTTCGTATCAAAATTCTGATAATTTGGCATAAAAAATCCAAATTTTTCCATTCATTTCTCTATGGCATGAAGAGAAAGCAAATGTCCCCAAGAAAACCTTAAGACAAGAGCAGTGTATATGCATCTGTATCAGTCAGTGTAAATGAAAGCTTGGACGAAAGATCCCAAATTCTTATAGATTCTACAGATTCAGATCCAAATATTTATAGAGATTGTCTGTCAAGAAACCAGTGCTGCTTTCAAGAACGTGTTTTACTTCAGACCAAGCAGGTTTAAGCTGTGATTCAAGAATCTAAACTCCAGTGTTTATAAGATGTGAATATCCATTTCAGATGTAATCAATTAAAATATTAGAACATGTTTCCTGAGTTATCACATAAAACAATTATTTGTTTACATATGTAGAACAAAGTCCTGCTTTAAACAGGCCTTCTTCACTAACTAAAGAAATATTTAGCAAACATTTCACTTTGTAGAATTTTTCTTTATCAGGATGAAAGGAAAATAGAACACTGAGATGAAGCTCATCAGTATAAATTGCTCACATCAAATGTAATGCCTTCTGAAGTAACAGAGCAAACCACTGAGTCACTATGCTGCCACGACAATATTTCAGTCAGCCAGCTCAACTCCCTAGAGGATGACAAACTAAGAGCCTACAGGTAAATGCTGTGGCAGAGGGGGTGGCTATTAATATGCAGGGGCATAGCCTTGGGTGAGTGGTGTACACGGGTGCATAAACTAAAACCCATATGAAGAGTGGATATGGAGAAAAATTATCCAGTCGCAGTATCTGCATGTAAATTATGTGCTAAACACTACTCCCGAGTCATGAGAGGCCAATTACTTTATATCTGTGGGAATTCACAGTTACAAAACTAATCTCTTACAATAGCTGTTTCTCCTTTAAATTACTTTTCATCAACAAATTGACTCATTCAGTCATTTATCAACTTACATTTGCTTTAGTGGTTTTATATTTGATAAAGGAAAGTCAGAGTTCTCTAACAACCCCTCTCCCCCAACCCATCTTTCGGTGCACTGGGCAAAGAGTGATTTTCTGGGGGGAAAGTCTTCACGGTAAGTTTCCCTCAGAAGAGCTTTCCATTTCCCATGCCTTTGTTGAGATATTACCACAACTAATCCTAAAGGCACAGTTCTCTTTATTGCTGCATACTCTGTGTTTGTATGTATGTGTATGTGAGTAAAAGAGAGAAAGGTAGAGACAATCCTCACCTGCAGAGAGAGGCCCTCTGAGACAACTGGTTTAAGGACTCACACACAAGATGAGCCCAGAGAGAGAAACGCCATTTGAATTCAGCAAATTAAAACACACAGAAAAGAATGAGCCAAAACCAGAGCAAACTGGAATTTTGTTGGTCCTAAACAGAAACTAAACAGATTACCTGACTAACATTTTTTTTCTTCATTTTGTCAGCATGTGTGTGTGTGTGTGTGTGTGTGTGTGTGTGTGTGTGTGTGTGTGTGTGTGTGTGTGTAAGAATCTGTGCATGTGCATGCGACAAGCTCTGGTTGACTGAATCCTATTCAGGAAAGTACAGGAGAAGGTTATCCCTCAACTGCAGAGACAAATCGTGCACACAGAGAAAACACATTCGCACACACGGATTTTTCCATCCTGCTTCCTCTTACACACATTTGTCTCTCTTTTTCCTAACTTAGTATTAAATGTTAGAGGGACAAAAATGTAATACTCTGTCTCTTCTCTTACACACACACGCTAGCATGTCCTTATCTTTCTCTTTCATTTTTTTTAACACTTTCGCTTGCTAAATTTGCTTTGTATCACTCACCCTGTGTCTCACACAGAAACACAGAAATCTGTGGCTTGGCAGGAATGTCTGCTGCAGTACCAGGGTGCTGAAGTCAGATTTGGTTGCAAGACAGACACGTGATTGCACACACACACACACACCTACACACACACACACACCTACACACACACACACACACACACACACACACACACACACACACACACACACACACACACACAGAGAGCCAGGGAGGACCACTGCAGCACTTTGTGCAGTGGAGAAAGCTAACATTATGATTAGCTGAAGGTGATCCTGCTATTTCACCCTTCAATGGCCAATGGGCCAGTGGCAGCAGCCCAGACAAAAGAGCATACCCCTGTCCTCATACACACTGTCTCTCAGACATATAGAGGCACGCAAAGATAAGCGATAACACAAAGCAGACAAAAGCAGCCCACTCTAACTCACAGAAATCATAGGTATTAAACTTAGTTGTTTCCCAAATAAATTTAGCTCAAACATAATTCTTTGTTACAATACACAAAAATTCTGTGAATTAAATAGCACATTTATGAAGCGTTATTCAGCAGTTTGTGGTTCGTGTGTATAGAGTACACAGAATTCACTTTAGATAATCTTGGGAAGGATTATGGTTTTTTGCATTGTATTTGGATTTACAACAATTCTAGCAAGAAGAAAACAAATATTAACACTACTTTATGAAGATACTAAATGTATACACTTGTCACAATAGTTTTTTGTTTCTCAAAATTTATCTGTTGCAACATTTGGTTATACAAAAAATGCATTTCTGTGGTTAAAATCCTATATTTTTTTTGCCAGTATTCTTACCTTAATTTCACATATTCTATGCATTTTATTGTAATTTATATTCCCAATATTTTTAATGACTAAAAGTGAACATTTTACCAGTGTGAGGCTTGGTCAACTTTGAAGTGACAAACTTGTAATTTTTCAAATGATTCTTTACCCTTTCAAAAGTCTGCAAAATTGGAAATGTGACATATCTTCACAAACGCATATGAAAGTAACATAACTACCCTTGAGAGACATCAGGAGACATTGGGGAGGTTTTGGTGTCCACAAGAAAATATCACAAACCAATATGATCCAAATGTTGCTCTCCTGGAAGGTCTGTGATCCTAAATCCTGCAACTATGAAGTCAGATTTGGTTGCAAGACAGACACGTGATTGCACACACACACACACACACACACACACACACACACACACACACACACACACACACACACACACACACACAGAGCCAGGGAGGACCACTGCAGCACTTTGTGCAGTGGAGAAAGCTAACATTATGATTAGCTGAAGGTGATCCTGCTATTTCACCCTTCAATGGCCAATGGGCCAGTGGCAGCAGCCCAGACAAAAGAGCATACCCCTGTCCTCATACACACTGTCTCTTGTTTACAGTTTCGACTGCAGGATTTATTCTGCTTAAACAAGGAAACACAAACTAATCAATAACTTCCTCTTTGTGACATGATAGATGTTAATATATTGTCAGGATGTGCGTAAGTAATCTTAATGAGTATGATTACATGACAACTGAAGAAAAATAGAGTGAGTCTCATTAATGTTCTCCATGAATGTTCTTCAGTTGTACTTCAGCTACACAGTGACCATTATACCAGTGTCTGAACATTTATTCACACTGAACATGGTAAACCACTATTTGTTCAGGTTACCCAAACACAATCACTTGCATCACCAAATACAATATACTATAACCTTACAGTAAGTGATTAGAAAATAATCATGTATAAATTCATTACAGCATTTGCATCTCCTCTTATCTCAGCAACACAAATAGAAAACACATTAGAAACTGAAAATATTCATGAGCCTGCTTAACTTACTATTACAAATACTTTGTATTTTTTTGTGTGCTTCATTAGCATAGCTACTGTACTTGAAGCTCATCAATCAATATACCCACTAGCAACAAGTCTGTTAACCTTTGCAGTTAAAATCTCACTATAAGCAAATATTACTGTTTCCAAAGTTACATTTTAGCGATTTCACAACCAGAGATGGGCAGTAACGTGTTAAAAGTAACGCATTACTGTAATGTGATTACTTTTTCAAGTAATGAGTAAAGTAAGGGATTACTATTGCAAAAAAGTAATTAGATTACTGTTACTTTCCCGTAAGCACGCTGCATTTGTGAGAGTGTCTCATAACAATGATGTACGTGCGCGCAACGTCCGTGGCAGCAACAGACGTGTGTAGATCAATAATGGATAATATGGAGTGCGGGAGAGAGTACGACCATGCAGCATTTAAAGCTTTGAAGAACTGGCATTACTTTGATTTGTTTTATAAAGTATTCAGGTTGTACATCATGTTTTTAAAAAGTAACTAAGTAATAAAGTAACTAATTACTTTTGAAAATAAACAAGTAAAGTAGCGGGATTACTTCCTTGGTGAAGTAATCAGTAATTAGTAACTAATTGCTATTTTCAAGTTACCAAAACTGTTCACAACAGTCTAATTGTTCCTACTGTGTTGAATATGAGTCATTTTGATACGGAGCCCTGCAGGGGACATGGGAGAAAAAAAAATTAAGACGGACTTTTGTGAGATCTCGCAAAACAAACTTGGAATCTCGCAAAACGTTTGCGAGATCTCGCAAAAGTTGAATTCCAACAATGGCGGCAGCTACTTAGTTGTAATATTACGCTTTCTGGGTCACAAAATACACTTTTGAGATATTTTGAGGCGTGAATGTAGTTGTGTAAACGTCAGATATCTGCTCGGTTTACAAGATATCACATATTTGCAAAAGTGCTCCGACGTTTTCGGAGATGTATGAAACTTTTGCGAGATCTCGAAAAAGTTTTGCGAGATCTCGCAAAAGTCCATCTTAACTTTTTTTTCTCCAATGTCCCCTGTGGGGCTCCGTATTTTCAGGACTAATAACACACCTGTGTATTAAAAAAAAGAGGCACAGACCATGACCTTGTTTACAGTTTCGACTGCAGGATTTATTCTGCAGTACTTAAGCCCCTCCTGAGCGCTATGCACCGCCTAGTGGCACCATCCGGTTATGGCATAGGATAGAACATATAAAATGTAGTGATAAAACTTATGAATTAGTAATTTAAGATGTAATAAACGCAAAAAAATATAATTGTGATGTCCATTTTTTAACTTCTTTAAAACCATAAAGTGAACTGTAATCCCCATAACTTGGGCATTGAATGAATGTTTTTTTTTTTATCTTTTGAATTTTTTAATTATTATTTAATCCATATTTATGTCTTAAACACACAATTTTAACCCTAACCCGATTTTAACCCTAACACAAATTTTTAGTTTGGAAGAGGTCATTTCTTTAATGATTTATTATCAGTTTTACAACATAGTCCTTCTCAGAGTCTAGGAAACAGTACATGATAAGTCCACATCAATAAGAAATGCAAAATTTCTCTCAAGAATTAAAGGTTCATGAAATGTAAAAAAACAAAAAAAAAAAAAAACAACAACAACAACAAAAAAAAAAACTAACTTGTGAGTACCAAACCACTAAAAGTAGGTAAACAACACAGAGTATTACCTCTGAATGTTATTTTTAGTTTGACATGGTATTTCACATGTTATGTTTAATATGGTATTTTTTGTCAACTGATAAGTTTCTACTTCTAATTCCATTTCTGTGAACTCATGTGGGTGGACTAGGAATCAGTTCAAGTCAACATGGACTGTGTAAAGCTGCTGCCTGTTTTCAACTCTTTTATTCCAAATGCTGCAGTTGATTTTCAGAGCCAGACTGAGGCTTTTCTCAGAAGCTCATCCCTGTTTTTAAAACAATTCCAGGCTACACGATTACATCCACTGGAGCTCACACTAAAATTGAAAGCCAGGTTGGAAATCATATTCAGTGAGAGCATCAAAAGCTTCTAAAATGTACTTTACCATATTCCTCTGGATAAAGCTGAGTGCCACTGAATGCATGCTCAGATAAAAGGTCGAATTATCTTACCTTTCATGAAAACAGCATTTATTAATGAAAAAACTGTGTAAATTAATTCTTGATAACAGACAGTAGAATTGGCAGTTGAATCTAAATTCGCTGAAAGTCTACCTGCAGTACCAGTTAAACAGCTACATCCTCCTGAAGCTCAGTTAGTGACTACTAAGGGCCATCTTGTATCACTAATTTATCATTTTGAATTATGAACATCAAACATCTAGCATAGGAAGTGACTATGACAAATTGCACATTGGGCTTTTTTTGTAAACATTAGAACAAAAAACATACAAACACTATATTATTGTTGGTTTAAGCACAAGTACAGAATGTGCAAACCTATGAACACAGGCACTACAGTGATATTTCAGTCACTCACTGTGACTGGGAAGAGAGAAGTGTAGCACATTGGAATCGTGCAATTTTCTAAGTAATTACAATCAAAAACATGTTTCATAAGCACGGGACTAGTTCCAATTTAAAAAAAAAACTTTAAAAAAAACCTACGCTCAGTCGTATCTAATGCTCAGCAATTAGATTCAAAAGTGAAATGTTTATGTAATTAGCAACAGCCCCCAAAATGGCAGGAATAAGATCAGTCATGGTCATTACTGTCCTCCAGCACTAACCTGCCTTTTCTATCTTTCTCTCCCTCTCCTTCCTCTGCCGCTCTCTCTCTCTTTCCATCATGTCCTGTGTGTGTGTGATTGTGCTTGTGTGTTTTCAGAGGAAAGGCCACTCCTGAATCCCTGCATTTCCCTGCCGGAATACATACTCCTCATTTGTTAATGACTCACCTGCTGCACTACAACACCACTCCTTAGGTTCCTCTCATTGATTACCAGATTGTTCCACCAGTGTAAGCGGTAGCATTGCTACCACTTTCTATTATTGTAGGATCTTTACCTTAAAATACTTTACAACCTCATGCTACAAAGCACCTTGAAGCAACTGTTGTTGTGAATAGGGGATATATATAAATAAAGCTGAATTAAACCGAATCCTTGTAGTGTTCAACTGATTTAGCTTTTGCTCTCCTCCTCTGTGCAGATGCCTGCTTGTGACAGCTTCACTTGGAAAAAAACTGGGAACTTGGAGGTACCTGGCTGACCTCTCATCTTTGGATCTATGGACCCATTTTGCAGTGTCATTACACATTCACTAAGTTTTGTTCTGTCTGCCTTGTGTAAAAGAATGAAATGTAGAGTCATATGTGAAGGAATTAATGAAATAATGTCTTTATTGTCATTGCACAAAAATAAAAATGGCACTTCTATGTGTGTCTGAGGACATGCTGAAACCATAGCCCTCTGTGTGTGTGTGTGTGCGTGTGTGTGTGTGTGTGTGTGTGTGTGTGTGTGCGTGCGTGCGTGTGTGTGTGTGTACATGTTTATGTCAAAGTATGTAATTGTTAGTGAGTGTTGATGTGTTCTGCTGTCAAAGTGAAGGTCTGTGGAAGTGTGTGTGGAAGTGAAATGATGTATGTCAGATTGTGGTGGAGTGTCAGAGTTTGTGTGCATGTGTGTGTCTGTGTCTGTGTGTGCGTTTGTGTGTTTGTGTGAATGTCTGAGCTAAAGGCTCTAAGCCAGGGCATCGTTGCCAGAGTAAAGATACTAACAGAGACAGACAGCCTGCCATCTTCCTCAGCTGCTTGGCTATCACCCAGCGCGCACACACACACACACACACACACACATGCACATTATAGATTGGCATTCATGGACACACAGAAATACCAAGAATTACAGACAATCACATCAGTTCTCACCCTATCACACAAAGGAGAGTGCTCACATCAGCAAGAAGAAAATGCCCACTGACAGAGAAAAAGGAAAATCTTTGCTGACTCCTTCAAACCAAGTTAATTGTAAACAGAAAAGTTTGAGTGGCCATCTTATAATGTCTGAGCTTTAAAATGCATGTAGAGAAGAGAGATGAGAGAAATGAGAACAGAACGAGGAGGTCGAAGAAATTTTTGAGAAAATTTGATATGTTTAATTTCACCTCTCTATTAGCATCTGGTAGCATTTGTTTAAGGCAAATACAGAGTGCGTTGCAAAAAGGTGACACAAAATTTTCAATTTTTCAGATTTAAACCTTTTGTGTAACATGTATACACACTAAAAGCGTTGGGTTTTTGCAGAAAATTCATCCTAAAAAAAAGACAAATCACACACTGAAACAAAATAAGTCAACATCAAGCGATGACGAGCTAGTCCTGATGCTTCTGAACAAGAGAACCAAGAAACTTCTCCAAATCTCAAGACAGCAGCAGGGAGAAGTCCATGCTTTAATCTAGGAGTTGAAACTGTACGAGCTGTTGTTTTTGTACATTATTCAAGATGACAGTGGAAGAGTTTGAGCTCTTGCTGGTAGACCCCATATGATGAGGGAGAGAAATAATTTTAGTTTTTTTTACTATGTCCATATTGTTGTATATTCAGTACTGGTTCTCATTTTGAGCTACGAGAGCACTTGGCGGTTTGATTGATGAGATCTGTTTTTTCGCATCCAAAAAACTGGAAAAAATAAGCTTGATTTGAAAAAATGCTGCAAATTTGTCCAGCGAAATTATGCAATCAGTGTGAATGCCTACATTAAGAATAGGTGAGTTCACAAAGTGATTTAATGCATAAAATATTTGCACTAATTCTACACGTACAGTGAGTAAAGGCCTTTAGAATAAATGATATCATTTGCTGCTAAGAGAGGAATGCAATCTTAAAAATAAAAAATTAATAAATAAAGCACCTTGAGACAACTGTTGTTGTGATTTGGCACTAAATGAAGCTGAAGTGAATTGAATTTAGCCTCTCTCTCTTTTTTGTAAATATTGACTATCACATGTGTTGCCAAATTATTGCAGTCAAAAACATGATGTTCCCCTAAAATGGAATATTTTACCTAAACCAAACCAGACCAGTATTAAAGTATGGTTACATAATCGAAGGGTAATTAAGCTACTTATGACAGGGTGCTTTTAAATAACCTCCATGTACAAGAATAATTGTTGACAGTGTGTTATCATAATATATTTGATTATTGTACGTCAACTCTGCAGAAAAATAACCTGAATGGCATTAAGCATGTGTGACACATAAAGAAGAATGAAGTCTTTTAATGTGTCTGTGTATGTGCACATGTCCAAAGGGAGAAAGAGACAAAGTGTACAGTCTGATTGTGTGAGTGTGACTTCCTGCACAATCTCACATGGATGAGAGAAAGTACATGCTTATCTCAGCATGTGTGAACAAGCTCAACGTTGGGTTCAAATTACTGATGGGAAAGTTAAAAAAAACATGACTGTCAGAATGTGTGTGTGCGGGTAAGAGAGTGAGACTGGTAATCAAAATCACCTCATGGCTATATTGACAAGGGCGACAAAATGAGAGAATATGGAGTCCGCCAAATGACGGCTCATTTTGTCCGCAAACCGCCATCATCTGTCATCTTCTCTTCAACTCTCCTTTCTGTCACTTTGCCCTTTCCTGCCTGAATTTTTCAGAATAATAGCACCATGACTATTGATGCAGAGCAGAGCAGAGCTGTGACAAGATTACTGTTATTAAAGAAGAATTACAAGCTGAGCGGTCTTCGCTCTACATGTAGAAAACACACACACACACACACGCAAATGCATAAGCACTTGAACATTTAAATAAGTTCACTTGTAAGCACAAAGTCAAACTAGGAAATACCAAAAAGTTCTGCCCAGTGATGCTACTTATTTATATTTTAAGCAGTTTCTTAGCATTGCTGTGTGTGTACATCATTATAAGTCTTTTGCTATATACTTTTAAATACAAAAAAACTCTCACTGTAAAATATATCCAGTTTTATTATTGTGGTCTTATCAGATTAAAAAAAGGATATAAAGAATTTAAGAGATATTATGTGTATGTGTAATGGATCATACTTAATGGGTAAGCGTTGTCATAAAGAAGCTATGTTACATTTAAAATGGACATAAAATGGAATTGTTAAGATACAAAGTAAACATTTTATCAGCATTTTCACCATTACCATTAAATTGGTTCAGGGAAATAAAGACATAAGGAAAGAAAGAAGTAGCATAGTAAAATGCTAGCACAATAAGGAAACATCAAGATCCGTAAGAAAAATATTTATTAAATATATCTGTCTCTTCTTTATTGGAACTGTAAAATTTAATTTCTGTTTTTGTCTAGAAATAATATCCATAAGACTAGAACAGATACACATATAAACAGCAATTAACGTAACTGTTTACAAAACAGAAACAAAACAAAAACGTGTTCAGTATGAGCTAAATGATGACAGCTGACTTGTACGTTTTTAGAAAGTTTAACTTAATGGGATAATTGTAGTCACTGGTAAATGAAAGGTGAATTGTTGGTAGGTTGTGGTGCTGTTCAGAATCATTACAACACTTTACAACTAAGCATACATAAAATAGTTGTTTGAACAAACAGTGATCCTTATAACAATCATGTCCTATAGGGTTTGTATGCATGCATACTATAGCTTCACACACAAATCCACCATGAAAGCACATTTTTGTGTCCTGAGTTCTATTAGTGGGCACATCTGTGATACATTATTAGTGAAAGCTAAAGCTGAATGGACAACCTGCTGGCATCAGTCATGTAAGTGTCGCAAACCATTTTATTGTCACAAACAGCAAAGATTATTGTCTCGCATAGTAATCAGAAGTAGGACTAATGAGATAGCAATTAAAATAATTTACATTTTACAAAGATTCTGACATTATTCCAGTTAGATTTAACATTATCCAAGTTTAATTAAAGCTGGCATCCTTATGTATCATTTGAAAACTTAATTTGCACACAGTGGAAGGAAAAACAATTAATGTCTTGGTTTTACTAATATGTCAGACTGATTAATCTAATCTTATTCTCTTGCAGGTAATCAGTAATCAGTACAATGACAGTTATTTAATTGTGTTTTACTGTCAATGAATATTAATACCTGTGTAGCTTTTTTACGAAGCTACACAGGTGATTGGAAGTTCCTGGCACTCGCCCAATGTATTATACAACAAAAAAAATGGTCTTGTGATTTCCTACATTAATGACAATAATATCACCGGCTGTAATAAGAAGCCAGAGGCTCCTAAGCTCCTTTATGACCCTCAAAACTTTAAAATGTTGCATCAGCCTTCTGTGTATGAAAATGAATTCAAATGCACTCTGAACCTTAACCCCTAACTGTCCAAGTCTCCAGTATGCTGGTCTCACACTTATTAAAATGCTAATCAATTCATTACTGAGAACATGATTATTCTTTCATTGCAGCTCACTATAAATCATGTCAGCTCAAGCAAACATCCTTGATAGGGAGAGAAATTAGTTGAGTGAGGAAGGCAGAAAGAGAGGTTGGGTAAGAGAACAGAAGAGTAACATTAGTTTTTAAATGAAGTCTGATTGAATCCTCATTCTCAATTTCATAATGAAAGTCTCCCAAGCTACACCCCCATACTTCTTGCCAGTTCCTTTTTCTATTTCATACTATCCTCCCTCACCAGCTAAGTCAATCACATCATGTAAGAAGAAGTGCATGCACACATACACGCATACTGGCACAAAGTCTCAGCGGTATACTCTCGCACTGCTGATAAGACACACATACAGGAGTGTGGGAGAAATTAGCTCTCTGTTAACGCCTTCCCATTGTCTAAATGCATGATAATTTCTTGGATAGGTGGGGTAGGGGGAGCGGTGTGTCGGAGAGCGAAACTTCAAAACCAACTGCAGTGTGGAGCCATATAGGAACAAACAGAGCATTACGGCACTTGCTTAATTATTATGCTAATCGAGCTGCCTGAGGGGCTCAGAGAAGTGATGTAACACAAAGAAATAAATATTTAAACATACTTTAACACTGTTTCAGTCAATTTTGAATGTATTAGTATGTCATTTTTTCACTTTATTGGATTATTGTTTTCTTTTTGCTTATTACTCAGACAGCAGGGAGTTGAGCCAGGAAGGAGGAGATGAAACAGGCTACGAGGTGGGACTTCAGCTCGTTACTGAAGAGGGAATTATGGAAACTGCGTTTTATAAATTTCTTCAGTTCTACATATTTTGTTATAACAGCTACTGTAGAAATCATTCTTTATACATCTGTCCTCAAGTTTGGCAATATCCATGTAAAAGCCCACCTTCATGCTATAACCTAACAAATTTCTATGGCATTTAGCTGTGCACAGCAACATATATTAGTTTTCCTGCAAGATACTGTTTGCTGTGCATCCTTCTGGTTAGGTATGTCTTCAAGAAAGTCATAGGTATGATTTTACTTTGAAAACCTGAAATGTCCACCTTTTATGCTCACTGTATGATTCAGCAAACCCTACATATTCAGACCATTGTATTGCTCCTGAACCTTTTTTGATTGATTGGATAAAAGGCAGGAAAAGAATATTTAATGTGGATACCAAAACTGTTTACATCACGCTTATAACACTTTGGCGGAATGAAACAAGGCATTAATAAGTTGTTTGTATGCTCTAAATGTAATTGTTTCCAAGGATTTTAGTTTGCATGCATGGACCCTTTCAGAATGCGTTGATCTTATTAACACCAGATATAGGTCACATTCAGAAATATCAATTAAGACGTGATCTTGAATGCAAAATGCAAAATTGACTGGAGATCTATATTGTTTAGAAGTGACAGAGCAAGTGGATTTTTATTTTAAAATTCTGGCAGAATCACATTTCAGTGTCTGCTATGCACATACTGCTGCCAATCATTCTCCTGTGGAGAAGAGCAAGGCAAAGGTGCATCGCCTCGGTGCTTCATGCAAATGAAATGGAGGCTGTTGTCAGCAATATAACACAAAGTGTCGATCAACAAGCTGTGTGTGTGTGTGTCCATTTCTGTCTGTGTTCATTTCTGGGCTGTAGTGTGGCTATGTTTGACTGTATGGCTACTTTTTGTGTGTCTTGTAACATATTTATGCAGAAATGGATCTAATGCTTAGGGCCTGTTATTCTGCTGACATTAAATCGGATCGAAGCCTCTGTGCTGTTCTTTAACTGCACATTTTTTGAAGTCAATCCAGGTGGTGCTCAGGTTTGTCTGCCTGGTTTTATGGTCCTGGTGTACTGCTATATCAACCAGAAACTGGTGCTTTGACCCTCTGGTGTTATTTCCAATGCCCTTCTGAATTTTGCTCATGTGTTGACTCATGTGCCTACTTAGCTTGGTTGCTATGATGCCTGAGAAGAGCTTCAGTGTTGCAGAGAGGCAGATAATTGGTTGGTATTTAGATAGCTGTGTGTTTGTGAGAATCCTTCATGATCAGGATTGCTCTGCACTGTGTTAACCAGTCCAGATGATGTTCATGCTGTGGGACATTTGTAGTCTGCTCTTAGGTCCACCAGCCACTTGGCACTTGTGCTATGTAACCACTCTTTCCAGACCCACCCAGAGCTGATATTGAGCAGCCATGGATGGGTTTTTGGAGAACAGGCCATTTATTTTCTTGGCTTCTGCTTTCTTTGTGTATGATTTTAGCCTACTGACCAGAGCTGTCAGTGTAATTCCATATGAGCAATATTTGACTTTAGCGACTTTAGAGTAGTTTAATACACCGATTTCAACAGCAGTAAAATGACAAAGTCAAATTATAGTCTTGCTGAAAGCATCACTGATTTCTTTCCCGTTCAAGCGTTTTCAGCCAGACTTCTCATAGCTTCCTTAGTATGCCGATGTGATACAAACATGATGTTTATCTTGGTAATGATGGGCTATGTAATCTCATCTTACCAATAACAGTTGAAACATGATTTTTTTAGATGATAATGTTTGATGGGTATAAATAGAATGGGCAATAAACCAATACTGCATATTGTTCAAGACTGAAAATTCACTTTAAGCAGAGAGAATCCTGGGCTAATGATTCTATATGCTAATGGACTCATCTGACACCAACAGGGAGGCAGCTGATGAAGCACATGGGGTCTGAGACAGAGGCCCTGAAGGGACAATTTACAGTATAACACAATCTGCATATATAAACAGTTTCCTGGAAATAAGCTGCAGTCTAATCCTCCAGATTAAGCATTCATGTTAATATGCCCTAAGGAAAGTCCTGCAAAGATGACACTTTGAGTGGCAAAAAAGAAGTTAGTCCCTTCATGAAAGCTTTTAATAAATCACTGTTCAAACATACTAAATAATAATAAAGCTGAAATGCTGCCATGCCTAAAAGCTTAATTAGATTTTCTTTAAACTTCTATGGTAGTGTTGAACATGCTAAATAGGGACTTGAATTAATTTCAGCAAAGTGCAAATCATCAGGTGAAGTGTCAAAATAAGTGCACAATAAAACAAAGTTATGAGTTTTAGTTTTGAATATCTGTAGCTACTTCTTTGATCATCCTCTCTCCTCCTCTTACCCTTTGAGATACAAACCAGTATTTATAAAGTACTTTAATGTGTTAGTTTCACCCCAAAGAGCCTTTGAAACTTTGAATTACAGAATAGAAGAGAACCAAGTGAAAAAAGTGAATAAAGCAGTGACAAAAGCCTCACATACTCCCTCATAAGTCAAGCACAACCCTTGACCTCCACATTCAGAGATGACAACAATGACACAAACAGAAACCCTTAGAGAAAATACAGTCTTGTTTACTGATGACAGTTTTGGCAGTTTAATGACTAACTGTCCACACTTGATCCAGACTAAACTGCCCTCTGTGACACTGAAGAAGAAAGAAAAATGCTGTTTAAATTTGAGATGACCACTGCAGCCACAAAGCTAGTGTCTATTTCGAACGTCCCAAACTGAGTGAGTAATGCTTCACAGCTGTGGAGTATAAAGGAAAAACCTTGGGCGCTATAGAAACAATTAGAAGAATTTCTGCAATATAAAAACTTTGTCTCCATCACCAGGCCAATGTGAAATATTGAAAAACTCACAAATGAAAAGAGCACATTTTCAGTGTCGGTGACACTGAAGCTATTTGCCTGATTACCTAGAAATCCTCTGCTCCTCACAACAAAAATGATGCACAAAAACAGTACAATGATTTTAGTTACAGTAGTACTAGGAAGCTCAGCATGCTTCTAAAAATAGTGGTGAGCTGTGTTTTAGGATTTGGACTAGTTACAAGGACCTGTAAGAAACAGTTCCAAACATGAATGAGAAGACCAGTTAATCTTGTTTCATTATTATCTGCTGTAAAATTCTTTACCTTTGATTGAAAGAAGAATGATGGTGCCACAAGTTGAGGATCTGACTTTGTAATTTACTAGTTTAAGTGTGATCTCCGGATGTGCTTTATTTGATGGGGCTTTAATCACAACATATGGACTCTGCAGTTGTGGTTGAAGTGCCAGTAAATTGCCCAGGCATGTGATTTGGAAGAGGGCGCCAATAAAATCATGCCTTAGCAAGCACAAAACAGGCCAATCATTGCTTATTAATTAACTGTCTGAAACCCAGCCTGTGTGTGTGCGTGCCTGTGTGTGTCAAACAGCAAAAGAGAGACAGAGTTATGGCTAGGCTGCTTCTCTCCTGGCTGCTATGTTTATAAGGGATCAGTCATATCACATCTTTACATTTACATGAAATTCATGTTAGAGAACACAAACATCGTTACTGTGTTTCTGTTTTCTGTTCCACAGAACACTCACAAAACCCATACACCTCACAGTTTTGTAATCTGTTTCTAATTTTCTTGCATGCACAGTTTCCTTGTTTGCAATTAAAATGTTTCCTTCAAAATTTAAGATATCCAGAAGCTGAAAACTGCTGCAGAGTCTGACTAAATAAATTCTGGCATCACAGTAAAACTATCATGAGGCTGTTAATCAAGTTTTTCCCTCCTATTTTCTCCCCTGTTCTTCCTTATGGGACGTGATTTTTGGACCATCCTGTTCTATATTCACAGATCTTACAACAATCATCTACACATTAGTTCCAGTGAAACAACTATGCTATTACATTGCCACGCGCATGTTTTATCAATACTGCTGGTCACGTGATCATCCTTTCTAGGTGTCCTAAGTAAGCTATTCACCTTTCAAAACTCTTTTGTTTGTGGATTCTTCTGAAGTAACCTGTCTCCTCTTCTTTCTCTCTCACTTCATCATTGCTCCCCTGCTCATCTGATCCTCATCTTATGTTTCCTGTCTGACTCTTGCCATCTATCTGTTGCGGTCCTGTCAATCCGTCCCTTTGCCTCTGCCTCTGTTCTCTTGCTCTCATTTGCACGCCAAGTCCAATTTATTCCTCAAGTGCTTTTATCAAACAAGTTTGTCAGAAAGCACTTTACACAGAAACACAAATACAGATAAAAGAAAAAAGATAAGAGGAAGGAAGGACAAGCAAATCACAAATAACAAGATAAGACCAGATGGGTCCTCTGTGTGTCTTCTATACCTGCCTATAGAGGCCTGTAGAGCCTTAACTACCACATAATCTCAGACCTATCAAAATGTAAAATAAATAAATAATACTATAATCCTGCACTTTTTGCAACTGTGCAGTTTAAAAATGTCCTATTTCTACTTAAATGATCTTAAACATTACAACTTTCAGTAGACTTGCTCCACATGGCAAATTAGCATAATTATTGGGAGTTTCTTGAATGTTTTTTGCCTTTTACTGAGATTTTCCCTGAGATGAACTCACACTGGAACCTCAGTCTGGTAGAGATCTTTTAATACATGCAGGGTTTATTGTCTGTGCTTAAGACATTCTAGTGAATTTCAGGCTTAACTTCTTGTAAAGTTGAGCTCTGCATTATCAGACTTTGATATACTTATACTTATACATTCTTTAAATGTAAGTGCTCTTGTAATAATCAAGTGCACTTAAAGCGAAGATAGAGATACTCAAACATTTAATAATACAGAGATTGGTAGTAGCAGTCAGGACTGAGAATCTGGCAGGTTTTAAATGTGCAACCGGACATTTTTCTATAGTGCACCGGCTGGTCTGACAACTAGACTTTACTATCCACTTATCAGAAACGTCTCTTTTTTTTTTTCAATCCCCAACTCTTTTGATGTCTTTTTTGCTCCTGTTTCAATATACCACTTCTCTTTTGGACTTTTGCTCCCCCCCACCCCCCTCACCCCACCACCTTTTCAGTATGTTTATGATGTGTTAATTTTTTCAGTTGCAGACATTTTTTTTCCAACCCACTTTTCCCTTTCCTTCTCAATCCACCTCTCTATCGTCCCCCTGTTTTGTTTTTTGTTTAGTATTTCCCACACCATTGTCTGTTAATGTTTTTACATATTGTAACGATGGTTAAATGTTATTTTACAGTGACATGTTGGTTATCTCTGCACACTGTTGTTATTTCTATAAGATACATGTTTGGTTGTGCTGCAGGAAAAAGGGAGTTAATGTGTGTAGGAAGGGGAGGGGGGTTCTTGTTGTTGTGTGACTGTGCGGGGCTGAAGTGAGGTGTTGTACGAGGGCACTCTCCCCGGAGTTAACGGCCCGTTTGCCTGTGTTACCGAATAAACGAACTGAGATCCAACCGTCTGGTTCTTGCGAACGTTACAATATTAAAACATAAAACACGCATATTTCAGCCCCAGTATTGGTATGCATGTGTGTGCTTGTGAATCCGGTATGCGGTTTTATGTATATTAGGCTTATCGTGTTTTGTGACCAAATGTGTGTGAATGTGTTTGTGTATGTTAAAGTTACTAGTGCAAATCATCAGTATGCATCACTCTTGTCACTCAATCTGTTTAGCTATATATATATATATATATATATATATATATATATATATATATATATATATATACATATGTGTGTGTGTGTGTGGGTGCGTATCTGTGTGACCTCTCTGCAGCTGTGTACTCATGCATGGCTGCCACTGGAATGCCTGCTGCTGCCATCGAAGGCTGCTGCCTGCTGCTATTCAGGACAAAGACACAGATTAACACACTCACAAACTCTGTAAAAGTTTCTGGACTTTCACTTTTAAATTTCTATCATTTAAGATTGCTTCCATGGTACTATGTCTTGTGGTTAAACCGACTAGTCAATCAACAATTAAATCTTAATCACCCTTTCCTAAGAATGAGACATGATGAAAATAACCATTTAAAATACAGGTACAGCAGGCCACTTGACTTTTTTTTACCCTGTGAACTGATGTAAACTTGTGTTGTGACAAAAGACAAAGCAGCCTGATGAAAACATCATGTGTAAATGTGTGCATGTGTGCGGATGTGTGTCTGGTTGTCTGCTTTTCCTGGTTCAGAAAAACCAAACAATAACAAGGAATCATAGCATCCACCTAAGAAAACACATCTAAGAAACTTGGAGAAACAAGAGCACAGAAACATGTACATGACAAAGGATGATGGGAGACTTCTACAAATGATACAGAAGATAAGAAGGGGAACAGTAACAGATCAGAAGCACAGCTGAAACTAATCAGAGACAACGGGGTAAGGGAAGTAAGAATAAATACAGGGAGTAACAAAATAAAACAGGAAGTAACTAACCAAGGAATCAGTAACAGAGATAAAGACTTAACAAGCTGCAGAATGATACAGAGAAGGCTAGATTACAAAACCCAGGACCATGACAAATTGCATTTGCTTGTATGCCTATACAATGTTACAGTCAAGTTCCAAAACATTTTGCATTGCCCTTAGCTCAGCAGACTTTTACTGTAGAAACAGGAAATGTTCTGTCATCAATATGAGTGTAATTAACGAAATAAAAGCAATATGAAAAGGGTCAGTGGCACCTTCCCAAAACTGTGGTCTTCTCTAGCTCTATAGCATATTAATCAAAAAAGAAAAACATCCTTACTGCAGTGCTGAAGCGATGAATTTGTTTCTTCTTTTTTGAGATTTTGCAATGCTACTCACTTTTTGTTAATTAAATAATACAACAGTCTAACACAGATCAGGCTAGTGAGCAGTTTTTTAAAGGGGGGGAAATATATTGGCAAAAAGGCCTTCAAAATAAAAACAGCAGTGAAAGAAGACAAGGGCACAATGATATTTAGGATGTAAAGTCAAAACCTAAAAAGGAAAAAAGGAAGAATAGAAATGTTCATTGACAAGTTCTAACAGAAACAGTTAAACAAAATACTGAATACTGAAAAAGATAAGGCTGGTTGGGGGTAAATAATTGCATTTTATCAATCTTGTCTTTGAGAGTGACTGCAGGGGACTTCATGGTAACTGAGGCTGTTTCGTCTGAAATCATATCATGGCATCGTGTGTCACAATGGGCTGCAACTGTGCAGGTACCGTTATCTCTGTAGATCTTTACAGAACTTTTACCCACAGCATCCACATGGTGCCCGACAATTTCTGTAATCAATGCCTTCATTTGTACAAGATATGTCTGTTAAAATCTAATAAATTGGTGAAGAAACCCATATGGAAAAGATATATATAAATCTTATAAAGTTTTTATCTGTCTTGTATGAAACTTGTATGAAAAGCATACAAGAGTGAAAACACATATAAGATCCCTTGAAAAATTATATAATGAAACTTATATGTTTTGTATACTTACTAAAAAAATATATGAAAGTAATGAGAAAGTGGCCACTTTCATGAGTAAATCATATATGTTTTTACTATTTCTTTTCCATATGGGAAGAAATGCTTTTCTATTAAGAAAAATGCAACCTAAGCATCCTTAAAACCTTGCAAACACCCAGTCATGGGCACGGTAACAACTAACAGTGTGACACAGATCTGGAATTAACTTTACATACAAGCATACAGTTATTTTCACTTTCTTGCATTTACATTTTTAAAACCTTAATATGCATTTAAACTAAATATTAAGGCAACTCATCCTTTTACTCACTTCTAGTCACAAAGAAACAGTGTTGGGAAGGTTACTTTTAAAATGTATTCCACTACAGATTACAGAATACATGCCCCAAAATGTATTTTGTAACGTATTCCGTTACGTTACTCAATGAGACTAACGTATTCTGAATACTTTTGATTACCTAATATATTATCATGCTTTTTACAACTACATGAATGTACTATTGCTGTGTGATTTATTACTATTACTGAAGGTCCGCGGCTCCAAACCGTAGTAAAGGGACCTCTGGCTAATATGTCGGGTTCCGTGTTGGGCTTGTAGCCGAAAAATAGCTTTACTTTGTTGTGTGGGTCAAGTTTGAGACAGAGAGAGGCGTTGAAAGGCTGCTCCAACGGAACTTATTGTTTCGGAGGAAAACACGAACACGGTGTACAGTCGAGTCTTAATAGCTTACTTACAACTGGGCTCGTCAGGCACTCTTTTTGGCTGCAGTGGTTATTATTATATTTACATGCTTCCAGCTCCCATTTTTGCTCAATGATAACTCGTACTTTCGACTCTCCTTTTTCTCCCTCCTTGCGCTCACAGACACATAACGTATATGGCAGTCCATCCTCCCTGCAACACGGACTACACTGCCCATGAGGCAACATTCTTTAGGGCTATGCCTGTAGCATTCTGCCTATTAGCTTAGCACAACAACAACAATAACAAAAAGGCGCTCTCTCAACCAGGAAACACACAGTCGCAGAGAGAGTGCACGTCACCATGTAACCATGGCAACCGTAACGCTGCCGCCTGGAACAACAGAACATAGCTGTCAAACAAAACCCAGAGAGTCCTGACCCGCGACAATATGAAAGAGGAAATACCGCCGTGTAATCCATTTATTTCAACAAAGTAACTGTATTCTAAATACCACCTTTTTAAACAGTAACTTTAACGGAATACAGTTACTCATATTTTGTATTTTAAATATGTAACGATGGTACATGTATTCCGTTACTCCCCAACATGGCAAAGAAATAATATTTGTGTGCCTGAAGACACTGAAGGGAAGAACTTAACTTACTTCAGTGTTTTTAGGAACTTTTATTAAATCAGAGTTGTCCCTAAGTGATACTGAGCTGGGAATACAAAGATGTCACAGAGCTTTAGGCCCGAACTCACCACAGAATGCCAGGGGAAAAAAAGGGAATGAGGTTTTTCTGAATGAAGTGTGAATTGCTTTTTTATAGCTTAAAGGAAAAAAGAAATTTGCTTCCACCAGCGAAACTCTGTCTTCCCCAGAGACGGCACCATAACTTATAACAGTGCAGCGGTGGCTACAGAGGACCTGAAGAAGACGAAGGTCCTGAGCTTCACAGCAGAAGAGACTCGAGCCACAGAATCAACATGGGAAACGCTGAAGAACTTTGCCAGGTAGACCCCGGATACGTGACGCACAACAAGAGAGAGCCCAGATGACGCTTCCGGGATTTCGTCACGAACCTGGAGACACAGCCTGATCAAAATCTTCATGTTATCCAGGTAACTTCAGGGTTAACCCTGGGGATTTCTGTACTATTAAGGTGGTTCACGTTTTACTGGGGTAAATCACCATGTTAACTTGTGCTATGAACCTAACCTGCTCCAGGTTATGTTTCCTCTCTCACACACTCACACTCTGCTAAGTAGCTGTGTTTCTCTCAGTCTGTATTATGTGTTCATATTTTTTCTAATATTCTAGTTTTACCTTTCTTAGTAAATTCACTTGCTGTTTCCAATATACTTATCCATAACTGTGATTGGGCACATGTTGGCACTGCCACTCCTTTTAACTGAACATGCAGCGGAAATCCTGGATTAACTTGATAACTAGCTTTGTGTGACTCCTTATCCTGATTTCTGATGTTAGGGTAAGTGATTCAGATAACAGTAAGATACCCTGTGTATGTTGAATTCACTTCACAGTACAGGCCTTGGGTTGTTTATTTTATGCCTCTACCCCCAAGACAGCCTTGTAGTAAAAATATTAATATATCCAGTGGTGCACATTAGCATTTGGGATAAAGATTTTCATAAGCAAACAAACAAAGATGAAAATACAAAAACACATACAATCAGGAAAAGATTCTTAGATGGTGTCAAGCCAGTAAAGCATGCTCACCTTTTCTTGCATTTACAGCTCTACATTTCTCATTGGTGAGAAAGGCTCATGATGGCATGTGCTTCAGATGAGGCATCTTGAACAGAGAAATAGAAGCAGAACAGGGAAATCTTCTTGTTGTATGATAAACAGCATCAATGCTAATGTGAAAGCTGGAAAAAGCTTCTGGTTTCAACCCAGCATCATCAGAATGTGAAGCTGAATGTTTAAAGGTTAGAGCTGATCAGAGAACTTAAAAGATGGTGCTTATGATACATAAGCTGCTTGGAGTGGAGTTGTCAATTGCTGATATGATCCTTAATTTAAAATTTAAAACACACTGGTAAGACCAAAATGCATTCATTTTTCAGCTTTCATGGGTTTTTGTTTGTTTGTTTGTTTGCTTCTTTTGCTTTCATTTTTCAATTTGCAGCTTTAGTTTTTTGTTTTTTTCATTTGGCTATAATTCCATATGGAAAAGAGCCAGAGAGGAGGAGAAGAACAAGCGAGAAATATGAGCTATGCAGGTATATCAAACACACTCTGGGGGACTTATTAAGCATCGCACTTCAAAAAAACAAAGCATGAAATCAAATGATGACACTGAGTGACATGCTGTTTAAAACTCCCAGCTCCACAGAACTCACAGGAGAGTTTAACATTGTGTACACTACAAAAGTTGTTTTAATAAAGCAAGATCAAATTTTTAGCATTACTACTTTTTTTGGCACAGATTTGACATATCAAAGATTAGTATTTAAAAAAAAAAAAAGCGCAATTACAGACATTTTATCACTTACCAAGTTTGAAAAAGGCTCATAAGGACAACACTGACAAGCAACAACTAAACCCATGTAATTATTTGAGCATACTTCCAATTGTTGCAGCAGAGCAGCTTTGATTTATTTCAAAGGCAGCTGTCCCTTGTGTGGCTAATAGCTGAAGAGGAGACTGGTGGTAAGTCGCTGTGGATAAAAGCTGCAGCTAAAATGACTATAATGCACAAGAGTAGCCTACAGTGGCAGGTTCAGGTGGGGGTGACCATCGCCTTTCAGCTGAAGTCTGATTCCCTGCTGCTCTGGCTCTTTGAAGTCCACATGAAATGGGATTGTATGATGTTTATCTGATGCACAATGGCAATATTCCCACTCTAACAACCTTGCTTTACTCCTCTCAACCTTGTTCTTCCTACTTTTCCTTCCTCTAAAACTGCTCTACTGACTTTTTTTCTTCTGAGATTTTTAATTTAGTCTTGGTTGCTCCTGTATTTTTTTTCCCTGATCTGTATTACACCTTAGTTTTTTTTCTTCATGGCCATGTTCATGTCCACCATACATTTCATGATAGTAGAAAATATCATTCTAGTTATAGTTAAACATAATTTAAAAAATGTGTGAATCAACAACCTCCTTTATCATTTTAAAAAGCAAAATATTGACGCTCTGCCAGGAGTCAGGAAGCCTGTTTCTGCACTTATGTGTGTAATAATAAAAAGAAAGTAAGAAAGAAAACGCTAACAAGAGGAGCCTATAGAGAGTTTATAGAGCTCGTTATTGAGCTTGTCTTGGAAAAGCACAACAATGAATTAAGATCATGATTCTGATTCTAAAAGTTGTCAGACAAAATGGGCTAAAATAAATAAATTGATTAATTAAAAAAAGCAACATAATCTACAAAATCAGCTACTGCATATATTTTAGACTTCGTGCACTTACACACAGCTAATATTATGGACAAGTGTAGTGCCCAATGAGTATGGACTAGGTAAAGCATTAGTTTTGTTGCACTGTGTGCTAACCTACTGACTTCTTTGCCCACAGAGGTGCACATTAAAAATAAAGGAGTACAGGGTTTGATTTTCAACAATTGCTTGTTCGATAAAGTGCTGCAGTGAGTTTCCAGATGACTTACCATTGCAGGTAAGTCTGTCCTTTTTCATTCTCACAGCAGCTACAGCTGTTACTTTGGGTGGAGGACTGTTTTTTTAGCCCTTCTGTAAGTAGTCAGTTCTGTCTGTGTAACTTCTGCCATCTCCTATCAGTAATTTACTTTCTCCTCCTCAGTTCATTTCTCTTGTACGTGTATATATAATGATCTGTAAATACACAGATTTCCTGATTTCTGTCAAAAAGCTATAGTAAAACCAGATAGAGAACTGAACTGGCACAAAGGCACTGCATACACTCACACACATGCACACACATTAAAGGAGGGTGGCTATTAGCTAAGACAATGCAGTCCAGCAGAAATTCAGTAACTATTAATTATTAGGATAAATGGTGAGTTATTATATTCAAGTCATTTATGATTCAAAATGCTATTGTTGACATTCTCACAGCTCCACAGTGCTAAGTTCCACTATTTCTGCAACAGTGTGTGTTATCAACAAATTACTGTTTTGGTAAATCAGATCTTTGTGATTAAGATATAAAAGTCCATCATGAAATGCCTGGCCAGTAGCTAAGTACCCATAAAAATAGTAAGCACTACTGTAGCATATAGCACTACACAGCATGATAGCAAAGGGACAACAAAATGAATCAATTCATTACAATGATGTAATAATGGTATCAAATTATTATTATATTGCCCATTTTGAGTCCTTCCCATGGCCTTTGCTGTGCGTCTTCCCCAACTTTCTTTCCAGCCTGCTCTACACACCTGAACTCTCAAATCTTTAAACAGTGTAAAGGTAATTAATATAGTAAAGAAGCATTTTAAAATGATGACGTGCAATCAAAACTATTGCTCTCGTGATCTTATGAAGGCAGTGACAAATAATAGCGCTATGGATCAAATGGGAAATGATGAAGCAAATGGGCTTTCAAAAAGGCCAAGCAACAGCCCAGTTGGTCACTGGTGGTCTTACTAGAGCCTTTATTTTCCTTTTATTTAAACTGCTTCCCTTAGAGCAGGTAGCCTGAATATGTTTTAAAACCTTCTCTGTATCTTCCTATAAGGGATTTGGACACCATTACAGTGCTTGCCAAACTCAACCAAAAGTCCAGACTCATAAAATTACAAAAAAAATATGGAAAAAATAAAAAAGCAGCAAACTTATTTTTATTTTTGTGTGTAATGAAGTATTACAACACTTTTATTTTTGACTGGAATGATTTAAACATGTCAGTGTTATCTCAGTGAGAATTTGAGCATTTCAACATATCAACTTTTCTGTGTATAAATTGTGTTTTTAAAGGGGAAGGTCATGATATAAGTTTCTTTCTTTTATAAGACTTGTTTTTGGCCCTTTTGTCTAGGCTGCCTCTGTCAAGCCAGAAAGCAGGTGATAGGTTAGTCACATACACTGAACAACATTAGAGAGGCCCCGATAAAAACCTTTTCAGGAACCTTTATCCTGTATCCTGTGTCACGTGTAATGTTGACACGTCAATGCTATCAGTCAGTGTCCTCGACTAACATAACGTATAACTACTACAAAAATGGTAACTGAAAAATCAAAGTTTTAAGGTTTACGACTTATAGCTAATGTTTTGGATATTCTGTCCTTTGTGTCCTGAAGCTGGAGGATATGACAGGGAAGTGATCTATCTGACAAAGATGTGAGGTGCAAAGAGATAAAGCTGACAGTGTGACAACAGAGTAGACCTTGCAGCTGCATAAATAGCAATACCCACACACACAAACTTTCAAAGACAAAATAGTATAACCCACCAGCTTGAAAAGGTGTGAACACCTGTCATCCTGTTGCTTTTTCTGTAGTGGTTCAGACTAGTACCTTCAGCAAGGATGACAACAAGTGTCTTGCTTACTTCCTCACACTCACACATCACATCATAGAACAGCTGATCATATCAGGAAAAAGTATTCCAAGTTCACATGAAAAGACAGACTAGAAAGCAAAGAACACAATGTCTATGAGGGAAAAATATCAAAGCTTTTAGAAGCTACACACAAACCAACTGTTTGTTGAATTTGTCATTAAACAAAAATGTTTTCAGGAAATTGCTAATCTGTGCTGTTTATCTTAGCATATTACATTTCTATTTCTCAGACATTCATGGAGACAGTGGTAACACATAATGCTCAAGTTCAGGAAGAGAGCACCTGAACAATTCAGTATTTCCTAAACTTTGTCAGACACTCAAGGCCAAACCAGTAGCATATTAGCTAGTCTGTTAACTTAGCATATCTAGTTAACTGACAATTTTTTTTCTGGGATTCTGGTGCAGCCAGTGAATACGCCACCCAGTACTTTTAGCTTTAAGTGCCAGTCATTGTTAAAAAATATATAATTAAAAGCTATATTGCTGTGTGGCAATAGCCAGTGGTTATGACACGGCATTCAGGCAGTTGGTATCCTTCTTGCTAAATATCTAAAGCCTCAGACATGATCAACATAACCGGTGCTACAAGCAGAAACCAGTTCCCAAAATATTGGCCCACGCCTACGGATTCCGAATTGGCCAGATATCTATATATGAAAATTAAAACAAGGCAGATCAGATAACCTTTTTGATATTCTTTGAACATAAATGAAAAATGAAGGTAGTAATAATAAACACAATGACATCATCAGTTGTGTTGATATACTGCAGTAGTTACATTTTAGAGCTTAAAGTTACCAAAAAAATTCAGTCAAGAATTCAACATTAACAGTCAAACAAACTTCATAGAGATTAACTTTTTGCATACCAGACTTATCCAGATGCTTCAGACTATCCCTTTGTCTGTACTCTAATCTTAAGTAATTAGCCTAGCCATGTCTGCTGCCTGGAACATAATACACTAATCTGTGAATTTTAATTTAATGTTTTTTTAGCTTCCACTGTAGATTAAAATCTAGACAAACAGACATGAAATCTGCCTGTAGGAGGGTGAATAAAAACACCCCCTTCTTGTCTGTTTTATTATCCTTGTAAAATCATAGACCAAGCCCTGGAGAACGATGTGAACTACAGATAATATCTAGCCTAAAGCAGATAAAACACTTGCACATAATAATGAATGTGCTAAAAACTCTATATACACAGTTGCATGCATTATGATAGGATAAAGGAATCAGGAGGTCATGTGGAGTTCAGAGCAGAGTCACCTAAGGTTCATGTGAGGATACCTAGAAAAATGACACACTTGGTCAAATTGTAATCCTTTTAAATCAAAATGAAAGTGTTTCCCTGTAAAGATGCCAACTATCTGACTCTAATAGCTTTTTTTTTTTATCTAATCTCACGTATCTTGACAAACCTCTCTCAGTAACTATTTCTTTAGCAAAAATCTGCTATCCATCCAAGAAAGACACAATTTTACTTCAGAGCCTTCCACTGAAAATATATTTATATGTCAATAAACATTTGGGAGATTGATTTTTCATCGCTCACATATACCTTTACATCTGTAGAAAGATAGGGGAAAGAGAGTTTATAAACAAACAACAAACTACAGCTGTCTGATAAAGGCAATGAGGTGTTCCAAAGTTCCAACAAACAACAATGATGAGAGCAACCAGATGAGCGATTTGCAGTCTTTTGTTCATATGATTAATATTTGATGAGTATCAGCAATGAAAACTACTTGAGTAAGATTAGAGGGAAGCTGTGTACCAACAATGATTGTTGGAAGAAGACTGTGTATAAGCCACAGCTGACCTAGTCAAGCTCAAGCTATTTTTGACCACCTTGTCCACCCTGCTCCCCTCAAAAATAATATAAAAATCAATAACATTGTTACAACAGTGCTGTAACAATGTAACAATACATCACCTTTGCTCATCAGCAAAGAAACAAAACAAAAACATTTATTATTCCCCCAAAACATCAAACAACAATTGATGCCAAGCTTAAAAAGTTTGTCTACATTTCTGTTATTGTTCTTCATAACATTGTATCACGCATTGTGTCAAAATAAACACATTTAAAAGAAAACAAAGAAAACAAACAAAGGAAACCAAAACAATCATTATGCACACACACGCACTGTTTTAACACAAACAATATAAAGAAACACAACCTCATTTTATATTCATTGCTGTGAAAATTGTTAGGTTGGCAGCATGGATGACAGTCGAAGAGAGGCAGGCACCGAGACATGCTGGGGGGTGGTAGCGATGTGCCTACTAAAGTGTATGTGTTATTCCTTTTCATAGCCCACGATCAGTTTAGCCTATAATTGACTTATAAGCTGCATGTGGGTGTGCAATTAACTGAAACCTAATTAAGGAACTGCCTGAATTCTGCATAAGCAGTTAAGCCAACTCAACAACAGCCAGGCATCCACAATGGAAGCTTCCGTTTATAGATTTTGATGAAATACACACGGTGACATTTGAATAAATAAAGCTCTTTGATCAGCCTGCCTTTGATAAACTGTATTTGTGAGTAGCTATACCCTACTTTCTTATAGACCTTGAATTGTACTTCAAATATTTAACATTCAGAAAGTCTCTGGGATTTGTCTAAAAGCAGGAAACACTTGTATGACATATGGCATTACAGTGCATTACAAGTGAATCATACTGAGTTTGCTGGTTTAAAATGTTGTCTGAACATTGACTGATTGTTTTTTTTATATCATTTCAATAGGTATCTGTCAGGATCCTGGGTCTCTCGACCCAGCATTTTGAGTTCCTTGTGTCTTTTGCATTATGTTTGATGTTTAAGGTTCTCTTTGTATCTTAGTTTATTTCATAGTGTCCAGTTCAGGTTTCCTGTATTCTGTTTAGTTCCCTGTGTATTTAGTAATTTCCTCTCGTATAGTTGACCTCTGTGTCTCCCTCTGTGTGTTTGTGTTTATATTGTGGTGTTAGTTCTGGTGCTTTGTGTTTCTACTCCTTGTGTTCTGTGTTTCCTCATCCCGTCATGTGCTCCTCCATGTTCTCTTTCTCCCTCCACCGTGCCTCTGTGTACTTCCTGTTTTACTTTGAAGGTCTGTGTCTCACATTAGTGTATTCTGCTTTGCTTCCTTGTCTCGTCAATTCTGATTTCTCCCAGCTGTGTTTCCCTCCTGTTTCCCGTTCCCTTCTTGCCGCTGTGAAAATATTAGCCCTGTGTTTTCTGTTGTGGGTTACTGGTTTGTCTGTGATGTCTTCCCCAAGTCTCCCTGTGTTTCCTCCGTGGTCCTTCCTTTGTTCCTTTGCATGTCACTCTGTGAGTTTTGGTTTCAGTTTCATGTATTTAGGTTTTCTCAGTTTGGTTATTTCTTAGTTCCTGTCCTTGCCATCTCCACCTTAAATAAACTCACTCCTCATACAAACCTCTGCCTGCACTTGGGTCCTCACTTTAACTCCACACGGCCTGCCTCGCCAGCCATGACAGTATCACCAGTAGGCAGCACCAAGTAATACATTGCATATCTTCATTTTCACTTCACTTTACAGTTTCAGAAAAATAAGAATCTTATGTTATAAATGGACTGGTTCTTATATAGCGCTTTTCTACTCTCCCGGAGTACTTAAAGTGCTCTATATAACACGCCACATTCACACCCATTCTCACAAGCACTTCATCTATACTCTTTTTAAGTACATTCACACACAGTCATACTCCGATGGATGCATCGGAGAGCAAGTTGGGGTTAGTATCTTGCCCAAGGATATTTGGCATGCAGACTGGAGGAGCCAGGGATCGAACCACCAACCTTCCGATGAGCAGGTGGCCTGCTCTACCTCCTGAGCAAAGCAAGGCCTATATCAATACGGCCACAAGCATCTGATGAATGACAGCAGAGCAGTGTTTCATATTTAATTTATTTGTGGAATTAAATCAGTGTGACATTTCTCTATAAAATGCAAAGCACAGCAGGTAATTGAGAGTGTAGGATAAGAAGGTAGCATCTACAGCCAACAGGGTAGAACAATCAGAACTCAAAGTGCAGATACTGTCAGTTTAAGTGACTTCAATGCTGATCTTGTCAATGGGCATTTGGGCTGAGAATGCCAAATGAGGAAACCAACTATGCATGGTTTGATTCTATTTAAACATGCAGATGGTGCTACCAAATGCTATCCAGATATTATTATATCTTAGAGTAACGCACACTTTCTTTTTTTTTTTTAGCAGAGTAGTATTGGAAATAGGCATTGTATTGGAAATGGGACCCAAAGCTAAACATAAATACCAAAATATATGTTACCTTTTGAAGCTAATAAAAACACACACACTGACTGAGTCTCACACATTTTACACTTAATCGTGCATATACAGGAACACACAAAGCAACATGAGCAAATCTGTCACCAACAGCAAAGTCACATGCATGGACTGCACGTTCAGCAACTGACAAACATCCGCTTTGTACTAAATAAACACGGGCGCAAATATACACACATGCACAGTGCTGCAGAAAAGGCCAAAAGGCACAACTCTCTGTGGAGCTGCCCTGTCTGTCTGCAGGTCAGTCAGCTAAAAGTGGAGAGCAGACGGGGCCACGCACAAACATACACAAATAATCACACATGCGTACACACATATCTCACACTTTCTCTTCCAAAGAGAGGAACAGCCACACACATGCACAAACACACAGTGCAGTGGGTACTTTGCAGCTACTAGGATAGAGGCTGAATTGAGTTTAAGGACATTTAAGGATGCAAAAAGCAAAACCATGTGTCTGGCTGGAGACTGTGGAAAAAAATCAACGCTTAAACATATATTAAAAAAAACAAGATTTATTCACTATTAAAGCAGTTTCAGTGACAAAATATCTATCTGTCTATCTAGGTTAGCTTAAAATAAACCATGCATAAAACTGTGAAATGCATTCAATAAATAGTTAAGTTGTGCAATAACTCAAATGTCCAATGGTTTGCTGAACTACATCTCCCTTGTCGTTGTATGGCCATTACCGTAATTGTCGGGCTATAAGCCGCTACTTTTTGCACAAGCTTTGAACCCTGCGGCTTTTAGTCAGGTGCGGCTTTTCTATGGATTTTCCATGATTTTTGTGATATCGTAAGACGATTTGTTTTGTTTGTTCCGCTGTTGTACGGCACTACGTTGCCTGGCGGAAGGATCGAGGTTCAAGAGTGGTATGTTAGTCACATGTCCGTCCGCCAGGCAACGTAGTGCCGTACGAAGTAGCGCGAAAAACAAACTTCAAAGTAGCGCTACGCATTCAGCGGGAGGCGTGGATGACGAGCGGCGATAAACTTGCGAAAAGCAAGTTATGCCCAACTCCACCGGTGGATTCTGACAGCGTGGAAAAGTGCGAAAACATCCACGATCACCAACGGATTTTGAAGGGCTGGACTGCTGCATGATGGAGAGGAGGACACCGCCACGGCCCTTCTGAGGGTGTTCGACTCTGACACTGACAACGAGGATTTCTTTGGTTTTGAAAGTGACAACGAAGGAGAGAAGCGGAGAGTGGATGACGAAGCCATCCTGAGCCTGTTTGTATCCGACACTGGAGGAGAGGACTTTGGTGGTTTTAGTGCGCAGGAAGAAGAGAAAGATGGTGAATGACTGACTTTTCTTCTCCGTGTCACTTCACCTGAGCCTAAAAGGTAGTCCGAATCTATTTTTCTGGTGTGCTATAGGTTACTGTTATGTACTACATGTGCAAATATGTACCCATAACTTGTTTTTCAAAATATTAATAAAAGGGGTGTGTCTCCAAACAGCCATCTCTTTCCTGACAATTCCCTTTGTGCATATTCTCTTACATATGATAAGTCAACATTGAAACACCTGCGGCTTTTAGTCAGGTGCGGCTAATGTATGTACAAAACAGGATTTTCCCCTGATTTTAGCTTGTGCGGCTAATATTCAGGTGCGCTTTGTAGTCCGGGAAATACGGTACATACAATTCATTGTATTCAGGCAATAATAAATTCAACTGTGGCTTCCCCATTTATCTTGTAGATGCATGTTTATACAAGTCAGGAAAATGGCTCATTCTCAACCTCATCTGTCCTATTTCATTTTGTGATAGAAAGTTAACAAAGTTTACTTGACAGTTGCAATTCTTCCCCTCGTCTTTTTCTCTCTTTATTGTCCCTTGTGGTGTTTTTCAGTTGTTTTTTTTTATTTACTTGTTTTTTATCAGAGGAAACAGACTGATGTAATTCTTACAAGCTTTTCTGATCCACACAACTTTAACTGAGTTCACTGGACCTTCACAAATATAGGTCAAAAGGCTGAGGGATGCTTTTTTGTTAAGAATGTGACACGTTACATAGGAGGTACTGATGTCTATTTTTTATGTTGCTTGTTTTGTACTGTTTAAAATATGGAGTTAACGAGGATTCTTTGAAAACCACAAGAAATTGACTATTGCTATTTTACATTGTGTAAAATAGCAATAGTCTCTTCAGAATGACAACAACAGGAAATATTACAAGCTAGTGCATCATAGGGACCCTACTATGTAGGACTCAAGGCACTGTGTTAACCTGTGTAGATCTTTTGTTATGCAGGATGGATTGTGATAATTCAGCCAAAGCAGATGATTCAGAGATATCCTTGTATGCAGTCCTCTAAGAAAAGCATATAGAGTGATGATCATTGTGTTATGCATAGTTGGGGACACATGTACATATATACAGTTTACCAGGAAGAGGTAAAATCATATAAATTTAAATATATTAAAAGATGTTATATGTGAAGATAGTGAGCTCTTACATGTGGAGTAATGGCTTCTTGTTTTTAACATTTGGTTGTACTTCTGTACAAAGAAGTTGTTGGGTATGACTCCTGTCTTCTCTGTAGCAGGGGCTAAGCTGAAACATCAACAGCAGCATAAACCAAGAGAAACCCAAAGGACAGGCTATTCCACACAGCCATTCGAAAAGGGATGTTTTCAAAGCACTCTGTGCAGTGCTGACACATTTCAATCAGGTTTAGTTCTGGACTAGGCCACTACAACACCTTAATTCTTTTTCAGCCTTCAGCTTCTTACTGGATCATTTGCCCCATTAACTAAGAGTGCATATGCACAAATTGTGTGTACGATCATCTCATGCACAAATCAGTGATTGCTCAAGTTTGTTGGCTCAGAGTGATGCAGATTTACTTATGTATGCATGGGGAGAAAACCAAAATAGGCCGGTGTACACATATACTAATGGAATACTTATTTCCATCCATTCATCCATCAGTCCATTTTCTGCCACTAATCCAGGTTACGGTCACAAGGGCAGCGGTCTTAAAAGAGAAGCCCAGATTTCCCTCACCTCAGCCACCTCTTCCAGGTCATCCGATGGGACAATGAATCGAACCCAAGCCAGCCAAGAGATGAAATCTCTCCAGTGAGTCCTGGGTCTGCTCTGGGGCCTGATGTCCAGAGCACATTCCCCAGAAGATGTCTAGCAGGCATGCTAATCAATTTCATTCTTTCAGTCACTACTCAAAGCTCATGAAGACAGGTGAGGGTATGAACTCTATGACCTTGGGGTTAATTTGCAGGGATGTACACTTCTGGGATGATTGCAGGATTGTTTTAACACACATCTAAATACTCAATAGTAGCAAACCGATCACTGATTCCATTGCATTTGATTACTTTCACTCTTAATTGCTATTGAATCATGGGATGTACTTAATTTCTCACAGAACTATACATAGATAGACTACTAGGCCAAGTGAAATATTACTGTAGTTTGGCATAAACCCTAAATAAGGGCATACTGCTACAATATGAAGACGTGTGGATCTACAAAACATTATATAACACCTATGAACTATCAAAATACTACAGCTGTCTGAAACTGTCTGAAGCCACTGCCCAAAATCACGTCATTAGAAAGTTACGGAGGTAGGGGAATTCACAAGTACAACTACGTAACATCTACTACTTTCAGATGATGTCTCATCAATCAGAAATTGTGTTTACAATAACAAGCTGACCAATGGCATTGAAATAACTCTCCTCTCATGATGTTATTAGCAGCTCAAATTGGGATTTGGGGTTGAATTCCATGCTTGTTCGCTTTCCCTGTAGCTGCTGAGGGGGATTGAGCACTAATTCCCTCAATCCCTGTTCTCCAAGCTTTTGATATTTTTCTCTCTCCTTGTGTTTTGCTTCATTTTATTTTTGTTTACTCATCTTTATCAAGACAGAGAAGCACTGATGCAATTTTGCTTTTTGATGCAATGAAATGCAGCTTTATGATTCTGTTACTGGATCAATAAAAGGGCATTTTAAAACTCAATTATCTTTTTCCCCCTTTACCCTCTCACACTCACTCATGACTTTGTATCTATCTGGAGCTCATTGCTTTTCCCATCTCTCTGGCTCTGAGCTCGCCCCCACTTTTACTCCACCACTAGCACTACACACACAATTCTCTTATCCTCTGTGATAGTGCTGAGCTCTGGCTTATGTAGTGGAACTTGCAGCAGGATTTTGGATTGTAATGGAGAGGATAGTCCAGATGAAAGGCGGGGAAATGTAGCACTATATAGGCCTTTGCAATTTCTCATTAACCAGACGTTTATATGAAAAGCTGTTTTCATGGTTTTCCAAACACTCAGAAAGGTTTGACATGGGCAATGCACCCACAAGTCCAAAAATGGTATTATGGATAACTGCTGTCTTTAATAATTTTCAGCGTAAAAGCTGTAATTATTTAAATATAAACATTAAAATAACTTGTTAAACAAGTTATTTTTGTTAAACCTATCGCCGAATGGAAGCTTTAAACATCAACAACAAAGACTCCATTCACATATAGGGATTTGATAAAATGGTGGGTTGATATTTTGTGGTTCAACAGAGAAGTTTAGACGTTTCAGCAGATTACAGTGGAACAATCTAAAATCTTCAAAGAATAGAAGGTTTATCAGGTAACTGCAGGGCTTGAAAGAATGACATGCAGAAAAGCAATGTGGATATACTTGGATGTTGCAATAAAGCAGAGGGGTATATCAGGCCAGTGACTGGCAGTGAAGCAGGGGCTGCAGCAATTTACATTTAGAATGCAGTAAGAACAAATGAACAGGAATGCGAATGAAACACCCAGCTCAAGGCAAATGATTGCCTCTGCTAGTAAGTAGCAACAGCAGAGATGCAGATAGACATAACATAGCACATAAACTTATAGCGTATTAAAGAGCAGTACACTACATGCAAAAGATGGAAATGAGCAAAAAGCATTGGGTTTTTGATGAGCATATACAGTAGAAATAAGGAAAAAACAGTTTATGTGTCTGTAAAGCAAAGACAAATAAGGTGGAAGGAGATGAGCAAGGGCAGAGAGGTACGGCTACAATGACAATGGGGAGAAAAGATAAGACAGTGCGATTAATAGAGGTGTCTTGGTGGTCTGGCAGTTTTACCGTGTAACAATTAAATTCAGTCAAGAACTTGTGTTGCACATCAACCTTATTTTTCTGTTGCTCTCAAACACCTCACCATAAAAGAGTGATCAGTTAAATAAAGCTAAATCATAATAGTATTTAGAAATGAGGTCAAATGCACATAATGGCAAGGAAGGGGAAACAGTCCAGATTACAGCAAAGCCCTTTAACATATTATGGTAGAAGGAGAACACCAGCAAGGTGCAGTGTTCACCATCTTGACTAAGAAGACTTAAACCAAGTAATCATCTGTTTCAGGAGTCTTTTCATTGAGGTCCCTTTTTGAGAAACAACATTTTTTTTGCTGCTTGTAGAATTAGTAATGTGGCTCAAAATTTCATATTGCTGACCATGACTTCCTTCTTCAGCTGGCAAAAGAAAGTACATACCTCAGTAAGAAGTTTTCTTTCTTTCTTTTTTTTGGTCAAATTCGTCAATACGACTTAAATAGATTTAAATGACCCAAGGATAATGAAACTAATCAAGAAAATTGTAGTTCTTCTTACTACAAGAGACTTTCATGTGGACAACTAAGCCAGATATACTAGTGCTTCAATAAGCAATCAGCTCAGGACAAACACAACAGACCCCATGTCATTTTTTGCTGAATTTTGGCAAACACAACTTTAATAGATTTGCTGAGTCGATCACTGATAATAATAAATAAAACAACATCTGGATTATCAAAATGAGCTTGGTTGGTAGAAGATATAACTATCTATGCAGGGAAGGAAATAATTCTATGGTTGCAAACTGCAGAGGGAAAAGAGCACAAGCTTAGATATGATTGGGGCTGAAAAGGAAAAACAAAGGAAAAAAGAAAGAAGAAAACATAAATAGTCTTCAGAGAAGCATCGAAAAAAGAGAAAATAGTAGAGAAAATAAAATATGATGAAAAACATTCTTCCATCAGGGAAGAATTGTGGGAAACAGTAGAAAAGAGAAAGCAGGAAATATAAAAGAAGAGAAGAAGAAGAAAAGCAAAACAAAATAAAACAACGACAGGCAAACAGATACGATGCACGTGGGAATAATGCATGACAAGATGTTAAAAAAAGAGATGAGGAGGTGGAAAGACGATAAAAGAGAGAACACAGAATAAGAAAAGAAAGAATCAAGGGATACTGGGAAAAGAGACAAGAAAAATGAGAATGAGATGAGAAGAGGAAGAGAAGATAAGAGGAGGGAAGAGAGGAGCATTTGTTGTTTTTGCTGTGCATGAGTCATCGTCAGATCCTATTATGACTGAAGCAGCATTACTGCTCTCACCCACTGCTAACCTACGGCTACATGCCTTCTACCCCCCACTCCCCCAACCCACCCTACACACACACAAACTCACACAAAGAGACACACACAGGTTGTCTCTGCTATTTATGTGAGGACATCGAAAAATGCCAAGGTAACAGCTTATCTTCTGGGGTCCACAAAAATACATTAACAAGATTACAATTTACAGATACACTGACTGTAAATACGATTAGGACTCATAATACATTGTATTGTTTTACATTTGACACTAAAGTATTTCCCATTACTTGCAATTTGTTTTTGTCAGCCTTGAACCTTACAATTCTATCAGTGCCTTAACCTACACAGTAAAACAATAAAAAACACTATAATATCAAACAGAATTGCCTTGGTGAAAACTATTACCAGTGAAAAATGGTGCAAAAATTGCAGCATTACAATGAATATAATAACAGCTCAATGTACCTGTACAGTAGCATTAATTCAGTGGTTCTTAACCTTGTTGGAGGTATCGAACCCCACCAGTTTCATATGTGCATTCACTGAACCCCTCTTTAGTGAAAAATATTTTTCTTTTTTTCAAATTCAAGACATAGATATGTTTTTTACTGGTGCACAAAATGAGCTGTGCATGTCATGGCGGAGGCTCTGCCGAACCCCTGAGACCAACTCATCGAACCCCTAGGGTTCGATTGAACCCAGGTTAAGAACCACTGCATTAATTAGACTGTAATGTAATGTGCACAGAATTCCCAAAGAAGGAACCTATAGTCTGTATCTTTCAATAGCATTACTGTAAAGAAACATTAGAAAGTCAATGGAAGGTGACGTGTTTTCAAAGCACGGTCCACACATGAAGGTGAGTGTACTCATCATAGGCAAACATTCTGAAGTATCTCAATGTAATCTGGCTGTTAGGGTCGCTTCAGCTTTGGCTTGGACACCACAGTATCAGAGAGACAAAGCCAGTCTTGGTCCAGGGAGTGAAGTGCCTTTCCATAAAAGATGGTATAAAAGTAGCATCTTTGGAAGCAAAGGATCCAAAGTTCTTGGAAAGATTATAGTAGTTAAATACTGTACTAGTTCACAGCTGCATCAGATCAAACATTGTTTTTATATTTTTGTTTGTTTTAGCTTCTGCAATATCTAACTTCAAATAACCTATGTTTATATTTTCCCCAAAAAGAGTCATCCTGTGGGTGTGAGTGAAAAAAGACGTTTTTTTTTTCTGATCATAAAAGAAGTAAGTAGTGTGACCTTGTTATAACTAGGGATGGGTATCATTTAGGTTTTATCCGATACCAGTACCAAACCGATACATTGAAACGGTGCCGGTGCTTAAACGGTGCTCGAACCGGTACTTAAAGAATGAAGAACACACACTTTGTACAAAAACTTCTCATGTTTAGCTGTTTTTTTTGTAAAAAGATAACAATGTTAGCCTTTTCTGCAGCTATAGGGATATATGGTATCACTCTTGGCAGGAAGTAATGGGAAAACACAAACTTTGTCCAAAAACCTCTCATGTTGAGCTGTTTTCCCACTTTTTCTTTGGTCATTTTAGCTTTTTTGGCCAGGGTGAAGGGAGTATCTGCCATCAAACAAGAAGACAGCCTAATGTAACTACGACGGTGTTTGCTAGTTCACCTTACATGCATTAATGTAATAACGTGGTTAGCCTGCTCAACGTAAATTACACACGAACAACATTAAGCTACTCACGCAGAGAAGAACGGCTGCTGCTGCCATCATCATCCATCATCATTTCTGCTACACTGGCAGGGCTAGGGGCCAGGACTCTACTCTTCGGGTTTTTGGGGGATGTTGCTAACTCCGGGTCGGATAACAGGCACCACACCCGCAGTAGATGCACTCGGTGTGAGGACTCGCAGCAAGCTATCAAATACGGTGCATTTCTCAGCTTTTAAAAAAATGCTATGCGTCACCAGGTGTTTCATCAGATTCGAAGAGTTACCTCCTTTGCACAGTATCACCTTAAAGCACTTTTTGCAGGCTGCTGAGTTTGCATCTTTTGCTGTGAAGTACAGCCAGACTTTTGACAGCTTCGCCTTGGATATTTTTAATCTGTAGCTCTGCTCTAAAAGAACGTACGTACTTGGGCCCGCCTATTATCCTCGGAAACGTAAAATGATTGGCTAGAATCTAAAGTGTATCACAGTTCAGGAAAAAAAAGCACCGAAATAAAGCACCGAAATGTGCTCTGCTTTTTGGTCTGGTTACTACCGTTTATGTCAGAACCGGTGCCATCATGGCACCGGACACCGGTACCCATCCCTACTTGTCCCCACAGCAAATAGATTTTCTAAATAGATTTTATTGTTGCAAGAGTGCAAGATTTTATTGATAATGATTGATTATTGGTGCAAGAGTTAATACAGTTTAATTCTATACATTCTTCAAATGTATAGAACAGGGGTGGGGAACTCCAGGCCTCAAGGGCCGGTGACCTGCAGGTTTTAGATGTGTCCTTGATCCAACATAGCTGATTTAAATGGCTAAATGACCTCCTCAACATGTCTTGAAGTTCTGCAGAGGCCTGGTAATGAACTAATTATTTGATTCAGGTGTGTTGACCCCTGGTGATATCTAATACCTGCAGGGCACTGGCAGGGCTGGACTGGGACAAAAAATCGGGCCGGGCATTTTGACTAGAGACCGGCAACCATTATTATAGGAAAAGCCATAAAGCCTTTGAATGAAAACAAACGCTGTTGTGACAGTGATGTACACTGTCTTGTTGGTATATGTATGATGTCTATAGATTTTATAAAAACTGGTTGTAAGATTCAGATAATTACTTATTAAAAGCGAGATATTTTAAATGAGAATAAGAAAGAAAAGTATTTCTTTGTGCCCCCCTTTCCCTGTTGATGCCCTACCTGGCCCCCTGGCAAAACTTTGCTAGACCCGCCCCTGCACAGTTACCAGCTGTCAGCTACTTAGAAAAGGATCCTGGTGTTATTTGTCTCTCAGAAACAGTTCATAATTTCCCTTCAACTCATTCATGTCACCTGAAAGGTAAACCTGTTTCTCCATCACCTGTTCAGCTCTGATGATTCAGTAAGGACATCTCCTGGTTTCATCTTCATGTTTCCCTCTCAACAGATAACCAAACCAATATCATGACCAGCAGCTTTTACAGCTGTGGCTCCAGCAAACATCAGCTGATACTAGAAATTAATAAATAAATAAATTCTAACAACAGCTCATCAAGCTTAAACGTGCTGCTGTTGTTTAGCGCGACATCCGCTGGTTTCTTCTTTTGGGCGCAAAGTGGGCGATAAACAAACAAGAGAGAAAAGTCAATCAACTGATCATTGATCAGTTTCATGATTGAAGTATAGCAACAGGAGAGAGAGGGGGAGAGAATGAGAGAAGAAGAGGCAGCTGTGCAGCATAAAGACACAGAACAACTCCAGCTTTGTGTCTTTTTCCATTCTAGCTGAAGTATGGGACAAACTGTGTTCATTCTCAGCTCAATACGAAACGCGTGATATTTTCTCTGAATACGGAAAGATTCTGTTTTTTACGGGACGGTTGGCAATTCTACTAACTAACCTTATGAATAAAGTTCACTATCAGTAACATCAAAGCACCCACCCAGAAGTATAGAAACTCTGTCATGCTAGCTAGTGCGCAGTAGTTATTTTTACACATCGTCCAGCATCTGGCCAATCCACCACCTTTCATTGTTTATACTGTTACAAAAAAAAAAAAAAAACAACCATCGGCCCATAAAAACGAATAATCACCATCAGCCCGGTATGCCCGATGGCCAGTCCAGCTCTGGGCACCGGCCCTTGAGGCCTGGAGTTCCCATACCGTATGTATATATATATATATATAATGTTCTTCCTCTACACCCCCCCAATTTTTGCACATGTCGAGTAGCGTGTCAGGCTACATTTCACTGTGTGTAATACTTGTATAACTATGCATGTGACAAATAAAGAACCTTGAACCTTGAACCACTGGTATAGAAAAATGCCAGTCTGTAATCTTTAACAACCATGATAAACAAACAACTCCAAGATATCTTCTCTTTTTATTCTCAAATGCACTTTTCTGTTGCCTTGTCTTGTATTTTGTGTCTGTTATGGTACATGATTTTAAAGAACAAGCACAATAATTTTCATCTATATCTTTGACATAATGTACAGATGAAACAGCGTTCTTCCTTTGTCTGCATGCTATCCTCAGTGTTGGGAAGGTTACTTTTAAAATGTACTCAATGAGAGTAACGTATTCTGAATACTTTGGATTACTTAATATATTATCATACTTTTTTACAACTACATAAATGAACTATTGCTGTGTGATTTATTACTATTACTGAAGGTTATTCGCCATACCATTTTTAATCTTAATATAAAATGAGTAACAGTAGGGTGGACATTAGGTAAAGCTGCACTTTTTCCAGCAATCTCGTATTGAAAACTATTCTGCACGTATATAAAATGAACCATAGTAAAGGGACCTCTGGCTAATACGTCGGGCTCGTGTCGGGCTCGTAACCGAAAACTAGCTTTACTTTGTAGTCTGGGTCAACTTTGCTAGCGAGAGACAGAGAGAGGCGTTGAAAGACTGCTCCATTGGAACTTATTGTTTCGGAGTGTGGGATTATAATACTATCTTATGCCATGTTATACCCCTAATTAAAGATTGTGAAATTATTATGTAGTTTTAGTTTGTAGTATTCTCCTGAATTAGAAGAAGGTGATAACTATTACAGTTATTAAACTGATTTGTATTACATTAGACTGCTGATTCGAGTTATAAGAAATACTGTTTTCAGAGAGTCAGGACCTTGCTTTTTCTGATAGTAGAGGAGACAGAGAGCACATTCCACAGGAGACTTCACCCCCACCGTATGTTGAAGGCAGACAAAATATGGAGCCAAGGCTATAAGTCAGGCTCGCTAGGAGAATGTGAATGTTTAGGTTTTTACGACTAGGTGGGGGCCACTAGAGGCTATAAGAGTTTGAGTAATCCTACACCAGTTTGAGATTTGCTGTGACCCTCTGCATGCATGTCTCCCCATCCGGATGGTTTATGCTCATAAAGTGTTGAATTGTATGGAATAAAAGATTGTTGATTGAGCATTTATATACCGAGTATTGTCCTTCCTTCAGCCCAAAGATAGAAAGAATTGGGAGAATTTAACAGGAGGAAAACACGAACACAGTGTACAGTCGAGTCTTAATAGCTTACTTACAACTGGGCTCGTCAGGCACTCTTTTTGGCTGAAGTGGTTATTATTATATTTACATGCTTCCAGCTCCCGTTTCTGCTTGGTGACAACTCGTACTTTACTACTCTCCTTTTTCTCCCATTCTCCCTGCAGCATGGACTACACTGTCCATGAGGCTACATTCTTTAGGGGTATGCCTGTAACACTCTGCCTATTGCCTTCATATTAAATCAAATATTTCTTCACGTCATTTTGAGACGCGAGATTGAGACACAGACATTAGAGCCTCTTAATGCGTGTTGTGTTTGGGTTTCCACCGGCGTGAAATTACAAAAAATAGAGAGGGCATAGCCTAACATATGAAACAGGAAAATACCGCCATGTAATCCATTTATTTCAACAAAGTAACTGTATTCTGAATACCACCTTTTTAAATGGTAACTGTAGCGGAATACAGTTACTCATAGTTTGTATTTTAACTACGTAACAGCGGTACATGTATTCCATTACTCCCCAACGCTGGCTATCCTGTCACTGAGCACTTGTTACAATGGGTGAATAGTTATAAGGTCTTAATAAACAGGCTTAAGTGTTCAGTGATGGACATATAACATGTATGTATGTCAATTACTGAAGGTAACACAGTTGCGCAAATGCAGAATTAGGGTTTCTATTCAGTTCAAACCTACAAAGGTGAATTTATATAGGCGCCTGGATGAGAAACAATGTCCCCCTTTAACCCAGTGGAAAACAGCCAAAATGAAAATGTGGAATAATAAAAGGTAAAAGAAAGAGTTCAGCAACAAGTAGCTACTAGTGTTGAGGGCGACCGTGGCTCAGGGGGTTGGGAAGCGTATCTGTAACCGGAAGGTCGCCGGTTCGATTCCCGGGCTCTCTGTCCTGGTCGTTGTGTTCTTGGGCAAGACACTTTACCTTACTGCCTTCTGGTGAGGGGCCGATGGCGCGATATGGCAGCCTCGCTTCTGTCAGTCTGCCCCAGGGCAGCTGTGGCTACAACTGTAGCTTGCCTCCACCAGTGTGTGAATGTGAGAGTGAATGAATAATGGAATTGTAAAGCGCTTTGGGTGCCTTGAAAAGCGCTATATAAATGCAATCCATTATTATTGATAATTACATTTCTATCAGCATACAGATGAATTATCTTATGAAGCAAAACAGTTGAATCACAAATCATGCTACATTAGCCATCTACAATTTCCAGTTAGCAATTAAGTAGTTACCCTATTATCAAATGTTCAGCTGTTTGAAGCGTCATGTAGTATTAAGTGCTGTTACATCTGTCAAAACTAAATAAATAAATAAATGAAAGTTATAATTAAATGCAAAAAATAAAGCAAAAAAACTTAAGCCTTACTCTGAACCATTAGATTTGTGGTGGGTACTACTTTTTTCCCCCATCTATAGTTTCATTTGGTAATTTCTACCAATATCTATAAATAAACATGCATGTCCATAATGTTAAGTGTTACTAGCACTTTCAGTGTCCATAGTGTACCATCTGACACATGCCAGTCTTTTTTTCCCTTATCTATCTCCTCCTCTTACATCCTGAGCTCCTTCTTTGCATGCCCCCTCAACTCCCCACCCATCAGTGATAACACAACTTAGCCTTATTAAAAGGCTTTTTGGGAGGTTGGAGCTCAATCACCAGCTCACAGTTTATTACACATTCACACACACAGTGGCAGGCTTGCTCTCCACTAACCAGCACATTATTTGATCTTTTAGTCTCCTGATGAATGGGATCTCTTCCTTCAAACGATAAGCACTAGAAACCAGCCCTCTATCTTTCTCCTTGATGCTCTCCTCTGTTTTTATCCATTTCTTTCTTACAACATTCTCTGTCAGGTCTCTCTCTCTGTCTCTCTCTCTCTCTCTTTCTCTCTCTCCCTCTCTGACTCTCCTTTCATTTGGCTCTTTGTACCTTTCCTTCTCTTTGAGTCCTTCCCTCCATCTTTCATGCAGATCACAATCGCCATTATTATTTGAACCCTTAAATTTCTCCCCATCTCTGGCATGATGGATGGGTGTTGCATGCACAAACACTGCCCCCCTCTTTTCTCTCTACGGCACACACAAAAACACACACTCATACATGCTGACAGGCTTGCTTATCCATAATCTGTCCTTCTGCAGGGGAATGAGATGTTTTGATCAAACAGTTGTTACATGGTGGTGGGGAAGCTACTTATAAATGCATTACACAGTGGTCATTTCCTTTTAACTGCACAAAACACATGCACTCACACTCTTAAACCCACACAATGCAACACAATGGTTTATCCGAAAAAAGAAGTTACTGACTCCTTTCTATTTTTCCAACAACGCTTCTTGAACGTGAAGGGACTTATTTCAGTATAAATAAGTATAAATGCCTGTGAGACTTTTAATAGTTTTTATGCAGCCTGCTGATTTGAAATGATCATTAGTGAAACTGAAATATACATAAAAACATAAATGCGGCTGACAGCGGAAAATGACCTGACTGCTGAACCCTCTTGGATATGCCAGTTAATGTGAGCAAATGGTGATTTCTATGCATTCTAGCCCATGTTATTGATTCAGAAATTGCATACAGATTGTTTATGTACTGGAAAATACTACCATAGCAACACTTTCTGTCATCAGTCTCAGTAATGTAAACTCACTCTCATGTTCAAAAACCAGCTTCAGATGATGTGAGCTTTGCACTATGGCACATTGTCCTTCTGGAAACATTCATCGGGAAATGGGTATAAAGGGGTGGAGATGGTCATCAGCAATGTTCAGGTAGGCTGTATGGGTTAAACCAGCGGTTCCCAAACTTATTTTGCTAGGCCCCCCTTTGTTTTACAAGAAAAATGTTCAATGTGGGCGCCCCGTGCTAGCAGTGTCCAAGCGGGTTTTTTTGGGTTTTTTTTTTCCTTTTCACCCCCCCCCCCCCCCCCCCACCCCTGCAATGACCCTGCCCCCCCCCCCCCCCCCCTTCCAGGGGGTGGGCCCCACACTTTGGGAACCTCTGGGTTAAACAATGCTAAGGGGTCCAAAGTATGCAAAACAAAATCCCCTACACCATTAGACCACCTCCACCAGCCTGTACCATTGATACATGAAAAGGTGGATTCATACTTTTATGTTTAGGTTTTATATGTATGTCAAATTCTGACCCAACCAGTCACATTGTCACACCAGAAATTAAACCCATGCAAGTTGCAATCTCAGTTTCCTGTTCAGGAGTGGCACCTGGTGCAGCCCTTCTGCTTTAAGGCTCAGCAAGTCATTCATTCAGAGATGCTCTTCTGCATACCTTGATCATGACAAGATGTTTTGTTTTGTTTTTCTTGTTAGCGTTACTTTCTTTTCTTTGCTCAAAGTTGTCTGGCCATTCTCTCCTGACCTCTGGCATCAACAAAGCATTTTTGTCTAGAGAACTGCCGCTCAAAAATACTGTCTCTTTTTCAGATGATTCTCTGTAAACCCTAGAGATGGTTGTGTGGGAAAATCCCAACAGATCAGCAGTTTCTGAAATACTTAGACCAGCTCCGTCTGACACCCTCAAAGTCACTTAAATTCCCTTTCTTCCCCCATTCTGTTTGAACTTCAGCACATCTTCTTGTCTGTTCAGGCCTACAGCTTTGTATGCATCTCTGAAAGACGACCTGATTGTGGCATATTTTACTTGTGTCCTGTTTGGACTATATCTTTGAAAGTGTTAATGTTATTTTGCCTTTTTGATATCTGCCCTTTATCAAGTAGATTTTTACCTGGCACATTTTGTCAACCCCCATATCTCATTCCCTCCCTCTAATATAACAAAATAAAATAAAACATTGAAGGCTGGTACAATAAGGGGCCTCAAACAGCCATTCATAGATCCATAAGGCACTTATCAATGAACAACAGTGTCACCAGCATACTAATGTAAAAGCTGCATCTCCTGCCCAATAAACACTAAGAGCACACAGCATTCTTCCACTATCTCCCTCCGTCCCTTGCACTTCTCTTTCACACACATCATAAACAAACACCGTCTTGCTCTGTGTTGCCCCATATTTCTTTTTCCTCACACTAATCTTGAAAAAACTCCACCTTTTTTCACTTGGTCTCTGTCTCACACCCATACAGTAAATAAAACCTTACACCCAACACAAACATAGGCACATACACACAAACTCTGGCATCTGTCCTGCCCATAAATTCTCACTTAGCTGTCCACTACCTCTCTTTCTTGCACTCACAAGTATGGGTTAAGTAAACAAGTAGAGGAGTCTCAAGAAAGCAAAAACAAAAAACACGTGTGCGAGGTTAGATGGTACATGGTCTGCTAGCACTCTTTAGGCACTTGCACACTTTCTGCAACTGTGATAGAATACATTAATGTCACTGTTCCATTAAAGGGATCAGACACAAAAATGTCTTCTGTGATTGCTAAACATGTAATCTTGAAAAAAAAAAAGAGCTAAGCAGACCACTACAAGAGCCTTAACTTTTTGTAAACTGGTTTTCAAAAAAGACCACATTAATAAAGTTGGCTTACAGTTTTTAAATTCACCCCAAAGATGCTGGATGTTTTCCAATTTTTTATGAACCTGACTTCAGGCAAGGGGGGATTTCTCATGTTGACACAAGAAACAGCCTGTTTAAAGTTAGAAGCTCCCTGGTGCTTAAAATTCGATTTTATGCTGCAGATTACTTTTTATTGGGAAAGATAAAACCATGAGGTCACACACATACAACTGACCATCCTGTTATGCACACACACCAGCATACGTACACGCACACACACACACACACACACATACAATATAATGGTATGTAACACTGAATTTTAATCCAAGTCAAATATGTGTCTTATTTAAAATAATACGCTAACAATATTAGCGTGTGTGTGTGTGTGTGTGTCTGTAAACACAAAAATGCCCAGAAAAGGGATGCAGAACATCTTTCTCTCTCTCTCTCATTCCACTGTCAGCACCATTCTGTCTCTATGTCACATGCAACATATACTTTCTCATCTGCGCGCATTCACTTCTTAGCTACATCACGCACGTGCACATTCTAGCTGACCAACATCATCACTGTCTGCCTTCTCCTGTGTTCATGCTGCAGGACCAGCACACTGCCTCTATGTGTTTGCGTGTCTGTGGGTCTCTCTCACTCGATTTCCCTCTATCTCTCTCTCACACACACATAAATGCGCACTAACACGCGCCCTGACCTGCCAGCATCAGTAGCCTCGCGCAATGTCTGCTGAAACGGCGGAACAAACCCGTGGTGACACGTGTGCGCACAGCGCGCAGCTCTAGCAGCCCGAGCGTATCCATGCACACACACACGCGCACACACAGTTAGTGAAGCTGCAGGTGCTTCTCAATCAACCCACAAAACGCAAACAACGCAACACACACACACACACACACACACACACACACACACACACTTCCAGTGATCCAGAAAAATCAGAGCACATGAAGCAGAAATCATAAAGATTCAAAGTGTCTCCAGAACCCAACTGCTCATATTTCAGCCCCAATTTAAACAGCAGGAAATCGTGCTGCCCGTGCGCAAACACACACACGCCCGCGCACTTGCTAGTGCAAACACACGCACACAGCAATTTGTTTTGTCTTCCTACCTTCCTCGTGCATCCGCTGCAGACAGAAAGTAAGGTTCCGCCGCCAACCCGGCATGGTGATGAGGAAGAGAGGTCTGGATAATGAAGAGGATGATGGTGATAATAATGAAGAGGAATGATGATGGGGGCAGTAGATCCTGTCCGGTGGAGGTGAGGGCAAGCAGTTAAGAGCAGCCACTGGCAATGTAGCGCTTTCCTCTTCCTTCTTGTTCTCTTCCCCCTTTCCTCTTCTTCTCCTACTTTCTCCTCTTATGTTTTCCCTCTTGTCTGACTGCCTGTAAACGGCGAGTAGCTGCAGCTCTCCCCGCAACGACCCCTCTGACAGTCCGTGTGACAGTCGGTCCCGCTGCGGCACCAGTGGTCTTTCTCTCTCTCTCTCTCTCATTCACTCTCACTCGGTTAATAGACTCCATTCACTCATCGCTTTAGTTCTTTCCTTATCTACTCCAAATGTGTCCTTGCTGTCTCCCCCTTTCTTTAATTTCACTGCCATCCTCTTTCTTGTTTCTCTCTTACTTGTTACTTTTCATATCAAAGGTTTGTATTTCCCCTCTTTGCTCACAAAGGAAAGAAAAAACATTTCCCCCTAGCAATTTACATAAAAGAAATAAATGAAATAATAAAATAGAAAAGTGGCTTTGATCACCATTTACCAAGTACTTTTTCAGTTTACATATACCAAAGCTGTACACTTTTATCTATATTGAGACTTTATGTATGTAAATACACATCTAAGCTCACACTGACCCTTAAAAGGAGCAGATGCTGATAGTTCAGTCATTAACTCATTCTGTGACTCCAAATTTTAAATGTTAAACCCATGTAAATGAAGCAATTCAGGAATAGGGAACATCATATAAGTGGATATAAAAGGCAGAGTTGAATTTCACACTCTATGCTCACGCAGTAGGTTTAAATTGTTGTAAATAGACTCAGGCTGAAATGGGGTGGAGCTACAGTATGCTGATAATTATGCGGATCTTCTGAGTTATTGTAAGGTTTTTTTGGCAACCATGGAGAGAAGTTGTGCTTCTCCTCTGCATCTGAATTTAAATCCCCTTCTCTACATGAAACAAGTATGTTCCATTTGCAAGACCATATGAATAAAACAAATTAGCAGCATTCTGACTCAGCAACTGCATTAATGTGGAAAAACAATAGCAGAACACAAATGCCTTTTCCGCTGCACTTAATTCTCTTCTCCTTTTAGTGAAAACGTCAAACTGCTGTTTACGGACTCCTGACATTTATGAAGTTCAAAAACATATAAATTGTAGAGAAAAACATTTTTGAAAACAAAATGAATTATGAAAACCATACATAGAAGAACAAATGCCTGATAAAAATCTAATTAACCCTCTCAGGCTCAAATTAAGTTTTTGTTGCTAATGCACAAAAGAATACCTGCAGTGGTACAGTGGGGCAAAAAAGTATTTAGTCAGCCACCGATTGTGCAAGTTCCCCCACTTAAAATGATCACAGAGGTCAGTAATTTGCACCAGAGGTACACTTCAACTGTGAGAGACAGAATGTGAAAAAAAAATCCATGAATTCACATGGTAGGATTTGTAAAGAATTTATTCGTAAATTAGGGTGGAAAATAAGTATTTGGTCACCTCAAACATGGAAAATCTCTGGCTCTCACAGACCTGTAACGTCTTCTGTAAGAAGCTTTTCTGTCCCCCACTCGTTACCTGTATGAATGGCACCTGTTTGAACTCATCATCTGTATAAAAGACACCTGTCCACAGCCTCAAACAGTCAGACTCCAAACGCCGCCATGGCCAAGACCAAAGAGCTTTTGAAGGACACCAGGAAAAGTATTGTAGACCTGCACTGGGAAGAGTGAATCTACAATAGGCAAGCAGCTTGGTGTGAAAAAATCAACTGTGGGAGCAATCATCAGAAAATGGAAGACATACAAGACCACTGATAATCTCCCTCGATCTGGGGCTCCACGCAAGATCTCATCCCGTGGGGTCAAAATGATCATGAGAACGGTGAGCAAAGATCCCAGAACCACACGGGGGGACCTGGTGAATGACCTGCAGAGAGCTGGGACCAAAGTAACAAAGGTCACCATCAGTAACACACTACAACGGCAGGGAATCAAATCCCGCAGTGCCAGACGTGTTCCGCTGCTGAAGCCAGTGCATGTCCAGGCCCGTCTGAAGTTTGCCAGAGAGCACATGGATGATACAGCAGAGGATTGGGAGAATGTCATGTGGTCAGATGAAACCAAAGTAGAACTTTTTGGTATAAACTCAACTCGTCGTGTTTGGAGGAAGAAGAATACTGAGTTGCATCCCAAGAACACCATACCTACTGTGAAGCATGGGGGTGGAAACATCATGCTATGGGGCTGTTTTTCTGCCAAGGGGACAGGACGACTGATCCGTGTTAAGGACAGAATGAATGGGGCCATGTATCGTGAGATTTTGAGCCAAAACCTCCTTCCATCAGTGAGAACTCTGAAGATGAAACGAGGCTGGGTCTTCCAACATGATAATGATCCAAAACACACCGCCTGGGCAACAAAGGAGTGGCTCCGTAAGAAGCATTTGAAAGTCCTGGAGTGGCCTAGCCAGTCTCCAGACCTCAACCCCATAGAAAATCTGTGGCGGGAGTTGAAAGTCTGTTGCTCGGCGACAGCCCCAAAACATCACTGCTCTCGAGAAGATCTGCATGGAGGAATGGGCCAAAATACCAGCTACTGTGTGTGCAAACCTGGTAAAGACCTATAGTAAACGTTTGACCTCTGTTATTGCCAACAAAGGTTATTTTACAAAGTATTGAGTTGTATTTTTGTTATTGACCAAATACTTATTTTCCACCCTGATTTACGAATAAATTCTTTACAAATCCTACCATGTGGATTCATGGATTTTTTTTTCACATTCTGTCTCTCACAGTTGAAGTGTACCTCTGGTGCAAATTACTGACCTCCGTCATCATTTTAGGTGGGGGAACTTGCACAATCGGTGGCTGACTAAATACTTTTTTGCCCCACTGTACTTCTGAGTAAAAAAAACTTTTACTTGTTGCAAATCTGCAACGCCTGCCTTGAGAGGGTTAAGACCAAACTGTATAAGTTAAAAATTAGAATGACATTAATTCCAACATAACACATAACTACAGCTGACATTGTCTGCAAGTCATTGTGTAAAAGTGCCATCATGAGAAATAGCCAGGACAGTGGGTTATTATGTTCTTAAATGAACTCTGGGGTGTGGATTACATAAAGGGAACACTAAGTAAAGAAAAAACTGTCATCTGCATTAAATTGGTTCATTTTAAATGGGTTGTACTGGTCATTCCCAAATGAGCTCAACAGCAAATGTTTGCCAATACTGTTTCAAAAGTTTTTCATGCAGTTATAATGCATTAGCTTAATAACCCAAGTTTACACCACCACGTTGGTAGGCAAGATAGTAGAATTTCTAAAACCAGGAAACCATCAGTTTTGTTTTTCTAATAAAACAAAATAGGACTAATTAGAACTTTACTGGACTAAGTCATGTTTTATAATCTTGCTTTTGCTTTTTTCGGTTTTCATGTTTTCTTCCTTTTGTTTTTTGTAATGTCGATGTGTTTATCACATATTCTACTTTAAGAGATGCTGGTAGCCTTTGAGCAATGTAGCACAGCTTCTAAAACTTCCACAAAATCCCAATTCAAAAGCACAAGAGTTGTACTTCAGAATTTTATGGAATCTACAAACTGGCAAGCATCACTACGCAGCTACATCCCATTGTGACTGACCAGGCATGATGAGGTCAAAAAGTAAGCTCCATTTGATCTTCTTACTCAAGCTCTGTCACGCGTCTCTGTCTGTCAACTTTCACGTATACAAGCTAATGTGAATGCCTTTGATAGCTGTCCGAATCTGAGCGATTTTATTCTTTTTTGAATGATTTTTGTGTCTGGCCTCTATGTCCAACAGTCGAAGTTTAACAGAGTAGTTTAGGAACATATACAGTGTTCATCAGAGGAGAATTCTTCTACTTTTTTGGTGAGTGCTGTAACTAGTTGTTTTGTTGAGATTATACATCTGGTAATTTTGGGTAAATAAATTCCATAGTTAGCTGCTAATTTTGTAACATGTTTTCTCACTTTTCTGAATTGTACTCTATTGGGAATTCACGTATTTTGCATTTTATACTAAGTGATTCTGAGAGACAAAGATATTTGGTCACAAATTCAGGCTGACTCTACAAAAGTGCACACCACGTTTTTAGAGCAGCATTTGAAGGAGCATTTAGCATCAGCTGTTTGTTAATTATCTTGAGATATTACCACTTGGTGGCACTGTAAACACACAACAAGCCAACAAATACAGAAATCGATATAAGTAACACAACAAAGCAACATCTGCTGATAAACATCAGGGAACACTAAACTCCATGCAAGCAGACATTCCTTTGGGGTTTCTATTTAACATGCTGCAAAGTCAGTGTCTTGGTATTTACAGTATTTTGCTAAATTATGATGTTAGAACTTTCATTTTCTATAACTCTACTGTCACTGTTTACTAAAGCAGTCCCAGTGGCACTTCAGTGTACATCAGTCTGACCATACACAAAAGGGTAGAACATTCGTTTCTCACTTTTTTGATGAAGATGTTCACCATTACAAACTGAACAACGAGCAAAACTGAATATGTGCTTTCAGTAGTTAAAATTGTGGTTTTATGAAATTTATTCTAAAATGTTAAATGACACAAACTGTCAAGCACAATATCAACCCCATATTGCATTTGTCCTTGAATGTATCACAGTGTCTCAAAGAAAAAGACATCACAACTCACTTCTGATATGACATCATGTACTTAATAGTTACAAAGAGCTGCAAGGTTGAGCTGGCAGTTTTGTTCCTGACTTTTTTTTTTTAAATTTTATAACAATAACATATACTTGCAAGAAGGACTTAGATATGCAAACAGAATAACTTACCTTTCACCCTATGACACCTGGGATAGGCTCCATTGAAAATGATGTTACTTCTCTGCTTCTGTAAGGCAAGGATGAACAGGATTATCAATCCACAAAATCTGGCAGATGAAGGATAAACAGATCAAACTCAAATTGGCAAGAATTTACAAACCATGAAAGCTTTACATTGGTTACAACATTTGACTACAGACAGGCTAACAATCACCAGTCTATTATGGGTCAAAAGTCAATTAATAGAGTTTTATTCACAAGTTCATGTAAGTAAGTAAGTAAGTAAGAAAGACTGACCATATAGATGCAGTCTCAGAACTTTGGTTTGGTTTTCCTATGGATCACTTACATGTAGGCCTGTGTATTAAACTAGTTTTAAATTACCACTCTAGCAGAAGTTATGTTAAACAAATGTCATATTTTGACCCGTCACTCTTGCTAAACCTTCGTTATCTCTTTCTTCATCTTTTTTCACCTATTCTGACAGCAAGGCTTGCTTTCTTTCAGCAAGGAGAGTTTCCACAGTTTCACAGTCCAGCAGCGTGTAGCTCAGACTACACTTGTTACGGCCTGAAAAGGCCACTACTTACTGACTGGGATAAATTCTTGTACAATCAATGTGTCTGAAGAATGAGGTGATTTTTGAGTGTGCCTGAAACACAACGCTCAAAGTGAAAAGGACACTGTGGATTAAGCTGAGGGTTGTTTGGTGGAAGAGTGCGGCCTCTTGTGGTTAGTCAGTAGTGATGCAGTGCAATTTGTCCATCTGCAATACTGTGTAATGTAAGTGAAGTCACTGATCCATGTATTACCTGCTACACAAAGTGCTGACTTAATCAAATTAACAGAATGCACATGCGCACTCTCTAAAACAACTTCTCCTTGCCGCAGTGTTGACTCTCAACACATTTCCTACACATTCTCACCTACAGCTCAATCTCTCTCTGTTTCTCTAACTCTTAGATAACAATAGCCCAGCAGAGGATATGCCTTCACTTCCCTAATGACAGACTTTACAGAAAGGGCAGTTTTAAAGTGGCCACCTTTGCTGAGCAGTGCTTAAATGCCAACACACTCCCTGCTTTCTCTAACATACATAGATGATGTTATCTATGTTTAAAAGGAAAATTGAATAGGTTGGAATGTAAAACCAATAAGAACAGCAATTGGTCTAATAAGCCAATGTGTACAATGAAATAACCTGCTGCCATAATACAGAAAATAAGGCATATAACAACAGTGAAGTTGATAATGTGCAGGTCAGCAGAACTTTTGACATTAACACAACTACAGCAGAGATGCAGTGTGGGCAAAATGTACAAAGCAGGATTAGGCTGGTTTGTGTAAATCACAGCTGCCATACTGTGATAAGGTGGAATAGTCCCGAAACGAAAAGAATAAAAATATTCTTTATTTTGGCAAGGCCTATCTACATGGATTGCAGGTTCTGAAGGTACTTTAAATCAGAAAGTCTATCATCTCTCATTATGGAAATCTGAAATCAATTGATTTACACCTAAGCAGGTTTTCTTTCCAGGGTTTTAATTTGCCTTTGCAAAGGGATCAAACAACAATTTAGAGCGCAGCAGCAGTCTGCGTGGGTTTAGACAAAGAATAATAACATGCACAGAATAATTTATTGACACAAGTTATCTACTTGGCGTGGTCACAGAGCAGAGTCAGAACATTCTGTGCAAAAGATAACTTGTACAGTTGAGCATATCTTGTATTAAAAGATCATATGGAGACAAAACATGATACTATAGAAGTTTCTTTTCAGTTAGGTCACCTTGGCACTGAGAAGAGCATAATCTTATCATTTTCCATTACTCTCCTCCTTTTTTGATCATTCATTGATCACACAAGTGCATTTACACATATGGCACAAACAACAGACGTAAAAATCTAGACAGGTTTATTCTAGGTCATTGCTGTGTGTCATACAGAAAGCATGTTGCTGTTTTTACGTGGAATAGGCATCGTAAGAATGTAACAATGGTTATGAGAAACAAAGTAGAGACAAAACATCAATAAATAGTATTGGAGTACTCTACTCCTGACTGGATTATAAGTAGGGACCCAGTCAGGAGTAGAGTACAATTCAGGCTATCACTCAGAATCAGGTGTGACTCACTGGAACCAACCGAGCTAACCGTCAATCAAGCTCAGATGAGATCCTCATTCTGCATCTTGTCTTTCATACATAGTGGTGTCTGCTTTTTTGCCAGACTTAGGTATGCATATATAAGACATATCAGGACATTAATCACTTAGTTCATCCATGACGCACACAGGTAAATCATTCTATCACACCTTGCTGCTCTGTCGCAATAAAGTCGTACCTAAACACACGTCATTCCTCACACACAACGACCAGATTTTGATACATCAAAAATGTTCAAGTGTGTGTGTGTGTTAGCTGCACATTTATGTTCTCACTCAAACAAACTTGTTATAGTAAAGCAAAGAGTTTGTAGTACTGTTTCTCAAAGTCCCCATCTTCTCCCATAGAGGTATAAAGAATAAGGGTACAATTGCTCTCAATGGGTGTGTGTGCATTTTGTAATTAGTTTGTCTAGCTATTTCTGTTTTAACTTTGCTGTTTTCAGTTAGTCTGTAAATGCTTTGTTTTTGTGTTTTTTTTAACGATTATGCTATGGAGGGCACACACAGGCAAAATTTAAAGAAACTCAGTATAGGTATTACAATTAAAATACTGAACCTTTGGCTGTCTCATAGTCTTGTAGACGTCTAAACTCTCAGTAAACATGTGCATCAAACCCTCATCATGTAAGTTGTATTTTTTTTTTACCAAACTAACATATATTAAAACTATGAATATATCCTTTATGAATTATTTAGTTTAGTTTTAGTGAAATCTAACTACCATAGAGTGTGTGATGGATCTTTTTTTTGGCCTCCTAAATAGGTCACTTATCTTACCAGCTGTGAGTCTACATTGGTAAGACAATAATAGTTGACTGGGGACAAAAATGTGTGTGTGTGTCTGTGTGTGTGTGTGTGTGTGTGTGTGTGTGTGTGTGTGTGTGTGTGTGTGTGTGTGTGTGTGTGTGTGTGAGAGAGAGAGAGAGAGAGAGAGAGAGAGAGGGAGAGAGAGAGGCTCAAACCCTCCAGGTTTAACTACATTGAGGTCCTCAGAGGTCAAAATAATCTGATACCCCAGCACAATAAATCATAGCTTATTAAAAATATCTGACAGCAGGCAAAAGGCGAAATGCATATTTAAATTTAGATTTCCTCTAATTCATTATTACATGCAAGTGATAAAGTAAAACTTTCTCATACTGTGTGTCCTGACGGCTGGACAGAGTGAAAACGGAGCTGTGGAGGAGTTAGAGAGACCGAATTTGTCTTTAAGGTAGGGAATAGCTTATAAGTGTGAACATAGGCTATATGCTATCATCTGTGTGTGCTGTGGGTGTGGTGCTATCAACTTAAGGAGTCACCTGAGGCAGAGTAGGTTCGAGTTTGTCCTGTGCCTCCCCCCAGTTTTGCCATCCTTGTAATCAACAGTGTTGTCTGTGTTGGAGCAGTCCTTAGCTCAGATGTTTGGGTCAAATCATTCTGTTTTCTTCTCCAGCCAGGAGCTTGACGCTTGGTTAGGGCTGCCATTTGGAGGTTTTTTTTTTCATTTTCATTTTCTCCTTTTCCTTCTGCTAGACTTTGAGGTTGATCTTAACATGAACAACATCATGCCTGACCTCCTCTAGTTGGCCTCTTTCCAAGAAATACAACTAATCTCTGAGGCCATCTCCCCTCAGAGATTATGAAAAAACTGTTTCTCACGTGGGTTTCTGAGGTAGTAATCTCATTGCTCAGGTCTACAGGGCGGTCAGTCGTAACGTCTGTAGTGAACACTGAACTCAGTTGAATATAACATTTTTGAAGAGACTCATCATCCTTTTTTTTTTTTTGCATGGAGTCAATTGGAGCCCTCCACTTCAACCATATGAGGGACAGCTGAAGGGTCTCCACATCGCTGTTGGGTGTGCTGGGCTATGGTACAAAAGGCGAAGGAAGGTCAGGGAGGTTTCTGATAAATCAGCTTGTTGATGTAAAACTCCCTGTGGTCAATTATCAGTCAGTAGAAGGATCTACCGGTGTGGCTCCGTGCCATCTCTGTTGGTAGTGGTGGAAGTCAAGCAGGTGTAGCCACTGGAAGGGCTTTGACACACTGAGGCTCTAAGGATAAAAACAAGAATTGTTGTGAGTGGATTTATCTGTTTTATCATTTTCCTTTTATAATTATTATTATTTATTATTATTTAATTATTATTATTTTTTCACCTCGTCAGGCCAGGACTCCACAGTATATTTAAACCTACAGGCCAGTGGACACTCTTTCAAGGATGAGGATGTACACATTCTGGACAGGGAGGAACGCTAGTTTGAGCGAGGAGTAGAGGAGGCCATTTAAGTCAAAAGGGAAAGACCATCTTTGAATCGAGGAGGGGGCCTAAGGGTACATCTTTCGCCATCTTACAATGCTGTGATTGCAGCCATTCCCCAACTCTCTGTGAATAGTACTCATGGCCATTGATCAGTGGGCTTTGATCAATGAACTTTGATCAGTGGTTGTTAATCAATGGTCATGCGAATTTGCATATTAATGATCAAGGAACTGATCTCCCGGGCCATTGTTCCTTCAGTGGGCTGGTTTCAGTTATTATGCAAATGTACTGTTTATAAGATTGGGGAAACCTACAGTCAGCTGAGACTGAAGAAGTCGCTTGGATGAGTGACGAAACGTTTCTCCCACTGAAAACGCTGCATCCAGATGAACAGAATCAAACTTTGGGGATATTATTATTATTATCATTCTTATCATTATTATTATTATTATTATAACTCTTATTATTTCTCCCAAACGTTTTCCTCTGCCTTTTTTCTGGAATTGCATTGTGGGTCACACTTCCACATGCTTTCGGGCGACTTTGCATTTAATTATAATCATCTCTGTTATTCTGCAATCTATTTTGTCTTAGCTGACTCATACATGCTCAGTGTTTCTCTTTGTTAAAACCCAAACGCCCAGTATTTAGCTGTACCTGTGTAGAGGAGGAGTCTGACGATGCCGTCTGATCGCGCTATCTCTGTCTTTTTAATGGGGACGCACCAGAAAGGAGGAGGCTACTCAGGATGACGTTGCTTTTTGCAGGCGAGTGCCACACGTGACTGACTTGATAGTCGGAACACCTCAGAATACAGACCGAGGAAAGTAGGAGGACTGCGAGAGAAGCCGGACGACCTCCTGGAGCACAGCATCAGCACCCGGAGGACGGCATCATTTCTGGGATTGCTTCATTGTAATTTTGCTCATTTTAATGAACGCTTTAACCTTTTTGTCAGCTGTTTGTTATTTTAACAGGCAAAACAGCAACAAACTTTTGTAATCTTTCATTTCCAGCCTGCAATCCAGCTGACATTGATTGCCCCCTCCAGCGGTTTTGTTTTAGGAATTGTGCGCGGTGTTTTGAATGCCTCGAACAGCTGCAGCAATCTTCGCGGTGCTGACCGCCTGCCTCTGGTTCTCACCCGCTCTGTGTGCTGTAGGAAGAACCCGCCAGCAGCTCAATTACCGACCAATTATCGGTAAGATTTGGTCACATGAACGGTTGTATTTAGTAAGTACTGGTCCCCGTAGAAGTCGTTTATACACGTGGATAGTTGAAGGGTCTTATGTAATTCTCGTCTGGAACGTTCGAGAAAAGGTGTGTTACACGGATTGGGGGGTGAGTGAGGAAGGGGATGTCTTCCCTGTGGATTGGTTTACGCGCTGTTATATTGAGATATTATGTTTTTGATCATAGACTTTTGGTTGTCTTCTCAAGATGTCTGCTTTGTGTTTATTGCCATGGTCCAATATTTGGGGAAAAAAATCAGTGCAAGTCACATTTTCATTATATGTTGTTCATTCTTAAGTTTAATGGTGTTAATGCTATCAATAACGATAAGAAAATAGATTATATTTAACCTATTGCTTTTAGCCCCACTTGGGACGTATTTTTGACCTGTCCTTTAATTGAGGCTATGCTATGTATTGGATCAACAAGTTTTAATGTTGCACTTTGCCGGAGAACCTAATTTTGCTGTAATGCACCCAACCTGTTTCATTGCTAAATCCAATTCAACTGAGATTTCAATTAGAGGAAGTAGCTGGATAGACACAAGATTTTAAGTCTAACAATAACTTCAGCTTTGGCTACATTTGAAAGAATAAAATCATATCACGATTCACAGATAAATTTGAGCGATGTTCAGATAAAGAAGATAACCAACAGCTGGCGTTCACAGGGGCATTTGAATATCTGTGCCCAAAAAGAAATGAATTTGAGGTCTCAACGAACTGTTGACTGCTGCTCCCACTGCTTTCACTTCCACCCCTTAGCTTCTCTCTTTTCTTCTTTTAATTTATAGTTTAATAGTATTGTTCTGCTTACTCATTAGATTATCTCACTTCATTAGTAACTGAATTGGTTGTTTTTGATAAAGGCCATATTAATCTAATTTTACAATACTCAAAGTGTGTTCTTTTAAAAAGGATAGCCCAGAATGAAAAATCATACTATGAAAAATTTGTTACTTTGTTCACTTTCAACTATGTACACAGAAAAGAAATTAGGAAAAGTGACTCCTTGGTGGGTTGTTTTATTTTAATTTTTTAGGCATTTTTAGTATGACAGTCCTGTCTAAATCTGTCCTTTTCAGTGAACTTTTTAACTTTAACCATGGTTAAACAACATTTTCACTTTAACTGTTTGAGTTCTTTCTCGTAATATCTGCTATATCATGTGTCTTATGTTCTTGCTAGGTGTGTTGGCACAGGAAAACCTTCCATGGGACCAGTTTGCTCGTGGGTCTTCTTACATAGCTGCCTCCTATGTCAAATACCTAGAGGCTGCTGGGGCCAGGGTTGTACCTATTCGGTAAGAAAGTTAGATGAGTTTAAGGAAATTATCCTTAATAATACTTGTGTGCACCAAGACCAACCTGTGGTCATCAGGTCCCTTCATGACCTCTATGTGTTTGCTGTGTATTTCTTATATGCATTTACTCTGTCTCTTTCAGCACCCCTTGAAGCACTCATACAATTCACATATGATTTGCATACAAAACGAAAATTCATTACTCGACCAGACAACTTATTGTTTTACACAGTAGTCATTTAATTGTATATGTTTTTTAATAAGTGTTTTTTTTCTGACTAATTGTCTGTACAAAACAAATGTTTCGGGTGATTAAGAAATTGGCTCTGACTCAATTCATTGCAATAATCTCAGTACTGTTTGAGCCACATGCCACTTAGTGCACATCATATGTTTAGTACCTCATCATACTTTTCTTTTTACTGATAACGATATTGCACCTTGTTTGGATTATAACACATCATGAATGTTCATGATTTAGCTGTTAATCAAAATTGAAATGGTGGTACCTTTGGAATGCGAACGACATTATGCCAAAAGACAAGATTCCTTTAAATGGGGTGGTAGAAGTAATACAAAATATTAATTATTGTGTCTATGGTATTAGTGGCACGCGTGCTAGCAGGCTATATATATATATATATATATATATATATATATATATATATATATATATATATATATATATATATATATATATATATATATTATTATATTTTTTTTTTTTTTTTTTTTTTTTTTGGGGTGCAACGATACACGAAATTCACGGTTCGGTTCGATACTTTGGTGTCACGGTTTGATATTTGTCATTTATTAAAATTATAAATATATATTTTAACTCAAAAGTACAGTTTTTAAATTTAACCCTAACCCTTGTGCATGTTTTTTATTTTGACAGCGAATGCGCACCTGCGGACCACTTATGTGCAGCCCTGGTTATTTAGCTCGTCATATCGCAGCCACAGAAATTCTTTTGTCCATGAAACCATAAAGCTGCACTTTCTTTTTGCCTTATAGTCTGATTTGTCATAACTTCTCCGTTTTGTGTTAAGCTTTTCTTTGGCTGTCACTTCTTCACCCTGACCTGTCTTATTTGGCTCTTGGTCTTATATATAAAATATATATCTGTCTGTGAAGGTTCTCAGTCATCCAGGTCATCGTAGTCAAATATATATCCTGCTGCTTTTACACACGCACTCACATAAGCTCAGCGATTCTCTGCGATCAACCTCTCACACGTTTAAGCTTGCTGCGGGAGATTTCACTTGTCATGTTTGCATAGTAAGCTAACGATTAATAAGACGATGTCAGAGGAATTGGTGGCTCTCTCTGCCTTGAGTTTGTCTGCAGTAACTTAAAGGTATGCTCTGTTGGGCTGACAGGTGACTGACCAGGTCATTGAAGAGTATCCCAGTTTTTTTGCCTCATGATACATCTGGGTTGCTTTTGCAATATTTTGCAAAGAGAGAGAATATCTGTTTAAAGAATTGTAGTGCAGAACATGGCCAAACTTTTTTTTTTTTTTTTTTAAATGTTTTCTCACCTGGCCTTTCCGTTCTTCGGTGTAACCAGTGGTTTGCACCATGTTTTAAACACTCTGTACTTACTTTTATGAAAGCATCTCTTGGTTGTAGACTACATACCAATCAGACATAATATTATGACCACTAACATAAGTAAATAAGATTGATTATCTCTTCATTATGGCACCTGCTAGGGCAGTGATTCCCGAAGTGGGGGGCATGGTATGGATAAAAAAAAATGAAAAAAGAATGCTTGGACACTGCTAGTGTAATGCACAGGTTTTTGACAGGGTTCCCACACAAACACAAAGCAGAAGATGAAGCACCGCCAAATATGCTTCCAAACCAACTTCCTTTCAAGCCAAAGACTAGAAAATATGATGAAGCATATCTTGCCTTTGGCTTCAGCTGCACAACGGTGGTGCCAAGGTAGGTATCCGTGTTTCACGGACAAACAGTATCCCACATTCATGATTCTTAGTTCACAAACACTTGTTGTAATGATTAACTACTCCTGAAATATTGGAGATGTTAGCTCTTTATACAGTAAAGTTACAGTGGGATACAAATAATGTCAGGCTGATCCTGCCACAAATTGTTCCCCGTGTATAAATCACGGACAAACAGTATCCCACAGTTGTTTGTTTTTAAACTCATTTTGCACAGACAGGCACGTTGAATATTCTTACACAGTTAAAAAAAGAAAAATAACTACATGTAAAATAATTACACCATAAAGATGGTTTTGTTTTCTGTTATTTAAGGCTGCGTCCACCCGTACATGGGTATTTTTGAAAAAGAGAGATTTTCCATTTTCGTTAAAAAAATTAAATAAAAACCCGTCCACACGTGCAGTTTCAAAAAATTGCGTGTGTATATGTAAGCCTGTAAAAACTACAGATAGTAACAGCAACAGTATTTTTGTCTTTATCTGCCATTGTAGAAATGCATCTCACATAAATAATAATGTGGCGCACAGCATGTCGTCAAAAAAGGCGCACACATTTGACGTTGCGTGACTAAGTCTCCGTTTTCCTCGTCCACAGATAAATGCAAAAAGTGACTTTTTGAAAACTCCACCCTGGCAGGAGTTTTTAAGAATCTCAGTTTTCAGTGATCCAAAATACCGCTTACGTGTCAACGAAAGGCCCAAAAGCATATTAAACAAGCTGGCCGAGGCAGTGTGATGCTTTGGGTGATATTCTGCTGGGAAATCTTGGGTCCATGTGGATGCTACTTGGGAACATACCAACTACCTAAGCATTGTTAACATTGCATTGTTTAAGTTATTTACTGTACAGCCCTTTGGTCCTGTGCTAAGTATTTTAAAGTGCTTTATAAATAAATTTGGATTGTTACAGACCATGTAGACCCTTTGATGGAAACTGTATTCCCTGATAGCTATTAACTTTTTCACCAAGATAATGCGCACTGTCACGAAACAAAAATGGTTCAGGAATGGTTTGAGGAGCACAACAATGACTTTGAGATACTGACCGGGTCTTCAAATTCCCCACATCTAAATTCAATAAAGCAGCTGTGGGACAAACTAGACAAACAAATCCAATCCAGGGAGCCCCAGCCTCCAACTTACAGGACTTAACAGGACTTGTTACTAACATCTTGGTGCCAGATATAGCACACCTTCAGGAGTTGAGTCCATGCTTCGTTGAGTCTAGGCTCTTTTGACAGCAAAAGGGGGGGGGCAACACAATTACACAGTTGGTCTTAATGTTATGCCTGATCAGGATATATAAATATAGCTATAATTCCTAGGCATTTAAGCCAAAAAGTCTGTGTTGTGTTTTTATCTTGAGTATTTAATTTAAAATCTATCATCATGGTATGTACAGGCAAAATTCTAGAAAACAAAATGTGTAATTCTTCAAATGTTTATGGAGTGAATTGGGATTGGAGATTCTTCTCTAACGTTTCTTTATTTTTCAGGTTTGCTTTGTGTGTGTGTGTGTGTGTGTGTGTGTGTGTGTGTGTGTGTGTGTGGGTTTTTTTTTTTTTTTTTTTTTTTTTTTAAATCTATAATTTTAAACCTGACAAAATGACTTGTCTCATAAGAGTAGTGTTCCTCAAATGTGATTAATAACTAATTTGATTTTCCTTCATAGGCAAGGATTTTACTTCTTACATTTGCTTGTTTTCTTTTTTTTTCTTTTTTTAACAGAATCAATCGCACAGAAGAAGAGTACGCCAAGATATTTAACTCAATAAACGGGTAAGTTGACCGTTGTCTTTCATACTGAACGCATTTTGTTGTAGTTCGAATAAGGTGTAATCTTAGGTCTTAAACAGATATTGTCTTTATTTACACTTAATTTGTACTGCAAGCTTTCTTTATGTTATATTGCAGCAACATAGGTTATTGGATTGGCTCATAAGCTTCAGAGGGTGGTCAAGGCTTAGGTTGTAGATTGGTTGATTACCTTGTAACCAAGGTTCTGAGTGGAGAGAATATCTTTCTGACTCCAGGCCGCTTAGAAAGATATTACACTCAAGGTTAACCAAAGACGCTACAGGCACATAGTGCTTTAATCGCTACAATGTCAATTCATGTTATTAGACCACCACATGTGCTGTGCCTTAACAAGTACACACACATCAGCTGCGCTGTGGGGATCTTTCCCTTGTTACACACATCATATGTAGGTTAGAGAGTCTAAGCATGATAGAGAACAGGTTGTTGGCAAACCTGACAGTCACTGAACCTCAAGTTAGTTTTCATGATAATGACTCGTTTTCTATTGGCATGTGATTTGGTGAATGAAAAGTATATTCTAATGAAATAGACAGAAATATGAAGCTTAGCTGTATGTTCAAAAGGCATGATTTAACTGCACACCATACATTTTTTCTCACTGCTGCACATCAGTTGCATCCATCCAGTTTCGTTAGAAGTTATTCAGACCTTTGTTCTAGTATCTATAATGTCTGGCTTTAACATTTCTATATGCTTACTGGTTGTAATTTTAACACATGAGATATTAAGAGTTACACTTGAAGGCATTGTACTTATTGCTTTTACACAAATTTGAAAAGGTAGACACAATTCCATTGAAGCACCTCCTAGCTTATTTGTCTAAATTGTGGCTCCTCAGGTTGTTGTTGCCAGGTGGAGATGTAGATCTTCAGACGTCACAGTTCAGTCGAGCTGCCAAGATCTTTTACAACTTGGCTCTGAAGGTATGGGTTTTGATTTGTTTAACTGTCTATCAGGACTGACGACCCTGAGATTTTTTTATATATCTAAATCTTTAGAGCTATCTAAAGATTTAGGCTTAAAAATAATGGCCATTGCCTTCATGTATTGGTACCTTGTCTTTATTCACTCCTTGGTCCTGCAGGGCAATGATGCTGGGGACTACTTCCCTATTTGGGGAACCTGCCAGGGCTTCCAGCAGCTCACTGTCCTGACTGCCAACAAAAACCTCCTCACGCTTACTGATACTAAGGCTGTGGCTCTACCTCTGACACTCACATCAGGTTTTTCTGTTACTTTCTGTTATTCCATTTGGTTATTTTGTCAGGTTAGATACAAGTTGGCTTACATTCTTTCAGAGTCATTCAAATTAGCATATTTTTATATATTTATTCCATGAAAATATACTCCTTGTCATTCTCTGTGACACAAATCTGTATCCATCCGCTAGTGGCCCCATCTAGCCGATTATTCCGGAATTTTCCCAAAGATTTGCTGCGGTCTTTGGCTAGTGAAAACATCACTGCAAACTTCCACAGTTGGAGTCTGTCCATGCAGGTAATTTCTGCTTCTTCTTTTTTTTCTTTTCTTCCTGTCATAGGTGAAGTTTTTGTTTTATTTATTTTTTCTGAAACTTTTAAAATGTTTATTATATACCAATCTGTTAATGGAAGTAGAACAGGTTGCAAGGGATCTGTTTTTTTTCCTTGTTTTTTTTTGTTTTTGTTTTTTTGTTTTTTTTGGGGGGGTTTTCTTTTAAAATACAGTCTCATAAGTACCATCGTACTTAAACCAAGAAACACCTGAAACACCTTTGAAAACTGTCCTGAAAACTGTCCAAAATTACCCAGGGAAATTGGATATTACTACAAATTTCTGGTGAAGTACTTATGGGTGGAAAGTAAACATAAGCATAAACTATGTTTAGTTTTCTACTTTAGCATACTAACATGACAGTGCACCTCAGCAACAAAGGAGCTGAAATGTAAGCTTTTCTTCCATGAATGTGTGCCGTTAAGAAAATTATCATCTTCCACATTGTACATATAATTTATATAAATGGAGATTGAACATGTGCTCTAATTGCGCTTCTTTTGACCAAATAAATTATTGGCTTGTATCTCAAATTTTGGTGTTGTTAGAAATAAATTGCAAACACGCACATGAAAGGTCTGCAGAAGGTCCAGAATGAGGCTCCACATTTGTCTTTCAACAAGTCTAAAAGTGGACAGATATTGTTGCTCCTGTCAGCCACCACACGGACAAGTTCTTGTTTACAGATGATTTATTCAGCGTTCAGTGACAGGATCACTCAGCGTCGTCATCATCGTGAGAACTAACCAAACAAAAGCAATTCAGCAACATCACCGTTTCTTAAACATAAAAGATAATACTACTTAGATTTTAACACACATTAAGTGAAATTAAATAACTTAACTGTATTATTGTAAACATGTTGCATGATGGTTATCACAGTAAACCCAAACAAAATAAAGGTGTAGAAACAAATGCCTGTATATGGCAGTTTCATCGAAACTCAAATTAACAAAGTCACCCTAAACACACCTCATTGCCTGCTGTAGCCAAACGGGAGAAAGTAAATGGTTACTGTATACAGTAAAATATTCAAACAGTAGATTGTGAATGATAAAATATTAAAAAAAACATTATTTTATTATGAAATGCATCTATTAATATATAATTGGTGTTTTTGAACCACTTAGGGTGGCTGTACCTCAGGTGGTAGAGCAGGTCACCTACTAACCTCCACGTCTGCTCCAGTTTGCGTGCCACATATCCTTGGGCAAGATACTAACTCCAAGTTGCTCTCTGATGCATTCACTTAAGTATGAATGCATGTGAATGTTAGATGGAAAGCACTTGCGTAGAAAGGATATTTAAAAAAAAATGGTTGTGTGAATGAGGCAAGTTGTATACAGCGCTTTGAGTGCTCAGAGTAGAAAAGCACTATATAAGAACCAATCCATTTATCATTTACCATTCCATTTACAGAATTACAGTCGAAATGCCAAACTCAGGAGGTTTTACAAGATCCTGTCCACTAACAGTGATGGAAAGAAAGAATTCATCTCTACTATGGAAGGTAACATGTATTAACTACCCTGTAGTTTCCATGCCATTCATTACATAATGGATTCTATTCTGCTGTCTTAAACACACAAAAAAAATTATCTGAATTTGAGGTCAGCATGAAATTTGGCATAACTATCCACCAGATGGCAGCACCACTGTACAACTCGAAACCTTGGATCAGTCCAACAGGAAAACTCTCTGATGACAGTCACTCATATTTTTCTTGTTTTAAATATAATTGATCACTCCATGATTCAGTGGTTTCCAAAGTGGGGGGGCGCAGAGCTGTGGGGTGGGCAGATATTCTTGTAAAACAGGGGGGCCTAGCTAGCAAAAAAAGCTGGGGAACCACTGCCGTAACTTGTTTTTAGGGAAACAACATTGGAATTAAATTTGCTGTGACATATTTTGTGTTGATGAACCTATTTTTTAAAAGTTTGTGCTGATGACAATGATTTGAAATAACAATATTAATAATGTCTCTTGTTTTCAGCCAACCATTACCCATTTTATGCTGTGCAATGGCATCCAGAGAAAAGTCCTTTTGAGTGGGTAGATAAGCCAGGAATGATTCATTCTGTTTCCGCTGTAAGGGCCAGCTTCTACACTGCCAGCTTCTTTGTTTCTGAAGGTAACACAAAGTCTGTCCAATCCAAGTCCAGCCTGTAGATATTAGGACAATCACGTATTTTGTTTTTAATAATTTGGCCTCTACACATCACTATAGTAGACTTGAAAATGAAATAATCAGGATTTGATTCAATTCAATTTTATTTAAAGTATACAGCACAAAATCACAACTAGAGTTTACTCAAGGAACTTGCTGTAATATTGTAAGGTAAAGACAATAATGGAGAGAAACCTAACAATCAGACAACCCCCCCTATGAGCAAGCACTTTGGCAACAGCGGGAAGGAAAAACTCCCCTTTTAACAGGAAGAAACCACTGGCAGAACTAGGCTCAGTCATCTGCCACACCGTTGGGGGGTGAGTGGAGGGAGACGAGACAAAAAAACATGCTTTGGAAGAAAGCCAGAGAATAATAATAATAACTAATAATTAAATGCAGAGTGGTGTATAAACACATGGTGAATGAAAAAGGGGTGAGAGAAGGAGAAATGCTCTGTGCATCAAGCCTAGGTCTTATTGCAGCACAACTAAGGGTAGCTTCAGGGTCACCTCATCCAGCACTAACTATAAGCGTTGTCAAAAAAGAAAGTTTTAACCCTAATCTTAAAAGTAGAGAGGGTGTCTATCTCCCAAATTCAAGCTGGGAGCTGGTTGAGACAGAAGAGGGGCCTGAAAGCTGAAGGCTGTACCTCCCATTCTGCTTTTAATTATCCTAGGAACCATAAGTAAGCCTGCAGACTGAGAGGGAAGTGCTTTACTGGGGGGATATTGTACTATAAGGTCTTTAAGATAAGATGGGGCATGATTATACAAGACCTTGTATGTGAGAAGAAGGATTTTAACAGGGAGCCAGCAAAGAGAAGCCAATCTAAGAGAAATATGTTCTCTTGCCAATCCCTGTCAGTACTCTCGCTGCAGCATTTTGATTAACTGAAGGCTTTTCAGGGAGTTTTCATGACATCCTGATAATAAAGAATTACAGTAGTCCAGCTTGAAAGTAGCAAATGCATGAACAAGTTTTTCTCTGCGATAGGATGTTTCTAATTTTAGAGATATTGCGCAAATGGAAGAAAGCAGTCCCACATATTTCTTAATGTTTGCATTGAAGGATGTATCCTGTTTAAAAATGACTCCAAAATTCCTCACAGTGTTACTGGAGGCCAAGGTAATCCCACGATAACACTGAAGCACAGACATTTGGCTTTAATTTGAGAGGATCCCCAAACATGTTTACGATTTACAGCCACTTTTATGCACTGCTGCAAAAATTAAAGAAACTTTGAAAACATGTCAGATCTCAATAGGGGAAAAATGTTTAATAGCTATACTGATATGGCGTGTGTTAGGAATTAAAGGATGTTACATTGTTTGATGGAAATTAAAATTATCAACTTATAAACGGGTGAATTCTCACACAGAAAAAAGTGAAAAATGATGCGGCATGCTAGTCCGAAATTTCATTGCAGCAAATCAAAAATGGTAGTCGGTAGTTTGATGCAATACTGATTTTAAAAAGTGTCCTTTGTTTTGTTTTTTTGAGCAGTATATTTTGTTTTATACCTCTCAAAATTAAAACTTTAATCATTTGATTTTCTAGATCCCATCACTGAAATTGCATTTGATCATATTGTGTGTTTAAAAATATATTTTTTTAATATAAAAAAAAAGTACATTCAACAAACACTGTTATTGCCTAGAAACAGTAGTTCTGATGCAGAGCAAAACACTGACATTTTTAACTTGGTGATTAAATTTGAGATGTTTGTTGTGGTAAGACATTTTGGAATTTGTGAATTAATGCAGCAAATGGTTCATTTATGTTTAAGTCATTGCTGATGCATAACAGTCATTCAGCACTTTTTATAAAGAGAGTAGCCTTTTTGCTGTATTATTAAACTACTCCACTACTTTGTGTTGTCTTTTCTTTCCTCCTTTTTCTCCTCCAGCCATGAAAAACCACCATCATTACCCCAGTCCTGATGAGGAGGACAAAGCTCTCATTTACAACTTTCCTCCTGTTTACAGAGGCTTTGATGCTGTTTTTGTGCAGAATTATTACTTTGATTGATGATCAGTGCTGAAGATGAACCATACCTGGTCACAGCCTAGTCCAAGTTAGTCAAATCTTGGTTAATTTTCTGCTTTAAACTTGATAGAGTTTCAACATACAGTGGCCTAAGAAATCAAGTCACAGATAAAATGCAGAAATGAAACTGTGATTGAAATGTAGTGATAGATGATAGCTGAAAATATGTCAGAATGCAAATAAAGTCCCAAGTAATTAATTTGGGAGAAAAAATAAAAAGGAAATGCTCAACAAGTGTATTTTTTTTTTCTCCTGCAGTATTTTCAAGACATGTTTTTAGCACTGGTTTTAATCCAAATAAACCTTGCAATTTTGGGGGGGAGGGGTGAGTTACTAGTCTGATCATTTTTATTCCAGAATGTGTTTAAGCCACCTGCAGGATCCTTAACGTATGCTGCTAACTTTTTTTTGGTTTGATTTTAATTTATTTATTACTTTCACTTTATTTTTTGACAGCATTGCTTTGGGGTTAGGATCTATTAAGACACCATTTTTGGTATATGGGTAATTGTCTTATCTGATTCGTTTGCATAAACCAAGCCTGGGACCAGTAAATTCCTAACTTCCAATGTATTTTTCTTTCTTCCCAATGTATTTATTTGAGCTTACAGCACTTAAAAATGAGTAGATACCTTAACAGAGCAAGAAGATATTATTTAAGTATATATTTTATAACCAAAGACTAAAAAGATGAAATGGGCATGATCAATAAACACTGACTCACCAATTTTTCACGTTGATGTTTATTATTAGCACAGTATTATTGACAGTTATGAACAAACTGTTGTTACAATAATACAATAATTTACAGCAACCCATCCTCTAACATCAGTGTGTAGTTCATATTTTTATTCATGTCATCCAGCATATGTCATCAAAATTATATTTTAACTACCATCTCATTTTGAAGTACAGTGGTCCCTCGTTTATCGCGGGAGATATGTTCTAAAAATAACCTGTGATAGGTGAAATCCGTGAAGTAGCCAACTTTATTTTTTACAATTATTATAGATGTTTTAAGTCTGTAAAACCCCTCACAGCACACTTCATACACTTTTCTCAGACAGGCATGAACATTTATACACTTTTCTCTCGTTTAAACTCTCTCAAAATTCAAACCTTCGTAGAAAAATGAGTCCAGTATTATATAATGAAACCTAAGGCACCCGTGATTGACTTTGACGGTACCAAACGTTTGGTCAGCATTGTTGTGTTTGTTGGGGAGAAAACTTACAAACATACTGTACAGCACTTCAGAGTCACACTCTAAGCGATCGACAATTTGTGTAAATTTGACAAGCTGAATGCATAGTGCATATAATTTATATAACACGGCACAAGATTGATTGTGTTCTGCGTCCTGGCTGTAGACCATTGTCAATGTGCTGTTAAAAAAATAAAATAAATCAGCAAACCACGTTATAGCGAGGGACCACTGTATTCAGTTTTTTTTAAGAGCGTCTTTATTCTTAAAAAGAAGTATCAGTATCTGTTGTAAGTTCATCTCACCTTGATTGTATTGTTTTGGACATAGGTGTGCATCCAAGTGTTTTATTTTTTTACTAAGAAATGGTATATTTTGTAAAACATTGACTGAGAATGATGCTTCTCTGATGATTTGCAGGTTGTTTTTGTCAGGTTTAATATTTCTATTGACATTAACTGGTGTTAAATTATGCTAGTAGGACTATACAATCAAAGTATAATCAAACAGATGGTACATGAATTTTGGATTTTAAAATTGCTGAACTCTTAAAAGTTATAGTATGATTTCATAACTTTCCCATCAGCAAATTTCCTAAAACTAGTACATGAAATTAAAAAGGCTCATTCTTGTCCAAATTTTGTTTACTATTTAGCTAGTCATCTTAATTTTTTTTGATACATGTATTGAATGTACGATTGGTGGAGGTTGCTGTCTTGTTTGTATGTTGTACCATGTGTCAGATGATTAGACAATAAAGGGAGTTAAATAAACTTCAGTCTATCCAAGAGTCATTGTTTTGTCATGAAATAAAGGGGTGAGAAACAATGTTTAAAACCAGTACTGTAAAGTGATTTTTTTCCCAGTGTTAAAAAGAAATGACTGAAAGATTAATTGGCTCTGTTTTGAGTTTTGTTAAAAAAAGAATGACTTCATATAGGGCAGGGCTGCCCTATATGCCCTGCTACTATCCTGCAGCTTTTAGATGCATCCCTACTCCAACACAGCTGAATCAAATGGTTTGATTACCTCTTCAGCATGCCATCGTGTTTGGCAAAGGCCTGATAACAAGCCATTCATTTGATTCGGGTGTGTGGGAACAAGGATGCATCTAAAAGCTGCAGGACGGTAGCTCTCGAGGACCGGGATTGGGCACCCCTGATATAGGGAAAATATATATATATCACATATGCAGGACACCTTAAAGTAGTTTTTTAATTAAGCAGCAAGGCAGAACAAAGTCGGGGCTGCATCAAGACACGAGGACTAAACCCCAATTCAACCAGACCCAGAACTGATCCGGAATTAAAACAGGACTATAACAGTTCAAAATCAGGACTACTGAGGACTTAACCAAGACAGAACCAGAATCAGAACTAGATGATAGTAGCACTAAAAATCATCATAGACCTGCACTACACTTGTTTTTTAATTCTGTCAAAGTACAATATTTAGATTGAGAAAAGTTTATATAATTATTTAGCCTTGTTGTGCAAACAAGCCTGCATAACTTAATAAATGTAGAATTTGAAAAATAGCAAACCTAAAAAGAAACACTAGGTATGAGATACATGAGTACCTATGATACGGTGATACTTTTGGCAAACGACCATTTGACTAACATGTGTGTCTCACCTGCTCTTGTTCCATCTCTGTTCTTTCCTCATTCTGCATCTCCCTCTCTGCTCCTCTCTCTCCCTCTTTGTGCTGACAATCATCAAATATACAGTTGAAACCAGATATTTACAAACTCTTCAGATAAAAACACTTTTTTAATTGTAACATCAAATCAGACTAAATGTTTATTTTTTTTAGATTGATAAATATAAAAAACATATTTGTTAACTTTAAGAGTAAAGAGAGAAACTATCTGTATTTCTTAATTGCAAATGGCACCAAATTGTATTCAAAACTGAGCCACACTTATGGAGCTCCACAGTTCTTTTTCTGGTGTTTTGGTTGACATCTCTTGATTTTCCCATTTCAAAGAAACAGGCTCTGTGTTTTGCCTTATATGCATCCACAGGTGTGCCACCAATTTACTCACATGGACTCTACTAACCTATTAGAAGCTTTTTCATTTCAGAATGGAATCGTCTGGAGTTTTCTTATTAATTAACAATAAACTTAGTGTACATGTACTCCTAAATTTGATCAAAGTGATAAAAAATAGACAGCTCTGTCTCTCTTTATTCTGACATTTAACTAATTCAAAAGATATTTCAATATTTATCTAAAACAAAAGTTTACTCTAAATTGATGTTGTACAGTAAAAATATTTTATGTTTTCTCCCTAAAGTGTATGTAAATATCTGGTCACAAATGTGAATATCCTGCTGTGTACTGAAATCCCTCTTGTTTTGCATAGAAATATACTGAACAACATACAAAGCATAATATATAAAATAACATTTACCTGAGTTTTTTCTTTGAAAGAAGCCTCTAATGTCCATTCTTATATTTCAGTACATAACTGAAACCGATTTAGTCGGGGAGGGTAAGAACTGAAAATATGAAATAAACACACGTAAGCTAAGACTCTCTAAAAAAATAGCATTTGTTCGGCTTTTCATTTCGCCATTTGTTGATTCACTTGAAGAGCAAGTAACGTAATATTGGTCAAGTGATCAGTTTGATATCAATCTTTCGTGATGCACCGTCATATTTACATTATTTGTACGGTACGAATGATTTGCTTTGGTACCTGGTCAAACTTAAGCTCTCCTTAGTATGGCTGGCTCAGTGTTGCCAACTCCTCAGTAAGGAAAATCGCTATTGGTTGTCCTAAAAGTCGCTAGAAGTCGCTAAATGACATCATCGCCTAATTTGCATAATTGGTCATGCTAATCTAATTGTAACCTATGTTGTTGGAGAGAGAAATAACATCGTGGAAGAGACATAAAGTGAGTAAAAAACGTCCTAAATGCATTTAGAGTTTATTTAGAACTACAAATTAAATTTCTTTTAGCAATTATTGTTTTTTTAATGTCACAATTCCAACCCTGCTCCTTTACCCGGGATTGGACCGGCAAAAGTGACCCAAAATAGGCACTCTGGTGGAGTTACTTTGTGTGCGTGTGTTTATAAGTAGTTTTAAACCTTGTGATCCACAAAACAGCATAAGAGTAAAAGAAGAACTGACTGCGTTACAGCACCCGCTGCTTGTTGAGAGTAAAAGCCATACGCTCTTTCACGTCTTTTTTTCTGAAAACTCGCTAAATATAGCGACAAAGTCGCTAAGTTGGCAACACTGGGCTGGCTCCGTTTCTCCAACAGCGCACTCACAGGCAGCAGCTGCCCCGCCCTCTCGCTCAGTCGCTTAGTGCCTGAGCTCGGATCATACCAATATCAGGGGGGATTCACGCACAGTCGTAAATTCCGACAGTGTACACTATGTGCTTCGAATATGTGTGTACTTTGTGTTTTAAACAGTTGTCAGCCAGACATCTAACTATGAAAAAATTACACTCCAAAAGACCCCGGGCTTCTGACAAAACAACCCGGGCTTAAGCCCAGTAAGCCACCCCCACGCTCTGCCCCTGGTTGTGCGCACACCAAAATTGGACCTTATGTTTCAAATTTCACAGTTCAAACCCAGACTTATTAGACCAGGTAATGATTTCTAATCTTACTCCAGTTTTGGATGAACCAGTTCAAATTGTTTCTGTTCTTTGCTGACAGGAGTGGAAACTGATCAAAGGAGCTTGCAAAGAAAAGCGTCTGGACTTCTTTAAGTTGCTTGAAGACGTTTCACCTCTCATCCGAGAAGCTTCTTCAGTTCTAAGGTCAAATGGTGGAGAGTCCCAGATATAAACCTAGTGGGAGTGACCCCCCACAGAGGGACAAAAGGACCCCCTGATGATCCTCTAATCGCCTGAGCCAAGGTGGGAAACTGGGCGTGAAACGTCTTCAAGCAACTTAAAGAAGTCCAGACGCTTTTCTTTGCAAGCTCCTTTGACTACGATGACCTGGATGACTGAGAACCTTCACAGACAGAGTGGAAACTGATGTATTCCTCTGCTCCTGTAGCCCACCCACTTCAATGTACTTTTTCATGTTTGTGGGGCAGTATTTCCTCACTGGATCAAGATATTCACATTGTGTTGTTGCAGAGAATCCACCTGGCTACTGTCCCACTCAATGAACACGTTTCCTAAATATCATGTTTGCTGAAGATATTATGTCTTTATTTTAATCGAAAACCATTCATAAATCCTGTTGGCAACAGCCAGTTTAAACAAAAATATTATAATTTGATTTAAAACACTTTATGTGGTGCTTAATTTAAAGGCTGTTCGTTGTTAATCTAAAAACAAATTCCTAGCATTTCTGTTGATATAATTCTATTCAGTGTTTTGAATTTGTTGATGGACTATTGCAGTGTTTATGGTGCGTATCATCTGTCTCTGGTGCATTGCAGACAACATCATTTATTGGATATTGTATGTGTGTAAATATACCTCTTACTGTAGAAATGAGTAATGCATCTTATTATTTTTATAATGTAATATAATCCAAGTAATATAATGTTCAAGAAAAGGTGCAATGGGTTCAAGGTGGGGACAGAATTACATCAGGGATCTAATGTATAGTGGTCTCTTATGTATATTTCCCTCATATAAAAACACAATTTCATTGTTAAAGCATTGCACAGTTTTGCACATTATTAAGGTTGCCTGATGAAGTCATGGTATCGGTTTGAGGCATACTAAGTTTCTAAATGCATGGCGCATCTCCACCTAAAGGATAAAGGTCATTCTTTCGATGATGCCAACCTTCCCATTTTGAACCGAAGAGACTGATTGTTTGAAAAAGGAGTAAACGAGACCATCTATGCCCACTGTGAACAACCAACTTTGAACAGAGGGCATGGCCTACGACAACAACTGTCTGCCACGTGCAATCCAGACCCCTTCCCAGCTGCCTCAACCTCCTCTCACGTCTTGTATCAGGTGACCTCAATAATTTGTCAATCACTAGCCAGTGAGCATCCCTCAATTATTCTCCCTTTTGACTCTAATGTTCCTCTTGTCCTCCTGTACCAACCTACTGTTTTCTATCCATTTGTCTTCCTTGGTTTTCTCTCTGTCAGTGTGAGTGGATTAACTCTGCTTGCCTGTTTCACATGTGGATTTCCTGAAGGAGGCCCCGCCCTCCTGACTTACACACTTGGAAGCTGTTAGCAGTTAACTCATCTATGTGCAATTGGCATTTCCTGTCTGCTGTTTAACACTGAAGAAATATCTCATATAATGCCAGACAACTGAACTGTGATAGTGTGGTTAGCCTTGTCTTGCTCTGTGGTTTTGCCTTGTTGTTTGGATCAGTATTAGAACTTGGACCCACTTTTTCCCCCTCTGCACAGATGCTTCTAGTCTAGTAGAGAAAAAGATCTGTAGATTTCCCATCCTGCCCCTCATTCCCAAACACTCCACACCCGTTTAATCAACATGTTTTCCTTCATTTCCTACAGTAAACCTGTTGAACTTTTAATGTGTGTCCAGCATTTGAGTCCAGCCTTGAGACTTTGCCTTGGCATAACATAGTTTTAAAAAAATTACAGTCATGTTATTTTCAATAAAACTTAAAATTAGTGACAGTAGATTATTATTTTTTGAAGTACAACTAAGGAGGATTTCAACATATGCAGCAGTGGACTTCAAGAAATCTCTAAGCAAGGGCAAGCCTAAATTAAATATAGATTAAATGTCAGTGGTGAATGGTGATCTTCCTAGTGCAAGTTTCCTAAGATTACAGCCAAAAATGCAACTTTAAACTCTGTCATGAAAGAAACAAACAAATAAATTATTGATATAGGTTGTGGATGTGTGCATAAAGTTTAGGTTCTTTGAATAAAATGTGTTTCTAATTAATCAAAGTTGAATTTTGTTTTCAGATGTACATGTTGTTGTTTTTTTAATATTTGCCATAGAGCTGGGCGATAGAACGATAACGATATGTATCGCGATATAACTTTTACTCGATAGAGAAATTAAGCTATCGCGATAGACCTCGCCGCTCTTGTCCTCAAAAAAAAAAAAAAAAAAAAGGTCAGCCAATCCAAATTAAGTAGCGCAGAGCCGAACCAATCACAGCCGCAGCGTCACGTCGCGTGACTTGTTAGGTACAGCACAAGTGCCAAGCCGCATGTGTGTTTGTTTGGGAAGCAGCCAGCGGGTAATGGAGCCAGCGCATAATGGAGGACATGAGTGTGCCGACTAGAAAAATCAACCGAGCGTGACCGAAGAGAAAACAGACGATGGTTCCAATGCCGGAGAGATTGTCGAACGGAAGAGCCATAGAAGTTCCGTAGTGTGAAGGTATTTCAGCTATTTCAAGTCTGACAAAAAACAGAGTAGCGCGTACTGTAAATTGTGCCGAAAGCAAGTCTGGAAATACAATAAACTGGTGCATGCGTCACACTGTGCGCCACGTTATTGTTTCGGTGAAATGAATTTCTACAATACTGTTACTGTTAATTCTACTCTCTGCAGTGTTTAAATGCTTACATATACACACAGTTACTGTCCCTCCACACATACGACTCGGTTCTGCTTCTATGCCGCAGCTTTGTTTACTTTTTCCCACCGAGGCTTCTAGACTTCTGATTGGCCAACATTGGCACGGTTAGGAATCTAGCTCCACCTGCTGCTTTGGCATGTTCCTAGCAGCGTTTTTCTTCATTTCTGCCTTTATGTGTAGACGGGATTATTTTTTAAAACGAAAACGGAAAATCTCAGTTTTCAAAAATACCCGTGTACGTGTGGACGTAGCCTCAGTCTCTGACTGGAAGCGCTAATTCGTCATTCGGCTTTTGTCAGACTAAAGTAACTGTTAAAACTGTTTGAAAAGCTAAGCTATACAACAAGGAGAGATTGAGAATTTCCTTTTAGTTCTCAGTTTATTTGATATTGACAAAAGTTAGTCAGTTTTGTCTGTTCTTCTGTAAAACAAACTAAGATTTATTTTTAGAATTAATATTTTGTTTCTAAGTGGAATTGACAATTTAGTCTGTTTCGTTTGTTCTATTTTGAAACTTAAACGCTTTAGTGGCTGCCTTTTGTGTAGTTTGCAATATTTGCCTTTATTTATCTGAAAAAGTCTCATGTTCCTTAAGTACATCTACCCTGTTGAACTTATTATGGGAAATAAATATTTAAATAAAAACAAGCTGCTGATTATTTCACATTTTACTTGTGAGCAACGGCACATTTAAATCTTACAAATATAGTTATTTGGCTTATATCGTAATAGATATCGTTATCGCCTGAAATGAAAAAAACATATCGTGATATGAAAAAATCTCATATCGCCCAGCTCTAATTTGCCATCTTCATTAGCCATGAAGATTTCAAAACTGATTGCTGAAAGAAAGTTGAGGGGAAATAAATTATGGCTATTTTATCATGTGAATCTAGTTATTCTCTGGTGTTATCAGTGTTGTTTCTGTTTGGCATCCTGTGTGACTAAGTCTCCACTAGATGGCATTACGAGACCATTAAATGCAGGCTTCTTTTCATGCATGAACAGTGGAGAAGCAACAATCTATGAGTGCAGAGTTGATATTCAGTATGTTGAATATTTTGGTAAAAATTAGACCTACAATAAACTTTAAAAGGCTTTAGGACAAGAGTAATACTGAAGGACGGATAAAAAACAAAGGGTCACCAAACCTGGATGAAAGGTTCAGAAAGTGTAAACTGGAATATAATCTAATACACTAGAAAAACAACTAAATAGACATTGTGATACAATTTTTGGCATTTTTGTCCTACAATCCATTGCCTCTTTAGCAAAAGAGTAAAAACAGACAACAAACCAAAATATGTTTCTATTATTAAATGTAGCTTAAATACATGAACAGATATGAACATGGACACCACATGAAAGACAGGTGTAATAATCTCTATATCTTGTCACAAGGTAATGATCATGATCTCCATGACTGCAGACCAACTCTCTTCTATATTCTGTTGGGTTGCCTGAAACTGTCCTTTGTTAACTGATGTTTTATATATTATACATACAGTAGCCTTGGCCATTGATCCTTTGATACAGTCTGTGCATTTGTGAGTGTCTGCACATCTAGAGATGTGTCTGAGCATAAAAACTGCCTACTGTCTAGGCCAAGTCTATATACTTACATATCTGAATAGTAAGCAATCACTCTCAGAAGTATACACACACACACACACACACACACACACACACACACAGATTGTTTGTTAGATTTTCATGGGATCATTTTCTTTAATCTTGTGCACTGAAACTTTCAAGGCCTTCTGAGAAATAAGCAGATATTTTTTTCTAAGATGTCTTGTGCAGAGAGTGGAGTTAGTGGAAAGTAGGATGGATTAGATAGGCAAGGAAACAAAGAGGAGCAAAATAGGATTCAATGCGAGGGTTAGCAGGGGGAAAGGGAAAAGAGGTGCAGGAAAGGAAAGTTGGAAGAGTAATAAAAGAAGAATTAGGCACCCAGCTAACTGGTCGATGTCAGATACACATGAGGGGTTTTTTTGGCTGTATTTGTCTATTACCATTGCCTTCAAATGTATACTGTACTCTACAATTAATTGCTTTGTTAAATATTTAAATCATTTTGATGATTTTTCCACATTTCTAAACACACTTAAGGCAAAAGATGGATTGGGTCATTTGCACTGAACGTTTCATTCATTATGGTTTTGGACTCAGAAATGATCTTTGAGAATTAATTATTCTGTTAACTAAATAACAGGACATTACATCCTGACATTACAGAGCATAAAACCTAGAGTTTGTCTCACCAAAAGTTTTCTCTTCTGGACAGTCATGTGCCAGGTTGTGTGCGTAATGTAAATAATAAGACAAATAGTAAGACAAAGGAGCTGATAGTGGACTTCAGCACTAAGCAGGAGAGGAACTACCAGACCCCCATCATCAACGAGTGCCCAGTGGAGAGAGTGGACAGCTTCAAATACCTCGGAGTTCACATCACGCAGGACCTGTCATGGTCCTGTCACATCAACACCGTGGTGAAAAAGGCCCGACAGCGTCTCTACCACCTCAGACGCTTGAGAGACTTCCAACTGCCCTCCAAGGTGCTCAGGAACTTTTACTCGTGCACCATAGAGAGCATCCTGGCGGGAAACATCTTAACCTGGTTCGGGAACAGCACCATGCAGGACAGACGAGCTCTACAGAGGGTTGTGCGGTCAGCTGAGCGCACCATCCGCTCCGAGCTCCCTGACCTGCACTCAATCTACAGCAGGCGGTGCTGGACCAAGGCCAGGAAGATCGTGAAGGACCTCAGCCATCCCAACAACAGACTGTTCTCTCTGTTGAGGTCAGGAAAGCGATTCCGCTCCCTGAAGACCAACACAGAGAGACTGAGGAGGAGCTTCTTCCCGCAGGCGATACGGTCTCTCAATCACACCACCACACAGTACTGACCCACACATACAGTTCTTACACACACACTGGACTTTCTGGACTTTGGTTTTGCACAACACTGGTCACTATATTCTTCATTTCCGGTTAATACTTGTACAGCTGCTGTTATTGTGTATATATTTATTTATATTTAGATTTCTTCATACATTCTTATATAGTTCTATATTGTGTATTGTGTATTTTGTTGTACAGTTATTTTATTTTCAACTTTAATTTATATATTTATCTTTATCTTATTCTTCCCAGTTAAATTTACCCTTCATTCTAATTTGTGTTGTACAGTTATTTCATTTTTAACCTTAATTTATATTCTATTCCTTCCTAGTTAAATTTACCCTTTTTAATTTTTCATATTTATTTCCTATCTTATTCATAGCCTTTTCCTTTTTTGTTTTCTTTAGGTCACGAGCAGTTGTCCAAGCATTTCACTACATATCGTACTGTGTATGACTGTGTACGTGACAAATAAAATTTGAATTTGAATTAATAGCACCCCAGTTACATATTTCATTTTACTATAATGATTGTGTGGGCCAATCTGAAGGAAAGTTACATGGCACCATCACACATACTTTATTGTTATTAACATCCATCCATCCATTCATTCGTGGAGCCTATCCCAGCTGTCTTAGAGGCAGGGTACAGCCATAGACACAGACAGCCATCAGCACTCACATTCACTCCCACATTTACACCTATGGGCAATTTAGAGTTTCCAGTTAGGAAACAGTGCTAACCACCGTGCCTCTGTATAAAAAAAAAATATTATAAATCCAAGTTATTTTTGCTTTTCCTATATATTATGTTCATTTCATCATCACCCAGGAAATGTGGTGTTATGAATGTGTGAAGTTAAATGAATGTATACATATGTAACTTAAGGGTCCCCAACATTTATATCTAGGATGGGATTTTGTTTGACTCATCACTAAATATCCAACTGACTCCTTTCGATGTGGAGGAGCAGCAGCTCTACTCTGAGCCCCTCCCGGATAGCTGAACTTCCCACCCTATCTCTAAGAGAGAGGCCATCCACCCTTTTTAGGAAGCTCATTTCTGCTGCTTGTATCCGCGATCTTGTTCTTTCAGTCATTATCCACAGCTCATGACCATAGGTGAGGGTAGGGACATAGATCGATGGGTAAATTGAGAGCTTCGCTTTTACACTCAGCTCTCTCTTCACCACGGCAGACCGGTACAGCGTTCGTATCACTGCAGCCACAGCACCAATCCGTCTGTCGATCTCCGGCACCCTTCTCCTGTCACTTGTGAACAAGACCCCGAGATACTTAAACTCACCCACTTGGGGCAACAACTTGTCCCTGACCCTGAGTGGGCACTCCACCCTTAATAATAATTAGAATTATAATAGTGAGCATAAAGATGCCACTCTTATACTGGTATGTTTTAACTTACAAATGTTGTGTTTCTGTAGCTGCTCACCAGGTAAACTTCTTGCTGCATTTCACCCACAGTGGACGTCCTGATTACCTTTGAAATATACCACCTGTCTTCATTAGAAGAAGAAGAAGTCTTCAAGTAGCTCTTAGTGCTTTAACACACATAGATGGCACTTTTTGTGTCCTTTTTACTTTAATATACTTAAAAACCCTGGCTTTGTTATTGAAGTGAGCACCCTTCTCTGTGCATATGTAAAGACTGAAGCTATGAGAGAAATAGCAAGGACATGAATGAAAGGAGGTACTGGGTTAAAGGTTAGTTGTAAAGCATCTTGTGGATGCACAGCAAATGTTGGTAGGCTAAAAATGTGCCCTATATGAGATTTATCAGTTGGATGTGCATCAGCTGAGTCATCATCTCATGCTTCCTAGCATTTAGATCACCTAATCTCTGAGGATTGCGAACTGATCTTGAATTGGCCTGAACTAATGTTTAACTTTGTCTCTGTGCTGAGAAGAAAAAAAACAACAACATATTTTGTGATTGCCTATGAACTTGGGAAATCATTTTCAGTGCTGAATATAAATGAATGCGTAAACAGAAGCTTCTATTTTTTTATGCATTGATTTGTTTACACTGGAATATGTGACATTACTCCTAAGAAGGCTGGGTTCTTATTCTGTTTTCTGGTCATCCACATTCTGACTGATATCAAACAAAGACAAATATAATATATACTACTTCCAGGTAGCTTATCTGTAAATGCACATAGAATTTTGATTATCATTTTGATGTGTGATCATGATATTTGGATGTCTGGCTTACATTGTATTTGGATCTCAGCTAGGTGAAAGAAACAGACACAACGAGGAGAGTTTTCACCGCGCATTCACCTTTTCATGAAGAAATTTACTTTACTCACACCCAAACAGATTACACACATACTTAACAATGCAAAAAGTCTATCACTGGCTTATCTGATATTAGCTTGTGTTATCTTATCTTCTTAACCCTTCTGTCATATTTAGTCTTTGCATGTTTTGTCTGAAGTCACTGATGTGTTTGGCTTCTAGGAACTGCTATGGAATGTTTAGATTCAGTTTCTTGCATTAGCTGATTCATCCCCAGTGCAATTTCATGATTAAATTTGTACATATAATCACGTTGCCTCTAGAGCTTTGTTCAATGCCTTTTCTTTCCTATCTGCAGTTGGATGTTATAGAGGTATTTACAAGGTAATAAATATTTAAATGATCTGGTGGTGGTGGTGGGGGGGGGGGGGGGGGGGGGCATGGCAAAAGAGTTAATCCTCAAAGGCTAATGATGCAAAGTCTAATTTGAGGATGAGTGTTTTCTACCTCCCTTCCTCTGCTATTTCATCAAATACGCTCGCTTTCCACACAAATGCAATACTATTGTGTCAGATGAATGACGCTGAGGGCTTTTAATTAAATAGTGGATTGGAGTAAGGACTGCAGCCATTTTCACATGTTGTTCAATGGGACAAATTAATTACGCAAATCTTTCTCTAATCAGTTCCTGAAATTATTGAGTTCCTCTCTGCATTACTATAGAACAAGGGCACACTCAGAGGTTGGGGAGTTTATAAAATGTTTCAGAGACTGTGTTGTGATGCTACTACTGAAGATAAGCAGGGTAATATTCTTTAGATGTGCTTTATGATTTGCTATGTATCTTCACTTAGCCCCAAACTTAACTCTTAAATCTACAACATAAAAAGAGTGCATACATAAAAAGAGTAAAGATCATCATCAATCATGGCAGTATTTCAAGATCAACAACATTCATTCATTTTCAACCTTCATTTAGCAGGAGACAAGAATGTCAGATTTGTCTGAATGCACACACACACACACACGCACGCACACACGCACACACGCACACACACACACACACACACACACACACACAGATATGCACACCCCAGAGCCTTCACAAAGACACCTGCAGTAAAAAGCTGCAATAGTTTGGATTCCTACCTTGTAATTATCTAAGTTGGCCTTTATTATACACCCTCCACATCCCATCAGTTATCTTCGTACATTTATGGAGTGCTTACCTTGCACCTTAAAATTATATTAATAGGTATATTAAAGGTATTTCTTTTATTCTTATATGATCTGAATGTACACCATTTAGTGATGTCGCACACTAAAATGAATTAGAATATCCATTTAGTGATGTAAAACTATTGTGCTAACTTTTGGGGTGGTGCTATAGTTTGTCCTTGCCCTCTTCAGTTAACTCTATATTTCATAGAATTTTAGGCAATCTACTTCAGGCAGTGAACTTCCTTACAGATACTTTTGCATTACACATAAATTATACACAAGAGGGTTCCCATAACTAACTAGCAGGAGTGAGACAGATTGAACTTTAAGTTACTTCTCGTAGCTCCTATTAAGGTTGCAAAAGACCAATATACATCTTGTGCAAAATTCTTGAACCAACCCTTATTTCTTTATCTTTTGGTAGGTAAATGGGAAATTAAATTGTGGTCAGAACTTGACATACACTCATCACGGCCATGAATGTTAAGGTAATTTATGACTTTTAATTTGAACTCTAAATACATCATTCCATCCTCATTGTGGAACGTACTGGTATCACTGACCAGCCTCACAGCATGATGCTACTACTACCACAGCGCTTGACAGTTGGTACAGTGCTCTTAGGTTTGAAAGCCTCACCTTTACTCTTCCAAAGATGCCTTTTGTCATTGTGGCTAGTCTCAGTTTGAAAGTGTCAGAAACTTCTTTAGTCCATGGTAATGTGAAACTCCCTTCACTGTTGACAGTGACACTGCTGTTTCAGCAGTTTCCTTTAGTCTTGGTAGGTCCTGGGTTGCTCCTCAAAATCCAAACCAATTTCCTCCCATGTGAGGGTGAGTTTGCGTCTTCTTCTAGATGTTGTAAAAGTTATGATACAACAAAATAACTTGTCCTTCTTCAACATAACCTGAAAACTCTTAGGCAAGTTTTCTTTTGAGTTCTTTAAGAAGTCTGCAGTAATACTTCTCTAGATGTCTTGAAGATATTCCAAAGTTTTTCTTTAAATGTCGGCTTTCTTTTCCAGAGTACCTCAATAATGTTAAGGTCTGAACTCTGGGTAGACCAATCCATGACTGATAGCGTTTCATTGTGTATTTTTCTATCCACATATGCTTTGATTTTATCGGCAGCGTGTTTGAGATAACTGGCATGATGAAACATGATTCAATTGCTAATTAGATACTTTCCAGGTATTAGCCTTTTATTGTGCATGGAAATCTAACTTCAATTTTTTGCATTCATTATTCCATCAATTTTGTTCCTTAACCCTTTAAGACCTACCATAGAACCAAGTCCGCCAGAGCTTATATTATATTTTTACATGTTGTAGTGCCATTTTTGGGAGCATTTCAAGTTGATATACATCAATACAACCATTATAACCCAAATTTTAATAATATGTCTGCATTAAGTGCATAGTAATTACATAAACTTCAAAAAATCGTTTTTGTTTTTTTAACATGTGTCACTAGCCGTGTCTGGGCCTAAACTCCGCTGCAGGTCCATACATCCAACGATCACTATGGCATTACTGAGAGTTGAAAAACTGTCTAAAGTCTTTCATCCTTAATAAAATGATCAGCGTTCTGCTCTACCAGGTGTAACAATTGAGTTTAACATTCAGCATAATGTAAACACGCTAACTTTTTTTCCACTCGATAAAAGTTAACGTGAGTGTTCTCGGTGGTCAGGAACAAATGTAATCGCATGGCAGGATGCTGTAAAAGGACCAAACTTCAGCCAGGAGAACAACTGAGATAATCCATCCACAATACGAGGTTAGTCATTCATATACTGCTGCATGGGATGGGCTGTAGTTACATCCTAAGGTTTTAAAAACTGAGCTTAAATAAATGATCAGCGGTAATAAAAGCCGAGGGAGGTCAACAGTGATCACTGACTGTTTTAGGAGCTTTTTGAGATTAAATAGAAGAAAATACATAACATTAAACATGTTAACAACACAAAAGCCATATTAAACGCAGACTACTTTAGGCCTGGAAGTAGGATTCGTCACGTCATCACTTAACGACCAGATAGGCTCATAAGGCCCTGATGGTAAAAATTTCCGCAAAATGACGTCACTTCCGGTTTTGGGCAGGTCATGGCGGACATGCGATAGTTCGTGCTGATGGATGTAGGAAGTGTTACAAACAGCTGATCTGATCGGCAAAGCATGTTTCTGGAATATTGTGTTTTTGTTGCTGCAAGTGCTTTTTATGCAGTTTTTGCAAAGCTATATGTGGAAGGAAACTGTGACCTAGGACAAGCTGAACTTGGCGGTGTGAGCCCAGTGAATGACGGCAGAGTGATAGGATGAAAACACAAATATGCTTCAGCCCATGCATGCGCTTTCTCCCTCAGAACTCCTACCAAGTAGAAGATTTTGGTGACATTGTTGGGGAAAGAGCATAGTGAGCGACTGAACTCGAGACAGAAACATACCAGACACTCACTCGGATTATAACAGTATGTTTGTTGTGTGGTACACTACAAGAAAAAAGTCTGTCTATAAGTCAGTTTAATCTAAGAAAGATGCAGACAGTTGAAGATAAAAGATACTACCTGGAGAAACAAGATGCCTTTGGTGAGAGGTAAGGAAATGGATAGTTCATTTGCAAAAAATGGAGAAGGTATGGCAGAATTAAAAAATATAAAGTGATATGGATACAGAGAACAAAAGACTTTGAAAGACAAAGGAAAAGAGGAAAGCATGGTGAGAGAAAACAGAAGGACGTTTATTAAAGTGGATTGCTATGTGTAAGCACCCAAAGGTTTACTGACCACACAATGTGCTCTCATCCCAGGGCATAGCACAGTACAGGTTTGTCAGATGCCACCTGTGTCTCCCCATTACACAAAATGGTGCTTTCACGCATCAGCTATGGCAGTATGGAAATTTTACTCAGCATAAACGCGTCTGAAGGTCTTTAAGGTCTTATTGTATTTTTACCGTCAAGCTGCTTATGGACTTTACAAATCATTCATCATTCTTAATATTATTGATGATATTTTCATCAGTATTTTGAGTCAATATCAAGATGCAGAAAATATCAGAAATTATACATAACCAAAGATAAAACTCACTTTAAACTTCCCAGTCACTGAATAATATTAGTTATCTGGCTTTACTGCTAAAAACAAAAAGGTTAGGCATTTAAAAGTTGTATCAACACACTTTTACATTTTTAGTCTAATAAATGGTCTTGAAAATTGCTTCACCACTTATAGTAGCACCACATGAATTTGGGGTTTACCTGAGAGAAATAAATAATAAATCTGTCCACTGAATGGAAAACAGTGTTGCCCCTGTTTGGCTTTGCTTTGATTGTATGCTTTCAAAGTTTATTTTGTAAAACTGCAGGAATAAACATCCCAATGATTATATTTTTAGAATAACTCTAAATAATGGTCTAGTGTGGAGTCTGAAGTTATTTTTTAATGGTTGCTTATCATATTTCCAAAAGCAGTACAAAAAGAGAAAAAATAAATCCACATGCATAATGTTTATGTGGTAGATCATTATCCATTCAATGTAAAACAGGTTAACAGTTAAACTATGAAGTAAGCCATGAGTTATAAAATAGCTTGGTCAAGTACAAGTACTTAGTCTTATCAAGTACAAGATCAAAGAACAGTGCGAAACACTGAAGAACTGGATTTGAACAGAGAAATTATCCCCCCAAAAAGCAGCTTAAGAGTCACTGAAACACAAGGAGATTGAAACTTTAAAACTGATTGAAAACAAACGAGTAAATGACTCAAAGAGGGGAGAGAAGTTGGTGTTTAAAATTACAAAAGCAAATAAGCAAGAGGTAGAACACTGCAGATTTCTTAGGAGGTTTTATTGAGGGGAATCACGTATACACTACACAGACTGGCACTTCCAATCAGTACAACAGGCGATGGATTTGTTTGCAGTATCTTCTTGATTCTTTGGAAAAGTGTCACTTAACTTCTCATATTTCAATACTGACTGGAGAAACAAACAAACAAACAAACAAAAATAGAAAGGGTGAGTGACGAGAAGGATTACTGGTAATTGAAAGATAAAATGTAGTCACGCATAAGGTGAAGAACATAGAACTTTTTCGTTTAGGAGATCAGCACATGGGAGCAATAGAGATGGTGAAAAAGACTAAGAAAAGAGAGCTTAGTAGAAGAGAGAAATAAAGAAAGAGAAGGAAGAGGAGATGGAGAAAAGTGTGAGAGAGAAGTGGATAGGAAAAGAAAAGAGTGATTTGCTCAAATTCCACTTTTCTACTGCTCATCTTTCTTCATAATAGAACTGTCAAAGTAGAGCTTAACGACAACCTGCTTCCCTGCCTCTTGCTTTTAACTCTTCTTTCTGCTATTCTCACTTCTCTCTCATATTCTGATTCTTTTTAAATCAAAACATTTATTTTGTTCAACTAAGTCTCTGAGCACTTTATTTTAAAGAAAATATCACTAAAAAATATGTGTCTTACACATTATCTCATCTTGTTGTCTTCTCATCTACAGCTCTTCTTTTTTGCTGAATCCCTACTCTCCTTCTGGCTTCCTGTTTTGCCCTCTGTATATAGTATTATTTAATTCATTTCTTCCTCCTCTGCTCATGTATTTTTATCTGTTCCACCTCCCCTTACTCTGTAAATGCCGCTTAATTTACACCCTCTTTAGTGCATGAAAATTTTCTTAAAGCCTTTCTACTTAAACAGCAGTGGCTGCCTGGACTATGAATATTTGATATAGGCTATATCCTACTTTCATGCTGAAAATGAACTTAAACAGACTTCAACCTGCATATAAAATAAACATTTTAGTAAAGTAATGTTTAGAAAGTAATAACATTACAATAGTCTAGTCAACTGTCATAAACAAGATGTGGCAAGTGATAATAATAATAACAACTGTACTGCATTAAAACATTCACAGCAGGTGGGATATCCGGTCTTTAAGTGATGACGTATGAATCCTGCTTCTGGGTCAAAACTACTCTGCGTTTATCAAGGCTGTTGTGTTTTTAATATGTTTTAATGCTTTGTATCTTGTTCTATTTAACATGAACAAGCCCCTAAAAAAGGCAGTGATCACTGTTGGCCTTGGTTTGTATTACAACTGTTTATTTTAAATCTCAGTTTTTAAAACCTTACGATGTTTTAAAAACTGAGCTTTCATCCTACAGCTTCACTGTGCTATTGTGTTTATATTATGTTAACCTTAGCTGTGTAGTTAGCTACAGCTAGCACATCATTATGTACCAGCTAGCCCAACTTCTGTAACCCTACAAACGTCACTACTGTTTAGTTTCCTGTCTTCATTTATGTTGGAAGTGATAACAGAGCGGTACGTTTAAATTTTTCAAAAATCCCTCAATCAGAACATGGAATAGTTTATCTTAAAATTTTTTTGGAGACTTCCCGCGTACCACTAGAGGGAGCCAACCAACCACAGTTTGAGAACCACTGGTCTAGAACACTCTACAGTTTGAAATTAAAGGTCAGTTTGTTGATTTGAGACATTTGAGGTCAGCATTCAGTTATGGCTGTAAAAACTAAATATATATCCTGTACCTAAACCATGAACAGATCATAGTGCCATGTTTATCCAAAACTGATTAACAACACACCCAGCACTAACATGTTAGGTGTTCAGTTTTTGTACACTTGTACACTTACACACTGGTTGTTCAAAGGATTTAAACTATGACTTGTCAGCTTTTTTTTTTAACTGCCCTAATGGTCCTGCCAAGATAATGAGAGTAGGAGGAATTGCATCTTCCTATCAACGTTCCCCCCTCCTGGTTTTCAATTCCTCCCTTTGAGAGTGTATGGATAAAAACATGAATAATAGTCTCTCTCTGAATCATTCTTTCTGTTGCTTGCTCTCTCCAATACACTTTGCTGCAGGTTCTTGCAGGGAGAATGATTCGTTTCAGTTTCTTTCTCCATTTGTCTTCACTGTGGGCTGGCAAAAGAAAAATGTCGTAAAGGAATGCTCTCAATTTTTCTCCTCTTGCTGTCTTCCATGCTTGTCCTTTATTTCTTTTTTTCATTCATACATGTCTTGAGGAATCCTTAAGAAGACAAATAGTATTTGTTTGTTTGGTCGAACTTCCATCCTGCACATTTTGTAAGGTCTTTGGTAAAAGTCGTTACCATAAAGACTTGAAGATACTACCCATGCATTTTTCACTGCTTATCCAGGTTTGTGTCATGGTTCTTGAACACTGAAACCGCTTGAAGACGATACAAATCCTAAAAGGCATTCTAAATATATGCTATAAAAAATTTTTTTATAACATATAACTGCACTAACATGACATGCTTTGTGTCTTGATTCAAATCAGCTGTTACCTGTAAAACAAAAAACTGTACTTAAGCTGCGAGAAACCGCCTCTGTCCGCCGATCAACAGACCTTAATCCTGACCCTAACCCTTTAATAAACGGTAAGCAGAATTAATATTGTCCTTGCAACATTGGAATTTCATAAATGCACGAATGGCGTGGCACGCAAAAAGAATAACGTCACAACAATGTGATTGGTCACTTGCAATGTTGAACCTGGAACAACATTTTCATGATGATCTGGGAACAACACCAACACGACGATATCAGATCATCCATGAGACCACTGGGAATGCCATGTTTTAGAGTGGTTTCTGTGGGTTTTGAGATGGTTCCTCAGTTGATTGTTTGGGTTGGAATCTGAAAAGTGTAGAGGCCAGATCAATGGCTTGGGCTCTATGCCGTGTTCCTTGATAACTTCCTAAACAATGCTCCATTGTGCCAAGTGTATTTTCCTGCTGGGGGAGAATCCTGCTAGTCTACAACACTGTTTAGGTGGATGGTGCTTTTGAATTTCCTTGACCTGATAATGGTTGTAATCGTACGGCTTGGTGTACAGTAGCTGTATAGCTTTTGTATAGATTGTTTAGGTAGACCAAATCACAGGGGTTAGAAGACATTCCATCTACTTTGAAAAGGTAACGGCCAAAGAGCTATCTCAAATCTTCTCTAGATTAGACAATGACTGCGAAAACTGGATCTTACTTACTAGATCACCTTTTCTTAAATAGCAGCAACAACATATTGTAAAACTATTGGGACCTAATCGATCCATTTCACATATGTTGTTGTGTCCCTGTTTTTCTTTACTTGAAATGTAATCTTTAAAGACAACTGATTTTAAGTATTCCTCGCTCTGAGTGGTAAAACAAGACATATTGCTAAAGTGTGTCACAATGCAATGCTGTAAGGACGATAAAATTTCATATCTCAAATGTAATACAATCCACACTATTTTGCCTCATCAGCAAGTAGCCGATGTATACTAATTCAGCCCTAAATCAACCTGCCAGAAGTTACGTGTTTGGTTCCACTGGTTCTGTAACCTTTTAAACTTCTATTTCAGTCCCCTCGTTTGCAGGGCTAGTGGTTCACTCGAGTGCTTACTGTCTAAGTTATTTTCCACAATAATAGTGCACAAAAAAATGAGGAAAAAGAATATTTTTTTCTGCATTCGGGGCACCTCTCTGTGCATGATATTGTGTTGGAACTGCAAAATCAAAAGCTGCGGTGTGCATACTCAGCTGCTGTATTTATGTCTGTGCTCCAGTTTTGACAAATAAATACCATCCCAGAGAGTAGCCTGAGGATGAGAACTGAATCCAGGTTACTCATTCATATTGGAGGATTGTGAAATTGTGGGGAAGAAAAAAAAAAAGAGCAGAGAGAAGAATGTGCTGAAAACAGGAAGAAGGTGAACAGGAGGAAATGCAGTCAACAAGGTGGTTTAGAGGAAAAGAAGGACAAGAAGAAAGAACATTTGATATGGGGATACAGAATGAAAAATCAAAGGGAAGTGGAAAGCTGGAGAGAAATTTTTAGATGCAGAGATGAGGTTATGGAAAATTTTCAAGGAAGGAGCAGGACTAATGTGTGATAATGTGAGGAATCAGTTTTGCATTTACCCACAATGTGTAAAACACTTCCATTACGTTAAGTCAGCCCCCCCCCGTTATAATTTGAACAGGATTCAGATGCATGATTCATACTTTATATTTGCTGACTGTCAGTGACAGATTTTGTCTTTTCATTAGAATTACAAGGTTATGCATAATGGAGAATATGCAAATATGATGAAGTAAAAATTGTATTTTAATCTGGACAGGTGTTTGTACTAATGAAGCAGAAAGGGCAAAATAAGCTTTTTTGAAGTGTTTTTTCATACAAGTGATGCATTCATTGCATGTCTTTTATGCAAAACATTAAGAGTTCCTTTCACTGAAACTAAGAGAGTGAGTCCAACTCCTGAAAAACACTCCCTTACAATAACCCCCCCCCTCCACCAAACTCTGCACTTGTCACAATGTAATCAGACAAATACCATAGTACCATTCTACTGGCAACTGCCAAACTCAAACCCTTCCCCCAGACCCCCTCTAACCCTTCCATCAGATTGCCAGACTGAAAAGCGTGATTTGTCAAGCCAGAGATCACATCTCCACTGCTCCAGTGGCGGCTTGTTTTACACCATTGCATCCAACACGTTACTTTGCGCTTCATGCAATTTGTGTTTTATTGGCCTTCAGTCTTGTTGTGAGTTCATTTGTCCTGCAGTATTTTCATACTGATTCCTCCTTCTGGCACCTGTGTCTTTTAGCACATTTCCCTGTCTGCTTTTTTCATGTTAACGCGACATCTTGTTTTTGTGGGTTTTTTTCATGTTTTAATTTCAAGGTTAGTTTCTTTCATCCACTGTGTTTGTTGTACTTCCTGTCTGCATTCCCCAGATTACCCAATTATTTTCACCTGTTCTTAATTAATTAAATCCACATTTTGTTCCACACCTACTTGTCTTCTGTAGTCAGTTCTAAAAGCTTTTATAGTTTTGTCTCCCATGTCTCAAGCTATCTGTTGATGTTCCCTGATGTGTGGCCCTGATTTCATTGTGGGTTCTTCTTGTTTGGTTCTTTGTTTTATTTTGGAACAAATTATCCTTTTGATTTGATTCCAATGTTTCTGCATCATGCATTTGGTCCTCTCAACTCCGTACCAAGTGACAGTATTTGACTGTGCATTTACCTCTGCATGTACCAATTTAACTGCATTGCATAGCAGGCTGATTTTGGATCTTATCCAATCTTGTTCATTTTCTCTGGAGTGAAAGCTTTAGTGCGGCTAAAAGTGAGCCATAGCATCTATCCCCTCCTCAGCAGGCCATAAGTGCTATAGATTTGGATATTGCTTGCATGTGCTTCTTCCGAATATAAAGCGCAGCTCCTTAGTAGCAGACAGACAGTTTTTAACAATCACCGTAGTACAAAGTAAGGATTAGAGTATGAAACTTCTTATCTGAAAAGTAACTAAATAACATTATTGTTACAACAAAACAAAAACTGAGTACTCAAATGCATTAATTGGGTTTAATATAAAAACAAACAAAAACACACAAACTGTTAGAATTTTTTTTTTTAGATTACAATTTTGTAGTCTGTAAGGTTTGATGTCTTCACTACAACTAAATCTGCAACAACAGCAGGATCTTACAACATTAGTAACTGGACAGCATATAGAATAAAGTGTACCACGCACATATGTTAGACACCAAAAAAGGAAAGTGGGAAAGAAACCATAAAAATGAAAAGAAAACGTAAATAGTGAGATAGTAACAAACAAGAATACAAAATAATACATTCACTGCACAATCTCAAACACAGCAGAAATCATTTTATCCAGCATTCCTTATTTACCCTGCTGTCTAAACTGATTCCACAGCTCTGTTATTTGTCAACTATTTAACAGTCCTGATACTCAGCATGTGTTTGTGCAAAATAAAGATGGATTGAAATGTAAATTATGTCAGTGGCCTATTCAGCCAAACTGTCTGATGACACGTGGCTAATGACTTGTAAACTTAAGAGTTTTGACAGCTTAAGAGTATGCATGTGTACTGTGGTGCGATTTTATGCATGCAAGCGCGTGCGCAAACACACACACACGCTCAAACATTAAAATTAAGTTTAATGTATCTATGAATCAAATCTTTAAATAAATTACATTAATAAAGAAGATATACAAAGTCATAAAAAGTGGTATCACTGTATACAGCTACAGAGATCAACAGCACCATGTTAATGATGACATTAACCTTGTCACTAAACCTGCCTTTCTATAATGCTGTTATGTGACGGCTGTGTGCAGGCAGGAAAAGGACCCAAAGTGCAGACTCCGGAGACAGAAAGTAACTCAAAACAGCTTTAATGCTGAACTCAAAGTAACAAACCTCCAAAGTACAAACAATAACACAGGCAGGGAAAAAACAAAACACACAGCATAAGTGAGGGTAGATAAGAGTAGATCACGACACTGACAAACTGAAACACAGGGCTTAAATACACAGAGGGAGCAATCAGGGAATGGGCAACAGGAGGGAGACACAGCTGGGGCAAATCAGGCCTAACGAGACAAAGGAAGCAAAACCAGACACATTAACATGAGACATGGACTTTCAAAGAAAACAGGAAACACATAACACAGACTGAACAAAAGACACAGACTCACATGCAGGCACTACAACAGAGGGAACAGAGACGTGGGACCAGGGCAGACACAGACACTGACTGGACACGGGGATATAGCGGACAGGGGAGACAGCAACTAAGGATTACACAGAGACAAACCATAAGACAAAAACCCAAAGACTAGAAATTATAAATAATATAATAAACTCAAAAACCCTGGGTCAACGACCCGGGCATCCTAACAAATGCAGCATTCCTGGTAATGACCTGTTAATTACCCTTTTCTGTGTATGTGTCCTAGATCTATCTAACTCTTTCATCTGTCAGCTTTTTAAGTTTGAGGTACCACAAGAGAATAATTCCATTGTGGAAAAAATTGATTCTACTGCATTTTGCCAAAATGTTTTATTTTATAGAGAATTTAGAGACAAATTGAAGACATTATTCTTCACTGCCTACACCAAGCCAATTTACACATTTTACAAGATTAAAATTGAGTTTACTAAAAACATCAATCCGTATAAGAGATTTCTTTTAATACTGAAAGTGGAGTTTGAATTTATTTTTAAATTTTATTCTTTTTTTTTCTTTTTCTTTTTTCTTTTTTCTTTAAAAAAAAAAAAGAGGTTATTTTGCAGGACTTTAAAGGAATGAGCCCCTTAATAAGGGTTATCATCTACATCAACCTTCCTTTCTCTTCCCCTCCTCCTGACAATCCTTGTCTTCACAGATCATTAAAGGAATGCATTAAAGCGTGGGTTGATAGATGGATAGGTGGAATGTTGAGTGAACATGAACACACACCAGTGAGCACGCCTCCTCTTCTAAGATATAATTTCTCTGACACAGCAGGTGGGATACCTAGATTTTGTGTTTGTGTATGTTTTTAAATGGGAAGATAATTTTTTCATGTTCTGTTTATATGTGTTTGTATTTGCTTAGTTGTGTCATTTGCATTTAAAATTGGATTTTCCTTATTTGCCATTGCTTTATTTGCATTTACATTTTTTTTTATTGTTTATCTCTGTTTTTTCATGTTAATTTACCTTCTGAGTATACTCAGAAGGTAAATTAAATTAACATATCCTGCTTTTTCTTGTCTGCAAAATAAAACATAGATTGGGCTATGTATTTGACTTTCCAGTAGGATGATAGGTCGATTGACCAAACAATGTAATAATATTGGAAGACTGGAGTTGGATTTCAAGTTAAAGTCCTAAATTGACTGAAAAAAGTCACTTTCCAGATGCAGAACTTTCATGTCATCAGATTAAACTATGTAGATAGTAAATTACAGACTATACGTTTCAGTAAAAGGACTAGATGTTACAATACCTGATAATGCATTGCTTTAAATGGAGAAAATCTTGAGGGATGGCTGTTATGAGGAAACCCAGCCCACAAACTTTATCAGCGGCACACATCATTGTGTGCCTCAACTTTCGGTCTTTTACCCATTATTCTGCCATTATTTCTTCCTTGGTTAGGATTAGGGATTAGAGATCTGATCTAGATTATCATATTAAAATTTGGGACAAGTTGAAGGGGGGTGCCTGATCTGGCTTTCCACACCTTCCTTCACGATCGGGCTGTATGCTCTACCTCCCCAATACCTCCCAGAAAAGGGAAGAAGTGCAGAGGGAAGAAGAGCGGAACATTTTCCTTTTCTTTTCTTTCATTCCTCCTTTTGGTTTCACTACCATGAGGTTAACTGCACAGTCCCCAGGAGGCCCTGAGACAACTGTATCAGTCAACCAGCAAAATTTCTAATGTTTTGTTTTACCCTTTTGATGCCCCCTGCTGAGGCAGGCCCACAACGAGTTGATCAATCCTGGGCGTGTGTCTCGCGGTTAGCAGACTGCCTTAGCTGCCCAAGTGATGTCAGCCCTCTTTAGCCACAGTGACCTCTCAGCAGTGTTAGCTAATTCTCTTATAGCCTGCTGTTGCGCCTGTCTTCTGATCCCAATCTCTCTAAGCAGTTTTGCTCTTGTACTGGCAACAAAGCCCCTGCACCCGACTTACACAGGCGCACCTTGATCTTCCAGCCTCTGTCCTCTGCCTCAGCTGCCAAGTTGGCATACCGCAGCTTCTTACGCTCAAATGCTTCATCCATTGCTTCCTCCCATGGTACCGTCAGCTCAATGATGTACGCGAGTTTTTGAGAGTTAGACCAAAGGATGAGGTCTGGTCGCAGAGTAGTTGTTACAATCTCTGTGGGAAAAATTTGCCTCTGATCCAAGTTCACTTGCATTTGCCAGTCCCTGGCAACTTTCAGCAGGCCCAGGTTGAGGGGCTTGTCCTCGGCTTGGGCCCTGAGCTAGAATCTAATATTGGGTGTGGCTGGCTAAGCTCTAGACTGGGAACTGCTACTGGCTGGATTGGACTGAGTTCCAATCTGGAGACTATAGGAGGGTCCTATGGCGTTATTTTTGTGCCACTATTCTGAGCGCACGTAAAAAAAAATTGCAGGTGCAAGTGTTGCATTTTGAGGAGAAATTTATTTTGAGCTTACAAAAGCTGAATTTGAGTGAACAAAATTCATTGCTGCGTGTAAAAAACGTATTTCAGTGTTTGCGCTTATCCATATACACACACAATAGCACCCCCTCTCGCTCAGTTTTTTCATTTGCGCTTGCTCGCAATGTGTTGCTTGCGCTCACAACATTCTCTGCTTCGTACGCTCAACTCTCTGTACACCGTTATAAGTGTGCCACAAAACCAACCAATCACAGACTTGGTTTCAAAAATTCTGATTGGCTCTTACGGTCTCCAATCAGCTCGCTAGCTACTGCTTTCCGGAAACACTGTCCGAAATGTAGCTAAATCCAGCTAAAATCTCTTAAACCCCAATTTGCGGATAATATCTTTAATCATTTTATTTTAAAATATATTATTTTTTAAGACTATTGTTGGTGTAGTAGAATGTAGTTGCATCATACAACCATGCCAACTGACTAATTTTTCCAAATTATACTTGAGTAGCTCTTTTTTATGTCGTCGAATACTGAATAGCAGCACGAAAAGAGCATGTCCCGGCCACATGTAAGTAATATAAAATCATTTTGTTAATTATTATTCGCTTGATAACTGACGTTAGCTAATTTGCAAACTATGCAAACTTGAAAAATGATGTACCTCATGTAGTTTGTTTTATGGGTTGTTTATTTTTGTCTGAGATACATCATTTCATTGTACTTGTCCATGTTCCTTGCTGCTTTTAACAGGACATAGACAGCAAATGATGCATAGACTCCTCTCTAAACTGGAAGCTGCTTTAAACCAACAACCACTAAATCTGGATTATTTGGAGTTCTTGACTCGTCATGAGCTTGTTCTGTTTGAATCTTTCTCTCAGCAAATAGGCGGTCTGTCAGAGATTACACCCCAAAATCGTACTAGAGAGAGAAAGACTCAAGAATTTGTTGGACATTCAGCTGCCAGTCAGCTGCATTGCTAAATGTCTTGGTGTTTCAAGAAGAACAATCTACAGGAGGATGCAAGAATTTGACTTGTCTGTGAGAGGAACATACAGCACAATGAATGACCAAGAGCTGGACAACATCATATCGGCTATCAAAAATCAGATGCCAAATGCTGGCTATCGAATGGTTCAAGGACATTTGGTTTCTATGGGTCTCCGTGTTCAGTGGTGGAGAATGATGGCCTCCATGCATCGAGTTGATGCTGTAGGGATCTTCAAACGGATCACAGAACTAGGCTGTGTTGTGCGAAGAAGCTACTCGGTGCGAGGCCCTCTCTCCCTGGTCCACATAGACACAAATCACAAGCTAATAAGGTAAAATACCCACTTATATAGCTTTAACACAAGTTGGGCAGAAAGATGCACGTTATACTTTAAATCTGCTTTAATCAACCTTATCTGATAGGTCTTTCAGTGTATTTATAATATTTTAAAAAGCACTTGATAGAGTAATATTAAGTAAAAGGAATACAGGATGTGTAACAAAACCAGCAATATTGGTAATTGTAAATTTTCTTGAGCAGTTATTTACACTTTGTATATCGATATTTTCCATGATAACAAGCCTATCAACACATAATATGTTAAGTGCTCCAGAAAACTTAAAAAAAATCATGACAAGAGAACTCAAATATTTAGTCTCATTGAACTTATAAACATATAAAAATGTTGGTATTATTTTCAGCACACCTGACAAGTGTCCAGTTTAAGTCAGTGGCAAGTGTGCATACTGAAAAATGTATTTTCAATGTCTTACATGTTCTGCAAATCAAGCCTTAGTGAGATTGTTTTCCCTCTGAAACAGGTACAATGTTGTGATCTTTGGTGGAGTGGATGGCTACTCAAGGAAGGTAAAAGTGTAACTGTTATGTAGAATATTTGGTAGTTTTGAAATGAGAGCTTTATTAGGTTGTTTTTTTATGAACATCAATTATTCAGCAAGCCAACATAGTGGACGATTTGCAATTATTATTTTTTTAAATTTCTAATCAGTTCTTTACCAAAAAAGGTTAAACTAAAAGGCCATTTTCATTTTTTGATAAGTACTACCAATATTGATGTATAGACTACTCAAGCTTTGAATTATGGTTATGAACATAGAACCGTACAATATTCCTTGAACACTTATTATGAAACTGCATTATTAACTGAAAAACTATACATGATCTGAAACCAGATCTTTAATTTTCCATTTGTTTTCACTGCAGGTCCTGTACTTGGATGCAGCAACTAACAACAGGGCAAAAACTGCATTCTCATTTTTCCTGAGATCAGCCCAGCTTCACGGCTTGCCATCAAGGTTTTATGCCCTGATTTAATTTATATGCTAGCAACAAGTATCATTAAAGAAAACTTTAAAAATTCCTTAAAAATGTATTTTTATCATAGGGTTAGGGCAGATCAAGGAGTAGAAAACCTGGACATTTCACATTTCATGTTTGCCACAAGAGGAACAGGGAGAGCGAGTTTCATATCTGGAAAGAGTGTCCACAATCAGAGGTTAGTCTTTTGATGTTTTTTATATTATTATTGACTGCATGGGTAGATTGTTGTAGCAGTTCTGATATTGATTTGAAGCATGAAATACCTGAAATCCAAATTCAAATGTATTTACAGAGTAGAACGACTTTGGCGTGATGTCTGGATTGCAGTCACTAGCAAGTACCATGATATTCTTCACTCACTCGAGGAGGATGGCCTGCTTGACATTTCAGATGTCATTCATCTTTTTGGTGTCCACTACATCTTTGTCCCTCGACTCCGAGCAGATCTTGTCACCTTTGTTGGAGGATGGAATAATCATCCCCTCAGGACAGAAGGTGGTCTCACTCCTGAACAGCTCTGGTGTATGGGACATCTACAAGAGCTGGACGAGGGCGAGAGACTTGAGGTACCAGCTCATAATCTGTTTTTTTTTTTATTTTTTTTATTTAAATGTTGAATTTCAAAATTTTAGTTAGCAGTTAACTCTTCTCTTCTGAAATTAACAAATTAAAACACTTGCAGCACATCTGGGAGATGCTTCTGGTGATTTTATACATTCTTGCTTATCAATTACCACTAATCTAAATTACAGTAAGAAGAACATGAAGACAAAGGCATTCTTTTTAAATTGTTGTATTTTAATGGAAAAAACGCTTACACAAAATAACATTCCTCCCAAAAGTACCTATTCTGGAATAATGACCATTATATATGTTTGTGGATTTGAAGGAGCTTCGGGATCCAGGCATTGACTGGGAGAGTGCTGTACTGCAAGAAGAATCTAACAGCACAGTTGTGGTTCCTGAAGTTGAATGCCCACTGGATGAGGAAACCCTGGAGGGGCTTCAGAGAACTATTAATCCCTTGGAACATTCTGAGTCACACGGTCGTGACCTGTACATACAATTCTTGCTACAGGTGTCAAACCAACAGTGACACTTAACATGGACGTGAAAGTCAACGTTCTTTTAAGTTCTCAAATACTGGATTTCTTTGCAAAAACATTCAGATTACAAGTAGACAAGCAAACAAAGCACTTGCTTATTATCTATCAACGTAGGACCCTACACAAAGTTTTGAAGTCTTGTCATTTTCATGAAACGGCTACGAACATCTTAACAGCTAATGTTTACAAACATTTTTACTCATTTAGTTTCCAAATTACAAGACAACAATGTGTTAAACTCTGTGGAATCCACCACCATATTTAACTGCTGCACTCATTATGGTTTTAAACACTGTGTAAGTGTCCAGATGCTGCACTGGAAAAGTCACAGTACAAGTGCATGCACTCACAACTGGGTAACAAATGGAGTGATCTCCCAGCCGCTCCTTACATTCATGGTCAAACTTGCATGTTATTTTGAAATGTCTCTTTTCATCAGGAAGGATGGGAACATGGGACTGGCCGGTCATCCACTGGAGCACATGGTGGACAGCAAGAGACTCTGATTTTTCACCACCTGCACCGCCTGTGTTTCCATCTGTGATGTTTGAAAATGTTTCTGAAGTCTTTTCTAAATAAAAAGCAATCTGGATTACAATGTTTTAAATTAACAACTAAGAATACTTTCTAGTGCCCTGCATGTTAAAGCAAAAATATTTAACAGATGCATACAGTATATATACAATACTATAGGTATATACAGCTAATACTATATAGTACCTGATACTTCAATCTCCTGCAAGAAATCTTGCAAAAAATTTATGATCTTCCTCTCAGTTCTCTCCCTAGATGTCCCTTTTTCACTGAAATGTGGTTGGCAGCTCATCATAATGAAATCAGCGTCTGGCTGTAAATAAGGAAATAAAGTAGATTATATTATAGATATATTGTTCATTCAAAACTAATAAATAAATACAGGATAACTACAGTACAGATAAGTGGACTGTCTTTGGATCAGACTGAAGCTGCTATGTTAATACTTACTTTGAGGATTTTCCCAGGAACAAACAAACTGTGGCAAGCTTCAGGATTTACAGCCATCAGGTTCACAAGACCATACAGTTCCATGCCCTTTCGGAGCTGCTGTAGCATTGGAATCAGTCTTGTTGTAGAGTGTAAGACAATAGCACTTAAAAAAAACAAACAAAAAAAAAACAAAATGAAAAACTAGTTGGGGATGGGGGGGGTTAATGATCTCTCTGATTTTTTCTCCCTTACCGGATCATGCTTTCCTTACTATCCATCTTTATCTGGTTTGTGTATCCACAGCTGACAATTTCATCAGCCCACATCATCAGAGACTGTATGTCTGCTGCATCTTCAACCTGGAAATGTATAATGTGAAAGAGGAAATACAGAAGGTTAAAAGTGTTTAAAAACACCATACTCATAATATATCATGTGCCAGAGCTAAACCAGGTGCTCACTTTGCGGATGAGCAGGGAAGATTCCACATCTGCAACATCCTCCTTAGACAGACAGCTGAAATCAACCTCTCCTGAGCAGAGGAAATTGTAGCACCATTCTTTGAAAAAGGCAGGAGATGGGCCTCCTTGGGCGAGGCTGACTGCAATTATTTCACCAACAGTTCTGTGTAGACAAATGATTATAATTCATTTTCAGGTAACATTTACAAAAATATCGGATGCGTATTAAATGTAATACACAAAGCTCGTATGTAACCAACCTGAAGTTTTCATTATCAAGATCGGTCAGAGAATACTTCGGGTTTTTGCCCTTGTTCTCAAGTCCTTCAAAGAATCTGCTTTCAATACCTGAAATCATGTCTTTCATACAAAAAATATCCGCATTTTTAAGTTATCCATTATTTATTGACACTAGGACAAAACAGGTAATAGGCAACTCACCACTCAAAAACTCTTTCCTAAGTGCTCCTGTATCCACGCCTGCCTCTCCAATGAAAGCCACCCTAAGAACACTGGTGGGAGATGCAGCTTTTTTTCTCTGCCACTGGAGAATGCCTCTGTCTGGAAGGTCTTCTCTGTCCACACACAACTTAAATTCTGTTGTGGTGTCGACTTGTTGTTCAAGGCAACGCAATACATCTTCCACGCTTAACAAAAACAGGGTAGAAAACATCCTAAGCTCTCAAAGAAAAATAATCATCTTTAGATTAAAAGAGGCTACCACATTAAACGTGATTAGAAATTATTGCAGCATGTTCTGTGCAACAACCTTTAACAATAATTTAAAGTAGTGTGATCATAAAATGTTTTATATGAAATTAAACCCCAGGTATTGTGTAAAAGATCTTACACATAATTTTAACAAATGGTTCTGCATAATAGTGTGTATATGAACTATAATAGAGCAAAAAGTACCTGTCTGTTGTGCATACTGAAGTTTGAGCTGGTGTCCCTGTAGTTTGGTCATTTTCTTCAGGCACCATGCATTGAAAGCTGATGACAAAACAAAGTTTAAAAAAATAAAAATAAAAAATACATATGTTTGCGTGGACTGTTACTGATTAACATTTTTTCATAAACGGCTGAAAAAAGATTACCTATCCCCACACAGACTCGCATGGACTGTGATCTCATCTTCAGGAAAATCCTTAGTGCATATTGGACAAATAACCTACAATTCCAAAAATGGGTACATGTTAGGCATAGTGGGAAAAAGATCATTACCGATACAAAATTCATTGTAGTTACTATGGTTTTTAGTAATGTGCTAGGTTTACCTTGCATTTGCTTTTCACAATGCATAACTCCGATTCCTGCTGAATCAAAAAACAGTAATTGTGATACTATATTATTTAATCAAAATTGCTCATTTTGATTTCATCAAAATTGTCTCACCTCATCATCAGTCTCATCAGGAGAGAATTTTCCTTTGCACGTATTGATGTGTACTGCAAGCATCTGCAGAGGCATAACTTCATTACACTGGTAACATATCTTCTTTGGCATCTTTGAAAAGTGCTGTGAGTCGGGAGGTAGAGGAGATGTGTCTAATGTTTCCTGAGGAGGTACTATGTAAAAAGTGGATTTGCCACCTCCTGACACAGCTTTCAGTGTTTTGACAGAATATCCTTCTGTTTCAGGTGGAATTACAGTGAGCTTTCGTTGACCACTGCCACCTTTATTGACAGAAAAATAGCATAAACAATCAAGCAGCAAAAGTATCAACTACATAATCATAATGCAGTATGAGCACGCAAGAATGCCAAAAAAATACATAAAAACTGAATTAACAACAAACCTGTTGCCTTATGTAAGAGCCATCCTCCACAAAGATATTCCATTTTTGGAAAGGTTTCTTCCAGAAGTCTAGAAATCTTAGTTAAAAACACAGTTAAGCAGAATGGAACACTAAATGGACTGTGGCATATGATTCAGGCTAAATGCGTCTGCCAATGACTGATTTTAATACTGACTACACAAACTTACCTCTGCATGGTCACCATTAGGGCTGCTCGATTATGGCAAAAATGATAATCACGATTATTTTCACTGAAATTGAGATCACGATTATTTGACGATATTTATTTAACCCTTTAAGACCTACTATAGAACCAAGTCCACCAGAGCTTATATTATTTTTTTTACATGCTGTAGTGCCATTTGTGGGAGCATTTCAAGTTGCTATACATCAATACAACTGTTATAGCCCATATTTTAATAATATGTATGCATTAAGTCCATAGTAATTACATAAATTGCAAAAAAGTGCAATAAACTACAAAAAAAATTGAAAATCGCTTTTGTTTTGTTTACATATATTTCTACTTGGAGAAATTTAAGAGGCTTATCCCTCAAAACTTTAAATACAATAAAGTTGCAAAAAATAGTTTCCCACCACAGGAAATTTATTTTGAGTGTCTTCATAGTTTTATTTTGGAGATACAGCAATTTTTATATACTGCAGGAAAAACAAAAAACAATCCTATGATGCAAATTTGCAAAGAAAACAGCATGTGCATCATTTCACTGTGGGAAGTGTTACGAACAGCTGATAGGAACGGCAAAGCGTGTTTCTGGAATATTATGTTTTTGTTCCTGCAAGCGCTTTTTATGCAATTTTTGCAAAGCTATATGTGGAACGAAACCGTGACCGAGGACAAGCTGATGGCATCAGATGTAAGTACAACTCCTCCGGTTTCATATGCAAAACAAATTATTGCGCTAGCTTACACGGTTCAGGTTCTACAGGGATTTAAAAATAGTTACACAAAACGGAGCTTGCTGCTCTGACCGGCTTTAAAGGGTTAACAATGACTTTAAAAAAATAATATAAAATAGTGTGCAACACCACTGAAGTTTTTTTTTTTTTAACTCTCTTTTCAACCAACAGCAGTCACTCTCCAAATAACTTCTGCTTAGCTTTCCGAGCTTCCCTCGGGTCCTCTTAATCAGCGGTCTCCAACCTTTTTTGCGCCACGGACCAGTTTATGCCCGACAATATTTTCACGGACCGGCCTTTAAGGTGTCGCGGATAAATTAGGGAGGGGCTAATAATCGGCTCAGTCATTTTTAATGATCGTTGAAAGCCCAGATCGTAATCGTGATTAAAATTCGATTAATTGAGCAGCCCTAGTCACCATCTTCTGGAAGAGACACTGTTTGTCTCCCCATGCCAGCTTGTAGGAGTTCAAGCTCCTCAGCTGGCAAAGGTGTGTAGGATGTGTTTTTTGACAGCAAATAAAAACTGAGGCCTGTGGTCTTACTGCCTGCCTTAACAAGCTGCTTAGTAGATGTTAAACATCTCTTTTTACCACGGCTCAAGTGTGATTTGAAATATCCTGGAAATGACCTGTGGGATGAAAATGCATGAGTTTAAAAAATGCAGTGTTGCATAACATAAGGGTTATTGTTTAATAAAGTTATTAAATATGACATCAGTCCTTAATAGCACATTTTAATTTAAAAATCAATGTTGATAAATCCACAAACCAAATAACTTTAACAGAAAAGATTGCAAAAAGTTAAAATAAAAAAACACACAAAAAAAGCAAAAACCTTGTCATCTCTTGCTGGATAGTAAGATTTCTAGGCTCCGGCTGCCCACTCTCTGTTGGCCTCCCTGAAGGATTTGTGGATATGTTGTTAAGCAGCAAAGACACCAGATTTCTTACTGCTGACTCAACTGCACCATTACCCTAAAAAACATGATTACGATACACTGCCTCAGTAAGACAACTACGCTGGTAATTACCCATAAGGATAGCTTAAACTCTACAGCTGCATCTGTAACTACAATTTCACAGCATATTAAACAGAAAGGACAGCAAATTACTAAATTCACACAAAAAAAAATTAAACTCACCTGATACTGTGGTGTAGTATTATTGGAGCCATTGTTTGATTCTGCCATCTCTTCTTTAGCTGCAGAGTAAATCAAAAATCCCTCTATCTGCAAGAAGCGAGGCTGAGTGGACAGTGTTTCCGGTGTCCGGAAAGCAGTAGCTAGTGAGCTGATTGGAGACCGTAAGAGCCAATCAGAATTTTTGAAACCAAGTCTGTGATTGGTTGGTTTTGTGGCACACTTATAACGATGTACAGAGAGTTGAGCGTACGAAGCAGAGAATGTTGTGAGCGCAAGCAACACATTGCGAGCAAGCGCAAATGAAAAAACTGAGCGAGAGGGGGTGCTATTGTGTGTGTATATGGATAAGCGCAAACACTGAAATACGTTTTTTGCACACAGCAATGAATTTTGTTCACTCAAATTCAGCTTTTGTAAGCTCAAAATAAATTTCTCCTCAAAATGCAACACTTGCACCTGCAATTTTTTTTTACGTGCGCTCAATTTTTTTTTACGTCCGCTCAGAATAGTGGCACAAAAATAACGCCATAAGGGTCGGTACAACAATGAACTTCGATCGGGGTGCTGATACCCCGAGGACTGTGGGGATTCACCTGCCTCTGGGCTTCAATCGATTGATTTGACTTACTTCTTTAAAAGTCATTATATAAGACATTATATTAGGAAAATATGATTCTTCAGTCCATGCCAACTTCTCTCACTGCTCCGTGGTCTAGTTCTAATACTCACAGCCCATTGTTGGTGCTTTTGGTGGTAGATAGGGGTCAGCATGTGCACCCTGACTATGGCTATGCAGATAATCAGTATTATTCACGTCACCCAGAATTATGCTTGATCAGTACCCCCTCCCTTAAACCTCCCTTAATTCTGTGTCTGCCCCCAATTAGTGCAGTTCCAATTCTTTTTGCAAAGCAAGCTAGGGCATCGGTTTGGCTCACTGGGATGAGCGGGTGAACAAATGCCATATGGCCGGTGTACTGCCTGTCTTTCTCTCTCCCTCCACTTTTCTGTGTCTCTACACTGTCACTCTTGAAAAAAGGCACCCAAAAAGCAAGATATAGTGTAAATACCCCAGCTATTTACAACGCACCAATATACTTTGCATTTGCCTAGCATGTGTCTATGTATTGTAGTGTAGTACTAACAACGCAGGACACACCCCATCCAGTAGTGCAGTATGAAAGCTTTTGACATGTGGGTTCAAAACATGTTGGCTTCAAGCTGGGCATGACCTCACATATCCATTGTAACGCACACACATCCACACACACAATAAAAAGTTATTTTCTGTCTGACACAGCATGTTCTATTTACACAAATGCATGTATTCCCACACATTTGCATCACACTGAGCTTTCATATAAAACATAAACACACAATTACTGACAGGCCTCCTGTTGTTGCTCAAATTTGTTATGTTTCCTCTCTGAACTGCAGGTTCACACAAAAGCACACAGCAGTAGGGACAGCTTTTCATATTTGTCAGCAGTTAATACTTTGTAATTAGCTGGAGCAAAAACTGAGTTTAATTGTCTTACAATATAATAGAATGATGTTTGTGCTAGGTTTTTCATTTTGGGCATACAGTGTGATCTCACATAAAACTGAAGCTGAGAAGCTGATATTAAGTACCCAAACATTATTGAGATGTTTTAAAATGAAGTTTTTAGTATTGTTTACATGGACAGAATCACTAAGTCACAGGTCAAACAACGATAGGTAAAGTTTATTAGGTTTGAAGCTTAATAGATTTAAACAAGATAAGATGTATATATATCAGGAAGATGGCCACAACCGATCATGTGCTCAGCGAATAGCTCAGGCATCAGAAACCTGAGAAGGAAGAGCAGTAAGGATGGGAACCATCAGAGCCAGGAGCCAAATTCTACTAGTGGCTGAGGCTGGACAAAGCTAGATTGCAAGACAGCACAGAGACACTAATCATGGCAGCACAGGAATAAGCTTGATTGTTACTGTAGACTGCACTGCATAGCAATAAGCTTATGGTCTTTTCCCTGGGAGTAACAGCAAGTAAATTTGTAATGTTTTACAACTGTAATTAGAATTAAAATCTTAAAATATATTAAAAACATGTTTGTTCTTGCAACATGCCTCCACAGTCTCGCTATTAATGAACACCTACCTCAGTCTCTTTGAAACAGCATGTGCTGTAAAACTTCAAGGTAAACGACTGACTCAGCCTTGTGACCATGTCTGAAGGGAAATGTGTGTATCTCCACTAGTGTATATGTGTGTACCTTTTTGATGGACCTGAATGTAGTATGGCAGGTGTTCCTGCCAGAGGTGCTGGAAAAGAAGGACAGATCAGAACAGCTTTCACAGAAACACCCTGAAACTTGCTTGGATATTGCAAGGCTTTGTAAGGTTTCGGGCATTTGTGTGTCTGTTGTGTCATTCATGTGCGTTATCTACGCTTAGGTGTGACGAGGACACATTCTCTTTTTCACATTCTTTCCGAGAAGCTTAATTCTACAGGGTGGGCCATTTATATGGATACACCGTAAAAAAATGGGAATGGTTGGTGATATTAAAGTCACATTAGTATATGTGAAGGGGCAAACTCCTCAAGATGGGTGGTGACCATGGTGGCCATTTAGAAGTCGGACATCTTGGATACAACTTTTGTTTTTTCAATAGGAAGAGGGCCATGTGACACATCAAACTTATTGCCCACCCTGTATTTAGACAAGAGAATAACTAAATTCTCTGGCAATGTGCATGTGTTTTTTTTTTTTGTTCTATAAATACATTTTTGGCTCCCATCAGCTTTTTTTGTAAACATGAAGTAAATGCAAATAATATTTATTCTGGGCACTGAACCCAAATGTGATATTGTGTGATCCTTTAATAATCTCAAAGGGTGATGTAGGTGTACCAAAAGGAATTATGTTACACCAAATATGAATGAGTAGGAGGTTAATTGTATGTATCCTCTTCTGTGTGTCACAGTGTTAGGAATGACAGAGTTAGAGAATGAAACACACAAGGAGGTCCAGATTATGCTGGCTCTTGTAAAAGTGTACTGAAAAGAAAATGCATCTAGCACGAAATATGTAAAGCAAAGGAGCTGAGCTGGAATCTTTCAAGAGCTTTCGGGAGCTTGTAGGCAGCCATCTATTTAGATTAAAAGAGGAAATGTAATTAGCACAAAAAACTAGGAAAGATAAGGAAATTTATGTTTGGTCAATTATCTATTTGTTGTAAAGATGCATCTTGGCAATAAATCTTATTCTGTGGGAGAGACTGTTCATTTCTTCTTAAGTGGTGCCACATTTGTAATGAAAATGTATTTGTTAGTTGAGTAGCAAAGTTGAGCATGTAGGTTGCACTAATCTCCTCTGCCAAGGCCAAACAGCTTCTGCTGTTGACTCTTATTTTCAGCTTCTGCAGCTGATTACCAGCACCTGCACTGACATAGACAGACAATCTGGAACAGACTGGACTGAAAGGATGCCTATCATATCTGCCCTTCACTGGCAGGCCCACTTGCATTGGTGTTGGCACCATGTGCACTGGGACCTGAACATGTGGACGAATGTTATGGGTTATACTTGTGTACTGAAAAGCCATGCGACAAGCAGGATTAGGACCCAGAATTCAGGACTTGGGAAGCAAAGCTGGCCTTAAAATGAAGCTTTTGTCGCTGGCAACTTACAGGTTAAGGAAAATAAACATACCAAATCCCACCGGGTGGGGTGAGAGGGAGATTTTTTTTTTAGTAAGCTGTATGCCAGGAGTGAGCTAGACATTGACTCACTGATCCACCAGGATCTACATTGAGGCCACTGAGACACTGTCATTCGGAGTAGATATGTGCGGTCAAATGATTACATTTTGTGTGTAAAAACAAAACAAAATTTAAGCCATCAATACATATGCTCAACCAGCTGAAATAATGAGCTGATTTTTGTAAAACAAAACTTGTTGTTAGTGCTTGTGTAATGTGTGTCTGGTGGAGTGACCACTGGAGATTATATATGTTAATTAAATAAATAGTCCCCTAACACCATTATACAATTGCTCTCATGTGACAAAAAAGTTAATGCATTAATAATGCATGATGTCTGATAATGTAGCAATAAGGCCAAACAGGCTCTTGGAGGTGAGGTGACTTTAGTTTGACTGTTCTGTCTGGATCTGGAAGGACATACTGTCATACCCAATGATACCAAAATAAGTTTGGTCTTTTCACTTTTAGAAAAATGGACTGACCAGTGACTGACTAGGCATATTTCATATGCATGTAAAAAAAATATGTATACAAAAAACACATTGTATTGATTGAGGGACTCAGCCATAAACACAGTGTTTCTTTAATTTCCTTCTTCTGTCATCATCCACCCCTCTTCCAACCCAACATGTAAATGTGTCCATAATGTCTGTTTAAACGCTTTTCTGTGATTATTTTCCTGCTGGCTTAAAATAAAATGTCTCCCTCTCCTGTAACTGCAACTTACTGCAACTTCTGCATGTTTGGAGCGATGTGTCCAATGCACACTTTGCCGTGTTTTCGGGTTGCTTCCTCGGCTACTATAAACTGTCTTCAGTTATGTAATCAATCACCCCATTATATACTGTTTATACTATACTATACTATACTATACTACCCTGCTTCTCTTTATTGCCTGCCACATTGTCTGTTTTATTTTCTTGGTTTTCCATTGTTTCCTCATTACATTCCTTCTCTGTGGCTTTTTGCCTGTTTTGAGATTTTTGCCTCCAGCTTCATTTTATTTCATTCTTTCTTTTTCACAAAGACAGACTTCCAGCAAATAACTTCTCATCTTATGCTATAGTTTAGGGATTTGATTTTTTACTGTCTCTATTCCATGTTCTTCCATGTAAACCCCTGTACATGTAGATATGTTGTTACTTATATCTCTGTAGACTGTAGTAATTGTTTGTCTATAACCATACACACATACACACACGCATGCACGTAAACTTTCACCAATAACACCTGTTCGAGCAGTTTAAGCTTTCCATCTGTGCCTTTTTCCTTCTTTCCCTCCTGTACCTGATTCTTGCAGTGTAGACATCATTCAGGCAGTCTGGAGGATGCAAAGGTTGGTGCCCACCTGGCTCGGTGCCTTGTGACTATTGAATACATACATTGTCTGACAGAACCTTGGCTGGCAATGTGCATGTGTTTTTATGTCCATGCCAGCCTGAAAGCCTAACAGGCAGGATGGAGAAAGACCTCTGACAGTGATCGGACACTTCTCAACAATTTGTACAATACACACACACTCATATGGCCTTGTGGGTTTCATGTTTTTGTTACTCCTACAAACACTTGTCGATTGCGCCAAATTTCCCCACAAAGTCTAAGCTTATGTGGGTATTTGCAGGGTAGAAAGACAAATTTATGTCTATTATATTTGTGAGGCCTATGACCAGTGTACATGTGTGGTGGTGCACATCCATTAACAATGGTGGATACAGGGCATAAAGCTGTGTTTCTGTTGAGAACTCAGCAAAAGTAATTAATTATCATTTAGGGTCTGAGGGCCCAGAAATTTCTAATTAAAAAACAAACAAACATGGAATAATCACACTTTACAATATCTAGTTTAATGGAAACTTTACAAGCCCATTAACAATACAATGAGCACCATCTAATTTTCTCCTTGAGTCTTTTTTTAAATTTTCCCTTTCCAACTTGCTTTTATCTCTCAGCCCCTTTCAGCCCAAGGCTACAACAGTATGTAAGCAACCCTGACTGAAAAACCAAAGGGTGGAAACTTTTACAAAATGCTATTTTTCATGAAAAATGTGTTGTGTGTATGGCTGAACATTAATGACCTGTATCTGTAGACTCAATATCTTTGTCACTCAAACCCTGTGATGAGTCAAGAAACAAGTTGTAAAATTGAAGTTTATAGTTGGTTAATTTCCTTAGAGTCTTGAATATAATAATAAATAAATTCCAGTGACAAACTCTTCTGTTGGATTGTTCAGCAACATGTTTAAAGCCTAAAGCAATAATGGACAGTGGTGCTTGTCTGTATATCTGTGTGTTTTAACAGTGGTTGTCGTTATGCTTACCAGCTATAATGTGTATGCTCAGTATCTTATTTTAGCACGTTTAGAGGTAAATACTTGCAATTTAATGATATGTTTTCTTAAGGACAAAGTGCAGTTTTGGCTTAAAAGTTAGAGTATTTCAAAAATGACAGTGCATCCTTAGGACACTGAAACTCACATTTATTCCATCTGATCTAAACTAGAAGCTGATTCAGTTCAGCATGACTCATTCTCTTGAGCTCATGACCCAAAATACCTTTGCAATCCCACCTAATACTGAATGTTTAACAAATCATGGGAGTTCTATTTATGGTTATGATAGCACCACAAAAATCATATGGAGTTTAAACCAGGATCCAACAATAGGTTGTCCCGTTCTTCATCCTGGAGTGTGCTTACATGGAAAACCAGAGAGAGACAGAACAGCAAAACAAAGAAAGTAGCTATCAGTGATAACACATGCAACGTGACACTCATAAGGAACTGGGGTGGGCGTGGATTGCAAATCAGCTTGCAAATGTGGAGCAATTTCAGTCAATCTAAACAAGTTAAAGTGCATATCCTATGTTACATTTGCCATCTGTTGGCAGTGATACCAGCTCAGGATTTCCAGGATTACAGACTGAGGTCAGTTTTTGCTAGGAAAACATGGAAATAGGTAAATTCCAAAAATTGGAATTGTAATAACCTTGAATATCTGTATTTAGTATGACTGCCTTTATTCTTCAACAGCCTGAACTCTCTTAGGGAAGCTTTCTTCTTTCAATTTATTTAAGTAATCAATGATGTTGAGACCATGACTAATAGTGTTCCATTTTATGTTTTTCTATCCAGATATACACCGGAAGTTTGTATAATCTGACTGTACTTTTCTGTTTTCATTAATTAGTTCATCAATTTAGACATGATCCCGAACACTGGTAAAACTACCCCCCAACCATGACAGAGTCTGCACTGTGTTTTAGAGATGGTGCTGATAATGAAAAGATAGAATTTACTATTCTTTTTCTAAATTGCTTTACTCCAATATCCTGCATTTAAAAGTTCTTTGTGGAGATTCCCCTTTTAACCCTTTATAAAACCATGTGCATTATTATAAGATCATAGGTTACTCACAGGTTACTCACAGGTTACTCTCAAAAATAACAGATCCTTGGGTCCTAGACAGACAGGAATACAAACTTAAAACCTAAATTATAAGCATGCTTTGAAATGTTTTCCAGAGAAAACATCATGCAACCTGGGACGCTGCCCCTCAAAAGAACATATATAATCACCTTGTCAACATAAACATAAACATACAGATAATGCAAATATCAACATAGTTGAATTTTACAGGAACGCACACAAACACATGCACACACATTGTGAGTGGTAGGGTGCCTCATTATTCCTGGTTATTAAAGTGTAAAAGATTTTCATTAGTGCTGACAAGCCAGCTGGCTGAGGAAATAGCTGACTGACAAGAGGTCAGACAGGAAGAGGAGAATGGATGATACAGGGATTAGGGGAGTAGAGGGAGAAGAACAAACACAAAGTTTGTTTATGATGGGGATGCAGAGAAGGATACATCCATAAAAAGTCATGAGATTGAGTGAATGATGAAAAGAGAGAGAAAAGGTGATAAAAGTGAGACCGAACAGAAAGAAATTCAAGCTTGCTTAAACTATAAGTTAAAGAAGAGTCTTTTAAAGTCTTTGAATAAGCCAGACTCCAAAAGTCATCACAAATTGAACACCATAGAAGACCTGAAAGATTCAGTCAAACCACTTTTTGTTTTTTTAAAACCAATCTTTAAAAATAAATAAATAAATAAATAAATAAAATAACCAAACAAACAATACGACATTAACAATATGAAATGACCCACTGCACTAAGTGAGAGACAAGGTATAAAACATTACATTAACACATAGAATGATTGAATGAATGGTTGGACAGACTGGTGAAAGCACAGTATGTGTTTTTAAAACTCAGTATTATATTGAGAATGAATAAAAGAATGTTAAACCTTTTCTGTTATTGTTATTTTTCTCCATTTGTGGCACTTTGGACATAGTGTGAGGACAGCTCAATACATACCATGAGCTGTTCTTCATTTCTTCTTATTTAGTTAAATAATTTAAATAATTTCTATTCCCAATGCTTTTATCTAACAATCACTATCCAAAAAAGTGACATGGCAGTGCCTTATCACATTCTATTCAGTATTTTCAATACTTTCCATGCTGCACCACACAATGAATGTAATGAATTTAATGAGTTTATAAGAAATATATCAGTCCCAAAGTATTCAGAGATTACATTAATTATAATGGATGTAATTTGCCTTGCAACAAATAAGTCATCCCTTGTCTAAAATTAATATTGACTCAGAGTTTTTCTTTTTGGTCATCTAACATTAATGTATTAAGTATAGTACATTTTAAAATGAAATGAACAACATGCGTCTTTGTTACTGGCATTCAGGGTTGACACTTTTCAGTTTGCCAAGGCACACTAAGAGACAGTGTGTGTATACACATGTGTATCATTGGGTATGACAGTATGTCCTTCCAGATCCAGACAGAACAGTCAAACTAAAGTCACCTCCTCATCAGCTTTCAGACAGCCTTGTGCATGTGTATGTGTGCGTGTGTTTGCTTAAACATTTGTAAAAGGTTTTGTGTAAGTTTATGTGAGTATGTGTTTCCCACATCATATACAGAATGACATTATGTGCACTGCGGTGCACAAGCTCACACATCTGAGGTTGCAGCGAGAGTTGCAAAAAGCTGCAATCAATGTTAAAGTGGAAAACATAATCAAGAAACGGGAAAATTAAAGCAAATATTATAAACCCAGTTTGCAGCTACTGTGGCATCCACACAAATATTGACTTGCAGAAATCTTTTCTGGGACTTTGAATCCAGGCAGAAGAGGACATACCGTAATGTGAATTTAACCACGCAAGTTTTCAAGAGATTTGTCTCTCTCTCGTCTCCAATACAGTTTTTGGCCTAAGCTTGTTTCTCTGTTTTGATCTGTGGAATTACTTTATCTATATTTAATGGCCAGTGTTTCTCTGCTATGTTCTGGATGCTCCAGCTTCCTCCTACAGTTGAAAGACATTTAGGTTAGGTTAACTGGTGTGAATATGAGTCTGAATGGTTATGCATGTTAGTTCTGTGAAAGACTGGTGACATATCCAGGGTGTAGGCTGTGTCTTGTCCCATGACAGCTGGGCTATGTCTTATAAATTTTGTTGGTTTTCTGGTTAGTTTGCTTTTCACAGTTTTTATAGTGGTCTAGTTTGAATTACTATTGTTAGACTAAGTTTTCTTATTGTTTGTTTCTAATTATGCTAACATTCCGAGTTCTTTTTTTCTGTTGAATTATAATTATGGGTTAGTTTTGGAGTTTGATTAAAACCAGCATTGAAAGTCCACAATCCAGTGAACTCCTTGTAGTGTGCCTAGTGCCAGTTCCAAAGCCTGATAAATGGGGAAGGGTTGCATCAGGGAGGGCATATTGCATTGAAAATTTTCCAAATCAAACATGCAGATAACCAGTAAGATTTCTCTAATAACTGGGTCAGGGCTCAGGTTAACATCAACATTGTCCCTCAGGGTGGTAGTGGAAACTGTGCTACTGTTAGTCAAAGACAAAGAGGAGAGGGGGAATTCGTGGACTTATAGTGTAGGAACTATGACTGGTAAATTAAGAAAGCTGACTGAAATGATTGAGAGAAGGAAAGTGGAAGACCAGGTGGAAGAGAAGCAAGTATGGCAGCATCAAAGGTGGATTTGAAGTTTGGAGCTGGAAATTGAATGGGGTGATGTTTAATGTTGTCACTGCTTATACACCAGATGTTGGATGTCAGAAGAGAAAGATGAATTATGGAGTAAGTTGGATGAAGTAGAGAATGGTGGAAGTTACAGACATTAGAAGGCTAGGGCAGGGGAGGTAGGGAAGTTAGATGACTGAGAAAGTACAACTAAAGAAGTGAAGGAAACTATCAAGGAGGTATTTGGTTAATCCTTTGGAAAGAGGAATGAAGGGTAGGTCACTTGGTGGTGGAATGAGCAAGTACAGAAAAGTATTTAAAGATGGTGACAAAGAAAAAATGCAATAGCACGGGAGATAAAGATAGTAGATAGGACTACTGGAAAGTTAGGTGTACTACAAAGGAAGAGGAAAGGAAACGGTTATGACGAGTTGAATTTGAGGCACTAAGGACTGACAAAAAGACTTGCTTTAATTGGCTAGACAGAGAGGTCAAGCTTGAAAGGATGTGCAGCAGGTTATGGTGATTGTGGAGAAAGCGAACTATTAATAGAGAAAAATATAAACACAAGTGAAAACAACATGTTGAGAAGGTGGAAGCAGTACTTTGAAGAGCAGTTGAATAACAAAAATATGAGAGATCAGAATCAGAATACTTTATAATTACACATACTAGAATCCCCCCCCCCCCCCTCCACACACACACACACACACACACACACACACACACACACACACACACACACACACACACACACACACGTCCTTCACTTTTGCTCATCCATTATTTAAAACAAATATCTCCCATTCAGCAGTGTAGAGGTATGGGGTAGAGACACTGAGACTGAACACTCTAATTAGCACAGTGAATGGTAAGCTTGTTTTTGGAAGAAGAAGACAGTGGAACACTGAGAGTTTTGACATATTCAGCTGGGAGACAAAACAAAGACAGAAACATTGCTTGGAAGAAAAAAACGCAAGGAGAAACCAAAGTTCAGTTTATAGTCTTTGGATGTTTTTCAATAATTGCTTCCAATATATTACAGACATTAGAGCATGGAATAGGCACTGAAGGTACTATGCTGCAGTGGTTTAAATCATATCTATCTACATGACAACAATTTATTCATACTGTGTAAATGTGGCGTATTCCTCATATTCTCATGTTAATTATGGAGTTCCACAGGGTTCTGTGCTAGAACTTATTCTGTTTACATTATGCTTCTCTTACCAACCAGATTGGATTCGGGAGATAGACACCCACTCTACTTTTAATATTACACATGGAGTGTTTCTTCTTCACTCATCTTTTTTCCCTCACTATGTTATCATACACTACTCTGCAGTCAGATAGAAAAAATCAGATATTTGTTTAAATTGAAACTTGGAAAAAAGTAAATAAACAACGAAAAAAGTGAAAATTCACAAAACTTAGATTTCTAAGGTGGACAGTGCAATTTATGTGAGTGCGTGCTTCTCTGTGTGTAATTGTACAGCTTGTGGGAATCACATATAATGAATGGGGTCAGCTGTAAATGTGTGTGCATGTAGTTCTCATTATATGGTGGCTGAGAGCTGTTATGATTTACAGAGAGACAGAGAGGTTAGAGGTCACAGTATACTGCTGCTCTGACCCTGAGAAACACTGCCAGCAAGAAGTGTTGTTTGCACACACAGACACACAGATGAAGATGTGTGTTGTGTGAGTAACATCTGTAAAAACACAAGTAAAGAAAAACATCTCCACAAGATTTGTTTCTCTAACTCTGGAATGGCATGCCGGGTGGAAAAGATGTTAGGCTTCTGTGCACAAGTGCGTATGAGTATGTGTAACTTTGCTTACTGTGTATTTGTGCTACATGGACATAATTAGCTTAGTAAAAAGGCAGAAGACAGCAAAGTTTGTGCCCCTCACCTTTACCACTTTCAGTAATATAATTAATTCAGGATGAGGAGTTATTCCTATGTTTACTTGTGTTGCTGATGTTGTACGGGCATAATCGCATTATGGCAACTTTTTTCCCTTTAAAGTAACTTATGTTGTTTAGGGAAGGCATATGAAGCAATTTAACGTTGCATTTTAATTTAAACTAAGGTCATTTTTCTCTCTCCAGAAGTATTTGCTAAGAAATTTTCTTTGTCCTCCTCTACTTGCCTGAGAATCTTTTTAACCCTCTTTGGGACTCCATGATTAAGTGTTTGCAGTTGCCTCACCCACCAGTGAAAGCGATGGCTTTCTTTAATATTCCACACTGCAACAGCAGTAGTCTCTATACTGTTGTCTCAGTGTTAAAAGATGTTTTTTATATAACAGTTTAGGGACATGGAATAGTCTCTTGAGGTTAGTAGAGATTAAAACACTGGGTTTGCCCTGCTCCGCATGAGACGTTTGCCTGCTCAATTCAATTCAATTCAATTTTATTTATATAGCGCCAAATCACAACATAAGTTGCCTCAAGGCGCTTCATAGATACAGAGAAAAACCCAACAATCATATGACCCCCTATGAGCAAGCACTTTGGCGACAGTGGGAAGGAAAAACTCCATTTTAACAGGAAGAAACCTCCGGCAGAACCAGGCTCAGGGAGGGGCGGCCATCTGCTGCGACCGGTTGGGGTGAGAGAAGGAAGACAGGATAAAGACATGCTGTGGAAGAGAGACAGATGTTAATAACAGATATGATTCAATGCAGAGAGGTCTATTAATACATAGTGAGTGAGAAAGGTGACTGGAAAGGAAAAACTCAATGCTTCATGGGAATCCCCGGCAGCCTACACCTATTGCAGCATAGCTAAGGGAGGATTCAGGGTCACCTGGTCCAGCCCTAACTATATGCTTTAGCAAAAAGGAAAGTTTTATGTTTCTATGCCATATGTTAAAACAAGATCTACGTAGAGTGTGATTAAAGTGGTGGGTGGGTTCTTTTACATTTTCTGCGAAGCCAGTTGAGTCTAATAACAGATTAAATGCCATGTTGAGGCTGTCATTTTTAGCATCTACATGGATGTTAAAATCACCCACAATAATTATTTTATCACCAACTCAGGTTAATGCATAATATTTCTTTGTTGTTGGAATGAGCATTTATAGATAGTGTTATCAATCTTAAAACAAGGCTTTTGTTAAAAGAACAATTGCTACAGTGTTCTGTTAATATCATAGAACAGCCTATGTCACATTCTGGAAGACATGTCTATGCAGTTTCATATTTAATAATTTTCTGCGTCATATTTTATATTGTTATATCACACACCGGGTCGGGTACGAGTTCCTGCCCCAAGTGGAGGAGTTTAAGTATCTCAAGGTCTTGTTCGCGATAGGTAATAGGAGAAGGGAACTGGAGATCGACAGACGGATTGGTGCTGCGGCCGCAGTGATGCGCACCCTGCAACGGTCCGTCATGATGAAGAGAGAGCTGAGTGTAAAAGCGAAGCTCTCAATTTACCGGTCGATCTACGTCCCTACCCTCACCTATATCCACGAGCTGTGGGTAGTGACTGAAAGAACGAGATCACGGATACAAGTGGCGGAAATTAGCTTCCTCTGAAGGGTGGCTGGATTCTCCCTTAGAGATAGGGTGAGAAGTTCAGCCATCCAGGAGGGGCTCAGAGTAGAGCCGCTGCTCCTCCATATCGAAAGGAGCCAGCTGAGGTGGTTCGGGCATCTGACAAGGATGCCTCCTGGGTGAGGTGTTCCAGAGATTATAGCTCTCGGCTGGCCTGGGAACACCTTGGTGTTCCCCCGGATAAGCTAGAGGCGGTGGCTGGGGAGAGGGAGGTCTGGGCTTCTCTGCTCAGGCTGCTGCCCCCGCGACCCGGCCCTGGATAAAGCAGAAGAAGATGGATGGATGGATGGATGGATGGATGGATGGATGGATATCACACACGGCTACTCAAATAGGGAATGTGGGATTAGATGATGGAGGTCAGCTTTGTGGGTCAGCCTCACCTTACACCATACCCTGAACCCACTGCTCCCCTGCAGCTGAGCCGCAAATCACACCCCTGGCACCCGAGGAGAGGAAATCAGCCACAACAGGGCTCTAGACTAACTTTTTGACATGGGCGCCTAACTTTAAAAATGTAGGTGTACCGGCACAAAAGTTAGGCGCACTCAAATTTTTCAACCGCATTCCTTAACACCGCAGTTTTACATGTGCACTTGCACTGTATGGAAGTCCATACAGTCAATATTGTAGAAAATGTTAAACTTAATCATCATCTTGGCCTCCTCTGACGACCTGTTTGCTGCTGTCTGCTGCTGAAAGGCCGTGGGGAGAGGGGACACTTGGGCAGTGCATTTCTTGCAGCATATAATGTGTTTTCTGGATACACTGTGCTTTTTCAGCATTCAAATATTGATGGCACCATGTCAGAGCACTGGCTATGAATTTCAGACAGATCAGGCCTTAACTTAACAAAAAAGTTATCAATAGTTCTTTTCATCTTTTCTTATTACCCACAGCTACATCCACTTCTCTCAGGCCTAGACTGCTCACTAGGGCTGGGTATCATCACTGATTTCTATAATCCATTCGATTCCGGTTCTCAAAGTCCTGATTTCATTCAATTTAGCCTCAGACAGTCAGAAATATTATAATTCTGATCATTTATCAGTACTGATACACATGAGACTTCATCAGAATTGTGAACATCACAGCAGATGCCTTTGTTTTAAAGTAACTGAGAATAAAACACAGGAAAACATGAAGGAGATTTTCCTGGTCTGGCTTTTTATAGCAAATAACCTTAAAAATATTCTGCAATATTCTGAAATTTTGCATAATTCTAAGAAGTTTAAATTTCTTCAGTATTGAACAGCAGAAATTAGGCTTTCTTGTCGAGGTCATTTAAGTGAAAAAAGAAAAAGCGCTGTAAACAACGGTAGACTGGTGGGTAATAAGAGAATGAATAATGCAGAAAACAGAGATTTGAGACGGGAAACTGTTCCTGAAGTACAGAGAGAGAGAGAGCTGTGCAGGAAGTGTGATTTTTATCGTGGTGGAAGCAAAACAGCAAAAGTCAGAGGGAATTCATGACGACATTGATCAAATGTGAAGCGCAGTTTGCTGCTTCTTTTGCTGCTGGCTCGGCAAATTTTGGTTGGAGAGAGACAAAACCTGCAGCTCAGAATCAGCGCAAAAAAAACGTAAACACAGAGTGGACCCGACGCATCAGAATCGCTAAGCTCCGACAGCGTGTCCGTGTTCGGGCCGTCGGGTGAGAAAGCCGAGAAAGACGAAGCTGATTCTGATGTGTCGGGTCCGCTCTGTGTTTAGGTCTTTGTGTGGAATCCGTTAATGAATTGATATCGCTTTATTCAAGCTACTCACTTCTCTCTTCCACCTGCACTACCTCTGATTGGTTTAGTCCACAATAGGGGCATAATGTGTGTCTGTTGTTGACCACACAGAGAGTTGCAGAGATTTTTTTTTTTTGTTACCCGAACAGTTGGTCGCACAGGTGCGACCAAATATTTATTTTTAGTCGCACCACTGAAAAATTTGGTCGCATTTGCGACCAAATTGGTCGCACTCTAGAGCCCTGCACAACCATCTGCGCATTGGGCCTGTGGAACACCTTGACCTTAAAAGGCTGGAGAGTCAGATAGCAATGGGTGATCCGGGTGTTGGCATCCTTCATATGTTGGAGTCACTGCAGTGGGGCATGACCTGAGAGTGAAAGGGTGGCCCTCGAGGTAATGGTTGGCCAGGCACTACTTTTCCACAGTACTTCCACTGCAAGATATTGTCTGAAAACCTGTTACTAGTGTTGATGTAAACCCTACCAGAAAAAGGATGATGGGTGCTGACCCATCAAAACACCAAGACATGTAGAAATTAGGCATTAGGTCATCTTAAGGATTGTACTCCTCTCTTACTGTTCTCTGTCTGCTGTTGTTGTTTTCTCTCCCTCACTCTCTTTGCATGCACACATGCATCTCTGTATGTACTGCTACCAGTTAGTTGTTTCTGCACTCTGGGGGATCAGAATGAGACATGGGCATAAGGAGCTAACATTTTCCCACAGGGCTGCTCATGCCAAAACTCCTTCATATGTATGAGATTTGCTGTAAGCCAAGTGTGTATTAGTGAGTGTTCATGCATGTGTATATCTGCAGAGCATTAACATATTTCCACCTCTAGATTGCACTTTTTTTTAAAGTATGACTTTATAAGTAATGTTTACATGTCTCTTGATTTAAAATCTTATGCTAATTTATATGCATACTTATATAGATCTATCTATCTGTCTAGGCTGGTGTTTTCAGTTGCAGCTGGGATAGGCTTAGCTTGAATCAGCTGACACCCATAATATAACGAAAAATATAACATCTTGGTAAGTTAGCATTACAATTAACCCACTTTACCATGTCATTGTGTTTACAATCTGAATTCCCAAATGGTAGGTAACCCTACAATAAAATATAGGAAGCATATCAAGTTTTTACCTTAAGGGAATGTATAATTCATCCATCGGTCTATCCTGTTTCCATATCCAAGTGGCAGGGGTACACTCTGGACAGCTAGCCAGCCTGTTGCAGGGTTAACACAGAGATAAAGAAAACCATTTAGACTCACACTTACGGGCAATTTAGAATCATTAATTGATCCAGTGTTCCCAAAGTGGACACTGCTAGCATAATGGACAGGTTTTTTCACGGGCTCCCACACAAATGGAAAGCAGCGGTTGAAGCATCGCCAGATATGCTTCCAAGCCAAAGACTAGAACATATGATGAAGCATATCTTGCCTTTGTTCTTCACCTGCACAACAGCTGTCATGCCAATTTTCCGTTGTAACCCTCAAACTGAATGGAAATGTAACAACACTTATTTTTCACTTTTTCACAAAACGAAAACATCACTCCTTCCACGTCTAATTGTAACTGTAATGGAGGTGGAGTAAACTGGATCTGCACTCTGTGCCCAGCGAATGCTTGCAACACCTATCTTGGTACAACACTGATCCTGCCACAGTATCCCACAGTTGTTTATGTTTTTACACCCATTTTGCACAGAGAGACATTTTTTGAAAAATGTACTGATAGCAGTGTTGAACCTCCCCCCCCCAAATTTTTTTTTTTAGGTTTGATAGCATTTTAGTAGGTAAAGGTGAATGCTTGGACATGAATTGAGCTGTGGTTTGGGGAAGGCCTCGAAGGGGACTGGCAACGGCTCCCGGGCCTGGCAGATCCCCATGTACTAAATAGGAGTCAAGAAGTTAAAGAATTTAAAACAAGGAGGGAGGGAGGGAGGGTGGGGCACGTAAACGAGAATGAACAGCTTGAAGAACTGGGGGAACCTATATAGATGACAACCGGAAGGAGCGTGTTTGGAGGCATGGTTGCTCCTAAAATTCCGATACATAATCTCCAAAAAATAATTAAAGATGGTTTGTTTTTCTGTTTTTTTTGTTGTTTTTTTTAAAGCGAGTGGTTTATTTAATTGCAACCTGTAATTTATTGCAGTTGTATTTGTTTACAAAAGGTTTGAGGTGTGGAATAAACTCCAATGGAGTTTGAAAACAAAATATGGGTGTGTGTGGTTGGAGGATGTGTTTGTGCGGGAGGGGGTGCATGCAACGATTTTCTTGTAAAACAAAGAGGGGCCTAGCAAAAAAAGTTTGGGAACCACTGAATTAATCTAACCCCACTAACTGCATGTCTTTGGACTGAAGAAGCCTTGTTCATGAAGAGAACCCACGTAGACTTGGGGAGAACATGTAAACACCACACAGAAAATTGTGTGGATTCAAATCCGTTCTTGCTACTACCTTTTTGCTCTAAGGCAACAGCACTAACCACCATATCACCGTGTTGGTCTGAATGTATTATTTTAAGAAAAAAACCAAAAAAAAAGGTCATTTTGAATTTGATGGCAGCACAAAAAATTATCAAATAAAGTTGGGACAGGGCCATGTTTACCATTAATTTTAGCATCCCTTCTTTTTAACAACAGTTCAATAAGGAAATGAAGGAGAGTAACATGGGAGAGGTGGAGATGGGGAGGAGGTGGGTTGCACAAAGGTGTCTGCAAGGGAGAATAACAGATGTGCTGTGAGATTTGAAGCACACAAAGTTGAGGCAGAAAAGCAGGGAGAAAGATGACTGGACTAGACAAGTGATGTCAGCAATGAGCTTGACAGTGTGGGAAAGTGGAAGTGATGTAAAGCCTGCTGCAATGGCCCTTGTTGAGCTTACACATAAAGTTCATTTTATAAATGTTTTGGGAATTGAGACGATCAGTTGCTGGACTTTTAGAAGAGAAATATCTTATTTTTGTTTTATATAGGGTTCTAGCTCCACAACAGTCTTGGTTCTTTGTCATATTTTTAGTTTTATGATATGCCGAGTGTTTTCAATTAGTGAAAGGCTATACCATGGGCAAGCCAGTTCAGCACCCACATTCATCTACTCTGAAGCCATGCTGTTGTAATAGATGCAATATGTAGGTTAGCATTGTCTTGATGACATGTGTGTATGAATGTTTTTTCCACTTTTTTTTTAAACAACAAGAAAATGCAATATATGTAGCTTTCAATTAATAGACTGTTTCACACAAGTGAAAGTGTTCCTGCTGCCACTGTTGTCTGCAGTGAGGATTAAAAATCTGCTGCAGAGAGGGAAAAAAATAGATGTCAGAGATGGAGGACTGATTCCAGCTGTGTAATTACAACAAATGAATTTGTAACAGTATCAACATGGGTATCAAGTGAGAGTGTTGCAGCTCAACAAAATCAGGTGAATCAAAAAATAATGTCTGCCAAAGATAAGCTGTGAAACAATAAGACTGAGAAAAACATTTAGAGATTTTAGAGCTACATGTAAAGAGTATGCAGGCTGACCTTAATATAACAAAAACGCTCTTTGCAGTCCATTGTGAACATTTCTAAAACAATAAATGAAATAAATTTTGTGAAGCTTCTGCTGCTTGCATATGTTGTTTTAGGGGGGTCCTTTTATTTATATTTGAATTAGTAAGTGCAAAGCACGACCCATATTGACACAGTAGCCACGCTTATGTGTTGTGCCAGACTGAAATAAACCAAAATTATCCTTAAGCTCATAATAACATTGAATTATAAGCTGAAATATACTCAATGTGTTTGTCTTCTTGGATTTCACAAGCAGTAATGGAAATGAGCTCTGCAAAAATCTGTTTTGCAGCTTTACAACATGAGGCAATTTGGCATTTTGAAATAAGTACCCGCCTGTACAACGTGCAACAGTTCCTGCTCCCAATTTAACTCTTATAATTACATGCCTTTGGAATTTGGATTGCACAGTGGCTGCATGGTGTGTGCTTTTGGAAGCAATATTGGATATGTTGTTGGTTTGGGGGCCAGAAGAGTGCAGAAAATGTAGGCTGGTTCTGGCTGCGAGTGGAATCCACTGTGGTTTACCTCTATCTCCCCTCATGCAGGGCTCTGCACTCACTGTGTTTTGTTTTCTTTAGGGGATTTGGAGGTCTCTAACTCTGCCATCCAAATCCATTGTATTTGCCATACACTCTCCTTCAGTCCTCCTGTATCTCCTCTGCTTCTTCTCATGCCTCCCTACTCTTCATTTCTCCTCAGACTTTCTCTAGTTCCTTCTTCTTTTCTTCTCCCCAGATAATAATAATCACATTTATAAAGTGCTTTTCGGGGCCCTCAAAGCACTGTACAATTCCACTATTCATTCATACACACTGGTGGAGGCAAACTACAGTTGTAGCCACAGCTGCCCTGGGGCAGACTGACAGAGGCGAGGCTGCCATATCGCACCACCAGCCCCTCTGGCCTTCACCAGTAGGCGGTAGGTGAAGTGTCTTGCCCAAGGACACAACAACCAAGACTGTCCGAGCCGGGGCTCGAACCGGCAACCTTCCGGTTACATGATGAACTGCCAACTCTTTGAGCCAAGATCGCCCAGATCTCATCTCTGCCAATTTTTTTTATCCTTTGTCCATCTTATTTGTTTTTTTTCTCCTACCTAGCATCACTATTCCTTAATTTACCTGATCACATCTCTCACATGATTATTCTTGTCTCATTTTTTTCCCTTCTGATTTTCTCACTGTCTGTATTTCTACTTTTTTTCCCCCTCATCATTACTTCTTCTACCTGATCTTAACTTTTATTATCATCTCCTTATTTATTTAATTATATTTATTTATTGTCCCTCCTCATCCTACTAATATTTGCTTAATTTCTTGTTTCCTGTATCTTTTACACCCTCCCAATTTCATTATTTTCTTGTGCCAGGGAATAAAATGCTGTTCTGTCAGATCAGAGGGATCAGAATTGATGAGCGTCTAATGATTTAGATTCCATGATCAGCATCACTTATCAATTCAGTTTCTTGTTAATTCTCATTGGGTCCGCTTTGGGAGCCACCACCATCGATAAGCAGCATATCAAAGACAACGTGCGTTTAAATGAATTTACTCTGCTTTAACACCACTCTGGGTTCTTCGCTAACTTAGTGTTAGCATGTGTCATGGTTAAGTTAGCATGCATCACTATTACACAGATGTTATTTACGTTATCTCAAAAAAAATGATAACAATAACCACAAGAATCAAAGCACCATAATTTATAAGCAACACACATCTCATATCACCTGGTTTTGTTCAAAAGAGTTAGAAGGTAAAGATTTTGAGGCATATTCACCACAGAGAGGGTGCGATATTTTAGTGAGGAGTGCTTGCCCTTTTCTTACTGCTCAGGGCTCACAAAGATGTATCAAGGTTTGTTCCTGTTGATCTTTAATGTTCCTGGATATATTTACAATCGTTGTTGAAACTCTCTAGAAATGTGTGTCTCTCCATGTCAAAGTGTTATTATGACAGTCAGTGAAGGAAGAGAATTCAAACACAAGATACACATAAAAGACCATAATTCAGCCTTTGCTACTAAAAACCGGTGATAGTCATACACGGAGAACAGTGATGATAAACAGTTCCAATGAGAAGTAGGCCAAAGTCAAGGTCCATAAAACACCCTGATGGTCACATACAAAGAAATAAACACGCAAGGGATAAAAACAAGAAAAACATGAGCAAAACAAAGAAGACTAGAAATATAAGAAAGGCCTGGGTGGCTTTACTGTCGGAGGAACAGTGCAATATGACAAGTAGAAGTGAACAAGTGGAGTCATTTTCACTGAGAGTGATGGTTGAAATGGAAACAAGTGACACTAATATTGGTTGAGCAATCATGAAGGAGAGAAAACTAATAAAGAAAAGAAGTAAAAATGCCAACAGTGTAAACTGACTAAAAAAAATAAAGCAGGAAGAAATATCTTGAATAATCAGGCCCCATCTTATCTTAAAGACCTCACAGTACTATAAGACCCTAATAGAGTACTTCACTCTCAGGCTTCCTTGTGGTCTCTAGAGTAGTTAAAATAGAATGGCCTTAAATAGAAAAGCCATCAGCTTTTAGGGCCCTCTTCTGTGGAACCAGCTCCCAGTTTGGAGCCATCTCTAATTGGGCGTAAAACTTTCCTTTTTGACAACACTTATAGTTAGGACTGGGTTAGGTGACCCTGAACCCTCCCTTAGTCACACTGCAATAGGCCTTGGCTGCTGGACGCCTCCCATGAGGACTCCCATGAGTGTTTCTTCTGCACTTAAATTTTTTTAAATCTCTGCACTCTCTCTTTAATCATTAGCTAATATTAATCTCTAACTCTGTGTCTTTTGTTCTGTCTTCTTCCCCTCTCCCCCAACCAGTAGCAGCAGATGGCTGCCCCTCCCTGACCCTGGTTCTGCTGGAGTTTTCTTCCTGTTAAAGTAGAGTTTTTCCTTCCCACTGTCACCAAGTGCCTGCTCACAAAGGTGGTGTAATTGTTGGGTTATTTTTTGTAATGTTTTAGAGGCTTTACGTTACAATATGAGGCACTTTGAGTTGATTGTTGTTGTGATTTGGTGCTATACAGGGACAGGGATAGCACAGTAGGTAGAGTGGTGGCCCCATGATCGGAAGGTCGGTAGTTTGAACCCACTGAATGGCTACCCTGAGGTATCCCTGAGTAAGGTACCGTCTCTACACACTGCTCCTCAGGCGCCCAATGGCTGCCCACTGCTTCACTGAGTGAGTGGGTTAAATGCAGAGAGGAATTTCCCCATGGGGACCAGTAAAGTTTTCTTTCTTCTTCTTTTATATATACCGAATTGAATTAAATTGAATTGACTTACTAGGAGCCCAACATCTTGGCAGTCTTGGCTTCTCCATGAAGTAAAATTGTTGCAACCCTTTCTCATAAATGCTAATTCTTTATATTCTATGACAATTTTTCATCAGTCACTTTTGCTTGGCGCAAATGTTCTGCTGTGATACAATGATTAGGTTTAGAAACCAGAAAATTACTTGGTTAGCTTTTGGGTTAATTGTTAAATGGTTAGCCTATGGAAAATAGAGCACTTTTGGTTTGGATATGCCGCTTGACAACATTAAATCAGCATGAGAAAAAGTATCCAGCAAATTTCACTGTGACACCAAAGAGTTTTCCACAAGCCATCATACATAATAATTAATCTCTTCTGGCAGAATTTCTTTTTATTTCCATCTCCAGAATCAGAGGCAGGTTTGGTCACTTTAAGTAAACTCTTAATATTTCATTTTAAGAGTTTATTAATGCATCAAATTTAAGATAATCCAAAAATTGGATTTTGCTTTCTTTTGTCTGCTGCTGATAATTTTGTAAAGAAAATGGGCAAATTTGCAACTGGGCTGTTGCAGTTAAAATAGAATAAGGGATCCTTAGAGAATTGAGAAGAATGGGCAACTAGAACTGGAAAGCATTATCTATTTATTATAAGTGTCCATTATAGCTCTTGCCTTGAGTTTTCTTCTCCAACCACTCGTTCCTATATGCTTGACATCGCAAGGAGTGGCTTTATTAAAATCAGTGGAGAAATCAGCTCTTCAAAAATTTAAAGCATTTAAAGAATTTGTGTGTTTTTTTATTTGTGCATTTAATGAGAAAGAAGCATGTAATCAAACAGTAGTGAAGAAAAAAGAAGAGATGCTGTGAGGCTGGTGGTTGTGTGTCGGTTTTGAGGAGGAGGCCTGCTGCTTCTTTCCTGCAATGCAAAACAGCTTTTTGGGATTAGCTTCTGTGGTCTCCGGTGGCAGAAAATCTGTGGAGGAAAGGGGATGGATTGGGATAAGAAGAAATGAGAGGAAGTTTGGGAGGAAAAAAGGAAGCTAGAAAAGAGAACTAAACAAAATCAGCAAGGATATGAAAAGGCAGTGTCAGTGGGGGATGATGGGGTTGAGAAGAGAAAAGTTTAAAGAAATGGAAGGAAAGGAACTGAAGGGTTGGAGAAGAAACTGAAAGGAAAGTTGATCCAGGAAGGTTGAAGAAACCTATTTATACCTCTCTGGACCTCTTTACAGATGTTAATAAAAACATTGCAATGATTGGGAAATTGTTTAAATCCTATACATCAAAAAAAAGTTTTACTTTGGTATCACTTTCTCTTTTGTGCTTTGTATATAGTTTTACTTTCCTTGTCCTGTTTTCTGTGATTAGTTTCAGCTGTGTTCCCCTGGTATTGTTCTTTTCTGTGCTGTACCATCTGAAGTTGTCCCATCGCCCTCCCATCATGTTCCTATTAAAGTCCCTGTCATATTTTCTGTTTAGATACTTGGACTTTGTGATCTGCTGCTGTTGGGGCAACTTCTGTGCCTAAATAAAGTTTTACTTTTTCTACATCAATCCTGTACTCTGAGTCTGTGTTTGAGTATGCATCCACACACATTACGACAACATTGTTGGATTATTTGTCCACCCCGTTATTCACAAAGTAAATAGCTTTGTGAATGACTATGTTTGTTTATAGACTTCAGCATCTACAGTAGATATATATATATATCATTAAAAGATATATATATATCATTAAAATAATTATTGCAAAATCTCTGCAGGGCAGGGACAAGATTGAAAAATAAGATTGAATGGATGTGATCTTTGGGCCATTTCAACTAGGGGTACGCAATAATAACGGACATCTAGTAAAAATGGGCTCAGGGACACTATTTAACATCTGGAAATATGAGTGAACGCTCAGCAACAAGAAACAAAACAACAAAGACTAAAGTCCAGATATTTCATCCATTGAAAATCCTGTACTTTATGAAACAAAAACTACAATAAAGAAGACATCATATTTTTGCACAGCTGAAAATGATCTCAAGTAATGAGTAATCTCATGTAACTGGAAACATTTTGCTTTCTGAGCTATAGAAGTTGGGATTATCACTTCTAAACACTTATCGAGGGTTGGAAACTGCTATGTTATATCAGTATCTCCTTTATGTAATTGTTTCATTATATTATCCATTTTAAGTCCCTGCTATATGTATTGATCAATGGGGACAGGACTCAAGCTGCCATTGGCTATTTAAGTAGAAATGTAAACCTGCATGAGTATTTATTGTACTGTATACTGACAGCTTTTCACAGGAACTTGTGGCTTCAAGATTGCAACCCTAGAGTTAGTCTACTAGTTTTCACATCACGTCATTAAATGTGCTGTTTCTCACTGCTTTTCTTGTGCGTGGGAACATAATCCAAATTCAAAGTATGTCTGCTACTACATACAGGGACAAATTCTTTTTTGCTCAAAATCCTGCCCATAATTGAATTCTTAGGGATTATAACATAAATCATATTTCACTGTTTGAAAAAGCAACTGCATGTGTGCTGAAGGTTTGGACATTCATAACTGAATCAAAATTAAAACATTTTCTAACTACAGTACGCATTTCAAAAAGTCTCTTCATATGCCAGTTTCTCCTTTGTTTTCTGATGGCAGTAGTCTCAAAATCCTAATCATTTTGGATAGAATGCAGATACATGGGAAAGAAGGCGTAAGAGCATTTCATTGCAAGGTGTATTTTTTTTTTTTAATCTCTATTTCACATACCCACCGTCCTTACATGTCCCACTCTATCCAGTTCTGCATGCAGCTCTGCGATATGCTTCTGCCATCAGGTTTCTGATGAGATTAGGCACCGATTTCTAGTGAGGATGGAATCTTTGCAGATGACAAGTCTCCTGAGCAGAGGTACTCTTCACATCCTGAAAGACTGGTTAATGAGTTTGTGCATACAGACACCACTGCGATGGCTGGCAGTGACACTGGATCAGATTCCAGCCATGGTATGTCTTATAGACTCGTATAACTCAATGTTTCATTTAGCATTCCACGTATGTTATGAATGGAGTATAATAATAAACGGATAAAATTATATGTATATAGTATATATATGCTTTTTAAATAAATAGTAACAGTAGCTGGGAACAAAGGTGGCTATGTTATTGTAAACTAGGAATAGCTTAAAACTGTACAACAGCTGCGACTGATCCAGCCATCTTTAGCCGCATAAACATTGTTAGGTGTAATTTACAGCTGAATCTCGATTATTTCAGCACATCTCTGCTCTGGTGTTAGTAATATGGCCTGAATCATTTGAATTATTTTGTGTGGTTTCTTCAAAAAATTCAGCTATAATGAAGAATTAGGTGTATAACCCTGAAAATGTGGAGCATATGCATTAGAAGAAAGTGTACGGGTGCCTGTGTCTGTGAGTGCGTGTACGAAGCTTTTCTGATTTTCACCATTAAATATTAAATATCACCATTAATATTTGATAGTGAGACCTAACTCTGGAGTTTCTGGATGAGTTTACAGTTGAAGTTCCCTGTTATTTCTTACATTTCCACACCTGTTCTTGTTTTCTTGTGATTAATACTATTACAGTGTTCTTCTTAATCAGCTTATTACATCTTGCTTTTTTGTGCTTTCCCTTTTTCTAATATTTTCTCCATATTTTAAAAACTTTGTCTGAGCTATCTCAGTCTGAGATTGAAGCATCTCTTCAAAATTCAGATTCAGGTTTGGAATAAAATTTGCTACAGACATCACTGGTTCTTAGAAAATAATGACTGATTTAACCTAGCATTCCTACAGTGTTTATCTTTATCTAACTATTTAATGTGCTGCCATCCATCCATCTATCCTACACAGACTGGAAAAGTCAGGGATCAAACCACAAACCTTCTGATTAGTAAATGGCCTGTTCTACCTCCTGAGCTATAGCCAGCCCACTGACAAAGCAAAGTATGCCCCGAAAGGGACCCAGGATGCTTTTGCTGTAATGCAACATTGCTAACCAGTGCAATGCCATACAACCCTGGATGCAATTCCATTAATACAAACATTCATGACTCCCTTAGGAAGATTTAGAACTCTGGTGCTTGTGGCCAAAACATTTTCTTTTTTCTCTTACTCGTCGCTTTTGCTATTTTTCTTTTTTTTCTTTTATACCTTGCTTCAGTTATCTGATTTGCTTTTGTTTTTCCCTTTAATATTTAATCTTTATCTCCTCTTTCATCCATTTGTTCCTTTTCCAATTTTCTCCTTTTCTTTCATCATTACGCCACTGTTTCCCTTTCTTTTTTGCTCTGTTTTTTGCAGGCAATTTCTATTATTCCCTTGATCTTTATTACATCCCCTTCATTTGTCAAATGTATTTCCTTCTTTATTTTATTCCATTCTTCAATGTATGTTTGTAATTTAGTCCATCTTGCATGAATGTGTGCACTTTTTATTGGCTGTTGGTTTTCAGTGTAACAGTAACAATTTTCTTATTTCTTATGTTGCTGTGTATTAGCATTTAGTGATTCTGCTTTTATGGACAACATGTCACTTATCTTCGAATGTGGTATATGTTGTGGTTTGTAAGGAGGTCAAGCTATCTAAGTACGATCTGTGATAAATTTATTATTATTATTATTATTATTATTATTATTATTATTATTATTATTATTATTATTATTATTATTATTATTATTATTATTTGAGGCTTTATATCCACTTCAGGATTGTAACAGTGCAGGATGCAGAATGGAATACGAAAATGATCATGAACATGAATAGATGTTCTTGGCTACAACTGCCACTTACAGTTGATGCTAATATTTCTTTTCTAATCACCTACTGTATGATAACCAGAATGCCAAAACTCCATTGGCATACTCAGAACAATAGTCAAGGCACATTCCAACTTTCTTTCTCTCCTCAACTTGATTCATGAAAATAGATTGCAAACACATGTACGGGGACAGGTACACAGACAACTGCCTCTTCCCTTCTTATCAGTTCTGCTTGTGTTCTGTTTATGAGTGGTAATAAGACGCATCAAGCTTCTGTGTCAGATGAGAGACATGACAGCCGACATGAGCAAGCTGGCATGACACAAAGGCAACAAGAGTTGCAGAAAGAAACATGCTACCTCTCCTCTATACTTCCCGATCCCCTCTCTCATATGTGATCCAGTTGGAACTGATGTGCAAGGGCTTCACAACAATGAAAACCAAAGACGCAAAAGGAGAAGTAGGTGGAGGAGGCAGGGTTATCAAAGTAGGGAACAGGGGCATGTAGGTGGGGGTCACCAAAGTAATCAAAAGTCTAATCTTGCACTGTCTTGCTCTAGATTTTGATCTTTAATTCTGAGTTTTCTGTTCTTTTCATAACAAAAAACTTACACCTCAGGCTGCTTACTGCTTTTCCTTCTGTATCCGTATTGTTTGCGCGGTAGTGGTGTTTTTTTTCTTCTTTCAAAGCACACGAAGTGAGAAAGAATTTAAAAAGAAACCCTTGCAGAAGCGGCTTGTAATATTGACCTCTGCCTCCTGGATTTCTACTCTCCTCTCTCTGTTGTTTTATTGCAGTTTATTGCTTGTCTAATTTGTCTGCATATTTAGATGAAGTTAAAACATTTCACACAAAAACCTGCGCTGACAACCCATTATATTAAAGCACCCCACTCCATTTGTAAATGGGTATGAACACCATCATCCAGGCTCAAAATTGTTGGACTCTTGGATTGAAAATGTTTTTTAATAAGATACCAAAATAGCTTGAATAAATTCCCTGAGGGGTGGAGTGCAAAGCAAAACTAATGGGTTTGGGAGGTATATCTAGGAGAAGGTCAAAGTTTTCAATGCCATAAAGGTACATCTCTTTTAGCAACTTATACAACATAGCAGCTTGTGATGAATATACAACCAGAATTGGACCTGTAGTTTTGGTTCAAAATAAGATGTTCAATATAGATCATCTGCTTAAGCAATACATATTGATCAATATCACCAATTGATGCTCCATGTAAAGTTACAGTCACACAAATGGTATAATCCATTGTACAGACAATTTATATTTATACACTTGGTGCAGAATTGTAGAAATGTTTTAATGCTTTTTTACTGGTCCTAATCTGATACTAAACTGTGATCTAAACAGATGTGTTCCTCAGAGAACATTTCAAACTGGACAAGGCTGGCTGAACCATTTTATGCCGAAAAAGAATCAAGTGATGTATAAAATTCACCTTTTTAAGCAGAAAGCCTTGGTTAACAAAGACAAATTAACAATGCTACAAACTGCTGAAAATGATGGCTCATCCAGAGATTGTCAAAGCCAGGAGACTGGTAAGTGGGAGTGGTACCAAGTGCAGACACAATACAGAGTCGCAATAAGATCTCACAAGTTTACAGAATAAACAATGGCAATGCATGGATACGTGGTGGGGGAATCTTTGACATGGGAACTGAAAACCAAGGGAGAGGATGGTTAAAATCTGGTCGGGGAAGTGGGAGTGACACTGGTTTTAAGTACCATCCTGGTGATTGCCAGAGATGAAGAACAGGTGGTGAGGTCTAGGTGTGGCACCAGGGCTCTGCTCCAGTTGGGTGGATGCAGAGAAGCTGAGCCAGCATTAAAAAACACTGGATACTCACCCAAATCATGACAGATGCTTTTCTGCGTACATTAAGCCATCCCAACAATGGACTGTTCTCTCTGTTGAGGTCAGGAAAGCGATTCCGCTGCCTGAAGACCAACACAGAGAGACTGAGGAGGAGCTTCTTCCCCATATGTGTGGGATACTGACCCACACATATGGTTTTTACACACACACTGGACATTCTGGACATTTGTTTACACTAGTGGCCACTGCACAACTACACTGCGTGGTCATCAAATCGAATCACTCTATCACAAGTCACTTAAATAAATCACTTTAAGCATATTTGCACTGCACAAGACACTTACACATGTGGATTGCACAACCCTGGACATTATATTTCTTCGTTACCATTTAGTACTTGTACAGCTGCTGTTATTGTTCTATATTTCTTCGTATATTCTTATATATTTCTATATTGTGTATTTGTGTATTGTGTATTTTGTTGTACAGTTATTGTATTTTTAACTTTAACTTTTTATATTTTATTTTATTCTTTCCTAGTTAAATTTACCCTTCATTTTAATTTGTTGTTGTACAGTTATTTTATTTTTATTTTTAACTTTAATTTTTATATTTTATTTTATTCCTTCCTAGTTAAATTTACCCTTCATTTTAATTTTCATATTTATTTCCTATCCTATTCATAGTCTTTTTTTTTTTTTTAGGTCACGAGCAGTTGTCTAAGCATTGCACTGCATATCATACTGTGTATGACTGTGTATGTGACAAATAAAATTTGAATTTGAATTTGACCTTGGTTGTAAAAAGTGTTTTTTTGAGTTACACTATACTAGCTTTAAGCAGTCTGGCCATTCTCATCTGACCTTTGACATCATCAAAGTATGTTCATGAGAGAACTGCTGCCCTTTCTATTTTTTCCTTTGGTGTTGGAAAATCTCAGTAGATCTTTAGTAGATTCTCGATTATTCAGACCAGTCAGTCCAGCAACCATGACACATTCAAAGTCACTTAAATGACCCTTCTTCCACGACAAGTATGTTTATTTTCACCCTTGGTTAACTAAAGGGAAATGTGAATTAGCCCTTTTTTTCTTTGTCATTTTTTCATTTGTTTAGTGCTCAGGTGAAATACGCCGAAGGCAATGATTATGTTTGGATTTTGGAATGAACTGTTAATTAGTTAAGTAGAAGTACGTATATCATTCAAAGAAGAAACAGCTTTCTAAACCTTCCTTTTTTCTTTCTTATACTCTGGAAGCTGAAGCCAGTGATTCTAGCAAGAGATGATCATATGAAAGATCAAATCCCAGAAAAGTAAGGCTCAATTAACTTACTTTTTATTTTATTTGTTTATTTATTTTATGTATAGTTATTTTTGATAAAAGTCAAAACATATAGAAATGATTTGTCAAGGAGACCAAATTCCTAAAAAATGAAAAATCATCATTATAGTGCATCAGATTTACAGTACTCTTCTTTGATTCAAAACCCATCACAGAATTTTTTTTTTCAGGTTGATTTCCCTTTCACTTTATTCTGTGTGCATAAAGGTTGCTGTGTTTACCATTACCAATAGGTGCCAGCATTGTTACATCAAGCTATAAGTTTTCTGCGCTGGCATCTGCTAAGTGTTGAAAGCCAGCACAGAGCGGCTGGATGGCACACACTCAGCTACGGCTCAGACTGATAAGGGAATACACCAGACTCAGTCCGGTACTTTCTGTTGGAATACACACAAACTGGTTTTGACTGGAGTGGATGGAGGAGGAGGTTGGGTGAAAGGAGGAAAAAGAGAGGGATTAGGCATCTAATAGGGAAGAAAACTAGAGAGGGGGGAGGAAAAACATTGGGAAGTGATGCTAAAGTGGAAATGGTGAGAGGAATGACATATATACATAGGGTAGGTGAAATTAAGAAATGGGGGAATACAATAAGTAGGATAATGTTGGAGATGTAAGACAAAATAGGGATTCAGAGAAAGAGAAGAACTTAAAAACATAAACTTTGAGAAATAATGAAGGAAAATTAGAGATCATAAATCTTTAAAGATGATGAGGTTAACCTTTTCTCCTTGTTTCTCTCCTCCCTCCTTTGTTTTCAGCTCCATTTCTTCGCTTGCTTTCTCTTTTCCCACATTCCCTTTATCTCATCCTCTCCTCTTCCCCTTTTCTTCACACGTTTTCATTGACTTTCTTCCTCTTTTTTCATGCCTTTTCAATCGTCCTCTTTTCGCCTTCCTGCAAACCCACTTTCTCAGAGCGCTGGAGGTAGACAGTAATGAGAGGAGTGACAGATTGCAGCAAGTTATCTGCTTCCTAATGCTACTTACATGGGGACAGCTTGCCATGTTCCCTCGATGAAGAGATGGGAAAATAAGGAGACAGAGAGGAGGGAGAAGGAGAGCTTACCATGCTTCCTCCAGCTTCCTTGGATTTTGTTCTTTCTTTTCTGTTTGCATGTCTTTTTCCAAACTTTCTTCCTGGTCATTCTTCTTTTTTGTACCAAGACATTAAATGATTGATAGGTATCATTTTGAGGAACCTAGAAAGTGTCATACAAGTTGTATAGATTTAATTAATGCTGCTGTTCCATCATTCCTCTTACATAGTGGCACATAGAAATTGGTCGGTTTAAAACTTTGTTTGTTTTATATTTGTTACTATGACAATTCAATTTCCCTCTGGGATTAATAAAGTTTCTCTGATTCTGATTAAAAGTATTTCTGAACAGCTAAAACTGTTTTACTTGCATCTATTTGAAAGAGTGAGTGTAAACACAAAAAATATTAAATTTTATGTGCTGCAATGTGCAGAAAATAGGTTTAAATATTAAACAAATTTCTTCCAGTCAGAGAATGTTGCATATAATGAAATTTTTGCTTGATGCATAAAGTTAAAAGGTTAAAACTAATAAAACAAGTTTTAAAAGGGGACCTTTCCATTTGATTACATCTTGTATGATGGATTATGTAGAAAAAGTAGAACTGGGCTGAAAGATCTATCGCTTTATCACCTATTCAGGTTGTAGATCGTGTTTTTAAAAAGTAACTAAGTAACTAAGTAATTAATTACTTTTGAAAATAAGTAATCAGTAAAGTAACAGGATTACTTCTTTGGTAATTAGTTACTGATTACTTTTTTCAAGTAACTTGACCAACACTGTCCATTTCAGGGTCACAGGGGAGCTGGATCCTATCCCAGCTATGGCACTGTTTGGACAAGTTACCAGTTTGTCACAGGGTTGACACAGACAACCATGCTCACATTAACACCTACAGACAATTTAGAATCACCACTTAACCTATGTCCCCTGTGGGATCAAGCCAGAGTATCCAGAATGAACCCATGCAGGCATGGGGAGAACATCCAAATTTCTTATAATGACATAATGAGCGAAAATTGGAAAAAATGATGCTACCCAAACATGGGTACTGGACTATCTCTGTTTAAATATAGAGGAAAGGAAGGAAAATCACAATGATTTATCAAGCAAAATGTACCTTTTATGGTGTGGATTTTCTGTAATGTGGAAATAAGAAATGATGACTTAGAGGCGGTGGTTTTACTTTCAAATCCAAAATGAATATATGGAACATTTTAAGTAAATATCTTGTCAGTTCTGTGAAGATCAGCTTATGCCTTCGCAATGCTTAATGTGCTGAATGTGTTATCTTTTAATTCCACAACAGTTCATTCATTTCACATTTGAGAACTTATTTCCACTGCCTGAATCTGTTGCAGATGTAACAGAGTGTGGTGAATGTAGATTTACTCAGCCTACTATAAACATGCACTATATGATAATGCATGCAGAAACTCCTGGTGGACTTTCTGCATCCCAAGAAGAACATCAGTAGAGAAGGAGGAAATTGTGGCAGTTTTTTTTTGTGTATTTGTTTTTTTTATTGTTGAATGGATACGTATAGAAAAGTCTTAATCTTTGAATTTTATATATATATATATATATATATAAATATATATATATATATATAAAAATCAACTGATACTCTACGCTATTTAAGGTGCTTCAGCCTGCATACAGTGGCTGCGGCCTTTGCAAGCTGTTTTGCAAATCCACCTCCAACCAAGCTCTTCAATTCCAGGCTTTTTCTGACTTAGTCAATGCCATGTTCATTGTCAGTGGTGCCTACTCTGTTCTGTGAGGAGGTCCTGCTTCTGCACTTAGTGACTTCTGTCTTTCCACATACTGTATGTACATGTCAGCTCATACCTCCATATTAATGATTGTTGGTTACTTAACAATCCTGTAGTGATTTCAAGCAAACTGTTAGCCCATCCACTTTGTGTTCCTATGCTACATGACCACAATACTTCTCGCTTCTTTAGTTTTCATTGTTATAATTTATTAATGTCGTGGACGTAAAATCAAATAGTCAAAAACTCAACGTACATGTAATGTAAAGACCATTCGTTCGAAAAGCAAATAATTGGGACTGAAACATACTAGATATTAGCTGTTTTTATGTTATCTTATTACACAAGAATTGGACTGATATAAAAATATAAAAGAAAGAAAAACAGCAAGAGCCATAATTCAAAGTAAAGTTATAGGTTAACTGTACTACATGCAATCTTTCATTGACAGATGATTTCTGATAAATCTGATAAATATACTGCAATGAAACCAGAGTAAAACAGTAATGAGCACTTAGCAGCACACGTGGAAGCCAGAAAAAAACGCCTGCCCAGCCCCCCCAAAAGAGAAAGAAAGACAGGAATAAAAAGGATCATGAGGATTATCACCTTGAGGTTACCAGTGCAGGATCCAGATTTAGTCTCTCTCTGGAGCCAGGTTCATTAAAACATGCCAGTATTGCTGTCATATGAGAAAATACCTGATATAAAGCTCAGCCTGTGACCCATTTTGTTATATAGCAGGAATGTACACTAATGGACACAGTGTTTGACATTTTACACACTGGCAGTTCTGCAATATTTTGTTTTTGCATTAATGCGAACACTGCCACTGGAAAACAACTTAATCTCACATGCTGTTTATAAGCGCAAACACAAAACATGTATTGTCACACAATTATTCTCATGCTCAGCCTTTCAGATGATGCACAGCATTTCTCAGTCACACACACACACACGCTTCCACAAACGCCTTGCAGTCACCCTGCCTGTTTGGTACGGCACTGCACTGTGGTGGAAGCTGTCACCAACTAGTCTCACTGGACAATTCATTGTCACACAAAAGTGTGACTGGTTGACAGATCGACAGACAGACTTATGAAAAGCCTGCAAGACATGCTGCAAGAAAGAGAAGGAGTGGCAGAGAGAGTGAGGCAGAGAGAGGAGTGGGAGAGAGTGGGAGGCAGGGAGAGAGACAGAAATGGAGACAGAAATGATTTAAAGTTATTAATAGAGAGGACAAAACAAAGGCAAGTAGAGAAGAAGAAAAAAGCTCAAATGAGCATCGTTTGAGTAAAATTGCGCTATTTCTTCAGAAATACACCTGCTTGTGTTACAGTTTTTCTCAAATGCTAAAACACATGTCACAAACGTTACCACCAGCATTACACACTACAGCAAAACAATTGAAAACACAATGCTCAATTTGTGAGAAGGTTCTTTGTTTCATAACTGCCAATGCATATTTTAGAAACTATACAGTAACGGATCGTCGTAGATCTCTGCAGAGGATTAGGCATTTAGATTTGTGAGTTTCATATGAGTAGTATAAATCTATAGAAAATCCTGCATGTACGTACACTACTGTAACACAACTCAATGCAAAAACAGAATCTATTGCACACAACAGTAATCTTGAAAACATGAACAGGGTGTGAAGTTTTTTTATTTACGTTATTCACACCACACACACACCACAATCACTGTGCGGCATCATGTCGCTGAGCTGTTGCTCGCATCTCGTCCGTAATGATGGTGCGAGGTTGTCTTGCTCTCCCTCCTGGACCTTCTCCTCTCCCATGTTGGCCTTCTCCTCTTCCTCGTTGGTCGCTCCTCTTCCTCCTCTCATTTGAACTCCTCTTCCTCATTGGCCTGCTCCTCTTCTTCCAGGGCCAGCTCTTCTCCCTCCTCTGCATCAAATTCCTCTTCCCCTGACTCTGCCTTCATCCATTGTGTTTGTTTGGAACCTTCAGCATACTGTGCACTCTGAACTTGCTTTTACATGTGGGTACAGCATTAGCAACAAGTGTCTTCAATTTTGAGTCATTGTGTGTAGTGAATGACGCCAGGTATGTTCCCTGTGTTCAAAGATTGGTGACTGTGGCAAGCATTTTGCATCACATGGGCTTTCATTTGAGGATATGAGCAGAGTTGTTTTGCAACATGTGTTTTAGCAAGGAAAAATGTGTTTAGATTTATGAGTACAGAGGGTTGTGTTTTGTGACTTGTGTCTTCATGTGACATGTGTTTATGGTACTGGAATATGGTGGCTACATTTAGTAAATGTGTTTAGACTACTGGTCATTTGGGTTACAGGATTGGCTTTTGTGTTTTAACATTTGAGAAAAACTGTAATTACAGAAGTCATTAAAATCAGCCATTAAAAATACTCATTTTTGAGTGCATTGAAGAAGTAATTACATCAAATGGATGTTGACAACACTGGGACATTCATTAAGGTCTTCAAATGAATGATCCATAAAAATTAAAAATGATACCAGTCACTGTCACTATTAGCTTGACACTCTCTCCTTTCTCTTGTGCTTCAATCTTTTTTTTTCTCCCAGAAAGCGTCTACAGTTATACACGGTGAATTTAAATGCTTTTCTGAATCCATTAGGCAGTGAAAACATACAGAGGACACGAGATTATGGACACTTTGATTGCATACTGCTGCGTATATCGACAAAAATATTAATAATTACACAATTTCAAAACGTGTTTAACCATGTGTTAATAACGAAATGCTAATTAGGAATCATGCAGCCAAAACAAGGCACTCCAACTATCCAATAGAGGCCTTTCTGAGTCCAGAAAGTTTATTCTTTGAATGAAAAAATATCTAGATATCTCATTAAAGTTTTTGTAACATATCTAATATCAGTGATATGCCATTAAGTAGAAAACATGCCATGCCCAATTTAGGTCCTGGCTTGGTTCACTGTCCAGAAAAACTTGCAGACAAGATTCAATAACCAACTCCATTTGGTCATAGTATTTAATTTTAGAAAGTCAACTGCTGAATAAAATGAAAACAAATAAACAAACAGACAAAAAAAAAAAAATCATCAGAAGCATAAGAAGGACAGAGTGTTTAAAGTTCATGCTGGTCTCAAAACATTTACACACAAAATGTTACATGGACCTACATCCAAGAGAAAATAAAAGCTAAGGTCTGCACACACATAAAAGACTGCTGTAACAAGCCTTGCCACAGTGGATGCTGCTGTTAAATCCATTTGTTTGGCAAGAGTACATAGCTTGAAAGGTGTTTGAAACTGGTTTTGTTTAGGTTTTTTTTTTTTTTTTTTTTGGCAAAAACATATTTTAAAATATTCTCATGTAAATTTACCAGCAACTGGTTGTGTATCTCTAAGCGTCTGTTATAGGTGTGTGGTGGGGTGTAAATACACCCATAACATCAAAACTATTACAGTTTTTGCCCGTTGCTTGAACACATTTGGCAAAACGTCGCTCATTGTGCCAAAACTCTAAACACAAGTAAACACGACACAACACTGGGAAATATACCATACACATCTGTGCCAAAATGAAACTCCACTCCCAAAACCTAAACTCTGCTGTCAAAACCTAACATTCCTCTGTCAAAATGTAACTCTGTTGACAAAATGACACATACTTGCATCATATGCAAACACTTACAGATCAGGGGGAACACACTAGTCTTCTTTACATAAAACACTGCAGTCCTTGATTTCCATTGTGTATTCAGAAGGCACATTTACAGGAGACACATTTCCAAACAACCAAAAACGCAAATAGACCTACTCAATAGTGTACATCGCAGTACCATGAATTCAGATAAAGCAAAAAAAAAAAAAACCACAACACAATAATACTGCAATAGAAAAAACACTATACTGTAAACACAAAAAACCATGACAATTGTGCATAAGTGGGCTCATGGATCCCGCCGTCTGTTGGGGTCTGGCCACAGGACCTCATCAACATCGCAAGCAGTGTCCTCTCCCGCTGGGCACCGGGGAAAATATCCTCTTGCATGTCGAAACCATCCATGGATTGCTGTCACCTGAATGTCGCCGCAGGCCTGTTCCATTGCCTGCAGAAGAGGCATGCGGGCATGTGGTTGGCGGTCATATACACGTCATCTCCAAGCCTAAAAAAATCCTCAATAGGGTTTAAAAATGGTGAGTAAGGGGGCAAGTATACCACTTCAAATTGATTGTGGTTGGAGAACCAGGCCTGGACCAGAGCAGCCCGATGGAAACTGACATGATCCCATATCACCACAAACCTGGGCTGATCTGCTCTGTTCTGTACAACTATATCATGGAGAGCATCTAGAAATGTGAGTATGTGTTGGCTATTGTATGGACCTAGTATTGCATGATGGTGCAGAAGCCCTCGAAGGCATATGGCGGCACATAATGTGATGTTTCCCCCGCGCTGCCCTGGGACGTGCACAATTGCCCTTTGGCCAATTACATTACGACCCCGTCGTCTTGTTTTGCTCAGGTCGAATCCAGCTTCATCAATGAAAATGTATTCATGAGGCTGTGCAGCTCCATCCATGGCCGAGATTCTCTGAAAAAAAGGGGAACATGTCACTGTACTACAGTGCTACACATACGGCACCCTCACCCCATCACACAGGTACCTGTGTAGCTCTCAGAATAGATCCATGTGGTACTGATATGGTACATATTCAGCTGCTACTGGACTTCACCAATACTCTATTGTAAATGTAAGGGACAGTTACACGTACCCGTACATATTCAGCTCGAAGTCCTTTGACCCTGTCACTGTTCCTCTCGAATGGGACTCTGTAGAGCTGCTTCATGGTGATGCTGTGTTTACCCAAGATGCGTCTGATGGTGGTGATGCTCACATGGTTTATGTTGCTGAACACTCGCCTGTCTGCAAGTATTTTCCGTCGTAGCTGGTGGAGACGGATGGCATTGTCTGCCCTCACTAGGTCCACAACGGCAAGTTCCTGCTGTTGTGTGAACAGGCGTTGCCGTCCTCCCCCAGAAGGTCTTCGGGTCATTCTGGAGGAATACAACCACATATTGTCATCGGTTTGCTTATTTTTCTTACAGTACTTTACTGTATGTACTGTGTCATCCACTGTACAACACTGTACTTCAATATAAGGAATCAGCCACTTTGGCTGCAAAAGGAGCATTAGCACCCCGTACACTTGATATGGTAATGTGATATACTGTAGAACAGTGCTATGAAACCATCTGAGTAGAGCAGAAGGTATGGAGGTGAAGACATACCTGTTTTCTAGTTGGAATGTTCGTATTACAGATGCCACTGTGAAGCGGCTTAGATGTGGGTGGACTCTCTGCCCAGCTTCCCTCATAGTCAGGCCATGGTTGATGACATGGTCCACCAAAGTTGCTCTTATTTCATCAGAAATATGGGTCCGTTCATGGCCTCTTCGGCCTTCTCCTCCTCTTCCTCCTCCTCCTCTACCTCTTCCTCTTCCTCTTGCTCTCCCTCCATCCATGCTTGCAAAGTTCTTGAAATGGCTACGCTGAGGGCTTTTTGTAGTTGGCTAATTGGTGTTCGGTTTTGCAAGTACGTGCCTTCAGGTGTGTATTTGAGTGGTTGCAATTATCCGATGTGTTTTGTATTTTGGATACATGTGTTTTCCGAATGGCACCCTGAGATTTCATGTGAGCGAAGTGTCTTATGTATGAAATAGAGTGTAGCATGCAGGACCATGTGTGTTGCATAAAGGGGTAGGAGTGTTGCATAATTGGTACTGGGGTGCAAAGCAGCGCTTTTGTTTAAGGTATGGGTACATGTGTTTGAGGTATGGTAACAAAAGCTTCACGTTGTGTTACTTTAGTCTGAGCATGGGTTTATAGTGTTCAAGCAACGGGCAAAAACTGTAATGAAACCCATACACACATGTTCCACAGCTTCTCTTTCTCTCTCTCTCTTTCTCTCTCTCTTTTACACACAGACACACACACACACACATATACACATAAGATGCGCAGCCACAGGGCATGAGTGGGTGTCTGGTTTAAATAAGCTGTCATAAATGTATCTGATTGAGCGACTGCCTGTCATACATGGCTGTGATTACCTGACAGGTACTAGTTAGATATTCCTTGCTGTCCAGAGGGGGTAGTCCATCCCAGAATCATTACATGAATTCCAAGCTGCTCAGCATACTGCTTATATATGAAAGCTTGTGTATATTCCTTAAATGGAACTGGGGCAATTCACCAGTCACTGGAAACAATAAATGTATAGCTTACACTGCATGCAGTAATAGCCAGTTGACCATCGGTGAGGTATCACAATGTTGACTCATCTATCATTAAGTTCAAATTGATCAGGAGAGACACAATCAGTCACTGCCTAATCAGTTTAACCTTTAGCACTGCAACATGACAGGGTCAAATACCACCCCACATGGACATGTGCGCTCATACATACATGCACTTAGCATAAAACGGTCATCTGGGCATAGCTGAGTGACACATTACAGCTGAGACCATAGCAGTAGTAATATATTGGATGCCAGTGACTGTGTGTGTATCTGAATTATGATTAGTTGGTGCATGTGGTGAGAGCAAAATAGAGGTATGTGTGTGTGTTGGTCTGTCTCTGCATATTATAGATTGCTGTAGAGAGCAGGGAACTAAAATGTGTGTGTGTGTAATTACTAATGTGAATTTCTGACTTATGGTTCTCATGTGTGAGCACGTAATAACTAATGCTTGCAGGCTAGATGGGTGCAGAGCAGAGCAATGATTATGGAGTCATTCCTCAGCTCAAGGTTGGCAGAGTGGACACACACAAACACACATACACCAGAAAAGATAAATGATTACTTGGCTGTGATTGTCCTGCCACACCCAAAAAATTCTCATCGCTTACTACAACTGAAAAACGTTGCAAATACATATTTGTATTCCTGAACTTGTGAAGTGGTTCAAAACAGTTTACTCATTGCTTTTGTTGTTGTTTTCATCTAAAAGAAAAACTGATCCATCTGCACATTAGTGATATCTGTGCTGGATGTTCTTGTCAGTTTCATGTGGGTATGTGGTTACAGTAAAGCAGGAGCTTCATTAGCGAACAGAATTTGGGGAATTTCTTGGGTTTTCGGAAAAACAGATTGATCTGTTTTTCATACATTATAAGGGAAAAATGTATATATACTATGTATTGAAAACTAGGTTGTCATGTGAAGCATGTAGCCTGAAACTAGCTACTAGCATTAGTAGCTACTAGCTTTAGCAGCTAGTCTTTAGAAAAGCATGTTTCTTAGTTTGACCTTTTTGATATTGTGAAACGTATATTTGACAGTCCAAGAGGATGTGTCACTGCATGTACATTGCATGTGTGCCTGTAATACACTACTAAGTTCTAAACAAAAATAGTTACTTTCTTATTTGTTCTTCCTGTTCGTCTTTATTATTTCCTGTATGCTGTTTTGTGACATTTTATGTTTCACACACACACACACACACACACACACACACACACACACACACACACACACACACACACACACACACACACACACACACACAGCTCTGTAAAGTTAGTAAAGGTCATCAGGATCCTCTGAGGGTTGTGGTTAAGTCTGTGTTTATCCTATTTGCACCCAAGCATAGAGGACAGTGGAGAAATAGTTTTTCATCTAGTTCTCATTACCAAGAGTGTCTGTATGTGTAAGTGTGTGAGTGTGCATGTGAGTGCGGAATTAAAAATAAATTATAAAAAACAAAATTTGACACTAAAAAAAAAAAAAAAAATCTGTACTTTCTTACTATTTTACTTCACTTTAAAATCTACTGCATAATCTGAAAAAAGTAATTGTTAAGGAAAGTGGTAGATATATTACTCATCCAAAGTTATGTTTGTAATTTACTCTATATTTAAATTTGTGTCAGAAATTCCATCATCTGATTGTCCTGTGTATTTATTTTCCAGCATAATATCCATTAAATGAACATACGGTGATCCCGGTAAAATGAATTGGATCATTAAATGTCTTGAACTTTGTTGATATTCTTGAATGTTTTGTTGAATTCTGCACAATGACTATTTGTGGGAATTCTGTGAGTTGTTCTTTTGTCAGCGGTTCCAGTTCATGTTCATCAAATATTAAGTACAACTGTGTGTTTGTATTTTTCTGGTCATCTTTTAATGATAAAAACATGACAGTGTAAGGCTTGATTTTCTGTGTCTGTGTTTGTAGGTGTGTGTGTGTGTGTGTGTGTGTGTGTGTGTGTGTGTGTGTGTGTGTGTGTGTGTGTGTGTGTTACGGATATAGGCAATGAATTACTTTTGTCATTTTTCAGCAGACTGCATATATCAAATCTTGTGCAGTGACCTTAGCTGTCACCTGTTCTCACACAGAAACAGACACAGACATGCATGAGCACAGACACACATACATGCATTATAAATTACTCACTATATTGGGGTTCTTGTTAGTGTAATGACCTAAGTCAGTATCGATGTACCCTATCATTTGTGGGTGTGAGTAAGCAAGCGTAAATTATATTAGATGTTTAAATATTCATTGGTCTTTCCTCAAAGACTCACAGTTGGAAGGGAGTTGGTCATCAAACTATAGCACACTGGGTCACACAAACAGTCTATGTGCATTCTAATCCACAAAATAATTTTAAACTATTCATGGAAAAATTCTGTGTGTTCCAGCACATTTTGTTCTATTAACTGTTGTATGTGTGAATGTCATAACTGCAGCTTATTGGAAGAAATACTGCACTAGAAATGAACAGGACACATACATGATCATCATGTAGATCACAACAGCTGTCGTGAATAGAAGAGTGGGGGTGGCTGTAGCTCAGGAGGTAGATCTACTAATTGGTAGGTTTGTGGTTTGATCCCTGGCTGTTCGAGTCTGCATTCCGAAAATCGCTGGGCAAAAAACCCAACCCTAAATTGCTCTGTGATGCCTCCGTTCTGACATCGCTTATACAGTAAAAGTGTTTGCTTAATGAGGGCTCGGGTTGAGTTGAAAAGTGTTATATAAGAACCAGTCCATTTAGCATTGATGTGCAGCAATTTTAAAATTTCAAGCTTAATGATTTCCTGTAGTATTTTTTCTTGTCTTATTTGCAGCAATGTTGCATATTAATGTTTGTTTTTTAATGTCTTTTATAGATTTTATGATGATAATCACCTGATAACAATTCTGATGGAGTAGGCTGCACTCATTTTGTGTGGAAGTAGACTCATCTGATGAAAGCCTGAAGTAGAAAGCCTGGCTGAACAGAGAAACCTGCTAACTGCCGTCATGCTTCAGTGATGTTATTTTTTCGGTCACTACCCACAGCTTGTGACCATAGGTGAGAATAGTAATGTAGATCAACCAGTAAATCGACAGCTATGCTTTCATGCTCAAATCTCTCTTCACCACTGCAGATCAATCAGCGTCTGCATCACTGCCAATGCTGCACCAATAAGTCTGTCAATCTCTCACTTCACTGGTGAACAAAACTCCAAGATACTTGAATTCCTCCACTTGGGGCAGTAACTCTTGCCCAAGCTGAAGTGGGCACTCTACCCCTTTATGGCCACAAAGCTTGGAGACTTGGAGATGCTCTAATCCCAGCATGATATGGTTCCTTCTGTCCTTCAAAGCTGACCATTTTTATCTTTTTGTGCCCTGCTCATCTCTCTTTTTTACTCTTTCTGAATCCCCCTGTGTTTGTAAGTCCTTGGTGGCACACATACAGCCAATTAATTGATTACTCAACAGCTATTATAATACGATCGGCTTTTGTCTCATTGATCACCAGATCATCCCATCAATATTGTGGTAAGGTTGCTAGTGATTTTCAGGTATGATATTATCAGTGTTTTTGAAACATAATGTGCCATTTCACACTCAGTTTTATCCTGCCTCTCCAAGCTGTTGGCTTTATCCAACAGAACAGAACTGAACCCAGACCCCACTATCTCTTGGCCTCGATGCCCAAACCTAGAAATTCTGTCCATAACCAGATTGATGGGGTAGATTAACTGAGAAAGGGCAGCCCTTGTAGATTCTGAATATCTGACCAGGAATTAATTTGACTTAATTTGAACCAAGCCCTCGCTAGAGTTGGACAGGTACTAGAACAAAGCACTAGCTCAGGCTCAGATACTCCATCTACAGTAACCAGTTGACTGCCCCTAGAGCCCATCATGCAGATTCTGCGCTCGTGGGAAGATTGACACATGAACATTTTTTAGGCTTGGCTTAGTTTTTTAAGGCCCTGTCCTGGGCAGATTAACTTGTTCCTAAATCTTGTGCTGAATCATTCTTAGTCTGGAACATTTCCCAGGACCAATTGCCCTTGTGACACCCTGTCAGGGGGTGAATTGCCCAGATACACTGGGTCACAAAACCCTTTCACCACTTTGAGGTGGTGATCCACAAAGGGTCTTCATACATGGCACATACATAATGCTAGGATCCCAAGTATTGCCATAAATACTAGTTTTAACACAAACCAAGTTAAACGTAAATATATTATGTAAGTAGGTATATAATGTATTTTTCCCCGAGTGCCCCATATATGTATGTAGTGTCTTTAAAATGAAAACAAGAGATGCTTTTAATCCCATTCTTTTTAAAATATGCATGAATAACTTTTCTCTTCAAACCTAATTGATTGCTCGAATCTGCCGAAAGCTTGTTTAAGGTCACATCTGTTTGCATCTTTCAGATGCACCGTTTGTCAAAATAAATCCAACCAAAGAGAAAAACGATAGTTATTAAGTGACAGCTATTATCACATCCAAGGCCCTAGAGAGATGCAGCATGCCACTTAAAGGACAAAACAGAATAATTCTCCACAAATTATAGGCTGTAAGGCAGCACAATTACAACGTCTCCTGGAAGAAATTTGGTGTATTTACGTCTAGATAATGTTTGTGAAAGGAGCAGGTTTGGGTTTTTTCCTTAACCTCCTAGGACCTGGCATCCACATACGTGGACATCATATTTTGGGTTATTTAGACCAAAATATTAAATTTTGCTCTACAAGGGCCTGATATCCACTTACGAGGACATTATACTGCTACTGTTCTATCAAAATTTTAAATGAATATCCTCATATGTGGCTCTCATTTTTCTTAATAACAAAAATAAGGTAAAAAAAAAAAATTCTGGTAATTCTTTGTTTTTACATTCATCGTGCCCCAATATGCCCAAATATCAAAGAGAAATTAAAAATGCATGCTGTGGAAGAGTTCGGGTTTTAGAAGGTTAACTCTAGAGAGTATCACATGAGAAAGAAAGGAGACAAGTTTAAACTTACTCAGATTTAAGAATTAAAACAAAGAGAAGTTGCTTGTGAATAGGGTTGGGTATTGTTTAGGTTTTATCCGATACCAGTACCAAACCGGTACTTTTGAAACGGTGCCTGTGCTTAAACGGTGCTCGAACCGGTGCTTAAAGAATTGAGAACACAAAATTGGTCCAAAAACCTCTCATGTTCAGCTGTTTTTTTGTAAAAAGATAACAATGTTAGCCTTTTCTGCAGCTATAGGGGATTTATGGTATCACTCTTGGCTGGAAGCAGTGCTTAAACAATGGACAAAAAACACAAACTTTGTCCAAAAACCTCTCATGTTTAGCTGTTTTCCACTTTTTCTTTGGTCATTTTAGCCTTTTTGGCCAGGGTGAAGGGAGTATCTGCCATCAAACAAGAAGACAGACGCATGTAACTACGACGGTGTTTGCTAGTTCACCTTACATGCATTAATTTAATAACGTGGTTAGCCTACTCAACGTAAATTACACACGAACATCATTAAGCCACTCGCGCAGAGAAGAACGGCTGCTGCTGCCATCATCATTCGTCATCATTTCTGCTACACTGGCAGGGCTAGGGGCCAGGATGTAAAAATGAGATGACAAGAGATGAAGGAGAAACTAGAATGTAAACAGGGGTAATTCTTGTTTCCCTACTTAAGAATTAAGTTAAAACTTTCAGAGAGCTGTGTGAAGAACACTAACCACTGAACGCTAACTTGATAATATGGAGATGTGGAATATTTGTGATTACATTCCCAGCAGGGGGATCTGGCTGTGCTAATCAGCATAAATTTTTAAACAGGGAGCAGGTATACAAGGCAGATGAAAACAGTTTCATGAGTTTAGCTGCATCACTCCATATAGACATGACTGATCATCTTAACAAGAGGTGAGATGACATAGCCTAAAGTAAGTATCTCTAAGCATCTCCTTCATCCATGCACTTTTTACTGATTTGGATTTATATATTTAAGTATCTAAATCTCCCAGGCATTTATTTATACATATTTTTATTTTTAATCCTTTATTTATCCAGGTAAAAAATCTCATTGAGATTAAAAATCTCATTTCCAAGAGAGACCTGGCATCATAGCAACAAAAGTCACATACCACATAGGTATATAGCATTTAAAACAAATACAATATCCCATACAAACATGTGTAAAATATACAATAACAGATCAAATATATATATATATATATATATATATATATATATATATATATATTAGGGGTGCAATGATACACAAAATTTGGTTCGGTTCGATATTTTGGTGTCACGGTTCGATATTTTTTCGATACAAAAAAATGTTCATGCCTTTTTAATTTGTCATTTATTAAAATTATAAATATATATTTTAACTCAAAAGTACAGTTTTTAAATAATTTAAAGAAAAATAAATCTATCTGATCGAGAAATCACTCATCTTTGGAAAAGAGAGTTTATTACAGAGAAATGGCTCTTTCCAAAATAAAAGCTATACTATACACTTCTTCTGGGGTATATTCTCAGCAGCATATTAAACATATCAGGATCCACTGAGCTCTCAACACAGACAGCATCGTAAGAAGAAAAGTTGATTAACTAAATTGAAAATGTTGTATTGTTCGATACATATGCGTACCGAACCGAAAGCACTGTATGAACGGTTCAATACCAATACGAGTCAATACCAATACGAGTATTGTTGCACCCCTAATATATATATATATATATATATATATATATATATATATATATATATATATATACAATCCAAATCTAAGTCCAAAATATGAGATATAACATACTGCTGTTTGAATAGACAGCTTACACTGCCACACTTATGTCAAGCTGTTAAAGCCTTTGTCAGTATGTTACATCCTTTGACGGCACACACTGAGGATCCAGGGGGTTCGTCAGTGCGTTGTGCCACACCCCAGTGGCTTTCTTTAACAAACTCAAGTTTTTATTTTCATTCATTTACTTCAATTTATTTATTTATATTTTAGCAAGGATTTTAGGAATTCTATTAACCTTTTGGAGCTTTGTACTTTCTTAAATGTGTTCTTAGAGCTGTTGCCCAAAGTTTTGATAAGCTATTTTCACAGCCTTTTGAGCATTTATCAATATGTCAAGCCATTTTGAAGAATTTGCATGTTGATGAGGTCTTTGTGTTTTGATTTAAAAATCTTTTTTATCTTTAGGCTACTATTTGCATGAGACTTTGCCTTTTCTAAAGTGAACATCTGGAAATGTCACCTTAAATAGACATAAACACGGGGACCAAGCTATGTCCTTCAGTGTGCATATTTAACAAATGTAGTACTGCTATCTTGCATTTCAACATATCTCTAGAATTAGAATGTCCTGCACCCAAGAATGTCCTGACTTAGATGAGATGCTGAAAAACTAGTTCATGCATTTAAAACTTCTAGACTGACTGACTATTGTAATTAATCATTATCGGGCTGTCCTAAAAAAAACTCCCTGAAAAGCCTTCAGTTGATCTAAACTGCCACAGCAAAAGTATTGACAGGGACTAGAAAGAGAGAGTTTTATATTGCCTTCTCCTCTTTGGTTCCCTTTTAAATCAAGAATTTAATTTAAAAAACTTCTCCTCACATACAAACTCTTGAATAATGAGGACCCATCTTGTCTTAAAGATCACCCCAATCGAGTACTTCACTATCAGACTGCAGGGTTATTTGTTGTTCCTAGGGTATTTAAAAGTAGAATGGCCCCTCTTCAGCTCCCAATTTGGATTCGGGAGACAGATACACTCACTACTTTTAAGATTAGGCTTAAAGGTTTTTTTGTTTTGTTTTTTGTTTTATAGTTATAGTGTATAGTTAGGGCTAGATCAACCTTCAATCCTGCCTTAGTTACTCTCCAATAGACTTTGACTGCTGGGAGGTTTCTATGAGTATTTCAAGAGTATTTCTTTTTCACTCACCTCCTTTCACTCTCTGTGTGCTCATACACCACTCTGGATTTAATCAGTTATTATTAATCTCTACAGTGTGTCTTTTGTTCCGTCTTCCTTGCCTATGTACGCATATGTGCTAAAATGCTAGTAAGATATTGCAGGGTAGTTTGGGATTTATACTGATTTTGACCCTTTTAGTCTTTTGTTCCTGAAGATTATGTCAGTTTGTGACAAAAGGCTTGAGCAAACTCAACTAACCAGTACCTCTAACTCACCATGTTATTGTGTACTGTTTTTGTATGTGCTGGCTTACATGTTTTAGAAGTAACTGACCTGGTTTACCATAGTAAAAATGTTCACCATCGTCTCATAGCTACCTGTCATCACCGGCACAGCACGAGCTCTTCCTGGTATACTTTGTTTCCTCCAATCCCATTGGAGCATTACAGCTGAATGTCTCCTGCTTTGCCTGTGCGGATTTCAAGCAGAAGCCATATTGACAGGGCAAATATCAAACAATGTTTTTCTCTTGGCCTATTTACTCCCTGGCAACAATAGGGGGCTCTTTCATAACTTTTTATCCTTGTGTCAAGTCCATCTGTCTTCCAAAGTTTATCTGTCAACACAGTGTAAATGTAAGCAATATCTCATCTTTCTTTTACATTTTGGAACGCTTTAAATTTGACTGATATTGATATTGATATTGAAGATTGTGATTGATGGCTGACTGGCATATATATGTAATGTAGCAGAGATATAATAATGATACACATTTGAGCTATTTAGGAGCACATTTTCCTGTAATAACTGAAAATTATTTCATGAACAGTACAAACTTTAAATAGTGGAGGGGTCAACCATCAATAGTTGCAGATGTGTGATAACTTTTACTTATCATTTATGGTAAAAAGCAAAGTATATAAATACATTGAATAACATGGATTCTGCAGTACTCGGAAGTACTGTATACACAGAGTTCAAATTTATTGTGCTCACCTTACTTATTTAAATGTATATTTAATTCAAGTAAATGCCAAACCTTATGGCTTTTGCCTACTTTGCCTTTAATTTAGTAGTGCTATTCTAGCTTCTGATTGGTTAAGTTAATCACATGTCTGATTAAATCCAGGAAATGGTATTGGAATGGAACTCATGAAAATATGAACATCCATGTCTGTTCATGATCATCCTGTTCTTCTCCTTCTTCTTCAGAAAGACCCAGCAATCTTACATGTTTCTACATAAAGTCTTTCCACCACTAGAGAAGCATCAGAGAGTCACTGAAAGCAACAAAAGAGGTCAGCTCGGTAGCAGGTAGGTCAAAGTAAGAAAATTGTTTGGGGCTTGAAGGTAATACACTAAAGTAGAGTTAGTTTCCGACCTGCAAGCAAGGCTTGAATTAACCACTTGTTTCAAAATGAAATTACTGCTTTCTGGTTTTCAAACTTTATACCTAATGACTGCTCTATGTTTTTGTAGCATATCAGTAGTAAATCTGACCTTCGTTGTATTTTGATAAATGAGTTTTAGGCAAAACAGAATGCAAATGAATTATTTCACTGTTAAGACATGTCATGTTATACTGGTGAATTTGGATGATTTAGGAAAAGGATTCCAAATGAATCTAACTGGCTAGGACTGAATATTTGTTTATTGGTATCAACACTGTTTCATATTTAATGATCAACTCAAATGAGTGAGGTGGATAGGCAGGTGTTAATTTCTTTATCTCTCATTCTCTCTTAAATACACTGAAGGCTGTACTGAACAAATGCACATTTCCTACTTTAAGAGAAAGTTGCTTGTGTTAGATTTTGTTGTTGTTGTCATTTACAGGTTTTATGTTATCTGTGTTGTTGTACAGTTTAAGGGGGGAAAGAAGCCGGTTATATTGCCCATTATTGCTAATTGCAGTAGTATATAAAGTCATTTATTTCAGTTATATTTCAAGTTTAGATATATTACCGTGGGGACTAGATTTTAACGTTAACTTGAGGAAAGCTTCAATTGGTCATCTCTTAATACTTGTTTTGATAAAGCTAATAAATAGGAATGTTTTGTTACTTATTTATCCTAGTAAAATAATATTGATTCCCCCCCCCCCCCCCCCCCCCCCCCCCCAATGTCACTTTTAAATCTCTGAAGTCCAAGAGCTCCCCCCACCTTCTTTGAAAACTGGTCTTTTTGTTTAGTAGGTTTTCCTCAGTCACTTTTTTTCAGTGTGCACCATTTCAGTTACCTCCATTAATTTCCCAGGAGATTTATCACCCAAGTGGCAGATAAAATTGCCCAGTAAACAGTGAGCCATATAGTGGAACAATTTAAACACAATTTTGTGCAATTAAGATTTTGTAACGCATACGTCTAACTTAATGTTCCTTTTGCCAGTTTTACTGCCTTATAATATTTCAAGTCGACTTAGTAAAGGAGTTGTTCCGGTAATTGTGACTTCTTTTATTCTTCAGGGTTAAATAGTTTGACCCTGGAGATTATAACTTTGTGCAGTTGCCTAAACTTGTTTAAAAGGAATTGTAACACTAACAGTGATCTCCTGCATTACTTTTAGTAAATGTATTATTCTTCTTATAATTATTATTGTTACATGCAATCAGATCATTTGCATTCTGAAGTGTCAGAAGATGGTTTCTATGTTATATATGTAAAACAAACATAGATGATCCACTTCATTCCTTATACTGAAGAGTGCATTTAGCAATAAACGTACATTTTATGACTTGTATTTAATAAGTAGGGTCAGGACCACTGCCATATTGCTAACGTGCTTGTGTAGCCTCAGCAGTGCCCCATAAAGAGAGAGCTGATCTGTTACTGTTGACTGATAGACTGGCAAATAGCATCTGTCTTCTCTATCACTCAATCAGTTACACTCTCTTAAATACGCACATACACACTAGGAAAGATTTAAACATAGACAGAGATATCTGTTGTTGACACAAGCAGAATTAAAGCCTCTGCAGCACTCATCAACTTTGGAGAATTTGGGCCTGATGCCAGTGCGCCATCCTACCATCACTAGAAAATCAAAGATAAATATTTGATGTCTGAAAGACTTTTGTGTGTGTGTGTGTGTGTGTGTGTGTGTGTGTGTGTGTGTGTGTGTGTGTGAGAGAGTGGGGGTGGCGTGGGGTGGGGGGAGGGGGTGTTTGAGTCTTTTACTGTGTCTTTTTTTTCTCTCACTAAAATGCAAAACTTTGTATTGATCCACTCATCATTTTATGCAGCTTGGCTTTTTGGAATGGCATATACAGCAGTGTGTTACTGTACTGACAGTCTCCAAGGGTATGGCAGTGACAACTTCACAGTGTCACCTTGGTGATGGTTGCTTAATGATGAAGGAGGGTGGTAAGTGGAGTGGACGTGTGATACTGACACAGCAGGGAATAAAGCACAGGATGCCAGTGTCCTGCCAGCTGTTTTCCAACCTTCTAATGCCAGGTGAAAAACTCCTATTGCTTATAATTACATCCTGCAGAAGTCAAAAGTATTTTTGCAGAAGTTAAAAAAATACATTTTTAAACTTCGCCATAAGCCACTGAACTGTTCTTAAATAATTGTTAGTAAGCATCTGAGAGTTTCTTTTTTTTCTTTTTTATGGGCTTGCTATACCAAATATTACCCATCTTTTTTTTTCAATAAAATATGTGTTTTACAGTGCAACCAGTATTTTAACACATCCTTCAGTCTTCAGTAGTCCTTCAGACATTTTTATCAGCCCAACTGCTTGGATAAGTCCCTCTGTCTGCCTTTCCAACTATATTTTTCTTTCATCCATCCATCTCCTACCTGCAGTGACTTTTCTGTTGCAGTGCGCCGACTGTGTTGCTGCTAATCACTCTCTTTCAGCTTCGCCTCCAGCAACGATTAATGGGTTTCATTTTCGCTCATTTGGAGCCAACACCTGTGACCAATGAGAGAAAAGCAAGGAGTAATTATACCCATATTTGAAATGAATATGCGTGTTGTGTGTATGTGTACGAGAGGGGGAGAGCAAACACAGCAAAGTCATAATAAATCTAACTTTACTTGATCTCTATTTGTGTGTGTGTTGTTTGTGTACGACTCCCACCTGAGGTTGAAGTCATTACACTGTTGCAGCAAGTGAACTTGGTGTGTGTGAAATACAGAGAGATGGCAAGCAAGGGATGTGGGATGAGATGGGGGGGGGAAAAAGAATCATCCTCCAGTACCCGGTGGTACACCTCATCACTTAGATGTATCATATGAGCTCTGCATGTGTGTGTGTAATTACTCTGATACATCACCTGAACTAGATGTGAACTCTGTCAGGAGCTACCTCTCAGCCCCAGCAGAACCTATAGGCTCTGCATGTGTATGTCGCCATGTGTGCACATGCAGGTTGACTAACTTATGCAGGAGAGATATGCACATGCATGTGCAAGACTGGGCCTGCCCCAAACTATGGAGCATTTTGTGCATTTGTGTAAGCAATATGCATAAATCCTCTCATGTAAGCTGTGTATTTGCTTTGTGTAGCACTTTGTGTCTCTCGTTTGTAAAAACCACTATACAATTACATTTTGGTTGCCCGTTTGTATATTTTTCTGAATTTGTATTAACTTCTGGTTCATGCCAATCCAAAATTCTATTTTGCCTTTTAAAAAAAATACTTTCAGGGTTTACTAAAAGGGTCAATTCTGAAAGATATCTACTAAAAACTAAAAGATATTTACAATGGTTCTGTACTTTTTTTGTTTTATGAGAATTGCTTTCAAAGCTTGAAATTTTGGGAGGAGAGTATTAAAGTGAATCCTACAAATATCATGCACTGAAGTTTGCAGCAGACAAATTACTGCAAATTGTGTCAAATTTAACACTGAAAAAAATTTTCTGCTAGGAGCTTTTATTTATGTGGAATGCCAGTGGAAGATGTTATCAGAACTGGTGTGAAGGTGGCATAGCCGGACGGCTCAAAGTTGTAAGCTTAACACAAACTTCTAATGGCAACGTCATCACATTTCTGGCTATCAGTAATACTAGTATTTAGTTGACGCTTAACTAAGAACATACTAACACATTTTTTTATGTATTGATATAACAGGCATATGGCATTGTCTCAATAAATCTGTCCCATATTTGTCTCTGTAAGTACTCTTTCAACTCCAGCAATTACACTGGATTTACTCTATGTCAGTGCTACATTTGTCTTTAACACTGTATTTGCTCCCACACCTTTAATTCCTTTGTGATGACCCACCATGTTATTTCTCTTCCTCCTTTCCTGTTTTTTTTTTTTTTGCTTTGGTGCTCTTTTTTTCCTTTCTGGTTTTGGTCCATCTTTTCTGAACTGGTTTCTTTTGTGAAAAATATCTACATTATTAAAAAAATATATATATTCTCTCTTTTTTAACCTTTATCTGCCCTCTTTCTTTCTTGGCCTGTCTTCCTCTATCTCTTTGATCATTTGATTTTCTGGGCTTGGCTCTCAGTTCAGCCTCTTTTTTTGTACAACCTTGTAATAAATATTTCATTCATGTTCTTTGATCAGACTGGGTAGAATCTAATTGGCAGGTGGAATTCGGGCATCTTGTACGGAGGCTGCATTTACACTACTGCTGTTTCCAAACAATTACCTTTAACAGGAACATGCTGATGTAAATTAAGTTCAGGATTTTATAGACCTAGAATCAATTCACTCACTTTACAGTATCCAATTTAATTTATTCACCTTCATGTCACTGAACCATGTTGTCATATCAATGATCTTGCTTGGTGTTCAAGGCTACTTTTGATTCATCACTGTATTTTCATGAAGCTTACAAATAAGTTAAATAAAGAAGATCTATAGTCACTCACCTGCCTGCTTTCCTGGGTGTTTAGCTAGTCTGTTTTGTATATCACTACCACCTTCCACATCTTTACACTAGTGCAGAGCTTCCCAAAGTGTGGGTCCCGCCCCCTAGAGGGGCACATAGCCATTTCAGGGGGGGCGCGGTATGAAAAAGGGAGAAAAAAACCCCACTTGGACACTGCTAGCACGGGCGCCCACACAAACGTAAAGCAGGAGATGAAGCATTGCTGAATATGTTTCCAAACCAACTTCATTCTAAGCCAAAGACTAGAAAATCTGGTGAAGCAAATACCGAGGTAGATCTCCCCTGCAGAATTGGTTTTCCCTTCATCGGGAGCAGCGCTGGGCTGTTCAAATCACAGACAAACAGTATCCCACATTCTTGATTTTTAGTTCACAAACACGTGTAATGACTAACTACTCCTGACATTTTGGAGATGTTAGCTCTATATACAGTAAAGTTACAGCGCGATACAAATAACATCAGGTCATTCCTGCCACGATTTGTTCCCCCGGTTCAAATCACGGACAAACAGTATCTCACAGTTGTTTATGTGGGGGGGGGGGCATGAACATTTATCTTGTAAAACAAAGGGGGGCCTCGCAAAAAAAGTTTGGGAACCGCTGCACTAGCGCAATCATATTCTTGCCTGCCTTCTTTGATCAGTCAGCCTCCATTCTGATTGGTTTAAATCTCAGTGCTCTGTATCATTCTCCCTTTCAGACTCTCATTCGTGCAATGGTATCTTCATTTTTTTTGTTTCCCGTGTTAACGCTTACCTGTTTGATCATGTCTAACACTGCATGTGACATGCTCGACGCTGTCCCCGTCCAAGTTCAGCGAGAGTCGTTTGGCTCCTCTCCTGAGTGCCACTTTACGAGACGGAGATTTCACATCCCATCCAATCAGACCTCCACTCTGCACCTTTCTTCTGTATCCAACATCAATGCAGCCCTGAGAGCAGAGGAATTACAAGAGCTGGAAGCTGCATCAGACATGACTTAGTACAAGAGGCTAGTCTGTCCATCTCCTCGAAACCCCATTCTTGCCAATTCTGTGCATCCCAAAACAAACATTCACAAGAACCAGGAAATCTGCCAACCAGAATTCCTTCCCCTTGGAAAAGCATAAAATCTCCATGGAATCTGGAATTCCCAAGCCCATCTACCAGCAACAAATATGTGACAAGCCTCTTGCCTGCAAGAGCTGGAAAATGCAAAATGCACGCACTTGACTGTGATCTCTCCCACTCATCAGGGCCTTCTGATCTTGCATGCTCATCCTCACAGCGGTTCTTTTTGGCATTCGCTTCTTACACCTTTTGTAGTGGGCCACCACTACATTCAAGCAGCCACAGTTTCTCTATTAGCCTACGCTCTAAGCTTCTTCAAGCTAAATACATTAATTTAATTCGTTTTCTGCTGCCTTCCCTGAAATGCGACAAGAAGGTCACTGCTAATGCCAGCTTAGTATGTCCTCAAGTACTCCTATCCATGCCTATTCAGAGACCTACCAAATGGTGAATTTCTGGTTGGCTTTGGCATTTTTTGAGACATCATCTGCTCAGTTTACCCAGAGCAGAGCTAAAAGTTACCACTGATATGGGATCTCAATCTCAAATAAAGCAAAATTCTGTTTTATCAATATCACAAAGCTATCTCCAATCTGTCCTCTACATTTCTCAGTTCAGCACTTGCGTAACTTGGTCTGTTCTATAAAGCTAGAAGCTACTCATTCTGTTAGTAGGCAGACAGGAATTTATCTCTTGTTCCACCTGGAGCACCACTGGGCACCCTGCTTACTTATGCCCCAGACTTTGAATTTCAGGCTCAGTTCAGTCTGGGTGTTCTCCTTCTGCTTTTCTCCAAATCTGATCAGGCTGATGACCATGGATGGCAGAATTTTTTTTTTCTCAATAAGCTGGTTTGCAATAACTTTAATGAATGAATGTAAAGCTTCCTCCACGTATGCAGCACATACAGAGAGGCACATCCAAAGTCTGTTTGTCCTCACTTTCGGCCCAGGCCAGGTGCACAGGAGTGGAACCAAGCTGGTTCCAAAACCTCTTTCATCCTTCCAACACCACATTGGTAAATCTCAGTGATCTCCATCATTCTCGCTTTCAGATCACCACCTTAATTTTCAATTCAGTTCAGTTTTATTGCCAAATCACAACAGCAGTCGCCTCAAGGTGGTTTATATTGTAAAGTAAAAACCCTACAATAATAAAAAGACACTGCAATAATCCACCTAATCCAAGTCACTCAGGGCTCTATCCAAGCCTCAATCTTCAATTTTACCACTTTCATCTTCAACCCTAACACCACTAGGATTCTGTTCTCCCATGACCGGTCATCAGAGTCTAATCACCAAATGCAGTGATTAATATATTGATCAATATATCAAAATATCGTGTTCATTTCTTCCAAATCTTTTTGAAATAAAGTAAGGACAACATGCTCATTTAAAAGTTAGGGGGGGGGAGGGGAATTAATTTCAACTTCAATTATATTGTGTTGTTGAGATGTTGTGGCTCACTTTGGAATCAGGTATTAGTTAAGTAAGCAGCAAACCATCAAATACTCTCTGCCCTTACTATCTCAGGAATGGTGTGCTAAAGTTTTCCGCAAAGTGAAAATACACCCTTTAGAAAATTTAGGTAAAATGTTTTTTTGCAAAGTCTGGCATCTTGGCCATCATAATAATGATGTAAACAAATGTAACATGGAAATAATGATTATTCCTAGTCATAGTTTTAATAAACTGACATTTACAAAATAAATTGTTCAGATACATAGTATAAAAATTTCAAGCAGGGCCAGAGAAGTATAACAGAAATGGTCAACTTTAAGGTCAAAAATTTTTTAAATCTCTGGTTACCAAAACTTTGCCCCCCCCCCAAAAAAAATACAGTATCCAACACCCTTTGTCTTGAAGCACTGCCCTTGAGCAAGACTGAGCTGTGCTACTGGCACATAAGATGAGTCACAGAGGGGTTCACACCTCTATGTTCATATATATATATATATATATAGATAGATAGATAGATAGATAGATAGATAGATGCTACAATACTACATATTGGATTATTCACTCTAGTTCTTCCACAAGCTCTTTGCAGTGAAGTCTTTGTAGTGAAGACGAAGCCTTTCTGTTTCCAGCAGAGATGCAGGTAAGAATCTCTGAGGATTTAAATAAAGAGGAGTTGAATCAAAATCAGCTGTTGCCTCTGGGTTGTATAGCCGCAGGCTCAGTCCTGGGGGGATTTGGAGTGTGTGTTTCCTTCTGGAACCCGTCATGTTGGATGATTGAACTTGTATATGTGTGCTGTGTTGCTCTCATGAGACTGAATGTGCAAGTGCACAGCTCCACCGGTAAAGGTGTGTAAGTTAGTGAGGCTGAGGAAATGACCAGGAAATTCACTTTAAAATAAAGGCTGATTTTATTTTTAGTTGGGGTTTTTTCAGTGAAACCAGTAAATGATAAACATCCGGTTAACATTTGACAATATTCAATTCACAGATCTTTGTTTTTTGTTTTTTTTTTAGCTTTATTAAAGTTTAATAAAGAAAGAAAACCTCAGGGACTTGCTGAGGAAACATAGGAGGAAACATTGGCCTGATTACTTGAACATTCTGGAGTGTAGCCCAGGATTTACATATATAAATATCAGAAAAAATGTGACTTGCTTCATTTCATGTTATTAGAAATATTTTTTTAAATGGGCAAAAAGACACTTTTTAGTACACTGAGGACCATACAGGAGGTGACAGTAGAAGTTACGCCTCTTTTTAAAAAGTTTCTTTTTAACAACAGTAATTATTCCATAAATTTTGTGGGCAAATATGTATTTGCATCTTCTTTTTAAATTGATGTGTACAGTGAAATTAAGAAATGGCCTGTGTCTTCAGTGTTGTATGTCATGTGTCATCTGTGTCATTTTGGGTCTCACAGATTATCTCAGGATGAAGTAATGTTTCAAATTGCCAAAATAACATTAATTAATTAATTTAAAAACACTATGAAATTCAATACAACTTTCTGATTTAAAAACTTTACCTGGAAAGTTTTAAAGTCCAGGGCGAAGTTTCAGTCTTTCAGCAAAGACTATGAAAGTTTAAAAGGAGTGCATGTTGGTGTGTGGGGGGAGTGGGGTTTTTGTGTGTGTAGAGACTCGAAAAGGATTTAAAGATAGATACTGAAGTTACGGCTTGTCCCCTGCAGTGCAATATTCTATACCACACACACACACACACACACACACACACATTAGGTAGCAGCTATCCCCCACCGAGCTATATCTTCTTCTGTATCTGACATTCTATGGCTGGATGGGCAGAAAGCTACACACACACACACACACACACACACACACACACACACAGTGTCATCATCTTCACTGTGAAAACGTGTGATCCTTCTCTCTCTCTTCTGTGTATCACACATTTGCCCCCAAAGATCAATTTCTGGAAATAAATGGTAAAGCTAAATGGAAGGATGGCAATCTGGCAGAGAATCTGGACCAAATGCTGTAGTCAGAGAAAAAAGGTTCCCGGAAACTTTGTGAGGAAATAGGTTGACTCCCACCATAGGGCCAATCTAATCCTAAGTGCTCTCTAAAATAGCTTTTTACAGGACCTGCTGTCTTGAATTTCAAAGTAGATGTGGAACAAATCCTCCAGCTTTGCCTGAAGGGCCTTTTCAGGGCTTTCACTGAAGGCAAAGATGACACTTTGTTCATTAAGTTTCACCTCAGCACGATTCATATGAACTTTGCAGACATGCAGTTGTTGTTGTATTTGTACTATGTCATTGTAAAGTGAGTGATATTTTTGCTTAGGTTCTGTTTTGAACTGTCAGCAGGAGTTTAAAGTAGTTTCATTTCTTTTGTTATTTGTTTCATAATAAATTAGTTCAAATCTTATACATACCAGATTCCATGCACATAGTTTCTAAAATTACAGAATTTTCTGCTGGGGTGATAACCTTTTTTGTTTGTTCTCCCTCTTTCTTTTTCATCTTGTGCCTCTTCTTCTTAGTCTTCCTTGTCTTCTCATTTTATATAAAGCTTGGTAGCTAGTCTTATGAACTGAATTCCCTAAAACTGCATTTTTCTGAGACCAGTTAACAAGACCTAACTGGCTGACAACATGACATGACTTTAAAAACTATTTAATACATTTAATAAATGTATTAAATATTAATAAAGTATTGTCTTGCAGTCGGAAAACCAAGTAGTCACATTTCTTTCTAGAGTTCTTTCTATTACAGTTTTAATATACAATGCTGTCCTTGCCCATTAGCTATGATGAACGTCTTGGATTCCTAGTAATGGCAGAGAAAGAGAAGAAACGAGAGCATTCACCTCAAATTACTGTCATCCAGATAAATCGCTTACGGCACGCCAACGAAACTGGCGCAGTGCCCTTTTAACAAGCTTAAATCAATTAAGACAAAATGATCAATTTACCTCAGTAATTAGCCCATGCATTAGTGGTTATTACCAAGAAACACATTTATTCATCAGTTTTTCTGCTCTCCTTCTCAACCTCCATCACTTTCCTTATCAAGACCATACGTGACGCTAAACGGGAAGTGTGCAATCAGCTAAATTGAATTTAATTGATTAAATAATTAGACAGCTTTAAATGAGTCAATTAATGAGTCAATTATAGAAGAACAGGCAGGTGGGGGGGTTGGAGATATCCCATGGGTCTCGGGGGTTTATTAATAATAACTAGGATTTTAACATCTTGGCACCAGGGAAACGTAATCCCTCATTGTCTGTAACCCAGAAAAGCTTCACTCCAAGGAGACTCAGTCACTCAGAAACCTCAAACACACTTCAAAACTTCAAATACAGCAGTAGAGTGGAAAAGTATGAATGGCTTTATTTCTGACTTTGCAAACATGCACAGTTTTGTGGAATATTTCTCATATTGACATATTGCCAGCATAAACCTTTATAACCACTGCTCAGAGTTGTCTAACTTTTTTGGTGCCCTTTGGGGAGAGCCCTCAGATGTACGGGTAATTCTGCCATCAGAGATTCTGATAAACTGTCAATTTTGAGTAAGTGGATTCAGGTGAGTTGTAATTGACCAAGTTACAGCATTTTTAAGAAAATCAAATGTGTTTTTGTGTCTAGGATGAAGATCTAAACAGACAAGACTTTTAGTAATAGTAGAAGAAAAGAAAAATGTCTTCACCTGTGATGGAGTTCAGGACTCAAACATCAAGTCTTTGGTCATTTTCAAGAACTGACATGACCTTTAATGTTAGAAGTCTCTCATCCATCTTCGTTACTGTCTCAAATATTGGCAATATATGTTCTTGCTTTTTTACTTTAACTTTAAACCTAACTTTATTTTAAAAAAAAAACAGCTCTTATTTCTTTACTGCAATAGAAAAAGGTTAATAATTCACTGACAAGAAATATTTAGGGATCCTTGAAGCTTTATTTCTGCCTCGGATAGCATGAGCTATGGTATAAATAAAAAGAAAACCACAAGACGTTCATAATATGAATATAGAAATGGTCTTTAATAAGAGCTGTTGGCAGAAAAGCATTTGCTGCTCCATACTTTTAAGTCTTACAAGACTGTAACCATTCAATGGAGCTGGTAACTGCATGCATTAAGTTTAGATTAATTCCAAATCATGTTCCATAAGAGATTGTAAATATCAACACTTCACCGAGTTCTTTTGATTCCTCAGAGGCATTTGATGGAAGACAAAACACTGCTCAGTTGACCATTTAACACTTTATTTCTCTTTCTCATTACTTCTAGAAGGGAGATGCGTCCTGCATGACACGTTGCCGCCGATCTCAAAATGGTGGTGTGCCCCTAACAGTTTTATTAGAGATGCTCTCTCATTCTAATGGTAAATGGCCTGAATTTGTATAGCGCTTTACTTAGTCCCTAAGGACCCCAAAGCGCTTTACACTGCATTCAGTTATTCACACACTGGTGATGGCAAGCTACATTGTAGCCACAATTGCTCTGGGGCGCACTGACAGAGGCGAGGCTGCCAGACACTGGCACCACCGGGCCCTCTGACCACCACCAGTAGGAAACGGGTGAAGTGTCTTGCCCAAAGACACAACGACCGAGACTGTCGGAGCCGGGGCTCGAACCGGCAACCTTCTGATTACAAGACGAACTGCTAACTCTTGAGCCACAATAGTCTAAACAACAGTGTCTCAGTAACTTTCCACTAGAGATGGTCCCCCCTTATCTGCATTTTCCCAGGCAAGCATGAGCGAGAGTCTTCAGCTTTCTACTCAACCAGGGACACAAGGTCTCATGCCTTTATTTTTCAGGGCTGTGTCCACTTAATACTGGACTATATAACTTTACAACACTTATTATTAATAAAAAGCATAGCATTATTGAGGCACTGCAAATTATTTAATTCCAACAAGATGATTTATATATCTACCACTGATCTGACATGACACAGTGTATTCATCCCACGGTGTTATACCTTGACTTGTTCCAAAATGTTATAATTCAGGGCAGTAAAAGGGAACACAGGTAGATAAGAATCTATGCAGCTGTATTTAGCAACGCTGACTGGATGAAACTGTTCTTTTAAAAACAAAACACAGACAAAAAAAACATGAACAACATGAAAAATTGGTTTCAAAACTTGTTTCCATCCCATTGATTGTTTGACTTTTTTTCTCAGAAAACTCATACTCTTTCTGCTCTCAGATTGATTACAGTCTCCACTAATGAGACAGCCGGGTTTAGAGATTTTCTCTTCACAAAATGACAAGGTAAAAAATATGAAGGACACCCTCAATCAGTCACTCATATGGACTGTGTCAGTTTGAATAACTGCAGAGCAATTGGGTAAATATGAGTGCCTGGCTATGGTAATGGTAACTGACTGATGTTTGAAGTAGCAATGAAACAGCCCTGGTGCCATGCAAACTAATGTGTACAACTTGAGCCAAGTAAACAAAATAAAAAAAATACTTTGTTATACAAAGGGTTTATCAGTGTGAATTACAGTTGGAGAACATAGTGAGTAATATATATGGCTCACATTAAAAGCCATATCAAATCCTAACATGGCATTCTACTGGGACCCCATTATTTCAGTTTGAAAAAACTGCTGCTTGAAAGCGTGGCTAAAAATGTTATAGCATGCAAGCAATTCACATTTAGTCTTATTGGTCATATTCTATTCTATTGTAACCTTACAATAGAATAGAGGGAAACCCAACAAATGTTATAAGAAACTTCAGAAACCAGTTGTTTTATCGCCATCCAGTGATTGTTTTTTCTCTCATTCCTATTAACCTGATCTCTCCTCTCCGATTAATCCCCGGTGCTGATGAATTGTAGAGGCTAACCTGCATGCAAATAAAGCTAGAGAAGGTGGAGTATGGTCCCTCATTCTCAGCGTCAGCATTCTCCTCCATCACCAGCTTTTATTGTATCCCATTGTTGCATCAGTGAATGGCTACCTATATGGAAAAGAAATAGAAAAAACTTATAAAAGACTTGCATCAAATGTGGCCTACTTTATGTAGTGAATCATATAAGACTTATATGATTTACTCATGAAAGTGGCCACTTTCATATATTGTTTTTGTAAGTATCCAAAACATACAAGTTTCATTTATATATTTTTTCTAGGGATCTTATATCTGTTTTCACTCTTTTATACTTTTCATACAAGTTTCACACAAGACAGATACAAACTTTATAAGATTTATATATATCTCTTCCATGTCTATTTGTAATCATTTTGGTTTGGCTGTTTGGAGACCTTATTAAAAACGTTTTTGTTTTAATAAGGTCCCTTTGTTCCTGTTAGGCAATTTTATCTCCCCACTCTCATTAATTGCTCACTCATAGGAGAGTGAGCACTCTCCTATGATTGTTGGGGTTTTCTCTGTGTTATTGTACGGTTTTTAACTGATCGTATAAAGTGTCTTGAAGTTCTTATAAATTAAAATAAAGTGTGGTCAGTATTTTACCACTTTGTGATTATCATAAGGCTACCGTAAAAAAAAGTCTCTTAAATAAAAAATATAAAAAATATCTTAGGAACAAAGATTAACGGTAATAATTTTACATTAAAATGGTTTACGTGAACTGATCACAGCTAGCTACAGAATGCAAAAAACACAACCATTATGATTTTATGTCCAAAAAATATTTCTAGCATTATATTAAATCATCTTAATGCAAAATAAATTAATGAAATATACATATTCATAAATCCCTAAATGTGCAGGAGGGAATATGATGCAATATCAATTTGTACTAGAAGATAAAAAAATGTGGTATCTCCTCTGCCCTTAGTCCAGTAGAAGAAAATGTTTCCCACTTGCTAATATCCAGTGTTAACACGATCAATATAAATTCTATTTAATATTTTATTGACACAGTTTTAAGGCAAACATGTTCACTTAAAAGTAGTTCAGTCCATTTAAAAAACAAACATGACATTATTTTCACCCACAGATAGTCTATCTTTTTCAACTAAAACAGCTTCTGATGAGCTTGTGCCATTTACATAATGTATTTAAAATGAAATGGAAAGCTTCTGGATCAGCAGTCAGACATCTATCTTAAAGACTGACTTGGGGAATAAATTATCTTTGTAATGCTTTCCCCATTTACAGTCATGTCATGCTTTCTTCTCTAATGGAAAAGTTGAATGGGGAAAATAGCATTGAGAGTGTTAAGTGAGACTTTTTGAAACCTTTTTCTATTATTAATAGAAAAAAAACATTGGAAATGAATTTATCAAAGGCAATGAGAGTAAAATGGTGTAGAAAAGTTCTATGTTCAGTTATTTTAAAGTTCTGACAAACACAGGAAACGGCTTGGTCAGACAGTAAAGTGCAATTTGGAGTAAAAGTAAGCCTACGACAAATTACAATGGCTTTTAGGCTGCAAAGATACAAAGGGAGACACAAATATTAACCCACAGATACATAGAGAAGTTAAAAATCCATGTCTTCAAAGACTTTTGACATTGTTTAGGGTTAATATATAGAGAATATATCTAAATGAGCAATAAAACTGAGATCTTTTGAAGTGTAATCATCAATCTACAAAATGATCTATTCATCATTTCTGACTGTGCAGCGTCTGCTATGCTATGTGATTTTGTTAAGCTTCAGTGTATCAGTCAGTCAGTGTCGAGTTACCTGATTCAGATGAGACAAGGTATACGTATTTATCCGTTATTTGAGAAATTGATTTGTTATATCAGTTAATATAATTTTATTAAAAAACATTATCGATATTTTTATGGTAATAATCATGCAAAGAAGACGATTTTGAAATCAACAAACCAATTTTAAAATGGCAAAAAATAAGAGATGGCAATCTGTGGTGTTGCTGTTGATGTATTGTAGATAGATATCGTATGAGATGTCAAAGATTTCCTGTATTTGTCCAAATGACATATAGTCATTTGGACTATAGTTATAACTATATGATGAAAGCAAAAACAAAATTTTAATTAATCTTTAAGTCTTTTTTACTCTGTAATCCTAAAGTGAAACTTTAGTATTCATTGATTCCAAATTCAGACTTGTGGATGAATATGCAATGACATTTAAAAACCAGCTTATTTTAAAGCACACTGGTTGAACAGATGTATGCATTTGGATGTTCTCACTAGGTGGGAATAATACACCACTTCACTGTCCATCTCCTTCTCAAGATACGGACAAATATACCGGACGTCCTCCACCGTGGGATACCCTGTCTTTTTCTCTCCCATCCTTTCAGCCACTCTCCCTCAAATGAAATTTGCTAGTTTATTTGGTCACAAACCCAGAGTATCCTGCATCTCATGCTTAAGGGTGTGTCTGTCTGTGTGTGTATGTATGTGCGTACGCACAATTCTCATAACCTTGAACCTGCCCGTTGCCACAAGCACCTCTTGGGAAGTTCAAATTCTTGGCCCAGTCTAATGCAGACTGTCATTGGTTCAGCCAAGATTGCTGTGCAAATGAACAAACTCTGATTGGTTCACACGGTGTTGAGGGACACTGGAGGTGCCAGAGGAAATAAGAGGACAAGGAGAATGAAGGAGAAATAAAAAGAAAACATTACAAAAACAGAAGAGGAGATGGAGAGAAAAGGGCACGTGATTTAGAAAGTAATAAGCTTGAAAAAGATCTGAGGAGACAGGGAGCAGAACTGTAGAAAAGAGGGGAGCCAGAAATGAGAGGGATAGATGTGGACACTTAAAAAATTTGTAAGATGAAGTATAACTCTTCAGTCGAGATTAGAAGTCACCCATAGGAAAGTAGTTGTCTTTTTTTTGGTTTTCTTTTTTTGTTTGCCAAACATCAAGGCCATTACACACCACTGGTTTGCTTTACCAACTTTTTCTTTTATGCAATCAGAACTATGATCTGAATGCACTGTTGTGCCAAACACTTTTTGCTTTTCCAAGATCAGCTCTACAAATTCTGTATAGGTTCCACTTGTTCATGAGTTTTATCTGTTTATTCATTCATTTCTATTTGTGTTTTATTTTTCAGTTACACACTGCAGACATTATATGCAGTATAGCATGACAATGTCTAAGCTGTCAGGCAGGGGGAAAGGGAAGAGCAGAAAATATAATAAAAGGATAGAGCACAAATAGAAATGTGCAGTGTATCACCAACTACTGCACCTGTGGTGTGTGTGTGTGTGTGTGTGTGTGTGTGTGTGTGTGTGAGAGAGAGAGAGAGAGAGAGAGAGAGAGAGAGAGAGAGAGAAAGAGTGTATGTGTCTTTGTCACAACATGTACTTGATGATGGTGGGAAGCGCAATAACACCCCCCCGGAGCCAAAGGCAGACCCAGGTGATTCGGGCCATCTGCAGATACCCAAGAGTACTGAAGACCCAAGGCCACACATCTGAGTAACATCTGTGCATCCATCCCAGGAGGAGAAGAAGGAAGGCCCCAGATGGGACACCCAAGGCCACAGGGCAAGAGTCCTAGAGAACCAGAGGCAATGGGCAGCCATTCCAACTTCCACATTTTTTTTTTTTTTTTTTTTTGAAAATTTGTCCTCAAAAAAACATCCTCTGAGGAAAAAATTAACTTGATGTCAAGCAATGATGAGCTGGTTCTGATGGTTCCAAATAAGAAAAGGAAACAAAGTGAGATTTTAGGTTCATGCAATTCTCAAGAGAAGGCAGCAACAGGGAAAATTTTGTGGCTTGATCCAGAAGTTTTAAGCTGTATATCGACATATTTCAGGATATGAGTGGTACAGTTTGAGCTCTTGTTGGCAGAGTTGGCAGCAAATCTGAAGAGACAGAGAAATCATTTCAGAAAGCTGAATGACCTGGAGGAGTGTCTAGCTATGTGTCTGGGGTAATATTTTACTTTTACCATATCCATGTATATTCAGTACGGGTGCCTATTTTGAGCTATAAGCACACTTGTTGCCAAATGCAGTACTGTGATTGGTCATATCTGTTTATTTGGATCAGAAAAATCAAACTCGTTTATAAATAATAAATGCTGCAAATTCGTCCAGAGAAATTATGTGGTCGGCATGAATGACTGCATTAAAAATAGGTGAATCGTAAAAATATTTTTAACGCAGAAAATATTTGCATGGATTTTATGTGTCTGGTGTGTAAAGGGCTTTACTGTTAACTATCTGAATCAACTTTATTGACTAAGTATGTGTACAGAAACAAGGAATTAGGCTTCAGCAAAGATCATATGTATTGTTGGAGGTCCCAAAACATAATTTAACCATATCCAACTTGCCCAACGTCTTATTTTCCTAAACAATAACAAGACATTCTAATTAATTTTCATTAATATTTGTTAATGACAAAGTGGCAGTCTTGGGAAATAAGAGTTTCTTAGATAAGTTTTTTGTTTTCAAGTATAGTGAATCTAGTAATTTTGTGACTGCCCAAAAGATCAAACCTAGAGTTGACTCCTGGAACCCAACATGTGTGGCATAATTGTGTTCCAATATCCAGCTCATTTATTGAAGGCTGCTCACTAGGTGCATATTGGCAAGACAGAAAGATGACATGGGGAAAAGTGTGGTTTAGGGTAGATGACAAGGACTGAGAAATGAAGTGAAGCACAGGTAAGGAAAGAGTTTAATTAGCCCTTACAATCCAATTCTCTTTCCTGACATTCTCCTCTCTTTCACTTTTAGTTCTTGCTTGTCTTTGAGTTTTCCTCCTTTGCGACTCCTGCTCGCATTTGTCTTACTATTTTGGTATTTCTCTGTCTCTTAACATCTCTTCTGCTCAATGAAAGTGAGTTGATGGGTCTGTCTAGCACAAACCCCTCGCTGGAACAATCAGAGACAATTCTACCACAGTGGCAAAAAGCATTGGACACCAGGCAGAACTCTTTGTGTGATCTCGTGCACGAGGGAGATGCCTGAGACGAGCGTTGTTCCTGCCGCTTGAACCCCAGTCACTCTCCGTTAGCCCGATACCCCAAACACCCTCTGCACACACCCCTCGACCTTCACAGACACACATGCACCACATACAGAGAAAAAGCACATTTTTCCTATATTGGCTCCTCTTCATTTGAACCCTGTTAAATCCACAATGAAATCTGAAATTGTTCTCATATACAAGGTTTTGAATAATTTGACATCATAATACCATATCACCCCAACAGAGCACTTCACTCTCAACTTGTAGTTCGTAGGATATTTAAAAGTACAATGGAAGGCAAGGCCTTCAGCTTTTAGGCCTAAAAACTTATAGTTAGGGCTGGATTAGGAGACCCTGAATCTTCCCTTAGTTACACATAAAAAGGGTTCTGAGAGCTTCCCATGATGCACTCAGTGACATTTCTTTACACTGACTATGTATGTATTGTCCCGCTCTCTTCCACAGTGTGTATTTGTCCTGTCTTCCTCCCTTCACCCCCAGTCTATTGTGGCAGATAGCTGTCCCTCCCTGAGCCTGGTTCTGCTGAAGATTTCTTCTTGTTGTCTACTTACACTTTTGCCAAGTACTTGCTTATAGAGGGTCATCTGAATGTTGGGGTTTTCTCTGTTTTATTGTAGGGTCTGTACCTTACAGTACAAAGCGCCATGAGGCATGTGTTCTTGTGTTCTCATGAATTAAACAGAATCTGTGGTCAGTATTTTACCACTTTGTGATACAGTATAAAATGCCTCGAGCTGACTGTTGTGATATAAATAAAAATGAATTGATTTGAATATTCATTAAAAAAATCACTGAACCCACCACTTTTCAGCTGGCACATACAAAAAATGCTAAAAGTAATAACCCCAGTCAGTCATTTCAAATTCAGCTTTGGGAATGGAGAAAATACAAGGCACAATGAGACTGACAGAAAAAGAAAGCTAGGAGCTGATGGAGAAGAAACTGGAAAGGCAAATGACCACAGCGCCAAGGTAAGGATATGGAATATGACCCTGTGATCGTATCCAAACAATGTAAGTCTAATTGCAACAGACAGATATGTTCTTTACTGTTGATCCTATGAGCTCAGTTTTTAGGAACAACACTAGCAACTGTAGCATATTTATAGAGTCAAAACAGGTCTCGGATGAGTCAACTAATGGGGAGCATGAAATGAACAGGAAAAAATGCAGTGTTAAAAGTTGAGAAATAAGAGGGGAGGGGAAGCAGGCTACAGAAAGTATGAACAGAAAAATGATGGTTGTTGAAAAACATCAAAGGAGCCAAAAGAGAGAAGAATCCAACAAATCCTGAAATGTTTTTAGTCTCCGAAATGCAAAAATATTGAGGAAAAATGGAAAATAGAATAGATCTGATGTCTGTATTAACTTTGTTTTTAATCCCTGATCTCTCTCTATCGCTATCTATCTATCTATCTATCTATCTATCTCTCTATCTCTCTCTCTCTCTCTCTCTATCTCTCCACTGTTACCTCTTTCTACCTCTGTTTAATTACAAACAGTCCATTTAGGCCACTGATTGTCCTTTCAGTGCCATGTTCCACGAGATAGTTTCTTAACATTGTTGTGTCCATTATTATCTACCCACAAGGCAACACTCCAGTGTGAGCAAGAGCCATTTAACACCTTTTAATGCAAAGTGTTTACCAATGTGTAGGAATGAGCCTAGATCGATAGCACATTGCTGTTTCTCTAAACATCTTTTAACACCAGACTCCCTGCGTTGCTTTCAGGCCCATAATTGTTTCTCTCTGTTTTGTAAAAAAAAAAGAAAAATCAATCCAGCAATGATTGGATCCCCTTACCCACCTCACCCCAACTCTGTCCTTCCTTAAAGTCCCATTATGCTTTGGCTGATACATATTTTTTCCTTTTAGTTGTCTAGCGTATTTTTTTTTAATTCACTTGTTTCTGAATTTGTCAATCAATCAGTTAAGGTCACCAGTCAAAGGAAAGTTAACTCAGTCACTCAAGCTTACAAGATATACAAGGTCAATACAAGATGCTTTTTTTAACTTACTAAATGGGGACTAAAATAAGGATATCTTTAAGGTCCCAAATTGTTTCTGCAACTCCAGAATTATCTTACCAATTCAACATAAAGCTATTTTAAATTTCAAATGTATCTGACAATAAATTGCAATAAAAACACATTTTTGTATAACTTTCTAGTAGGCCATGTTCAGCCTTGTGAAATATTGTCACCCTTTTTCAGCTCACCAGTCACAGTATTATGGATATGCCAAAACATAGAAGTCCAAATATATAGTAAAACACAGAATCACTGTAAGAAAAATAAATCAATTAAATTATGATGAGGGATCTTAGAATAAAACCAATTTATGTTTTTTTCTTAGTAAATCATGACCATGAAGTGATGAGCACTTATTAAGTAAGGCCATAGTGCTAAATGAATACATCATTAGAAGTCCTCTACTTGGCAAATTGCAAACAAACAAGTAAAATACTTTCAATCACTGATGATTCTTACTGGCTTACTTTTTGTATTTGACCAGATGTACAGTGGGGCAAAAAAGTATTTAGTCAGCCACCGATTGTGCAAGTTCCCCCACCTAAAATGATGACAGAGGTCAGTAATTTGCACCAGAGGTACACTTCAACTGTGAGAGACAGAATGTGAAAAAAAATCCATGAATTCACATGGTAGGATTTGTAAAGAATTTATTCGTAAATTAGGGTGGAAAATAAGTATTTGGTCACCTCAAACAAGGAAAATCTCTGGCTCTCACAGACCTGTAACGTCTTCTGTAAGAAGCTTTTCTGTCCCCCACTCGTTACCTGTATGAATGGCACCTGTTTGAACTCATCATCTGTATAAAAGACACCTGTCCACAGCCTCAAACAGTCAGACTCCAAACTCCGCCATGGCCAAGACCAAAGAGCTTTCGAAGGACACCAGGAAAAGTATTGTAGACCTGCACCAGACTGGGAACAGTGAATCTACAATAGGCAAGTAGCTTGGTGTGAAAAAATCAACTGTGGGAGCAATCATCAGAAAATGGAAGACATACAAGACCACTGATAATCTCCCTCGATCTGGGGCTCCACGCAAGATCTCATCCCGTGGGGTCAAAATGATCATGAGAACGGTGAGCAAAGATCCCAGAACCACACGGGGGGACCTGGTGAATGACCTGCAGAGAGCTGGGACCAAAGTAACAAAGGTCACCATCAGTAACACACTACAACAGCAGGGAATCAAATCCCGCAGTGCCAGACGTGTTCCGCTGCTGAAGCCAGTGCATGTCCAGGCCCGTCTGAAGTTTGCCAGAGAGCACATGGATGATACAGCAGAGGATTGGGAGAATGTCATGTGGTCAGATGAAACCAAAGTAGAACTTTTTGGTATAAACTCAACTCGTCGTGTTTGGAGGAAGAAGAATACTGAGTTGCATCCCAAGAACACCATACCTACTGTGAAGCATGGGGGTGGAAACATCATGCTATGGGGCTGTTTTTCTGCCAAGGGGACAGGACGACTGATCCGTGTTAAGGACAGAATGAATGGGGCCATGTATCGTGAGATTTTGAGCCAAAACCTGCTTCCATCAGTGAGAACTCTGAAGATGAAACGAGGCTGGGTCTTCCAACATGATAATGATCCAAAACATACCGCCCGGGCAACAAAGGAGTGGCTCCGTAAGAAGCATTTGAAAGTCCTGGAGTGGCCTAGCCAGTCTCCAGACCTCAACCCCATAGAAAATCTGTGGCGGGAGTTGAAAGTCCGTGTTTCTCGGCGACAGCCCCAAAACATCACTGCTCTCGAGAAGATCTGCATGGAGGAATGGGCCAAAATACCAGCTACTGTGTGTGCAAACCTGGTAGAGACCTATAGTAAATGTTTGACCTCTGTTATTGCCAACAAAGGTTATGTTACAAAGTATTGAGTTGTATTTTTGTTATTGACCAAATACTTATTTTCCACCCTGATTTACAAATAAATTCTTTACAAATCCTACCATGTGGATTCATGGATTTTTTTTTCACATTCTGTCTCTCACAGTTGAAGTGTACCTCTGGTGCAAATTACTGACCTCTGTCATCATTTTAGGTGGGGGAACTTGCACAATCGGTGGCTGACTAAATACTTTTTTGCCCCACTGTATATGCATTTAACCATACTGGTCAAATGCATATACATCTGGGCATTCCCCTGCACAGCCACTGTAAGAGCTTGGTCCACCCTGCTGGCAATAAGTCACACTTATTCTTGGTGGGTATTGGACTCTGCCAGGGCTGCACTTTGTCACAAAGTCTTTCCATAATATTTATAGACAGAATTCCATACTACGTTCACCTACTAGCTTTGGATAGTAACCAAAAGAATGGGATACAAGCAGTGGAAATTAGCTTTCTCTGTAGGGAGGCTGACCTGTCCTTCATATTGAAAGAATCCATATTTAAAGAAGCCTGTTGAGGTGGTTTGACCATCTGACAAGGATGCCACTTGGGTGAGGTTTTCTGGGCACTTCACACTGGGAAGAGGCTCTAGGGAAGATTCATGACACAATGGAGCGATTCCATCTCACGGCTGGCCTAGGAATACCTCAGTGTTCCCCTGGATAAGCTGGAGGAGGTGGCTGAGGAGAGGGATGTATCTGGGCTCCTCTGTGAGACTACTGTTGCAAATCAGAATAAATGGATGGTTGGGTGGATTTTCTGAAAAAGGTCTTTGTTTTATATTATTTGTATTGCTGTGCTGTTGCAACCTTTCTTGTATTTGTATGCTTAAGTATCGCTAATGTTTTCTCATACCAAGTGAACATGCACACAGCCACACTTCCTGAGTTTCTGTCCTCTGCTTATGCTGCCTCTTCTGTAGTCTTCATTTGTCACTTCACACTTCTCAGCATTGTCCTCCAAGACTTCTCTTTGAATTCCTTACATCAAATAAAGTCTTTGTAACATCTATCTAGCTCTGTATCTGTTTTTGCTGCCTTTCTTCCAGCATCTAATTAAGGGTCTTAGGATGTGTAAGGGGGTCACGATTTACAGGAGTGATGAAAGAATCTGGCAGAAATATAATGAATACAGAAACTGAATGTCTCTTCTCTTGTGATTATTAGGTCATTATGGGTGTGAGAGGGGGAAGGTATAAAATCTTCAAATAAGTTTTGCTATGACTGAAATATGTATTTACTATCCTGATTCTAAAATGGTTCCCAAGGCAAGAAAAAAAAAAAAAAGTACTACAACACTCTTGAAACACATTAAGAATAATCCTTCATTATCTCACCAATTTCCTCTGTTCTTGGTTCAAAATTTAAAAAATACTTCCTCCCAGACTGTTGAATTATAGATACCAATATAATTTGACTGCAACTCCTTCATTTGTCATTTTGCATGTGTGTGTGTTTGTGTGTTTTAACTCATTACTTCCTTTCTGAAGACGAAAAAATGATTGACAATATGCTCAGTTTCCCTTTTCTTCCCCCAACTTGAAATTTCATTCCATGAGTCAGAAAACCAATTATTTATTTCCCCTCTCTAGTGTGGAGAATGTAGAGGGTTTTCTGTCTTCCTACCAACATGACCTTCTTTCACTCCACGATTGTCTCTGCAAGCTCTGAACACAGCCATTGTAGGCCTTTCAGGGGAGTTTTAATACAAAGCTCTGGAATAATGCTTGTAAAATAAGTATTTTCTAGCTGTATGAATCATTTCTGAGGATAGAAGACCTAGGAGTGGACCAAGTACTGCAGTGTAATTGAAGGATACCCTTGAGGACTTTTATAAAAAATGAAAACCAAGGCTCCTGTGGCTGGTGGAATTGTGATTTCTCAGGACTTGAAGTACGTCCTTTAAAAAATGAGCATGAATTTCTAGTTAATGCCGTAAGCCCAGGGCTTACAAGGTGACAGGTCTGAATTTCCATTTTGCATGCTTTAATTTATTCATTAGTGAAAACAAAAACCAAACAAAACTCTTACATACACCAAAAAAGGAAGTTCATGTGTTACGTAAACATGTTGACTTGAAGTTTACAATGAATACATGAACTTTGGACTTTGATGCCAAAATTAGTAGGCTTTAAGGTTTCCCCATTATTTCAGTTTGCTGTGGATCCAAACACTCCAAATTATGCTGGATCTGACCTAATTTATGCAAGAATATATTAGATTAAATTAAGAAAATATTTATCAATTTTAATATGCTTTTAAGGTTGTTATCTTTCATTTAAAAATGACAGCTATCAAAGCTAAAAGAGAAATATTATGATTGTTTATTGTTTGCATATGTGAGAATTGTCTAGCCTCTCTAGCGATAACAAGCTTGTGCAACATAATTATGTCTGTGTAAGTTCTCGGTCATCCAGGTTATGCTGGTTTAAGGAGCTTGAAAAGAAAGTGATTGGAGTGACTTTAAGTTTTTTGAAGACGTCTCCCTATGACTGCTATGCTTTTTTGGGATTTATTTCTTTTGTTTTGTTTGTTGTTTTTTGTGGGGTGAGTTTATGATATATGCTAGCAAAAACACCCAACCTTGACAGAAGTGGTATATCTGGATGTAGACTAAACAGAATGATTGGTACATAGGTGTGAAGTTGGCTGGTCACTGTAAAAGGTGATCATAATTTTCTCAGTTGTGAAGCTGTAAAGTCCCGTTTGGGAACATTGTGTTTTGCACGTAGTTTCCTTTTTTTTCACTCGCTCATTAATTTCACTTTCACTTGTTTTTTACCTTTGATTGAAGTTTGTAATTTTGATTGTATATTGTGGTTTGGATTAAATTATACCCTCTCACAACATTATGACCTAAAACTACCAAAAATGTTCTGGGGTCTTTGATATGAGAAAGATGAAGGCTCATATGCTGATGTGAGTGCAATGCACAATTTAACTTTGTTTCCTTTTCCCCCCTCAGACGTAAAAGGCTGATCGGGTATTGTCGTCACTCCAAAAAGCAGGCAGGTATTGTAGAGATCCAAGTTTATGAATGCAATAGCTTGTCAAGCAGTTGCCAGGATTTTTTTTTTCTTGTTGTTGTTGATGTTTTTATTTTTACTAAAAGTATGAGGAAATATGTCTGTAAAGGTTCTCAGTCATCCAGGTCATCGTGGTTCCAAGCTCCTTAGACTATGAGGAAATAATAGTTTTGTACCACATATGCAATATAAAAAATTCCTGTAAATAGTCTTCTTGCTGATCAGTTTTTTTCCCCAACAGAACACGTCTCTATCCCTTCCTTCCTCTCATTATTTGTTCACCCTCCCACCCTACTCCTCCTTCTGGCTGATTGCTGGGCATTAACAATTTAAATTGTTTGCCTTTTTAGTCACGCCAATTGTAATATTGCTCTCGGAGAGGGAGAGTAGTTAATGAGTTTCTACTTTGGGGTCCTCCCGCTGAGACAACACAGGAATAGATCTTTTCCCTTTTCCCTTTTACTTTCTCTTCCTTCCTCACTTGCTGCATGACAATTGCCCTTTCGTTCTTTTTATGTGCAAAAAACATATCACAATGTCAATTTTCAGCATGTATGTATATGCCTTTGTCTGAATTTCATTGTGGATGTTTGCCTTTGAATCCCCCTGTGAGCATGTGTAAAACCATTTTTCCCAGTGTGTGCGTGTGTGTGCTGTGTGCATGTCTACCCTGAGGACTTTTTGCAAGTGTGGAATGGGTTCTTAATGCTTAATGAGAAAGCAGTGAGGTAGAAAACTACATATGCTTACTAATATCTCTCTTTCTATCTCTCTCTGTTTCTGTCTCTCAAAGTCAAATATAAAGGTGCTTTACTGGCATAATAATTTCTAAAAACAATATTGCCAAAGTAAGAGTTAAGAAAAATTAGTAAAGTTATTACAATAAATGCACAGAACTTTTTGAAATCAGTTGACTCACAGCCTTGTAGAGTATTAATAAATATTTCCATCAATGATTCATCAGGCACGTTGTAATAAAGTTTTTACCAAACTGACAAACACTAAAAATAAGACTACGTCCTCTGTTTTCTAAAATCATTTTAATTAATTAATTTTATTTTTATTTTACTTAACTAAAATATTTTTTCATATCTAGTTTTAGTATAATAACCTTGCCTAGGACTCATTTTAATTTTGAGATAATTTTTAGACCACTGAAATTTGGTATTGCAGAACTGATACTTTCAAAATAAATGCATCTCCATTTCAGCTTCACCTGTCAACACTGATAACATATTCTGCTTTCTCTCTCTCTTTGTTGCTCCCTCTCTCTCTCTCTCACACACACCTACACACACACACGCACACGGACACTTTTATTTTATATCAAGGTTGTACTTACTCTGACTAAACCACATACCACAACTACTTATCTCTTTTTTAATATTTCTCACTGAAAACTCAAAATATGGCTTTGTAATCATCAGCATAATAACAACAACGGCTTTTGTGCCAACTCCTGAAGCATTCCATCAATATGCCCTCTGTCTCTCTGTCAAGCTTTAAAATTTTCCCTTAAGTGCAATTTGAAATGTGCATTTAAGTTCATCTAATATAAAGTAGTTGAACTTAAAAAAAAATCTGTTACTTTAAAAAAAAAGATGATTTACAGAAAATAACACAGATAGTTATATTGATCATGATAAGTATATAAACACCTGCGGCGGAAGTGGGGTCCTTGGCTCAGCTGCAGTGTTTTCAAGGGGCAGTGCCAGGGAGGTTGGTGGGACAGGTGCACATAATTAACTAATGAGGTTTCTCCCTTATACGTTGTGAAGCCGGAGCCCAGAGGGAAGTGTGTGTGCTGGAGTCCAGCTGAAAAGCCTTACCTGAAAGAACAGCAAACAGTGTTTTCACCAAATAATAACTGACAAATAAACACAGAACGGTGTGTCGAATCGTCTTCCTTTTCTACAACACCATGGTTTGTTATTGCTAGGACAACTATACTTGAAATAGTTGCCATTTCTGTTTTCTGTATGTAAATAAGACAACGATAATGTTACAAAATATTTTGTAGTTTAAAGAAAAAGGAAGTGAAATTGACCGAATGTTGGAATGTGATCAAGAGACAAAAAGATATGAGTGTTTAAAAATGGTGAGAAAGTAGCAGGGAGAAAGCAGAGATTAAAAGAGACAGCCGAAAGAACAGCACAGATAATACAGGGAATATATCACTCATAAAAGACCAGAGAGGATAAAAGACAAGATGAACATGTCTCAGTCGTCTTGTCAGTGATTTGCACTGTCAGTCAAAGTCGACTCAAAACCAAGGCCTTTGAAAATATTACAAACAGATCAAGGTTCCTAACTAGCTAACACTCACCGCTTTTTATCCTGGATGTAATAGAATGTCCTTTTCAATTGTGTGTTGTGTTTTTTTTCCTATTTCTCTGTCAACTATAGTTATAGTTCTATTTAAGGTGACTGTCTGCAGAAAACAGCTTTAAAAAAGGAGGCATCTGTATTGCAAACAAGGGCCTCATAAATATTTTGTTATCATTAGTCATAAGAGTTATAGTTTAACCTTTTTGAATCTAATTTCACATTTCTAATTACAATTCCACTAGCTTTTAACAGTTACAAATGTGCTTCGAGTCATATTTCCTATGTATCATCAAATGATTGTAATTTTAATTTAATTAATAAGGGAAATTAAATTTTTTATTATATATGCAACATTAATTTTGTGTAATAATACCTAATTTGTTCAAGATATGCAGTGCCACAAAAAAAGCTTAAGTCCTCTTTTTTTTTGTTTTTTACATACAGTACCTGTCTCATTCACATGCATCCTTGTCATAGACAAAGATAGGGGATGCCATTTTTGGCAAGTAATAGTTTAAAAACTACATTTGACATGTTCACAAATTATCTTTATATAATAATAAAATTTGCTGAACATTCTTAAACACTTCTTCTCCTATTGATCTTTCTGAGTTAACTAATAATTACTTCTTCTAAACCATCAACATTTTTTAGGCCTCCTTCCAATAAGACTTCTCAAAGAAGTCCTACCATTAATGAATGACTCATTCTTAAATGTGACCAACCTATCTCCATTAATGGGTTGCCCACCACAGGCAGCACTTAAGCTGTTACTTAAATAGCCATTCCTTGACCCAGGTTGTCTTGGCTAATTATAAGCCAATCTCCAACCTTCCTTTTATCTCAGAAATTTTTTTTGAAAGAGTAGTTGTACACCAGATATCTTCTCATCACAGTACAGAAACTGTTTTAGTAACAGTTATAAATGATCTTCTTATGGCCTCTGACAGTGGACTCATCTCTGTGCTTGTCTTGCTAGACCTAAGTGCAACATGCCATACTGTTGACCACAGTATTTTATTACAGCAATTAGAGCATACCATAGGAATTGAAGGCACTTTGCTGCATTGGTTTGAATCATATCTATCTAGCAGAGTATAATTTGTTCATGTAAATGGAGAGTCCTCTTCACACACTAACGTTAATTGTGGAGTTCCACAGGGTTCAGTGCTAGGACCAATTCTGTTTACATTATACATGCTCCCACTAGGCAGTATCATTAGAAGGAATAGCACACAGCTTTATCTATCCATGAAGCCAATAACACACACCAATTAGATAAACTGCTGGAATGTCTTAAAGACTTATTTTCGGCATCTAAATTCAGGTAAAACTGAAACTATTTTTTCCGGCCCTAAGATTCTTAGAAATATGGTATCTAACCAGATGCTTCAGTAACACTGAGGAAATTTGAAGTCGTTTTTGACTAGGATATGTCCTTCAGTCTGCAAATTAAACAAATATCTAGGGCTTCTTTTTTTTCCATTTCCACAATATCTCCTAAATTAGAAACATCCCGTCTCAGAGTGATGCTGAAAAACTAGTTCATGCATTTATTACATATGCTGGACTACTGTAATTCACTATTATCAGGATGTCCTGAAAAAGTCCCTGAAAAGCCTTCAGTTGAGTCACAATGCTGCAGCAAGTATACTGACAGGGATTAAAAAGAGAAAGCATATTTCTCTTATAGTGGCTTCTCTTCATTGGCCTCATTTCCTGCTCATTCTAGAATCAAATTTAAAATCCTTCCCATTACATACAAGATCTTGACTAATCAGGGTCCATCCTATCTTAAAGACCTCATACTGGCTTATGAGCCTGGACTGCAGGTTAACTTTTAGTTTCTAGAGTATTTAAAATTAGAATTTAATTGCGTTACTACTTCCCCTTACTAATTCCATCCCAATTACAAGGCATGTGTGTGCGAATGGCAAGGGTAACTCTGTACATGGCATGAGCTCTTTTCGTCTTATTGGAAGTGGAGCACAACTACAAACTTTATTAGGAACAAGAGGTACATATCGTTAGCTTCATAGCATAATTGCCTAAGTCATTTGACTAAGTCAATGACTTAGGCACTTATGCTATGAAGCTAACGATATACACTGAACAAAAATATAAACGCAACACTTTTGTTTTTGCTCCCATTCCCCATGGGATGGACGTAGAGACCTAAAATTCATTCCAGATACACAATATAACCATCCCTCCCAAACAGTGGTCACAAATCAGTCCAAATGTGTGGTAGTGGGCACATCTGCTATATTGAAATAATCCATCCCACCTCACAGGTGTGCCACATCAGGATGCTGATCTGACATCATGAGTAGTGCACAGGTGTACCTCAGACTGCCCACAACAAAAGGCCACCCTGGAATGTGCAGTTTTGTCTCACAGCAAAATGCCACAGATGCCACAAGCAATGAGGGAGCGTGCAATTGGCATGCTGACAGCAGGAATGTCAACCAGATCTGTCGCCCGTGCATTGAATGTTCATTTCTCAACCATAAGCCGTCTCCACAGGCGTTTCCGAGAATATGGCAGCACATCCAACCGGCCTCACAACCGCAGACCTCGTGTAACCACACCAGCCCAGGACCTCCACATCCAGCAGGTTCACCTCCAAGATCGTCTGAGACCAGCCACCCAGACAGCTGCTGGAACAATTGGTTTGCACAACCAAACAATTTCTGCACAAACTGTCAGAAATCGTCTCAGGGATGCTCAACTGCATGCCCGTCGTCCTCATCGGGGTCTTGACCTGACTCCAGCTCGTCGCCGTAACAGACTTGTGTGGGCAAATGCTCACATTCGATGGCGTCTGGCACGTTGGAGAGGTGTGCGCTTCACGGATGAATCATGGTTCACATTGTTCAGGGCAGATGGCAGCTGAGAATGTCCCAGTTCTTGCATGGCCAGCATACTCACCGGACATGTCACCCATTGAGCATGTTCGGGATGTGCTTGACCGGCGTATACGACAGCGTGTACCAGTTCCCACGAATATCCAACAACCTCGCACAGCCATTGAAGTGGAGTGGACCAACATTCCACAGGCCACAATTGACAATCTGATAGACTCCATGCGACGATGTGTTGCACTGCATGAGGCAAATGGTGGTCACACCAGATACTGACCGGTTCTGGGTCCCCAGACCCCCAATAGCGCAAAAAACTGCACATTCCAGGGTGGCCTTTTGTTGTGGGCAGTCTGAGGTACACCTGTGCACTACTCATGATGTCAGATCAGCATCCTGATGTGGCACACCTGTGAGGTGGGATGGATTATCTCAATATAGCAGATGTGCCCACTACCACACATTTGGACTGATTTGTGACCACTGTTTGGGAGGGATGGTTATATTGTGTATCTGGAATGAATTTTAGGTCTCTACGTCCATCCCATGGGGAATGGGAGCAAAAACAAAAGTGTTGCGTTTATATTTTTGTTCAGTGTAGATATGTGTATTTTGCTTTTTCATATGTGGTTTTGGTATATATATATATATATCTAGGAACAGATGGGAACAGAGCAGTTAAACTTTGAGTTTATACTATTATAGTCTCCAAACCACCTAAATGAAGCAAAACGAAGAGATTCTGTGACTAAGAGAAATCGAGGTAAATATAAATGGTAAATGGCCTGTATTTATATAGCGCTTTTCTAGTCCCTAAGGACCCCAAAGCGCTTTACACAACCAGTCATCCACCCATTCACACACTGGTGATGGCAAGCTACATTGTAGCCACAGCCACCCTGGGGCGCACTGACAGAGGCGAGGCTGCCGGACACTGGCGCCACCGGGCCCTCTGACCACCACCAGTAGGCAACGGGTGAAGTGTCTTGCCCAAGGACACAATGACCGAGACTGTCCAAGCTGGGGCTCGAACCAGCAATCTTCCGATTACAAGGTGAACTCCCAACTCGAACCAGCAATCTTCCGATTACAAGGTGAACTCCCAACTCTTGAGCCACGATCACCCCAAAGATAAATCGAGTTTGTGTATGAATTAAATAGTTAGAGAGAGATAAAGTGTGTGTGTGTGTGTGTGTGTGTGTGTGTGTGTGTGTGTGTGTGTGTGTGTGTGTGTGTGTGTGTGTGTGTGTGTGTGGTAAGTGAAAGAGCTCACAGGGCAGATTTTCTGTGATTCGTCTCAGTGATTGTTCACATCTGTCTGCATCTAATTGGTGGAACGTACATTTTTATCCTGACAAGAGAAGCGCCATTTTCTCTTTTCTTCCCTACATTCTGCGTTAGTCACACTATATTGAGTGGTTGAGTTCAACCTGAATGAAGGGGAGGCCTATTGGTAGATATGATCACCTTCATACATATAAAGACTCTTAGATCACACACAAAAAATAATTTGAAATGGATATTCAGGTTTCTTCTAATTAATGCATTTCTTGTTTACACTGTATCCGTTTCATACAGATGCATCACAGCACACGCTAGTTTTGTTTTAAGAGGTAACAAAGCATTTATCCCACAACTTAGACATTCACATTATTCACACTCTCATTACACATACATATAGGATCTTGGGGGTGGGCACAATCACGGAGTCCAAATTACCATCAGGGTGTACACCTCACCCCTGGCGTCGTTGCCCACCTCTCAATTTTAAATACACTTAGACATTGAGGGCTATCAGGAGGGACTATGCGCTTACCTGCTGCTCCTTGGCAGGTAGCTCCAAGCCCTCCTGGGTTTTAATTGCACCTTAGAACACACATGCATCAACACTACAATGAGCGGGTGGAGGGAGGTTTGGAGTCTTCTCCCACCCCCATTCTCTGCGGCCTGCTGGAGCGGGAGGGCTAGGTGGAGTTGGCCGTCCGACTGCGGTCTGGAGTGTGGGGCCTCCCTGCTGCTACAGAGTCGGGGTGGTCTGCCTCTCCCCACCGCAGGGAAAAGGGTAACACCACCTGGGTCTGGGTGCAGTTCCCCACTCCAGGGGCAAGGGTACCTAGACCCGGTTTGTAGAGTACGCTTGGGGAGTGTGATCGTGTGTACAGCGTCTCTTTATGTCTGTCTCCACGTTGGTTGAGTGTGGAGTAAGTGCATATGAGAGCATGAGGGGGGGAATGGATGTTTGTGTCTGTGTGTGCCTGTATGTCTGTGTCCATATGTCAGGCTGGGTATCAGACGCCACCTCTCTGGGGACACCTCAGGCCCTCCAAGGTTTGGAGGTCTATCTCCACCTACCACCACTTCCCCTGCCGGTGGCGGACTCCCTCAGGTGTCGGTGCGTTGGTGGTTCTTTGTGTCTGGGGATGGGCATCCAGGTACACACCGGCTCACTCCTTGGCGGCCGCTTATCGGGGCCTGGAGCCTGGGGCTCGCTCGGGCCCCTTCGGGGGTGGGGTGCCCCCGGCCTCTCGGCCTGGGGCTCGGTCACTCAGGCACAGCTGGCGGCCGGCGGAGCTCATGGGCGCGTCACTGCAACTCCCCCTGGCTTCTGCTCCGCTGCTGCTGAGTGAACCCTCATCTGGGTCTCTCCTCAGCTCTTACTGGAACAGTGGCGCGGCTGCCCCTCTGTTGGTCTTCCATGGTTTCTTGTGTTCTGGGGGCCTCTGGATGTCTGGAGTTTTGATCTCCTCCATACCTGCTTCACACCCTGGAGGACGGGGCTGTGGCCCCCCCACACTCCCTAGCAGATCGTTACATGGAGAAACCTTTGGAATACAAGCGCGCTGATCCACACAGGTATGCACACGGGTGTTCACTGCTCGTAGACCCAAATTACACCTTTCTTGGCTGCTACTTCGAAGCACATCTGTCCTGCGTGCTGCATAACAACATTGAATATTTAGTATTTACTGCTGTTTACACCTAGCTAGATTAATGCGACGGTGTTGTGTTTAGTATGTTGCTTTGTTTTTTTTTTTGTCTTTTTTTGCTTGTTTTCTATTCTTCTCTCAACAGGTGATCCAGGAGATTTTTATTTTTTTTCTCCCCCCCTTTCTCACTGTCCCTCTCCCCTTCTGTTTTTCCTTTCCTTCCTCTTTCTTTCTCCCTTTCCTATCCCTCACTCATGTCTGTCCCGTCTGTAACATCTGAAAATAAAATATAATAAATAATAAAAACAAAGATCGACCAAATGGACCAATACGGCAATGCCACGATGATCCATTTGGCAAAGTAAATCCATTGGGTATCCTTGTTGGTCTTCAGACAACAATTCTGATGGCTAAAGAACCAAATGGGACAGGCGAAAAAAAAAAAAAAAAAGAGGTAATAAAGCAAACAGGATTCTGTCACTTTATGTCTTTGAGATTTCTGTAACAGAAAAAAAGGATTGATTGATCAGCTGTGAAGTCATCTGTTACTTCCTCTTTTCCATAGCTCTGCCAATCCATATTCTTGTCATCTCTCTTTTTAATATTATTTATAATAATTTTAACATTAGTCCCAGTTGGCTAAAGAAACTTAAGTAACAATTTTTGGCAGCTGAGAGATAAAATCTCGGTCTACCCTGGGTAGGACAGTAGGACAGACCTGGAACACCTTACAGGAGGCACCATCCTTGTCGGATGGATGAACCACCTGTCAGTGTGGAAAAACCGCTCTACTCTGAGCCCCACTTGAATGACTGATCTCCTAACAATACCTCTAAGCCAGAAACCCTTCAAAGACAGCTGTTTTCTTTTGCTTTTATCCACAGTCCCATCCTTTTGGTCACTACCTAAAGCTGACCATCGGTGAGGTAAATTAATAGTCCACTCACACATCAGATCGATACAATGTCCACATCACTGCATTTGTGGGTCCAATCTGTCTATCTCCCACTTTCCTCTCTCCTCACTTATGAGCAAGACCTCGAGATACTTAAACCCCTCCACTCCGGGTAGCAGAGTGGGAACTCCATATACTCTGGCTGAGGCCCATGACCTCAAAATTGGAGATGCTAATTCTCACAATGCACGCTCAACAGGCTCAGTGTCCCCAGCTGATAGGTTCGTAGCATAAACCTATTCGCTGGAACGTTCAAGACAATTCTACTACACAGCAAGAGCATTGAACACCAAGCAGGCAAAGTTCTTTGTGTTACCCATATATGAGGGAGAGAACCACGACAAGCGCCGTTCCTTCGTTTGACCCCAGTCGCTCACGTCTGCTCCCTCGTAACACTGCTCTTTTATTGAGGTTACATGAATATGCATAGGCTCATTAACACATGACGTCTTACATAGGTATACACATGAACAAAGAGTACTACCTGTGTGTGTGTGTAGGTATGTGTGTGTGTGCGTGTATGTGACCCCATAAACGACTTCCCTAAACCTGCTGGTCTGGAAGTCTGGCAGTTCATCTAAACAAAAGCAATATTAAAACAGATATACTTGTGTTTGCTATACCATAAAACAATAAAAGAAGGTACGACCTCTCCTCGTGACCCCAGGATGTGAGTGTGTATGCCAGAACACTCTGGAAGACACACAGAGTCTTTACAGACTGCTAAGGATCAAACCTCTATCAACATGCGATTGATTATAAAACTCTAAGCATATATGAGTAAATATTTCTAAGCATAAATGACAATCAACCATACAAACCTAACACCAGCCTCTCTGGGAATGCTGTAGACGTTCTGCCAGAAGTGAGAGTCGAAGATCTCACCTACTGGGGCCTCTGCTAGGTATCCCGAGCACAGGCTCACAATACATTTTGTATTGGTATATAGGCATGCCAGGCCAGTCCAGCATCTTACCCTACACCACCTGATCCAAGTAACCACCAGGTGGTAATCAGTTGACAGCTCAGCTCCTCTCTAAGGCCCTAATGTCTAAGATAAATGGCCTCAGAATGATGAACTGATCATCAACCTGCGACCGAGAGTGTCCTAGTGCCACATGCACTTATGAACAAACTTTTGCTCAAACATGGTGTCCATTATGGACTAACTGTGATTTGCAAAGAAGTCCAATAACTAACACCTCTCAGGTTCAAATCAGGCAGGCCATTCTTCCCAATTGTGCCATTACAGATCTCACTGTTATTGACCATGTGAGAACTGAAGCTCCCAGTAGGACAAAGGAGTTGCACAATTAAGCATCGTACCCAGTGAATCCAAGAAGGCTGAGTACTGTGCATAGGCACAGCAATGGCCAGAACCCATTCCCTGATGCAGGGAGGTAACGCTCTCATCCGCTGGGGAAACCCCAACGTGCAGGGTTAGGGTTAGCCAGCCACCTCTGACTGAGGGGCAACTCCAGATTGGAGCAGAGGCCAGCTCCTCTCCAGGACGAAGAGAAAGGAGCCAGAGATTAAAAATGTATAATAATAATAATAATAATAATAATAATTTGATGCAAAGTGGTCTATAAACTCAGAGAATGGAAAAAGACGAATGAATAAATGTAGAGAGTTAAAATTTCTCTACGCATTGAAATTTGGGTATTAGAAAATTTGCATTGAATTAAAAAAAAAAAAAATTCTACAGATTGTGACCCCTGGAGTAAAATTATAGATTCGTTGCATTTTTGTGCATCTCTAACACGCAGAGATCCTTTATCTGTCCCCTATCCATTATTCTGTGATCTTCTCCCATCCATTTTCTTGTCTTCTAATTATTTTTTCAATTTAACTCCCAAGTTTTTCTTTTCTTTTTTTCTTCCTAAACTGTCTCTAATAGCATGCCCTTCACTGCCTGACCACAATGGTCTCAGCATTTGGATTACTGTAATGGGGGTTCGCTTCACCCTTATATGATCAGCCATCTGGGGCTTTCTGCCTTTTAGCATTGAGTTAGTAGCTTCCCAATAGGATTGACTGAGAAAGCTAAGCTGCAAAAGCACTAATCTCCCAGCACTTGCTATTGTTAGTGTCCCCAATGGCATCTGCACTAAAAGGGGGCTAATTGATGTTGCCGCCTGCTTATTGTAGGCCTTGAGAGGAAGTGGGTGATTATTGACCACTCATATGTAGAGAGAAGTGGGGTGAAGTGAAACTGCTCTGACCTGAAGGTCATTATTTTGGGCCTTCCAATCACTGGCACATGGTAGAAAGTACAGAATTGAGACTGCTTTGATTTAGACATTTGTTTGAGTGTGATTTTAAAAGATTTACTGCATTATTCACCTGAATTTGTGAAGCCATTTTGGAAGGTCCAAACCATTATTGTACCAGACTTTTCCACCCTTACATTATGCTTTGCTGGAGTGATGGAAACTGCAGTTATGTTAATGATATTGGCATTAGTTGACAGTTGTTGACTCTTTTTTTTAATCCCTTCCGTGGGTCATTCCTCATGGTGTAAACATGTAAGTTACATGCTTTGGTGTCTGGTTATTAATGTGAGATTATTATATTCCAATTTTAATTTCAGTAATGATTTGTATTTGTAACAATTATGAAAATTTAATTTGTATTTAATTTATTTCGATTAGACACTCAGAACAGGAGCTTAAACCCAACAGAGCCCTCATCAACCCAGCCCCTCCAACAATAATGTTCAATCTGAGAGAGCCAAGCCTGAAAGAAATAGAGGATGTAATTAAGGCAACACGCTCAACTTCTGCTCTGCTCCGCTGGCACCTCTGGAGAACATGACAGGGAGAAGGGGGGAAATTGCTGACCAGTGGAGGTGTGATAAGGGATTGTGGATCCCAAAAGAAGAAAATTCAAAGATCACTTACCAATCAAAGAAAAAAACAAAACAAATCATTACCTCATGAAAACAGCTGAAATATGTTTGCCATTTTTATGACATGTTGTTATTATAGTTCAACTATTTTTCAACCAGGTTATCACCTACAAAATCCATTTTCACACCTATACAGGGGTAACAGCAGTGTGGAACAGTGAGTTTAAAAGGAAAGAGAATGAAGGAATGCTTTCTTATCTGTTAGCCTGCAGCACTGCCAGGCCAACTGATAACTCAACATGGACTCGCAAATAAACACACACCCACTGACATTTTTGTACTTACAAACGCAAACCCATGACTTAATACCAATTGCAGATCAGTGGATTTCAAACAGGCAATCTGATGGTACAATTATCAACGAAACAAAATAATTATTTTCACCCAGCATCAGCCAATACTGTGTGTGAATCTTTATTCTGTGTGAGTGTCTGCATTAGCCCGAGCCCCATTAACGAGGTTATTATTTTTTATTTTGCAATTGTGACTTGTATGTGGACATTTTTAAAGCAGTGGAAAACCCAGGACTTAAACCAACAAATATAACAATATATTAACAACAAAAACTAGCTAAATAACAAGGCTTGGGCACTGTGTTGTATGAATACCTCTCAAAATATCAATGGGAACTAAATAATTTGCATGATCTGCACCTGTTTGTTTGTTGGTACTATTTTTGTTAAACATAAACCAGAGATTCTGACTTTATTACATACTATATATTATACAGAAAGCGAGATCACTGATATATATATATGTGTATATATATATATATATATATATATATATATATATATATATATATATATATATATATAGAGAGAGAGAGAGAGAGAGAGAGAGAGAGAGAGAGAGAGAGAGAGAGAGAGAGCAAGTTGTTCCTGTCACATTATAGCATTGTTAAAATACCACTGAGATGATCAGGAGAGGGCAACCAACAGTCACCTGAGCAATACATTTTGCATGTGCATCTCTTGGTAAAAAGCAAAGACTGTGACTAATGCTTTTGAGTTTGGGATTAACTTTTCCACCCAGAATATCATTCTCTTTAAACCTCCTGACACAATATGCTTTCTAGCACACAAACGCATATTCACATGCATGCAACCAGTATGCAAATAGCTGACTTCTAAAATAGCAAATGTTGACTGAGATGAAAGGTTTGGCTTTTCTCCCTCTAAGAGGATCCAAGCCAAAATGAATAAATGCCAAAAATTTCTGTTTGAGTGTGCACGTATGTGTGTGAATGAAAATTGGGCTTCTTTGTACCTTCACTATTCCTTGGCATGTCTTCAAACATTAGTGTGTAATCTAGGTCTATGTCATTGGCATAACAAAGAAAAATGTGCACTGGTAACATGTATTATTCTTTAAATCTGCTTCTTTTTACTTGTTAATGAAGTGCACAGAAAATATACTTTTTACAGATATTTGTCATCAGTTCTTCTCATTTCTTTCTTTTTGCAACCTAAGCCTTAATTTGTTTTTTTGCCTGGTGTTGAGTTTTAAGAATTAAGTCTAGTTTTTAAAGGGTTTGGCAAGATTTGGTTCTTTTTTCTCTCGATTAACAACCATTTACTAATTATTCATTTACTAAAATTTTATCTTTCTGGGCATATTCAAACTCATTAGAATTCCCAAGATTAACATTAATATGGTCGGATATGGTCTTTAAAGAAAAAATTCACACTGTGTGAAATCTTAGTCATCAGGTATGGCCGTCAGTCATTAAGGGACTACTTATTACATTCACTTGAGCATTGCACATATATTGCATCATGTCTGATGGAAGCATTAAAATAGAAAGGAAATGCTCAGTGGTTTATGCATAGATCCCTCCTCAATCTGCTCAGAGTGTGTCTTTGTTGTACGCTTGTGCCTTACTTCTTAAAAGGTAATCCTCTGCGGTTTCTGAGTGACAAGATCACTTTCTTACGTCAGGTCTATAGGTTCTGTATAACACTTATCAGTTCACTTTTCTAACCATCTTTAAAGTTTTGGATAAACAACAAGCAGAGTTCCTGGTTTTATGTCACAACATCAGAAAATCTGGTGATTTCAGTCTGTTTGTGTGTCTTTTTAGAATCACTGTGCATCTCAGCATTTGTTGGCCACTTACAAAACACATCTGTTGCTGTACCCATTTAGTTCCTAAATGTTTCCACTTTATGATAATACCACTTACAGTTAATTGTGGAATATCTACAGTGAAGATTTTTCAAGAACTCACGTGTTGCAATGGTGGCAATGTGTTAGAGTAGTACGCTCAAATGCAGTGATCTCTTTAGAATGACACTTTCCTTCACAAATGTTTGTACAGGTAGACTGCATGACTAGGTGGTTGATTTTATATACCTGTGGCCGTGCTCTAGCATGCTCTACCAAAAATAGTGCTTTGTTGTGTATCTGACAGACGAAAGCTAAACCAGTTCCACACCACTCAAGTTGCAGCATTTTTACAAACAAATTCTGGTTTCAATTTAACGATCCACTTTCACTCTTCTCATTCTGCATCACCGCCATGTGCGTATGTAAACATAGGCACTGCGCATGCGCGTTTTACCCATATTCTATCGCGATATTTAATTTTCCTATTGTTGCCCAAAATTACACCGGTATTACTGTGAACGGTATGATATAGCTCACCCCCACTTAAGTCAATATGATGTAAAAAATGTGGTTCTGGGACCAACAAGTACTGGGGAATTGCATAAAAGCTGCATCTTTAACAATGCTTATTGGACAGGCGAGACCAAAATTTCTAGCCATAATGCACAGTGCCACAAGTGAAAAACAAATACAAGAAATCTACACAAACAACTCGTATCAACTATGAAACATGATAGTGGAGTGTTGATGATTTGGGTTCGATTTGAATAGTCTTCACGGGTTAGATGCAACCACTTTATAACCCTGTGCCCTTAGGTGGTAGCGTGTAGGGTTAAAACTTGTGCATTCTGCATATGTTTTTATCCATTGCTGAATACAGTAAAATAATTATACTGTTAATGCCATGCTAGTGCTGATGCTTTTCTCCACCAACTTATTTACAACTTAAGTTGCTCCAATATTCAAAAACACTCACTACTGCAAGTCCTCCCTCTCTTTCTGCCAGTCTCCTTTATGTCTCTTTATCTTACCCAGCCCCCTCACTTGTTTTTCTTCCCTGATATCCCTCCTGTCTCACAAGAATAAAATGAGTAGAACCGAGGTGAAGAGAAAGAGCAATGGCATAATAAAATCAAAGGACACTCATTACTGAAGGTCTCCTAAAGGGGTGAGATAGGTATGTGTTTTTTCTACAAGTTATCCATTTCACTCAGGATGTGATGTATTATGCTAAATTACAGCAAACCAGTAGTGTTTGCTAATGTCCCACTTTGCCCAAGAGATTAGGCCTATTTATTTTGGCAGACTTTCAAAGGCAGTTTTGCCCTGTCACTGGTGAACAAATTTGTCACTAAAGAGTAATAATAATTATTGTATGTGGAGGACAGTATTTAAATATTTAGTTAGCCATTTGGACTACACAGAATAATTAAGGGCCCTTAATGTCACATAGGTTCATTATAATATCTTTTTATTTATTTGTATGTATGTGCAGCATTGTTGCAGACCCCTCATAACTCTCCTATGGATTGTTTATTCCTCTCCTGCTCAGCACAGCAAGGCACTTTACATTCTTATAATGATGTATGCTACATACATTTTACATTTACATTGGGTTAGTTATCATTCTGCCTACTGTTTGACAGCTACTGGTACTATTAAAGTATTTTTGTACTACTGTAAAGTTTGTTTAAACTATATTGTGTTATGTCTATTTTAACCCTCTCAGGCTCAAATTAAACTTTTTGTTGCTAATGCACAACCAAGTCCTGCAGTGGTACTTCTGAGTAAAAAAAAATCACAAAATATGTATGTGGGGTAATCAGGTTGTTAGTTTTGTTAGTAACTGTTGCAAATCTGCAACGCCTGCCTTGGGAGGGTTAAATACAAACACTGAGTCTGTTTTTTTGCACTTTATACTGTTAATTTTGCACTAAGGGTGTAACACTACGACAACCTGACTGCATGCCGCATCTCTGAATTTTGAATCTTCTGATATATGCCATAATGCTTGTTACAAAAGCATTATGAGATTACAAATGAGATGGTTTTAGTACTAAGCTTCTCACATACATATGCAAATAAACTGATATGATATACTTTTTCTGCTTATTTTTAAAGTAGATAAATAAATGAAACTAAATCTTTCAGAATAGCTTAAAGACAACCGTACAGTCCTGCACACACACACACACACACAAACCCAACAGTACATAAATAATGATGCTTACTCCCACCAGCCCCAACAGATGACTTTAAATACAGCTTAACACAAAAGGAATGTTTTTGGGTCAGATGTCCCTTAGAGTGGTGGACGGAGGCTTCAGTGACACAATATCCCTCTAACGACATCACAGAATGGATACTAGAAACACACTTTACAGCTTAGAGCGGCCTTTTTAACTGCTTAGACTAAGCTCCTTTGTGGCATTCCAAAGGAACAGTATGGAGTAAAAAAGGAGGGGGAGATTACACCATCCTCTTTAGATGATAGCCAGACAATAGCCACACGCTTAAAAGATTAGATGGTCATAAGGTTTTTGACGCACTTTAAACAATGCTAAGTGGAGGATTTTCACTTTCTCTATCTCTCTTTGCCCCCTTTTCTCTCCTCAGTTTACTCTTTCTTTGTTTGCATATTTATCCACTTTGCAGTTTACTTTGTCTTTCTCTTAATACTCAGTTGATCCCATGCCTGGGTTTTAAAGTGAATTCCAGTGCAATGAGCTCAGCTAAAATTATTCAGGAGGTTGTGGTTGTAAATGTCACTGCATACCCTTATGGGGATTCTGCTGGTGGTTTTTTTTTCTGGTTTTTTTGTTTGTTTTATTTTGTTTTTTTCAAATGACACACGAGACAATCCCTGCTATTGTTTACCCCACCCCCACCTACTCCCACATGTTGTGCTGAAAAGGCTTGAATACAAACTGTGCATAAGGAGATAAAGGTCAAGATTGAAGTGATGAGTCATCATGTTTTTAAGATACTTATTGTTGTTGACAGAGATGCCTCATGGCTCTTGTTTGTACATCATTTAAATGGAGATCATTGGACAGAATGAATGCAATCCAACTGTTTTTGCGTTGAGTGTCATTTATTAAATAATAAATATTACACACACAGTATTTAAACAGCAAGCTAACGGTACTGTGAAATTCAATATACTGGGCTTGGTCATATCTGCATTTCTTGACTGTGTCAGCATGGGATGTAATTATGAGTGAAAATTATGATACCTGTATAGTTAATATATGTTATTCACTGAGAGAGTAGAATCAAAACAAAATGAATTACCAACAGAATGCATCAACTTCTTCTAGTTTTCCGACTAGACATACTTTAAGGTTTTGTCCATCTCTACTTGTTGTAATGTCTGTGAAGGTTCTCAGTCATCCAGGTCATCGTAGTCTAAGGAGCTTGGAAAGAAAAAAACGTCTGGACTTTTTTAAGTTGCTTGAAGACGTTTCACCTCTCATCCGAGAAGCTTCTTCAGTTCTAGAGTCAAATGGTAGAGAGTCCCAGATTTAAGCCCTCTGGGAGTAACGCACCAAGAGGGACAATGGACCCCCTAATGAAGGTGTGAAGACAGGTGTAGGTCACAATCAGCCAAGATTTCGGGTGAGCTCAGACATCAACTAGGGAGGATCAGAAAGACAAACGCAAAAACATTGTCATCTCAATGTAGTGTATGCTGTACAGTATAGCAAGGAATGCCCAGACCTCTACATTGGAGAGACCATACAGCCACTTCATAAACGCATGGCATAACATAGAAGAGCCACCTCCACAGGACAAGACTCGGTGGTCCATCTGCATCTCAAGGACAAAGGTCACTCTTTCAAGGATGCCAATGTTCACATTTTGGACAGAGAGGACAGATGGTTTGAAAGAGGAGTGAAAGAAGCCATCGATGTCCACTGTGAATGACCATCTTTGAACAGAGGCGGTGGCTTACAACACCAAATGTCTGCCATCTATAATCCAGGACTGAGACCGCTTCCCAGACGTCTTAACGCCCACTCACATCCTGGGCCATCTGACCTCAGGAAATCACATGATAGGGTGGAGTTAGGTTTCACAATGAGCTCACCCGAAACCTTGGCTGATTGTGACCTACACCTGTCTTCACACCTTGGCTCGTGTGATTAGGTAGAGGATTATTAGGGGCTCCATTGTCCCTCTTGGGGGGACACTTCCATAGGTCTTAAATCTGGGACTCCCCACCATTTGACCTTAGACCTGAAGAAGCTTCTCGGATGAGAGGTGAAACGTCTTCAAGCAACTTAAAGAAGTCCAGACGCTTTTCTTTCCAAGCTCCTTAGACTACTTGTTGTAATGGTAATTCAGTATGAGAACACATAGTCACTGGATGTGCAGAAATTCTGCAGGTAAAACACAGATTGAGGATCACTGAACACATCGTGTTGTCAGTGCTGTGCAGGTTGCTGCTTTTCTGCTAGTTTTTGTGTGTCCTTGTTTGGCTTTTTAAAAGTGGTCGTTTGGGAAATGGTGTTTGTTGGTCTCATGTTACCTAGTAAGTGGTGCACTACACTTCAAGTAAATGTTTTTCACTTAAACTCTGCCTGGCTTTTGGAAAAGAGCCACAAATTGAAATTTTAATTGAAGAGAAGAAAACCAGGCCAGTGCTTTGAAGACAGGCTCCCAGTGGGCCTGTACCAACAAACACTTTGGTTAGCTGCCATGTTTATTTATGGCCATTTGCAAAGAAAATAGAGAGGCGGGGGGTTCTCAGATCTTTATTTTTATTAATCTTTTTAATTCTTTAAAACCTGCAATGTCATGCCCTAAAAATCTACTGTGCCTTTACTCGTGATAGTATAAAGTGACTTTATGTAACACCAAACACTATACACTTTAGATTATTTAAATTCCCCTTGAACTTAAATCAGAATTAATTCGGTTTTGCCATCTTTAAATTTTGTGCTGTCAATAAGCAAGACTTGCCTTCGTAGGCGCATCTTGGAGTTACAGTTCACATATAGTACATGAAAATGAAGCCCAGCCATTACTACTAGTGCCATTCCGAAGCCCATAAAAATTGGGAGGGTTGTTTCAGGAAGAGTATCCAGTGTAAAATGGTAAAGTCTTGGTCAAATCAAACATAGGGATCATAAAGAATGTGATTTTTGAGTGGGAAGTCAAGTAATAACAACTACCCCCAGTGTTGCTGGCCAACAGGGTGCTAGCGGAAATTGTGCAACTGCTGCAAGTTGCTGCCTATAGCATATATATAGATTGCTAGAGATAGAGATAAATCATATTTATGTAGAGATACAAGTGAAGGTAATAACTGGACCTGGATTAATGGCATGTCAAATGGGCACTTTGAGGGAGTTCGGCTGCCTTTGTTCTAATGGTGTCAATAGAGTAATGAAAGAAAACTAATAGAGCATTTTCTTTTAAGATGAACCAGTGTCCCAAAGGATAGCTTCACTGAGGTATTAATATGGCTAGTGACTATAATTCTTTATGAAACATCTATAGATATCCATCATTCCATCATTTAATTTTTCATGAATAGGCAGTGTTGGGAAGGTTACTTTTAAAATGTATTCCACTACAGATTACACAATACATGCCCCTAAATGTATTTTGTAACGTATCCAGTAACGTAACGGAATACTTTGGATTACTTAATATATTATCATGCTTTTTACAACTACATAAATTTTCTATTGCTGTGTGATTTATTACTATTACTGAAGGCTACTCATATTACCAATACCAAGTAGACTGCCATACCATAATGGGTATGGCAGTCCATTCTTCCTGCAGTACAGACTACACTGCCCATGAGTCTACATTCTTTAGGGCTATGCCTATAACACTCTGCCTATTGCCTTCATATTAAATAATTTAAAAAAAAAATTTTTTTAAGATATTTCTTCACATTATGCGGGCCGCAAGTAGAGGTGACATGGGCCGCGAGATTGAGACATATGCATTAGAGCCTCTTCATGCATGTTTTGTTTGGGTTGCCACTGATGTGGAATTACCAATAAAGGAGAGGTCATAGCCTAATATGTGGAACAGGAAAGGACGAGTGTGTAATCCATTTATTTCAACAAAGTAACTGTATTCTGAATATCACCTTTTTAAATGGTAACTGTCACAGAATACAGTTACTCATATTTTGTATTTTAAATACGTAATGCCGGTACATGCTTTCCGTTACTACCCAACACTGTGAATAGATTACAGTAAAAAAAAAAGAAGTTAAAAATAATTTAATCACTATGAAGAAGAACGTAAATTATTAAAAGAAAAGAAAATGCTATGAACATTACTAGGTTCTTGCTTACCAAGCAGTGGTATATGCACTCTTTCATTTAAACAACTGAAAATGTAATGAAATCTTGTTTGCTAAAAAGCTAGCAAATGCTTTCATCTTAAGTTGAAGCAACTCAGTTCTATCTCAGAAAAATCTGTTAAAAGACTTTCCCAGGCTTAAACAGTCTTACAGATTGTCAGTACAGAGTTTCTGACTCAACACTGTTGAGTCAACAGTGACTAAACGAAAACAAAAATACAAAAATTATACAAAAGCATTCTGAAGTAGTGAAAGAAGATTAAACTTCTACTTTTGTTTTCCTTTGTGTGCATTTGTATTTCAGTGCTTTCTGTAGTAACAAAAAAAAAGGAAAATTCTCATTATAATATTGAATGTGTTTTTAATAAAGCAGACATTATTACAAAAGTTTTCAAGAGGAAACAAATTATATAAACAAACAGATCATTGGTGTTGCATCTTTAAAGAAAAAATAAAAATGAAATCACTGAGCCTCATAAAAGCTGAATGGCATTTTATCCAAACATTCAAATTTTTTTCGACTAATTTGCTGTTTGCCGTAAAACCTCATTCTTTTCGTAGTTAAACCTCAAACATTTTCTGTTTTATTTATTCTGACAGTCATATACATTTCAAAAATGCTATTTGTTCCACTTAAGTCTTTACTGACTTTGAGGCTGTACATGTATAAATATTTACTTTGTTGTTGTCAGTAGACAATATGTTGATTGTGATTGGTTCTAGATTCTTCTCTTGTGGAAGGGATTATTGGGTTATCCGGTTGTTCAGTGATGACGCGACGAATCCTACTTCCGGGCCTAAAGTAGTCTGTGTTTAATATGGCTTTTGTGTTGTTAACATGTTTAATGTTGTGTATTTTCTTCTATTTGATCTCAAAAAGCTCCTAAAACAGTCAGTGATCACTGTTGACCTCCCTCGGCTTTTATTACCGCTAATCATTTATTTAAGCTCAGTTTTTAAAACCTTAGGATGTAGCTACAGCCCATCCCATGCAGCAGTATATGAATGACTAACCTCGTATTGTGGATGGATTATCTCAGTTGTTCTCCTGGCTGAAGTTTGGTCCTTTTACAGCAGGGGTGTCAAACTCAAATACACAGTGGGCCAAAATTCAAAACTGGAACAAAGTCGCGGGCTAACGTTAATATTTATTGAAATATATTTATTCCTCCAGATATAAGAATGAATCTTTTCTTATGGACTCAAACACGTCTTGCTGAAAAACTGAATATGGAACAAGCAACGCTTAATACTAAACAATATATATATTAGCTGTATAATACCAGTAGGCCAGCTCTGATAGTAATCTTGTATGGCTTCGCGGGCCAAATGTAAGTAGGCTGCAGGCCAAATTTGGCCTGTGGGCCAGAGTTTGACACCTATGTTTTACAGCATCCTGCCATGCGATTACATTTGTTCCTGACCACCGAGAACACTCAAGTTAACTTTTATCGAGTGGAAAAAAAGTTACCTTGTTTATATTATGCTAACATAGCTGTGTCGCTAGCGGTCACGTAGCACATCATTATATACCAGCTAGCCAAACTTCAGTAACCCTACAAACGTCACTGCTGTTTAGTTTCCTGTCTTCATTTATGTTGGAAGTGATAACAGAGCTGTACGTTTTAATTTGTTTCCAAAACCCCGCAGTCAGGACATGCTATATTGTATTTAGATAGAAGCTAGCTAGCTAACTTCCTGCTAACTTCTAACTCTGTTAAATGTCATAAATTCCGTTTTCATGGATGCCTGGATGTTAAACTCAATTGTTACACCTGGTAGAGCAGAACGCTGATCATTTTATTAAAGATGAAAGACTTTAGACAGTTTTTCAACTCTCAGTAATGCCATAGTTATCGTTTGATATATGGACCTGCAGCGGAGTTTAGGTCCAGACACAGCTAGTGACGTCAGACTGAACAATCGGATTGTAACAGATACATTATAACAATTAACATTCTAACATTTTAACAACTGACAATTAATCTCACTTCTTTATCTGTGAAGTGTAATGTTAACCTCACATATGTTTACAAACACAGGATATTTGCTAATGTGTTCACACATTTGACATACTGCAGAAAATTATTTTTCTGTATTGCATTAATCAAACAAGATAAGTAGAAATGTGGAAATGTAGTTAGGTGGAGCAACAATTGATGGAATGAAGGAGAGATTAACGGAATACTGTAATTTAAGGGTAAGAAGTGAAATGTAAAATAGTTTGATATAAACCAAAAAAGTAAATGATACATAAGGCTGTCGAAATGGAAGGACAAGATGAGGTAAATTACACATCAGTAATTAATCATTACTGATGTGTAATATTGACATAATAGATGGTAAAAATTCTGAAAATAGCAGTTTTAGAAATAAAATTATGGAATCTAAATGCACGCAGATAAAAGTCATTTGCCTTCATGAAAGGCAAATGACGTTTAATACAAACAGCTGTCCAAAATGCCTTTAGCGTTGTTAGCGCTTTCTTGTCACAAATACTCTTTTACTTCAAATATCTTTTTATTTCTTAATTTGTTTCTGGGTTTTTTGTGCTTTTGTCTACTTTCTGTTGTTTGCCCCAGAATTACTTTTTTCAGTACGTTAAATACATATTTTAGTTAAAATATTTTTTTCAGATTGCTGACAAATAATTTCACTAAAGAATTTTAGTAGAACTTGGACTTGGGTGTAGAATATTTTATTCTTTTTTTCTTTTTTTATTGTTTTTATGTTAAAAACTTACACTAGGACACAAGCTTGAAATTATTACATTTGATTATATAGTACATTTGAGGTTTGCCAGGTGGTGCTGCATCTCACAATTCCCTCTGTAAATGCAGCAGGTCTCATTCTGATTTCTCGAGATCTGATCAATGGCAATAATGCTGACATACTCTGTAAGACAAAGAAATGAAGGATCTGATGATAAATGTGAAGAAATGTGTTTCAGTAGCTGATAAGCCAGGTGGGGATCGCAGAGAATGAATACAATTTGTGAGAAATGAGAAATTAGGAAGGAAAGAGAAGAAAAGAAGTAATAACAAATCTGTAATTTCAAACAGCTGGTGGATGCTTGGTTCAAACACTGGGAACATTCATGTATAAGATGCACTCTGCATTCTCATACATGCACACAAAGAATAAACTGTATACATACTGCATATTGTAAAGAATACTGAAGAATTATTTAAAAGATAAACCAATAATTTAAAGAAAATAGAAACTACAAACATACACACCCGCACAAAATGCGCTGTATGGATGCATATACACATTCCTACTAATGCACATACACACTCACTTGCCAGTGCATCCCTGCAGACTTCCTCTTCTCCTCTTCAGTTGAGTTGACAGCCTTTAGATAAATCACTCTTTAGAGCAGCGTGCGAGCGAGTTGGCTGTTCTACCAATTATTTTAATGAGAACATAAGCTCGCCCAATTCATCTGAGCTCTGTTCAAAGTACCCCCCTCAGGGAAGACAAAATCCTGCTGCTTAAAGAGTTTTGTTGGCTCTTTTGTTTTGCCTCCGAAAATCAGTTATGAAAAAAAAACGGTTTTGTTTACATGTCTGATTTACTGGGATGAAATTTGTGGTGTTGCTGCTTAAAGAAAAAGACATTCTGCATACGCGAGCTGCTGCCAAGCAGCTTGTTGGGTATATTAAGGAGCTATCATGAACACTGTTATAGATGTTACGTAAAGATTCATGACTGAAATTTACTGTAAAATTTTAGGGAGCCTGGAATTTAAAAAGAAGACCAACAGTGTGTACAAATGTTCGACACACAAATCAGCGTTTGAATAATATTTTCATACCTAATTTTATTTGTACTACTTTAAAACTGAATCTCAGACGATCCAAGTTGAATACTATGACTACTATTACTACTACTATGACTAATACTACTACTAATAAATTATTATTAGGTTAAAGCTAAAGTCTTTAACCCTTTTTATTTAAGCATATTGCTGACCTTATCTGAACTGATATTGTCTTGTCTTATTTTTATCATTCATGCTAAAAGGGCTTCCATGCTTGCTGAATTTTGTCACTGCTTTTTTCTCTGTCTTCTTTCACATGAACTTTGATATCCTAACTTCTCCAAACATTTTTAAGGTTACCAAAGTAGCTGGGAACACAATATTTAGGAAACCAGTAGTTTAGGCTCTAGCATTGCTTTCTCTACTTAACCTTGAGGTAAAAGTTTCTCTTTTTTTAGAGAAATGGGGATATTGTATGCAAAACACAAGCTTGTGTAGTCTGATTCAATAACATGTAAGCTGCAGTAAAAACAAAATTGGCTAGTGTGCACGTGTCATTAATCTGACTTGTGATTTTATTTGCAAACTGTTTTTTGTGCAGGGTTAGATAGTTAGTTAGTTAAATACTAGATTTCTCAGTTATCTGTCACTAGCTGTGGCTGCACTCAATGCTAATGCTCGAATCAAAGCTAGACAGATCATATCTGGTGACACAGCTTAGAAGATGAAAATATGGTTGCATGCATGCTCTATTATATGTAAAACAGAGACATAACTTCACAGTTGGAGCAGTGCTGCCCAGAAATCAATGCAAGAAAATAAAGCTACTTATGCTAGCACTGCTTACATTGCCCTCTTGTGATTCGTTAATAGTATAAAAGTACATAAACGTTTATGACTGAAATTTAATTAATAATAAGGGGTAAGAAGCAGATACTGGATGTGTGTTTAAATAAACCTTATTTTTTTATTTTTACATTTTGTAAAATTTTACATTTGTTACTGATGGACAGTGTTAAAAAAGAAATAATAATAATGGATTGGATTTATATAGCGCTTTTCAAGGCACCCAAAGCGCTTTACAATGCCACTATTCATTCACACACTGGTGGAGGCAAGCTACAGTTGTAGCCACTGACAGAAGCGAGGCTGCCATATCACGCCATCGGCCCCAGGAGGGTAGAGTGTCTTGCCCAAGGACACAACGACCAGGACAGAGAGCCCGGGGATCGAACCAGCGACCTTCCGGTTACAGATGCGCTTTCCAACCCCCTGAGCCACGGTCGCCCCGCTATCCCCGAAAATATCGGCCCCGAAATATCTATTTAATTTCAAGGTAACATGGCCCAGTTCTAACGCTGACATTATAATATGAAATAAGCTTTTTATTTTGAGGTTATTAAAAATGAAATATTATTTGGTATGCCAAAAACTTGGCACTATTAAAGGAATACACCAATAAGCAACTTATTACCATTTTATTTAAGTTTTTTTTGTTTTTGTTTTTTTTTACATTTCAACATAATATATTTGAAATTCTTCCTTTTTAGTCAAAAGATCCTACATAATTGATTTTTACAAGCACTGACAACCCTAAAAAATCACCCTCACATGGGAATAGAGACAGACACAAAAAGTCCTGCCTGTCTCCAAGTATCTTGAGGAGAAGCAAAGATCAAACCAAAGCAGAAGCAGAAGGGGGAAAGGCTTACTATAAAACAGAGAAATAATGGATTCCTTGAATACCTCCTGCTTTCTGCTCCTCCCAGAAAGGAAATGAAGCAACATGAAAAGAGGAAAAACAGAAGGGCCACAAAAGAAAGCATGGAAGCAATGATAGTGATACTTACAAAGGAACTCATGCAGGAAAGATGAGATATGAAAAAAGACAGAAAAGAGCTGCCAAACAAACAAGATGAGAAAATTGAGAATGTTAGAAAAGAAAAGGAGCCTACCTTGAGAGAAGTAAAGACAAAGAAAGGGTGGAATAAAGTTTAGAAGGAGTTTTCTGTCCTGCTACTCATGAAGAGAGACTCAAGAACAGGGAAACTAGTATCACATGGTTCACTAAATTCAAGATATTTTAAAGAATTTTAAGTCTTTGACCTGTACAGGAAGAGCGACAAAGGGAAGACATAGAGGACCAAGAGAGCAAATCTCCTAACTCCTCTCATTATCTTGTCTCTGTTTATCTCCTTCCTTATGTCCCTTTTAGCTCTATCTTTTGTTCTTTTCACATCTCCCAACCTGTATAAATGTGTCTGCACCCTTGCCTCATCCTCATCTTCTCCCTAGTTTGTCTTTTTCTATTCTTCCCTTCTATTTTTCTTTGTTCCCTTCTTTCTTCATCTTCACCCTTTTGATCTCTTTTGTTATCCTTTGTTGTCATCCTTTGCCTCCCTCTTCTCTCCTCATTTCCTTTTCACCCTTTTGCTATGACACTAACCTTCTTTATCATGTTCCCTTTTCATCTGCTTCTTTCCTTCCTCTTTCCCTCACACTCCTCCTCATTTGTCTCCTCTTTTTACTTCAGTCTTTCTTGTCTACCTCTTCTCTATTTATCCCCACCTTGCTTCACATTCTCTTTAGCTTTTATAATCTGGACTCTTACAATGACAGTATGCAGATTCCCAAGGCCTTGCAGGCTTCATGCTGAATTAGCCAGCTAACTACACACAAAGAAGCATGTATAAATTAATGAACACATGGACACACACACACACACATACACACTCGTGCACTCAGATGTGTTGCCAGCTAACTAGGGAAATGCATCTGCTGCTAACGAGGAGCAAAGCGCTGACAACACCTTGTAGCTTAATGAAGTCTGCTAATCGTAAATGAAGGCTGGAAATACTCATGCGCAGGTTTGGTTTTATTATGAATTCTTTTGATTAGTGATTGTAATTGAAGGATCATGGTGGGTAACGCTCAGTTAGTGTGATGAGTGAGTGAGACAGAAAGAGAGGCAGAAGAGAATATATATATATATATATTAGGGGTGCAACGATACACAAAATTCACAGTTCGGTTCGATACTTTGGTGTCACGGTTCGATATTTTTTCGATACAAAAAAATGTTCATGCCTTTTTAATTTGTCATTTATTAAAATTATAAATATATATTTTAACTCAAAAGTACAGTTTTTAAATTTAACCCTAACCCTTGTGCGTGTTTTTTATTTTGACAGCGAATGCGCACCTGCGGACCACTTATGTGCAGCCCTGGTTATATAGCTCATCATATTGCAGCCACAGAAATTCTTTTGTCCATAAAACCATAAAGCTGCACTTTCTTTTTACCTTATAGTCTGATTTGTCATAACTTCTCCGTTTTGTGGTAAGCTTTTCTTTGGCTGTCACTTCTTCACCCTGACCTGTCTTATTTGGCTCAGCAGAACTAAAATATATATCCTGCTGCTTTTACACACGCACTCACATAAGCTCAGCGATTCTCTGCGCGATCAACCTCTCACATGTTTAAGCTTGCTGCGGGAGATTTCACTTGTCATGTTTGCATAGTAAGCTAACGATTGATAAGACGATGTCAGAGGAATTGGTGCACAAATTATCATCACTCACAGATCAGTGCTGTCGCTCTCTATACACAGTTCGCACGATTGCAAAGTGAAAGCAAAAAAAACAAGCGCAAATTCAAACGCGATTTCAATATGTCACATATTGACAGTGGCTCACCGATACCAATGACATAATTACCCAGCTACATTTCTGAAAGAATGCAAAAGCATTGACATATATTTTTCCTTCCTACAATAGCCCGACGGGCAGGGAAGAGATAGATTTTGGTAGCCCGACTGGAAAAATCGCTAGCCCCAGGACGTCGGGCTAGCGATATTGCAAGCCCTGTATCTGATTGAGGAATCACTCATCTTTGGAAAAGAGAGTTTATTACAGAGAAATGTCTCTTTCCAAAATAAAAGCTATACTATCCGCTTCTTCTGGGCTATATTCTCAGCAGCATAAGGAGAATCATGTGCTAACAGCTGTCTAAATGACTCGGCTAAAGTTAGTAGCATGCTTGTTGTTTTTGTCTTTGCACTAGGATGATGTCGGCGTAAATGTGCAGTCATATTCGTTGTGTTCCCACTAGTGCTTTCAGGTTAATCTTGTTGAAATGACCTTAACACCACAACGCGGCAAATCTCCGTTAACGAGTTACCGCCGATCGCCCCGTGCATGGGGCTAGACGGCCAACACGTTAACGAGCTAACTGCGCTAACACACTAGCTCCCACCCATGTAATTGAGCATTGCATGGCACATCCAACATACTGTTTTACTTTAGTCCATGACTCGCTTACCTTCAGGGTCTTACGTCACATGAAAACCAAAATAATTCCAAACGCCAGATCTGAATGAGGGTGGGGGAGGTTCAATTTGCCATGTTGCAAGGAGAGCTTAGCTTCTGTCTTGCTAGCTTGCCCTGCGCTCTTCCTTCTGACTATGCTGTCTGTGTTGAGCGCTCAGTGGATCTGCGCTCGACAGTGCAGCCTAGGCGGAGTAGTCGAACGCAGATTCACTGAGCGCTCAACACAGACAGCATCGTCAGAAGGAAAGTTGATAAAATAAATTACAAATGTTGTATTGTTCGATACATATGCGTACCGAACCGAAAGCACTGTATCGAACGGTTCAATATCGATACGAATATCGTTGCACCCCTAATATATATATATATATATTAGGGGTGCAACGATACACAAAATTCACGGTTCGGTTCGATACTTTGGTGACACGGTTCAATATTTTTTCGATACAAAAAAAGTTTATGCTTTTTTAATTTGTCATTTATTAAAATAATAAATATATATTTTAACTCAAAAGTACAGTTTTTATATTTAATGTTGCTGAAACAACAAAGTAATAAAAAAATAAGTCTATCTGATCGAGAAATCACTCATCTTTGGAAAGGAGAGTTTATTACAGAGAAATGGCTCTTTCCAAAATATGCGTGGGGCTGGACGGCGTCAACACGTTAACGAGCAAACTGCGCTAACGCAGTAGTTCCCACCCATGTAATTGAGCATTGCGTGGCACATCCGACATACTGTTTTACTTTTGTCCATGACGCGCTTACCTTCAGGGTCATACTTCACATGAAGACCAAAATAGTTCCAAAGGCCAGATCTGAATGAGGGTGGGGGAGGTTCAATTTGCCATGTTGCAACGAGCTTAGCTTCTGTCTTGCTAGCTTGCGCTGCCCTTAGTGGATCTGCGCTCGACAGTGCAGCCTAGGCGGAGTAGTCGAACGCAGATCCACTGAGCTCTCAACACAGACAGCATCGTCAGAAGAAAAGTTGTTAAAGTAAATTAAAAATTTTGTATTGTTTGATACATATGCGTACCAAACCGAAAGCACTGTATCGAACGGTTCAATATCGATACGAGTATCGTTGCACCCCTAATATATACATATATATAAACATATATATCGGTGAACCCTTGCAAATTGTAGCCTCAGTTTTCCTTTTCCTAGAGAGAACCCAGTGTGGTCTTCTGCATTCAGATGTGCATTCTTTATACCTTGGTTGATTTTTTTTAAAAACATTTTTTATTACTATCAGTGGCAGTTGTTACATTACATTGCTTTTCAGGAATCTGTTTCTATTGAAATTCTATCAGAACATCTGAACATTTTTCTTTGTATACACAGGTGTGTGTGTGTGTGTGTGTGTGTGTGTGTGTGTGTGTGTGTGTGTGTGTGTGTGTGTGTCCACATGTTTGAGAAAGAGAGAGATGCTATAGGTGGTTTAAAACAACTATCTCTTTACTGCAGCTGGATAGAACACAGATTGGACCAGACCTATAAATACTCTCTCTGAGACAGGCGTGCACACACACACACCATAAATACACTTTGTCGCTGAGCTTAAGCTCAGTCTGCTCTGCCAAACGTGATTAAACAGGAAATAAATCACAGCAACACACACACACACACACACACACACACACACACTTTATAGTGCATGCATGTAAATATACAGACTTGTGTACCTGAAAGCATACACACAAATAGAAAATGATCACAGGAGCCAGACCTTCACAGGCTGTTAGATATTTAGTGGAAATAATTTAAACATTGGCAGTTGAAGTTGACATATGAACTTATAGATCAAACTTATTTTTAAGTAAATATCAGTGGTATTTAGAAAGCATGTGCATCAATAATTCAGTAACTGAAAATTGACATAATGATAGTAAATTGATATCAATGTGGCAAAAATGCTGTAATGATATATGAGTGAGATAGCAATGTTTATAGAATTAATTTTCATTTATGCCAAAAGTTTAACAAACAAGTCCAAAATCCACAGTTTTTTAGGTAAACTAACAGCAGCACTAATTGTTTCCTCACTATTTTGAATCCTAATGCACACAAAACTGTGTAATAGGGATGCATGTTACCATCAGTTATGCTAGAATAGTACACATTTAATGCAATTTTAAGGTAGTAAGAAGGATTTATTTATTTAGACTAATGCATTGGAAAATATGAGAGGTGTAGAACAGGAGATGAGTGCTAAAAGAATGAGTACTGAAAGGACACTGGAGTTGTATTTTCATTGAGTAAATATGAGATAAAATGAATAGACATTGTGAGACATTGTGAGAGAAAAATGTGCCGTGATATAGTATTGAAAAAGTTTCTCAGTCATAAATAACAATGTATTTAGAGATAATTTTAATCACTTCCAGTTTGTTTCCATGGGTGACCTTTTTAACTTTCCAACTTACGAGAAATAAACAATGGGACTGAACTTAGATGACTCAGTTGTGGTTTGGGGTGTATGTTCTCTTAAATCAACACATTGTTTACTGGTGGGACTGTCTTAGCCTCATTAGCTGCTGCCTGGCTGATTAGCATTAGGCTCCAGGGTACAAGGAAACAGCAATTACTGATCATTATCACTATTTATTTAAATAATGAAACTACAAGGGCTTTGTATTGGCAAACAAAAGGTCAGAAATTGTGGCCGTATGTTTTGCTCTCTTTCTCCTGGGTGAGCACTGTTATATGTTTCCACTGAATCAAATATTTTATTGGTTACCCTCACAGTAAGAAATTGCTGTTGGAGATGTAATTTAATGAGAAGGCAAGAGAGATGGAATGTAATTTATAATAAAATCAATATTAATAATATTAATATTAATTATTATTAATAATTATCATAGTGATCTTTATTTGTACATGTGTACACATTTTTTCTTTCTGCTCCTGCTATTCCAGCTGGCATGAAAACAGTATAATTTGATATGTTAAATTCAGTTTTATTTATATATTACCAATTCGCAACAACAGTCACCTTACCACTCTCCTTAGCAAGAACCTAGGCAGTGATGGAAATGAAGAACTTTCTTTTGGCAAGAGACCTCTGACATAATCAGGCTCAAACTACTGTGTCCAGTTGGAGAATGAGAAGAGAAGATAAAAACAGCAAACATGGAGAGATGAAGGACAAAATGCAAACTATGCAAGACAGAAAACAAAAATACTGACATATAGCGGCATATGAACAGACAGGGGTAAAAAAGAAGTGCTCAGTGCATCATGTGAAGTCCCTCAGCAGTCTTCTTATCTAGCCTGAACTATAAGCTTTATAAAAAAAAAGGGAAAATTTTAGGCCTCATTTTAAAAGAGGGTGTCTGTTTCTCTGAACCCACACTGGGAAATGGTTCTACAGGAAAGAAGCCTGATAGCTGAAGGCCATAAGGAGGCTCGCGTTCTACACTCTAGGAACAACAAGTAAGCCTGGCAACTGAGACTGAAGTGCTCTATTGAGATAATACAGTTAGTTCCACTGACAAATTTGGACAGTTACACCTTTTTTTGTGGTAATTCTGCCTCTGTATATCAGTGGTGTATTTGAAATCAAACAAGATGCTATTGAAGTGCTGTTTCAGCTTTAATTTAAGGGGGTTAACAAAAGTACTGCATTGACAGTTTTGGAATTTCAGACATTTTTAGATATGATACCTCATCTTCAGAGATTCAAAAGTAATTGTATAAAGTAACCATTCTAAATATGAGGGCAATTTTTAATACAATGAAAAGGGTTTTAGTGAAAATCATTTGTCTGATGTCTTCATTCTCTATTGGGTTGAGACCAAAAAAATATAATAAAGAATATCCTATTTTCACCTTTTTTTTGAGAAAGTCATGGGTTGCTTCAGCACAATAGGGCATTTTCCCTTAAGGTGTATTGTGAATTACAGCAGGTGATATGGTATCCTTTGGATAATCAGCTGTTCCTTTCCTGCTCTATACTTTTCTGTTCTCTTCATTCTGATAAAAGTTAATCTTAGTTCATATGTCTATTTTGTTTCTAAAACTGGGAAGACTTCTCACTGCCAAAGTCCACAGTCAAAAGACGCCATAGGGGTTGTACTGAACAAAAAGAAGGCCAGATTAAACAATTATATATGTATCTCTTTAAGAGTGATTTGAGTAGGTCAGATGTTATAAAGGTGCTTTTCTTAAAAAGGGAATGAATTCTGTAGTCAACCACCTTGGTGTTGCTGAAGTAACCTATGCGCTTATCCTATGTAAGAATGGGACAGATTGTTAACTTCATGACTAAAGTTCCTGTTATTTCTTGCTCTTTTCTTTTGGATTAGATGAAAGGTTTTCAGCTTTCAGACTGAAAGAAAATGTAAAATATTATTACTTCTATAGTTAAATATATCTACTATATTATCAAAATGTATTTGCTATAAATTGAAAATGACAAGTGGTGGAGGAATTTTTCAAACCATTACTTTAGGAAAAGAAGCAATAAAATACCATGAAATCATCTCATTAGACATAAAGCTGTACAGGAATGATTGTTCTGCAGAAAAAATATTGTCCATCAGTGTCAAACGGATTGTTGTTACTGCTGCACATGTTTAAGACTGAGCCCATTTTAAATACTTTATATTTTTTAATGTCAAGCATCATATTCGCATAGCATCACTATAAACCCTATGTTTGCATTTGCTGAGGACCACATACAGTATCTCTTATCTCATGTCCTCTTGTTTCTAATATGAAAGCTAACATTTTAATCTATGTGTAGTTTTAGATTTGACAGGGCAAGAACTGCTTGCTTTGCTTGTCCTAATGGAAAGCCACTATTGTATATGCAATCCAGCACTGCAAGGACTGCACAGATCTGTATGTAATGGACAAAAAAGAACAATTTCACTGGTACAAGGTCTTAAGAGAGTCAGCTCCTCAGGTCAAGAATCAACTATACAGTTACATCTAAAGGACAAGAGACACTCCTTTGTGTGCATCAATATGATCCGATTTTGGACAGAGATGGCACTATAATGTTAAACAGTGTTGGCCATCTTTAAAACAGGAGAGATGGCCTAATAACGTACCACCTAATATACATGCAAAATAAATTCTTGGCATTTATCCTGTATTACTACTATTATATCTTAATTCCTTGACAGAATAGGTGCACCAGATGTGTTCTTTTGCATATTGGATTATCACAAAAGTACTCTAACAAGTAACTTTTTACAGTAAACTTTATGTTGAGAACGAGACTACTGTCACTGTATTATGTATTATCTCTTTATTGGAAAAATATACTCAGACTCCCAGAAAAGGATAATGACTATATATGATATATGTTTTGATAGTAAACGCTATAAGAAAACAGTGGTTGGGGAATTCTTCCTCAGAAAAACAAAGTGAGCTCTAGACAAAATAATTGTAAAAAATAAATAAATAAATATAACAAACTAAATACACACATAAAACCCACTATTAGGAGCAGTAATTTCCATTAAAAAAATAAAACATACTAACTGTCAATTTGTCAGAATTAGTCCTGTAAACACATTAAACACATGCCAAATCCTCAGCTTAACTCATTTAGAATGGAGACATTTCTCTAATATTTTTCAGAGATGAAGCTTCATTTTTGTTTGCATGTGTCACTGGCTGGTGCTTTAGTATACGATTGCTTCTGCTGGTGGTGTTGGGGAATCACAGTGTTTCAGTGTGATAAGGGAACAGCAGCAGCTGAATACTGAAAACAGAATGATTGAAAATGGTGGTAATTACTGTCTTGTCTTTGGCTTGAAAAGATATGTTATTTGTCACACACATTTTTCTTTATGTTATGTGTTAGTGTGAGAGCATCAGTGTAAAGCCACAAGGTATGTTTGTCTCCATGTGTTCATGTAGATGAGTTCATCTGATGAGAATGAGTTTGCATACAGTATATGTGTATTTTTGATGTGTGTTTAAAGCATATATGTACTGTGCACTCACATGAGATGGAAATTCAGTGTTTGACGTGCGGATCTTTCTGTTTCTGTTTCATCTCAGACACAAACACTAATCTCTTTTAAAATTTAAACCCAGATCATACACTTAGATATGTCAAGCAACTTGTTGCTGTTGTGTACCAGTATTTAAATTAAGTTCTGAATTTTGGTCTGTGCAGATATGAACCTAGGTCTACATTCAAATATTCTGTTCTTGGGAAGCAGAAGACAATATATAGTCCTTACTCAAACTTCGTGCGGTAGCAGTCAGCATTAGTTTTCTTTCATCGTGTGATTTCAATTTTTATGTTTGAATTCATTAATGACTTCAATTCCTGTTCATGGTGACAGGAATGATGAACACACATCAACAAACAAGAGGAGAATTACCTAAAACCAGAATTGTTTGTAGCCATTAGGGAGAGGAACAATACTAAAAACAATTTTTATACAGAAAACACTTTTGTTAAATTAAAGGAACAATAAACTGATGAGAAATATTTAGAATTCCATTTCATGACGACATTCATTATAAATATTAACAATTTCAGTTAAATATCTGTGTTCATATACAGACATACTAAGGGTTACAACAAAGGTAGTATGGTCGATAGTTAAGCATAGAGTCCTGGAAGCTGACCTGGAAGAGAAGAAGAAAAATATCTGTGACTTAGAGCAAAGCATAAGAAAAGACACAATGGACAGAGAAAGACTGAAAAATTGAATCACGGACAGATTAATATAAACAGAATAAATTAAAAAGATGCCAACTGCTTTTAGCATCGTATGGTCATGGTTTGGGAGTACTTTGGTGGGAGATCTAGACAAAAGAGACTTTTAAAAAAAGGAATGTTATAGCTCCTTTTGTCAATGGCAGCCCAGAGGTACTAAGTCAAGTGTAAGAACCATTAGTGTATTTGTTCCACTGGAACCTGTTTTTGTTCCTATTTGGTTTGTTGTATTGCCATCCAATATTGTACTGTCCATTTTGTGGAAAAATACAGTTTTTCATTTCCGTTACAAAAAAGTCTGCTTTTTATACATGTTTAATCTTTCTCATCATATATTAGCATGCTTTTAACTATGGTAAAATCAAATGTAGTGTGTGCTGTATAACTGGTCACCTACTCATAGCCCAAACTTTCCATATCCTGATCTTTCATAGTTATAAAATTGAAATTAAAATCTTTTACTGAAGGTTAAAAAGAAAATCTGCAAAAGCAAATGTTTTAGATAATTAAAGATAGCAATTTTTGTGACTATTAACATAATTCTGTCAGCAGTTTTTTGTCCACTAATTAACACACTATTTTAAATGGTCATTGAAATCCCAATTATTTTTCAATTACCTATTGAATTTGAAAACCTCTGACCTCAGCTATTACTGGCCTAACATGGTTTGCACACAGGTGACATTGTTTAACTACTTACATGTCCCTGAAAACAACTGGCTCAGATGTACCTTAATTCTGCCTTCATTCTTTAAAATATCTTTATAAATAAACCTAAAAAAATATTTTTTTCTTTCTGTTCTTTGGGGGAAAGAAAAAGAGAAAAAAATCCAATAGATTGGCACGATTTAAGCCCATCTAGTATGAACAAAATACGTTCATTAATAAAATCATTTAGTTACAATTACATGGACTTTATTAAATTATGTATGTAATCTAAGTATATATGTCCATTTGTTTCAAAAATATATGTATGTTTCAAAAATGCAGAAGTTAGCTTTTTTTTTTGAGTGCAAGTTCATATTATATCGAGGTTTTACAGTTACTGATAAATTTTTAGAATGTATTTATTTATTTATTGAGGAATGTTGATAAAAACTCCCTTTCTCCAGCGATTATAGCTTCTGATAATTATCCATCTGCCAAAGGCCATACCTCATTTTGATCATACAGCTACTGTTTCACTTAATTATTTTTGTATATTGATCACTGCAGTGTTTTGCCTTCCCAACACTGAGTGCCAGGAAAAACCATACATTGTTTAAGCAATCAAGCAAATTACATGTTGTGTTATTCAAAACAAACAAACAAACAAACAAACAAAGTCATTAGAAAATAAAAACGTTAGAAGCTTCATCATTAAGTAAGATGTCTAAAGTGCAATGGTGGACTATTTGGCTTAGTTAAATAATATCAGATAAGGCCTTTGCGCATACTGAGAGCAAATGTCACATGCTAAGTGTTGTCATGGAAAAATAACAATACACAGTCTTTATTTTGTGAGATGACAATAACTATATTTAAATGCACAAAAGACAGTCCAGATCAAAAGTTGAAGACCCCTTGAAAAATGGCAAAAAAAAACCCTATTTTGCATGGTTGGATCTTAGCAAGGTTTCAAGTAGAGCCTTAGCATACAACAAGAAGAAATGTGAGTGAGACAAAACATTTCTTTGAGCATGCAATTTATTGAAAACAATGCTTACATTGAAACAGGCTGCTTTATAGCTGATCAAAAGTTTAGGACCAAACCTCCAAAAAAAAAACCAAAAAACCCGTAAACCCCACCAAAACAGAAAACTTTTTCACCGTTATTGTTGATCACTTCAAAAATTCTTTGCATCATGCTTGAAGCAAGCATTTCCATGAGATGGGTAGGAACATTTCCCACTGGTGAAGACAACCAAAAAAAGGGCATCTACTGTCTGGAACCGTTGTCCATTTTTTTAAACTTCCCTTGTTATCCATCACAAAAGGCTCTCTAATCCCCGAACACTTCCACGACATGCATTTTTAATTTCTCTTTGATATTTGGGCATATTGGGACCTGATGAATGTAAAAACAAAGAATTGCCAGATTTATTATTTTTTTTTACCTATTTTTTGTTTCTAAGAAAAATGAGAGCCACATATGAGGATATTCGTTTAAAATTTCAATAGAACAGTAGCAATATAATGTCCTCGTACGTGGATATCAGGCCCTTGTAGAGCAAAATTGAGTATTTTGATCTAAATAACCCAAAATGTGATGTCCACATATATGGACGCCAGGTCCTAGGAGGTTAAGTCTGACCTCATTAGCTGTGCCTGGGCCCAAACTCCGCTGCAAGTCACACGATCACTGCGGCATCACTGAGAGTTAAAAACTGTCTAAATCCTTTCATCTGTAATAAAATGATCAGCGTTGCTGCTCTACCAGGTGTAACAATTAAGTTTAACATGCAGGCATCCACGAAAACCGAATTTATGAAATTTAAGTTAGCTCGCTAGTTTCCATCTAAATATTATATACCATGTTCTGACTGAGGGATTTCCGAAACAAATTAAGACGTACAGCTCTGCTATCATTTCTGACATAAATGAAGACAGGAAAGTAAACAGCAGTGACATTTGTAGAGTTACTGAAGTTGGGCTGGCTGGTATATAATGATGTGCTACTTGATGTTAGCATAATATAAACAGTGAAGCTGGAGGATGAATGCTAACTTTTTTCCACTCATTAAAAGTTAACGTGAGGGTTCCCGAAGGTTTGGGAGAAATGCAATCACATGGCAGGCTGCTGTAAAAGGACCAAACCTCAGTTGGGAGAACAACTGAGATAATCCATCCACAATATGAGGTTAGTTATTAATATACTGCTGCATGGGCTGAGCTGTAGTTACATTGTAAGGTTTTAAAAACTGAGTTATTATGTCCATGCCTATTCATTTATTGAGTACATGTGGTTTCTTTTTTTATTTTACATTTTCCAGTTTTTCTCTAACTAGTTTATTTATTTCAATTATTCAACTTATTTGTTTGCAACCAGGGTAAAACTGTCATTTATTAAAATGTGTTGACATATTAAAGACACTGACATCAATGTTAAAATGTAAAATAATAATGAGTAAAGTATTTTAAAAAATTGAATTTCTTTAAAGGTAGTAAAGTTTAAAAAGTAGGAAGTTTAAAAAGCATTTGTCACGGCCCAGCGGCACGAGGGAACAGGGATGGACACAGGTGCAGAAACCAACCCGGAAGCGAGGTGACAGAGAACAAATGATTTATTTCCGCCCACAGGTAAACAAAGGTAAAAAACAAAGCGTTTAAGCATCAATCATTGAAATGAACTGGATAGCGTTTAGAAGATTCGTTAATTTATTTGCCTTTTGTTAAAAAGAGTGGTTTCAATAATTTTCAGACACACCTTGCAAATGTGCTTATAATGAGTTGGCACTCTGCCTTTTGAAGGTCAGAAGCTTCGTTCGGCGTGACTGTCCGGACTGATAAAGTGTAGGAAACGCCTTGAGTGCAGAGGGCTAAATGCAAACATGCTTACACACACATAGGATATGATTAGAATAGGTCCCTGAAACATTTTGAATGTTTTAAACCAATTCTGAATCACTAGAAGGTCAGTAGATAACAACATTAGATTATTAGGGTTAGGAAGAGAGGTGTTTTGGTTTTTTGTCTCTCACAGAGAAAAGGAACAGACACCAGACGAGGTCACAGATATGCGAGGATCCTTGGCAGCAGAGATAGATACAGTGACTGCCGAGACACTAACTGGGTCCAAGGGTGATGGCGTTTGGGCTCCGGGTAGTCACCTCGAAAGGATGGATCCCATAAACGCAGCAATGACCATGAAGGGGTTGGCGGAAATCCGGGAACACCAGACCAACGAGGTTCGAGAGGCTCTTGGGCAAAAGGGGGACGCGATCCTGGTCTTTTCTGGAGGACACACAGGAACCGAGGATGCACAGATCGTTGTTTGAAACCGGGGCAGAATAATCCCCTGATCTGTGCCACGACTGAAGAGTTGTCTAACCCCTGAGGTTGAAGAAAGAAGAGCAGAGGATCACCCAACTGGACGACACTGGTAGCTGCAGCAATAAAATAAAGGTTAAAAGCTCCTTGGACAGAGGTTCTAGTCTGAGTACGTCTGAAGGGTATAAGGTAGCACCAAATAAAGCTGTGGGAGAACTGGGGAGTGTCATCTGTACCTGCTATTGTTGGAATAATAGTTTTTCTTGCATCTGAACTGCGCAAACACAGAGGTCATCTCACATATGGTTCGCCCATCAGGGGGACAAAGGACCTCCGGAGTGAGAAGAAGTGAACCCGGCCACACTGACTTGAAGGGTGTTGGTGAGGTCATTATTCTAATGACCTCATCAGGGGGAATTGTTAGATTATAATATTATTTTATGCCATGTTATACCCCTAATTAAAGATTGTGAATTATTATGTAGTTTTAGTTTGCATTATTCTCCTGAAGTAGAAGAAGCTGATAACTGTTGCATTTGTTAAACTGATTTGCATTACATTAGACTGCTGATTTATTGTGAATGAATGATATTGTTTTATGATGCATTATACTGCTGAGTTATAAGAAATACTGTTCGCAGAAAGTCATCGCCTTGTTTGTCTGATTAGAAGGGAGAGTATACTGGAGTTTTCTGCCCCATCTCAGCAGGAGCAGATAAACAGGGAGCCAAGGTTGTAGCTTAGGCGCCGTGTGAGAGAAAAGCATGTGAGTGTTTAGGCTTTTTATGATAAGGTGGAGGCACCAGAGGCTATAAGAGTTTGAGCAATGCTCCACCATTTTGAGATCTGAGGCTGTCTGCATACAGTGTCCATCTCCCACGCGTGTGTGCATTAAAATCATCGTTTGACTCAACCCGGCCGGACCAGTGTTGTTATTGTGGTTTCTCTCTTGTGTCCATCCCCAATTTGAACTCTCTCTCTCTCTCTTAATTGGCCTTTGAATATTGTTATAAAAACCTGTAAATAGTGACCCTACCCTCAAAATTGTGAGGTGGCAGGTCATCACCAGATAAGGGACTGTTTTTAATGTCATTTTTTGTGTATTTTTTAGTGCTTTAGATACTGAAACATATTGTTTAATTTAGTCTCTCAGCCCATCCTTCATAGCACTCACACAGGAGAGCTGAAGCTATAGAGTAGGAGCAAATTAAAAAATATTTTTCAGCCTCAATACAATTGAAATGTGTGTGCAGAAGTGGAGTAGCCCCATATGAGAGTGGCGTTGGTAATGTTTTCTACATTGACTGTAAGTCTCCAGTGAGTGTAGTCTGCCCACATCAGAGCACAGAGTTTGGTTATGTGTTTACTCTGAAAATCTCATCTCCTCTGAATCAATACTCCATTTACCACAAGCTCACACTGTGCTCCTCTGTCCTTTTGCTCTCCCATTTGTCTACATTCCTTCTCACCTGCTTGAAAGTGCTGTTGTTTTTGTGTCTCTTCTTCCTCTTTTGCATCTGTTCACAGTTCTTCTTTTTCCTCTTTTCTTTTACCCCTCTTTTTTTTCTTTTGCCCCCTATCTCCCTTTCCATCTATTCTATTTCTTTAAATCGTTAGTCCTTAGTTCCTCTTCTACAGTGCTGGGTGATGTTATTTTTAAAAGTAACTTGAACCATTACAGTGATAACTACCATAAAAAGTTACTTGTTAGAGTACTTTTGTGGTACCAAAAATTAAAACTCCTTGCATTTCCTTGTCCAGATGGAATGTGGCCTACTGTAGCATCTCTTGGACTGCATAAGGAGCAACAATATTGTAAAACTCTATGTTAACTTTCTATCCCATCCATTTCTTTTCTTTCACTTATCCCATTCAGGGTCACAGTTGGGCTAGAGCCAATCCCATCTGTCACAAGAGGAGAGGTGCGGTATGCTATGAACAGGCCAGCAATCTATTGCAGGGCTAACACAGAGAGATAGACAACCATTCAGACTCATAGCAAATTTAGAATCGCTAATAAACTGAAGGTGCCTGTCTTTGGGAGGAAGTCAGAGTACATGGAGATAACCCACACAGACATGGGGAAAAGATGCAAACTCCAGACAGATTGACCCCCAGCCAGCAGATTTAAGCCATTGACCTTTCTGCTGTGACACAATGGTGCTGGCTACAACACCACCATGCTGCCATTAATGACTTTAACAGAACTAAAGGCTAACTGTTGTGCTAGCAGTAGCACCAAAGTCACTTATCTTAGCTTGACCAAAATCAGCGTAATAAAATTCATTGCAACAGTATCTCAGGGATGTTCATTCAAATGGTAAACACCGTACTGAGATCATAGGGAATTGCTGAATTTCCTCTTTTTATTTATTTTGACAGTCCAGAAGGAAAAGAAAACCTCTGTAAACTGTAAAGTTAAAAAAAGAAAGAAAGAAAGAAAACGAAAAAGAAAACTTCTAGCAGGACTGGGGAGGACGATCAGTCGACAGAACATAATGGGTGAGAGAGAAGAAAAAGTTAATGATATGCATTATTGGCAAAAAAAAAAAAAGGATTAAGAGTCAAAAGTATCTACTACTTTACACACCAATTATATGCTTAAGCCAGAACCTGGTTTCTCAGGCCAGGAGTCTGATAGCTGAAGCCTCTGATTAGCGTTCTACTTTTGGAAACTCCAGAAACCACAAGTAAGCCAGGAGTCTGAAAGCAAAGTGCTTCTTACATTTCAAGATTACTGCCATTCTACTCCTCAATGGGCCTCATTGTCATTGTTGTGGAGTTGTTCATAGCTCGCAGGTACTTCTTCAAATCTGAAATAGCTCTCTTTGCAGCTGAAAGACAATGATAATTACTATGATCATGATGTTGTTCTTGTCCTTTTCAGCCACAATTTCAACATAATGTGAATACTTCCAGCATGTAAACTGTTAAGAAATCAGTTTCACCCCGGTTCTTTTTTTATTCCTCAGAGATGGCACCGGACTCAGTAGTCATTTTCACAAAACCTTTATTCATCTTCATTTAAGCATGCATCTTCTAGAAGGGGAGATGTCCAAGGCCGGTGTCCCTCTGCAAATCTTCCACTCCTTTGTTTGTTACAGTCAGCTTTATCAATCAATCAATCAATCAATCTTTATTTATAAAGCACTTTTCATACAGAGAAAATGTAGCACAAAGTGCTTTACATAGTTAAAAGCAGCCCACCCCACCCTCCAACTCACTCCCCACACTTTCAATACACATATATCCCCCCACCCACACACACATACACACACGCGCACACTTAAAGAGTAAAAATTGGGCTGGGCTCGCATGAGCCAAGTGAGGAAACATTATCACAGGGAGCCGTCTGCACCGGGAGCCGGTCACAGACCGCAGCCTCCAGGCTGGGCACACAGCAGGAGGGAGGCAAAGGAGCCCCCCAGCCAGGCTGAGAGGACCCCAGAGACCCAGCTTTATAGAAGCGACCCCATCATAAAACCCCCATGTTGTGCTGCAAACTCTGTGTCTGTGTGTGTATATGCACGAACACGTGAGTGCCTGTGTGTGCGCATACCCGTGTGTCTATGTGAGTGCACGTGAGTGAGTGTGCATGTAGGTGTGGGTGCGTCGTAACAGTCAAAGCACTGTGTGTGTGTCTCTGTGTACGTGACTTCCTGCCGGTCATAAAAGTAATCTCCTCACCCAAGCTACACCAAATTCCTTTAGACAACATACAAAACAGAGTTAACATATTACAAACACTGAGACCCCCACTCTGCATCCACTGGGCCATTGGCCTCTTATTGTCTTACATTTACATTTAAGGTGGAGAGTCTCCTGCAAACCTACTTCTAAGTTTATAACAATTATGAGTTTTTATTAAAGGTACAAGCATCAGCATCAGCATCCCCCAACTGTAGCTTCCTGTCTCCTTTTATGACAGGCAGACCCCCAGTGTCAATAAATTCCTCTCCCTCTAAACAAATACACACACTCGCAAGCCTACAGCTAAGCCAAACTGAAACACAGACAAATCCTTCCCTATTCCTCTGATCTAAGCAAATTTAAAACATTATATTGTAATAATTATTTTCTTGTACTCACAAAAGGCTGCCCTCTTTTGATTCTCTCTATGTGATCGGTACAGAATGGGAAGAAATAAAAGATTTTTATTTCTTCCCATTCTGCTTTTCTCTTTTCATTTTCATTCTCTTCTATTGATCTTTTATTTCCCACTTTTTCCTTTTTATTTAACTGATTTTTCAATTTGTTATCAAATCAAATTAAAATTCTTTTTATCTTGTTAAATTCAACACCCTTTTTCATCCCTTTTTTCTCTTCATTTTTCATCTGCATTTCTCTTTCTCTACTCTACTCTCCTTTCCTCTTCTCTCCTTTCCTCTCCTCTCCTCTCCTCTCTAAAACCAATTTCCCAATAGGTCACATGGGTTCTCTTTGTGTGTGTGCACATGTTTATGCAAGTAAAGCCGCAGCTGTATTAAACACTTAGCCCTTTTCCACTCCTGAGCTGAGACAATTTATCTATCGCTCAGGGCGAGAGGAGTGAAATGGCTAAATCACATTGTGCCATTAATTTAATTAGCTTGTAATTGACATTTTAAATGCTTCACATTTAAATTAGCTGGCCTGGCATCGCATGGAAGTCACAGCAACTGAGGAATTGATTAAATCTCTGCAAAGCAGCGGAAAAGAAAATCCCAGCTCTAGCAGGAAAAGAGATGACATACTATAAGAGAGAATCACACTGGAGTATGGGCTATAAGTCAGAAAAAAGACATCAAGGGAAAAAATACACTTAGAAAATGAGATTATGAGGAGTAATGTGCAGAAGAGCTGTGACTGTAAGGAAGGTAGGATTAAAAAAAGAGAAGTCAGTGTATTAGATGAAGAAAAGCCCTTACCTACCAGAAATGACACTGGCCAAAGGTCTGTCCACAACTCATTCATCACAGTGACATCTGCCATATGCTACTCTTTTAACTGTTGTTGGTGTGTACACCAACACATCAAAAACCAACTGCTTCTTAAAAAAGAAATTAACCTAAAAATGTTTCTAAGATGAAACATTGACTGAGAGACTAATTTCCAGCAAGTGTTAAACAATAATATATTGCATCTGCTGGGTTAACTGGTTACTCTTTAGATAATAAAAGTCCTCTTTTCTAACAGTAATGACAATGTTGCTGGAAAAGCAATTTATCAAGCTTATAACACATCCAAATACCTATCATCTTATGTTATTCAGCACATTCCATACTCGGTGACTGTCTTGTGCATGGTATGTGTTATGCACATCAAACAGTGAATGTGTTGCTATTCCCAGTAAATATTGTGTCTGAAGCTTTTTGTGTGTGTGCCTGCATTAAAAAAAAAGAAAGAAATTTATCAGCTATGAAAGCGTAGCATTAATTGTTTATTGTCTGTGCACATGATCAGCCTGCTGCAGCTGATCCCTGTAGATGGTGAATATAGGCATACTTGTATAGCCTGTATAACTGTAAATTGCTGCTGTTGTTACATTTCTTGTCTGAGCTGACTGCCTGGAGTTGCTGATATGACAATATTGGTGATGGCAGGTAGCTCCATGCCCTCCTGGGTTTTAAATGCACCTTAGAACACACATGCATCAACACTACAATGAGCGGGTGGAGGGAGGTTTGGAGTCTTCTCTCACCCCCATTCTCTGCGACCTGCTGGAGCGGGGGGGCTAGGAGGAGGAGTTGGCCGTCCGACTGCGGTCTGGAGTGTGGGGCCTCCCTGCTGCTACAGAGTCGGGGTGGTCTGCCTCTCCCCACCGCAGGGAAAAGGGTAACACCACCTGGGTCTGGGTGCAGTTCCCCACTCCAGGGGCAAGGGTACCTAGACCCGGTTTGTAGAGTACGCTTGGGGAGTGTGATCGTGTGTACAGCGTCTCTTTATGTCTGTCTCCACGTTGGTTGAGTGTGGAGTAAGTGCATATGAGAGCATGAGGGTGGGAATGGATGTTTGTATCTGTGTGTGCCTGTATTTCTGTGTCTATATGTCAGGTTGGGTGTCAGGCGCCACCTCTCTGGGGACATCTTAGGCCCTCCAAGGTATGGAGGCCTATCTCCCCCTACCACCACTTCCCCTGCCAGTGGCGGACTCCCTCAGACGTCGGTGCGTTGGTGGTTCTTTGTGTCCGGGGATGGGCGTCCAGGTACACACCGGCTCACTCCTTGGCGGCCGCTTATCGGGGCCTGGAGCCTGGGGCTCGCTCGGGCCACTTCGGAGGTGGGGTGCCCCCGGCCTCTCGGCCTGGGGCTCGGTCACTCAGGCACGGCTGGCTGCCGGCGGAGCTCACGGGCGCGTCACTGCAACTCCCCCTGGCTTCTGCTCCGCGGCTGCTGAGTGAGCCCTCATCTGGGACTCTCCTCAGCTCTTTCTGGGACGGTGGCGCGGCTGCCCCTCTGTTGGTCTTCCTTGGTCTCTTGTGTTCTGGGGGCCTCTGGATGTCTGGAGTTTTGATCTCCTCCATACCTGCTTCACGCCCTGGAGGACGGGGCTGTGGCCCCCCCACACCCTCTAGCAGATCATTACATGAAGGAACCTTTTAAAAAACAAAAAACAAGCGCGTCCATGCTCACAGGTGTACACACGGGTGATCACACCCACAAACTACACCCTTTTTGGCTCCTACCTCAAAGCACACTGTGTTCTGTTGATCTTATGTGCTGCACAATAATGTTTAATATTTAGTATTTACTGTCATATTCCCATATATCATTGTGATGCTGTTTATTCTATTACTCTTGTTCTCTTCTGCTTGCTTTCTTTTTTCTTTCTCAGCAGGTGACCCAGGTGATTGATATATGCTTTTTTTTCTTTTTTTCTTCTTTTTTTTCTTTTTCTGCTCATTCTGTTGGTTTTTGGTTTTTGCCCTTCTCCCCCGTCCCTCTTCTCAGCTGTTTCTCTTTCCCTCTTTCTTTCTCCCCTTCTTTCCCCCAGTCAAGTCTGTCCCATGTTCAGTAAGTGAAAATAAAATAAACAATAAAAGGTGAATCAAATGGACCATTATGGCAAGGCTGGGATGGTCAATTTGGTAAAGTAAATCCGTTGGGCATCTTTCTTTGCCTTTAGACAACAATTCTGATGGCAAAAGAGCCAAACGGGACAGGCGGCAAAAAAAAAAGAAAAAAAAAAAAAGACAATATTGGTGATGTAACTCTGTTTTTGAATAATATATGGCTTAGCAAGTGCTGTGCAACAAAGCTAAGCTATATTGAACTGTATCCATGACAGCTGCAAGTAATCAGAATAGAACAATTCCACACTTAAATCACTGTAACCAACACTATTCATTGCATTTTACACATTTACATGTTGTAAACAATGATGCAATTTATAAGTATTATCTTTTAGTTGGAAGAGTACAAACAAAGCTTTGTTAGCATGCTAAAATATTAGGCTAACTTTGAGCTTATTTTTTGATATGTTTGCAACATGTTATGACATTGGCTCCTGTGCTTTGTTACCATTAGCAGTGTTCACATGGTAATTATGTGTAATAGTAAATAATGCACTTTGTGCGAGCTTTTTTATTTCCTTTCTAATGTTCTAATTCCACCAGGATACATATGAATCAGATCTATTCTATCAAGTCAGCAATTTTATCCGTAAGGCTAATTCATTACCAGCCTTTGTTTGCCCTTTGTGTACAAAAACAGGTGTATGTGTTGAAATTATGAAATTTAATGTTCAATAATAGTTAACATTAGTGGCATTAGTACCTTTTTCCAAGTTTAAATGAGGACATTAAAAATAAATAAATAACTGACACTTGTCTAATGCCCAGTAGTGAATACTGTGACTAAATAAGCTTTGGTGGTATAAGATGATAAGCTCCTCTCTGTCTGTACCTCCTCAGAATATATTCAGTAAACCAGAAAAATGATTAGCACAGCTCTGATCAGATTCTAATCAATGTGTATTTTTGTGTGTGTGAGAGAGAGAAAGAGGAAAATATGCAAAAGTGTTGCATTAACAACATTTTCACCAGTGTTTGTAATATTTGTGGGTGAGAACAAAAGTTTATAAAGTATGTGAATGATAGACAGGATTAGACAGGACACAGTGAGAGTCATGAACTGATATGACTGAACATCAAGCAACAACAGCTAGAAGATGGAGAGAGCAGTCTATGTGACTGTGTGTCTGCATTGCATATTTAAGTATGTGTAGAAGAGTGCAGAAAGCCAGAATGACTGGCAATGTCAGCACTTTTCATCTATTTTTTAAAGGAGCTCTTCACATCCCAGCACACACACATGCATACACACTTACAGGCAGGTATCTGGCTGGTGCCTGATATCTCATCCATGGTTTTTTAATATTCTTTCAGCTGCAGTTTTTCAAAGGGGTCCATCACAAAGACAATCTGTTTGATCTGCACACTGTCATCTGCAGACAGTAGAGGGTCAGAGATCTAGACCAATCAGCCACAAAGACTAAAACCAACTGCTTTGAGCCATCGTGACTTGGTGTTTGGCATAGGCCGTGTTGGCGTCATTACTACAGAAAAGTACTGTATTACACATTACTCATTAATTTTCTTAAAAGTAATGCAAAATGTTGCATTACTTTTTCATAACTCTGCAAAATTACCTGAAACACACTGTCTCATAATTACCAGGTAATATAGACTAATAGGGTACAGATACGCACAACACAAATCGTTATCCTGATTAGGACAGACATAGAATCTTTCTTTTAGTGTTTATGTACGGACACAAACCTAACAGCAAAATGCAAAGATGAAAACCAGAGATTTCAAAGCAATCACCACAGTCATAGAAACATGAACATTTAGAATTCACCTACAGGTAGATTTGTAAGTTGGTTCAACACATGGGCTCTTCCTCAAGCTGTTTTTCATATACGTGAAGGTATTTAAAATAATTTCTGAACTACAATAAAACATTACAGAAGAAGATAGGATAATATGTGATGTTATTTCATGTCATTATAAAGTGCAAGAAAGAAAAAGTCTTTTAACCAGTTATGTTACATGTCTTCAAAACAGCCATGACCCATCAAGGCATGTACTCCCATAGACCCCTCAAGCTGAGCACCAAGCTGTTACCAACAGATCTTTTAAGTCCTGTAAGCTGTGAGGTGAGGCTTCCATTTTTCTCCAACACATTCCACAAATGCTAGATTGGATTGAGATCTGGGAAGTTTGAAGGCCAAGTTAACACCTCAAATTCATTGTTGTCCTCTTTAAACCATTCCTGAATTAGTTTTGCTTTGTGGCAGGACACATTATCCTGAAGAAAGAGGCCACAGGCATCAAAATACAGTTTCCATGAAATTGTGTACATAGTCTGCCACAATGCTAATGAGATGTTACATGTTACTTTGGCAGGACCCAAGGTTTCCCAGCAGAACATTGCCCAAATCATTACACTGCCTATATTGGTGTGGCTTCTTCCCATAGTGCATACTGAAGTCTGATGTTCCCCAGATAACCGACACCCATGTCCCCAGTCATCCATGTAGTGTAACATAAAATGTGACTCATCAGGCCACGGTACCTCCGTCCATTGCTCCATGGACCATAGTCTCACCTGCGTATGTTGGTGCTTTCGTTTATCGACACGGGTCAGCATTGGCAGTCTGACTGGTACAGCTATGCATCCCTATATGCAACAAACTGATGCAATGTGTATACTGACACCTTTCTATCAAAACCAATATCAACTTCTTCGGCGGTTTGAGCACCATAGGGCAAGAGCTGGAGTACACCCTGGGCAGGTCACCGGTCTGTCACTGAAGTGATGCAACCAATGACAGATTATTACACACACACACACACACACACACACACACACACACACACACACACACACACACACATATATATATACATATATAATAGAGGGAGAGGCAATCTATCTTTTACCTTCTTAAACTTTTGTTTTTACTCTAGAATTCATTTTATTTCTTTTTTCACATTCCCCCCTCTTGCTGTATTCATTTCCCTTTTGCCTCAGTGAAGATCTGAAAGGCCACTGACCCTCATCATCAAATGCATTACAATCGCGGACGTGTGTGTGTGTATTGCTAACTCTTGCCCCTGAATCCATAGGCATCCACAGGATACTCCCTCAGGGTTTCCCGCCCTCCATTTCTGTACACCTGAAGTTATCAGGCTCATCTGTTTGTCATCTGCTGATCAACCCACCACTACTTATGCTGAGAGAGATCCTTCAGTCGACCTGAGCACTGAACAAACTGCATTAGTGAAACCAGTCTCATTTTGCAAGTTTGCCTCAGTTTTCCTTGCCATCTCCTTACCTGTTCTTTCCTCTGTGCAAAAGTCTGATTTTTTTCTGGTGTGAAAGATTCTGTTTTGGACCCTTGAGTGATTGGAGCTGGGGTCTCTTGGATTCACTAATGACATTTCCCAGCCTCAAGATTTTGTAAATAGCTCCTTGTCTTACTTGCACTGTGAATAAACTCACAGAATTTGGTCCTACATTTGAGTCTGGCCTGTACTATTAGTTATGACACTTGTTGTTCTTCCCTTTCAGCCTGTTTTCAATCCACCTGCAACATCCTGTCCTAGGATCAATATGGGCACTGACTGTAGGTTGATTAATATTATTTAATATTATTGCTATATATGCAGAACGACATATGACCAGTAAATAAATAGTACATAAATAAAAAGAGCATGATAATCAAAGTTAGCAGAGACTGTTGCCTGTGGAAGTATTCTACATAATAGGGTGTTTTTGGTGAGGTCTCTCTGTATCTGAGAGACCTCAGTATGTTCTCCTTGTAATGCTCTCTTGCAGATCACATATTTTTCCAGAAAACTTACATTGTTATCTTATTTGTTACTTTTGCTTAGTTTTTGTGAGCAAGATACTGACAACTCCTACAATACAGCTCAAGACGTCATCCAACAAAAGGATAAAAAGAAGTGTGTAATAATCTTGGTTATAATAACATATTTTTAAATTTCCTTTTTAATGGAAAAGACAGATATCCCTGGGTGAAGAATAACCTCACGTCTCTAGTGTCCTTCACTATGTCAGTAAGTATTTAGACTTTCATCTGGTTTTAACAGCTAGATTCACCAAATTGCTTGGTCATTTTCATAGTAGTCACACCATCAAAAATATAGGCAATCAGATAATCCATTAGTGCTGGTAAGGTGGCAGCATTTTTAGTCATGGTCACAGTAAATATGGAGTCAGTAATCCCCAACACATATAAATATGCTAAGTTTGCATTGCGCACAATCTTCTGGAACTTATACCAAAAAAAAGTGTTATTGTTTGGAAAACTGTTGAATGGGAATTTATCTATTAGGATAACTGCTGTTTCAGTCATTCTGAAGTTAAAAAAATATATTCTAGGAAGCTAAAACAAATCGATGTTTATTAGTTTATATAACTGTATTTCCAAAATTATGCTTTTGGGGGGGGGGGGGGGCTCATAAGGGTGTGATGCTAAATTTTTTAACAAGTCACAGTTAAATTGAAAGCCTGTACCAATCAATGCTGGAGCAGAAAACGGCTGTTGTTAAAAACTGAAAATATAATAATTTTTACATTAATTTAGATAACAACAGCTGAAATTAAACAAGTTCCTGAGAAAATTAGGTTGTATTTTGCTACCACTGAGTCAGTTCATTGAGCTACAAGTTCTTGCCAGTGCATCAGTATGTGCAAAAGATGTTTATGGGTGGATATTTATACCTTACTTTAAAATATCACAGTTTGTGTTTTGTAAAGTAACACAGAGCGTTACTTTATAAATAAATATTTTGTCCATGCAATTTATATCACTATAAGTCAGTTACATAGAGCAAACACTGCATTCTTAAGTTAAAATATTAAGATGTCCATATAGACATCGGATGAACTGTGTAAAAAGTCTAGTTCTGTAAAAACAAACTCGGAACAAATAGGTACACATCCTGCATTTTTAATAATATTTTTGTTTTGGCAGCTTTTCAGACTCCAGTAAACCATTAAAAAAACAACTTCAGAATAATAAAAATGTGGGTTGCATAAAGTGTTCTGCTTGCTTGTACTTTTTCAAGAAATTGATTATATAATGATGCTGTGTTGCAAAAAGAAAGATCTTTTGGGTCCAAAAACGTATGGACCTAACTATACATGTTTGTGTATTTGCAATTTACCTTTCCAGTGCATGCAGGCACAGGCTAGTGTACGTGCATCAAGTTTTGTATCTTGTTATATTTGTTGTTTCAGTTAAAACCTGGATCTGTGTGTGTGTGTATATGTGAATTTGTGTGGGTGCAAACTTGTCTGAGTGTTGGTTGATTGCAGTCAGATGGAAAAACAACTGGAAAGGCCTCCTTAACAGACTGAGCCATATAATCAGAGGTTACAAAGTGAGCTGTGTTCAGAATATCAATGTTTTTTCAACACTGCTCGTTACCATATAGATAAGACTGACACATAATGCCTCCATCACTATATTTTTGTCCAACATTAAAATGCAATCAGCAGCCCACCCCCTCTTGACAGAAAGCTCTTCAGCTGAGCAGTTCCAGGTTATTGACTGAGAGCAGCATTTAAGACGTTAAAAGTGTAATCAAAAGGCAAACAATTCTCAAAACATCACTTACACCAAGCAATACATTTCCTGCATGGGGCAGAGCTTCAACGAAAAGTGTTCCATCTCTGCAAAACCCAACTTACCAAGCAGTGACAGTTGTAATGGCAGAAAATTTTTAAAATGCATAATTCGTAAGACATCATCTATATTATTTTACAAAACTGAACAGTACTGAGCTGTGCTGGGTCTGGTTTTGACACATGACTTGTTATCCTGGTTGTTAGGTTATCTACAAAAAAGGCTTTCCCACAGGGTTTTTCACTTCGCCAACTCAGGGATCCAACATGCTTCTAATGAGTGTTTACAGATGCAAATGCAATGTGTTTTTTGCACTTATTAACTTTTTTCTCTTTTTTTCTTACCCAGTGTAAGAATGCATCTTGTGCAAACATAAACTTTAAAAATATGAGACATCTGAGACAAAAAAATCGTGCACTGTCCTACTATCCTATCATTTCTTTCTGATTGGACTGGTATGTTTGAACTTCCCATTTGTTCATCCTTATGTAGAAGTCAATTTTCAAAAACTCAGGCTTACAAATAGAGTGGACAATCTGGGTGATATCAGAAGTGTGATAAAATGTCAGCACAACAGCGCGCTGCTGCTGAATTAAACCTTCCACACTTTGGAAATACCTGAGAACTTGCCAATCCTACTGGGTATTCAGCAGTCTATTCAGTGGTCTTATTTTTCTTTCAATGAGAGCTGTATAGACGAACCTCACCAAGGACAGCAGAGGTCTACCATATTGTCATTCCCCAGACATGTGTCTGAGAGTACTCACATCAGTATATGGAGGAACTAATGTGTGTAGTTTCATGTTGCAGGAAGAGAAAGTGTTGCACAAAAGAGCCAAATGTGAGTAAAAGACGATAACACTGCATCTGTGTATGGGCATGTGTGACCTACCACCAAGCAACCAGAGGGTGGCCAGCATCCGGAAATCAGCACAAAGTCAAAAGTAAATTCTGTGTGTGTGTGTGTGTGTGTGTGTGTGTGTGTGTGTGTGTGTGTGTGTGTGTGTGTGAGAGAGAGAGACAGAGCTCACCATTGTAGAACTGAGTTATCATTGGTGTAGTGACATATGTGCATATGTGCAGGGTTATACATATATTAGCATATTTGTGTACTCGTTGTGTGTTGTGATTCATGCAGTAGGATCAGGGGTCATGTTCCCACCCAGTGTGATGCTGCTGAGGAAATGTGTGTGGGTGTGTGTGCATTAGTATGGGCCACAAAGCACAAGGCAGGAGACCAGAAGGTGATAAGTCAGCCATATACCTAGAATTATAATGATGCTGCTCTGTTCCAGTTCCCTGACGGACACCCTCCATCCTTCTACAGCTGCATCTTTACTGTAAAACACAGAACCTAAATACACACACCAATAAAACTATTGTAGTTGGCCCATCATGTTACTGAAGTTGTAGTTTTTTCTGGACTTCTACTAAATCTTTCATAGGAGGGATTTTATTCAAAAAGTTTTGCCAGGTCAGCATTCACCACTTTCAAAAGGTAGTCAGTGCTGACTGACACTGCAATGGTCGCCTGGAAAGCCACTCAATAAAAGTGGAACAGTGGTATGCCACTCCTGGATTGTAGTATTTGGCCAGCACTTTATTTGTACAGAGGATCCAAGGTTATATGTGTATTTGTGTTATTCTGCATGCCTGCTAATCTAATGGAGGGATACTGAAAAATCTGCTTTTTAATAAGTGTCAGTCATGGCCAGTAAAAGTTAACCTTTTTGTGTTAGCCAAAACATGTATTTAAAGTTATGAGTGCAACATTCTATTTTACTGAATGTTAATAATGTTTTTCAATAACTTTAGTTTTCTTTTTAAAAGTAAATTTAAATTTTAACAGACACTGGTTTCAATCAGCATCTGTATCTTTATGCACTGGTTGATTGGATCCCCATTAGTCGCTTTCTGAATAGACACTATTCTTAAATTCTTAAATTTGTAATTATTTCTTTAATGAAATAGATGATTTAGATTAGTGGTGTTATTGGCCTGTGCCTATCTATCTAAAGGTTAGCTGACTACTTAGATGGCAATAACAATAAATAAAAAGCAAAGGAACCATTTCATAGCTTTTTGAGTCTGTGTATGTTAGTTAGTAGTTGATGTTACATACAGCAGTTTTCCAGTGTTTTCCACCACTCCACTATACAAACACACATTCCTCACACAGGATAAATGAAAGGTGCGGTTAAATTAGATCATGAGAGTTATACTGTTAGGGCCATCTTTAATACTTGCAGGGCCCTAACTTCAAGGAAGTGCAATAAAGGCAATCACCTTAGGTGGATTTATACTAAAAAAGACTCCAATATTAGAAGGGAATCCCCAACAATCAGACGATCCTCTACGAGCAAGTGGTGACAGTGGTGAGGAAGAACTTTATTTTAACAAAGAGAAATCTCCAGCAGAACCAGCCTCAGGGAAGAACAGACATCTATCAATCAAGTTGGGGCTGAGGGAAAAGAGGAAAGATCAAAAAAAGGAAAGCGTATTTCTTCTTTCTGCTCCTGAAACCACACCCCATTTCAATCATCTCTCTTTTCTCTCTTTCCTTTGTCTTATCTGTGCTTAAGTTTCTACTTCTGACTCTTGTCCTCTCATGCTCACTTGCCTCATCCACTAAGGTTTACCTGGTTTTGTACCTCATGTTTACTTCTGACTTTTTTTTGCTTTTTTTTTTATCATTTAACTGTTTCTTATCTTATTTCCACAACCCTTCTCTCTTCCTGCTTTTGTCACCTCTTTTCTCTTTTTCCCCCTCATACTAACAACTTCTTTTATATCTCTCCTGGCCGTCTACTTAAAAAAGAGAAATAATCTCCTTGGCATTTTGGTGAACTGATGCTTTCTGATGACCTAGCTGTGGCACCATGTTCCTCCCCAGGCAAAGAGCTAAATTACAGCAACCTTCACATGGAGCAAAGAGCATTGGAGAGAAAATTGTCTCTCCTTGAAAATTGTATCTCTATTTAGTCCTACAATAACACAGCAAGAAAGCCCAAGGGAAGAATCCCTCTATTCCACCTAAACATGGTTTTATAAAAGGGGGTCTTTTTGCGGTCCTATTGTTCCTCCTTGTGTACCTCCTCTACCCTCTTTCTTGTATTCACGTTCCTCTCCTTTGCTCTTGATTTTGTATAACTCTCTCTGCTCGTTCTGTGAATATTCCATTTTTTTCTCACCTTGTTCATCACATCTATCACGATATCTTTGACTGATGATGTCTCATTTGGTTGACTTTTTCTTTCCTCGTCTAATCTCTGATGGATTTATTTATTTATTTATTTATTTTTACAAACGCTGTCTTGTCCTCCTTTCCTTCTCCTACCCTTATGTACCATGAAATGTGTTGCACTTTCTTTTTCTCCCAACATTTTGACATTGGCAAACAAAAATAAACTCCTGTTATTTAATACAGCTATTATAACAGCTATAATAGATCCCACCCATGGCTTCTCAAAAAGAAGCTGTAGGGCACCTGAAAAAATGGGATAATTATTCTGAAGCCAGATTGCTGTAGTCCTGGTATGCTTACACAGAGTACATTTCCTTTATCACTTACATGTAAAACATAATACTTCACAAGTACACAACAAATGAAATTATTACACTGACTAAAAGTTGCATGACTTCAAAAATGAAATGCATCCACATACAAACTCATTTACGAGCATACAAGAAACATACATTGTGGATAATGCGACATAGAGAAAGACAGAATGAGGGCAGGCTGATCTGACTGGAGAGGGAATGATTTCACCATATACTCATCTCAGTCTTCATGATTACGGCCATCGGTAGAAATGGCAAATAATGGCGGCAATGTGCTGTGAAATGAACACCATTATGTGCGCGTATGTGCTTGTGTGAATGTGAAAAAGTGGTAGAGCAGGAGTGAGAGACACAGGGTTGCACTGGTCTGGGCAATAAAGAGTAAGACAGTCCACAGAAGTTAGAGAGAGAGAAACAAGAGATAGAAGATGATGAGCCCACTGAGACAGAACAGCATGTGTGAAAGCATTCGCGTTTGTGTGAGGGGGGCACAGAGGGAGAAAGTAAGCAGAGATATGATTGCTGGCAATCAGCCTCAACAATTTGATCAGGTCTTCCAAGTGTCAAGCTAACACATTACAGCCAGGAGACCCACATGTCGATTGATGCACACACACTCATAGTGTTTTCATCACTTTCAGTGGACATATCCCAACCTTAAACCAGCTCTCGATGATATCATTTAAGGTTTTAAGGGTTTATATCATGGAGACTTAGTTGCTACCACACACACATGCAGATTGCACACACAGTGCAATTAGAAAACAAATTCAGTAGCAGGTTTGGGTACAGGAAGAGTGGTGTTTTTACAATATTACGGGGATATTGAAAAACATTAATTTTCTCTTGGGAATGTAGTTTTTAAATGTGTTTATAAATCACAGACAAAATTAATTGCATTGCATGTTGTTTTTCACATTGCTTAGCTTGTTTTTATTTTACTGGCTACCTATAAATGACCAAGGATATTTATTAGCTGAAGCTCAGGGTTTATACAGTGCACTTACAATACCAAAAGTCAGCAAGAGACAAGAGACCCCAAGATACAGTGTGCTGTTCCCAAATTATGGTATGTGCTGAAGGTGCAGTGGTTAACCTCTTGGGAAAAGTAGCTTCAAGGTGTTTGCTTGGTAAAAGTGGTCAGTGCTGATGCTGTAATGGTCAGCCTGTCAGTAAACCAATCCATCGCTACTCCAGAGCTGCAGAGCAGTCTACTGTTTTTTTCAGACAGTAAACCTGTGCAGTTTGGGAGTGGGCTTAGTTAGAAGGTACCTCTCTGTTAAAACTTTGTTTGTACTGACGACATAAGGTTATCTGACTGTTTGTGTCATTTTGAATGCACGCAAGTCTGCAGAAGAAGGCAATAAAAAAATCGTTTTTGCAAACTGCGTATGATAAATTGGGTCAGGAAAAGTTAAAGTTACATTAAGTTAAATAATAATTATATAGTTACTTTTGTAACATTTTGTAACATTTTGTTTTACTGTATGAGTTTCTTGCCCAGTTATGACCATCATGTTAAGTTTATTTCTATAGCACACTTAAAAACAACAGCGGTTGACCAAAATTTTGTATAGCTAACCAAATAACATAAAACATAGGATAAAATGACAGTTTAAGAATGGAAACACACATTGGGATAACCTGAGTAAAAACAACACAAAAAAGGAGTGCTCTGAACTCATTCTGATTTAAAGGTCATAGAGAAAGAAAATGGGTTTTCAAATGGGTTTTAAAAGTGTCTCTGTTGGGGAGGTCCTGATGTGAAGTGACAGTTTGTTCCACAGTTTCAAAGCAGCGATTGCAAAGGCCCAATCCCCTCTCTGCTTTAATCTGGACTTTGGGACAGCTAGGACCATTTGCTCAACAGACCTCAGCAATCTATAGGGAACGATCAAACTTAAAATATCAGAGAGGTAAGAAGGTCCAAACCCACACAATACCTTAAAAACAAATAACGTTCACATTTTAAAGTCAATTCAAAAACTGAGTGGCAACCAGTATAGAGTTGCTAATATGGGGGATATGTGGTTTTGTTTGCATTTGCCAGTTAATAATTATATTTTATTTATTTTATATTTTATCCAGCCTCAAGCCACGTCTGCTGGAGGGCCTGAGGAGCCCTTCCAGCCTAAAGCCACGTCTGCTGGAGGGCCCGAGGAGCCCGTCCAGCCTCAAGCCTCGTCTTCTGGAGGGTCCGAGGAGCCCACCCAGCACCACGCCTCGTTAGCTGAGGGTCCTGGAGGACCCAGCCAGCACATCCTCACACCCGCTGATGGTTCGGGGAAATTGGTTCAGCCGTCACCTGCTGAATCGTCCCCCGCGACTTTTACATCATCGCCTGCAGCATCATCACCTGCAGCCGTCCCGCTGCCGTCAGGTTCCGCAGCCGTCCCTCCACGCCTGGTCCGGCCTCGGTGTCTTCATCCACGCCTGGCCCGGCCTCAGCTCCGCCTTCGTCTTCGTCTGGCCCGGCCTCGCCTAGTCCTGCGGTTGCCACACCGCCGTCAGAGCCAGCTCGACCTGTTCCGCCTCGCCTCTGCCAGCCGTTTTCCAGGCCGCTAAGTTGGCATCATGGCCTTCGGGGACGGCCTCCGGAAGGAGTTCGTCGCCGCCGCTGGCATCGCGGCCGACTTCCGGAACTGCTCAGTGGCCGCTGTGGCCGTGTGCACGGTCGGCCTCCGGAACTGTTTGCCCGTCGCCGCCGTGGCCGTGTGCACGGTCGGCCTCCGGAACTGTTTGCCCGTCGCCGTGTGCACGGTCGGTCCCCTGGACTTTTCGTGGACTCTGGCTCCTTGCTTTTTGCTTGGTTTCTGTTCTTCCGTCCTGGACCCCCTCCGCCCACCCTGGCCTGGTGCTTTGTGCTTTTTTGTTTGGGGCTGTCGGGAGCCAGCCCTTAGAGGGGGGGTACTGTCACGGTTCTGGGTCCGTGGGACCCAGTATTTTGAGTTTATTGTGTTTTGATTTAAGTTTGCATCAGGGATTGTTTTCTTGTTCTCTTGTCGTGTTATGGTGATGATTATGATGTCTATTATTAGAGTTCCATGTTTCTGTTTATCTGGGTTTAAGATGTGGGTTTAGTTTCATATGTCATTTCCTGTCTGTCTCTCGATGTCGAGCCTGCGTGTGATGTTTTATTGTGAAGGTCTGCGTCTCATGTGAGTGTGTTCAGTTTTACCTCTGTCTCATCTTACTGATTGTTCCCAGTTGTGTCCACCACCTGTGTGTAATTCCCGTGTTTCTCTGTGTGTATTTAAGTCGTGTCCTCCGTCATTGTAGTTGCTGGTCCGTCTGTGTAACCACCGTGTCTCGCTCGTGTGTTCACCCTGCTGTCTACCATCGTCTGCCTCTGCTCGCCCTGCTTCGTGTTCATGTTCTGGTTTCTGCGCTATAGTTTAGTTTTTTCCCAGTATAGTTTAGTTCGAGCTCCATTTGCTGTTTGTCCTTATTTCGTGTTCAATAAACCACCTTCGCATCTTCACGACTGCCTGCGATTGGATCCTCATTTATTATTTTCACACGTACTTGTACCTGAACAGTTTCAAAATAATTTTGTCAGTTTGTTGGTTTGATAAGCCTCTTAACACTAACATAACACTGACATTCAATTATAAAAAAAAGCACCTAATTCAAGGGATGAACCAGTGTTGTTTCCACACATAACAGACAAGTTAGCAAAGAACCCATTTTAAATTGTATCCTTAAGTGCTTTGTTACTAGCAGCCTGTTGCAAAAACACAAAAGTATTTTTGCACCAAGATGATTCCCAAACAGCTATTAATCAAAAATAGGAATTGCTTCCTTCGCTATTATCTTCTTAATAAATAAACAAACAAAACCGTTTAAATAAAACCAAAACACAAAAAAATGAAAACAAAAGGAACAAAAAGGTAGGGAACAAAAAAGTAACACCATAAACATCTACATATTAAAAATTTCATTGATGCATTCTGGATTAAACTGATGTGAATTTGGAGATAAATATTGCAAAGCTTCCTCCAGTCTCACCCATCTCCACCAGGATTTGCAAACTTTTTCAGAATATTGAGCTTCTCACTACTCCCACCCCTTGATACATATTGGCAGGTGGTTTATTGTGTTTTATTAAACTGACATGTCTCCCAATCAGTTTGTCTATTTACGGAAGTAGACAAACTTGTTCTGTTCTGACAGTGAGAGACCCTTTTTCTTTGCCTTTCTGCATTGGTCCAGTCTCTAGTTTATTTTGTAATTGCCTCTCTGTCTGTCATTTGAAGAAGGGAGGTTGTTACACTGCAACCACTCAGTGTTTTCTCCTTGTTTTCTGTCTTTTTTTCATATCTTTGTCCCCAGCTAGCCTTCTGTGAAGTAAACTGTTTTTGATGTTGTCAAATTGGCATCACTGCTCACACTTTTATCTCTCTTTTTGTCTATAACATCTTCAGTCCTTACGATTTATTCATATTTTTTGTCCGCACAAAATTGTTGATTTTGGAAGCAAAATTAGCATCACCTGTTTTGATCAAGAAGGCTTGTTACAGGCTATCAATACATGTATATGTGTCTCCTATAAACTACATCAAACAACTATGTTTGGTATTTGCTTTTTCAATATCCTACAATTCATTAACATGACAAGAATGACATTTGTTGCTGATTGTTTTGAATTGGAAACCAAAAGATTATTGGCTTAAAAGCCTGCACACCAACTAGAGATGGACCGATCCGATATTACGTATCGGTATCGGTCCGATACTGACCTAAATTACTGGATCGGATATCGGAGAAAAATAAAAAATGTAATCCGATCCATTAAATATCACGAAAGCACCTCAGAAAACTTGCAACACGCCGTAACTCACCTCAGAACGTTAGCACTCGGAGCAGTATGCATCACGTGATAGAGCGGCTGTGGCATGCGGGACCTGTCGATGGTCTGGATAGCATTTGGAGCTTCGCTAGCAACCCGGCATTTCATCTCCGACAAAGTTATCCCCGAGAGAAGTAAAGCAAGTTTGTAAGTCCATCTCTGAATGTTTGTAAAGCATTCCTGCGTTAAGCTTAACAAGCGACTGCCTCTTCTTGCTGCTACTTCAATCATGAAACTGCTTAACGATCAGCTGATCGGCTTTTCTGTCGCGAGTCTGTCTCTCTGGTTTGTTTTTGGCCCACTTTGCACCAGAAAGAGGAAACCAGCGGCTGAACAACAGCAGCACGTTTAAGCTTGATAATCTGTTGTTAGAATGTATTTAATATTACTTTCTACTCGAGGATCTTTTTCTACGTAGCTGACGCTGGTAACTGTGCAGGGGCGGATCTAGCAAAGTTTAGCCAGGGGGGCCGATAGGGCATTAACAGGGAAAAGGGGGCACAAAGACATACTTTTCTTTCTTATTCTCATTTAAAATGTCTAGCTTTTAATAAATAATTATCTGACACCCAAAGTTTTAATTTGATGTAAAATGAATAGAAGTCAATTACTGTATATAGTAACTATTAAGTCTAATATACCCTAGTAAGCTATAGTACTTTTTCCTTTGGGAAGGTACCATCTGTGCAGTCTGCAATTTTGTTGAAGAAAGATGTTGAATCTATTTAATATTTCTTGAAAAATAATTGATTTCTGTCCATTTTTTTTCACACTGCATCAAATTAAGGTTGATTACGTCGATTAAGCATCATGAGGTGGAGCGTGAGGGGTGGTTCCCTATTTTTTATTTATTTATTTTTGTTGTTGCTGGGAGTTGGAACCCTATTAGTTAGGTTGCTTAATATTTATGCTAAGTACTCTTTAAAATACCAGAATAGGGAGGATGGTGTAGGTTTAAGTTTATTAGATTGATCAGTATTGCTGAACTATGAAATATTTTTTTTTGCATACAGGTATAACAGAATAGCTTTAGTGTAGTTCTTGTTTTAACCTTGAGTATGAACTTATACAAAATGCAGCAAGATATTTAAAAAACAGTTTTGTTGATTAAAAAACACTATATCGGATTCATATCGGTATCGGCAGATATCCAAATTTATGATATCGGTATCAGACATAAAAAAGTGGTATCGTGCCATCTCTAACACCAACTGTCTCTCCAGATGAACTGGAGATTTTATATTTTTTAGAACTGAACAAGAACAACATAGTTCAAAAGTATGCTGGGATGCAGGAAGGTATTCATTAAGGGTGCAGCTTTGATGCAAAGTAGTTGCAGCTTGTGCTATGTGTAGTCAAGGGCCAGAGGCAAAAAATTTCTGTTGAAAACTGTGCATCCAAAAATATCCATACAGATTATTTTTCTCAAAACTGTATGGATATATGGTCCTATGTTTGAAATCTCAGTTATTTTCAAATCATATGTACATGCATGTGCATTATTTCAACTCCTGGCTTCAGTGATGAGTAGAGTGATAAGATCAAACTATATGTAAAATGTTGTTGCATTATTCAACAAGCAATAAAAACAAAGAAAAAAGTTTGAAAAAGCTTAAATCTAAATGCACAGTTAGCTATTGCATATCCAAATTAACTCTTGATATGTTAATCATATCAGAATCTACCTGTCTTGCAGCTTGTCATCCTGCTACGTATTCATTATTTTTACACACAGATTTCCATTAAATATGGAGGCACTCAGCCAAAGAAAATAAGCTTCTGCAAATTTCTTTTCTTTATTGTCTGTCTCATTCCCATGCCTCTCTCAAATCCAGCTTCATCAGAAAGAGTTGCTGTCTAGAGTGAAGATTTCAAACAAGTGCAGAGCATTAGATTAGGATTGTCTGATAAAAAATTCTCTCTAAAGTGATAGCAGCGCTGTGCATCTTTTCTCTTGCTGCTTTTGAAGCAAGTCAGTGTCATTTTGTCTGGCATTCTTCAAGTCGTTTAAGGAGACAAAATGCTCCATGGTGCATTAACAGGCTCTCTGATGTTTGGTTCCCTATAACGCATTCATTGCTCTACAGTCAGTATACACTTTCTGCCTTCTTTTCTTTTGTGTGTGTGTGTGTGTGTGTGTGTGTGTGTGTGTGTGTGTGTGTGTGTGTGTGTGTGTGTGTGTGTGTGTGTTTATATGAGTGAGTGAACTCATTGTCAATGAATAGCGATAGAACAGTTTACAGTATACAGAAATGGTCATTTCTGTGTGTGCTAAACGACAGTTCAGAGTAGTCAACCTTCTTGGAGGAACGGGGTGGAGTGCTGGAGAGTGCTCCATCTGGGGAGTCCATTAGGGACTTTAATACTCATGTGGTCAATGTCCCTGTAAGATGCTAGACAGACCTGCTGTACACAAAAGTCTTGTTAGGGTGCACTAGCATGCTATATCTTCAATTCCCATGTCTGGTTTGGGGGTTACAACCACGACAGGCACCAACCACCTTGAGCAATGGAGGTGCTGAACATGGTCAATTCGGACTCAATGTCCTCAGTCTCCCTCGGAATGCTGTTGAAGCTCTGCCAGAGGTGTGTGTTGAAGATCTGGTGGACTGGGGCCTCTGCCAGGTGTTCCAAGTGCACCCTCCTTATACTTTTAGGAAAACCAGGTCTGTTCAGCGTCCTCCCCCGCCACCTGATCCAACTCCCCACCAGGTGGTGATCAGCTGACAGCTCAGCCCCTCTCTTTACCCGAGTGTCCAGAATTTATGGCTGCAGGTCTGGTGAAGCAATTACAAAACTGATCATCGACCTGCGGCCTAGAGCATCCTGTTGCCACGTGTACTTATGGACACTCTTATGTTCGAACGTGGTGTTCGTTATGGCCAGACTGTGGTTTGCACAGAAGTCAGACAACAAAACACCTCTCATGTTCAGATCCAGGAGGCCGTTCCTCCCAGTCACGCCCCTCCAGGTCTTGCTGTCATTGCCCACATGAACATTGAAGTCTCCCAGCAGGACAACAGTCCCCAGGCGGAGCACCCTCCAGCACCCCACCCAGGGACTCTAAGAAGGCTGGGTACTCTGAACCGCCACTTGCCGCATAAGCGCAGACGACAGTCAGGGCCCCTTCCCCAACCCACAGGCGCAGGGAACAAACCCTCTCATCCACTGGGGGAAACCCCAACGTACAGGCAGCAAGCCAAGGGGATTATAGGATCATAGTATCCTGGTATAATTAAAACCGCTGGTCTCCTATACAGTGGGGCAAAAAAGTATTTAGTCAGCCACCGATTGTGCAAGTTCCCCCACTTAAAATGATGACAGAGGTCAGTAATTTGCACCAGAGGTACACTTCAACTGTGAGAGACAGAATGTGAAAAAAAAAAATCCATGAATCCACATGGTAGGATTTGTAAAGAATTTATTCGTAAATCAGGGTGGAAAATAAGTATTTGGTCACCTCAAACAAGGAAAATCTCTGGCTCTCACAGACCTGTAACGTCTTCTGTAAGAAGCTTTTCTGTCCCCCACTCGTTACCTGTATGAATGGCACCTGTTTGAACTCAACATCTGTATAAAAGACACCTGTCTACAGCCTCAAACAGTCAGACTCCAAACTCCGCCATGGCCAAGACCAAAGAGCTTTCGAAGGACACCAGGAAAAGTATTGTAGACCTGCACCAGACTGGAAAGAGTGAATCTACAATAGGCAAGCAGCTTGGTGTGAAAAAATCAACTGTGGGAGCAATCATCAGAAAATGGAAGACATACAAGACCACTGATAATCTCCCTCGATCTGGGGCTCTACGCAAGATCTCATCCCGTGGGGTCAAAATGATCATGAGAACGGTGAGCAAAGATCCCAGAACCACACGGGGGGACCTGGTGAATGACCTGCAGAGAGCTGGGACCAAAGTAACAAAGGTCACCATCAGTAACACACTACAACAGCAGGGAATCAAATCCCGCAGTGCCAGACGTGTTCCGCTGCTGAAGCCAGTGCATGTCCAGGCCCGTCTGAAGTTTGCCAGAGAGCACATGGATGATACAGCAGAGGATTGGGAGAATGTCATGTGGTCAGATGAAACCAAAGTAGAACTTTTTGGTATAAACTCAACTCGTCGTGTTTGGAGGACGAAGAATACTGATTTGATCCAAAACACACCGCCCGGGCAACAAAGGAGTGGCTCCGTAAGAAGCATTTGAAAGTCCTGGAGTGGCCTAGCCAGTCTCCAGACCTCAACCCCATAGAAAATCTGTGGCGGGATTTGAAAGTCCATGTTGCTCGGCGACAGCCCCAAAACATCACTGCTCTCGAGAAGATCTGCATGGAGGAATGGGCCAAAATACCAGCTACTGTGTGTGCAAACCTGGTAAAGACCTATAGTAAACGTTTGACCTCTGTTATTGCCAACAAAGGTTATGTTACAAAGTATTGAGTTGTATTTTTGTTATTGACCAAATACTTATTTTCCACCCTGATTTACAAATAAATTCTTTACAAATCCTACCATGTGGATTCATGGATTTTTGTTTCACATTCTGTCTCTCACAGTTGAAGTGTACCTCTGGTGCAAATTACTGACCTCTGTCATCATTTTAGGTGGGGGAACTTGCACAATCGGTGGCTGACTAAATACTTTTTTGCCCCACTGTATCTCTTAAGTGAATGATAAGTGACTAATGACATTCCGATCACTTTATGCAAACCTCGCTACACTATCAAACTGAAAACGCACTGTATGTCTATTAATGAAGAGATAGAGAAATGAGACATGGAAATAAGCAACTGAGCTTTGACATCTTGAAGGACAATTCTGTTCCCCTGAGTGAACTCCTGACAACAGTGCAGCAAATGAATAATTTGAAAGCTGTACTGTTAAAAAAAAAAAAAGAAAAAAAATCTTTCATATAAGGGAATGATTCCTGGTTAAGCCGGCATATTGTAGTGACAGAGTTTTGCTGCAAAACCATATTTTCAGCCAGGTTGTATTTTTCTTATCATATACATGTTGTTTTAATGCAGTTTCTTTCTTTCCAATTGTTCTCTTTCTTTCATAACTTCTACCTACTCAGACCCGTTCTGATGCTTGAAAACACACACAGATAGACACACATAGTCTTCCAAAGCCACAATTACCACAGAAAGATTCCTCTATAGGCTAATATGCTCTGTTAAGCTTGGCAAGCCCAAGTAAGCACTCTGAAATTAGTGTTCAAGTCAGTCACACACACACACACACACATATACACCACACAATGGCTTCACTGTCAGTTCTCTGACACTGAATAACTCTGGCTCTATGTGCTCTGTGATACTGAGCGCCGTAATAGGAGTCAATGAACTCTGCCCAAAGCCCTGTCACGGAACTTCATTTTCAGACGTTTTGCCTGAATAATAATCATTATTGCTGTCAGACTCTAACAATGCAGATAACTAGAGAGTAGATACAATTTGACTGATGATAGCACAACCACTATTCACTACACCCGCAGTTACACTACAACTCAATTAGTGCTAGTATACTTACTATAGTTACTTCCTCAAGCTTTGTTCATATTACACATATTAAGGATTTGGGCTGAAGCCTATTAAGTTTAATGTGATTCTTGAGTCGTCAAATAAAATCTACAAATTCAATTTATTAATTAAACACCATGTTGATATAGTATACCATGATTGAATGGAAAGTTAAAAATAAGAAAGAACTGTCATTGTATCATTTTTTTCTTGTTTAAAAGTGCCATAGAAGTGAGATGCTAAAATTTGCAATCAAAATTGAGACAGGGATTCTGTGTGGTCTCCTGAAATGAACTGTGTTTTGCACGGTGAATAACAAAAAATTTAGCATGCAGCGCAGTCAGTCTGATGTGTGTTTTCATACTGAATCAAAATCTGCACTGTTTTTTAAATGCAAAACAGGATTAGGAGTCATCTTGCAGCTAAAGTGTGTGTTTTTTTTTTGTTTTGTTTTTTTTAACCAGGAGAAATATTCGAGATAACGTATTATCGCTAGAGCTACGCTATATGAACAGTTTTGTACATGCACAGCTCTCCTTAGCAGGGTTTCTGTCAGGTTAAGGCTGTGTGCAGGCAGGAGTGGAAATAGAAGGACCCAAAGTACAGACAATCTGAGGCGGGAAACAGCTCAAAACTCAGCTTTTATTGCTGGATGGCAAAAAGTAACAAAAATCCAAATAAACTTACATGACCAGGCAGACAGAACACACAGCATAAATGAGAGTAGATCACGACACAGACACAAAGAAACACAGGGCTTAAATACATAGAGGGAGCAATCAGGGAATGGGTAACAGGAGGGAAACACAGCTGGGGCAAATCAGGCCTAACGAGACAAGGGGAAGCAAAACCAGACACATTAACATCAGACATGGACTTTCAAAGTAAAACAGGAAACATAACACAGACTCACAGGCAGGCACTATAACAAAGGGAACAGAGACGTGGGACCAAGGCAGACACAGACACTGACTGGATATGGGGATACAGCAGACAGGGGAGACAGCAACTATGGAACACAGACAGAAAACCAGAACACTAAAACTCTAACCAAACCCCACACAGAGAACCTTAACTAAGAACAATCCTAAAACCCGTAAAGCAAAGCTAGAATATAATGAAATAACAAAATCAAAGAACCAAAAACACAAAACACTGGGTCAACGACCCTAACAGTTTCAAGAACTTTTAATGCATTTCAACACTTTCAATAAGAGCTCTCACGTAGACTGAGAGCAGAGTCGGGAAGTCAAAATCTACATAATGCGACTTTCAAAAAAGCAAAAGATCAAATACAAAAAAAATTGTTGAAATCTGGTAAAAATGCATTTAAGAGACCCTGTATTAATAGCATTAACATGTTACTACACTAGTTGACGAATACTACAAATGAGTGAAACCCTGTTGATTAGCCTGTACTAGCCATTGTGCCATAAGGCAACTATTGCTATGAACTGGCCCTATAGAAATTGAATTTAATGTTTACCCAAACCCAAAGTTATAGGCCAATTGTATTTTATTTTCAGCTACTTCTACAATCCCTCTAAAAAATATGTAACCCGTGCAAAATATCTTTGTACTTCTTTTCTTGTGCAAGGAAATATTTCTGTGGGCATGGTTTGACCTATGACTTCAGGATAATGCTTAAAGATACAAATAACATAAATAACGTGAACATGGCAGTTCGTTGGAACTACTACTAAGAGTAGCCCCTGCATAGAGCATGCAGGACACAGGACACATGACACCCACTTGCTTGCTGTCTGTTTTCTATAAACAGTAATAGGAAATTGGTAGGGTGAAGACTGTCATATCATAATCATGTGAATGTTTGCATTTTCCTATGCAGTTTCCCCAGGTAATGTGTAAATCAGTTGTGCAGTCAATTTGTGAAAACTGCTTATGTCTCCTTTTTCTATAGAAGCAACAATGAAAAAGGACAATTATATTACCCTGGATACTTGTCCATCTCCCCTCCTTTTGCACTGTCTTTGTTTGTTCATTATAGAAAGTTTTCTTGCTTGTCTCTTATTCTGTTGTCTTAATTGTGCTATATAAAAAAGCACTTTGACCTTGACCTTTAGACTTGTCAACAGATACATTTTTCTATGAATTTACATTACAAAATATATGGTCTTTCAACTACTGACCTTTAAACCAATGTGCCATTGGCAACTAGAACCGTCCTTTTCTATCCAAGATTAAAGTATGTGAAAGTATTAGTTGATGTGTGCATGCACATTCATTGCACACAATTTTAAAGTGATGCATTCTGACAGATAAGAAAATGAAGAAAGAGTCTTAAGGAAGTAATTGCAAAGTGGACCCTCTGGACCCTCAGTCTCAAAGCAAGGATGGAGGAGGGCAATGAACCATTAGGTTGAGATTAGAAAATGATCACATTTAATTGATTATTTGCAGACTCACCTGCTGGCTCTTATTATATTTATGAAACTAGCTGAGCTGGGTGGCAGCAGTTATCCTCTTCTTTGTAAATGGCACTGGCACCTCATGGCTGATGCTCAAAAATGTGTTCAAGCATTTATTACTTCTAGGTTGAACTAATGTAATTCATTATTATCTAGTTATCCTAAAAACTCTTGGAAAGTTTTCATTTGATCCAGAATGCTGCAGGAAGAATACTAACAGGGACTTGAAAGTCAGACCATATCTCCCCCATATTTGCATCTCTTTATTGGCTCTTGTCCAGATGTCTAAAGTAACACTAGACTAATAGATCTCTACATAAATGTATATACAATTACTAACTGTAAAGTGCTTACTCCACCTTTTGCTATGTATTTGTTACTATATTTGTTACCAGTGTTGGTCAAGTTACTTGAAAATAGTAATTAGTTACTTCTCCAAGAAAGTAATCCAGTTACTTTACTGATTATTTATTTTCAAAAGTAATTAGTTGCTTATTACTTGGTTACTTTTTAAAAACATGATACACAACCTGAATACCTAATAAAGCAATAGACCTTTGAGCCCATGCCATGGGGGGTCCGGGGGTTTCTCTCCACATTCCTGTGGCAGCGTGCCAGGTGCTTGCTAAGATTTGAAATGACATTTTTCACTGTCAAATGAAGTTTTCCTCCCACGCAGAGTTAATGTTTTGCCACTTTTTGCGAAATCAAACTCAACGTAATGTCAGTACTTCCAAGCTTTAAATGCTGCATGGTCGTACTCTCTCTTGCACTCCATATTATACGTTGTTAATCTACACACATGTGTTGCTGCCACGGACGTCACACGCTCATGAGACACTCTCACAAGCAAAATCACAGTTTAGTAACTCAGTAACTAAACGTGCTTAAGGGAAAGCAACAGTTATCCAATTACGTCTTTTGCAAAAGTTAACCCTAACTTTACTCGTTGCTTGAAAAAAGTAATCGGATTACATAATCCATACATGTAATTGATTTTCATCTTGATTTTGATTGATGGCAAATAACATAGAAATGCAACAGTCCCTTCTCCAGACAGCTGACAATGAGCCAACTAAACAACATCAGGTTATTTTAAGCTAACATTATGCCAGTGTCCTAAAAATCACGCTGTTCTCTGATAAACTGCATCACATTCTCACATCGTAAGATTCCAAGTTCAACAGTCCACTTTTTAAAGAATCAAGTGGGGAGGTTTTACACACTGTAAGTCTTAATTACAGCCTGCATAAACATATGTTGTTTTATGGGGGAGAACCTTTTTGCACACGTGTGAAGTACTTGAACATATATCATGACGTGGTAAGTAAAAATTCTCTGCAATGTTATTTTTTTCAACAGGTAAAAAAAATCTTTAAGGAAAACTTTGTAGATATTATTGACATATCGATATTATTGTCTTGTGTTGTCTTACCAAAGAGAGACTACAGCATTTCAGAAATGTGCATGCACGCACACACACACACACACACACACACACACACACACACACACACACACACACACACACACAAAGCAAACCTTAAGGTCATTTTGAGTTCATTTCTGTTTTAATTAATTGGCATGATGTGGGGTACAAAAATAGATACCCTTGACCACTATGTCTTTTTTTTTTTTTTTGTTCTTTTTTCAGTTCCAGTGTCATTAGAGTGTGTAGTCAAAGCATCAGATGCTGGTTTGCTATTTAATTATTGTTATTCCATTAACAAGCTCATGTTTTTTTCTGGATGGCTAGTGGCAGCAAAAAGGCAAAGCAAATTTAAAGTCAGATAAAAATGATTCACAAAGTACCTAAAACAGTCAGGTGCACTTTGCAAAAGAATATTAATAAACCCAATTTTATATCAAAATGTAAAAAGGAAGCTTTGTGTGTGTGTGTGTGTGTGTGTGTGTGTGTGTGTGTGTGTGTGTGTGTGTGTGTGTGTGTGTCCGTGTGTACATGTTTACACAACTTTGTGAGGACAGAAAATTGGCATGCCACTATACATGACCAACTGCCACTTAAGTGGCTAGAGGAAAGCATTATGTCACATGAATGTGTGTGTGGCTGCTTGCGTGTGTTTAAACATATAATTACTGTTATTTACATATGATCATGATACACTCAAAAAACAGATTCAGGTCCTCCTTTCAAAGAACACATGCAAATTATGTTAGTTGTTCACAAATGCAATTAAAAAATACCAAATTAATTTGATTTTCTTTGTGTAAACCTAAAATTATTCAAAACCAGCAGAGGCTGATTCTGAACACAAAATGAATGAGTTTGTTGGGGCACTGGGGGTAGGAGGAGTACATTTTTGCACTTAAGTATTTGTAAACTCAAAGAAATCAATTCAAGCCCCTCTTTAAGCTTAAACATTATTTTTAATCTCATTCAACGCAAATGTAGCACTCCAGCGTTACTGCAATTATTATTCGTGTGGTGAACCTAAATTATTTTCTCTCAAAGCAGTCTTTGTCACAAGAACACAAAGTTACTGAGTTACACAATGGTCCGCCTTCTTTGAAAATTTTGCGCTCTTTCAGGATCACCTAAATGAATCCAGCTGCTCTTGGCCTCTCTGTACTTTTTGGATAAAACTACACCTTCAGGTAAGGTAACATATTATTTTTCCATATATCCAATTGTGTATTTCTTTATCAGCTAAATCTATAATGCTATTTATCATAGAAGCTTGTAACAGTTGTTTTTTGAACTTTTGGTGGTGCTACCATTCTCTTCTCTGCTTGAATACTATTTTTTTTTTTGACAATATAGCCAGGTCTTTTCAAAAGTGCCTTGTTTTAGAGGAGAAATTGTGTAGCTGCCAACTTTTAAGTCGGAGCGTGTGCTAGCTTATTAGCAGCTAGCCATTGTGCTCAATGAAAGATGATGTCCTATAGCTAACTTCTTTCTTACTGTTTTCTTTTTATAATCTAAAAATGTGGTATTCTGTGTTTATTATTATATGCCATTTTCTAGTAGAAAGTATCGTTTTGAGGTGTCTTTAAAAGCACTACATAGTTTACTGAGGGTGCTACCAAAAGCGAACCATGTGGCCGGAAGAGTAACTGCAGGCAGCACAATGCGCACTCCCATGACGTTCAAACCTATTTATTATTATAAAAGATTTCGGCTACGTCCACACTTACACAGGTATTTTTGAAAACGGAGATTTTCCGTTTTCGTTTTAAAAGATAATCCCGTCCACAGGTAAACGCAAAAATGAAGGAAAACGCTGCTAGGAACATGCCAAAGCAACAGGTGGCGATATATTCCTAAACTCAGCTAAAAACAGTTTAGGTCTTGACAAACTTCACTGATGGTTCAAATGTTTAGCAACTTTCAGTGTGTTGATTCAGCAGTCTGTATTTAAACTTCTAGTTTATTATATTTGTGTATGTTTTATTTCCAGGTGAATGCAGAGTTCCTGCAGATCACTACAAAACCCCTGCAGGCGAAGTTCTTGGCTCAGCTGGACAATTTAACAGACAAGCTGATGCAAAATTTTCAGGGGAGCAAAGGAGCAAAGGGCCAAAAGATCAAGGATATCATGGCGATCAGTAGTTTGGTCGGTACTAATGATAAACCCATCAATTAAATGCAATCAATCAATTCCATTTTTTTCACCATTTTTTTTCCACCCTTGCATTAGTATGATGACATCGACATAAAGAGGGAGCATACTCTTAAAAGCCTGGTGATCTACTTTAATGAAGATCCAGACCTACTGTTCAAGGAGTATCTGGTACGCTTATCACACCTTCTTTTCTAGATTCAATTTGAGTTAGGTTCATCGCACACAAAATCCTCATATATTCAAAAGAGACAATATAATTGTGAAATAGTATTATTCTTAATAGTCATTGTTGAAACTTGCACTGGAGAGCACTTTTTAAGGGGATAGTTTCAGCAAAAATTCAATTGTTCATTCTTTTGGTGCTGCCATGTAGGTATCTACTGCCTCTATAAACACAGTAAATGTGGACAAAACATTCATCCATTTTCTGTCAGTGTTTCAATTCAGTTTATTTATATAGCGGTATATCACAACAACAGTCATCTCAAGGCACTTCAGAAAGTAAACACTCCAGTGGAGTTCAGTTTATTATGCCAATTAGTAAAAAGTCTTCATTATAAGGAACACAGCAGATTGCATCAAGACACTAACTAGTGTCACTGCCATTACAGCAATCTCCTGGTTTCAGGAATAATGTGCATAAAACAAGCTGTTTCAAAAGGTTCCCAATTGTGATGAAATAAGGGAAATTGACCCAGCCCACACACACACACACACACTGATAGACACTGGAGGAGCTCCTGCTCTATATCAAGCCCCTCCCAAAGGGAGGTACATAATACCTGAACCCAAACTATTGATAGGAAACAGATTGACAGGTTTTATTTATGTTTGGAGTGTTTATAGAGGCGGTAGAGACCTATGTTTCAGCACAAAAGGATACAAAAGCTGAGTTTTGCATAATATTTCCCCTTCCAAGTGACAGAGCCCTTAAACCTGAAACAACCTGTTTTTCAGACCTCCTCCACTGAGGATGAACGGTTGAGGTCCACTGCAGCAACTGTCACTGTATTTACACCATCAGAAGAGAAGGGATTCAGGAGCCAGAGGATGTTGGAGTTGTCATTGAAGGTACTACAGTTATGAACAACCTCGGTAGTGTCATCATGGCATTCATCGTCCTCTTTGGACTGATTTATGCACTTGATCTGAGCTATCCAAATGACCACAAGTACACGTTTGAGTTCTGTCAGAAGATTTTGATGAATCTGGATGGACAAAGGCTCAGTACAAAGATGCAGCAAATGAAAATGAAGATGTTTGCTTAGGCAAACAAGACCCAGCACAAAAGTTGATTTTGGCCTTTTTATATCTTTTGTTCAAACTGTGACCTTTTTTTCTTTCTTTTTTTTGGCCAAATGGAAGTTGTCTATTTTTGTCTGCTGTTATGTTGTGAGTGATGTGACCTTTAATCTGTACTACTATAGATGGATGAAAAGACTGGGGATTTAGCTCAGAAAAAGTTTCATGGTTGTAACCACCATTTTCTTTTTGATTGCTTTTGGGATTTGCAAAGGTAATAGAAAAATGTTGACAAGTTTTGTGTCTTCCAGTGTTTTAAAGTTGGTCTTCCCGTTCTTATAAGCTTGTAAATGTTTACATGTAATTGGTTTTGGAGAAGTAAAGTTGAAAGATTTTTTTTTTATTAAAATACCTCCCCCTTGGTAACAGAAAAATGTTCGTCATGAAAACACACACACACACACACACATATATATATATATATATATATATATATATATATATATATATATATATATATGTGTGTGTGTGTGTGTGTGTGTGTGTATTTATGTATATGTGTGTGTATTTATGTATTGTTGGGTTGTTTCAAATCTTCAGTGACTGCCATACTATGGTGTGAATTGAAATGTTTAGTAGGTTATCATTGTGAATTTGCAAGTGTCACTATAAATATATACAATGATTCTGAAGTGAAATCTGATTTTACAGATTCCAGTTTGTTTTCAGTATTGCCTAGTAGTACAGAGGTGTGTGCTATTCAGATTTGACATTCATTACAAATGTACGTCAGCACTTTTTTGTGAGCACTTTGATTTTTGTTAAGGTTGATTTGACCATGTGACATGTATGTTTATTTACAAAATATTCTGTTTCTGCTTTTAATTCAAGTGAATAAACCTGAGTTGTAAAAACAAATTCATTTTGTCATTATTTTAATAATTAAATTAGTTTTCTGGTAATGAAAATTATGATTTAGTTGAACTCAAAATAATGATTTCAATGCAATGAAAATCTAGCTCAAGTGAATGACATTGTATTGAGTTGGACCAACCAAAACCTTTCACATCATTTTAATGTACTTTTTTTCATTTTAGCAGTATTTACGAAATTGTGTTCTACTGACTCAATTTAATTGAATTGTCATGATGTATGTAGATTAGGTTGGACCAAAATAGATGTATTACGTGGAAAACCTGCCATCAGTCCAATTGAGTTCATCCAATGACTTATTTTTTTGAGTGTAAACAAAGCATTTTTGCTTTAAAAAAAGAAAAGAAATGAAATGACATTAACATTTATATCATGGTCCCAGTATTTAGAGTTTTATTCTGGACTTGTGTATTTCTTGGAAAGCTATTAGATAATTTGGGTTCTAGTTTCCGAAGATGTTATGTTCTAGTACCTCTGAGTTTCTTATTTATTGGTCTTGATTTCTTGTTTTATTTTAGTTCTTCTTTCGTGTCCAGTGTGTCCTCATTTCATCTCTTTGTTTCTGTCTTCAGTGCCTTTGTGTGTTTATCTTAGTTTCATCTCTGTGTGTCATCCTTTTCTCTCCTTGTCTCCATGTCTGTTGTTCCCCAGTCCCAGTGTCAAGTTCACATGTCTTATTCTGTGTTGCAGTGTGTGCTACTTCCTGCTTTATTTTGTTATGATCCGTTTTGCTTTATCTGTCTCGTTAGTCAGATTTAGTTCACCTGTGTTTTGTACTGTGTTCCATCTCCCTTGTTACCTCATGTGTGTGCTTAAGCCCTTAGTTTCCTTCTTCCCTTGTTGTGATCTCCCCTCATGTTCTGTCAATGTTAATTTTTAGTCAGTTTGCTCCAGCTCTGCTCTGCCTTATATTTTGTTAAAATCTGCCATTTGCCAGCCAATAAAACTGTGCTTTGCATTCATGTTTGTCTGTGGAGTCCCACATTTGGCTCCACTCCCTGCCTGCCACACAAATTTCCCATGACAATTTAAGAAAATGTTAGATTTTATTTTATTTTTTTATGTGTTTGGTTTTTTTTACTCAAGTTCAGTTAATTTCCTTTCCCAGTCAGTGTTATGGTAAACATGACTGAATAGCATCTTATCTTAGTGAAGTAGTAATTTCCTGTATAATTTTACTATGTCTCTGTTCAATAATCAAGTACGGTGCTCTACTACTCTACTACATAATCCTCTCTAATCCCCCATTACTCTCTTTTCCATAGCTGCCCTTACCTCCTTTCTTTTTAACTGCCTTTGTAATTTTTAGAGGCTAGTCAGCAGAAACGTTGCCTCCACTTCAAATTCATTACATCCAATTATGTGCTGTGTCCTTCATTAAATTTCAGAGGGGAGTGGAACTCAATTGCTGTCTTGAGTAGCAAATAATTCTATTTTATTATATTATATTTCATTTTATTTGATCTTCTTCATAGATCATTTTTATTGACCTTTGTTAATGTCTTGTTTTGGTAAATTTAAGTTTTGTTTGTTTGCTTTTTATTTGTCAAAAAAAATTGAAATGCATAAATTCAAACTATTATTATTATTATTATTATTATTATTATTATTGTTGTTGTTGCTGTTAATGACAGCAGATAAAAAATAGACTATTCAGAATGACATCCATCCTCTACTATTTGCTCCTGTCCAAGCAAAACTGACAGCTAAGCAGAGCTGTTCAAATGTCCCTCTTCGCTGAAATATCTTCTAGCTCATCTTCCGAGGTCATTCACAAGTCAGATATCACACATGATCTCTGCAGGGTGTGCTAAGTCTGATTTAGTTATGCTCTGGGCATAAGTAGCTGGTAATTCCTAGAACACCTCACCTGGTGACCAGAAGGCATCTCAGATGAATAAAACTTTACTTTGTTTTCCTAAAATCTAAACCTAAAATTTGAAAGTGAGTTCATATGTCCGTCAAAGGAAGCTCATGGAATATACCCTAGATCTTATTCTTTTCATCACAACCCACAGCTCATGACCTGAGGTGACAGTAGAAATACAGGGAGACCAGTAAATTGACAGTTTTGCCTTTAGGCTCAACTCCCTGTTCTTCATAACAGACTGGACTTCGACTATTGCAGATGCAGCGTTGAACTCCATGTCAGTCTACTGCGTCTGCCTCCCCCTAGTCATGATAAGACCCCGGAGGCTTTAAGCCCATTTTTGAGGTAAGAACGATGGTTGCAAAGTTTTAGTTGCTAATCCACTTCCAATTTGTTCTGGCTTCAAACCATCCCAGTATAAAATGAAAGTTACAAGGTTAAGGCGTTAGGATCATACACAACAGCAAACACATGATCCTGAACCCACTGACCTAGACACCCTCATTGTGTTAGGCACCCAAAAAGTTCAGTCAAATTACCTGTCATCATTCACTGTAGCTGTCTTCTATGGTCTTTATGGCCTTTTAACATTACTGAGCTGGTCAGTGCATTCTTTCTTTATAAAGAATCCGATTGGGAACATGGACACTGTTAAAGTTTTTTGCTTTTGCTCTGATAAGGTTATCATTTATTTATTTATTCTTTTTTTTTTCAGCCTAATAATGGCATATTTGGGCAGCGTATTTAAAATAACAAAGAAAGCAAAACACTTTACTTAAGCTTTGGTTATTGTGTATGCTTCATTTGGCATGAAATAACGTGGGTACAGGACTCGCATTGCCATGAAACTGCTTGCCAAAGTATTCTCTGTTTAGTTTTGAGTCTCTGAAAATGGTATAATGTATAAAGATGGTTCTAATTCATAAACACATATTTAACAATTTTTATAAAGACCTCGAATTCAAGATGAAAGTCAACTCATCAATCACATATTGACAGCATTACAATGTTGTAGGTACATAGTAACAATCCATGTGCAGTTCAGTCAACAGCCTCGAAAATAAGAGGATGTCTGTGAGGAGCATAAGATGAGAGGAGCTCAGTTTTAAATTTAAGATTAGTCGGTACGTTGTGCTTTAAAATTCCATAAAAATATTGTTAAATGATGTATGAAAATAACACTCCCTGCAGCAAGCAACGTAGGAGGATACAGCGTGAGGAAAACACATGAAATTTAACCAATAGGTAATACACTAAGTAAACAGCATTACCCCTAAATATTTACCATAATTTGCGTTTGTGTGATGATTATTTAAAAAAATTATTAGTCTATTTGTAAATCTTGGGGCTGCATTAAAAGAAAACTTACAAGCTTTTGTAACATGAGCCTACTTAATAGATTTGAACAATTAAATCAGTGTTTCATCTTAACCCTTTCCCTTCATTTGTAAGCATACTCTATTCGTCAAATGTAGTGATCAGCAGCATAATATAAATCTACAAATGAAAACCAGCATTTTAAAGGTTGAACCTTTACAGACGTATTGTGACAGTCTCAGAATTGACCTATTTTGTTTCACAGAAAAAAAGATTTCCCAAACGTCTTCATTTTGGGTTGTGTTTCACAGAAATCCAGCAGAAGTGAACAAGTGTGGAGCTGATAGATTGCACCTTAAGTCATGCATGACTTAGCATCTCGTTAGCTTCCCACTAGCAAAGAGAATGGAACAATCGCTCACTTTATACAGAGGAAAGAAATGGTAAATGAGCCAAATGTTTGTGCTGGGATCAGAGCTTTTGTGGAAAATGACACTCATACAAAAAGTACTAACACAGAGTAGCTACCCCACGTTTTCTACAACAGTATGCCATATTGATAAGGTCACATGTTGTAGTGGAGAGAAGTATGGTATGTGTGGTGTTGGAGATGTACGAAAAGCATACGTCATGAATGTATAAGTTGAAGAATTTTGGACCCAAAACTGACCACAAGCAATGTCCATACATAAGGAGCAACCACCATTTAATTTCACAAACTGCTTCCTGTCACTTAAATAACTCCAGACCCAATTTAAAACTACCCCTCTGACACCATAACGTTCCAGTTCTCTTATTAATATATCATGATCTATAGTGTCAAATGCCTCAAGTCTATGTATAACCCAGCTACATATTGCTTTTTGTCTATGGAATTGTGATGTATTCTATTGAATCTAATAGTGCCAAAGATGTCGATCTGCTTGATCTTTATCCGTACTGACTCTCGGTGAGTAGTTTATGTTTATCTATAAATTTTTCCAGTCGGCGATATATTTTGTTCATTCAGCACACCACTGGCACATCCGACAGAACCAGGCTCAAACGTGTGTTTTATACACATGACAAGTTAAGATCAGGAGTATCTAAAACTAACTGATTATAATCTGTGTGCCACGCAGTCACAATTCTGGGTAGGTTGTAGAAGATCAATACTTATTTCACTCAGTGACGTAAATCAATTTATAATATTTATGTAATGTGTTTTTCAGGATTTTTGATATGCCCAGGGGAAAAAGGCCCCAGGGCAAACCCAGGAATCACTGGAGAGATTATATTTCTTGGCTGGCTTAGGAATGTCATTTTGACCCCCAGGATGAGCTGAAGGACGTGGCTGGGGTGAGGGAAGTCTGGGCTTCTCTGCTAAGACTGCTGTCCCCGCGACCTGTACCCGGATAAGGATGGATGGATGGAGGGATGGATAGATGGAGATGCGAGTGTCATTTTCCCAATTGGCTGTTCAGTCATGTAGTGTCTCTCATTCACCAGTACACTTACTGGAGTGGAAAGACACACGTTTTGCATTTGTGCTTGAGCATAATGAGAAAAGGGAGGGAGCAGTATGCTACTTTGGAGTTTGTTGAGACATTTTACAAACTTTTTATTGGATGAGCTCCTGCCAGCATAGTTTCTGTGTCATTGCACTGTTAAAAAAAGAACAAAAGTTATGTTCAGAAAAATCGTCAAAGTGCTTGCCATGTGCCGAACAAGTCTAAACCTATCGAGGAAAGAAATATTTGCACTGAAATTTATGTTGGAATGAATAAGACTCTAGCATTCAGCACAGAGAAATAATTTAAGCATGTTAAAAGCCTAAAGGGAATCTTACCACAGCTGTCACTAGTTGTATTACATACACAGAATAAATACAGCAGTGTTGACCACGGTAAACAAAGGGGATATATGCACACACACACACACACACACACACACAGAATGGAAGAACAGTATATTACTGTACCAACATACTGTGCCAACAACACCCCTCCTTCTTCCCGCAGATAATGACATTTCTGTGAGAGCAAATGAAATGGGCCAATTTTCAACCTCATTATGAAGTCTGTTCTGAAAAGGAGTTTAAAAAATATGAATCAGAAGAGAGACTAAGGGTGTAAGGAACATCAGATTAATAATAGACATTAACACTGATTATGTATCCATGTTTGTGTGTTTGTGAGAGACTGTGTGTGCATTTTTGTGCTTTGCTTCTCCCTTTAGGTGTGCATATGCTTTGTGTTTGTTTCTGTTTGTGTTGCTCTTCCTGGGTGTGTGTAGATGCATGCAGACTTATGTGTGTGTTATGTATGCTTTGAGCGTACCGTTTTTATGTGTGTGTGCATACATCACCTCAGCCCAAAGCCAAGCTGACAGACAGCTTCCCTCTGAGGAGCCCCTTAGTGTTTCTGATTGATCGTCATAATGCCAAGGTACAGGCCCTGTCCTTGGTGCCTATGCTAATCTCAAGCTCATGCATATTTATGAGCTCCTTGGGAATCAACTAGCTAAATAAAGAATGAGGCTGTTGGCTTGGAGCTCCGTTCATCACTGAATCTGATTGATTAGAAAGAGGGGGGGGGGGGAAACAGCCAGTAAAGACCTGTGGTTTTTCTTACTTTTCCATCAGCCTCAGTTCTGGGGTCACAGTGAGAGCTTGTGGCATGTATGAGATGAAACAGTGGAGACCTCAAGGTCAGATCCTTTATAGATGTTATAGGGTGACTTTTACATTTACTCATATATTTTATTTCCTGTTTTTTGCTCTTTCTTTCTGTTTTGTCAATCACTCATAGGCATAGGCAGGTTTTTGTTTTTATGCCAAACAGAGATTTAAACAAATTTCTAACCTCAAAGTCTGCTTTTGATTATGCACAAGGTTTTATGCATCTAGTCCCTGTTTGTGGATATTGGCTGTGTTTTATAATTTATCAGAAATAAGCATCACAATATGGACTTTAAAGGTGGAAATTTAAAAATTGGTAGGTTTAATATCCTTAATTCTTTTGACAGTTAAAAACGGTTAGTTCCTACTTGCCAAATTGACTGATCACCTAGGAAGAGAGAGAAAATGATCTAGTGAAGTGAAGTCCCTCAAACATTAAGAATGTCTCTGAAAGCTTTAGCGTAATTATTTCATACATCAAAATTAGAGGCTGTGAAGACAGAGACGACATCACATTCAACATTTTGGTCCCTTTATTTCATGTTAACCACATTTCAAACAACTAAACAACCAATGGTAATGGCATCACCAGATCTAAACAGCACTTTGCTAGACAAATAATCATCAGAATAATAATTATACAAAAGAAATGTACAAATTCAAGACAAAAATAATCTAAAAGAACGTTAAAAAATATATAATACATATGAAGGGCCATGATTCAAGTCAATAAAATAAAGCATCAGTGAACAAAAGGATCAAGATATCCAGCATTCACATTGTCTTCAATACAGCACTCTCACTATTTTGATAGGTCCATTAACGAGCCTGACTGGACTCCAGAGAAAAATAAGAATAAAAATAAATCAACGCAAGCACAGATTGAATAGTTTGCTACAACATTTAACTACAAGTATGTCAGCTCTTGCCATAAGCACTGAAATGTTTCCTAACAAAAGAAAAGTTCATCAGAAGCTGAACTTTATATGAAATCATTCTAAAAAATCTAATGCATCTAAAAATGTTCGTACTTTCTCGCATTGGGAAAAAAGTAAATCAGGTAATTGGTGACAATTATGTATTTTTAATGCATTGGGATTTAAGATAATTCACTTCAGTAGTCTGATTTTTTGAGTGTTTGAAAATTAAGCCATCAGTCTGGTCCTTTTTATTAGAATGACAGTGTTTTAGAGAGAGGTAAAACAGATCTGAAAATAGTATCACCTTTAGATTCAACACATTTCAGAGGCTGTTCATATAAATACAGGTGGTGTATCTATAACATGAGATTCTGGTTTAGTCTTTTGGGATAAGGGGAAAATGGGATAGCATAGAAGAGTCTGACCAGATGAGTAGGAGATAATGAGAAGCTGAGGTCAATGCCATGCATAATTCTCATTAATTCCCACACTCCCACACGTTCTTTAAGGTGCAGAGGCATCTAAACTATTAGCCATGTTAACTGCCTTTCAACCTGGGGTCAAACACTAACTGAAATCATTTCCTGTTAGTGATTTTCTCAAATGTATTTTTAATATCTGTATATTTCAGCGGGCTTGACGTAAAGCATTCGTTAATTATAAAAGAAATGTAAATGTGGCCTGTCTCTTTGTTTTGTGATGTTCTTTTTAAATCATAGGTTATAGGGGAAACATGGGCCCAATCCCTTAGCTTGGATATTTATTATAGGTAGAATTATACATAGAATTACTGAACTCTTTACCAGTCTGCTCTAAGTATCAAGGATTCTTAAATCCTTTCTTAATCTCAGCAGGTTTAACTCATTTCTTATCATTTGAATGCTTATTTTTTAGACCCAAATAGTGGCCCAATATCAATGACTACTCACAACACTGTAGACCAGGTTAAAATCAAGTCATCAACACTAAAGTAGATTAATTCGTCTGTAAGCTACACTCAGTTATTGAACAATTTCACATTTAAGCAAATTGCTATAAAATGACCAAACACTGATTTCAGTTTTGAATTTACCCCAGGCTGTTCAATGTCAGGAATTCCAAGTCTAAATATTCCAAAATGGACAAACATGCAAAAGTGCAAGTTATAGTTTATGTAGTTTTTAGAGGGGGGACATTTTTGACTTCTTTATGGGGAATTTGGGGACTCATTTTCAATAAATTATAGTAGTGCTGTTATCATATTAGAGACAAAGTATTATCTGGTTGTTTCATATTCTGTACCAAAAGTGTCACAATAAATAAATAATAAAAAAGTCAAATTTTATAAAAGTTATTCTGAATGCGGCGGCATTAGCTAAATGTGCAATATGCGAACAATATGTCGGCTTTTTTGACATTTCTGTGGAGACGGTCTGTGGTATGGTAACACAGTGACATTAACTTTTTAGAGTTATAGTGTTTTGAAATCACATTAATTTGTAACGTACCAGTTGCTGATGTTTGCCTGTTTGTTTGTTTGTTTGATTGTGGTTGTCTTATCCTATTTACAGCAAGGGTGGATGCACACAATAAGATTTTAATTTTGTCTTTTTTAAGCCTTCCAAAAGCATTTATGAAACCACCACTGTCCCAGTGAAAAAAAGCTAGAACAGAGACATGACTTGGCCTTAAATCTAAGGCAGGTTTCTTTTTTTCCTTTTTTTCTACTGTTATTTTTTTTCACAGTGTCCCTGACTCCACTTATTGTAGGTTATATATATTTTTTTGTTCTTGTGTTTTTCTGACATTTGAACTCCGTGAAAATAAAACTATAAAAAAGATACAACCATGCTAACATATTTTCTTTTCAGGCCAATTACAGAATTACGAGTATAATTCAAACGAACTTTTAACTTGGCAAAAGGGAATCAGCATGTAATTTGAAGGGAAAAAAAAGAGTTAACTAAGCTGAGTGAGTCATGGTAAAAAAAAAACTTACATTTCCGTTCCCTTTGAGAGTTACCAAAAAAAATCTTCCAGTGGGCATCCAGCCTTCAGAGGGAGACAACATTCAAGGCGTAGAATATATCTAAAAAGGAAATACTGTACAATAGTCACATCACAGCCCAGCAGAGAGGACAGAGAAATAGAGGAGTAAAAGTGGTGCGTCTTTTAAACATTTGTTTTTTGTTTACCATATTTTTTTTTCTTTGTACAAGCATATAAAGTCCCCAGTCTTGCTGAAGCAAACAGACATTAAAATCACCAGTGTGCATGTTTGTTGCCTTTTCCCTCTTCTGTACAGGTTTGTTGTGTGTGTTGTTGCAGGCACGCATATAGATAAAGACTTCCTCAAATATGCAAGCATGCCCTCTCTTCACACACAGCCACGTGCATATGCACTCAAATACAAGCACACACACGTGCGTGCACACACCCACACACACAGGCACGCTCAGTCAGTCGGATTCAGGTCAACACAAAGCAGTATTGCCCTCTGTGTTTCCCAGTGTTGCGTTGAGAATGGCAGGCATCGACAAATGGCCGATTGGGAATAGAGATGTTTAGCCCACACCCAATCAGAAGGAGTTGAGCGCTTCCAGAGCCACTTCATAGCAGAATTTATACTGTTCCTGTGTAGAAATAAAACAACGAGCAAAGCTAAGTCAGAAAATTCTTGAAATTTGGCTTTGTTTCCCTCAAACTCTCAATATAAATGTATAGCTGCACTCCCAGCTTGGCTTTAAACTTCAAACATGTATAATAAAACCAAACTCTACGCTCATAACTATTTACTAAATATTGACTTATTTATAAATAAAAAAAAAAGTACTGGAGCACTGTAATCAAAACCAAAAAATGAAATTTCGTGACATATAATTCACAACATAATATGCAACCGACGATGACGAGTATAGAACACAGTAACACAATTTCCATATATTTACCAATGAAAATGAGTCATAATTCATGAACTGAGAATCATAACATTATCAGCATAGCAGATAATATTGGCCTCAGCCAGACAGCAAAGGATTGGATTGGCTGGCCTGCAGTATGTGGGTGAACTAATCCAATGCCACATCTTTATGAACAATTCTGTCATCATTCTCTAGCTGTGATGACGTGCGATGTCCAGATGGTTTCATGGTTTGGGATGTTTGGCAAAGAATTAAGAACAATGAAACACTTTTAATCTTTGACTGACAAGAAACAAAGAGTCAAATAAATCCATACTTATTTGAATTCTTTACATTATTTGTTGTTAATTTCACTGAATGGTAAAACACTTTGTGCGAAGCTGTTCTGCTTACTACCAAGATTAAGTAGCTGCTGATAACAAACTAAAAACATTTGAACATTTCCGGTACTATTTACATAAATGCTATTCTTAAACAGTAATCCAAGGGAATCGATGGGGTAATTGGGCAATAAAAAAGAAAGAAATCATAAAAACATTGCAAATTTCATAGCTGTAAATAAGACTTCTGTACAACTTTTTTCTTCCTGCTCAAGTTGTCCGACTGGTTCATTCTTCTCATACATTAAATATGTTTTGGGTAATCACATGATTGGAGGAGCTAGATCATATGGGTGCCATAGGCAACTCTCTGACATATCTCTGAATATTATGCCACTCCAGAACACCATGACACCATGAGGTATCACCTCAAAGACATCTCAGTTTTACCTTTTTCTCCTTTAGGAATTTAAAGCCAGTTTTTAAAAAGTTTAGGGTCACCAGCACTTTTTACCCACATCTTTGCTTTATGGTGACAAAAAAAAACAAATAAAACCCCAAAAAACATAGCCAATCACAATTAAATCTTCACTTATACCACTAAAGGACTAAAGCTTTGGCAAATACTGAACATTGCCTGTTATAATCCATTTACCTTGCATCTGTGAGCAGGTGTGCTTTAGTTCATGGGTGTGAGTAACAAATTGAGAAATTCTTTACAAAGGAGATGAGAAAAGCACTGAAACAGCTGTGACCTGTCTGTATGTGAATACAAATTTTTGGTAGTGTGGGAATACTTGCATGTTTGCTACCACAGAGACAAAAACGTATGTATTGTGATTTCTTACCATAGTCTCCACCATGTTGGTCTTGTTGTTCCTCAGGGTTTTAACAGTGTGGAAAACATCTACAATATTCTGCTGCTGGATCATCTCATTGATGCTGCAGATGGCACAGAAAGTTCCAGAACGTCCACCACCAGTTCTGTAAAGGAGGAGGAACAAAGGAGTAGAACCAAGAAATGAAGAGAGAAAGGGAGACAGAGGCTCTTCAGTATTAAGCATCATCACCATTTTGGAAACATAGCTGGAGGTCAAGAAAATCATAGTGAGGTCAAAAAGAAAGCAGGATGGAATGAGATGAAGGAAAGATACAGGTGTAGAGAGAATATTAGAAAAGTTTTGTGGGGTATTCTCCTAACTGCTTATCCAGGACAGTCATTGGATAATGTCCTGAAATTGTATGGACCCTAAACACTAGTTGGAAATTTAATAAAGCTTATAAAACAGGCTATAGAGGTTAAATTAGTTTGCTTGTTGTGACGTATTTAACGAATGGTTTCTGTTTAGTAACCTGTAACATTTTAAGGGGATATAAGGAAAAATTATTAGGTTTGGTGATATATGTTGTTATATTCCTTCTTGTAGCCTGTATAGATGACAGAATGTGGAAAAAAGCAGATTTACAAAGCTAAACAATGTTTAATTAGCTCTCAGAAAAACAAGTCACTGTAGAGAGTAAATAGGATCCTGAAAGCCAAGTTGGAGATATTAGATGTTCCTTTAGCATTAAAAGTGACAAGTATGACAATGTGAGTTGAGAAAAAAGGCTTTAAGGGACAGAGAGTGACAGCAAGTGACAGAGCGAGAATTCAGTACAAAGAAACCTGCCACTGTATGCAGAAAGAGGCCACTAATGGATTTTAGAAATTTGAATAAATGTGTTTGACTTAAATCAAAATAATAATAAAAGCCTTTATGAACATTTTATATAGATGACAAAGGGCCATCTGTATAAAGTGATCCAGCAACACAAACATATTTATGTATACATATATATATATATATATATTGTGTGTTTACTGGCTATATGCCCCAATCAGCAGTCTGCCAGTGAAAAGTCAGACCACCCACCATGAAAACAGCTCCAGACTTTCCCATCTCACTTGGTTCCCGCTGAATTCCTTCAGTATTGAGACTGAATAAAACATTTAGGTACTGCGAGGTGGAGTGACAGCCATCAGAAAAATCATCCACTGCCTACCTATTCTGCATTAGGAATGCCAAGGCGGCTACAGCTTGCAGTCTACTCGGAATACCTTTGTTAGTGATAGTGACTGAATTTTTTATAGAAAGTCTATAATCTAAGCTTTTTAGAAGCACTTCAGAAGGTTAAAAATATATATGGAAAGTTTTTGTTGCTGTCTCAGAACCACTTATACAATAATATCAGACTGCAAGCTTGCAATTCTTCCTTTTCATACATACACCCATTAGTTTGAATTTCATTAGTTATTAGTCAACTAAAAAGCAAAAGTATTGCTCATGCACTTCTTGATTTCATGTTAGATTAAAATTTCAGACAGTTGCTTCAGTGTCAGAAACTAATTTCTAGGGTAATGGTGAAAAAATGAAAGCAAATACATTTTACATTAGTCCTGTCAAATACATCTTAGGGCTAAAATACATGAACATTATGAAGTACTGAACAACAACCAGAAAATGAAACTTTTCAGACTTGTCAGGACTCAAGTAGCAGTAACAGTCAAGGAAAGTGAGTAACCTTTACATCTTCATAGAAACATACCAGATTTGAAAAGTGGTTCATCTCTGACGTCAAACAAAATTAAAAAGCCACTTCAACTGCAGTCACCTTATATTGTGTTAGCTAGACTACAGGAGCCTTGTGTGAATATGGCTGATTTAAAAAGAATATTTGCTGTAATTTGTTTCTAGACTAATGCTAGTGTTCAGATCAGTAAATGGATAAAACACTATTTTGGCTCATCACTCTTGGTTAATATAACACTGCACTAAATTTGATATGATAGATGAGAAGAGGGGTGTCATAATAATAATAATAATAATAATAATAATAATAATAATAGTATTGACTATAACTGTGATGGTCCAACTCCCTAAGGTGATAAGCCATCATCAGTGATGGCTAACTACAACTCTAACCCTAGGCAATTAGAAAATTTTACTTTTGTTTTAATTAAATTGCCCAAAGTCTGGCCAATCAGGGGGCAAGGAAAATACTCATTTTGACTAACAAACACCAACAAGCATTAATTTTTCCCATAGATGTTTTAATTTTAAATTTTTCCAAACTACAAGTTTAAAATTGTAGCGTCACTCTTTGGCAACAGGCAAACTACATCTTCATAAAGTTTAAAACAAACTGAATTGATGAACATATTAGGAAGAAAGTGACCTAGCTGTGCATCCAGTTTCTCTGAAGAGATGGGTTACTATAGTGGGTGGGTTAGCACTTCTTTTAAAGGTATTTATAAATGGTTGATATTTGCTTGTTCGCCTTTGTGTATGGTATGTGATTTGAGCTTTGAAAAAATCATTTTAATATATTGGAGTCCAAATTGTTTAGATGCCATCCCCTGTTTATTGGTTACTTTTAGCGTTTACTTCATCCACAGTTTCAGGTGAAATATTTAAAGCGGCCAAAACCAAAATCCAAAACATTACAACTAAATCTACTGCAAAAAGGATCTGACAGTCAGTGGTTGGTGGTTAAGTGGTTTGTATGAGATAAATTCCTATGTGATTTAAATGAATTGTGGCATACTTGAAATCACATTAGTCTAGATATGAACTGCTGCATGCTGAATATGAGTAATTTGTTATAAAGAGGCACCTTATCTTTATTACTTCGCTTTATCTAAAATATATATCTATATAACTCGAGATAAATACAGCAAACGCAGATTGCTGAATTAAGTGTGCTACTCCTCACTATTTTCTAAAAGCTCCTCCCAGTGTGACTTGTTGAAAGTAAGACATGTGCTCAGTATTAAAGACGCATCAAATTCCAACCTTCAGGACAAGTGAGGAGCAGAAAAATAATCAATTTTCACCATCTACTGATGGAACCATCATGTTTCTACTTATCGCTAGTATTACTGAGTCTGTGAAATCAATAGCTGGGGTTGATTAGCCAGTGTAGCTGTCTTCAGCCAGAAGCAGAGACAGCTTACATCTCTGTCGCTCACATTTACTGGATTTGAGCATAACTAAAGAATTTAGTCCCCAAATGGTCTTCCTATCTTAATTTATCTGCTAGTGTTTTAATTTCACAGAAATTAAACGTGTTGCAGATTTAAATAGAATGTGTTTTAAAATACCAGTTTGAGCATTTAATTTATAGTGATTGACAGAGTTTACTCAAATTAATATCATATCTATATCTATAGGTGACAGGGTTATTTGAAATGAAGGTCAAAGCATGTGATTACTAACATATATGACACCAGTTATTAAACTTTTATTCTCCATATAAGGGCTAATAGCTGAATTGCACATTGTTCTGTAGCAGTGTAGACTGTTACAAGCTTCAGCCTTAAACCATTTAGGCTTTCAGGCAGAAAAAGGATGACAGTCATAGCCATGTACTGAGAGCTTCACAAAATATTTGACAATGACAGATTATTTTACAACGGACATTTATTTTTAAATGTTCAAAAATAACTTACAATCTGTAAATTTAGTTCAGAACTAGGATATGAAAATTATTCTTTTTTACGTCTGCCTCTTTTTATGTTACGTGAAGAAAGAAAAGGCTAATAAGCAAAAAACTGTTAAAAAAACAAAAACAAAAAACCCCACATCAATACCTCATTGGTCCAATGAGCTGTTACACAGAGAGCTGATTGGATGAGCACCACAGATAGGCAGTGTCTGTGTACACACGTTACTGTTAGCAGTTCTCTCTTCTATAGATTTTACAGCTTCTGTTTCCTTCCCTCATTATCAGCTTCATTTGCTCTGCTCAAATAGGGTGAATTCGTATCGAGCTGAGCTATGTTTTTATACTTCTATACCAACACACATTCATCTATGTAGTATAATAAACATTGTGTAGTGTTGTTTAAAATATATTTGGTACAAACAGAAGTAGTAGTAGCACCGTACCAAACACTGAATAAACCTGGACATCTGAATGTAGCATGCACAAGCAGACGTGTGGGTGATCCATAATGCATCAGCACAGCCAAACATAACAATAGAGATGAATGATGACCTCTTTAAAACTTGACACATTCCAGGCTTTTTAAGCCATGAGCCTCATTTATATTTAACGAAGATAATTCATAACAAGTCTCACAGCATTTATGAACCGACATTTCAGACGTTTTGACATCAATAGTGAATATATATGGCTTTCAAGCACAAGGTTAATGCTGAGTCTGAGGCATGTGTATATTTGACAGATAAGTGGAACAACATAAAGCATGAAATGGTACTCAACATGTACAAAAACTACAAAAAGTGTGTTTTTGTGTGTGAATATCTGTCTTAAAAGTGTGTATGTGTTCTTTTATAGAAGTGCACAGCTTACTTTATAATCATCTTCCCTCTCTGTCTGTCACAAACATACACTCTAAGGGAAGATTTGTCTTGCCATTTATGTTGATCTGTTATCTCACTGAGCAGTGACTGTTCCAGTCTACTATTTCATCACGTTTTCTATTATTTGTGTCTGCATGTGTCTGTGTGACTATACTTACAGGCAGTGTACCACAGTCCTCCCGTCTCCTCCGTCATATTGTTCCTGCCACTTAGCCAATCTCCTGACCAACTGCAGGATGGAGCGCTTGGAGAGAGGTGTGTCCCTGTAGGCTGGCCAGCCAATAAACTGGAAGTGCTGCACCAGGCGGTAACCATCTTGTGGCTAAGAAGAGAAACGTGAAGATTAGGGTTTTGATCACTGCTGACATAGCTGTTATCACAACAATCAACATCATGCTGTAATTCCATGGAACCATTTCAATTTCATGCACAGCGATATTGCTAAAGCTACCGTTTTTCAGAATTAAGACCAAAGTTGGCCAATGAAACCCATTGGCTCACTTTAGAAAATATATCTGCATCTAACAGGTCTGTTTGTGCTTAAATGATATGGAAAGTTGGATGAAAAGCTGGTCAACTATAACAAATACAGAGTTGGTTTTTCAGTTGTGGTCTTATTTGGTAATATTATCCATCCATTCATTTTCTTAGCCACTTTTTTGGTTACAGACTATGAGGAGGCTAGAGCCTATCCCACTGGGCAAAGGGCAAAAAGCAGCATACCCTGCACAGGTTGCTAGTCATAATACCAATACAGAGAGATGGACACAAAACGAGTCGTTGGATCCAAACCCAGGACCTTATTCCAGTGAGACACTGCCATTCATGCCACCCAAGTAAGTATTTTGTTAAACTGATACATAAAACACATTTTGTATGTAATCAGGCTTTTGTGCTCCAATTAGTTCCTGGTTTTGAACAAATGTTTTTTCAAAAGAAATAGGCTTGGATTCAACAAAGACCTTAGCTTGTTATGTTTAATTCAATTTCATGGCAGACATGGCACATTTTCAGTCGTCTAGCCCAAGGCAAGTGGCATGCACCAAGTAAAATACCAAAATCCACCATCACTGTCAGACTGATTTACTGATGTTTGTCACAAATGCATATGCACATTGACATTTACACACAAACCAAACAAATTCAGCAGTATCATTTTTTATACCACTTTTCCTTCCTTGTCTTTTCAGTACACCTGCCATGTACTTTCTCCCCTTCCATCTCTCCTTTACTCTACGTCCATCTTTCTCTAAATTACCCAGTCTCTTATACCAATTAACACTAATCTAAAATATTTTCTGTACCCTGCATTTATGTGTCTTCATTCTACTTGTCTGTTCCCCCTATTTCTTTGTATTGTCATGTATTTCTTGCGAACATTTTCTCCCTTCCACTTTTTCACTGTTCTCTGCTCATTTGATGGCTAAGTGATTGGCGATAGAGACTCGGCTAGGCTGGAGCTGCACTCGCAGTGTGGGATGTGCTGTTATGGCAATGATATGAGCCATTTCACACTAGACCGCTGATGTGTTTGAGAGAAAGAGAGAGAGAATATAGATAGCAGGGTAGCGGGGAGTTCTCCAAGTGCTATACATAGGAACATGCAGATGATAAGGCACCACTAGAGTTGAGCGGTCATGGATGAGTTAGAAAATGAGATGAAAAGAGGGTAACAAGAAGAGGCAGGAAGATAGGAAGGAAAAGAAAAGGAGAAATAGAAGTGAAAGGGGAACAGAGGTGCATAGAGGTTGGAGAAGACAAGAAAAGGAAGAGGAGGATAAAAAGGTAGAGTTAAAAAGAAAACAACTGTCATTATTCTACCACATTCAACATCACTATCATTTTTTCTATGTAGTCACCAAACCAGGACTCAGGTAGCCTTGCTGCATATCCTTTTGCCAACTGCCTACTGCGTAGTAAAGGTCGCATGCAATGAAAAAATGTCTTTGCTGTATTGTTATGGTGTGTTCCACGGTATACTGTTTCACTATCTATTGCTTTTACTTGAACTTTAAACACATTTTGTATTCCTAGTAAGTGTCAGGAAAGTAGTGCTTCATTTGTCAAATAATAGAGTCCCTTGAAATCCACAACACATATTTTATTAAGAAGAGGCCTTAAAACACAAAGGCGCTCCATGACTTTGAATTAAGCAATGCGCCACAAAATCTAGCCATGAACTCGTAATTTGAAAACTGTCAAGGAGGAGAAGAGAAGACAAAAAAAGAGAAATTATCAAAGTGTGTTCCAGGACACCGACTAAAGACAAACTGAAGCTGTTTAGATGTTCTACATGCAAAACATCTAATCTCATAAAATTTTTTATAACTTAACTATCAAATAAAAGAAGTACTGTATTAAATATGTAAACGTTTAGTACCCTAGCCATGTTGCAGATCCTGAAGATTCGGTTGATGATATCCTCGTCGATGTCTGCAGATATGAACTCCACTTGAATAGGGCCGTAGCAACATGAATTTTTTTCTGGCCAGTACTGCATACATAACTTTAGAAAACAAACACAAAGGTTGGAAGAAAAAGACAAAATGCAGAAAATAAGAATGGGTTGGAGAAAATGAAGTCCACCAGTTAGAACAAGTACATTCACATGACATTTCTTTCCAGTAAGTGGGACAGGTTTTACTTCTTGGTCAGATCCATGAGCTAAGAATCCTTGCTGTAGCCCATGTTACAAATCAGTTACAAATGGCAATAAATAGAAATAAATGGGAGAGACAAGTGATAGAGTAAATAAAAAAATCAACTCTGATACATTCATCAGGCTATCTGATAGTACAGTCAGTTTCAGGTGCTGATGTCTAGTGTATTTTTGTTAGTTAGACAAAAATAAGTACAGAACATGTTTGTAGATTTTTTTTGTGTGTGTGCCTGTACCTGTGCTGCATCCATTTCATTGAGCATTACAATGGAGGAGCAGTTGTAGTCAAACACCAACCTCCAGAAGTCACCCATGGTGTTGGGCAAAGGATGCTGAGTAACTATGAAGGCCGCTGGCTGTTTGTGGCTCTAGAATGGTGAAACGAATAACAATCAAAAAGCACAATACAAAGTATGATAAGCTTACACATACATAATCAGACATTTAAACAAAAACTTACGTCCATTAATGCAGCATTAATGTAATTGGAGCTCTCTCCATCCACAGAAATCAGAAAAGGAAGGCATCGGTCTGCTGGTAGAACATCCATACTGCGGTTCTTGTCGTGGTTTCTGGGTAGCAAACCCACACTGCAGTCCTCTGGACGAACTCTAGGGGTCACTATGTTTAGAGTCTGACGGGCAGAAAAGCAATGATTTGAACCTTCAATCTAACTTGAACCCACACATTCACATTATCAGCTAGGGTGTTGTTCAAATGCACGTGTGGCGAGTGTTCCCAAAAATGACAAAAGACAAACGGGTGTGAATGTGCGTGCTCACCTGGAACTCATCTTTGATCTGGCTGGAGTTGGTCTGTGGGTCCAACCTGCTGATGTTGTAGTAAATGGCTCTGAACTCACACACTGGTATGGCTGTGTTTCCACACAGACATGCTTCCAAGATGGCATCGTGAACAAACACATACTGCTCCTGCACCAAAGCAAAATGAGTTCTGGAGTCAAAATTTCTTTCACTGAAATACAAAACTGGCTTATGCAAGCAAACAGCACTGAACCTGCCTGTAGCCCTTGGACTGGACCACAGTGCCTCACAGTAGCTGTAAGCAATGACAGCTCTGGAATAGATGATGCAGTCGGGCAAAGCTGCATTAAGTCTTTTCAAGCTGACAACAAACTCAAACATTCCAATGTGAACACAACTTTTGTTTGCTTTGTGTATGAATATTATTTGCATGCTTGTGCTTTTGTGGGAGCCTGAAAGTGATTTAAAAGGGCACAGTGCTTTGCTAGTGGTGCCTCTGTGGTCTGGCTCAAGTATGTTCTTTGTCTTCCAAATCACTAGCTTGCGCTAAATGCATCAGCTACCATGAGCTACAGCAGCCACCGTGCATGCTAATTTACCTCTATCTCTCTTTCTGTCCCCCTATCGGTGCATTTTTATCTGGGGTTGGCTCCGTTTTTATTTCTCTGTTGCTCGTTTCCTCTCACACTTGTGTTTGTCTGCTGCCTCTCGCTTTTTCAATTTGCTTCTCGCTTTATCTCTCGGTCTCTCTCTGTTGAATGTTAATTGTTGCCCTTGGAGCAGAGAAGAGGCTTTAAAAGCATCACTGAAATGACCTCTCCTGGCCATTACCTATGCCAGTGACATGCACAGACACATTTGCGCGCAAAAACACATGTATACACACATGCACGTCACATACTCACTGAAACATTTACGCACACTCTTCTTTCCCCTGTGCCTTTTAAAAGATTAATTGCTTTGTGTTGTGTGGAGCAGGATTATAATAGCATCAAGCAGCTTCAACACTGACACAAATTGCTCCCACACATATTCAAAAGACAGGGCAGGATGCATTTAACTTGGTATCAAGAGGCATAAAAACACACGTGAATGTGCACAGACAGACACACATACACAAAACTAGCTTTTATACCACTGCTGTCATTTGAAAACACTCAACGTGATGCCCTAGGTAACTTTTCTGAACCTGGCACTTCTAAAACCCATTCAAAAGTCAATTTCATACTCTGAGCTTGAGCTGTCAGTCTGAAAATGAGGCTGTTTTTCTTTATTCCTGGAAAAGTTGACTTTTTGGATATGCAAGGTTTTCATCAGTAACACAAATGGAATGCAGAGGCGGAACGGATTAGGTCGGCTTAAGGTAGCTTTAGAAAAGAAATGAACGCTGCTGTTCCAAAATGGAATACCCAACATTTGAAAATGCAGACTCTTTAAAACGTTTGATAGTACTAAATTAGAACAAATTACAACACCATGTAAAGGATAGTAACCCAAGTACCCAGCTAGCAAAGACAGAACGTTTTAGGAAACATCATCCGTATTTTGGGAATACTGAACAGTGCTGATTTATGCTTGGCCACTTCAAATCTTAACTTGTTGTATAGTTGTGACTACCCTAGTACCAGACAATATACCAAATCTCTCCCGTGTCATCTGTTATAGAAATAATAAATTAATACAATCCATTTGACTGGGGTGTCACATCTCATCTCTGATATTCCTTACCAGCTATTGCATACACACATTGACACAAAACTCTCCTAAAATTGTCTATGTCTGAATTTGTGTTTGTTTGGGTGCATACCATATCTGTGTGAGTTTTTGTACTAGTTTTCATCTGATATTTAGGGAATGTTTAATGTTTAATGTTCAATATATAATAATCTAACTGCATTAAATCATAGATGACTGCTAGAAGTCCTGGGATACTCCATACTGTCTTACTTTTTGCGATGCTACATCTCAAACTTACAACTGCAGTCAAAATGACGTATGGTACTGAAAGGGAATAAACGTTAATGTTGTTTTTTCTTCAGTGCAATGTATCTAGATGCTTTGTTAATGTATCCAGTATGTGCTCATCAAAATTTGATGGAAAGCCTCTGTAGAACTCAAGTCAGTAATAATTACAATAGGTGCTGGTGATTTATTTTAACATGAACCAAAAATCTCCACACTTTATTTGAAAAATTAAAAATCCATAATGCATAACTTTTCATGATTGTCTAAGCCAGCAGCCTGCCGTACCTGAACACCCACTTGTTTTGACCAACTAGACTCAACATCATCTGTGTTTAGATATTATTTTGCCTATGCCCCAAAAGGTTGATTCTGTTCATGTGGACGTAGCATCTTCAATGTTTTGTCACTCATCCAAGTGACTTCTTCAGTCTCAGCTGACTGCAGGTTTCCCCAATCTTATAAACAGTACATTTGCACAATAACTGAAACCAGCGCACTGAATGAACAATGGGCTGTGAGGTCAGTTGCTTGATCATTAATATGCAAATTGTCATGGTCATTGATATTTTGCCTATGATTTATATCTATTTTCCATAATTACACTTACCTCTGTCTGAACCATGTTGACTCGTTGTGACCTTAGTTCTCGGATGCAGTTGAAAATGTCCACCACGCCTTCATTCTCCGCCATGTCTAACATGATGTCCACTGCAATGAAACAGCCTGTTCTCCCTGCACCGGCACTGGAGACAATCATAAACAAACATGATACTCTCAATCTAACAAAATTGTAATAATGAACAACTTAATTGTTTTATTCTTAACCTTTATTTATACAGATAGTCCCACTGAGACACAATGTCTCATTTACAACAGAGACCTGTTCATATCCTTCAGTAAGACCAATCACTTTTAACCCTTCAACACTGACATTTTGGGTAATGCAACTAACATACAGACTTATTTCTAATAATTTGTAGTGTTTTTCTTTTTCTTTTGTTTTTTTTAAACGATGCAGTCAGATCTCTGGGCAGCCATATTGCATAGGTATTTGTAGGAGCTTCCCTTTCACGGCACAAAAATTGGTGATGGGCTGTTACACACAGATTTATGCAGTGGAAAAGATGAATCCCGCACTCTGTCTGAGCTGTCTGGAGTCATCCAGAGAACGGCTTCCCAGTTTTACTGAGCACTCCCTGAGTGAGGTCAGAATCTGACTGAAGATTTTGCCCTTGTATCAGAGAATATCATTTTGTCTTCCTGCTTCTCTCCCTGGTCTGAATATCTCTTTTGTTTTGGCAGCGAAATGTATGCTAAAACGTAAGGTGTTAAAGTTATAAAGTGTTTCTGTGCTGTACGTTTGTGAAGTTAGCAGTCTCCCATCCCAGGCATCTCATTAGTCTTGATAGGTTGCTTTGATCATTTTTTTTTTAAAGAAATGAGTCCATCTGTGTTTATAAATTGCTGCACTGATATTAATTCACCTGCACAACTTTCCGCTCCGCGTCAAAGTTCTTTTTTTTATTTTATTGCAGCATTATGCTAATTTTCTTTTCTCTGTAAATGTGTCCCTAAGAACACTGACAAACTGGGGGGGGGGGGGGGGGGAGTATCTTGTAGTTTAGTAAATACAACTGTTATCAAGTCAATTATAAAGACAAATGAAAAAAAATATGGCATGGTGGATTCATTTCTTTGCTAGATACAGTGACTTCACAGAGTCTAAGCTAAGCCACACCTGGGGTCTGTTCCAGCAGGTATAACACACTCAGAACCTCACCTTAAATTCTGAGTTCTCTCACCTCAAGATGGAAATTAGCATCAGCCAGGTAAAAAAAGCATATTTATATGTAGTAGTACAGGAAGATATTAGTATGAGAAAGATCCATTTTCTTCCACTAATCCAATAGTGGAATAGGCTGGAGCCTATGCCTATATTAATTGTATATAATTGCCAGTAATTGTAATAAATTGATGTTTTAAACTCTTTTCAGAAGAAAAGTAAAATAAATAGTAAAATAAATAAAAAATACTCTAAGTTGTTTCCAATGAATGAATACTCTGGGCTATTGTGTTCTTATCAGATCAGTAAATGCTCACTTAAATGGCTGATAAAATTAAAATTAGGTAGCCTATATCTTATTACTATGTTTTAGAAATACACTGTGAAACCTCTGAGTTTTGTAACTCAGAAAAACCTATTAACTTTGCAATCTCAGCAATGTTAATGGAGTTTAGTATGAAGGCAGAGTCTTTCTCTATTGCTCTCTTTTACTTTCTAACTGACAAGCATAAGTATGTGGAGACTTTAGTAGCCCATGTCAGGTGTTGAGGCGACACATTCTGAACACCAATGCCTGGAGGGAAGATATGGACAGACAAGCAAACCAACAGATGGATGGACTGAAAGAGCGAGGGGAAGAGGGATGGAAAGGGAATGGTTGGACGAGTTTAGCGACTGGGAGTGATAGAAGTGGCCGTCACGGGGGAGATATCAAGGGAGGAAAGGAGGCACGGATGGAGGGATGTAGCGGAAACTGAGAGAATGAGGTGTAGAGGGAGGGGAAAAACCCATCTTTCAATTTACAATTCCGCTGACAGTTTTCAGAGACAGCTAAAAGAGAGAGAGAGCGAGAGAGCGTGCAAGAGAAGAAACAGAAAAGAAAGAAAGAGAGAGAGAGAGAGAGAGAGAGAAGATGTGAGGGACGGAAAGATAGAAAGTTGAAGAGAGAAGAGGAGGGGGCGCCTCGGCAGATTACCTGTCAACCTCTGTGATTAATGTTGAGACCAAAATACTGCTGGGCCTCTATGTGTGTGTGCTTGTGCGTGTTTGAAAGCCTCATGACACAGGCCAATAGCATCAGAGTGCCCCCGGAAATTGGAAGTGACTGCCATAACTTCCTGCCTGTCTGTCCACATACTTTTACTGGCTGTCTTTTATGTGTCTGCTCGCCTCATTTGTCCATCCAGTTTTTTTTTTTCATTCTCTGTTTGTGTGTCCAATTTTGTTCTTTGAGTGTGTGTCTCTTTTGACTTTTCCATTATTAATAATCCCAAGTGTTTTTTTAGTTGTAACACACATCTTTCCCAAACCTTAGACACGCTGATTTATAGTATTTGCTAAAAAGATGGCAACTTGAGTATATACAGATAAAGCAATATTCATGCATCATTTTACTGTCTAATGGCTAATTTGGCAAGGGACTGCCAAGCAACCAGGTTTGCTGTTTGTTAGTGGGAAGCTCCAAAGACTTATCCAAATGGTTAGTTTTAGTTAACTGAACAAAAGCATCTTTCATTCCAGCAAAAAAAAAAAAAATCTATATTGTACTCCACATACAATTTCTGGTTAAATTGTACCCATTCATCTCTGAATCACAATGGTGACTGTATAGGACTTTCTGTGTGGAGTCTGCATCTTCTGAGTTTCCTCCTGGTACTCCAGCTTGTTCCCACAGTCCAAAGACATGCATGTTTAGGTTAACTGGTCATTCTAAATTGGGCAGCTATGTGTGATAGCTAAAGTGCAAAGAATAAATCACTGTATGGATGCATGATTAAATGTGACTTGTAGTCTAAAGCACTCTGTGAGGTCTGCGAGATTAGAAAAAGTGCTATATAGTATGATGGTCCTTTGATTCCATTAAGCACTAACCATGGCAAGGTTAGTCATTTTATTCCCTTTGTGGGAATAAAACTCTAAAGCTATGTGTTGTATCAAGGTGGGCCATGAAATGAATAATTAAATTTCAATGCTTGAGACAAGATGAGGAATCTACTCAAAACCTTTTTTTCATAGCTTGTCAGAATGCTGACCTTTTAATGCCTGTGCCAGCTGAGCACCTGGCTCCAGAAGTGAACTGTTACATCCCATAAAGAACAGAACATTGAGGTTAAATATAGTATCACCATGGGGATCCTAATACTATCACTTTTTCCCCCTCCTACTCTTCATGGCGGTGTATGGGTGAAAGAAGATAGGAGATGAAATTCTTTTTTAACCTAAAACTTTTTATTCACTTTCTAAAAGTTAGCACTATTGATCTAAGCTACGGAAAAGAAAGGGTGACCTGTTTGAGAGATTACAACAGTAATCATACCTTGCCCTATTGTCTTAATTGACAAGGAAAAGGGGAACCCATAAAAAAGTTTTTTTTTAAAAAGTACTGGAAGAAAAGCCTGTGGAAAGAACTGCTTCTTAGATTTAGGTTGAGATAAAGTCTTATATTTTGGGGCTTCTGACGAACTATCCAAACTGATTGTTTAATCAGAAGCTTTTTAAAATGACTCATAAGACCACAAAAATAAAACATGGATATTTTCAGATCTGCCAAATCACAATTAGGCCAATGCTGTAAAACAATCCAAGGTTTATAAAGATGATTTTGTAACAGAAATACCAGTAGTCATTTGATCATTACTGTTTACCCAGAGCCTTCCCCTGTGATAAGCAAGAAATGTGAGCTATGCATCTGAATGGCTGTTTGTTTGTCCTTGTCTTGCCCGTGCAGCCACTGACCAGCAGCGCCAGGGAATTAAGTTTATCTTCAGTACAAAACCTCTGTGTCCTCTATGTAAGTACACTTACCTGCAGTGTACCACTATGGGTCCGGCATCTGGAGGGTTGAGGAACTTGACCTGTCGTATGAAGCCAAGCAGTCCTGTGGCGTAACACGGAACGCCGTGGTCGGGCCAGCTGGTGAAATGAAACTGACGGAGTTCACGGATCTCATGATGGCCCTTCTGAAAAACATGCACAGAGGGAGATGTTATGCTAAGTAGCATATTTCATAATGGCAGTTTCACGAAAAGAGTCTGTCTCTTCATGAAAAGTGTTGGCCATTTTGCCTCTTGATGATGACTAATGGCTGAATCTTACAAACTGTTTCATTGCTCTTTTGGGGAAGACTGACAAGAAGACATATCATGGTTCAGGACCCTAATTTACAGCAGGGATTTCAGGAATATGGGGGCCTTGATGCCTCTTCAGATGAAAAATAAATCAATCTCATCGTGGATGTCAAGATGGCACTTTGGGCCACTTCGGGGAATGAGAGGCAGGAAGACTTATTGTGGCTCATTTGCCTAATTTACAGGGGAGATTTGAGGAAACTGAAGGCCATCTCGCTCTACAAAAAGATTAATTGATTTCACAAATCTCATGATGGCCCTTTTGGGAAAGACTTGCAGGAAGAAATGCCACGGTTCAGTTCAGCTGCCCAATTTACAAGGAGATTTTGAATATCTAGCAATTATCCGACTGCTTGTTATTGTATGAAGTGCTCAGCGATAACAGAAAACATTTAAATATGGAATGTGTTTTAATTAAACAACATTTGTTTCTGAGAAAAGTTTTGCTGCATGACAGACCAAATAAGTTTCAAATGTATAAACAAGATACCGTTGCTTATAAAAAGGATTAAGATAAAACATAATTTGGAAAATCCACTTCTTAGATATAAAGAGAAACAATCTGCTATATAAAAGTGTAGATTACAAAATAACAAAATGACAAAACATGTGTGTGACAGGATCCTGACATTTTCATGATGTGCTTTCCAGAAACACATAAGCTACAGAATATCTCCTCATCTTACAATTGGAGTATTAGGATGCTAACAATGACATATGATACTTAATAGATAGCAGTGAAGTCTCACATAACATTGCTTCCTTGAAACATGGACATACAGTCTCAGGACTGTGGTGTGCAGTAGGTTCATGCTTATCAGATAAAGAAACAGAATTACTTTAAGTCTGGATTCCCAGACAGGCTGCATTTGAGGGCTGGAAGTCAAAAAAATCTGTTATGACTCTATATATCGTCTCCAATATTGAGTTATGAAAGAAAACTGCGTATTAAGCAAAAAGTAAGGCCACATCCACAGAAGCCAATCCTATCCGAACAATTCGGAATAGCATTATACATTTTTCTCTTTTCCGCCCATTTCTTTTGAAATGTTATCATCTGATGACAAAGAACACATTGGAATCCTACAGTCAGGGGTTATTGGAAATGAAACCTTTGTGTCATTGTTACAGAGCCAACACGGCAATTCTTTCATCAATATGAATTCGAGTGAAAAGTTTTTTTGTTTTTTAATTTAGGAATATGATTCCAAGGAATCACACACCTTATACTAAAGCTTCAGGACTCCTCTGAAGGCATAATGTATTCTGACAGTGTATAACTTTGAAAGTGTATGCCACCTGCACGAGGCAATCAGAAGGCTAAGAGGGATCTTGCCTCAAGTTTCCTATTTTGAGGTCTGACCTGCATATCCTGGTGGTTCAACTGAATCTCTCCTCACTGGATATAGAAATGTATTTTTTAAATCCTTTCTTCAGCTTCCATCAGTTCAGTTTTCTTTCTATAATACTGCACTCTTCTGCTCTAATAATTCAAACCGATCGATTCTATTATATTATTCTAAACTAAACGGGGCTCAGTCACGTCCTCCCCAGTTCAGTTACTCTCTAAGAATAGAGTTGAAATGAAACTGCGTCTTCCATTCTGGCTCTGTAATATACAAGGTTGTATTGAATTATTTGTTGTGACAGACTATCTGATAATAACCCAAGAAGCACGGGTAACATAGGAAGTGGGGTTGGTGTTCAGAACCTGAGACTGAGTGGGAAAGAGCAGAGGTTAAGGAAGAGAGTAGGAAGTGGTGGGCTGAGGAAGGAGTGGGGAAAAATATGATGAAAAAAGGAGGAAGGAAAAGATCAAGGAGAGAAACATGGACACGCGACGTATGTGACAGAGACTTGAAGTGAGAAAGAAGGAAAAAAACTGAAGACCGCAAGGCGATTTGATAACTGGACTTTCCATTGATTTGCACTCCTGTGATGTTAAAATTACTTCTCTAAATCAATAGACAACAGTCCAACAGAGCTAGAGACACAGAGACGGGTAAAAGAAAACAAAAATAAAACACTGGTATTGAAATGTTGGAAATTGGTGATGAGGAACTCAGAACACTTTAAAAGCTCTCCCTATTCCTCTAACCCTCACTTGCAATAGATACATAAAAAATAAATGTTTTAATGGATTGAAATTATCCCTCATTTTCAAATGCGTTTTAAATCCAGTCTCAGTTTCACTGGTACTCACGTTACTTGTCTTAGCAAGTTTATACTTTGCAAATCCTCTGCTCTGTAAGAAACACATATATAAATCTGTGTGACAACATTTTAGAAAGGTTTATTTGACATCAACAATCCTTACATATCTTTTATTGTTAGAATTTGTTTTGGTGTCTGGAACAGCCTAGAATCACCGTAAGGGGGAGTTCATCCTGACACTGGAATTTGTTGTCCACAACAATCCCTTATGCTGTCATGTCCTCCTTATAATCACTTAAATATGAGTCCAGCACTTCAAACCCTCCATAGAAAATAAAAAAGAGACTGTATGTTTAGCCTCAAAAGTTGAGGTTAAATGTCATGGCGACATACCAGTACTGTGGAAATGTCTTGATTCAGCCATCATTTCTTTATATTTTGCTAGTATATAAGGAAAAACAGATTTAATATAATTCTAACAAGTTTGAGAGTCAGTATTCAGTATATCCACCGTTTTCTGAACTCGTTTAGGCATGCTTCTAATAATTTCTTGACGTAGTGTTCAGGAATAGTTTTCCAGTCTTCTTAAAGAACATTCCAAAGCTCTTCTTTGGAATGTTGGCTGCTGTTTGTTCCATTCTCTGTCAAGATTATTCTGCGCTGATTCAATAATGTTGAGGTCTGGGAAGGCTAGTCTATGACTGATAATGTTTCATTATCTGTTCTTCTGTCCTGGTAAGCATTGACTGCATTGACTGTGTGTTTGGGATGGTTATCATGCTGAAATATGAAGCTGGTGCCAATCAGATGCTTTCCATATACTCTATTGTATAGAGTGATAGTATTGTATTCTAAATTAAAATCGGATACTTTATCAGATAATTCAGTTTTGATAAAATCTCCAACACAACTGGCTAAAACGCACTCCCAAACTCTGACAGAGCCCCCACTGTGTTTTCCAGACGGTCGTAGACATTCACTGCAAACTGAAAGTGAAACTTTCCGTTCTTGTGTAATACCCCTTTCTCCCCTGAATGGCTTTTGTCCCTGGCGAACAGAAAATGAATCAACTAAAAGCTTCTGTATTTCTCCTATTTTCCCATTTCTTAAGGACATGACTTTCAGATGCTTTTGATCTACTGAAGATTGTTTTTAGGCCTTCCAGTTTGTCCTACGCTTGAACAGTTTCCTCAAATTTTCAGCTAACAGGTCTTTGGAAATCACCTTGTTGGTGCAAAATACCTGCCAAATGCCTGTCAAGTTGTGTCTTCCTTTGAATTTTTTAACTCAAGAAATGTTGTTGTAACAGGCTTGTAGTAAGAACAATATGTGTAGACACAGCACTGGCCTGAGAAAAGTCTAGAGAACTATTGCTCAAGACACTTTAAAAATGACAAGGTCTGATCCCTTGAAAGCAAAATTCAAGAAATAAGGAGTGACTTTTGTACAGTACTGTAACAACAAAATACCGGTGAGAAAAAAGTTCGAATTAAATTAATTACAAATACTGGGTTATTTTTCATGAAAAAAAACTTGGAAATTGATTAATGTTATACAGGATGGCAAATGATCAAAAAGTACCATAACTGATAGGGAAGAAATAAGAATGGATTTAATTTATTTGGCAGATTTGAAGTGCCGATCCGTTTTTCTCAGCTAAGCTACGCAGAAGCTGGAAAAAAACATTCTGGGCAAAATATTGATTGTCGAGAGCCACTTGAGAAGCATCTTCTCATTCATTTGAGGAAGAACACTTTGTTGTACTACTCCAACATGTCTGGACTGTGTTTAATCTCGCAGACCAGTACAAGCCCTTGCTACCCTTGATTTTTTTGTCAAACTGCTGTTTTCACTCTGAACGGCTGCTACACAGATGTCAACTGCCTACAATTCATTACACTGGACTATAGTTTCAGTTGAAAAATGACTCATATGTCCTGTCTGATATGTGTATGCTGGTCTTCAAAGCAATGTTTTGTCCTGTTGAGTTTGGCCTCTACTGTAGCCTTCAGTTTACTGCGGTCTCCTGACATGAGTGTCATTAATCATATTTTGGGTGTTAGCACATTGGCGAACAAGCCCCTGTTGGCTTGAAAAAACTAATAAAAAATAAATAAAATAAAATAAAAAATCGACGTGTGTACATACAGTACTATCTGTAGTACTCTTTCATTCCAGCTGCAGCTGTGACTACCTCTGGAAACTTTCTTGCTAACGTCAAGGCTGCACAGTTAAGAACAGAGACAGTAAAACTACTTTACAGTCCACTTCACTTATAGCAAAATTTTGAACTTCACATAAAACATCAACACATGAAATGAATGCTACTTAAGAAAGTTTTATACTCACATATGCTGCTTCTTTCTCTCACAGCTGCTATCATTCTGACATTCAAAGATGAGCTACCTTTTGTCATCCTGCATCTTTAGCTCTTTTTCTCTCCCACTCACATGCACACATTTGCACACATTTTCTTTTAGTCTTACTTAGTCACCCTCTATTCCTCAGTGCTCAGTTAATCTCTTTGGATGTGCCATTAATAAACCTTTTCATTAAGCTCTTATTCTCATTATTCACTGCAACTGAGGCTATTTAGTTGCTACACAGAACCCACATACCCTCTGTCTTGCTTTCTCTTTGTTTTTCACACTCACACACAGTGGAAAAAACCCACTGAATTTTAAAGATGGAGAATTTGAATTAGCAAGTGTCTGATGTGTGTTTGTAAGTATTTATGCATACTGTCAAACGACAGGCGTTTAGAGATCAGCTTTCCTTTGAATTTTAACGCGCACGCGCACGCACTCAGAGGTGGTATGGATTAATGGCTTGCTGAATGAGCTGACAGCAAACACTTCAAGACTTGTCTTTATAAGCTGATTTTGCACGACTGAGGGGGGAAGGAAATAGAGGATAGAGGAAAAATGACACTGAGGTATAAAAAGAAGAAAAACGAATGGAAAACACACAAGAGTAGTCAGGAACATGTATTATAATGTGTAATAACTGTAGAAGATAGGTACCTATTCTAAAAAATAAATAGTATTAAAATGGTAACGGACCTAAAGATCAACCTCTGTCCCTTGACTCCCAAGTAAAATATTTATATAAGCAAGATTTGAGTGTTGTAAATACTTTCTATACTCAAACAAGCAAAAAGAGGTAGAAAGTAAAATGGAGGAGAAAAGGAAAAACAATGGAACAGGCAAACAGAGACTGAGAATAAAAAAACAAGACTGAAAGTCGCTCGAAAGATAAAGGATTTTGGATCACAGCCTGTGTCTTGTTGTAATGTGCATTTCTGCAGTTTTTGCATTCAGTGTGCAGAGCCCTGGAGAACAACATCACAACAATGAAACTACATTCGTCGATCATCTATTCTCCTCTCAAATCCCTCCTGCCTGATTACAAGTGCCAAGATTATGCTTTCAAGATTCCTCTTAAACAGTGAGAAGCAAACAAGTAACAGAGCTCACTCGCCATAAATCCCCAATCACATATTGGCTGTAATGGTAATCTAGGTCTGGGCTTTACAAAATATGGAAGCAATACAAGCTACGATAGGGTGTAAATACGCTGCTAGAGAGCATGAGTGGGTTCAAATCCCATCACAGGCCTTGTGGGGCAAAGAAAATTGGTGTGACATCATGACTCAATGTTAAAATGCAGGGTAAATACTATGACAAAGACATCAACAGCTTTTGCCTTTTTCAGAGCAGGAAAGTTAAATCTTCATATTTCCAATTAAAGCTGCTGGTAGAACTGGTATTTGAAGTCCTGAATGTGGAATAATTCTCACTTTTTTAACAACTATTGTTTTCATTTTCACTACATTCTCAGCGGAATTGACCATGGCATACTTGATTCCTGAATTATAGAATAAAGAATTAAAAATATACTCTTGCCATTAAATATAAAGTTTACTTGTTTACCTTTTGAACAGTGAACGTCCGTATGACATATTCCGCCAGTGGTTCAGTCTCTATGAGGGTCACCTTGATGTCTCCGTACACCTCTGTCTCATCAGGCCAGTAACGAACACACTTCACCTGGAAAAGATCGTTTTTATTGTCATTGTGTTTTAAAATATGCCTTACGTGGTGTTGATTATCTCCCCATGAGCATCAAGAGGCAGAGATGATACTGATTAGAATTTACTAGACGGCATCGCAAAGTAATTCAGTAGTGTGACTGGAGGAAAACTAGAGCTCCAGGTAAAACAACAGCACATATAACTAGATCATACATATATACATATAGACACACACAGAGATATACATATACTTTATTTACTTCTAATACACACATTTTTGGAGCTGCTTGGATGATAAACTCACCCTTCCCACTTCCACAAGGTTTGTAACCATGACGATAGAGGCCGAATTCTCCTGCCACACCATTCTCCAGAAATCCCTCACCGTCTCTTGCATGGGCCCTGACAGACAAACACACAAACACACACAGTGTAAACATTTTGATACACATAAACAAGCATACAGACATAGGTGTGTAAATAAGCATATGTTCATTCCAATGCCACGTAAAAATGTCAGCACTGGTAGTACAGACTTGCACAAACACACCCATACAGACACACACATGTATTTGAACACCATCAATCCCAGATAGTAGTTTGGGGGTTTGAGGTAATGGGGTCTTAAATTTGTCAGGGGGGTTTTATACGGCAGTTTAGATTTAGGAGGTTGTGGTAATAGCCTTCCAGTCCGAGAGGACGACATTTACCAGGTGGGTCCTACACGCATACACACACACGCACACAAATAGGATCACATGCACACATTCGTATCTACACAAATGTGGAAGCACGCATTAGTGCTTCTCACACACACTTATCACGTCAGTTTAATTACCTTGTGTGGCGATGTAATGTCTGGGTCTATGGTACCCCTGCGAGACAGAAAAAAGGAAGCAATAAAAAAATATGTATCGCCACACTTTTGTCATATCCATTTTTCTCTTTATATTCTTTATTTTTCCTATCCAACATCTAAATTTCCTCTATTTTTAGCACATTGTTTTTCAAGAATTCTCATTCCTACTCACTATTTTTTCCAGGGAATCAGTCTTCACCCATCTCCCGCTATTTCGGCTGTTTTCCTTTTCACTCCCCAAAGTTAGATAAAGTGTTACATTTTGCATTTTTAACCAAAATATACTAAAACATTCCTGCCCTATTCTTTCATTCAGTTTTTCCCAATTGTGTTGCCTTTTCTTCACTTCATTTGTCCTCGTTGTTAGTCATCTTCTCATTCATTCATCATCTCTCACTCTCCTTCTCTGTCTTGTCTTCACGTTCAGTTTTTTCCATGTTTTATCCTTCATTTTTTCCCAGTCACTAAATTTTCCCTCTGTTGGATAAAAAGACACCGGTCTCCAACCAGCGATTATTTCTCTCTCTTGTCCCATCACGATTCCCTATAAGATGGATAACCTTGTTGAGATAAAAGCATTTATCATTTTCACTTTGCCATTAGAATCACTTTGTGAGCATGACGTTATCTTCACGGGGGGATGTGTTTTACTTTTTCAATTCTTTTCTTTTCTTCTTAAGAAACAATCTAGTCTGTGAGACTGATTGTGTACCAGATTTATTAAGACTACCATTACAACAGTAAGCTGTGAGCAGGAGATTAAATCAATAAGTGAAGCACAATACCTGCAGGGGAGAGAGGAAGGGAGTAAAAACGAACGATGGATGGATGGATAAGGAAAGGTAATAAGAGGGACACACAGTGGGAGGTGATGGAATGACTGATGTAATTAAAGGAGGAAAGGGTAAACAAGGAGGGGGGTATGTTTTCCCCCTTTTAATTTTTTTTATGTGCCCGTTGGTGAAGGAATGGAGTCCAAAGGGGGGAAAAAAACAACACTGATGGTTTTATCTGCTGTGGTAACCTTAACTAAGGACCTGATTCACTGGTACAAATTTAAAGCAATATTGTTTGTGTGCAGAGGCAGGTGTCTGCATCTGATTTGAAACTGAGAATATGACATCATCCATACTATTGACTGACTGACTGACATCCATACTATTTGATATTCAGGGCATCCATGCAGAAAGAGACTATTACAACCTGTGAGGACATGTCAGTGAAACTCACATAAAATAATAACTATTTGTGAGGCAAAGGGTGTGCTTTCCAAGTTAGACGTCTCTCAAGTTTCAACCAAGTGATGTAAGCAGCTACCAACAGGAGCAAATACTACAGTTGGCATATGATGAAGTTGTAAATACAGTAGAGGGTTTCCTACACAAGACTCATTGTTTGGATCATCACTACAGTGTATGCGTGCATGTGTGTGTGTTCGAGTGTAGTTGTGTAAACACTCACGTCAATATAATTGGCATTGATGTAGTCAGAGTGGGGGTCTCCATCCAGCAACTGCAGTCGGACTCTGGTGTGATCGTCTGTGGGATCAGATAGCACAAAAATACAACAGGCCTAAAGTTACATTTACCCACAGATCGGAAAAACTAACTGACTGGAGGGGGAACTAGCTAACCAGGCCCAAGGTTATGAGTCCAAACAACAAATGTAAGTGCACTTTTCCTGCTGCTGTTGCCTGTTCTTTGTAATTGTTGATGGATCAAGTCCTGTCTCCTGTTAATAGTCAGCATTGGCATCTTTTACCTGAGTAGATAACCTTTAGTTAATCTTGACTAAGCAAGATAGTTAAAGTTAAAAAGTTAAATTGTGTCACCCAGAAACACCAAACATCCTCAGTTCCCTTGGTATAGTTTTATTTCGACACTTCATTTCAAATGTTTTTTTCCCCCACTTTAGTTCATTTGGTCTCAGAGCAGTTCCATTCAGATGATCTGAATGGGTATGACAGAAGCAAACACATAAAAGTATTAAAGTAACATTTTGTGCATAACTCCCCAGTGCAGATTTATGACAAATATCATTTGCATAAGTCAGGATGATGGGACAAATTCTGTTTCCATTACTTGCTGCCTCTGTCAGCAAATGCTATTGCATTTACTACCAAATGACAAGCAACACAGATTTGTTTGTCTCACAGGCTTTTTCGGGTACTATGCAATGATTCCTTTTAGCTGTAAAAGCTGTTGAAAAAATTGTTCAAATGAAATGTCTACTGTACCATTTGCAAACAGTGACATGTGATCACCGAATGAGAAAAAAAGATGGCTTTGGACTTCTCTTCTGCTTTGAAATAGTTGCTGGAATAGCAAAATCAAGAGAAATTGTGGACATAATCCAAAGCTAATAGTTCAAAGTGCAAGCAGCAACAGTACTTCTTCATAGTAATATGACCCAGTAGGCACCATTTGTCAATAAAAGCCGCAATCCGTCCTCTTTTTCTATAACCGCTTGGATTTTATCCACGACTGTCTGAAGATCGCTAATGGTAACAGTGGGATCCAGAGTCATTTCTTTGGCAATTTCTCACATGTAATGTGTGTAAGATACATCTTTGTTGCTCTCGCTGGGATGCATCTCCAGTGATGTTTCTGAAGTCATGAGATGTTTTGGGTTTTTCAACATCAGACGCCCTCGCACAGATCAATTTCCAACTTTCATCCCATCAGCAGCCACCCATGGATTAGTCCATGGGTGGCTGCTGATAGGACATTTTTATTTCCAATTCCTTACTATTAGCGTATCTGTTTTTGTGTCCCATGAGACTTATATCTCCTCTTCTCTCTCAGTCACGGTTGTTAGAATGGAACTTTGTTCTTCCTGCTTCTTTAGCATGTCAGCATCTCCTGTTTTCTGCAGGTATGTCCATTTTTTTGGACAATGACAGTAAGTGTCCAGAGATGGCACAGTTTTAAAAAGAGTTAAAATAAATCCAGGTAGAGAAGTATCACATATTCAAATAGCACAAGCACATATACAAACACAAGTTGTTACATCTCAAGGAGTTTATGAAGTTGAACACACCAGACCTATAAGTCCCAAAAACCTAATAATAATAAATAAAATTATAAATAAATAAATTGATAATCACAAGACTATTTTTACAATCTATAAGAATTTTAATATATCTTTGAATCTCAGATTATCTGTAATAATCATAACAGCAGAACCTCTCACCTCACTCACTGTTCACCCTCATTATCCATGTCACCATGATGAATTTTTTTTTCTTTTTCTTTTTGAGTGTCAATTATTTTGTTCTTGGCTGTATAATAGCTATCTATAGCATTGGGACACATATGAGTTATTAAGTGTAATGGGAGGCAGTGATTTTTTTTCTTTTTAAACTTAGTTGTAACATAGCAACAGCAGGTAATTGCAGATGATGGGGACAAATAAGAATGATTGCACTGCTTCTTGAAAGTTTTTAATTTTTTGAAAAAGAAAGAAAGAAAGCGAATACAGACTAAATGGAAAAGAGCAGGTCGGTAAATGTGAGATATTACAAAGAAAACAAGAAGACAAGAGCAGAAGAGAGGTAAAAATTATGTCACGTGTAGTTGGCAAGTATAAGATAAAGATAAATAACATAAGAGGCTAGGAGAAATGTGGAATGTTGTTACCTTTCAGTCTCTGAAATGGCATCTCATAAATATTTCTGTCATCCTGGTCATCATCCTAGTATAAAAGGACGCACATCTTTGGTTGTTGAGCAGCCTAGACCTCTGAACTGTGGTAGCAATTGAGAATGCTTGGGATGGAACAACGTAACAACGTAACAACTGAAACCATGAATTAAACTTCTAGTATTTCTGCAGGATTTATTTTTTACTCATTTTGAATTGAGTTGTTAATTCAAATTGTAAATTGTTAAACTGCTTCAGAAACAGAGCTTTTATGTTAGCAGATCTACTGTGTGGTTGATGACTCATGCATTCAATGGAAACCATTTTCTCTGGGTTTATAGAGTTGCATGGGAGCAATCATTATGTTAAAAAGGCGTTAACATTTTTTTTGTTTTGATGACTATCTTAGAATTGATGTGTGAATTCATTTCCATTCATAGCTGGCACAAAATGAGGCCTTCAGCGGAGTAAACATACTCAGAAGTAGGATAAAATTGCAGAGACCGTTAACTTTTTTTAACAAGCAAAATCATTTAGAACATACAGCATGTATTTGGATTTTCTATAATAAGGATGTTGCCAAGCAGCTGAACAATATCCTGGAAAGCATAAGAGTGTACTATTTATTTAGATGACGTTAAAGGTGATATGATTTTTTTTAACTACTTTTTATATTAAGAAGGTAACAAACACCATTTGTTGATAAAGACCATAAAATGGGTCCAAATCTTCAGTGAGAGCTAGGACATTTCTAGTGGTTCTGACAAAAGAAAAAAAAAAACAGGAAAATAAAGATCCGTACATTTTTCTTAAATTCCTATTCAATTACAATTCGAATGAGCCAAACCCATCTCTGATTCGGCAAGTGGCCAATCTATTGCAGGTCAAACAGAGAGAGACAAGTTCTCAGAAACACTGCTTAACATACGTGTCCATGTCCAGGTTTGAGCCTACACCATCAAAGTTTTTAATATTTCATTGTTTCATTAATCATTGCTGTAAATAATTCTCTACAGTCTCCAAAATGTAAAAAATATGCAGTCTGTATGCTGAATTTGAGAAAAACGTTAATATTTCAGCAACTAAAATGTGTCATAGCTCATATCTATCACCTAACACCTTATTTTGTTTATTTTGTCACAGAGTAGAATAGAAAATTTGACATCACATGGACAGTCATTTTATATAATTTTTACATGGAACAAAATCATTCGATAATTTTAATGGTGATTCAAGGTTCAAGTACCAAAAAAAAAAAAAACCCATCACAAATGGCCCATTGCAGAATGGTCACACAGCCTATTAAGTATGTGATTCATACTTAATAGGCTTTATTATAAGGCTCAAATGTGCAGATGAGCTATGTTACTCCAAGCACATTTTTTTGGTAAAACATCTCTCAAAAATGGTGCTTTTAATAGCCAGACCATGGTGTAGATGTATTTAGCTCAAGTTCTTAGCTCTCAAATGGAATCAGTTGCTGGCCAACCTTTACATCTGTGATAAGCTGTTTATCTGTAAGCTTAGTGCAGTCTCAGTAATGTTCAGAAGCTGAAACTTTGGAGTTTAAACCTTTCATGTAGACTCTTGCAGACATTTGTTTCAGTGCAGAAGAGTAAAAATGAAAATAAATGTAAGTATAAAAGCAAAGACATCTTTGACTGTACATGCTTTTGCTGATTTGTTATTTATTTTGTATTTTTTTTCCAGAAATTAGGGAGAAGAATGTGGGCTCGGCGTACGTAAACATTGCTTTAGACTGAGCCTGTTCATTGATTATATTGTACATTAGACTGTGAAGTTTATATGTACTATTTAGCCTGTGCGTATAACATGTGGTGACTGAACAACATAAACTTAATAAACTAAGTGACATCTTGTGTAAACATCTACAAAATGCTGCACTCGGGGTTATCCCAGAATTCTGTTGCATCTCTTGGCCAAATTACAGAACCAAGGGTTTCACGATCACTTAATATGAAAAGACGACTGCATAGAAAGGTCATGACCGTCAGTAGGGATTACCCCAGGACTGCATTAAAACAGCCAGTGCAAGTATGACAAGCCTCAACTGCAGACTATTCATCCACACGGTCAGGTGAGTTAAAGCACAGAATACAGTACAAATTCTTAGAATAACAACATATAACACCTTGATTATCACTTTTAGGATCACCTTGAGGAGAATTATTTGTATAACTGCTATCAGAGTAATGTTGCAGCTCTGGCTGGGCAGCAACAATGATGGCAGCATGACGCCACTCTGCTGGTACAAGATTCTGTCATCAGCTATCAGCGCACTCACACTCACGCTCTCAACTCTCTCACTCTCTCAGTCACTCAGTCAAACACACACATGTGCACACACAAAAATACACAGCATGTAAAAACAAACACAACAGGAGGTAGTCTGCCAGCCGTCTGCTCGTTCCCTCTCTGTCTTTTTCTTCCTTCTCTTCTCCGTCTTTTACTCCGTTTCTCATCTGCCTCTTCAATTTCTATTCCTTTTCTCTGCTGATCCTGTCCATTTCTGTCTACCTCCTCCTCTCCTCACTTCTCCCCCTCCATGGTCTTCTTTCAGCTACCTGTCTCTCCTCCCCCCCCCTCTCTCTCTCATTCCCCATGCCATCTTGCTGCTTCAGGCAGCAGTAATTACGCAGGGCTAGTGTCAGAGGCTGTTATAACACAGAAGCCACTGATATGAGGCTGGAGGAAAGAAGGGAGGGGCCCTTCCCACTAGCCTGCACGGGGAGGGGAGCTTCTAATTGGGCTCAAATAGCAGGAGGTACTGGCTTGAAAACGCTACAGATGTGGACATGGGGCACAGGCTTGAAAAGGCTGATGGGGTGTGTATCATTGAGTGTATGAGTGAGTGAGTGGGAGAAAGAGAACTGTAGACATCTTTTTGTTAGTATGATATATACTGTGTGCGCATACATGCAGGAGCAACTGATTCTGAAAGCAAAAGAAAGTCTTTTGTTAGAACCAAGCCAACCTCAAATACACACTTCAATGATTACATTTGCAGGCACAGATATTACAGATATTTGTAGTTTTTTCTCTTTTCATTCACGTAAAAGGTTTGCACAATTATAAAACCCATCAACTAGGCGAAGGAAGTCATTTTCACCCAACAACAACACATTTTATTAGATGAAATGCCCTGTTTATAATTTAGGCTTCGCTTCTTTACCAAATCTACATTAATTTCTATTATGCTAGCATAATAACCAACTAGTGGCTAATTTGCTATTGTTCTCAAATAAGAATGCCTCTATCACATAGCGATACTTTTGTGGGTGAACTCCAGATTTTGTAAGCAATTGACACCTCTAAGGCAGCACTTCTAGCATCAGACCAGACTGTGCTTTTCTGAAGGAGGTAAAAGTTTTCAGACAGAAGGATGATGGTGTTAATGTACACTACTAGAATGACAGAAGCTTTAGATGCGCAAAATAAAATAATGAAATTGTGAAAAATATGTGAACTTTAACTGTAAAATTAAAACCTCACGCTCAGGCAACTCAGGCAATAAGAACCTAATACTAAATCCAGTATTATACAAAGTCTTAACCCCAATATAAAAATGTGTAGTTGATCAAGTCTTTGTAACTTACATCCAGATATGGATGGAGACATAAAATATAGAGAAGATATGTGCACTCAGCCTCATGTTGGTGTCTGTAGCACTGGAGTAACAACAAAGCCATCAGACACTGTGGTGTCCAAGGGCAAAGTGTCACGAACCCATTACTCATTAATGAGCTCCACTCTTCTGCTGAGTCGCCCTATCTTCATAACCTTGCAACTCCCCTCTCTACTTTCCTCTCTTCTCATCTTCTCTCTACTCTCTGCTTTTAGTTTGGTTCCATTCTGTCTCATTTCTGTCTTCTATTTTCAAAATCTTGCCATTATTCCAGCAGCCACTGCCAAAGTTTTGTTGGGGAGGACTTGTTAACTTGAGGGGGTAAGGAAAAGGCCAAACAATATAGACTTCTTGTTTTTTTTACCTCTAGCAAATTTACCAGGGCAGGAGAGACCTGTAATTTGGAGACATCAGATGGTATGCACTGCACATGAGGGCTGTACACAAATAAAATGAGCAGGAGCCACCAGCCCTAATGACTGCTATTGTACCACAGCAAACACAAGCAGCTGTTTTTTTGCTCTCTTCTATAAATCAAAGGTCAAGATGCATTTTTTTTATTACTTACCACCAAAAGTAAGACCCATGAAATATACTGCAAATATCAGCAGGGGATAATCTATGAAGTCATTATTTTCCAGTTTCATGAATATATTGCCCTTTTATTGCTTTAAAAGGCCAGTGACCACCCTAAATTGTTCAGGCTTGATGAGGCAAAAAAAATTATTCAGGTTATATAAGGCCACCCACCACTGAAAACAGTACCTCTGCTTTGCATGGTCTAACCTGGAGCACATTTGGAAACTAGAATAAACACATATCAAGATCACACATCATCGCTTATGAAGATATTTTATTTAAACTTTCAAAGCTCTTTTGTGTTTTAAAACAGCAGCTCTCACAGATAACCCTGAGAACATTGCATTGTACAAAAGAATGGAACATTTGCTTCTGGTATTTGTATCCAATAAGTGAGTTTTTTATGTGTGTTTGTTTTTTACCTTCACTAACTCTGAAACAAGGCATCACACATAATTTGACCATGATATAATTTGGTTCAAAATTACAATTTAATTAAATGCCAATCAAAACGCACAATCTTGGACTGAATAGCTGTGTGATTAATTTGGGAAAATTAATTCAGTTAAAACAGATGAGACTCTTCTTTCTTGTGGGTTTGTTTTTGTTTTAAAGACAGGACAACATAGTAATTACTGAGTTATTCATATTGAACAAAACTTTATTCACCTCCGGCAGATATTACATTACGGTCATTTGAGCATATGAGTTAGTAAAAGCCTCTATACTGGCTCTTTAATATTCCAGTGTCTCTCCAGCTGCCTGAAGACAGCTAAAAAATATAAAAGATCTTGCTGTTTGAGAATAAAGAGCGTTACGCTTCAGTATGCCCATTAGGTTATATTTTTCAATGCTGGAGAGATAAAGCGGCACTATTACAGACAAGAAGCATGAAAGCATGGAAACTTATGCTACATTCCATAACCTCTTTATAAAAAATATCCCCTTTTCCCTTTGATTCTTCTACTTCCTGTAATTGCTTTACCTGTTTGACACTCAAATACTTAAAAGAGAATTAAAGAGAAGCCTTAAGATTATTTAGTGATATTACATTTTCATAAAAAGCAAATCAAACAAATGGTTTAAAACAAAGTCTAACACTTTAACACAACAAGTTACTTGTTAATTACACAGTTGAAAACAGGGAAACCTGTTAGGAATTATGTCCTCTTTAACATATTGAACTGAGAAAAATACAAACATGCTCACAGTAGCAAGTTGAAACTGCTGAACAAGATGTTTTACTCTTCTGTCCTCTCCTTCCTTCCCTTCCCTTTCCTCTCTTCTCTTCCTCCTGCTCTTTTCAGTAGCTACTAAGCAGGGATTGTGTCTGTCACAGATATACTTAATCAGTTAACTCCCTATGGAGCTCAACTCACTCACGGAATACACTCCGCTGTCAGACCGGCTCAAGGCATTAGGGAATTTAATAGCATGTGTGATTGAGTGTAAGTGTGTATATGGGTTAGAGAGAGACTGAGCAGCTTCTAAGTGTGTGAACATCCGTCTCCCCTTTCTTCCTTAAATGTTCTATGTTCTGGTAAATTATTTTGGGATGTATCCTGACAGGTTTGTGCATGAGCATTTTGAAAAGCAAATTTCAATAGGCTTTTTTGTGCTTAAATTATGTATTTGTTCCACTGTCAGCAACTTATGCATGTGTGTACCTCAGCATGGATGGAAAAGTGTGTGAGTGTGTTGGGGGGTATTATAGTGTGTAATAGCCTATTAAGACCAGAGCTCCCTGCAGCTGATGTGTCAAACAACACAGAATGCTGTCGACTTACACAAATACACACAAACACAAGCCTTGAGATGCTGTTTCCAGCTGTTTGAAGGCTGTCAGGTGCAAAAAAGATAGAGGAGAGAACGATGGAGGAAGGAAAATCAGCTTTAAACTGCTCCCTGAGAGTCATGTTTTCTGCAATGCATGCTGGATGTGTATACACACAAACACAGACAGACTCTTTTGCAAGTCTTCCTTCACTACATGCATGAATCTTCTCTGCGGTCGCCCTCTTTTCCTCATGCCTGGCATAGCTCTATGTCCAGTATATTCACGCTCTCTCCTCTGCATATACGCAAACAAGTCTCTCAAACATCATCTTGAAACCACTGAAACTGAATGGTGCCAATGATCCTGTTCATCCTGGTCACTCCCAATGAAAATCTTAACTTCTGCAACTTTTCCATCTCAAGCTCAGCCTACCATCTTTTTTGTAAGTGGCACCATCTCCAAGCCGTCCATCAGGTCTCACTACCATCTTCTAAACCTTCCCTTTTACTCTCATTGCTATCTTTCCATAACAAATCACCCCTGACACTCATTTCCACCCACTCCACCACCCCTGGCTCTTTTCATCACCTCTCTTTGTGTACTGTTCATCCCTTTGGACAATTGACCTAATTTAAACTCACCTTCACTACCTCTGCTCCTTGCATTTCCACCTTTCTCCTTCTCATTCCCACCCATTTATTCCGTGTTGCTTATACTTTCATTCCTCTTCTCTCCAATGCATACCTCCATCTTCTTCAGACTTCCACCTGCTCCTTACTCTTGTTATAGATTACAGTGTCATCTGCAAATATTGTCATCCACAGAGACTCCAGCCTGACCTCATCTGTCACCTTGCCCATCATCATGGCAAACAACAGGGGGATCTGATCAGAGCTGGTCCCTAATGTAATCCCATTCACACCTTAACCCATCTGTCATTCCGATCGATACCTGTAGTGCTTTCTCACTTTCTCAAGGCGTACTGCTGCTCACTAACTGTCACCTCTACCTACCTACAACTCTTTCTCATAGCTTCATGGTATGGCTAATCAACTACATCCCACCATAGTTACTGCAGCTCGGCACATGAGCCTTGTTCTTGAAAATTGCCACCAGTACACTTTTTTTCCATTCCTCAGGCATCCTCTCTCGAGTAAGAGATTGTGTTAAACAATCTGGTCAAAAAGCCAAATGCAGTCCCCCCCCTAGACATCTCTATACCTCCACAGCAATGTCATCTGGATCAACCACCGTTCCAGTCTTCATTCTTTTCTCAACTTCTCTCACGTTCTCCCTACTAATGCACCGCACTCCCTGAATCACTAACTTTCCTCCATCTGTCCTCTCATATTTTCTTCATTCATCAGATGCTCAAAGTACTCCATCTTCTCAGCATGCTCCCTTCACTTGTTAGCACATTTCCATTTCTGTCCTTAATCACTCTTATCTAGTGCACATCTCTCTGCCTTGCCAACTTTACAAGTCTGTTTCTCCTTCCTTGATATCTAGCCTTACAAAACACTGTAAGTCTTTTCCTTTGTGACCTCTCTCTTTGCTGAAAGCCTAGTTTCCATTTACTCAGACTACTTTTTTAATCTCCCCGACTATCCCGCGTTTTCTTTTCTAACATGTTCTTTTGAATACTTTCCTATATGGCCTCATTCCAACACCAAGTCTCTTCTCCTCTTCCCTCTGGCCAGATGATAACCAAACTTTTACTCAGCAGTACAGCTGTACTTTCCCAGTCATCTGGTAACTAACTCTTCCCTACCACCCACAGCCTGTCTCAACTCCTCCCTGAATCACCCCTTTTCACCCAATGTTGTTCCTTCCTCTTCTGGTAGTAGCTTTGGCACTAATCAACAGCTACATAAGGCTTGTCAGCAGATTGAAACATGCCTGGTAGATGGCTCCACTGATTTTGGGCTTAATAAAAGCAGGTGGACCAACTGCCACCAACACCAGCACATGACATGGCACCCCAAATCAGCACAAAATTTAAAACTGTAACCTCACAGTAGATTTCAAACACCTTGGATTCTATGCCACTCCACTCATGCTCCAAACTCTAGGACATTGATTTCAAAAGAAAAAAAGAAATGCAAATTTTACCTTAATCTGAAAAGAGGACTTTGGACAACTGAATATTTCATTTTCTCCTTTGCCCAGGAAAGACACTTCTGATGTAGTCTCTGGTTCAGGTGTGACTTGATATTAGGAATGCAGCAGTTGTAGATTAATCCCTGAAGACATCAGTGTATCGTGGCTCTTGATGCACTGACACCAGCCTCTGTCCAATCCTTGTTTGATTCTCTCAAGTTCTTTAAAAAAAACAACTTTTCCTATAAACCTCTCAAGGCAGTGATCATCCCTGATGCTTGTACAGTTTTTCCTGCCACACTTTTCCATTCCAGTTCCAGTTCATTCCAGTTTAATATGCTTTGATACAACACTCACGCCACCCATTTAAACAATGACCCTCTGTGGAGGGTGCCAATGATCATCATCTGAACAGCTGTCAAGTCAGCAGTCTTCCCCATGATTATGGTTATGTGTGCTGAAGGAAACCAAGAGATAAATGGTATTTACAATTTTTGCTTAGCAAATTTACTAAAACCTGAAATGAAATATTTGATTATTTGTGGAACTGTTTTTATGATTTTCTATACACCATAAACGATCAACAATAAAGGTTTGAAATATTTCACTTTACAAGTAGTAAATATAGAAAATATGAAAGTTTACCAAGTTTAACAATTTTGTGAGATGCACTTGTATGGCTGTCTAGACAGCAGCACATCTCATTAAATCTGATTCATTCATCAACAATCAATTATCACACACTGTCAATGATCACAGCTCATCGTTGTTAGCTATCAACGAGTATCAAACTGCCAACCCCCTGACGTTTTGGAATGATGAAATATAATCACTCATAATCCTCCACCTTCTAATTAAAAATACAATCATTGGTGAAACCATTACTTCAGCATCTCTTTCCACTACCTGATGATTTTGGGGGATAAACAGCAATCATTAAAAATCGGCATCACATTTCTACATGTTTTGTGATTACCATGTCATTCTTACCCCCCACTGTGTCTGAAGAGGAACAATGATTAATAGCAATCATCTTCAACAGTGTCAATAATACTGCCGCTGGCATTAAAAATCAGACTAATTATTAACGTTATTTGTGCGCATCCCTCCTGGTGGGAGTTGCAAACCATTTCATTCTTTGGTAGCTCTGGGATAAGCTGAAGCTGGTTTTAAGTAGCACATTAACACCAGTGGTTAACACTGGCTACTGTAAAGAACTTTGTAAAGGACCGCACTCGTGGCTCAAAGAGTTGACAGTTCGTCTTGTAACCGGAAGGTTGCCGTTCGAGCCCCGGCTCGGACAGTCTCGGTCGTTGTGTCCTTGGGCAAGACACTTCACCTGCCGCCTACTGGTGTTGGCCAGAGGGGCCGATGGCGCGATATGGCAGCCTCGCTTCTGTCAGTCTGCCCCAGGGCAGCTGTGGCTACAACTGTAGCTGCCTCCACCAGTGTGTGAATGTGAGAGTGAATGAATAGTGGAATTGTAAAGCGCTTTGAGGGCCCCGAAAAGCGCTATATAAATGCAATCCATTATTGTTATTATTAGTGAATTTATTTAAAGTTGTTTAGGTCTATTCCATCATATATTCTAACATCTGTTTCTAAATATGACTTTTTTAAAAACATCACAGGTTACTTTTGAAATAAGAATGCTCATCGTGAGAAAAGAAAGAGTTTCTGAAAAACACAAATCTTACTGTACGTCTGTGGGTGGAATAATACTGCAGCAGTACTGCACTGCTACAAGCAATCAAGCACAAACCAGACTGCTGTGATCTGTACAAACCTGAGTAATATATATGTGTGCGTGCATGCGTGTGCGTGTGTATAGACTGCAGGTGTGGGACTCTCTCTCATTTGTTCAGAGCGTGTGTTTATTTGTATAACTGTGTGTGTGTGTGAGTATTTGTGACAGCTTGGAGGATGCTAATATTTGCTGTGGTTCTTTGGTCAAACACTTCAGAGGAGTTGTTGGCGTTCTGAGTTCAGAGCAGCTCAACAGACGTGTTGCGAATCTGAGCCAGAGAGGATAGGAAGAGGGGAGAAACACTGTGTACAGCTGCATATAAAACTAACACGCACACAGTCACTCTCTCTCACACACATACACAGTTGTGCTTGTTTTTAAAACCTTCTTTGCCTGTTCACTTTGTTTTTTTTCTCCGCGCAGAACCCCGTACACACAATGCCCTTATCTTCTCTTGCATTCATTTTCCCTTTCATACACACACACACTTACGTCACCTCTGCTGTAATGAGAAGCAACATGATGCAGGAGGGGATCCTGATTATGCCAGTGATGCTTGGAGGTGTAAAACCTGTGTCTGTGCATAGTAACAGTGTCTTGGAAAAGACTACCAGCCTGTGAAATGATTCTTATTCACCTTACGGACAATACATTAGTGAACAGAAGGAGTCAGAAAGAGATTCAAAAGACAAGAACAAGAAGTAGTGAGGTTAGGTTAAACGAAATGAAAGAAAATGTGAGAAAGGCTGAGGTAGGATAGAATGACTGATGCAACACGAATAGATTAAGTTTAGACAAGTAGTTAGCGACAGAGGGGAGAGTCAGTTACATTTCAGAAAGAAAGAGAAGACAGGAAGAGGGGGAAAAAAAGACCAAAATGTGGGGAAAAAAATAGAAAAAGGAAGTCGGATGAAGGAAGATAAAAGGAAAAGCAAGAAAAGAAAATGACAGACTATGGAGTGGCACATTCTCACTTTGGCAATTTAAAATTTTTAAGCATTTTGTCTACAGTGAGGAAACAGAGTCACAAAGCTTTTAGATGTAACTTGAGTCAGTTTTCAAAGTTAAGGAGCTAAACTGTGCCTTTTTGTCTTTTTCACAATAAACATAAAATGGAAATAATGAGATTCAGGAAAAAAACATGAATGTAGTTGAGAAGAGAAAGAACTGGGAAAATAAAGTTTCCTGGTACAAAAAAAATGAGACAGATACAACACATAAATCTGCTTCCAACAGAACACATATCACTAATGAGTTACCTAAAAAATGTTTTATTTTCAGCAATCCTCTTGGGGAAAACGAAGTGCAGAAGGAGCTGAACAAAGAGAGTATAGATGTGTGTGTACGTCTATATTTGTATATTACAAACTGTTAGAGAGTTCTTACTCAGTATTACACACTGAGTAAACTCTCTATAAAGTTAAATGACTTATTACAGCAACAGGTTTTTGTTTTATTCAGTTTTGTTTTTTGCGTCAAACTGGTTTTCGTTTTTGAGGTTTATAATACAGAATTCCCAGTGATGCAAAAAGCAATATGAAGAAATCAATAAGCAAATCAATGATCATTGATGTGTAGGTTAAACAGATGGTTTCTGAAATATATTAAAGAAACACCACACTGACTTCTGACTTCGTTATTGATTCGATGCAGTTGGTGAGAAAATACATTTTCTCAGCAGTCAGGTAAAATACTGAGAGGCTGTCTTGCAAAATATAAACTGAATCCACAGATACCTGACTCTATATTTCTCTGAGTTTATAGCAATGGTGGCATTTCTAATGCTCGAACTCAACTCTTGTGGAAACACCAATACATTTCCCTCCTGGGACTGTCTAACTTAACTAATCAGTTTAATGTACAACACTATTTATTTTTTTTTGTCAGGCAGTGAGATTAATTTTAAATTATGAAGCAGTGTGAAAAGCTAGACAGACCAAGATTTATAAACAGTAACATTTGTAGCAAAATCAATTCATTAAAATGTACTAAAATTACCTTTAAATGTAATCCAGGGAATACACAAGCACAAACTGCCTGGCAAAATGCCATACAGAGGAGAAATAAACACTCCAAATATGATGCAGGAGTGTGCATGAAGACTAATAATAGCAGTCAAAAGGAAATCTATCATGGCCTTTGCCGTACAACAGACTTGAGAATGCATCACCTCCTGCTTTCCTTTTTTTTCTCTTAGAGAACACAAAGACCTCAAAACAAAGGAAGGATGCTCAATGATATTATGCATTCCTTAGACTCTTACCATAAGCTCCACTATCACAGCTAAATGCCTAATCCTAACTGTAAACTAACCTTAACCCTAAAACCACATTCTGATCATCAAATAGCCTCTAAAGGTTTGTCTGAAAGTTACAAAAAGCTTAAAAAAATATAACTCTTTATTTTAAGGTCTGTTAATGAAGCTGTGCAAGGCTGCACTGCATAATGCACTAGTACACACAACTCCTTTTTGCACATATGCATTTTAGTTTAAAGAAAGGCCTCTGTTGAATTATGAATGACCATATGGGTAGAACTGAGAGCTAAGAGGGAAAAGAAAGGAAAAAGAAGCAAAGCGGAGGAGAAGGATGCAAAGGAGGGAGGAGGAAATAGAAGCAGACAGATGCCTATAATGAGGAAACACTACTGCGCCTTGCCTCAACCCATAAACTGTCAATGTTGATCAGAGAGGGTGAACAGATTGGATAGAATCACGGAAAAAGAGAGGAAGAAAGGAAAGGTGAAAAAAGATGAAATGAGAAAAACATGACTGGATTGAAGAGAGAAGGGAGAGAAAAGGGGAAGTGAATTTAAATTGGAGATAAAAATATGGTTAAAATTTCCAAAAAAGGGAGAAAGGGTGAGGTGAAAGGAGACGACATGTCGAGAAAAGTGCAGTGGGAGGTGATAGACGGAGGGAAAGGAGTAAAGAAAAAGTAAAATGAAGAACAAGGAGGTGAAAAGAGGTTGATTGGTGAGAAAAGGGAAGAAAGGAAAAATGAGATTGTAGAAGACAGATGAAAAGGGATTGGGAAGAGAGAAAAAGGAATTGCAAAAACTGAGTGTTGAGGAAAGGAAGTTATGAGAACAAGTGGGGAGAGGAGGGAAAGTGTTGAGTAGATAGGAGGACAGGAGGCTGGTAGATTAACATTTATTTAGTGTGCTGAAGGGATTTCAAACATGGCATCAACCGTTTGCGTTGGCAGATGGCCGGAGGAAGAGTGTGTTAACACTTCAACTCGAATCAGCCCTTTCCAAACTGTTCCAGAGAGAGAACGAGAGAGGAAAAAAGAGGTGGTAAAAGTACGCATTAGTGTGTGTATGTGGAAAGGAGAGAGAGTGCTGCTGAGAAGTCACACATAAGGAAACGTCCTCACAAGGATGGAACAATTATCACAGCTGCCTCAGAAGAGATTTAAAAGCTTAGAACTAGAATGTTGGCTTAAATCTCACAAAGCCAGACCACAAACTTAGGCTCCATTCACAGTGATCTGTGAAGGTTCAATGGGCATTTGTTTGGGTTAGAGATGCTGTCACCGTGATGACACCGAAACGACCTCTGAGACAATGAGATCAGATGTTAACTGATAAACATAGATGTCACTTGAACTCCTAATTTGGTGAGTCTTAACATAAACCCCTTCCTGCTGCCACTTATAGGGCTTCACTGAAAACTGATTGCTGATTGAGTTTGGAGTGGTGAATGGGATGCAGCGCTGCACAACTGTGCTAAAAAGCTGTCTTGTGGTCTCAGCATCATGTGTAATATAAACTATGTTTAAGCTTGAATGGATTCAAATTTAATCAAAGTCCAACAAGCAGAACTATATGTGTTTATGAACTTTGTTAAACTTGTGAGCTTCAAAGCAAAATGCAAATAATTGGTTTCAGAAGGCAAGTCAAAGTTTAAAATGATGGAAGAACCTTTTACTCGTTTTTAAAGTTTGATCGTTAGCCAGTTATTCTGTCTCTCAACACATTCCTTGTTCTCATAAAGATACAGAAAAAAGTCATTTCCCCTACGGCCTTTTGAAACATTTTCCCAAGAAAATGAGCCTTTGTATAATCACAGAAAGCAAGATGGACAGTTTCCATTACTAGGTCCTTGTAATTAAAGGATTTATACTAATAGCAAATTTATCATAATTCCTGTTGGCTATCAAGTCCTTGACAGGCTATTTCATTTCAGCACAGTGTTTCATTTTAAAGCCTTCAGGTTACAACAGTGTCTTTGCCTTGACATCTAAACCCCTGTAATGAGATATGTACGTGCACACTGATCTGAGTGGCCAACACACACACACACACACACACACACACACACACACACACACACACTTAGATTTTCAAAAATAATCTTCTGGATCATACTGGCCATGTGGGTAAGGCAAAGCCACACATGCTAAAACATGTAGATACACACCCATAAGGAGCTTATTAAAACTTTAGCCAAACAATATGCTTCTCTTGTTCAAACCTAATAGAGGTCTGAGGTTGCAATGTACAATTTAACCAGCAAGCACACAAACACTCCTCTACAGAACATCCAATCAGACAAACATCATTCATGCACACACATTCACATGCTAACTCTAATGACCAAACACAATCACATTTACGTTACATATCGTATGGTCCCCAATCTGAATATCATTACAGCACTCTGTCTACGCTCCAAAATAAATGTTAAGAAAAAAAACCCTTCTCTCTGAATAAAATAGGGGCTGGTGGCTTTGATCATCAAGGATTGAAATAAATCCCTCTGCAAATTCAGAGTTATTTTTTACATGTGTATCAGACTTACCAAAGACGGGGATATGAGTTTTAGTCGACTTTGATATTGTGTTATTAAAGAAAAAAAAAAAAAGGGGGGGGGGGGGCTGGCGGTATGCCAAAAGATGGTTTTCTTTCTGCATAAACTTAAAATCAAAATTCTAAATTAATTTTTTTTCTTTTAAAGATTATAAGCCTTTCCCCAATAATTTAGCATACATGAGCAAGAGCATCCAACAAAAGAAAAGCACCAATAGTGAGTTTATTATCCTTTCGCTTTATTATTGCAATGATAACAAGATAGCAGCACTTGCAATGGTTTCATGTTGTGTTATTTGGAAATTCTGAACAAAACAAAATGACACAAGTAAAATAAGGGACATGCTTACAATATCATATATTTTAAAATGGTGAAAGTGCCAGTGCAACACTGCCTTCTTCCAAGAGATTGATCTTAATAGTGTTAGAAAGGCATAAATGTTGCAAGGCTAGCAAGCGCTTTCATTTATAATCAAGCTATGTCGCATCCAGACACTGACAAAGGTGACCAAAAAAATATAATAAAAAATAAAAAAGCTATCATAAATGTTGAGTTTAAAAAAGACATGCTAAGAATCCAAGAAGATTGTTCTGCCTGACCAGAGAAACTAAGTATGTGACTGATAAATCTGATATTGGTTTACACAAAAAAACCATCTTTTTTTTCCAAGTCTTTTTTTTTTTTGGCGAAGCAGATGCTGAAAAAAATAAATAAATAAATAAAGTTGAAGTCCTATATTAACATGCAGTCTTGAGTTTTTTGTTTTTGTCTTCATTCCCCCATTAATTTAAATGGTTCTGCTGTCAGAGATCAATGTTTCAGTATAATTGCAGTAGCGTATCATAAGTAGCATTTCTTAAAAGTGGTCTGGTCAGTGTGTTGACCCAAGTGGACATCTTTCAAAGCCCAGTTCAAAACCAAGTCACCAGATAATTCCATCCATTATCATCCATGGGTATGTCATCCATTCCATCGATGACATACCCAAAGTTTGGTGGAGTGAGGAATACTTGTTCATAGGTCTGATTGTCTGATTGTTGAGGTTTCTTTATATTATTGTAGCGTCTTTACAATATAAAGCTCCGTGAGATGACTGTTGTTGTGAGTTGGCACAATGAAAATAAAACTGAATTGAATTTCAAAAAAGGTAAAGGACACTTTAAGGGCATATGGAGCCCCATAAATATGGACTTGAGTTCTGCAGCTAAAGGAGGGTGTCCTCCTTCATGCTGCAGCATATTTTTGTACCTGTTTGTCTTCCTAATAATTTTAAATATAATGAAAACTTGCTATTGATGTTATTCAAACAGTTTTGATGATGATGCATTTCAGCTACAAACAGAACCTCACAGCAGCCATAGAGGGAAGAGAATTTTGTGGCAATGCTTTAATACATCAAGCACACTCAATGCAATTAGTTTCACAGAGACAACTATTTGTTCAGATGTTTTGTTTCTATTTTTGTTTAATGCGTGCATATGAGCCAATCCAAAAGCAATCACAGGAGACCACTTCCCAAAGTGGGAACTACAGGAGGCCCATAGAAATCTGGCTCCTCTGCAAGTTACCCCTGAAAATATGACTTATGAAGTTCTGGGAAATATAAATATTAACAATAGTCTCCTTCATCACCATGTATTTATATTTACTGGTATTGTAATTGGTATTGTAAAACTCTCTGTCACAAGTCACTGTGGTGCTGTGTGTACAGCAGTGTGTACTTTTTTTTTATCTGATTTCATAGAATTCATATTATTACTCAGGGCTTAATTTATAAATCAGGTGCTCTTATACCACAGAGAGGGTTCTGGTGGGCAAGCAGAGAGAAAAATTGATGGAATGCAAAAAAACAAAGCAATACATATGCTTGCTTATTAAACAAACCGAAACCAAAATGCCATCATGCAGAATTTATTATGATCATTATTATTATTATTATTATTATTATTATTATTATTATTATTATACACTTTACAAGTGCGCAAGTAGCAGAGATCTGCTCTGAAATGCACTGGAGGACACGTGTATGAGTGTGAGCAAGGTGTGTGAGGTGGAGCCGCAAGGTTGAATGCTTGATATTTGTATTTTACCAAATGGTTCATAAATGAAATCCTGTGGTTACAAATGAAACACAGCACACCAAACTAATGTGAAGCTTCAGGCTGGACAGTTAACGGAGAAACATATTTGTACTGTAGAAAAATCCAACTGAAGAGACGGTTACATATTTAAGCCAATATTCAAACCAAATTAGTCAGTCAAAACAAACACCAAGGTAAAAATGGCTAAAATAAATAAATTAAAATAAGCAGTATCAAATAAAGACTAAAATAAACCACACTAAACCTCACAAGGCCAGATTACAGTTCAAACTTTACTAAATGCGTAACACAGCCACATTCAGCAAAAAGTACTGCAGGAGTATTCATTCCTGTCATTGCAGTACTCACAAGCGATGATGTTGCCATAGCGATTCTTGTTGCGGTTCTCATCCTTCTTGGCTGTTTCCCAGGGTGCTGTCTGTCCCTCTGCCAGGGCCTAAACATACACATGTCCACATGCATGTGCAGACAGACAGACAGACAGACAGACACACACACACACACACACACATACACACACACACACACACACACACACACACACACACACACACACAAATAGTTTCATATTCGAGTATGAACACACAGAAATATGCAAGCACATATGGTCTGATGCCTAGAGCTTGTATACTGACACATGGGCTGGCAGAAGTTGAAACAGTAAAATGAATATGAATATGAATGAAAAGACAATCAACAGTCCGTGGCTTAAACATAACTACACTCTCACAGAAAAAAAGGATAAAGGCAGTGATTATTATTTGTCAACCTGGATGTAAAAAGTTAGACTTTCCACAGAACTTCTGGTTAGATATTTTCTAATGGCATAATACCAGATTTATCCATCCCAACTGGATCACTACTTTAGCCAGGTAACTGTTCTGCCAAATTTCAGCTAAATATGAGATATCTAATCAACAGACCAACAGACAGGATTGAAAACATAACCTCATTCCAGCTTTACTGGCAGGGGTAATCTGCTTAAATTCCTACACTGAATTAAAAAAGGCAACTACCAGCAAGCTTCAACTTTACAGAAGAGGGAAGATGTTTTTTTTATTTGTTTTTGGATTTTTTTTTTAAATATTTGAAATCAAAATGCACAGGTAAATAGAAGAAAAGCTGAAAAAGACAAAAACTTTGAGTTCATTGTTCTGCTGCTTTGGTCTGAAAGACATTATCCTTTCAGCCCTTTGCTGGAGGAGAGAAGACAGATTGTTCTTACTCCCTGCTGTGATACTGGCCTATGTGACAAACCTTACAAACATGGCAAGGACAAAATGTGTATGTGTGTGTGGGTGTGCTTGTCATTGCATTTGTGCATTCTCATTACTCATTTGTCTATGCACAGATTCGTTGAAATATTTGTATGTGTGAATGTGTACTATGATTTATTGAAAATGTGTGTGTGTGTGCCTGTGTCTGTGCGTGCACATGTATAAGATCACTCTCAAGTTTGCATTAAGCAACCAAACCCCAACTCCCAAAGGCTGCCATATGGACACTGAACTATTTTAGTACTGCTCATTCATATGGGCACACAAACACACATTCTCACTACAGGGACAAGAGGACAGTCCTTTTTTAGTCCATTAACAGCTTAAGAACAGACAACAGCATTCACTTTTGAACAGCGTTATGACCTATATACACAGACATGCACATACACACACACACACACACACACACACAAACTAGACAATACAAACACATTGTGACAGAAAGACAAACACCTAAACTTGTTGCTCAGTCAAGCAGAAAATGGATTGTTTCAAGTGGCATATGCGTCTGAGTCCAATATGTGTGTCTGTGCATGCGTGTGAGAATGCGTGTGTGTGTGGACTGTAAGTAGGACTTTCCACTGTTGCATAGTTCATGTTTATTTACCAAAAAGACAGAAAATTGTGTCGTCCTAATGTTAGTTAGAAGCTCCATGTGTGATACCATGTGAGAGCAAGAGAGTGAGATTGTGCGTGTGTGCCTGTGTAAGAGAGAGAGAACATTTGCATGAGGTGTGGGTTGGCTGTATTTTCTTGACCTGAAAACATAACACAGCTTTAATCAGACTCTTCTTATTTGAATTATATTGCTGATTGGGATTATTAGCATTTTGTATAAAATCACTGAGTGGGTGGACCACACACACAGTCTCTTTGCACTGCTGAGTGGGTGCTTTAGGTTTTTCTGCAGTAAGAGTTCAATTAAATAAAATATTCCATTTACAATATAATTACGGTGGAATTAATTATTTACACTTTTGATCTGCATCATCCAAAAACTCTCCACCGAAATAGGGGCACTATATATTTTTGGACTGCATCACATGAAGGGTAATGATATAATGGCTACTTAACTCGTCCACCCTATGAGGTGTCAAACAATGTGGAATATTACTTTAGAAGTAAAAGGTGTAATCCCAGTGAGGAGCTAAATGTTGACAGTGTGGCTTCTGTTGGTGTTAGTGGGGTTAATGGGTTTCAACAATGGAGGTCACACCGCATGCAGAGACAAGGACAGGAAAGCTCCATATGGGTTGCGGTGACAGATGAAGACACACGCGTACACGGACACACACACAAACACACGCACACCCAAAATACTGGAGACAGCTGGAGAGAAATTGTCTGGGTTTAGTAGCTTCCTCTAGAAAACTCAATTTGCTATAGACACTATACGGTTGCGGGTGAAAGGACAGGGAATGATAGAAGAGGGTGTTGACGTTACTTATATATAAGTTTTGATTAACCATAGGATTGACAGGACTAAAGTTGTTGTGACATTTAAATAACATGAAACATACATTAAATGGTACATTGGCTTTTAAAACTACCTCAAAATCTGATGAAATGACTGAAAAAGTTAGAGGTGGGGCCCTCTATGCTGTCTAGTGTCTCCTTTTAATCTCTGAGATTAAATAGATAGACCTGGTAGCTATCAGCTCTTTTTCTCTCTCTCCCTCTCTCTCGCTCTAATGCACACACACAGAGGCATACACACATTCAACAATAAATCACATTTGCTCTCCCCTGAAACGTATCAGTGGGTTTAAACCAAAATGACAGGAAGCAAATGAAAATATAACGTACAGTATCACGGAGGGACAATTTTCAACACGCAAGCAGAGTCAGTAATAGAAAATATTCATTCTTATGAGAGTGGGAGGTTGAAGGAGATAGAGGAAAAATAGAGTCTCTCTCATGCCTTTTCAAAGATTTATTTCTAGTGACAGAGATGAGGCAAATGAAGGGAAAATAAAATAAAGACAGTAAGGAAGAATAGATTGGTAGTGGAATAAATGAATGAAATCTGAGAATCTGGATTTGGGAGTAAAATGAGGGTATGGCAGAGCGCCAGTGACAAAGAATGATTATGAAAATGTCTATATGTGATAAACTGTGCTCTAAACAAACAGTCGGCAGAGACAGACAGATAATGCTCCACTTGTGTATGAAGAGACCGCACAACAGAATGTCATTAAAAGAGAATTGATGGCAAAAAGTGAGGAACAGAAGTGAAAGAAAATGCTAAAAATTAAAGCATGGATGGTATTTCAAAGCAGAGCAATAAAGGAAAGACTGATAGTTTGAGTAAAAGAAAACTAAAGAAAAACTTGCTGAAAATGTAAGAGAAAAGATTAGGCATTGGTTTTCGCTAAGTAAAAAAAACAGAAAAAACTAATTAAAAAGAAAAGCAGCAGCAAATGCAAAGAAAAAAGTTTACTACAGCGTCTGCTTGTTCAATTTTCAAATATTGATGAGATGAAGAGTTAATAATTGATAACTTGCCTTTGCATTAAACTAAATTCAATCTCACACTCTTATTCAGGAACAAAAAAAGACCAACACACAGTTGTCACACAACTTGGCAGCAACAACAGTGAGAGAACATTTCAGACTACTTTTGCAAATGAGGCCACTCATATTTCCAATTTACTGCTAAACTGCTACTGCTAAGCTATAGCTATGACCTTTGACATTATTACTACTAGAAGCATTACTGTCACTCTCAGTAAGTTCCTGTGCGTATGTGTGTTCACCTCATATTCCTCCTTAAAACCATAGCCTTGGCCACATTTCATCTGGGTGATGTGTTGGAGGAGGTCTGCTACTCGAATAGCTGGTTGAAACTGGCCTGCTTGGAACTGACCTGCAGGAACAGAAACGTTTTACAGAGAGAGAGAAAAATGAGTGCATAAACACAAAGATGAATAACAAGTACGTGGGAAGGTGAGTGGGTGGGTGGATGAATGCATTAATGCAAGGATCCTGAAACTTGTTCTACCAAATTGCATTTCCCTCTTTATGAAGTTCATTCATTCTGATTCTGAGAAATTCCGATCCATTCTCTAAATTACCCTAAATTTGCTCAATGAACAAAAACTTACTCAAAAAAACTAAACAGAACACACAGAACTCTTTAACTCCTAGACGACTACATGACTGCAATGTTTTTTCCTCCTTTTTTCTTTTTCAAATCTGAGATATATAGTACGTTTTACAAATTGTCAAATATGTAGGTGGCTGTGAAAACATTTTTTTTCTGTATTTACCTGATATGTCAATGTTATACCTCCAAACAAAGAAAGGGACCACCTAACTGAGGGACTATTTAAAACAGTCCACATACCACTCTGGTAGGAGATCTCCACCGACTCGCATCCTCCATAGGGAAAACTCTGCAGGGTCAAAGAGGGCTGGGAAAGGGAAGGCTGGCTACTATCTGTTAGAGAGAGAGAGCCATAGATGGAAGTGAGACGGGCAGAGATATTAGCAACATTTACACCAAGTACAGACATTCTGCCCTGTACCATATGTAGACACTTAAAAAAACAATCATTCCTCCTTTAAGTGACATGTTATGAAGTAAAGGTGTTAAGTAACTTATCCCTAATTGGTGAACAGAATGCTAGGACACTTAAATTAAACATCTGTTCTCATTAGGGGTAATGACAGAATTCATTGGATGAATGTGTGGTGTCTAATAGTGAGCACAGGTGGAGGGATAAATGAGAGTTCAGGGGACTGAGCTGTGACTCGAACAAAAAAACAAACAATTTATATTTTCAGGTTGGGCATAATACATCTGCAAGGATGTGGGAACCTAAAACATAGCTGTTGTATTCATTTTTCACTAGAATAAACAAGCAGAATGCTCCGGTGTGACTACTTAATAGAACCTTTATTTGTTTTCAGCAGTTACTTCCTCTTTTTAGAGCTGTACAAGTCACCTTTTGCACCTCAGCCAACCAAGTAAAACGTGATATTTTCTCTAAGGGAAAATTTACAAATGGACAAAACAGAAAGACACCAAAAGAGGGAGCAAAGAGAGAAGACTATCTGCAAACCCAACTCAGGAAACGTTTGGATGGTTGAATAAAAACAGAACGTAAAAATCAGCAAATTTCATAAATACACAAAACGTATCAGATGTTTCAACTGTGGCATTTTACTATTTCGTGAAAAGTACTTGCTCATTGTAAATTTGATGGTAACAACACATCTCGATTTATGTTTCCCACTGTCCTGATTTTTTGGAATTGGGGTTGCATGTATACTGAGTAAAAAGCAATAGTGAGAGGAGTAAAGGACAGTATGAAAAAAAGAGAAGAAAGAAACTGAATTTGTTGTGTGACGTCTGTGTCAGATTATCTGAGCTGTGATATCTTCTCACCATAGCTTTAATAAATAAACATTTTGTTGAGTGATGGGGTAACATGGCTTATATGCCGATACTTTCAGTCTCAACTGTTCTGTCTCACTTTTGTGGGTTGTAATGTGAAACGGCATGACTCTTCTTTTTCTGGCTGCTCCCTTTAGGGGTCAACACAGCAGCTCATCTTCCTCCATCATCCTATCCCTACCATCCTCTCTGTCACACCAGCCCTCTGCATATCCTCTACAACCAGCAGCCTGCTTTGAAGCCTTGCTCTTCTTGTCCTACCTGGCAGCTCCATATGCAACATTTTTGTTCATTATATCCACTTTCCCTTCTCTGCACATGTACAACCCATCTCGGTCTGATATACTAAGTTTTCAACTCTATTAGTGCCACTGTCCCAAAACCATAAATGATTACGTGTCTCTCTACCATCTTGTAAAACTTCACTTTCACTCTCAACCCCAAAATAACCCCAAATAACCTCTCTACCTACTCCATCCTGCCTAGCAACCTTCTTCACCTCTCTTGTCAGTTGCTTTGGACGGTTGACCCCAAGTATTGACACTCATTTGCCTTGACTTTATTTTTTGCATGTGCACATTTCCACTCGTCTCTTTCCCATTCACACACATATATTCTTTCTTGCTCTTTCCTTCTATTGACTTTCATTCTAGGGCTGGGACGACGCGTCAATGTAATCGATTACGTCGACACGTAAAATACGTCGACGTAAAAAAATGTGCGTCGATGCGTCGTCACTTTCAAAACAGACATGGCGGCAGCGAGTAGCGGCAACACAAAACAAACGTGAAAAACTGCAACAAAATGGATTTTGTTTGTGAATGAAGAGCACTTTTTTTCAGAAAGCAAAGTGAATGTTACATTTTGTTTGTTTAAAGACACCATTGCTGCTAATTATTTTAAATGTTTTGCTCCTCCTTGAATCGCTACCTTATCGTGGTGGAGGGGTTTGTGTGTCCCAGGGATCCCAGGGGCTATGTTGTCTGGGGACTTTTGCCCCCTGGTAGGGTCTCCCATGGCAAATTGGTCCTGGGTGAGGGACCAGACAAAGAGCGATTCAGAAGACCCTTATGAAAAGAATATCGAGGGAACAGTTTACCCTGTCCGGGATAGGGTTACCGGGGCCCCGCCCTGGAGCCAGGCCCGGGGAGGGTACCCGAGGGCGAGCGTCTGGTGGCCGGGCCTTAGTCCATGGGGCCCGGCCGGGCACAGCCCGAAGAGGAGCACAGCCCGAACAGGAGACATGGGCCCATCCTCCCGCAGGCCCACCACCCGCAGGAGGCGCCATAGGGGTTGGGTGCATTGTGTGCCGGGTGGCGGCCAGGAGCGGAGGCCCTGGCGGACTGGCAATAGGGACATGGAATGTCACCTCTCTGGTGGGGAAGGAGCCTGAGTTAGTGCGTGAGGTTGAGAGGTACCGGCTAGAAATAGTCGGGCTCACCTCTATGCATGGCTCGGGCTCTGGAACCAGTCTCCTGGAGAGGGGCTGGACTCTGTCTCAGTCTGGAGTTGCCCCTGGTGAGAGGCGGCGGGCTGGGGTGGATATTCTAATATCTCCTCGGCTTGCTGCCGGTACGTTGGGGTTTTTCCCGGTGGACGAGAGGGTTTGTTCCCTGCGCCCTAGGGTCGGGGAATGGGTCCTGACTGTCATCTGCGCTTATGCGCCGAGTGGCAGTTCGGAGCCTTCTTAGAGTCCCTGGTGGGGGGGGGGGGGGGGGGGGGGGGGGTGCAGGAAGGTGGAAGGTGGAGACTCTGTTGTCCTGCTGGGAGACTTCAATGCTCACGTGGGTAACGACAGCGAGACCTGGAGGGCGTGATTGGGAGGAACGGCCTCCCTGATCTGAACCCGAGCGGTGCTTTGTTATTGGACTTCTGTGCTAATCACAATTTGGCCATAACGAACACCCTGTTCGAACATAAAAGTGTCCATAAGTGCACGTGGCACCAGGACACTCTAGGCCGTAGGTCGATGATCGATTTTGTAATCGTATCACCAGACCTGCGACCATATGTTCTGGACACTCGGGTAAAGTGAGGGGCTGAGCTGTCAACTGATCACCACCTGGTGGTGAGTTGGATCAGGTGGCGGGGGAGGACGCTGGACAGACCTGGTGCACCTAAACGCGTAGTGAGGGTGTGCTGGGAACGTCTAGCAGAGGCCCCAGTCCGAGAGATCTTCAACGCACACCTCCGGCAGAGCTTCAACAGCATTCCGAGGGAGACTGGGGACATTGAGTCCGAATGGACCATGTTCAGCCACTCCATTGCCGAAGCTGCTGCATTGAGCTGCGGCCGCAAGGTGGTTGGTGCCTGCCGTGGTGGTAATCCCCGAACCAAATGGTGGACACCAGAGGTGAAGGGAGCCACCAGGCTGAAGAAGGAGTCCTATCGGGCTTGGTTAGCCTGTGGGACTCCGGGGGCAGCCGACAGGTATCGACAGGCCAAGCGGAATGCGGCTCGGGCAGTGGCTGAAGCAAAAACTCGGGTGTGGGAGGAGTTTGGAGAGGCCATGGAAAAAGACTTTCGGACTGCCTCGAAGAGATTCTGGCAAACCGTCAGGCGTCTCAGGAGGGGAAAGCGGTGCTCTACCTGCACATTGTATAGTGCTGGCAGAGCGCTGCTGACGTCGACTGAGAAAATTGTCAGGCGGTGGAAGGAATACTTCGAGGACATCCTTAATCCCACTGACACGTCTTCCGAGGAGGAAGCAGAGTCTGGGGATGAGGGGAATGACCCGCCAATTTCCGGGGACGAGGTCACTGAGGCAGTTAAACAACTCCTTGGTGGCAGAGCCCCTGGTGTTGATGAGGTCCGCCCCGAGTTCCTGAAGGCTCTGGACGTTGTAGGGCTGTCCTGGTTGACACGCCTCTGCAATGTTGCGTGGAGATCAGGGGCAGTACCTGTGGACTGGCAGACCGGGGTGGTGGTCCCCATCTTTAAGAAGGGGGACCGGAGGGTTTGTTCCAACTACAGGGGGATCACACTCCTCAGCCTCCCTGGGAAAGTCTATGCCAGGGTGCTGGAAAGAAGAGTTCATCCGCTAGTCAAACCTCGGATACAGGAGGAACAATGCGGTTTTCGTCCTGGTCGCGGAACACTGGACCAGCTCTTTATCCTCTCGAGGATACTTGAGGGTGCATGGGAGTTTGCCCAACCAGTCTACATGTGTTTTGTGGACTTGGAGAAGGCATTCGACCGTGTCCCTCGGGGTGTCCTCTGGGAGGTGTTGCGGGAGTATGGGGTGTCTGGCCCATTGCTACGGGCCATTCGATCCCTATACAACCGTTGCAAGAGCTTGGTTCGCGCTGGAGAGATTATATCTCTCGGCTGGCCTGGGAATGCCTTGGTATTCCCCCGGATAAGCTGGAGGAGGTGGCTGGGGAGAGGGAAGTCTGGGCCTCTTTGCTTAGGCTGCTGCCCCCGCGACCTGGCCTCGGATAAAGCGGATGAAGATGGATGGATGCTTTTAATTTTTCTAATTTTATATATGTTTGCATATTTCATTTCTTGTTAAATGCTATCTCTAATATAAGATTGTACTACTACTACAACTTTATTTTGCAATGTTTTTATTAAAAGGTATTCAAATGAAGAAATTTGTGTTTTTCATTGAGATACATAAGTTAGTAAATGTGAAATTGCTATACAAGTCAAATAATGGGGAGATAATCGATAATCAAATCAAAATAGAATTGGACTGAAAAATTATTCGCTAGATTCATCAATTAGGAAAATAATTGTTTTGCCCAGCCCTATTTCATTCCTCTTCGTAGGTGCATACCTCCACCCTTTTCCACCTGTGCCCTACTCTAATTACAGACCACAGTGTCATCTGCAAACATCAAAGTCCATGAAGACTCTTTCCTGACCTCATCTGTCAACTTGTCCATCACCGTAGCAAACAAGAAGGGACTCAGAGCAGAGCCATGTTATCCCACCCCCACCTTACACCTATCTGTTACTCCAACCACACACCTCACCACTGTCTTGCTGTCCTCATACGTGTCCTGCACGACCCTCACATACTCTGCCATTGCTCACTTCCTCACAGTTCCTCTCTTCCCTATCATATACTTTCTCTAGATCCTCAAAGACACAGTGCAACTCCATCTGACTTTCTCTGTATTTTTCTATCAACACTATCAAATAAAACACCACATCTCTATTTCAGACAGGCAAAACAGTCACTGCCTTCTTTCCTAGACATCTCTGTGCCTCCACAGGTATGTCATCTATACCAACTGCCTTTCCCCTCTTCATAGCTGTCTTCAGTCCCACCTTACGAATCTTTTGCACTTAATGATTTGTCGGCTGTGTTCCGTTGTGTTTTTTATGGCCATGTTTTGAATATGTTTTCTTGAAATAACTATGTGCATGTTAATGTTTCACTTTAAATTTAATAATAGTTTTAAGGTTTTCCAGAAACTAAATAATGAAGACTGAAGCTGCTGGGCAGGTCTTTCACAAGGTCGTATTTGGGTATGCGTGCTCAGGACAAAATAATTTTAATTTTATATACTGTAAATGGATGTGTATGTACCTTTCAGTACTCGCTGTTTTGCATGTGTGTGTGTGTGTGTGTGCATGCGTGCGCGTCTGTAGGCGCATGCACGTGTGCGTACATGTTAAACTCACCAAGGTCAAATATGCATTAAGCCAGGCATGAAATAGAGTCATAGCAGTAGCTCCACAACACTGACTATGATGAAGACATCTCAATGCTAATGGGGAGATTTATTGACCCCACAGGCACAAGGTTGTATGTGTGTGACAGACAGATATAAGGACGGAGCTGGGTGTGCACAGCTAGTGTGTGTTGACAGTGTGAGAGAGAGGGATTGATTTGAGTGAGGTGTGTGTGAATGCGTGTGTGTGAAGGCCGTTTATGCTGTCGGTGAGTGTGTATGTTAATGCAGTCCTTCATGCTTGGCAGTGTGCTATATAAAGTTCCCTCCTCCCACCCTGTGACTTTATTAAGACTCAGTTATGGATGACTTCGAGTCAAAGTATCACTGTGTTAGCACTTAACTCCATCTTCAAAACTAGTGTGCCCATCTTTCTGCCTTTAAATCTATATTGTATACCCTTTTTCAAAGGCAAAATGTTCCCATTTAGCTCTGTAGTCTTCCAGGATTAAAAGCTTGGCCTTTTTGTTACAGTATGTGCAATTAAATATCACAGGCATGACCACCACTATGTTCATTATATACTGCATATTATAAATTTAGATTGCTTTAAATTATATCTCACAGTCAGTTAGGATTTTTTGTATGCCCGTGGTTTGGCCTCACAAAAATGACTGTCATCCACAATATTTTTTTCCAAGTAATATGAAAGAAGTGGCTTTATTAGCAGCAACCGAATATCTGTATTTACAGAGAAATAAAAAATCTAATTCTGCTTTTATTCACTGGGCATGCATCGGCCAACACAGGCACAGTCACTGTAATTAGAGTAGGCAAACTATTATTCAAACGGAAATTGAAATTATGCTAAACAATACACACTATAAAATATAACCATTATTTTCTACTTGGACATTTGTAGTTGGAAATAAGTAGCAGACATGCCATTCTTGCTTTATTCTATCCCTATCGTAGTCCACTGTTCCGCGTTACAACGTAATGATGCAACTCATTTTACATTCATTAAATACAGCATTTCATTTTAAATATGCCTACCATGATTCAATCGTTTTCTTCTAGCTACACATCCTAGCATGAAGAAACATCTGTTATATCAGGCATGTCTTTGTAAATGCACAGGTTCTTAAAATGCAAATAACACATTCTGCAAACATTACAGCACTAAAGTTCAAGAGCTGGAAACACTCTCATGCAGTTTGGAGACAGAAATCTTAGCAGCGAGCATTTTAAAAAAGCAAGAAAGCTGTGGCTGGTAAGTTTATCTCTTTAGTTCTCTTCCTCTTTATTTCTTTCAATGAAGCACAAGGTCAAGTTCAACTCTATTTCACTGCTGCACATCCTGGCAAGTGAAATTCTCTTCGGTATGGATGAAAAATTGCTCAGATATTTGAAACACATTATAGCCGGCAGAAGAACAGTAAGCCGTTAACATAAAAGATGGAAAATACAAGTGCAACTGAGCTGTCCAGGGGAGGAGGGATGAAATGGAAAGCAAAAAAAATGATAGAAATGCAGACAGCAATCAGCGGATGAAAGAGTGGAAAATGAAAAGAAATAAAGAGATCCCTTGAGCCCTAATATGTCTGCCAGTCAACAAACGATGTATAGTAAAATTGGCCTTGAAGGGAAGAGGGTACACATACAGTGGCTTGCAAAAGTATTCGGCTCACTTGAACTTTTCCACATTTTGTCACATTAAAGCCACAAACATGAATCAATTTTATTGGAATTCCACGTGAAAGACTAACACAAAGTGGTGTAGACGTGAGAAGTGGAACGAAAATCATACATGATTCCAAACATTTTTTACAAATAAATAACTGAAAAGTGGGATGTGCGTAATTATTCAGCCCTCTGAGTCAATACTTTGTAGAACCACCTTTTGCTGCAATTACAGCTGCCAGTCTTTTAGGGTCTGTCTCTACCAGCTTTGCACATCTAGAGACTGAAATTTTTGCCCATTCTTCTTTGCAAAACAGCTCCAGCTCAGTCAGATTAGATGGACAGCGTTTGTGAATAGCAGTTTTCAAACCATGTTTGGCATTGATCACCACCTGCACTCATGTATATATCTATCTACTTAGCACTTTTAATTCTTCTTCTTATTTTTATTTTTATATCCATTTAAGCGTTTATGACAGTATGTTTGCACTACGCACCACAGCAATTTCCTAATGTTGTAAACCTGCTCAACATTTGGCAATAAAACCCTTTCTGATTCTGATGACAGAGGGGTTAGCACTGTTGTTATGTAGTTTACATGTGCCCCTTGTTACGTTTCGGTGTTGTCAGTGTGTTGTTTTTGGCGTGACTGTTATGTGTTTCCTGTTTTACTTTGAAAGTCTGTGTTATCTTAGTCTTTTCAGTTTACGTTTCCCTGTCTCGTCAGTTCTGAGTTGCCCCAGCTGTGTTTCCCTCTTGTTGTCCATTTTCCTGATTGCTCCCTCTAGGTATTTAAACCCTGTGTTTCAGTGTGTCATGGTCGCGATCTCCCCCGTGTTGTAAATAGTTTGGTGTTTTGTTGTAAATAAATAGTTTGTTGTAAATAGATTTGTCGATACTTTCGTTTCTGGATTTTGGTGGTGAGCTTTAGTGGGGTTTTTTTGTGTGTGTTTTTTTTTTTCTTTATTTTTACTTTTTTCGTGTTGCACTCCGGTTGCCTAGGCCGGGGTGTAACATATGGGGGCTCGTCCGGGATTGCCTTCGCTGGGGGGTCCGGGGACCGCCCCAGCCTTTGTCGTCGCTGGAGGGTCCGTGGGACCGCTCCAGCCTTCATCCGCCTTCGCTGGAGGGTCCGAGGGACCGCTCCAGCCTTCGTCGTCTGCTGGAGGGTCAGTGGGACCGCTCCAGCCTTCATCATCTTCGTCTGCCTTCGCTTCAGCTGTCCGTCTCCGCTGGAGGGTCCGAGGGACCGCTCCAGCCTTCATCCGCCTTCGCTGGAGGGTCCGAGGGACCGCTCCAGCCTTCGTCGTCTGCTGGAGGGTCAGTGGGACCGCTCCAGCCTTCATCAGCTTCGTCTGCCTTCGCTGAGGGGAGGGTCCGTGGGACCGCCCCAGCCTTTGTCGTCGCTGGAGGGTCCGTGGGACCGCTCCAGCCTTCATCCGCCTTCGCTGGAGGGTCCGAGGGACCGCTCCAGCCTTCGTCGGCTTCGTCTGTCTGGATCAAACTTTTCACTTGGTGTTAAATGTTTGATTTTTGGGTGGGGGGAACTGTTACGTTTCGGTGTTGTCAGTGTGTTGTTTTTGGCGTGACTGTTATGTGTTTCCTGTTTTACTTTGAAAGTCTGTGTTATCTTAGTCTTTTCAGTTTACGTTTCCCTGTCTCGTCAGTTCTGAGTTGCCCCAGCTGTGTTTCCCTCTTGTTGTCCATTTTCCTGATTGCTCCCTCTAGGTATTTAAACCCTGTGTTTCAGTGTGTCATGGTCGCGAGCTCCCCCGTGTTGTAAATAGTTTGGTGTTTTGTTGTAAATAAATAGTTTGTTGTAAATAGATTTGTCGATACTTTCGTTTTGGGATTTTGGTGGTGAGCTTTAGTGGGGGTTTTTTGTATGTGTTTTTTTTTTTTTTATTTATTTTTACTTTTTTCGTGTTGCACTCCGGTTGCCTAGGCCGGGGTGTAACACCCTGTGCAGGTTTCCTCCTGCCACAGTCCTCCTTCCAAACTGGCTCTTGGCATGCATGCGAGAGTATGTGGTTGCCTGCCTCTGTATGTTAGCCCTGTGATGGACTGGCAGTATTTCCATGTCTTTCACCTTATGACATGCCAAGTGCGTGGATGCATACTTTTTTAAAGCCTTAGTGGGTCTGAGTGATGAGCGACAAAGGATAAAAATGACAGGGGAGAAAAAAATTGAATATATTTCTTATATAAGCATCATGTCATTAATTAAAGTGCAGTTCGCTGATTGTGATTACAAAATCAGCTTAGAAGACTTTGAAATCCAGAAAAGAAGAGATGAAAAGAATGACAAAAAAACAAAAATGGAGAAGGAAAGGGAAATAAAGGGCGATAAATGACGGAAGAGAAAGAGCACCAGCAGAATGTATATCTACTGCGGGTCACAGAGATCATCTGGTCTAGACAGTATCCCAGCGGTTTACCTCATTTCACCTCCCTTCTCATGACACAAGGCCAGAAATCACTTATTCACAAACTCCTCATAACTGTGTGTGTATGTGCACGAAAGCCTGCCTCTTTGTAACATAGAGACACCATAGTCAAACAGAGATAACTGTGTGTGGGTGGGTGTTTGTTTGTACATGAGTTACTTAAACTGTGATCTGTGAAGTCAGCACACAGAATATTTTGCTTCATGAGAATTTCTTATTTAACAAAAAATGAGTCTTATCTTAGCAAGTTAGCAACTGAGAGAGAAAGAAACAGGTGGCCAGAAAGCTTCTCCTACTTCTCTTTCCAGAAAAAGGAGCATCAACTTCAGATCCTTGTTTGCCAGTTTGCTGTGTACTGTTATTCAGTTTGTTAGTATTGATGACTTTTGCCTGATGCATTGAAATAAAAATTAAAGCTAATAATATGTGAGTTATACTAGTTAAATGTCTCCATTTCAAAGCTGTCAAAAATCACATGTTTGTCAGTTACTCCTGATATAAGAAACCACTACTGCTAATAATATTATTACTAAAAATAATAAGCCAACACATTCTTGAATCCAACCTACGAATCTGAAAATGCAATATGGTAGCAAAGAGGTTTGTTGGGGGTTTTGTTAATATAAGAAAAAAATACAGATTTAATCTCACTAGGCCCTTTCTCTGTGGAGTTTGCACGTTCTCCACATGTTTGCGTGGATTCTCTCCAGGTACTCCAGTTTCCTCCCACAGTCCAGACATGCAATTAGTGGGGTTAGGTTATTGGTGACTATAAATTGCCCATAGCTGTGAATGTGAGTGCGAATGGTTGTCTGTATCTGTGTTAGACATGTACCATCATTGGTGACCTGTCCATGATGTACCCCCTGATCCTGATAAGGATAAGGGCTCCAGACACCTCAACCTAGTTTCTTCAGAATGCCAAGAAAAATAAATAAAATAAAATAAAATAAATCCTGGAGATATTCCTACTATGCATTTTCATTTGCTCATTGCATTTTCATCTGAAACCATTTTTTTTTTTATATTGGTATTTTTAGTATGTTCCTATACCCTTTCACACTAAGCCTTACTGAATGAAGAAAATAAAAAACTGAAAAGGATCCCAGTCATTAAAGCAAACTGAGCCAACTAACTGCCGAAAAGGTCTGGTATGCTGGGTTTAGCTGTGGCTCCTCAGTCAAAAGGAAGTATGTCTGAGAGACCAGTAGACTTGAATATAAGCTGTGTAAGCAGGCAGTCAAGATGTGGCTGAAAAAGAGCACAGAGGTTCAATCTGCCTTAAGAGCATAAGGTTTAGAAAAGCCTTCTCTCAACCCTGCACTCACCTTCAATTACCCAGCAGTGCCACATTATGGCCAAACAAAATGACTACCATTAGCCATAATCACCTTACATGCAGCCTGATGCTATGCTGAACTGGACTGGGAAAATAATTGGCCCTCAGTAATATGGTTGGAAAAAAAAAAGAAGAGATATTTCCAATACGAGCAGGGCTGTAGATAGAAAATATGTGCTCTTTGCACAGGTGGTAACTCTGGACGATCATCAACTTTCATTGTGCCAGCAGCACAGTTGCTGTTAAGTGCTCTACTTACTTGCACTGCAAAATATTTTTTTGGAAAATGTCACGTCAACAAGGTCTTTGGACTGAATCGTTTCTTTCAGTAAAATATGCACTGAAAAAAAAATCAAGGATTCTCATCTTTTCATTATGTTAGTTTGCTCAAAATCTTTTCATCACTTTTCCTGTGTATCATTTTTTTGAACAAAGATATCCTTCACTCGTATGTATTGGCCCTTTTCAATCACAGCAGCTTTTTAAGGGACTTTAAATTGTTCATTAAAATGGAAGAACCTAGCTCTAAACTTAAACGCCATAAAGTATGGATCTTGAAAGTATTATTAGTAATAGTGTTCCACTTATGAATTCAGTCAAAAACAGAGATATATACTACAACAAAGGATGCAGATGATACCAGTCCATTTCAATCAGTCTTATAGTCAAAAATCAGTCTCAAAAAGGAATTAACCCTCAGCTATTTGACCATGGAATTAATTAGATATCAATTAAAACAATTATAATCCTATAGATCCCATGCATGCACTTACATGCATGTAAAACTTTTTAACCAATAATGGTTGTCATAGGACACTGGCACTTGGATCGCCTGCAACTTATATCGTGTCCTTATTAGCAAATGTTTTAGCAGTAGTATATATATATATATATATATATATATATATATATATATGTATATATATATATATATATATATATATATATATATATATATATATACACACACACACACACATATATATAGTAAGAGTAGAAAAGGTACTAATAAAAATACCCCAAAACCTGACATATTTACAGTTACCTATAGTAATGTGCTACTTCTACCAGGGCCAAAAAGGTGTCCTCTGGTCATCTTTTAACCACTAAGGCTGTGCTGTACTGATAACACTGATCACATAAAAAAAGTGGACCCTGATCATGATTTAGGGAGCAAATTAATATACTGAACAAATGATCCCTTTTAATGCAGTTCTGCCTTCAGTCAAATTTAGTCAAAGCCTTGAAATTTTGAAGCTGTAACCTTCTGTTGATTTGAGTTTCCCCAACTTTAAGGTTTTTAAAGGCAAGCAGGAATATGCAGAGGGGAATTTAAAATACAGATTTTTATTGTCTTTTTCTCGAGCTCCTATGCGTCTGTGTTTGTCATAGTATTTGTGCAACTGTGTGTACCTAATTAACCGCAGAAAGCTCCTGATCCATAAAAAAACACGACTTCTGTGTTAACAGCAGCAAAGGATTGTCCTTGGCAGGGTATAAAAGGCTGACACTTCCTTTGTGAACTGACAGAGAACAGTGTTGCATAACCTCTTAACATACATCAGTGTCTGACAAATTGATTTTTAGACAAACGTGTTTGCACATAAAATGCACACTATGCCGCTGTGGCTTTGTACTGATCCACAGGATTTATGTCGCATCAGTGTTAACACTGTGCTGGGTGTATGTGCATATGGATATTTGTGAGTGTGTACTCTGTGTATTTGTAACTTTGTCATGTGTTCTTGAGTCTTGATCTATATATTTGCATTTTTGTCTATATTCTGCAACAAAAACTTAGGGAGAAAAACAGCAAGGTTGTGTGTGCATTTCTATGGAATACCCTTTGCGGAGCCAAAAAAACGCCTGAGTCTAAACACACATGCCCTCCTGCTGCCCCAGAAAAAAACAAAACACAGCAAAAAAAAAAAGAAAAGAAAGAAAAAAAGCTTTTCTTTGCATAGTGGATTTATTCAAGCTCCTTTTACTTCCCTTTGATCCTTCAATCTATATGTCTCTTTTACTGTCTTCTTAATAACTTTCTCTTTCTCTCTTTGCACCTATCTCAGCTCTTCCTGAAAGCTATTGAAAAATGATCCTCACTAGCGTCATTGAGGCTCCTGCTACTATTATCCATTTTGAAAAGCCTGAATGGCATTGAAATGTATTTAAATGTGGGAATCTTACTTTTGAAGTAATATGATTTTTATCCATTTATTATAGATTGAAGTTCAGCTGCCTTTAGAAGTCACCTAGAAAAAAAGAACTCTTGGACTCATTAGAAATTAAAGTGTTAAAATGATAATGTATGACTAGAGGACAATTATTAAAAGGGTATTTTAACATTCAGTCTTTCAGCGATTGATATGTACTATTTGTTGTCTGCTTGGCCAGGTTGGTTCAAGCGTACATTTCACATTGTTTTCCTGTCTTGCAACAGAGGCTGCTTGGTTTGTACTTTAAATTTATGGTTGATAGAAGACATCAAAAGTATGTGGATTTCTTTAAGTTAAGTTAGGGTATTACAGACTGAAAATAATGAAAACACTGCCATTTTAAATATATTTAAAACTATCTTAGAAAGTTAGTAAAATGATGGAAGTCTTCTGACCACTATGCTTACAATGTATAAATACATTGAGGTTATTATTATTGCATATTGTCTGGTTTATTTCCATTTTTAACATCTGTATTTCCTATTCCTCTCTCTTTCCTCTTTTTTCTCTTCTACACTCTGCCTTGTTACCTTGGATAATGATGTTGATGATAATAACCTAAATTGTTATGCTTAGGATGATGTGCAACCAACACCTAGACTGCTGCTATATGATGACTACAGATGACATTTATGCAGGAAGAGATAAAACTTTATAAAATCCAGGAAACCTTTTTTTTTTTCCATTTCTTAGACCTTAAAAATATGTAAGTTCTGCTATTTATTTTTTCACTGGATGAAATCTATTTTTTTTCTATATTTTGTGTATTAATTGTAGCGGATTTTTCTTTGAGTAATGATCAAAGTTTCATTTTACATTCCTTGATTTTCGAACTGTAGTAAGAACAGATGGTTCCATAAAACACTAATGTCATAGCATGAAGATGTATGACAGCAAATTTGTGCCATTGCACAAATCGCTCAAGCATTTCTTTGCATTCTGCTTCATCATGCCTTGATGTTCATCAGCAAATGGCACAGAAACCTCTGTACCAACTGCATGAACTGCAGAAAAGAAGCTCAAATATATTAAAGTTGGATCACTGCTATAGAATAAAAGTTGTATTTTTCTACAACTGTCTACTTTGGTGAGTTTTTTTAGGGCAGGAACAACTCAAAAATGGGTGTTTATGACAGTGATTTTACGACAGGCATAAAAACTGTCTACACAGATGTATCTGAAACTCATGTCCTTAAGAAATGAGGGTGGGGGTTTGACCCCCACCCTCGGCAATCAAAGAACTGACATCATCCTTGATCAATCTACAGTTTGCTGAAGCCTCATCAGAAATGGTCTCAATGGAATGGTGGGTGTCAATGGCAAATTACACAAAAACTGGGCTCAAAAGTGGCAAAAGGTTTTGGAGTGATAGAAAGGCATATAATGGAACAACATCAGTCATAGATTGGCTTCCCCAGAACCCAGACTTCACTAATATGGAAGAATTGTGGGACCATCTTGACATAGATTGGATCACAAGGCAGACAAAAAAACACAAAACAAAACAAAACCCTTCAAGAAGTCTACTCTTTAAGACTACTTTGCGAAATTAGAAGAAGGCTTGCCTTTGTGGTGGAATAAAGGTGCTTATGCCAAATACTGACTTTTAAGCGACTTCTTTATTAAAAATTGTACAGAATTGGTTTTGGCATGTATATGTTTATCTTCGGACATTTCAATAAATCACTGCACCCATTTGCAATCTACTGTACCTAGCAAACTATAAAGAAATGGGGGAGGCTTTTGGACAGCACTGTGAAAAATGAAAAATAGAAACAGTGAAAAAGAACGGAGAAACTCCACAATCAAAAGAAAGAGCGGAAAGTGGAAGCAGAACATTTGGAGAAAAACGCGAACACTGGCGAGAGGAGGTGTGGCAAGAAGAGGATGAGCTAGGAGCTGACTGATAACTATAATCACATAAAACAAACTTTCCTGTAAAATCCTTTGCATGTGCAGAATGTGAGAGACTGTGTGAAATAGTTCACTTATGCAAAGACAAGCTATACACAGACGTCACACTTTGGCAGTGGCTTGAGCCAACCTTCTTGGCAAAGAATGTGTCAATCTGGCCAACAGAAGGGAAGAGAGGGAGGAAATGAAGAGAAAAAAACAGAAAGAAGGTACAGGAAAATGGTTTTGCAATTTCATTCTGTCCTTGTGTAAATAATGTGATTGTGTGTGGACACATTTCTCCTAGCGTGTGAGTACGAGGGGACTCAAGTTCATTTCAAGATCAAGCACAAAAAATAAGACATGCATTTTTTCTGCTTCATGTATCAGTGCAATTAGCAATAAATTGTGTATTGCAAACATTAGTACATCAGATTTATGCCTTGAGAAAGGAAACTCATAGAAATCCAAATTCTTACCTATAGAAGTTGTGGCTGGAACTGGCTCTTTGGACACTGCAAAGATATTCACAGTCATAAATGAAAAAAAAGTGTTCAGTTATGAAGAGGAATTCAATGTAAAATTAAAAGACAGATAGTGTGTGAGGATGTGTGTGTACCTGAGTAGTAGGAATTCAGCAGGGATTTGCTCTGCAGCATCTTGCTTCCTTGCACTGAGAAGGAGCAGGGAGAAGGAGAAGCTGGGAAGGAGACAGAAAGGTGAAAAGAAGGTGAAAAAAAGGATTCAAAACAATAAAAACGGAGGAAGGTGAAAAAGGAGGATGCGAGAGAGAAAGAAGGAGGTTAGGGTGGACAAGGAGAAGTAAATGTAGACAGGAAAGAGAAAAAATATATATAAAATGAAAAGTTGTACAGTGAAAGTTTTAAATGAAACAAGCATAAGAGTAAGAAAGTGAAACATGCAACATGAGAAAGAGAAGAGGTACAGGAATCAGGAGGTTGAAAAATAAGAGGGTCAGGTTTGATAAGAAAAGAAAAGGAAAAACAAAATATCATAGGACATGAAATCTAAAAAAAACACCTACATAAAGACAGATCAGTATGCTATATTCAGCAGTTCAGGGGGCAACTCAATAAAACTAATGGCACCATTATATTGAATTTTGAGGATAACAGGGCTTATATTCCAACAATTGTGCACTAAAATCTGGTGTAAAAACGAAACCAAAAAAGACCAATGGATAGGAAGATCACAATTTGTTTTAGAAAACACAATATAAGCATTCTGTAGGATTTATAATACCATACCAATGATATGTCAGTTTTGATTAAAACAACATTTTTAAAGAGGTCATTGATGAGAAGTCAGGCAAATTGTAAACACAGTACTTGCATGTGCTAATTTGACCCTTCCTGCCTTAGGTGCCACCCTTTTTGTAGAGCTGACTCTAATCAGCAATTAAGAGAGTACTTAAGGTGAGAGATAACGGTAAGGTCTAGAGCAGGGGTGGGAAGCTCCAGGCCTCAAGGGCCAGTGTCCTGCAGATTTTAGATATCAACCTGGTCAACACACCTGAATCAACCAATTAGTTCATTACCAGGTCTCTGAAGAACTTCAACAGATGCTGAGGACATCATTTAGCCATATAAATCAGCTGTGTTGGATCAAGGACACATCTAAAACCTGCGGGACACCGGCCCTTGAGGCCTCGAGTTTCCCCACCCCTGGTCTAGATCCTTGTTGGTTTTACAGATTGTGAGCTGTATCTGCGGTGGCTGTGTATTCCTGCTTTGTTGAAAGCAGTGTGTTTTGGTCATTTAGCTTTTGGCTTTTCTTTTCAGTTTAGTGAACAACTCCTGGGGGTTTTTTTCTTCTTTTTTTTTTAAAGGTGACAGCCACTTCTCTGTCTCTTTTAGTTTAATTAGTAATAGAAATTAATAAAAGCCTTTAATTTAACAATTTTGCCTCCCTGTCTCATTTTTTTTTCAACCTGGACACGTTTTGTTACTTTCACACATCCCTTGGAAAGTAACAATATTATTCATGTAATTTGTCACTTATTAGTTGACAATTACATATGTCTCTTAGAAATACACAGAAATATGAACGGTGAGCTCTGGACACACAGTTTAACTCCAAATGAGAGTGACAGATCTGTCTCAGTATACCCTTAAATCCAGTGCATAACAGCCCAGTGCCAAACATTTTATGCCTTTATGTGAGATGCCAGCAGCACTGACAAAACTTCAGTATTTAATGCCCTTGAAATGATAAATTAGCTGAAAGTAGGACTCCAGAACAAAACAACAACCATGAGCATTTGTTGAAGTGACTTAAGCTTGCATCTATCGTCACTTTTATGGTTATCGGAGATACAGATGGAACAAAAGCATTACAGTGTACTTTTTTAGTTTACTGAGTTTTAGTTTACTGAAGTTCTGTAACATTCTGTCTCATCAAGGTGGTTAGTCTAAATTGCTATTGCCAGTTCAAACTGGCCACCATGGCAATAAGGTCAATGTACCAAAGCTGAAAGTAATTTAGGAGATATGTCATTGGTAATAAATGTGACTGACGGACTTGGTTTATTAAACAGTGACTAAAAGCTATAAGTCCCTGCACATACACTTTACCTCTCACATATACACATAGCTCTAGGGGTCTATAAATAAATGATATCTGGGATACAGAGGCCCACATATAAACAAATACAATAAGACAAAACCTAAGGGGAGTGCTGGGAAACTGACAGTTTCATATTATATGCTACCTAGCCTGTTCAATAATCCACATTATATGACAGAGCTAACCTACACATATTTATCTCTTAAGACCTGTATGCATATGGATGCACATGTTTACGCCCACTTGAAGGTAACTGTTCTTGGCTCATTTACATGTTTACATGTTAGCATAGAAATCACTTATGTGTTTGTTTTTTACTATCTATGAATTTTGATGGTCTAAAGTGAAAAGGTTCCTTTTATGTTCACTGAGCAGATCATAAGATAATGTGCATTTGTTTTCCATCTTTTCCTCTCTCATGCCTTTTTTTTTTTTTTAATCTCTACTTTGTTGCAGTTTCTCTGATTTTGATTTGGTTTTCCACATACATTCCATTTGTATTGTTTACTTAAGCATATAGTAGTTATATATTATATTTGTAATTAGTGCTAGTGTCAGATTCCATCCATCTTCCAGGGGGCCGGAGTGAGTAGAGCGAGAGGCAGGGTCTGGGCTCACACAAAGAGACAGACAAACATTCACACTCACATACACACCTAGAGGATATTTAGAATCACCTGAGCCGACTAATGGCATGTCTTTGGACTATGGAAGAAACCTGGGATAGCAAACCTACAGAGACACAAGAAGAACTCCACAAAGTTTTTTTTTAAACACAACAACAACAACAACAACAACAACAACAACAACAAAAACCTCTGCTGTCATTTTGCGGTTTCAAATGGGTAAGGTGGTTTCAGGAATCGTCTCTTACTTTAGGAATATTGCTGATAACCAGATTACTATGTAATAATGAAAGTCCTTGTGAAACACCAAGAACAGATTCTATAACCAATGTATGATATTCTCTCTTCCCAAATAAAAAGGAATACACACACACACACACACACCACCAAACATCCATTCACCCGTCCCGCCTAATTGTTATTCAAACTATGATACTCTGTTTGTGTAACGTTTTCTGATACAATGGCCCAATTTCTCTACTGCTGATTATTTAATTTTCGTCTTCTCTCTCCATTGTCCTCTTTCCTCTGCCTATTCCCTAGTCTCTTCCCTCTGCTCTCCTCTCCTAATACCCCCACACAACATATTTTCTCCTCTTCTATGATAAAATCCCTCACGTCTCATGTGTACCGGCACTGTATGCTAATGTGCCGGAGAAAGAAGCTCAACTTTAATACAGTGAGGAGTGTACCTGCATACAAAAAGAAATCTGCTTTGGCAGCAATGTCCTGTGAAGTAAGCTGGTGACTGGGTGAAAACACAATAACACAAAAAGGTTATTTGCCCTGTGAGGGTCCATTTCCGCAAATATTATTGGGTCCCCTATCTTGTGTCAGCATTTTTCTCTGTCTCATTAAGACTGAGCTTGAATTGGTGACTATGGTGTGTGTGTGTGGGTGTGTGTGTGTGTGTGTGTTTCCAATTTCTTTATTTCTTTTTCAAATATTCACAAGACACTGTAAGCACACAACAAAAAAGAGAATGAGTCATATTTTTATACGTGTAACCTTGACAAAGTTTTGTACCATTTTTCCAAAGCTCACAATGGGCAAAGTCAAGTCTCTTTTACATATCCAAATCTTCATTTCACATTTACTGAAAAATTGCATAAAGAAATTCAGTTTCAATGCTGAACGTTTGTTTGGCTACAGGGAAGGTCTAGTAAGTTCTCAAGAAGCACAGGATGTCAAGCGTCTGTCTTATACATTCAAAAAACATAAACATATTTATAGACCTGGGGTAGTTGTTTCTAATTGAAGAAAGGGAATTACAGTTTGGTCCATAAGTTTTTGTTTAATAACAAATTTCTTTGTATTTATTGACTCTGTGCAATGACTGCCAGATAGACATTACCAAATGCTATTTCTGCCTTTGAGATTCTCCGATTGGTCTTTAGTGCATCCACCATCAGATGCTGCTTTTTTATGGGTCTTTTTTGCCTTCAGTTTCCAGGCCACTCAGTATCCCATTTCTCTTCCTTGAGAAAATCTTTGGTTGTATTTGCATTATGGTTTAGGTCATTATCTGTTTACACTGAGGTGCTCTCCGATCGCTTTTTCAGCATTTGGCTGAATCTGAGCAGAGTATAGCCATGTACGTAGACTTTAGAATTCATCGTGCTACTTTCATCACCAGTTAGATTATCAATGAATACTAATAACACGGTTCCAGTGACACCCATACATACCACAGCATGCCTCCACCCACCAGATATTGTGCTATGCATTGGGTTGGTATGATTCTACTCTGTTATTGGGTTTTTCACTCTAATGATGGGCTTCTTCATTTGCATCAACATCTCTTTGGACATTATACTGAAACAGCTACTAAATGCAAGTTAAAAAGTTGGAATCAACTGTAAAAGTTTTTTTTTTTAATATATTTTTCTCTTTCTCTTATATATTATATATCTTAACTTGTTATAAAGTAATCAGGGAACAAGCCTCACCTGGCCATAAAAACATTTAAGTCAATTGTCAAATTACTTTTGAGACTTTGAAAAAGTGAGACTGTGTACGAATGGCTGCAATTCTTAAACAATTAATCCAAGGCATGTGTTTAATCCCTTGAATTAAAGCTGCCCTTCAATGACATCTGATGAATTGTTTTAAGGTGTCAGTGAACTGGCAAAATTACAAAAAAAAAAATCATTGTCATTGTCCAAAGACTTGTGGACTTATGGCTGATAAAACATTAAATGTCAAGTTGAAGGTTAGCTCCTTTTTCTATATGTTGCAAATGCAAAAACTAATTGCAACTAATTGCTAATTTTACAGTATATATAGGTCCTACGCTCCAGATAAAAGTGGTCTGCTTTAAGTATTTTCAGTACAAAAACATTATTTTACGTCAAAACTGCAGCACGGACAGTTAGAAAAAGAGTGCAGGCAATTACGTCCAGCATTAGCTTGGTACTTAGTCCCTCTTCACCATCCCTGGCTTTCAGTGGTCAAGCACTCCCAAAAGGCCAGCATGACATTTTCAAGTGAAAATGCCCTCCTGAGAGGTCTTGTCTAATTACATCAGAATCACACACAGTTTTACAAAAAGCTGGGACTACTCCCCAACAAATCAAGGCCTAGTTGAAATGTGTGGAATATGCTGTGAAAGAGGATATGCACACTTATATTGTACTTGTATAAAGCACCACATAAAGGGAAAAAATAGAGAGCTCAGCTGAAAATTGTTAAAACAGCACTAAGTACGATGGAGGCTAGTGAAGCAGCACAACACACTATGGGTGAAAGACGGCCATATGGAGAGTTTTATTATAAAAATGAAATGTCCACTATTTGAATAAATGAATGTGACAAAATGATTAATGGTACAGAGTCCTAGCATATGCATATTTTAGGGAGTGACAAGGGGAAAAGAAACTTGAAAGTTAACTTTCAGAGAAACAGCAAATTAATTAAATCTGTGGGGTTTTTGTTATTTTTTCTTAACACTTTCCAGAAAGAATACAATGTGGAAAGGACAATGTAGTATTATATTTTCTTGTAAAAAAAACAAAACAAAAACATTATGGTGCCATTTACAGCTGATATCTTCTGGATGCACCTTAGGGCTAGAACTGCAGAGCATTTTGACTTACTGAACCCATTGAGGTCCTGGTTGGAGGTGGAAAAGGGGTCATCTTTGTGTAAGGTGCTGACTTTAGTGGTGCTCTTATCAGCTGTGGTGACTGGACCCATCTCCCTCTGCTGAGTGGAGCTGCTAGCAGTTTCCTTCTGCTTTTTTGCCAACTTTCTATAGAGGTTCAAAAACATAAAAACAAGGATACACAAAGATGAATTATTCACAAACAGAAATGCATGCAATTCCTTACATCCACATGCAGCGCGTAAACACAAAGGCACATATACAAAGAAATATTCTTTACGGAACAACAATACTCTTTGGAAGATGAGTTATGGTGAGAACACTAAGAAAAGAGAACATTTTCTTTATTATATGCAGTGACTTGAAACAAAAGAGAATAAATGGCAATATAAGAATGAACAGTGAGTTCTGTGCGCAATAGTGTAGGCAGAGACACATTTCACAGCAAATATTATATGAAACATATATTTTACTTTTTACTTTATGTCAAAATGACAAGGAATATGATTTTGATGATGTATAATGAGTAGTTAAACCCAATCAGGAAGTAAACATGTGCATTTGCATCATCTTTTTAAAAGGTGTGTTTTACCAACAATAAAAAAAAGTTTCTCCATATCATCATTCTAAGGGGCTGTTTCCTGTTGAAAAATGAGCAAACTGCATAAAAAAGTATTTTTTAAAAATGGCCTATGTATGTATAGAAAAGCCTTAGAAATTACAGGGTAAGCTGTTATTTTGTCCCCTCTTATATTACTACAGCAAGGGGGAAAATACAGGTGATATGATTCAATATGGAGAGGCTGACATTCAGTACTTCCAGAACATGTGGGGCTTCTAAACTGACTATATATAATGGTAAGGGTAGTTATGCAGTGACTGCTGATGAGATGCCCCTTGAGTGTGAATGTATCCTTTGATATTTTTTCCACTTATCTGCCACAACGCCCATCTGTTGGCCATTTTGCATAGACTATTTTGAGTTTTGCCTGAACCTTCAGCTGAGAGACCAGATGGTAGAAGAGACAGAAAACCATTACAATCTGACATTGTCCAATAGATTCACCAGAACTAACGGAAATATCAAGACAAAGCATATTTTTACTATCATATTCTATACAAGGAGGAGGGCGCGATAATATAGTGGTTAGTACTGTAACCTCAAAGCAAGAAGGTTTCTGGTTTGAACCCAAGCTTGGACCTTGTTGTGTGGAGTTTGTTGTGTGGGTTTCCTCCTGTTATGCCGGCTTACTGCCACAGTCCAAAAACTGCTTAAATTCACAGAATAAAGCACTATATAAAATTTAATACAAAATTAAATACAGAATTAAATACAAAATTTTCTTGATGACTTATAAATCGCAGAACGGTCAGGCTCCAGAATATCTGTCTGACTTACTGCAGTCTTATATGCACCCTAGAACTCTAAGATCAAGTGACCTCTTGCTCTTGGCCACTTCTAAGTCGAGGCTGGTTCACAGAGGTGACCGGGCATTTGTGGTTGTGGCACTGAAAATGTGGAATTATTTACCTCTCCAGATTAGCAAGGCCCCAACTGTCAGTCTTTTCAAATCCCATTTTAAAACACATTTTCACTCATTAGCTTTCAACATCGCATGAGAGTTACCTATCTATCCACTTGGTCACCTGTTACCAGATATTTGTTATTGATGTTATTTGTTACTGTGTAATTGTTTTTATCATCTTTTTACAGTACTTTGGCCAACATTTTGTTGTTATTAAATTTGCTATATAAATAAAGTAAAAGTAAAGTATATAACTGTACGGTTAAATGCGGCTTATTGCCTAAATGTTTTGACTAGTCAGTAAGACAAGAAAAGTGATATGAATGCCAGTCCATTACGTTTATCTTCTAAACCTGTTTTCAAAAAATGACCGACAAACACAGAAGTGATAATTAACGTGCTACTTTTAAATATCAATGTGACATATTGTCCTCTAGATACAGAACAATTCGACAGTGTGACTTAAATAAGCTTTGCAGTTTGACTCATCTCGATATGAGGAAACTCTGGGCTTGGACATCACCTTGACTAGACAGATGTGTCCAAATCCTGACCACTCGCCAGACTTTGTGTGTCATTAGGGGCCCACAAGGCTTGTCAAATTTTAAAGCGTGAAAAAGGCTAAAAACATGTAGTCTCATTTTGCCTGGATTTAAAAGACAAGAGCTTCACTATCGGAATAATTGGATACCAAAAGCTACAGAACATTAAATTATAAAATCAGAAAATATGTATTTCGCAGTATATGTTACATTTTGCAAGCATTTGCCTTTAAATGCCCATGAACAATCGGTTCACATGAAGTAAAACAATAATACCGTTTTTTAAAACAAAAAACAAACAAGTGCATTTTGTTGATGTTAAATGCTCATTGTGCATTTCAATTAATGCACTGTATATTACTGGAAGTACTTATAATTAAATTGAATAACTAAATGGTACATGGGTCAATCTGTATAAACTGAGAACAGTCTATTCATGGGAGAGTAGCCAGGTCTTTATTACCTGCTTGATTTGGATGATAATAGAACTTGGATGCCAATAGGCTCAGCAGAATAGCAGCCCTTTAATGTAGAAGTATACCTTTTTATATTCTTTTGATATGAAAAATAACCTTGTGGATGCGCTTTAAACCACCATTTAATGGAATTTACTTTGAAATCATAGGCCCAAGTGATCTACTAAGGGAAACCTGTAAATTGTCTACACTCGTAAAAGAACCATTTAATCTTGCAAAAACACTTACAGAGTGTGATATTTATTAAACTACTCACGTCAAATACTTACTGAAGAAGCTGCTACATGAGGTGTTCACCTGCAGTCAGGAGTCATATCCAAGGACACTTTGCCATGAAGAGGGACCAGGGATCATACACCCCACCCTGTAATTACTGGACGACCAAGTCTACCACCTGAACCACAGACTTACCACACTGTTTGATTTTAGATCCTAAAAAGGATACTTTTTTTTAAGCATATTCTTTTTTCCAATAGTGTCTTAAAAAGACAGCAGAAATGACTCCATGCCATGTCATTGCTTCCACCATGGCTGTCAGATGATATTGTATGCTTCAGATCATGAGCCATTACTTTCCCTCTTCATACATTTCCCCTCATATATTTCTCAGTGTTTTCTAATTGGCACCTTAGTTTGCAAATGATCAACAAACCCTATCATTAATATGTATTTCAAAATAGAGTAAATATAAATACATTTTGCAGATTTGGCCTATAAAATTCGTCATACTTCTTTCTCTGAGTTTTTGAGGAGAAAAACCTCCTCCAGAATCCACCAACACAACTTTCTGCTTACTTTAAGTATCTGACATCTAGTCACGAATGGTATACAGTGGGCTGTGTACAAGAAATGGTTATAATAGTTCGATGTGTATGTGTGTTGTTGTTTCTATGAGTAAACACTTGATCTCCTTGATATCTGTGTATGCACTGCAGGTGCTGGACATTCAGTGTTTTTGGCTGTGTCTAAGTGTTACATGTGTCTGTTGTATTGGACTGTTGGTGTACACTGGGCAGTGAGTGGGTGTGTTCCTAAGTGACTTATCACGAATCCGCCTAATACGCCTGCTTACACGTGTCTCTGGAAAACCTGCAGTGTCTTGCACAGTCACTCTAAAAGGCAAATAGAGAAAACACAATGTCACTCATACCTATATTGAATAATCGTGAGTCTCTTAACACTTACTTGCTACAGGATTGTTTCACTACTATATGTTGTTAGTGAAACATGAAATTAAAACTGTACTCCACAAAAAAGTCAATAAACATCCAAAGGTCACACTGAATCTGTTTCTTGGCTAAAACAGCATCTAGAAAACATGAATTTAAAAAGAAAATGTTGTGTGTGTGTGTGTGTGTGTGTGTGTGTGTGTGTGTGTGTGTGTGTGTGTGTGTGTGTGTGTGTGTGTGTGTGTGTGTGTGTGTGTGTTTAAAAGCCTGGGATCAGATGATGAGCTGTAGTTGCCCTTAAGCACTTAAGCCAGGGAGAGAAAAGACAGATAAGTAAAAATCAAAGACAGATGATAAGACAGAGACAGAGCAGATGTGAAAAGTGAACATGAGAAAGGAGGAAGACAAATGAAACAGCTCATCAATAAAGAGGCAATAAATAAAAAACAACAACATAAAAACAAAGAGAGAGTGAGATGAACAATGTTAGAAAGAACATTTTCAGGAAAACTACAAGAGACAAGAAGGAATGACCTTACAAAGTTTCTCCCATAATCATTTCCTTCCATCAACCCCAGGTTCAACCTTGCTATGCTCCACACCAATTTATAGGCGACAGAACCTCAAAACCTCCTGTGTGATTGGAGCTTAGAGTGGCCTATTCCTGACTATCTGACTGCACTTTGACAGAAAAGTGGGCAGAGATGAAGAGGAAGAGGAAGAGGAGAGCAAAGAAAGGAAAGTCAAATAAAAAAAACTGAAGAGAAGGAGAAAAAATTAAGAAACGGGAAGTTGAGGAGAAAAATGAAAGGAAAATAATTTTTCCTTTCATTAGGAAATAGAGGTGGCAGATGAAGAAAGTGACAGAAGTAGAAACAATGCAGCAAAAGCAGGCATAGAGTGGAAGGAGAAGTAAAAGCAAAAGACAAAAACCTGCAACTTGTAGTGTGTGAAAGGCTTCCCCACTCTCCTCCCCACTCTTTCACCAAACCTCGACCTAGCACACATTCATATCAATAATGGACTCATTTAAATGACAAATTCCTTGCATATTCTAAGTGGCACTGAGCACGACTTAATCCTTCTTTAATGAATGCCACGGCGGCAGTTCATTAAGTACTAAGGTTACCCTGCCGGGTGCAACCACGGCAAAAATCATGGACTTCTTTGTGGCCAGAGCGACATTAATTGTAGGCTGTTTGGTAGGTTGATAATGAGAGATTTTTGGCAGAAATGTCTTTTTTTGTGTATGAGTGTGAGAAAAGATACATTATAATAGAGAGACATGAGATGAGATGAAATGAGGTGAATCAATGCATCAGTAGATATGGTCAGGAAAAAATTTAATTCTTTCTTATTTGATGTATTAACCTGAGCACTTGATGGGTCCATTTCCAAAATGCTGTATATGTAAAATTCATTACCAAATAATATAATAAAATACAAAAGTTGCTATCCAGGGAGTTAAAGTTTATCTGAAGCTCAGGAGGTAGAGCAGGTCATGTACTGATAGGAAGGTGTGTGGTTTGATCCCTGGCTCCCCCACTGTGCATGCCAAATATCCTTGGGCAAGATACTAGCCCCAAGTTGCTCTTCGATGCATCCATCGGAGTATGAATGCGTGTAAAATGCTTGTGTAAATGGGTGAATGTGGCAATTTGTATAAAGCACTCTGAGTGCTCCAGGACAGTAGTAATGCTCTAAGATCTAAGAATCAGTCCATTTACCAGTATATTGTTTTCAAGATAAGTAGGATCATTAATTTGACATCAAAATGGTAATGCAGTACAGCTGTTTCCTTCCTTCCTTCACCTTTTAGACATCCATGTCTATATTTCAGTAGCAGAGTTACTGTTTTGACTCCATGGAGGAGATTGCTGACATATAGAAAGATAATGGCCAAAAAATTTTAAAATCACCTTGTCCATTCTTATTCAAGTTTTTGTGGAAATGATTGATTCTTCAATTTTCAGAAAGCAAACTCTGAACTGAATTTATTTCATGGCAGCAAGTATGGCTTGTTGATACAAACTCATGCCAAGAGAATTGCATTCATTTTAGTTGAAGCTTGGCAAGTGATCACGGCAACTTCAAGGCGTCCAGTCAAACATGGGAGAGGCCATTTGTTTCTTTTGTTGAGTGAGAACTTCTGTATTATGGCTAGAATGGCGTCAGCCATTTGGTTGGCAACTAGATAGCTCAAATATCCTCGAGCCATCCCCAGCCAGTGCTGAAGTCAGTCACTTCAGGATGACAGCAGTAGCTCCAGAGGAGGCTGCAGGCGAAGCCCAAACAAACTTTCATCTGCGTATCACAGGATTTAGAGACAGACCCAACAAGGGAGGGAGAGATTGAGGGATATAAAGAGAGGTGAAGAGAGAGATAGAGGTTGAAAAGACAGAGTGAACCAAAACACACAAACACACACTACAGGATTGCAGGAGTCTTGTGCAAATTTAAATCCCCTTCTCATCTAACAGTAAACCTCCTTGGGCTATAACTGTGCATCTATGTATATATGGGTGAGACTGGCTGTGCATTACAACCAATTTTTAAAAGTGGGAAAAAATGTATGTGTATTTTCAGCTTCTTAATTATTAATTTCACATTTTCTACATATTTAGTTGTCATATGTTATGTTTATTTGTATGTTTCCATTAGGGCTGGGGTATATGGCCTCAAATCCATATCGTGGTATAATTTGAAGCATGTGTCGTAACGATATATATCACGTTATATTCTTTTCTTCTGTATACCGTATTTTACACACTATAAGGCCTTTAATTTTCTCAAAAATCGACAGTGCACCTTATAATCCGGTGCGCCTTATGTATGAATTCTGGTTGTTCTTACTGACCTGACCCTGACTACATGGGGCTCAAAATCTGTCAAAAAATGGTTTAGTACAACTTTGGTAAGGTACGAAGCTGCACCACTTGATGGCTTGTCGGAGCATTACGGCTATCGTAGTCAGGAGCCTCGTGAAGTAATCTAGGTCCAAAACTCTGTCTGCTTCAGGTCCCAAAGTCAAACAAACACTGCAGCATCACTGAGAGTTAAAAACTGTCTAAATTCTTTCATCTTTAATAAATTCATCAGCGTTGCTACTAGGGATGCACCGATACCGATACCGGTATCGGGTATCGGCCTCGATACCACATTTTCTAAAGTACTCGTACTCGTTAAAAGTCCCCCGATACCAAGGTCTGAGACCTGTCTATGTTTGAGCGGCATGTAAGAGGTTAATCACAGGCGCCGAGTGCCCGCCCCCAGGCCCCGGCTGCAGCTCAGAGCGGGGAGAAAGCGAAGCGAGACATATCAGCTGTGTGGAACTATTTTAAAGTGAACGATTACGCGAAAACAAAGGCGGACTGCAAATTGTCCTCAGCGAAATTGTCCAGAGGAGGCTCTAAAGGTAGCGCATTTAACACAAGCAATTTAATCAAGCACCTAAAATCCCAACACAACAACAAGTACAAAGAGTTTACCCACGCTTATTAGCACAGAGGAGCATAGCTGATGCTATAGCAGTGGGACGGAAAATAGTTGGGCATTTTAAACATTCCGCCTTAGCCTACTCCCGCCTCGAGGACATTCAGGGACAGCTCAACCAGCCAATAAAGAGACTGCAGCAGGATGTACAGACGCGCTGGAACAGCACGTATTACATGCTCCAGTCCCTCATTGAGCAAAAGCGAGTGCACGAACTCACTGACTATCTCACCGCTCACCAATGGGCTCTTATGGAGACAACTGTTGCCATCCTCACCCCCTTTGAGGAACTAACTAAAAAAAGTGAGCAGCTACAACGCACTAGCCTCTGATGTCATCCCAGCTGTGACTGTGCTAGTGAGACTTCTAAACAGAGAAACAGACGAACAAATTTAAAATTAAATTTTGTTTTTTTATAATTATTTATTCTGTAATGTGTTGCATACAACATGCTTTTCATTTTAAATAAATGTTCTTAATTCCAAACTAGTCCCTTGTTTGTTTGTTTTTTGTTAAATTATAGGACTAAAGCTGTTACCTGCAAATTTAAATCATCTTTTTATTAAGTACTCGGTATCGGTATCGGCGAGTACTGAAATGCAAGTACTCGTACTCGTACTCGTTTCCAAAAAAGTGGTATCGGTGCATCCCTAGTTGCTACTTTACCAGTTAAGTTTAACACCCAGGCATCCATGAAAACAGAATTTATTGAATCTAATGGAGTTGGAAGTTAGCAGGAAGTTAGCTCGCTAGTTTCCACCTGAACATGAGAGAGATTTCTGAAAAAATTTAAACATACAGCTCTGCTGTCACTTCCAACATAAAGGAAGACAGAAAACTAAACAGCAGTGACTTTTTTAGGGTTACTGAAGTTGGGCTAGTTGATATATAATGATGTGCTACGTGATGTTAGCATAACATAAACAGTGAAGCTGGAGGATGAACGCTAACTTTTTTCCACTCGATCAAACTTTACGGGAGGGTTCCTGATGGTTAGGGACAAATGCAATCGCATGGCAGGATGCTGTGAACGGACCAAACTTCAGTCAGGAGAACAACTGAGATAATCCATCCACAATACGAGGTTAGTCATTAATATACTGCAACAACATGGGAACAGAGCAGCTGCGACAGAATTCAACATTAACGAATCAATGTTACGGAAGTGGATGAAGCACAGTTTCTGGCTTTCCTCATATTCCAAAACATGCTTTGTCTCTTTGCTATTACTGTCGTCTGGCATAATTTGCAGATGATATTGCTTGCAGCTGCTGCGATGCTTTTGACCAAAACAGGCGCAGCTTGATGACACCATCAACACGAGCTATCGCAGTAGAGCGGTATAGTCAAAATGTCTACCGTTGGCCAAATTCATATCGTTTCTACCATATACCGTTTATACCGCCCACCCCTAGTTTCCATCATATCTTTTCTGCTTATAATTGTATTTCAATTATGGAGTTTTGGTCTTTAGAGATACTGATAGTTATAGTCATAATAAAAATGACAAGAACTATATTAGGTTGGTTTGAGAGAGACTTTTATCAAATTCAAATATTTCATATAAATCAAGATCTTCATGCATTTGTGTCTATGTGTAATAATCCAAACTGTCATCTAAGGACATTCCTTGAGTTCAAGCTTACTCTGTCAGTCTGTGTGTGAGCTGTACATTTGTCCAAGGCTGTTATTGTGGTGTGTTGGTGTATGATTTTGACTATTGTTACAAGGATTATTCTTAAGATGTCTGCTTGTGTCTCCACTGACATATTTATATGAGATTCAGCATGGCAGGTCATGCTCATTTTTTCTATGCCGAGACAAATTAAAAGCAGGAAAACCACAGTGATGGCTGCTGTCTTTCTAATTGTGCCAGTTTCATATTATAAAAAAGCAATTTCCAGTGGGTCAACAAGCCTCAGGGGGGCTGTTTTAAAAAGAAGTGTTGGTATATGATGACTTTTCTACTCAGTAAGGAGCCTGCTGGAGATCTGGAGGAAATTTTCAAATGCTTTGAAGACAGCTGCAGAAGTGAAGAGTTTTAAAAATTCTCAGCAAGGATTTGTGCAGGAGCTCGGGGCAACACCGTGCATGTGACTGTGCAGGTATACTGGTGTGTGTGTGTGCACGCCTGTACGTGTTTCTGCGTGTATGAACAGACAGCTATAATAGTGCCTCATTAGAACTAGTTAATAAGGAAATAGCCACTTGGTAGAGAAGATAATAGTGAATTACATTGACCTTTTAGGATGAAAACACTTTAAGAGACGGACCGTGAAAACAATGCAGATGAAGTTTGGCTGAAATTTACCCTCACTGCCAAACTCACGCTCTAGTTAGTTCAGCCACCCAAAAATATCAAAAGACTTCTTCTCATTGTTGATTATACAGGGGAGTGCAGAATTATTAGGCAAGTTGTATTTCTGAGGAATAATGTTATTATTGAACAACAACCATGTTCTCAATGAACCCAAAAAACTCATTAATATCAAAGCTGAATGTTTTTGGAAGTAGTTTTTAGTTTGTTTTTAGTTTTAGCTATTTTAGGGGGATATCTGTGTGTGCAGGTGACTATTACTGTGCATAATTATTAGGCAACTTAACAAAAAACAAATATATACCCATTTCAATTTTTTTTTTTTACCAGTGAAACCAATATAACATCTCCACATTCACAAATATACATTTCTGACATTCAAAAACAAAACAAAAACAAATCAGCGACCAATATAGCCACCTTTCTTTGCAAGGACACTCAAAAGCCTGCCATCCATGGATTCTGTCAGTGTTTTGATCTGTTCACCATCAACATTGCGTGCAGCAGCAACCACAGCCTCCCAGACACTGTTCAGAGAGGTGTACTGTTTTCCCTCCTTGTAAATCTCACATTTGATGATGGACCACAGGTTCTCAAGGGGGTTCAAATCAGGTGAACAAGGAGGCCATGTCATTAGTTTTTCTTCTTTTATACCCTTTCTTGCCAGCCACGCTGTGGAGTACTTGGACGCGTGTGATGGAGCATTGTCCTGCATGAAAATCATGTTTTTCTTGAAGGATGCAGACTTCTTCCTGTACCACTGCTTGAAGAAGGTGTCTTCCAGAAACTGGTAGTAGGACTGGGAGTTGAGCTCGACTCCATCCTCAACCCGAAAAGGCCCCACAAGCTCATCTTTGATGATACCAGTCCAAACCAGTACTCCACCTTGCTGGCGTCTGAGTCGGACTGGAGCTCTCTGCCCTTTACCAATCCAGCCACGGGCCCATCCATCTGGCCCATCAAGACTCACTCTCATTTCATCAGTCCATAAAACCTTAGAAAAATCAGTCTTGAGATATTTCTTGGCCCAGTCTTGACGTTTCAGCTTGTGTGTCTTGTTCAGTGGTGGTCGTCTTTCAGCCTTTCTTACCTTGGCCATGTCTCTGAGTATTGCACACCTTGTGCTTTTGGGCACTCCAGTGATGTTGCAGCTCTGAAATATGGCCAAACTGGTGGCAAGTGGCATCTTGGCAGCTGCACGCTTGACTTTTCTCAGTTCATGGGCAGTTATTTTGCGCCTTGGTTTTTCCACACGCTTCTTGCGACCCTGTTGACTATTTTGAATGAAACGCTTGATTGTTCGATGATCACGCTTCAGAAGCTTTGCAATTTTGAGACTGCTGCATCCCTCTGCATGATATCTCATTATTTTTGACTTTTCTGAGCCTGTCAAGTCCTTCTTTTGACCCATTTTGCCAAAGGAAAGGAAGTTGCCTAATAATTATGCACACTTGATATAGGGTGTTGATGTCATTAGACCACACCCCTTCTCATTACAGAGATGCACATCACCTAATATGCTTAATTGGTAGTAGGCTTTCGAGCCTATAAAGCTTGGGGTAAGACAACATGCATGAAGAGGATGATGTGGACAAAATACTCATTTGCCTAATAATTCTGCACTCCCTGTATAAGGAGTACATATTTTGTATAGTGTTACTATTACATTAATTACACTATTACATTTGGTTAGTCAGTATAGCAGGTGAATATAACTTGTGAATGTAAAGCAGAATGGTCAGAAGTATTAGACTTAAGACTAATATTTAATAGCAAAGCTATTTGAGGGCAGTTACTATGCAAAATGTACATACGCAGTAAATTGAGGTTAATATGTATATATCTCCTTTAAGTGAACTTAATATTGATATTACACACTTTCCCCAATTCTTTTCTAATATGTCACATGCAGTTTATGTCACATGTAGTAAAGATTAAATGAATGAATACATTTTACCAAACATTTGTTTTTCCTAGCAGCTAAAGAGGGTCAGTATTTCTAATATGGCAGCATAACACTGCAAACAATGTTGTATCTCTCCTGTGTTGAGCAATTTTATTGGCAAGCTACCAAGTGCCTGCTTTTATCTTGCTCTAGACTTATGTTCAAGCCAAATAACATTATTGTGACTGCACGCTGCAGTGTTTGTGTACCAACCATCAAATAAGAATTTGTCTTTGGCAGGTAATAAAGTAGACATTTTATCATGCAGTGCAAATGACAAGCTGGCTCTTAAAAATAAATAAATAAGAAAGATTGATTCTACTATAACCATTTTTCTGAAAGCTGTGATGGCATAGAGGATTTAATTGTTTTGATAATTAAATACTTTAACAGTATACATGAAAAAGGACAAAAATGTAACAACTCAAAAGGTAGCGATAAAAAAAAGAGTATTGGACTGAGAAAGGAATTTTTCTGATGTGAAATCTCTACTTACAGGTAATAAGAGTAGGAATAAGCATGTCTTCTGAAGCATGGTGAGGTGAGGCCGATGATGACAACAGAGCAAAACCCAGAAGAAGGACAAACACATTGGATTAGTTCATGAGTTAAATGAAAATGTAATTCTGACTGTATTTATTTTAAATTGATAAACTACCTGTTTTTCTTTCAACTGTTTTCCCCAACCTACCTGTACAACCTGCCTGTCTGAATCCTAAATTTGCTTTTCTATGTGTCCTCATCTGAAAACATTTGTTGTCATTTAACTTTGTTTTTACAGATGCTGAATGGGTTATTTTTTGTAGGGGTGCAACGATACACAAAATTCACGGTTCGGTTCGGTTCGATACTTTGGTGTCACGGTTCGATATTTTTTCGATACAAAAAAATGTTCATGCATTTTTAATTTGTCATTTATTAAAATTATAAATATATATTTTAACTCAAAAGTACAGTTTTTAAATTTAACCCTAACCCTTGTGCGTGTTTTTTATTTTGACAGCGAATGCGCACCTGCGGACCACTTATGTGCAGCCCTGGTTATTTAGCTCATCATATCGCAGCCACAGAAATTCTTTTGTCCATGAAACCATAAAGCTGCACTTTCTTTTTGCCTTATAGTCTGATTTGTCATAACTTCTCCGTTTTGTGGTAAGCTTTTCTTTGGCTGTCACTTCTTCACCCTGACCTGTCTTATTTGGCTCAGCAGAACTGAAATGCTTTTACACGCTCACTCACATAAGCTCAGCGATTCTCTGCGCGATCAACCTCTCACATGTGTAAGCTGCGGGAGATTTCACTTGTCATGTTTGCATAGTAAGCTAACGATTAATAAGACGATGTCAGAGGAATTGGTGCACAAATTATCATCACTCACAGATCAGTGCTGTCGCTCTCTATACACAGTTCGCACGATTGCAAAGTGAAAGCAAAAAAACAAGCGCAAATTCAAACGCGACTTCAATATGTCACATATTGACAGTGGCTCACCGATGCCAATGACATAATTACCCAGCTACATTTCTGAAAGAATGCAAAAGCATTGACATATATTTTTCCTACAATAGCCCGACGGGCAGGGAAGAGAAAGATTTTGGTAGCCCGACTGAAAAAAATCGCTAGCTCCAGGACGTCGGGCTAGCGATATTGCAAGCCCTGTATCTGATTGAGGAATCACTCATCTTTGGAAAAGAGAGTTTATTACAGAGAAATGGCTCTTTCCAAAATAAAAGCTATACTATCCGCTTCTTCTGGGCTATATTCTCAGCAGCATAAGGAGAATCATGTGCTAACAGCTGTCTAAATGACTCGGCTAAAGTTAGTAGCATGCTTGCTTTTTTTTGCCTGCTTCCACTTGTCTTTGCACTAGGATGATGTCGGCGTAAATGTGCAGTCATATTCGTTGTGTTCCCACTAGTGCTTTCAGGTTAATCTCGTTGAAATGACCTTAACGCCACAACACGGCAAATCTCCGTTAACGAGCTACCGCCGATCGCTCCGTGCATGGGGCTAGACGGCCAACACGTTAACGAGCTAACTGCGCTAACACACTAGTTCACACCAATGTAATTGAGCATTGCATGGCACATCCAACATACTGTTTTACTTTAGTCCATGACTCGCTTACCTTCAGGGTCATACGTCACATGAAAACCAAAATAATTCCAAACGCCAGATCTGAATGAGGTTCAATTTGCCTGTTGCAAGTAGAGCTTAACTTCTGTCTCGCTAGCTTGCCCTGCGCTCTTCCTTCTGACTATGCTGTCTGTGTTGAGCGCTCAGTGGATCTGCGCTCGACAGTGCAGCCTAGGCGGAGTAGTCGAACACAGATTCACTGAGCGCTCAACACAGACAGCATCGTCAGAAGGAAAATTGATAAAATAAATTACAAATGTTGTATTGTTCGATACATATGCGTACCGAACCGAAAGCACTGTATCGAACGGTTCAATATCGATACGAATATCGTTGCACCCCTAATTTTTTGCTATGAAGTATATATTAGTACATCTAGTTGCTGATGAATTTAATTAATTTTTCTCTACTGCATGTTGGATTAATATATTTTGCCTTCGCAAAATCTCAAGAAAAAGTTCATGCTGAGGCATAACAGAACATCCAAGGAATATTCTAGAGTGATGTCCAAAGATATATTTGGTTAAAAAAAAGCTTCATTGTAAGTCAGCTGTGAACCGGCCAGCAGTCAATCAAATAAATTGGATAAGAAGATCTATGACTTGTGAAATGATTACTTCACTCACCCAAAAAATTATACTTTTTTCATAAGAGCTTTGCCAGGTCATTAACTTTAGAAGATAAAAACACATTTATTAATCCATCATTCAGTCTTGTACCCTGATGTTAAAACTTTAACTTTCACCCACACTATCAAATTATTAACTGAATGACTTTTTCTTCATAAAATTTGAAAATTAGATGAAAGAAATAAAACAAAACAGTTTCAATATACAAATCATTCTATTAATAGGATTTGAAATAGTCGCATTGGACTTTCGACAACTCCAGTTAAGGAACTACTGAGCAATATTAGAATCTGACCAAGGTGTATGATTTGTGGGTAGTTGAAAGAAGAAGCATGGTACTTCAGAAAGAAGTACATTCATTTTGTGTTGTAGTACACATTCTACAGTAAACAAAAACAGATGCATGTCCAGTACTTAATTAGATGTATTTTTAAATGTTAAAGCATTAATGACCTACAACTTTTATTCAATGTAGCATATGCTAATGTGCTAGCAATGGGCTCTGGTCTCCATTAATTTAACAGGGACTCAGGGGTATTTCATGGTCTATGCTGTCATTATGTTATATATAACTGAATGGCTTGCCCTGAAATATATTTTTTAACCTGTAGGTTTTTCAATACGGCATGAATACTTAATTTTGGTTTACAGGTGAAGAGAAAAGTAAATATAAATACACCACTGATGCCTCCATCACCATTTGGCAGGTAAGTAAATGAGATAGATCGAATGAGAAGTGACAAAACAAACCCAAAGGGAGAGGATGGAAGCTGGAAGAGTAACACACAGAAGCAAGGAGGTAAAGGTTGAATGAGTGTGGTTTGTAGCAATAATATCTGTACAAGGCCATAATTTTACTCTGGATTGTGTTTAAAATCGTTAATCACAGAAAACGTACTAATTATGTCTGAAATTTAATGAATTGCAAGACTAGTGAAAGTAATAATAAAAATCAAATTAATATTATAAGGACCAACATGTTAAAGCTAAGCCAAGAAAATCTTTAACCTTTTACATTTTTCCTTCTCCTTTATCCTGTTTTTGATAATAAAGCCACAGGTTTATTCCACTGCACTGTACTTGACTAATATGACATGTGTATCAGTGTGTGTGTGTGCGTGTGTGTGTACGTGTGTGTGCTTGTTCTGCTACTTCCTCAATGGTTTGTTGGTAACTTTGCCCCCCAACATACATCCTTCATCTATGAGTGGCCAGAGATTGGGATTTCATAATATGTCTGGACACACAACACACACAAACATACACACTCATACTTCATCAGACTGAGTTGTTATAGCACGGGAAAGTCAAGCACAGTTCAGAAGGATCAATACTTCCATTCCACTTCACAGAGGAGCACACCTTACACAACTACTGCAGACTGCTTCAATCAGTCAATCTATCTGATATGCCATCTTAATTACTTACATAATATGAATTTTGTAAATGCTGACAAAATACCTACTATAGCTTTTCATGTGACAGAGAAGTTACTGGCCGTTAGTAGGGCTGATATACATGTGAAAAGCGAAATGTTATTAACTGTATTAACTTTTTACAGGCTTGATGTTTTTAGTAAATGACTTCTATACTTTATACTCCTTCACTTTTTTCATCCAGCCCCCTTTTTTTGTTCTCATTCTGTCTGTTTTATTGTTCTATTCTTCTCCTTCTGCTTCTGTTTTTCCATCTTCTGATAATAATGTGAATGATAAACTAAATAAATAAATAAGACAAAAAAAGACTAACAAGAGAAGCATAGAGACTCTATAGTACTTCCTACCCCTCCCCCCGAAAAAAATATATTTCTAACACTAATAACACATTTATAAAATGGCATGGTTGGATAAAATGGGTTAGCTAGCCAGATATAATAACAGTTACCAGCCTGGAAGGGCTACTTTGCTATATTTAAGGGCAGTAAAAAAGTATAGTAGATATAGCGAAGGCAGCAGAGATGGAATGAAAAATCATTTGTAACAGAAGAGTTATTTTTGAGTTCTGGGTGCACACAGCAACACTATTGTAAGGCAACGAGGTGAGGCAAAATAATGTTTTACTCAATGCTTACACATATTTTTACATGAAGATAGAATAAATCTGCCAGAGCCTTTGAAAAGAAATGTAGTTTGTTTTAAACCAGCGCTTCATAGCTTTGTTGTGGAAACATTAGTGCAACTGAGACAAATGTTGATGAAACTGGTATTACATCAAACCACAAATCAATATCTACACCTAATTCTAATGTCATTCCCCAAACAAAGAACTGTCCTTAAGCAGAGCTTTGCAAAAATGTGGAAAAAGGTCCAAATGTCCTCACTGAAATGGCCATAAACAAATACTGGTCCTCATTAAGATAGCTGAACAAGTGACTATGTGCACATAGTCACACCCATAACCCTCTTTAAGAGCTCTGCTGACATTGTCCTTATGATATTAATAAAATGCAGAGCACTGGGAGCCCAGCTGTAAAAGTCATAGTCGTTAAAACTGGTCATAAATATTAATATAGTGTAGAAAAAACACTCAACCAAGTTATTCAGGGTACCGTGTTTGAGACTGATTAAATGGGGCAGAGAGAGAATGAGAAGAGACTAGCTTGGATGAGAAATGGGGAAAAATCTGAACTTTTTGTTAACAAGTTACACCTAAGGTCTCCGTGTGTAGCAGTAAAAGCATGTTAGTTAAACCTTTTAATATGCGACTATGAAAGTAAATTCCGTGTTTGAAGGACAGAAAGTTAAGAAACACAGGGTATCAATGAAAGTGAAATCTCTTCAGAGTGCTCACGTCTACAGCCAAGTTAATTTGAGGTTTGACAGAACACCGCTTACTTGACATGTACGGAAGGAGGACGCTACGATGGAATACGCATATGGACACACAACAACACTGAGACATAGTGGAAAAAATGACAAGAGAAAAGTACTTACATATGCATGCATAAATGTCAAAATAAATAAGTTATTTGACAAATGAAGGGTGGAAAAGGAAGCCTTTTAAAGACTGCATGTCCACACACAAGTTCTGTAGTTTTTATCTATAGATTTGATCATTATGGCTTTGGTTGCATAAAACAGTATGAGACCACACAAACATAGAAACACTGCTCATATCACCCACACTCGAAAACTAAACCGAAATTCTTTCTGTGCAATGCTATGCCAACTACGATTTGATTATCGAGAAATGCAAATAACTGTTTCATATGGCAGTAGAATACACACACAGTATTTGCATGGCCTATGTTTAACCTTGTCTATTAGATTATGTGTTTTCAGCTTTTAGGCCAGTCGACTACTCTGATTCTTTTTCTCTTATTTAAACAACTAGTAAATTAGCCACAGAATATCCGTGGTGATCACACAGTATGAGTTTGTACATTTGTGTGAGTGTGTAAATGGTTTGTCATCACCAATTTTAAATGTGCTGTAAGTGGACCATCAAGCATTTATCTCAGCAAGCTGCAGAGTCCATTATTCAACCATGTGTCACATCTGCAGAATAGGGGTCAAGTCCAGCTCTGTTGTGAGTGCATGTGTGTGTAAGTGTGTCTGTGTTAACACCTCCAATTTATCTACTGATACGTCCAAGTTTAGCATGAAAGAATTCGGTACTTTCAAATTTGTGTGCTTCTTAATGTTTCTCTGTGTGTTTTTGTACATCTTCTAGTTTAGAGACAGAGTTTCAGTCCACCAATGTATTGCATGTGTGTACGCACTTGCATACACGGGTACAGACACAAACACACACACACACACACCACTTGGCTTCACAAGAGCCTGCCATTTGCAGTGGATTCAGCCTGAGTCCATTCCCTTGGCTGACACCAGTTTCTAATCGCCTCATTCCTCTTGTTATAGATGAGAACCCCAGGGTGTCATATACAATCTAGAAAGAAGATGTGTCCTTTTGTTGTCTCAAAGTTGAGAGTCATCATTTATATTGTGTTTTTTTTTTTTTTTTTACCAAACAACTGTTAATCTTGGCATCCTCACAATTTTCTAAAGGAATTAATACAAAAGCTCTTTTCCTCACACACATTCATTTAGCACTATATCTATCTCACATCCACACCTAAGGCCAATTCGGACATACCGCTTAACTTAATATGTATGTTTTGAATGTCAGAGGAAACCAGAAAACATGGGGGAAAAAAACCTGTACAGCTATGCATAAAGGTCAAGCAAACGGAAAGGAGATTTCAAATCAAAGAACTCTTTGCTGCAGGTCAACAGTACTAATCACAAAATTAATTAATTTCCGCATTTTTTTAATAAAAAAATGAACTGCTGCTCTTTGCGCAATGATTACAACTGCTAAATCAGGATTATGATTAATCTAAAAGTTTCAAGAAAATAAACCAACAGTTTTGGCAAAGTTCCTACTTTCTCTGAGCGACTGTGCACCATCCACAAGGACTGTCACAACCTTTAACATCTAGCACTGCATCAATGTCAATAAACTTCCTAAAATTACCAGATTTGGGTCGGCTTTAAATATATGAAGAACTATGTTATAGAATTCCAAGTTCAAGCCACTGGCAATTTAATCTTTATATGCTACTACTTGTCTTTGGCCAAAAAATCTTTGGTAAGTAATTTCTGACTCTAAATACTTTACAATCCCCCAGAATACTAAATGAAATATTTAATCTAAGGTAAAAAGAAAAAACTGTACTTTATTGCAAAGTCATTGTAGCACTGCACTAAATATAACCCAGGTTGTCTAATCAATAGTTTAATTTTATGTTATATGTATATAGGGTTATCCATATATAACCTTAAGATGCAGGAAGGGGATTTATTTGAGAAACAGATAACTACCATGACAGTAACAGAATGGATTGTCTTTGAGCCCAGAACAGTGTAGGTGGAGATATTTGTGAAGCATCGCATTTCATTCGGCAAGACATACCACAAATCCTAATCACCCACCTATGTTTTTGTTGAAGCCAAAAACATAATTTCTCTCCTAAAGTTTGATTAATTATTTAACTTTTTTAGCTAATTTTAGGGCAGGCTGGCTTGATTCCTGCATTACTGCATTATACCTACATATAATTAATTACACCAACCTGCTATCAATGTAGAAAGCACCATAATGTGGGAAGATTTTTTTTTCTCTGTCTGAAATTCTGTTGATGGAAAATTAACTGCAGATTTCTTGCAAATAATGAAACAGTTAACAATGTTTATCAGTTTGTCAAAGCAAATGACTGGTAGAGTGTTGGGCAGATAAATCTCATATCAGAGGAAATGATAAGTATACTTTGATGCATTGAACGTCCTCAGAAATTATAATAGTTTTAGATGTGCACTTTTGACAGGACAATAAAGTACCAAAAAGGACAGATGGTGTGCAACAATGTGTAAATGTTCACATTAAATAAATTAAAGTACTGACAAAGTGACAAAATATGTTAGAAAGTTTTCCAAAAGCATCTTAGATTAACTTAACTTTTCTACCTAGCTAATAGTAACAGCCAAAGCAGCCATTAAAAAATTCCATTCACACTTCAGTTTGCTACTAAAACTTTGCTAAAACGTATTCCCCAAGTTAGACTTTCAGTCAGCAAGGAAGAGAGATAAGTATACAGACTAATGATACTATTACAGGTAGGGTGCCAACAACTGCCTAAATGACTTCTAATGTCTAACAATGGAACTTGCAAAGTAACATTAAAATCTAAATTTCATCTATTTAGTGGCATAAATCGGGCAGTAAAAAGGCAATCAGAGGCGTTTTAAGTCTCAGTGGTAAAACTGCTGAGAGGAAATTGCATACCACAATATTAGGCGTTAGATTTTCATTGTATGAAAGAAAACGAATATGTGACCCCCAAATGCCTTTACATGTTGCTTAGGCCATAACATTCTATGGTCCTTTTCACCAATACTAAGATTCAGAACCAAGGTGATTACACACTGTCTGCACACTTATTATATTGAAAGGTACACACCATGTATCCCAAGCTTTTTTGTTTGGTTTGTTTGTTTGTTTTCCCCCAAAAGGTACATCTGATTTTTAGGTTATCCCAATTCAAGGTGAAAGATGGACAACTGGAAAGTCTTTCAAGAAATATATGGAGGAACATTCAATTATATCATTAATGAGATTTTTTGTAGGTGTTATAGCTAATGAGTTTGTCAAATATGAGAAGAATAATTCTCAGCAACTTAATATTCAATGACAGTGACAAGATGTATTTGGAAACTACTAAATGCTGAGGTGAAAATCACATTGAAGAACAGTGCGGAGTGGATGTGGTCATGTCTAGAAGCAAACATACAATACCCCACGCTCAGAGTTCTCCATGTGTGAATCTCTCTATCGGAGCAAGGGCAAGGCAGGTACAGGACGGGACAGGAAGGGGTGGAGCCAAAGACAGGAAGCAGGAAGATAGAGAGAAACATAAAAGGGCGTGAGACTTGATTCAAAGAGGATGAGTTGAGCAAGACATCTGTTTGTTTGTTTTTTTAATCATTTGTAATGCATTCCTTTCATTCCCTCACATTCATTACTTTTTCAATTTATGCTAAGCATTTGACACCAAAGTTCAGAACTAACATAATAGGGCTGGGACTCTTTGAAGCACCTTATTTGTCTTGTATATATGGTCAAATAGGAGGCAAATATGTGAACTAGCTCTAGCTTACATTCCTGTGACTCACTGTATTTTTTATGAAGAAACTACCAATTATTATTAAATTGTTAATATTGTATAGTGCATAGTGACAAGCAAAGTTACATTAACTCTTTCAGAAGATACATTTTGTGATATTACGAGAAGTGAGAAGTTCATTGAATATATGAAGCATAGTATATGAAGTTTATTTTTGCTAAGAAGATCTAGTTTAACCATTTGCTTTTTGGACCATTTTGGACCATCATCACCATTGGTGAAAATCTAAAATGTCAAACTTCACTGAATACAATATAAAAAAGTCACTTTTCAAATCAAAGTTGAGGATCAGAGCCCAAATTCCTCTATGAGAAAGTAAAAAGCTCCAGCCTGCAGATGTGATTCTTCAAATTGTTTGGTAGCAATTAATCTTGAGAGCTTTTCAAGACCCCTACATTTCGGGAGATGAGTACTGCACTGCTAGCCATTTAGAAAGTTGTGCAGTAAACCCAGACTAGGTTTACGATCTCTCTCAAGAGTGAGTCACCACAAGACTAAGAGTGTGAGTCAATAACTTCATTAAGGCAAATGTGAATAAGTTTGCAGGTGCAATACATTGTTGTTAAGCATAAGGTATGGCTCCGATACAAGCCTAGAACAAATAAAAACTTCAGTCTGAAAGCAGCTTTCAGTCTACACCATTTAAATTTCAAGGTCGCGTCCCTGTGAACTCTGTGCCAATTCCTGTGTACCTACTACTTTTACACTCCTTAAACTCCTGGGAAGTTCTATCCTTCCTACTGAAATTATGTGTTTGGTCTTCAAACACTTGTTTGTCAAATTGACACAGCTTTTATGTTTAAGTGTGTCAGTGGTACCATGAACACTCTCCATGCATTTTTAACATTCACAGGATTCAAAAATCATTGGGCTGTAAATTGTGATTTTATTTTATTTTTTTTTACATCTTGAAGTGTACCATTGTGCTAGCCTTCACCAGTGCACATAACACTGAAAAGCTTTGGCCAAACTAACATCATAACAATTCACGGCATTGCTTCAGCCCTATTAAAGTGGATTCAAATAACCTTGTTTTTTAAGTACCAAAAAGGTATTAGCCTTTTTTTAAGGGGAAATAAAAAACTCTGTAAGGACACTTCATGGACTTTGTAAAAAGATCTGTATTTAACATAAACTTGATCAAAACTATTGTTTGTAGTTGTTCTTTTGGTGCTTTTTTTGAACTAACAAAGCAAATGATTATCGTTATCACCATCATCACAATCACAGGAAAATTGTGCAATACTGGTATTTTGCATTCAGATATATAGAAGCAACACAATGTACAGACTAATACAAAACTAAACTTAATCACTTATGATTATGTAGAAGTGAGTAGTAGGGTTACTGTGTGTAGATACCCCATCAAACACCTATTGTGTGTCATATTTTTATGTCATTTTGCTGTGTTTGGGCAGTGGGTGTGTAGTCAAATACAGTGGGCCAAAAAAGTATTTAGTCAGCCACCGATTGTGCAAGTTCCCCCACTTAAAATGATGACAGAGGTCAGTAATTTGCACCAGAGGTACACTTCAACTGTGAGAGACAGAATGTGAAAAAAAAAATCCATGAATCCACATGGTAGGATTTGTAAAGAATTTATTCGTAAATCAGGGTGGAAAATAAGTATTTGGTCAATAACAAAAATACAACTCAATACTTTGTAACATAACCTTTGTTGGCAATAACAGAGGTCAAACGTTTACTATAGGTCTTTACCAGGTTTGCACACACAGTAGCTGGTATTTTGGCCCATTCCTCCATGCAGAGCTTCTCGAGAGCAGTGATGTTTTGGGGCTGTCGCCGAGCAACACGGTCTTTCAACTCCCGCCACAGATTTTCTATGGGGTTGAGGTCTGGAGACTGGCTAGGCCACTCCAGGACTTTCAAATGCTTCTTACGGAGCCACTCCTTTGTTGCCCGGGTGGTGTGTTTTGGATCATTGTCATGTTGGAAGACCCAGCCTCGTTTCATCTTCAAAGTTCTCACTGATGGAAGGAGGTTTTGGCTCAAAATCTCACGATACATGGCCCCATTCATTCTGTCCTTAACACGGATCAGTCGTCCTGTCCCCTTGGCAGAAAAACAGCCCCATAGCATGATGTTTCCACCCCCATGCTTCACAGTAGGTATGGTGTTCTTGGGATGCAACTCAGTATTCTTCTTCCTCCAAACACGACGAGTTGAGTTTATACCAAAAAGTTCTACTTTGGTTTCATCTGACCACATGACATTCTCCCAATCCTCTGCTGTATCATCCATGTGCTCTCTGGCAAACTTCAGACGGGCCTGGACATGCACTGGCTTCAGCAGCGGAACACGTCTGGCACTGCGGGATTTGATTCCCTGCCGTTGTAGTGTGTTACTGATGGTGACCTTTGTTACTTTGGTCCCAGCTCTCTGCAGGTCATTCACCAGGTCCCCCCGTGTGGTTCTGGGATCTTTGCTCACCGTTCTCATGATCATTTTGACCCCACGGGATGAGATCTTGCGTGGAGCCCCAGATCGTGGGAGATTATCAGTGGTCTTGTATGTCTTCCATTTTCTGATGATTGCTCCCACAGTTGATTTTTTCACACCAAGCTGCTTGCCTATTGTAGATTCACTCTTCCCAGTCTGGTGCAGGTCTACAATACTTTTCCTGGTGTCCTTCGAAAGCTCTTTGGTCTTGGCCATGGCGGAGTTTGGAGTCTGACTGTTTGAGGCTGTGGACAGGTGTCTTTTATACAGATGATGAGTTCAAAGAGGTGCCATTCATACAGGTAACGAGTGGGGGACAGAAAAGCTTCTTACAGAAGACCTTACAGGTCTGTGAGAGCCAGAGATTTTCCTTGTTTGAGGTGACTAAATACTTATTTTCCACCCTAATTTACGAATAAATTCTTTACAAATCCTACCATGTGAATTCATGGATTTTTTTTCACATTCTGTCTCTCACAGTTGAAGTGTACCATTGGTGCAAATTACTGACCTCTGTCATCATTTTAAGTGGGGGAAGTTGCACAATCGGTGGCTGACTAAATACTTTTTTGCCCCACTGTATGAGGATTCTATAAAAACATCTCATCTCTAGGATTTCAGATTTTCTTTCTGTGTAATGGATGCATAAACAAAGCTCCAGTAGTAGGTTTTTTTTTAGACAAACAGACAGAAACAATTGCATATATGACTTTAACTTAGAGTTTGTGCACTTCTACATATGTGTATAGTATTTACTTAAAGTTATACACCGTGGTAAAACCATGAAACAGACAAGGGTTAATAACTTCAGTAAATTTGCTTGTTTGCCTGACTAAACTCACTTCTGTGTTCCTTCTTTTTAGATGTTTATATAATTAGTTTTTATTTAGAATGAGAATTTAATTCACACCTCCTTTTAAAGTTGTTGTGGGCATGAAAGGCGTATGAAAGCTTCAGATAAAATACAATCACAAAAGGCAGTTATTGAGCCAGAATTTGAAATAGCTTGGATAAAAGGAAAAAAGGGGTGAAATAAGTTTAACATATTTTCCATCAATTTGCAGTTCCAAAGATGTCACCTTTTCTCAATTACTTTGTTTAGGTCTGCTTCTCTGGCATTACAAACAGAAATCAGCCGGTGTACAGGGAGCTTCTGCAACATTAATTATTCATTGATTCTCCTCTTAACCTTTCTATGAAAAGTGTGTCTTCTGGTGCTGGTTCTTTGAGCCCTCAGGGCTACCTGGCTGTAGAAACACTGAATCCCCATTAAGCCTTCAGCCTTGTTCAGTGTTATTCACTTTCACATACATTATCAGCAACATGTCCTGGCTTTCTTCAGAAAATAAAGTCCATTTGGAACACATGTAAAAGTGGTCTAAAAGATTAATTGGACAGCTATGAGCGTACTTCCCAACAAAGTTTTGGTGCAGAGTAATTTATGAGGTTTAAAAGGCATGTAAAACACTTTCTGTTTAAAAAAAATCTGCCACTGGGACTGGCTGAAGTATGCAGTGTAAAATATAGATGATCCCAGATATATGGTAAAACCATCACTGTCTGAATCCATTCAGTTGGACTCATGTTATCGATTGTTTTTCTTTCTTGTGTCTCCATGACTCCCCACTATGTCTTGGTACAATTTAATAATTTCCCTTTTCTCACGTTTTTCCTATCTTGATATGTACTCCATGATTTCATTTGACATATATGTGCCCTTTAATTCTGACTGATGGCCTCGGTCAGCTCCGGTTCACGAGAAGCATCCCAACTGCTCCTTCTTTTCTCTATCTTTTTCTCTACAGTGTCATTGCTTTTTTTGTCTATATCTACTGTTGCAATGTTTGCCCTCTAATTGGCTTTTTATGTATATTATGCCCCCCACCCCCCCAGTCTGGTTAGCATCTCATTAGCATATCCACTTGACCCCAGGGTTAACCAGTGCTGCCTGGTTTTCAATTACCATATTCCTTCCAATCTTATACATTTGTCCCTTCCTTCTGTTACTCTCATCCTTTCCCACTTTTATTTTGTTTAACTTCTATATTCCCCATTTGTGCCTTCTTCTGATTTCTCCACCTTTACCTTTTTTGTTATATAATGTATTATCCTCCTTTGGCTCTACTGGATTTGTAATCCTCTTATTTGGTATATTTTCTGTTAGCCTGGGTTAGCCTCTAATTAGCATTTCAAACTGACCCAGTGCCCTGCCTGACTTGATATTTTTGCCTGAGTACTCTTTTGCTTGCTTAAAATGGTTACAACGTTATATTTGACTAGCAATAAGGTATCTGCCAGTTTTCCCTCAGGGCATTTTTATCTGTTCATCAAGCTTAATGTTCAAAATTCAACAGCTGTTCAATAGTAACAGGTTATGAACAATTCTTTAATTTAGCAAATGCAAGTTGAGAGCATCCTTGTTGCATTTAGACAATATTTTGTCCTTTTTCTCTCTCTCTCTGTGGAACAGTATGATTTTACATGACATTGTGCTTGATTCAAGCTTTTTGCTAACTAATGTTTTTAGTCTAAGGAGCTTGGAAAGAAAAACACCTGGACTTCTTTAAGTTTCCTTGAAGATGTTTCACCTCTGATCCGAGAAGCTTCTTCAGTTCTAAGCACAATTGATGGAGAATCCCAGATTTTAAGCCCTATGGGAGTGTCCCCAAGAGGGTCATGGACCCCCTATTGATCCTCTACCTAATCACACGAGCCAAAGTGTGAAAATGGGTGTGGGTCACTATCAGCCAAGGTTTTAGGTGAACTCATTTTGAGACCATGCCCCACCATATCATGTGACTTACTGAGATCAAATGACCCTAGATATGAGTGAGCACTGAGGCATCTGGGACGGGATCTCAAAACTGAATTATAGATTGCAGACAGCTGGTGTTGTAAGACAGCCCCTCTGTTCAAAGATGGTCTTCCACGACCCTCTTAGGAACATTCCCAATAGGGCTTAAAAATCTGGGACTCTCCATCGATTGCTCTTAGATCTGAAGAAGCTAGAGGTGAAGTGTCTTCAAGAAAGTCAAAGAAGTCCAGGCTCTTTTAATTCCAAGCTCCTTAGACTACTATGACCTGGATGGCTGAGAAGCTTCACAGACAACAAATAATTTTAGTTTTACACAAGCAAGTAATCTACCTGAGAACCTGACCTTGTTCAGTGCTATGGTATTTCATTTTAGTGGATGTTTGGTCGATATTAAAACACAACTTTTTATTTTAGGAATGGAGACAGTACAGATTTGTAAAGCATCAAACAATCTCCAGTAGCTATATATTCCTTCCAAACACAGTATTACGTTTTGTAAAGAAAAAAAGAAAATCTCAGTTTTTAATGTCTAAAACAGAAGGACCAAGTGAACATATTGTCTAAATGTATTTCATCACACTCCCGTGCAGCGTTTAGTTTTGAAGTGTACGCAGTTTATAATAAATACTGATAATTACTGATCTCTTAACGCACTATAAAGTGGTTACTGGAATGCATTTGCAAGTGTGTCATTATTTTCTAATTTGACTGGTAACAGAAAATAATCCTCACACTATTTAGTTTTTTCTCTAATTTTGCTGCCAAGTTAATGTATGTTTTAAAGCAAAACCAACTTTTTGGGAAAATAAAAAACAACCTGTGACACAAAAATCACAAATGTAAAAGCAATATGAAGGATATGAAGGTTAGAGAGGAATGGGATAATTGATGGAACAGTATAGAAAACTAGAGAAAGTAACAGAAAGAAAGGCTGGTGATGGTGCAAGCCAGTGTGCAAGTAAACAACGATACAGAAAGCTTTTTATATCTGCTAAATGGGTTATATAATACAGTTTTATATACACTCAACAAAAATATAAACGCAACACCTTTGTTACTGCTCCCATTCCCCATGGGATGGACGTAGAGACCTAAAATTCATTCCAGATACACAATATAACCATCCCTCCCAAACAGTGGTCACAAATCAGTCCAAATGTGTGGTAGTGGGCACATCTGCTATATTGAGATAACCCATCCCACCTCACAGGTGTGCCACATCAGGATGCTGATCTGACATCATGAGTAGTGCACAGGTGTACCTCAGACTGCCCACAACAAAAGGCCACCCTGGAATGTGCAGTTTTTTGCGCTATTGGGGGTCTGGGGACCCAGAACCGGTCAGTATCTGGTGTGACCACCATTTGCCTCATGCAGTGCAACACATCGTCGCATGGAGTCTATCAGATTGTCAATTGTGGCCTGTGGAATGTTGGTCCACTCCACTTCAATGGCTGTGCGAGGTTGTTGGATATTCGTGGGAACTGGTACACGCTGTCGTATACGCCGGTCAAGCACATCCCGAACATGCTCAATGGGTGACATGTCCGGTGAGTATGCTGGCCATGCAAGAACTGGGACATTCTCAGCTGCCATCTGCCCTGAACAATGTGAACCATGATTCATCCGTGAAGCGCACACCTCTCCAACGTGCCAGACGCCATCGAATGTGAGCATTTGCCCACACAAGTCTGTTACGGCGACGAGCTGGAGTCAGGTCAAGACCCCGATGAGGACGACGGGCATGCAGTTGAGCGTCCCTGAGACGGTTTCTGACAGTTTGTGCAGAAGTTGTTTGGTTGTGCAAACCAATTGTTCCAGCAGCTGTCTGGGTGGCTGGTCTCAGACGATCTTGGAGGTGAACCTGCTGGATGTGGAGGTCCTGGGCTGGTGTGGTTACACGAGGTCTGCGGTTGTGAGGCCGGTTGGATGTGCTGCCATATTCTCTGAAATGCCTGTGGAGACGGCTTATGGTTGAGAAATGAACATTCAATGCACGGGCGACAGATCTGGTTGACATTCCTGCTGTCAGCATGCCAATTGCACGCTCCCTCATTGCTTGTGGCATCTGTGGCATTTTGCTGTGAGACAAAACTGCACATTCCAGGGTGGCCTTTTGTTGTGGGCAGTCTGAGGTACACCTGTGCACTACTCATGATGTCAGATCAGCATCCTGATGTGGCACACCTGTGAGGTGGGATGGATTATCTCAATATAGCAGATGTGCCCACTACCACACATTTGGACTGATTTGTGACCACTGTTTGGGAGGGATGGTTATATTGTGTATTTGGAATGAATTTTAGGTCTCTACGTCCATCCCATGGGGAATGGGAGCAGTAACAAAGGTGTTGCGTTTATATTTTTGTTGAGTGTATATATATAAGTCTCTGGGGAATAGTATAATTCTCATTTATTTGTCTTTAAGGATTATAAGATTAAATATGTCGCCAGGTTTAATACAAAATTTTGACCTTTTATATCGCCAGAAGAAATGTCTATAAATCTGTAGGTTTTGCGGATATGTTTTTAACCTGAAATGTTTGTTAAAAATTTTAAATCTTAGACTTTTTTTGTTGTTGTTGCAAGAAACAAAACCTAAAGGGGAAAAAAACATTGTAAATTCTGATTCAGTTTTATTTCTAAATGTGGTCAAATCTCTTTAACTGAACATATTTTTTTCTTGATAGATCATTAGGGTCAAATTAATCTGTCACTCCCTGCACACTTAAAACTATCCACCTGCGTATATATGCTAATGAGGACACTTGAAACTTAAGAATACAGCCTATGCATTAACCTCGCTTTCTTTTAGTTTACTAATTTGCATTAAAGGTGCATTACTATAAACATAAAACTGCAGTGCTACTTACTAGTATAAAACAAACTACACACTGCCTTGTCTAAGGGTTAAGATAATGGCACTGAAGTTACAAAAAAATGTGTTAATAATGACTCATTGTGAAAATTCTATATTTAATACCTTTAAGCTGCTACTCTGTCCTGTTGGTTAGTTCAATACCTACCTGCGTTTGAAGGTGAGAACAACTCCAAGAAGGATGATGATGAACATAAGAATCCCAGCAATCACGCCAGCCATTTTAACTGTGCTGTCCACCTGTTTCTCTGGCTCCATAGCATCAGAGTCCTGCGTTGATGCACCTAAAAGCACACATATGCACACACAAACAAACAGGTATGCAGATAGTCACATTGGTAGGGAACCTTAAACATATTTGCTTGGCATATACATTCACACAGAAATGCTAATGTGCGGATGGACATATTCATTTGCATACAGCATTGGAAGTTCAATACGGTGAGCAGGTTTTGCAGGCACACACATTCACTCACACCATTGTGGTCAGAAGTTTACACAAACTCATCATGAGTCGTCGATTAATCATTTGGGGCTATTATTCTTTGAACTGTTCATTTTTTAAATTTTCCTCATGTTTGTATAGCTTTAATGTTTTCTTTAAGGTCCCTTGGAGCAATTTCTAAATAACTGCAGATAATAAGTTCACCAGTTTAAGCATCTATATGGAAGAAAAAGTTATTTAGATGTGCCACTACTTTGCCAAGGTGCGGAAAAAGACACAGCTGTCTTGGAAATCAGTTAAGATGTTCAGAAACAGCACAGGAATCAAAGTTCAAACCAGCCATGAAAAACTGCTCAGATGTCACAACCCACAGTGAAGCTAGTCACTCTGTTGGATGGACTGAGAGACTGTTGACCAAGAAATAAGCCCCTGTTCAAAAATTGAGACATTCAAGCTCAATTGAAATTTGTAGCCAACACAAACAAGCCAATTGTCTTCTGGAGAAACATTTTTTGTCAGATAAGATTGCACTGTTGTCAATAATGAAAGAGGTATTTTTTGGAGGCTTTCAACCCTAATAACACTTTACCAGTTGTCATGCAAGGTGGTGGTAGCATTATGCTCTTGAGTGGTTTTGCCTCATGATGAGTGTATGTAAACCTCTGACCACTACTAGATCTATATGTATACAAAGACATCTTTATTGATGGACCCATATATCTAGATATAAAATGTGTACACAGTCGTACATATGCTCAAAGACAAAACATATATATGTTGGCAATGAAGGAATACTGGAAACACTGTATCCCAAGGTGAAGATAAATTCTTAACACTGCATCCACATTAAAAGAGAATATAACCCATAAAATCATGGTAACAAAACACAAAAACAAAAAAGTAATAGGCATTGGATGAAATGTGATCATTTTTGTTCAAAAATGAAAATTTAAAGGAGAAATTTGAAATTTAGCATTATTTGACAATATTAGACAAGAATTTGTAATGACAAAGCTCACACTAAAATGTGTGAATTTTCAGTATGTCATTTTGAAAGCAAACATTATTTTCACAAATGTTTATATTTCATTTTAGAACAAAATGATTAGACATACTTTGAGTGATAACTGTTAAAAGGCTTTGTGTTCTTAAAAAGTAATAAGTGATAAACAATGGCATACAACCATACACAGTGTAATGAAGATGACAAACAGTGGATGAAGAAAGCATTTCATTGGCAAAAAAGTGGTGCTTCATGAACTGTTAATAATCAATAACTAATTACTCTCAAATTTACTACCCTTTCTGAGTGTTTGACAGTCTCTTTCAAATGTAATGCAGTTTTAAATTTAGTAATGCCTCTTACAGGTAAATATATAAAGCCAAAGAATAAAGGGAAATATAGTAGGGGTGCAACGATACACAAAATTCACGGTTCGGTTCGGTTCGATACTTTGGTGTCACGGTTCGATATTTTTTCGATACAAAAAAATGTTCATGCCTTTTTAATTTGTCATTTATTAAAATTATAAATATATATTTTAACTCAAAAGTACAGTTTTTAAATTTAACCCTAACCCTTGTGCGCGTTTTTTATTTTGACAGCAAATGCGCACCTGCGGACCACTTATGTGCACCCCTGGTTATTTAGCTCGTCATATTGCAGCCACAGAAATTCTTTTGTCCATGAAACCATAAAGCTGCACTTTCTTTTTGCCTTATAGTCTGATTTGTCATAACTTCTCCGTTTTGTGGTAAGCTTTTCTTTGGCTGTCACTTCTTCACCCTGACCTGTCTTATTTGGCTCAGCAGAACTGAAATATATATACTGCTACTTTTACACACGGACTCACATAAGCTCAGCGATTCTCTGCGCGATCAACCTCTCACATGTTTAAGCTTGCTGCGGGAGATTTCACTTGTCATGTTTGCATAGTAAGCTAACGATTAATAAGACGATGTCTTTTTTTTTTTTTTAATTCATATTTTTATTAAGGTTTCAAAAGCAGGCATTCACAGTATGTACATCATGTAAGCATTCTTCATACTTAGGTTATCTGCCTTAAATACTGAAATAGTATTTTAATTTACATCCAAGTCATAAGGGAAGAATACTTACAACGATAGAAGTAATTGAAACCATCACATAATCCGAAAATCAAAAAACAAAAAACAAAACTAACAAACCTAAGAAAAGAGAAAAAAAAAAAAAAAAAAAAAAAAAAACACGGATGTGTTGGTATGGGGTGATCCTATAAATATATATACATACATCATAATTATTGGTTTGTAATAGTAAAATCTGGCCTATGAGGCGTGATATATTTAACCCAGTTTTCCCAATATGATGTAAATTTCTCCAGCTTGTGGTTAACAGAAGCTGTTATCTTTTCCATGTTATAAATTTCCATTGTGATTTCCATCCATGTACTTATGTTTGGGCTCTCTGGGGATAACCATTTTCTGGTGATATTCTTTTTACAGGCCACCAATAAAATATTTATTAAATGTTTATCATATTTAGGCCATTCCTGAGGTATATATCCAAAGAACATAGTCTTACTCTCGAGAGGTATTTCACGTTTAAAGATATCCTGTAAGGCATTATGTATTTCTCTCCAATAATCCCTCAAGATTGAGCAGTCCCAGAAAATATGGTAATGATTTGCACTTTGATTTCCACAGTTCCTCCAACAAGCAGGGGGGTTATCATCATAATGAGACTTCTGAGAAGGTGTTATAAAGTATCTAATTAGGCACTTCCAGCCAAATTCCCTCCACTTTTGTGAGCTGGTACACATCCACTGATATCTCCATATTGCCGTCCATTCTTCCTCTAATATTTTTATCCCTCCTTCCTTCTCCCATTTTGTTCTAATATATGAAGTCGAATGTGGTTTCAAATAAGACGATGTCAGAGGAATTGGTGCACAAATTATCATCACTCACAGATCAGTGCTGTCATTGCAAAGTGAAAGCAAAAAAACAAGCGCAAATTCAAACGCGATTTCAATATGTCACATATTGACAGTGGCTCACCGATGCCAATGACATAATTACCCAGCTACATTTCTGAAAGAATGCAAAAGCATTGACATATATTTTTCCTACAATAGCCCGACGGGCAGGGCAGAGAGATTTTTGTAGCCCGACTGGAAAGATCGCTAGCTCCGGGACGTCGGGCTAGCGATTTTGCAAGCCCTGTATCTGATTGAGGAATCACTCATCTTTGGAAAAGAGAGTTTATTACAGAGAAATGTCTCTTTCCAAAATAAAAGCTATACTATCCGCTTCTTCTGGGCTATATTCTCAGCAGCATAAGGAGAATCATGTGCTAACAGCTGTCTAAATGACTCGGCTAAAGTTAGTAGCATGCTTGCTTTTTTTTGTCTGCTTCCACTTGTCTTTGCACTAGGATGATGTCGGCGTAAATGTGCAGTCATATTCGTTGTGTTCCCACTAGTGCTTTCAGGTTAATCTCGTTGAAATGACCTTAACGCCACAACACGGCAAATCTCCGTTAACGAGCTACCGCTGATTGCCCCGTGCATGGGGCTAGACGGCCAACACGTTAACGAGCTAACTGCGCTAACACACTAGTTCACACCAATGTAATTAAGCATTGCATGGCACATCCAACATACTGTTTTACTTTAGTCCATGACTCGCTTACCTTCAGGGTCATACGTCACATGAAAACCAAAATAATTCCAAAAGCCAGATCTGAATGAGGGTGGGGGAGGTCCATCTTGCAAGGAGAGCTTAACTTCTGTCTCGCTAGCTTGCCCTGTGCTCTTTCTCCTAACTATGCTGTCTGTGTTGAGCGCTCAGTGGATCTGCGCTCGACAGTGCAGCCTAGGCGGAGTAGTCGAACGCAGATTCACTGAGCGCTCAACACAGACAGCATCGTCAGAAGGAAAGTTGATAAAATAAATTACAAATGTTGTATTGTTCGATACATATGCGTACTGAACCGAAAGCACTGTATCGAACGGTTCAATATCGATACGAATATCGTTGCACCCCTAAAATATAGGTGAAGAATAGTGGAATAACGTTTTAAAGAAAATTGTTTTTCTTAAACCATTACTGACTTCATTTCAAAGGACAAAAACAGTCAAAGGACAATGCACAAATGTGTAAGTCAGTAAACGACATCCAGGTTCATGGTCCAGAAATGTACATAGAAAACACAGTACAGACTGGATTTGCATCACTTTGAGTTACGTAAGGATTAAATAATTTGGCAAATTATGGGGAAACAAATGGGGAAACTTGGGGAAGGGGGATAAATGGTTTGTGTATATTGTTGATTTTACTAAACAAGAAAACATATTCAAATATATAAAGCGCTGATATATAAAGCCAAATAAAATATATTATTTTTATAATAAAAGAATGGTATGTAATATGAGTTACAGCTTAACCATAGTTTCCATTAATGATAATACCACTGAATCTGATCAACACTGATGTCACAGAAGGTCACAGAGAGGCCAATGAAGTGTGTTAAAGGCATATAAAGAAAATTTCTTCTGATGTTTCATTCATATATATGAAATTTATATCTAGAATTTATTTTGTAAAATGTTTTCAAATACCGTCTGTGCTGAACCACAGAAATATCTAAAAAAAAAAAAAAAAACAAAAACAAAAAAAAACTGCTTAGTGTTTTTGGTCTGTTCTTTAAGACAGTGACACAAATGCACTCTCATTGTCAGTGCTTTTCTCAACTGGTAACTGGTTGCTAAAAATTATAAAAGTCAAAGATAAGTTCCTAGGATATTTTGTATAGAAACCAAAAGGTAACTGTCAATAACTTTCAACAGACTGAATGTCAAAAGGTAAAATCAGACATAAAACAAAGGACTGGTAAAATGTATTACTTAAAAACTGACAGTTCATAATAAAAAATACACTGGAAAGACAAAGACAAGAATCCCCAAGCTTGTGATCTGTGATCGTGCACATGAATGCCCCTGTCCTCGTGGAGACATATGCCAAACAGATTCTTGTTATAACCTTGATAGACAAAGACAGCCGATTAATAAAGTAATACTGCTGCGTAGGAGTTCAGTTTAATCCCCCGTCTCTCTCATCTTCGCCCCCTCTGCAATAACAACACAAGGTTGGCAGTGGAATGCACTGAGCTAACGGCTTAAGCACCTAACCTTGGCACACTCAGTAATAGCTGCTGCAGTCCTCAATTGCCGTGGTGAGGAGATGTTCTTTTAAAAACCCCGAATGCCTTCAATGACAACATATTCTCAGTCTTTATAGCTCAATCATTGACAGTCTACCTGTCGTGTAGCTGTATCATCTTTGAAGAAAAAAAAAGAAGAATGCATCAGTTATTCTCTGACAATTTATTGCTAAAAAGATTTCTTTGTGTAAGTTTAATAACACATTATTATGTTCTGCTTTTTGAACACTTTGAGTTTTCAAAACTTGTACCCCATATCGGCAGATCTGTTTTATGAAGAAAAAAAATGAAGAGATTTTGAAGGTCTTATAAATACAACATGTCAAGACTGAATTGTGTTCGATCTACACCAGTGTTAGCATGCTAACCCCTAGTACATCATGTGTAATACCGCCCCCACTCCAAGATGCAACTCTGAGTTACAATACTGGGGTGGTTTATGCAACAAGCTAATACTGCTGACATAAACAACAGTTATTTAGGAAATTAAAGCATCTTGGGCAAAGAATAACATGCCCTTCCAGAGACAATAGTGTCCCCCTAAAAAGAAAGACAATTTTTTTATATTCCTTTCTTTTTGTTTTTGCTTCCTCTTAACATTTTTAATCTTATATACTAGATTTTTGACTTTTTTCTTCCTAGAGAAACAGAAAAATCATAAAGGCACAAAATGCAAAGTGTAATTTTAAAAGACATGGACCTGTGATTATTTTTACACTTGTGCCACCCCAAGTAATCACTGTACAGAGGATAGTGGTTCTAAAAAGAAAAGGTGCTTTTCCAGATATTGGAAAGGTGCTTTTAAGAACTAAGGGACTTTGCAAGGACGTTTTACTTGAAATTGCTTTTAGTAATAATACAATGTAGTAATTTTTTAACGTTTTTAAATCTTTGTTGGGATCGTTCAATATTTTTATTTATTTATTTTTTTTATCTTACTTACTCTTTTATATCGAATGAACAACATCAGAAAATAGTGTTCATGGTACACTATCGAATAGCTTATAGCCCTGTAAACAGCAAAGGCTTAAGAGTTCAAGGTTCAACTTTTCTGTGTCTGTCAAGCATGTTATAGTTAAACCAAAGTCTTGAGCGATCATGCAAGAGACGAGTTCACACATTTCCCTGTAGTCTGTGCCCTGGTAATCACCCCACAGGTGTATCAAACCTCAATTTCCCCCCTGAGTGATCCACAATATGTATCACCTGACACATTTCAGTGTGACCCCATTTGTTCACACTTCACCAGCCCATGTGATGATTGGGTTCAACAGTTCATGATGTAACAGGAGAGGACCCCATCTGGTGATGAGTTCAGCTCCATTTAACATTGTGATTGGCCAGTTTGGGAGCCAATCAGGCACACTTAAACAGAGTTCTGACCAGGGCATAGAAGAAGTGATCTAATGTGACTTTGTCCATTACATGAGGGTAAAAGTTGAGATGAAGCAAATTGGAACAGCAAAATAAGACTAATTTCCAACTGGTGCAAATACAATATGGAGCAGACTATGGCCTCATTTATTTCTGTATTGTCAGTTTAAGGTAACAGGTGGCCTGTAAGTACATAAAATAGATGCATCCATCTTGCTTTCTTGCCACAGGTACTGGCAGGTGGTGTAGGTATTATTTTCTTGGCAGATACCAGGTTGCTAAAAAAGAGAGTTGGAACAGTGAAGAGCTTTGCATCGTGTCATAGTGTGTGAATGTCCTCATCTTTTCACAAACTGTAACTTTCTATTAATGAGTATCCTAAAATGTGCACTACCTCAAAAAAGAAACAAAAGAAAGAAAGAAATCTGGAAATTCTCACATATACTTATGTCTGCAACCTGAATATTTACAACATTAAATCACTCATCTGTGGTCTCATAGAGAATGGACTGAATTGAGCCTACATGGCGATGGCCACAGTAATTTTTTGTTATTATTATGTAATGTTAACTCAACAGAAAGACATGGAATATCAGAAAGAAAGATCCAACTGTTCTACCAGTAGCTGGATGGCTGTCTAGGTGCCTGAATTCACACCACCTAGTTTTCACAATAATAGGTTGTCAGGACTATACTGTAAGGTTTGGAAAGGGGTTACTGTGGTAACACTAACACAAAGCATAAATACTTTAGATCGTGTATATAGGGTAAATTGCTGCAAAAGTGATATATCTTAAAAGCTATTGGAAACAACAAACCTTTTAATTGGAAGAACATTCAATTAGAAAAGAAGAATGAACTGAACATTTTGGTGCAACTGTGCACCAAAATGTTGAAGTACTGGAAAAATATGATTCAATGTTTTCCTCAACAGAAGCTATGCTAAAATATATAAACTATAGTGCAGAACTAAATATACGCACCTATACTGTCAAATACTGTCAGAAATTCCTAAAAATATCTACAGGGTGAGAATTACTTCACAAAAACTTTAAATATGAACTTGAGCGAAAATAAATAATTGGCTCGGGATAAAATATAAAAAAATAAAAGGATGTCATGGAATATTTTAATTTATAAAAGTTGACTTCTGTATTAACGCAGAATGGAGTAAAGACAGAAAACATTAAAGGGAACCGCTTCAATGTTTGCCACTGTAATTGTGACAACACTGGGTTGGTGATGATACTGATTACTTCCAAAAGGCATTAATCCCTTGAATATCTTGTGTTCCTGAATGCACATAGGATGTGTAAGTGTGCACACGTGCAACTGGGTATAATGTTTTTTGAGGGTGTTTTTTTCCCCCCATTTATACCATTTCTCCCCTTTTTTTATTTCCCCTACTTGGAGAACATGATAAAATTATCAGGGAGGAATTACGAGTAAAACCTGAGATATTAAAAACATAATCTCATCCAAATGGAGAGAAGATTGATTCTCCTAGCTTCCAACGCACTCCTGCACCCCTGAATGGCATATTAAATGGTTCTTTTCAGCGTGGATGTGTGTATGTGTGTCAGGTGCAGATCACTGTTTGAAGGTGGGTGTATTTTGTGTGTCTTCACAAATGTACTTTTCTTTGTGTGTTTGAGTGGCATGGATCACTGTGCATGTGCACTGAGTTTGACTTACTTGTTCACGTTATAGGATATCGGTTGTCTAACACGCTTAAATGGAAAGTTGAACAGAGTATAATGGGAATTTGCTGCAATATTTTTGTTTGATTAAAAAAATATATATAGGTGATGCAGGGTGTTACAGTATGTAGGCTTTACTGGTGCATGTATAAATGCAAAAATATCTTAAATGACCTGAAGGTTTAGTTTTCCGGTACTGTTTTGTCAGCAGCTGCAGGGCTTATCCTCTGTGGATTAGTGTTACCATGGCTGAGTACGTTTAACAGGATTACTAATCTGAACTATGCTACCACAGCGCTCCATGTCAGTGTTTGCATGTATACTTTTAAATCTGCCTTTTGCTGCGTTTCTGAACATTTAGGTCCATGTTTGTGTATATGTAACTATATCTGCATATGTAACAAGTTACCTCTGCGTGAATGGATCTACCTGCATTACTTTGGAAATGTGTCTCTGTCCAGTTTTGTGTATGTATATACTGAATGTATCTGTGGCCCAATGGTACCTCGGTTAAGATAGCTGTCTCTGTGAACATTAACAATGGTAGTGATTGGCCATTAGCTCTGTCTTACAGACACACACACACATACGCCAGTTTCCACTGATGTTAAATAAAGCAGGATACTGTTTACTAAATACTTAAATCACGTTCTGAGTGATTGTATGCATGTGTGTATTTCTGGACTTATGATTTATGACATCTTTATGAGACAGGTCATGTGCTCTATGTACGATTTATTGTGGTTCTATATTGTAACGGTTTACACATTTGATTGACAAGTGAAAGGTTGCAAGTTTGATTCCAGCTGTAGACAAGCGTAAAACTGCCAAATCAAACATGTGGTGCTACTTGCTGTGGTGGCCAGCTGAAGTATCACCACATGTTTGATTTGGCAGAATAGAAGATAATACATCTTCTAGTAATAGAAGACATTAGATTAATGTGTGCCAAGGTAAAGGCTGAAGTGATTTTCATGTCAGATGCAGTTGCTGAAATCTTACAGGTACAAAGAAAAAAAAAATTCTTTCAAGAACCTGATCCTTCAAGCTTGTTAAAACAAATTAAATTAGAATTTTAAAAAAGTGATAAATCACGTAACACTAGCTCATTCTCAGTGACTTGCAAAGCAATAAAGCAAAAATTGAGGAAAAAAACTTTTTTCTTTTTTTTTTAAATTGATCTACGTGTCACAGAGTGAAATAACTATTTCATCCCCTATGACCCAGTCAGAATTCTGGCTCCTATGTGCCTATGTGTCACACAGATAGCAAACCAGTCAATCTGTCACTCTTACTCCTGATCTCAACTCCTTATTTGTATAAATCACACCAATATTTTTCTTCCATTCAAACCTCACCTGATCACCATGGGCAAGAACAAAGACCTGTTTAAGGACATCAGGGGCAAGATTGTAGACATACACGATTATTAATCTTTTATTTAATCTTGGAAAAAATCTCACTGAGAGTAAAAATCTAATTTCCAAAAGAGACCTGGCACAAGGCTAGAATGGCCAACAAGACCATCAGCAAGAAGCTTGGTCTTGGTGTAACTCATCAGAAATGGAAACACTATAAAATGACCATCAGCTGCCCTTGGTCTGCAGCTCTATGGAAGATCTTGCAGTTCTCGGCATTGCGTATTTTGTTCTCCCTTCCTTTCCACTCTGTTCCTCTCTCTACTTTTACTGTCTCCCTCCCCTGATGCTGATGACATCTTTCCAAAGAGCCTTCTAAGATTTATGCAGGGGCAGGTGAAAACTCACTGGAGCAGGTGGAAAATTCAAGCCAGAGACAGAAGGGCGGATTTAGCATAATACAACAATTCACAACAATGTCTTTCTGGTGAAGAGGTAAGCAAGTACACCTGTCCGCATGCACAATGCTACAGTAAGAAGAGGGAAAAAATCTTTAGAGTCAGTCTCTGACTTTTGTCATGTCTCTTTCTCAGTGTTTCATGTTCCTCCAGGCCTTTTTTTTTCTTGACAAAAAAAGTCCACTATCCACCCACCCCATTTTTTGTTTCTGCCAGGTCTAAATGCAGTTGAAGCCTGCACGCTCACTGTGCAGCCTGAAAAGAACTTCATCCATTCCTTATGGTATTGTGCCATAAATGTCACATCATCCCTAGATACTTACCTACAAATGCTCCTTATGAGAGTTTTTTTTAAACATTCTGACTCAATGTGTTGCAAATTCAGACAGAAAACTGACTGACGAAGCAGCAACAAGTAAGCACTTGGTAATGATGGAAAAACAGCAGCAGTTACAAATAAAAGTATGTTTGTTTGTCTGAGGTAGTTGGGTTCAACGACAAGTATAATTCAGACACGACTCCCTCAAAATGTTACTTTTACAGTGTTCTCATGCACACCCATATCACACAAACACATGCACACACATACTCAGATAGCAAGCCACATGTTGCGTCAGTATTGCACAGTGTCTGTGTGAGTTACAACACGACTCTGAACACCACCAATTATAATCGACCTCAGGACTAATGGGAATGGGAATTAAAACTGACATATAATACCAATGTGTGAATGACAAGGGGTGGGTTTGATGCTCCTATGAGCCATGGTAGCTGAGAACATGCTGGGCATTCAAACCCTGCCAGTGTAAAAGTCCCACCTAGCAATGTATACCTTCTGGTTTATTTTGCCCTCGGTAAGCAAAAACGTATGATTTGGAAATTAATTTCTATTTTACAAAAAAAAAAGAGAAAAAACAAAAACAACAGTGTTTTGGCTAAGAGGTACAAAAGCTTTTTTCAAATTGCAGGCTGTCTTTTAGTTCTGCATTACTAATATGTGACGTGAATGATGCAATCCACAACCATGTCTGAGAGACATGCATGCACAGAGTAGCAATGGTATTTATCTGCTTCACGTGGTGGGCTGCATATGAAGTCAGGGAATTATTTATTTTATTTATTTAACTGATTTGTTCTCAGCCATATTGACAGTTTATCACAGTGGTCTCTTATGTATTTGCCAAAGCAACTGAACAAATACAGCTTTAAGTGAGAGTTTATTTGTACACATGAAGAGAGACTGCAGAGTATTCTTTCTGGAAGACGCAAGTAAGTAATTTCAAGTATGTTATATTATTACTACTTAAAAAAAGGTTTGTGAGTATAAGGATTATAATAAGTGGACAAATTTTACGTTCCATATAGACTCAGCTTTAGATAAATAAGTCGAGTCGTTTAGCATTTCTCAAGCAGGATAGATTAATAAAGTGTGACTTCTACTAAGTGGAGTACAAAGAAAGAGAAAAAGCTGCATTTTATGCACCACTTTTTCAATTTAGGATGTCTGCCTAAATGGTCCTCTGAATATGATATTAAATATAATACATGAATTGCTACATTGCAAAAGTAAGTTCCGTTTTAAAACGATGTGGTTTTTAATGTACCCAGAGATCTTCTGCATTCATATAAATATAATCAGTTTTTATTCAATTGAGAGTTTTATTTGTTTATAGTTTCAGACTTGTGCATGATATGCATAATTCTTTCTGCGAGAGCTTGCAAACTGAATTTCCCCCAGGACAATAAGTGTTATGGTATTCTTGTGCAATAAACTCATAGTCTTGACAAATAACTGTGACAGCAGTTTATAATAATGCTTTTTGCTGACTGCTTCCCTGTTGTGTCCACATTGTTAAAGTCAACATTTTGACTGTTGTATCACTCAATGACATTCATATTCTACTGTCACATCTCTGAATTGGAAAAACAAATACTAAGAGGATTAGAATTGCTATGGTTTTGACACAATTTAATAAACAATGTTTAGCTGCTGTGTATTTATTACAGATGGATGATTGGATTTCAAAGAACTGTGCTGGTATTATTATTATTATTATTATTTTGTGTTTGTCATTGAAAATTTACTTAAATATTCCACAGTAACCAGCTCTGTCGATTTAAGGTTGTTCACTGCACTAAACACACTAATAGCAGTAAACAGCTGACAAAACACATTACTGAACTATAATTCTTCCAGTGTCTAATAATAACTAACTAATAGGAGATATCTTCTTTTTCAGAAGTTAATATACAGTAATTGTGTCACATTCAAAGGCTGGATCTCTCACTAAAGAATTACACAAATTTATTCAGCCTTGGTGGCAAAGCTCCAAAACTTGACATGGTTGACAAATTCAGAAATGAATTTCTTTTCTTTCCAAATACAAGGATACAAATCATATGAGACATAAATTAACATAATGGTTCTGCTGAAACCACACCATGCTCTGTTTGGTGGCTTTTGCATATTAATTGATGTTTTGACCACTTAGTTGTTATTATTCAACATTTTTAGTACTCTGCTAGGTGTTTGAGCATGTAGTACAACTGAATTAAGCATCTTCACTGATTTGATATTATACAACAAATGTCATGGACCTATATACGAAGGCTTTAGAATAAGCAAAGAGGTGGATATTGTGGATGAGACAACGGTCAAAGATTATCAAATGAAAATTGTTACCATCCCTTTTTTCAATCAGATAATCATACTTGCAAAAATGGAAACTATACTTTCAGAATAGTATATGCATTGTTAATAAAGTTGGGGGAACAGGGGAAAAAATGTATTTATTCATAGTCTAGTCAGTTTTCTTTTTAATATTAAACTATACTTTATTAAAGAATAAAAGATAAAAAAAAAAACAAAGCCTACAATCAGCGTAATGGTGCAACAGCTGCGCTACTGACCATGCACAAAAGCAGCATGGTTTCACTTAAGTGTGTGTGTGAAAAATGTGTGTGTATGTGTGCATGCAAGACAGAGAGGACGTTCAAGCACAGCCAGCAACGCTTGAAGCAGAGCAGACATGCAAACAAATGTATTAAGATGGTGATGAGAAGGAAAGGTAACGCCAAAAAATTAACAAAGGGAAGAAAAAAGGGAGGGTGTAGGGCAGGGGACAACCAAAATGAAACAGTGTTTGCGTCGTGTTTATGGTTGTACTGTGACATAACATTGGGAAGAAAATATTCTGCCTATAAAGCAATAATCACCTTCGCTTGGGATGACTAGAATGTACGGCGTTGTTATTTGTCCCCTACCTATTACCACTAAGGCCAAGGGTCGCACGTCCCCGCCGGAAAGCATGAGAAAGAAAGGGAAGAGAGAAAACAAACAACAACAAAAAAGGAAAAGAAAGAAGAAAAAGTCTAAGAAAAAAAGATGTATAGTTGTCTTTCTTCAATTCATCAAGTTTTAGATCTCCCTGGTTTTCAATTGCACAATCTGTCTTGGAGGAGAGAAACTGCAGTGGTGAGAGATAGCACTAGAACCATGAGATCAATACCACTCAGCTGGGATATGACTGGTCTTATTTCTAGGAAATAACCCTCAATGAGCATCTTGACTGGCCCATTACCAGGAAAAGGCCAGAAAGAGGTGATGCTGGTGAGGATGTTTATTACAAAGTAGTTGTCAGTGAATGCAGATATGGTGTTGGCGGTTATCACTGGAGCTTGTTATGTCTGTTAGCCTGGTTTGAAGGGTTAATAAAAACAGGGGAGTGGGAAATGTAAGACGGAAGAAACAAAGTGATGGTTAAAAGAAAATAAATTATGAACTTTGTGGCATGGGAAAGTTGGTGGAGAGACCAATTTTGGCATCTGACTCTAGTTAATACTTTCCTTTATACAGCATTCTAATACAAATACTGTAAAACTACTAAAAGTTTAATGGTAGAATATTTGTTTTGGAAGAGTAAAACTGAGGCAGGTATGCGGCTCTAGTTGTCCCTCCTTTTGTTCTCAAAAGTCACTTGAGCTATTATTGCTTTGTTACCTTTAAATGCTTAATAGCTCACAATGTGGTAGATTAAGGCCTCACAATTTTATTTTTTGCAGTTCAGAAACAACAGAAAGAAAGCAAGTGATGTCACGTACTTATTGTAAATATGCAATAGTGCATGATAAGTGCACATATATTGGATATTAGGTAATGCAGCAAACATAATCATAATTATTTGCAAAATCAGCCATCTGCATTGCCTCAGAACACCAAATAACAGCATATTAATGATACTTCATGTATAAAAATCTTTTTTTTTTGGATTACATATAATTTCACATACTCAAAATAGATTTGTATTATTTTTAAATATATGAAAGACGGCCACAAAGTTAAAAGCATGTCTTTTTCCAAGCACACATACATGCAGACAGACAGAGCGCAGTGTTTAGACACTGTAGACATCCTACCAGAGTACATCTCACTCAAAAAAGAAAAGAAAAAAATGAAAATGGATTAAAAAAAAAAGAATGGTAAAAAAGATAAGAATGTTCATAAAAGAGCAATAAATGTTTTATGTAGACAAAAAAATAATAAGAGAGTTAGAGATACAGAAACAGACAAAGGAGATGTGGAAAAATCAAATCAATGCCTGATGCAGATGAAAAACTAAAACAGATAAAGGAGACGAGGTGAGAGAAAAAATCAATAGCAAGCTGAAAAGCTTTTAAAGCATATTGCCTGGCACATAAATGGGTGTATTTGCCAGAGATGAGCAGCAAATAAAAATGGGAGACATGGGGAAAGCATAACAGAAGAAGATGAAATGGGTTTTGGAGCTAACACTTTAGCCTTCATTCACTGGGTTTAATGAAGGTGGTCAATTGGTATTATAATGGCCCCAATGTTCCACTTTATACCCTTTATACTGCGAATACAATTTGAACATTGAACATTGATGACCAACATGGATGTGGTGTGAGATGCAAAAAGAATAGCATGATGGAGGAAAGTCACAGAAAAGGTGAGTGTGAAAAGGGCTATAAGGATAGAAGAGATGGAGAGAGAATGCTATGCGACAAAATCATGCAAGATAACGTGGATGTGGTATAGGTTTGCCCGGGCTGATGGTTGTGAGTTCACCTTTTCCAGAATAGTGTGCAATCTTCTCATCTTGGCTGATACACTTGTAGCACAACACAATTCTAGGGGGTTGTGTATTCGCACCATTTTTTCTTTAAAATGAACTACTAACAAATTTCAAATTAAAATTACAAATATCTTATCATAATTAATGTGCATGTTGACTATCAATGGAAGGCTGCTCATACCTTTGTTAGCCAAGCGGACACAGTTGATTTTGGTTTCCTGTGGAGAGAGACAGACAGGTTAACTAATTACCTTGTGGTAAAATATACAGTTAATTTTTCAGATACTAGTGTTTTGAATCATGAGGGTAAGGCTTTGTTGAACACATAGGAAAATGGTGGAAAACCCTTTGAAATCTGACTTTTTTCTGAGTATTCTCCAAGGCATAAGTCAAGTTTCGTTTGTTGCAGTATTGAAAAATCATTGGCACTAGCTCTATTCTGTACAGAATGATCAATGGACTGGTTCTTATTTAGCACTTTTATACTATACAACTGAGCACTCAAAGTGCTTTATACAAGGATCAAACCACCCACCTTCCAATTAGTAGACAACCTACTCTACCTCCTGAGCTACACCCACCCCCAAAAACAGAGCAGACAACAATGATTGCAGAGACAGAGACATTAAGTCAGACAAAGCTTGAAAAAGAAAAGCTGAGCTATAGTTGGGCTGTAAACTGGCCTCCAGATACACAGCAACTGTGGTCAAGCTAAAACAACATAAATGCCGCATGTATCAGCCATCCGATGACATTGGCAGGCATTGAGATCAGCTGATGTCCAGAGGCTGCAGTATATCTTGAATTGCAAACTCAGCACCATGTTTTAGAAAACTTTTAGAAAACGTTGAAACAACTGACAAAGAAAAGTGTTAAATCTGAAACAGGAACCAGAAAATCAATCAGGAATCATGCTTTGGAAATTTGTCCACAACAGTTTTAAAAAATGTATTTAAATCATAGTTAACAGACTAAAACAAGGTACCCTCTTTAATATATAGGTTGACTGCATACAGTAACCACTTGCCTGACAGTGCATATATTGCATACACCACGTAATCATTGGTCTTAATCATCAGTAAGATCACAAAACCATGCCACTGGCTTCTCATTTTGTCCAAACACACATGATTGACACATCAATCATACCAGGATCAATATGCTGTACAATTCTTGGTGTTGATTCGAATGGTTTTCCACACATCATATATAAATAAGTGAAAAAAGTACAAAAGTACCTTCATTGGTATTAAACACTCATTTTTCTCAGCATTGTGATGGCCCTAAGCTTTGGCCAGGGCCTACTGTATTTTCCCCTTTGCCCCTCTGTGTTGTCTTCTAGGTTCCTAGTAGGTGGAGTTAATTAGTGTAACTGGGAGCACCTGGCTAGTCTTGCTTGAGCATTTAAGAGTTGTCTGTCTCAGGTTTGACTTTCTTACATCAGTCCTCGGGTTACAGAAGCCTATTGTTGTTGAATATTAAGAACTGGAATAAAGCTGCAGATTAATATTTTGATCTCATAAATGGGTCAACAGACTCACAGAGTCATCAGGGGCAGTCATCATTCCCATAAGATGGGCATAAGTAGAAGAACATCCATTATTTAAGTCTATATGCAGCGGAACTGTGTGCAGTAGTGCTTGCACTGGAGTGGGCAGAGGGTTTGAGAGATAGTAAGATGCTTATATTCAGTGTTTGATACAGTGACAGCCAGTAAGGACTTGGATATGATCTGTGAGATTCTATCAGTTAATTCTTGCTTAAATGAACAGGGCAAAAGTACAACATTGGGTACCAGCACACACAAGAATTAATAGCAATAAAAAGGAAGACAAACAAGGTAGATATTCAAATCAAACCATCCAAGTCAGGGAAAAACAGAGCGGGGAAATAAACTGGCAAAAAAACTGGGATGGTGGAAGTAAAGGGAGTCAGTCATGCATGATACAAAGAAAGGTAGGATAGATAAGGAGCTAGGGCACTAACGAGAAACGTGTGATAATCAGCAGACTTTCAGTTGTACACAGTCGTTTTAATGGGACACTTTTTATTATGGGGAAAAATCCAACTAACTATAGTAATGTGAAACTTGATATATGTTTGTTTGGCTTGGGCTTGGCCATTTTGGTTTGTTAGGTTTTACACTACAAAACACCACATTAATTAATTAATTGCCTTTTGTAAACTTTTGTCCAAATTATGTCTCTCCCATTATTTGTCATAGCTCTTGAGCCAGATGACAACAGAATGTACTGAAGGAATACTCTTATATGATTCTCCAATGAATTTAAATGTGACCCTATAAAAAATACATACATAGTACAATATAAAACTACAGTATACATATCTTGATATTTACAGAAAATAGGGTAGAAGATGTCTCTCAGCCTCTGTCTTTTAAACCAGCACGTTTCATTCCTTTGCTGCCCGTGCCTTTTCCTCTTTTCTTTCTTTTATGATGTGCTGTCATCAGTGCGTGCACCTATCTCACCCACTTGGCCTCTTTCATGTTTTGGCCCATTTGTCTTCATCAAATATAAAGACTACAGCAGCTACCAACACGGAAATGTGTTACCTCAGCATTAAAATCAGTCCTAATGTACATGCTTCTGTACACTCATTTTCATTTTAATTGTGCCATTTTGGGTCTTACTTAGATTACTGTAAACGGTCTTCCTGTAGGAAGAAACAAAATAATTTAAGAAGAAGAGATGCTTTGCAAAGCCTAAAGTTAAGCTAATTTCTGTGCTTAAATACAGAAGAAAAACTCTTTCTTCAAGGTTGCTCTTAGCAGTGGAGTTCAAAAGCAAACAAAAAGCCCACCGCACTGAATGTGACAAGTTTTAATTCATAAACACTCCAAAACATAACATAACAAAGTTAAACATAAGAGAACAAATGGTAGCAGCCTGCACCTCATCTGACCCCTACTCAAAAACATCATTTATATATTCCACTAGATTGGCTTTTTAGATTTAATTATGTGGTCAGGGGCCAAAAGTAAGTCCAGCTCTATTCAAACTACAGTTTGGTATTTGAGGATTTAACACCATTAACTTATATTGTTCATTTTATTGTCATGTTTACAAAGATTTATGAAAGGATACATGCAAGCAAATGATAGATCCTATGAGCATCTTCAAACACACCTGCTTCTACTAAATCTCTGTCTGCTTTCCATCTGTCCATCTGTCTGTCTGAATAATGACTCTCTCAATCCCTGGCTGTTCAACTGCTTTGTTGTCTTATTTATCCGTTTCCCTCATTTGTCTCTGTGCATAATTTGACTGAAGGAACCTGTAGAAAACTGAGAGTGAATTTATGATAAGAGTCACATGTACACACATGGCTTTCAAGAGCAATTAATGTACTCTTCAGTTAATATGTAAAATAGAGGGCAAGAAAAACTGATTCGTAAGACTAAAAAAGGGATTTCACCAGGCCAATACATGTGTGCTAATGACAAAAATCATGCCACTTGCTATTTCTAAAAAAAATGGATGCTGTATCTACTAGAGACTGAACAAATTCCTCAGTGGGGGAAAACAAAACGAGACTTGTTTTTGAAGATATTTTGATTCATGATATGGGACACTAAACTTGTCAAAACATAATTTCATTTATACAGAATATAATGAATACTGAATTTACAGCTGCGTCGCAGCAATGCTCAACATAAAATATTCACAAAGGTAACATAACTTTGTACTAGTCAACGGTGCAATAGACTCAATACTTGAAATGTGCAATTCACTTGTATTTTTATTTTTATTCCTATTTATTCTATTTATCCCCTTCGTATATTTTATTTATATTGTCTCTGTATTTATATATATGTGTGTGTGTATAACTCTGTAACTTCTGTCGGTGCTGTGCTTTTTTGGAAATCGAATTTCCCAGAGGAACCCACCCGAGGGATTAATAAAGTTCTCTTATCTTATCTTATCTTACTTGTAACACATTAACATGGCTCCTCAAAAAAAGAGCTCAATGCTGCTCATTTCTATGATACTGTAATTACACCACAAAAATATATTAGTAGTACTGCTACTGACTACCAAGATTCTAGTATTGTGTGACCCCTTTATTTGCTTGGCATATGAGTTATTATGTTTTTGAAGGTTTGCAACTTACAAGGACATATGTGAGAACCTACACATACCTATTGCCTTGCACTTTAGAAGGATTTATATGTAAGGGAACTAACAGGATATAGGAATCACTTCTGCTATAACCTGAGGTACGCACAGTCCAGACTGGTTCCCAAGAGTTTGCACCTTGGGTCCGCAGACAAGGGGCAGTAAAAGCATAAGACGAAGCATAAGAAATAACCATCCAAAAACGCTACTTCTAAGGCTTCAAAAGTCAATGGGTGACATCCTGGGGGTTTCAAACATCGTTTTTTTAACTGTCTGATTAGGCCTAAAAAGTAACAAATGTTTCAAAATACTTTCTTTCATATGCCTACTCCTCTAAGAGTGAAATGTATCATATGAATGGACACAGTTGGAATACGATCAGTTTCATGAGGACCAATGAATTGTGTTTCTTTATAAACTGACCCTATTGTACCCATTTATGGTCCATTTAGAGGCGTGGTTGTTTTGGATTCACAGTCACTGTGAACAGAAACACGGCCTCCACTTGGCTCATGCTAATGGACTAAGCCTCAGGGGGTTATAAGAAGCGAAGCTAATAAATATAAGGATTTATTGCCCTGACTCTATACAGAGCATTTGGAGACCAGAAGGGGGTTGAGGTGTTTACAATGGAACACAGCATTCATTTCTGTGTGTAGTAGTTAACGTTGTAGAGCCTGACAGGAATACTAAAAGTGCAAGAGAGATGCAGCTGCTGTGTGGGTGAGCTCTCTCTCCATCCATCTATCGTTCCATCTTTGCCAGTCTTTTCCTCTCCTTTTTTCCCCAATTCAATCACAGTTGGTTGGCTCAGTGTTCTAACCGACTGGTAGGATTTTCAATCATGTATGTTTTTTCTGTGACTTCTGGATACTGTGATTAGCTGTTGGAGTTCCCAGGCAACCCCATGTAGCCAGGGTAACAACTTTAAAAAAAAAAAAAATAATGTTACCCTGTCTTTGACACTTTGTTTCTTTTTCTTTTTCCTGAAGCTCATTCTTTTACCAAAAACTCTTGATACTCAGATGAGCAGGCAAACGCATGGGCATGAATTGCTCATGCACAGTATATGCTTCCATTGTTTAATTTGAAAAATGGCTGTTTAATGAATAGAATCTTAATAAGTCTATCACAAATGCAAACTTAGACATATGTACGTGCAAAAATTCCTACACACTTACCCACAAGCCAAACGTACGAAAGTGTGTGAGCCTTAGTCATACACCAGCACACAGAAAAAATGCATTTAGGGATTTCTGAGTCATCTGAGTGCATCTTGATTGACACTGACTGTCAGTTGGTAAAACTTCCTCTGTCTCTCTCCTACACTCTCCAAAAACTGCACTCTGAGGCTTGCTTGGTGCGTGTGCGTGTGTGACGTTGATTGTCAGAGCATCTTGGCCAACCCCTGAGGCTTTTTACTTGTCAAGAAAGGTGTATTTCTGCATTTCTCACACTGCAGAAGGGCATGTTTTTCCATGTTTGTCACACTTTCCTTTTGTTTTGTGCCATTTCCCACCCCATTTCTCCTTGCATTCTACTTCCTCCTCCTTTACCATTTTCTTCAAATACTTCCACCTTCCCTGACTCCAGAATCTCCAAAATCCTTCACCTCCTTTTGTCCTCCCATGAATTTCTTCCAAATTTCCCATCCTGTTTTTTATCCATTTTATCCACGGATCATTTTATGTATGTTGACAAGTAAATCTTGGTTAGACCTTTCTCAGTCGCCCTTCTTTAAACCTATTACTTCAGGTAGCTCTGTGTATATTATCTTTCAGACACATTTAATCTTTTTTCAGACTTTTGTCCTGCTTCTATATTAAAAAATTAACAACACTAGGTGTGATCTTTCAACCTTTCTAAACCTCTCCTTAATCTCTTTAGTTACTTTTCATTTGCAACTAGAAACTTTAATATATTGTTGGTTGTTATTTGCTCAGAGGCAACGTGCATACTCAATTAATAAAATACCCCACTTAAGGATTTCATTTGGGTCACAGGGAGGTGATCAAAATGGATAACCGTGCTCACATTCTCGTTTCTGCTTGTGTACATCTTTAAAAAGAAAACTTGGTTAAGTATAGATTGTGGTTTTGGTTAAATGCTAATGAACACACTGGGTCAAAAGTATTTTTTTCCAGTAACCAAACTCATGACAGTTCCGCTCATATCAGTTTTTATCTTTATTGACTTCCATCTTTGCCTCTAGTATTATATCTTGTTTAATGTCTCTTTTACTCTTTTTAGATTGCTATTACCCCTCCCACAATTCTCTCTCTTTCCCTACTCCCAAACCACTCTTGCTCTTACTTCTCTTACTTATTGCCCTAGGCATTTATTCTTGTGTGTGTGTATGGGTGGGTGGGCGACGCGTGTGCTCGTGTGGCAACGCACAACATGGAGACGTCGAGATTGCCTAGTAGCTTTAATGTGCAGAGCTAACTGGCACAGTGACAGGAGATGAGAGACTGGCATCAGACTGATGTTACCTCTGGGAGAATCAAGCCCAAAAGAAAGCAGGGAAACAGGTGGTTGCTGAAGAGAAGGAGGAAAAGCAGTGGGGATAAGGGGGTGAGCAACAGATGAGCATGAAGGGTTAAATCAGAGAAAACATTTGTCATAAGCATAGAGGAAGTCAGATGGAGATGGAGAGAATTTAGGAAAGGGAGGAAGAAGATTAAAAAAAGAATTTGATTGTTTTTATTAGATGAAAGAGAAAAAAACAGCAGTGAGCAATGAAGAGATGGAGAGTGGGTGGATTGAGAGAACAATTTCTTCTAAATGTCCTCAAGAGATATGGTAGAAAAAAAAGAAGGAAAACGATTGCGGATAGACATTCTCCTTGATAGACAGGTGGAGCTCAGAGGGGGAGAAAAAAGTAGTAGGATTATCCAAGGCAGGCAGAGAATGAGAAACAGACTTTCATCCATGGGATCAAACTACGACAAATGAGCCAAGTCCTCTAAAATGTAAATGAGGAGTTTCTTTCCAATATGAGACATCTACTGCTGCAGAAAAAAAGTGACACCTACACTACGAAATGACTGACAGCAAAGAAATTAAACAAATCACAGGACTTTGTGAGGACTACAGATAACTTAAATCCTTGATTGACAAACTATCACTTTCACATATTATTACTAAATGCAATTTACAGAATACATTAAATAAATACTGACTGTCTTCTTTCTGCACCAATGTGGCTCTGCAGTCATTTCAGAGCGGATGAAAATGTCCACAGTGAATCTGCTGGCTAGATCTGAGTAGCAAGCATGGCTCCAAAAAAAATAACAACTGACTCAAGACCTGGATTTTTGTGTGTGTGTGTGATGTCTGTCTGCACATGACCCTGTGTGCGTGGGTGTGTGAGAAAGGTGATGTGCCCTTCAAAAAGTCCAGTTGTGTTCAACCTATTTTCATTCACCGTGTTCAGGAGTCCTGTGTCCTATATGTAATGTATGTTGTGGAACAATATGATTACTCTTGCCACTTTAGGATTTCACTATTATCCACATTAATAATTATCTTTGGAGGTTTTGACTCCTTGATTTTACTCACCTCAGATCCCTGAAATATACTGTATGTAACCCTGGTTAGTTAAAAAGAGACTGTTGCACAGCAATGCAGTCACAAAATATCAAAGATTTGTGCCTGAAATTAAAATGTTTTAATTCAATTAATTTTTAATTGTATGATGCCAAATCACAACAAAAGTCGACTCATGTATTATATAGTGTATGTAGTAATGTAGTAATAACGACTGACTTTTCCTTTTGACATGTAATTCAAATGGTTTGATCAGACTGCAGTAAAGTCCATCATTTTAAATCTTACTTATTTAACATTTATCTGACATTTTTCTGTCTGGGAAAGTAAAATCGATAGACCACCCTGGTTGTTGCAATCACTTGAAATTTAAAAGAGAAGTATAATCAGGTAAAAAACAAAAAAATCATGCTTTATGAACACGTGTCTATTTCTATGCCTGATTTCCTTATCAAATCATCTTGTTTAAGGCGACTACACAGGTGCGCTTGCATTTTTATTTCCGTTTTAACCACTAAGCACCCACACAATGCCCCAATTCATCATCTAAACAAACCTGAAACTGATTGGATTGACTGAAATCCAATCAAATAAGGAACTCTGATTTGACTGGATTTGGGGTCTGTACATACAGGTGTGCAAAGCACACACGATACACAAAAGTGGGGCACACGAGCGAGTATTTACACTTTTAAATGAATACTCATCTGCTCACAGTCACACTTGTTCAGTCATGCAAGAATTCCCCCCCCTACACACACCCGCTTGCACACAGCCTTTCTCCATATGACTGCATTGTGGGAAATCTGCTTTCTGGAGGAGGATATTACATCACAACAGTCAGCCAGCTCACCCGGCTTCGCTCTCCAAACTGAGTTACCGTGGTTACAGCGTTGGAAAATTAAAATAACCCCCACAGGAGTTCAGAGTAGTATGGAAATTCAAAAGCCAAGTTGAAGTTGTGAATGAGTTATGAGAAGGACACGGGTGGCGGGAGGTGGGCGAGGTGTTGTTGTATTCGCAGACAGTATAATTACCAGACAAAAAGGGCAGCAAACAGACATCAACAGCTGAATGCTAGGAGTGGGGATTCCCAGAGGGAGTTGTAATTGTGTTCTTTTATATTAATTATTTATTTATTCTGATAAGCAAACACATAACCTTCAGTATATTAAACTACAGGCTTGAGAAGTCACGCAAGACGCCCATAACATAATGTATTCTAACTTCAATCACTTGCTGTCACATTAATGACTTAGGAACAGAATTGTTGGCCCTTTTTTTAAATAATCTGCTGAGATGGAGAAATAATATTTTTGTTTTTACTTTTGCTTTTGCTTGCCAAAGAATGGTTTTAAAGTTGCTGTTTTTTTAAAATTATTTTTTATGACAAATAAAAATAAGATAATCCTGGTAAAGCTTCATATCAAATTTGTTACACCATGTGTTGTGCGCCTCAAAAGTCACTATTATTCCCGTTATTAATGACATGACAATAAACCCACAATGTAAACTAATCTAATTTGTCTAATTACTTTTAAATAAAATCTAATATGGCCAAATGGGAAATATGAACATGCCACTTCCTGTTACAATGGGTACTTCTGGAGAGTTGAGACTCACCCCATTGGCTCTGCTCATTGCCTGGTAGTAGATGCTGTAGCTCTTGGCAGGTGACAGCGGAGGGTTCCAGAAACCACCATAGCTCTTGTTGTCCCCCACAGTGAAGGGCTGTACCACCGTGAGGCTGGACGGTGGTAATTCAGCAGCAATGTAATAGGGTGAGTCCAAGATGGAGGCATTGCGGAAGCTCACTGGGACAGAAAAACACTCGGGGGCTTCAGAAGCGGCACGGCGGGTCTTGGACTTGCGCACCTCCTTCACAACAAGCTGGTAGGAGCTGGAAAAATAAATGATGTCTTTAAAAGTAGTGCCTTATGTTGTTTACTGAAACAGGAACAAATCTACTTATCACTAGCTAAAGCAATACTTATGAGGAGATGGTTTACGTGGCAACGACAACAGCCAGAGTTTTTGAAAAGAATAAAAAATTAATCACAATAAACTGACAATATTTCAACTGTTATTTGTCCAGTTAGTACAGTAGAGACAGACTTTGTTTTGAAATAGGGACATAACACATAAAACTGACAACTCTACTTCAACTTTACTATCCCCTGTAGCTCACAGAGTGCTTTAAATTCATTATTACAATGAAAGCATTAGCAGAAGAGGCCCGAGGTCTGCTATGAGGGGGAAAAAAATTCACAAAATCCCAAACTAACCATTAAAAAGGCGTATAATTTGTTATAAGGGTCACTTATTTCTGAACGACAGATATACTTTAGAAGCTAAACTTCAAACAAAGTTCCTGGCAAATCATTTCCTGTGCTGATTCAGCACCCCAGTACAGCTTAAAGGAAGAAAATACGTGTGTGTGTGTATGTGTGTGTGTGTGTGTGTGTGTGTGTGTGTGTGTGTATATAAGAGAACGGTGAGGGTAGAAATGAATGGATCTTTTTCAAAGTCCAAACGTGTCTCCTCTTGCCTTATATTCTTTATGTGTACATCAATAGCACGTGTGTGTGTGCATGCTCTCTAACAGGTGCGCATTTACCTGTATGTGCTTTGGCAGGTGTGCTTGTGCTTGTGTGTATTTTAACACATGTGTAGTGGGGTGTTTATATACTTGAATGAACATCTATCTTTGTGCAGTGGAGCTGCTTTCATGTGTATGTGTGTTTCCATTACACTCTGAGAGGCTTCATGAATGGCTGAGGGCTCCTTTAGCGGTCAGGACAAACGCAGCGGCCCTCCGCAATTACCTCCGTCCTCCACGCCAAGAACTCACTTCACAATTATACGCAATTAGGGAAATGTATGTTTCTGTGAAGGGGGCCGCGGCCAATTATCCCCTGTTCCCGTTTGGCAGCTTTCATAAAAGATAATTGCTGATGACCAAAGATGAGTCCCTCTCTCTCTCCCTTACTGTCACTCTCTTTGCTGTTTCTGCCTTTCTGGTAAAATATCCATTTCAAACTAATGGCTTTCAGAGACTGCACAAGGGATGAAGCAGGGGCCTAGCACAAGGAGCGGATAGGGAATTGTGTATGTGTGGGTCTGTGTCGAGCGCTTGGGAGCCCTTATATGTGTGTGTGCTTCTGTTGTAACTATCCATGTCTTTGAATACATATCCATAGGTGTGTGTACGTGTGTTATTGTACCTTTACTCTGTTTGTGAGATGTTACACCTTTACAGCTTGAACATTTAGAGTAAGGGGATTTTCTGAGACTGGTGGATGGCTGTGTGATTATTAGGCAACATAAAGCGAGTGAATTCGAAAAGTGAAGAAATCACTGTGTGTGTATGTGTGTTCTTTGGGGGGTTTTTGTTTGTTTTTTTCCCTCAAATAGACAGCTGTTACTGTCACTGTTAAAACTTGGTTTTAAGCTTTAAAGTTGAAGTTTACAGTTAAGGCTTGAAATAAATATATCTCATCAGTACCAATGAAAAGTTTGTTCAGACCTTCCACTGGTACTGTATACTTCTAGAAAGTGTTTTGCTGAGGCTTGCAGACATGTTTTTTGTCATGCACTCTGATGAATGGAGCATGTATGTATGAATATATTGGCAAGTAAAACTGAGAGATTTTTGAGAGTTATTTTCTTCATGTTCCTGTTTTGGAGCAACTATATTATGTGGATGTCATTTTGTGTCACACTGAAGTAATATTTCTTCCAGCCAAGCCACTCTATCATGGCAACACCACCCACCAATGTCAGTGGTTTTGCACAGCAGGACAATGCACTGTTCACTTTGCAAAATCTCATCAAGACATGTTGAAGGAATGTAACAGAATCCATGATGCTTAGCCAACCTCGAGACTCAGGATGCCCGAGAACAAGCCAGATCCATAGAAGTCTAAATCTTAACCCGCTGGGCTCAAATAATCTATAATGTGCTACTGTCATATACCACAGGACAACCTCAGAGATTCCATGACAGGCCCAGCAGCTGTTTTAGCAGCATGAAGGAGACCTACACAATATTAAGCACTGGATTTTAATCAACTGGTGCATATCTGCACTGACAGTCACTGTAAACATTTACAATGGTTTCCGTTTGTGTGCATTTATGTGAAAGTGAACTTGTAGGCACCTGAGCATGCAGCCTGATGTGTGTGTCTTATGAGTGTGTGTCTCAACAGCTGCTTCGCTTTACAGAGCCTTTTCGAGAAAAAAAAAATCTTATCTAACCTCCTAAATTTCAGATGCTCTGATCTGCAGGATGAATAAGAAAACAATTGCAGCAAAAACATTTGTGTGCACATTAACAAACAGATGCCTTTTTTTCCTGCTTCCACACGTACATCTGTTGGCACTTAAAATATGTAATACTTGCACCAAACACACATAATAAGCAAACACATTAATGGGCTTTTCTCTAGTTGATAAACACATGAAGATGGTAGCGATGAGGGTGCGGCCTAATTCAACATGAGATATATTTGCCATCTGCGGGTGATTAATGATGAGATATGATAAGGGATTTACAAAAATTAATGCTAAACCACTGACCTACACTCACATTTCACAAATCCATTTCCCAAAATCTAAATTGAAGTGATATATATTCTCCACACAGCATTGTCGAAGCTCTATTTCCCTAAAGGCGAGCGAGAATAATGTTCTCCCCTGCACCAATTAAATGGATGAGATCACATGTTCAAAGTGAACTTTTAATTAAAAACATGCTGGCTGAAAAAATGAGAAAAGGAAAAGAAATAAATTAGCTGGGTGCCTTCACTCGCTGCTTTGTTTTGAAGTGAATACAGTGGACTGGTGACTGGGAAAATAAAACCTGTGTGTGCCTGATAAAAGCATTCTAAGGGATTTTACAGAACATGCAAATACAATCTATTTATTGGAGAAGTCATTTGCAAAGATGTTCTTGCACCACAAACGTTGTGATTTCTCCGGTTGCTAGACAAGCCGCACAATCTGCTGCTGACTATGGCAAACTGCTAGAGACCAAAGCAATCAAAAGATTTTTGATTGGATACCTCTTTGCAACCAATGACCAGTGACTGTCAGCAACCTCCAGCAACCACTGCAGCATTCACTCTTCCTTAGTGATCAGCAGGTGCCACTGGCCTGTCTGAATGAGGCTCATATAGTCAATTTCACTGACAGTTAGCAACTTGCAGCCACCAGATTACACACTTTTTCCCTTGTGTCTCATGGTTGCCACTGACTGGTCACAAGGCCTGTTTATCCGGGGCCTTAAGAGACATGTGGGTGCTGTTTGTCCTGTTTGACTTTTTGTTGAATGTTGATAAAACTAAGAATTAGCATTAATTACATTTTGTGTTAAATGTGTCTTTTAGTTAACCAAAACTGGTAGTGTCAGCAAAGTACAGACACACTTTGTGAGCCAAGCTAAAAACCCACTCCAAGTGTTAGTTTATGCTGAGGCTTTTTTTCTTTTATACTGTTTAGTCCTTGTTTTCACATGTATGGTATAAATTAATAACACCATCAATATCTATGTATACGACTATGAATACGGTGTTTTCTGTACAATATGCTCAATAAAATCCAAATTTCCATTTCCTTATGTTAAGAATTTGATGGCTGAAACCTTAAATTAAAGCAAAGTTTCAAGTAACCAGCTAAAGTATCAGACACTTGGGCCTGCAATGTCCAGTAGAAGTTGCAATTCCACTAGTGAATAGCCAAAAAGTTACAAAAAGCAAAATGAGTAATGGCAAAATGTTTCACTGACAAATTTAAAAAAAAAAAATCATTCTCTGAATTCCTTTGCATACAAATTAGACTTATATGTGTGAGTAACTGCAATGGCTCTAAAAGGGCCCTGAAGGAAGACCAAAAGAACATGGATGGAAAAAAGTAGGGGGGGTAATGAAAAGGAGGTAGATGGGATGCTGGGAGGAAAAATGTGAGTAGGACAGCAGAGGATAGTAAAAGAAACTCTATGAAAAAGAAACTAAAATTTTGTTAAGGAATGTTAAGAAATTACCTGATAGGTGCTCCGCGGGACTGGGCAGGTTTCAGCAGGATAGTGATGGTTGTCTCGGTCTCATTAAGTGGAGACTCTGACTCATACTCTGGCATCATGGGGGCTGAAAAGGTTTAACAAATTTAAATTTTAAAGCAGGTTACCGTACACGGACAATTTTATTGGCCAGCATAATTTAAAAAGCTCTGGGTTGTGGTCAGTCATTTGGTAGAGCACATTTTGAGTCCTTATACCTTTCTTAAAAAGACACTGAAATTAAGTTAACCTGTTTGAGCCATGTCATAGTTTTGTTATTCTCAGAAAAAAACCCACCGGATGTTAATCTGTCTTGAAATGAAAGACCTTTTTAATTAGCTGCCCTCCAGGAAGCCTTTAATGAAAATAATTAAGTAACATGACAAGTTCAAAATAAGACAGTTTTATAAGGTTTAAATAATTTTCTAAAAACATGGCTGATTTGTCCCTTCGTGGTAAAAGTTGTGACCTGAAGCTAATGCAACTCAAAATGTCTCGTTACAAAACAAATGAAAACTTTTCTGATCATTGGTGTTTATATAACACTTTTATTTATCTATCAGATGAAATTAAGGCTAAAACAATTTCACAAGTATAAATATAGTAAATGTCTAGAACAAAATATGCAGATTTATTAGCATTGTACGTGAATTCTGGTAACTTTAGCATACTATACATTAGTATACTGACATTTTACATGAATTGTAACAGTACATGGTTTTTGTTTTGGACTGTAAAACTTTATGTGACAAGGCCAAAGCAATCATGCAATCTGATGCCTGTGGGATCATGTCTCTTTGGACTGTCAAACAATGGAGCAAAGAGGTCCACATAAAGATACATGTGCTTTGCCCATCAACGATTCACGCCCAGAGCCAGCACATAGGAGGTACAGTTCTTACACATGATGAATAAAATATGAGATCTTTTAAAAACTGTAAATATGATAAATGTCAAGAAAAAAGTACAAGGATGTGTAATTCTACTATACTGACATATATTTGTATACCGAGATGTTACAAGCATTGTGACAGTGCATGATTTGTCATTTTTGGGTTTTTCTTCCTGTTTAATAAATAATAGACGGAGCATCTAACTTTATGGGGCAAGGCCATGCAATCTGATGCCTGTGGGATCAATCCTCTTTCGACTATCGAACATTGGAATAATGATGCCCACACAAAGACAGATGACCTTTGCCCTTGACTCATTCATGCCTGCAGTGAACATATTGGAGACACTGATCTTTGTAGCATGCTCATACACATGTACAAGACCCTAGCAAAGAAGATATATCCCTGTTTGGATATATCTTTGACCTATGCATCTCAGACTGATGGATTGTCTGTACGAGAGACTGTGCCCTATTGAACAAGAAACCAATATCTCAAAAGGGTTTGACTGCAATTTGAAACAAGTGAACATGCTAGCTGACCAACAATCATCCTCCTTCTAATGACACATGTTTTAGAAATAGCGATACATCCCAAAACCAATCCCAAAAGTAACTCTGTACAAAGGGTTTGTAAAGGTATAAAATCACAGAAATACAATATGTTTCTTGACTTACATGCACACCAACAGTGCTTTGCAAGATATTACCAGAAAGGCATTCTAGTACCTTTGTGGTAGTATACAAATACATTTTTTTTATGGTCTCGCCTTTAAAGGGTTAATGTAACTATTAAATGTAACTTGAATAAAAAAAGAAGTCTAAAAAAACCCAACCTTTGAGGTCTACTTCTTCGTCACTGACAAAGACGGACGGGCATATGGCAAAGCCAGCTATGTTTCCTCTGAGTCAACAATGGAAGAAAAAACGCACCCTCCCATGTGTATGTCGAATCCCTGATTTAAAACATGTAAATGCTAAATTGCTATGAAATGTTCTGTTTTTTTAACATCACAGTATATCTCAACCAGAATGACATTATCAGGATGTATAAAGGTAAAGAAGAAGTAGATGTAAGCTTCACCGCCGAGGGCTTCACAGCTATTCTATTACACTCAAATTTTAATTTCACATCTGTCATGCCCTCATACTGGAGGTGCAGCATATAAATGTCTGAGTAGAACATCAACACTTTTTTCCCTGATTGGTATGGCATTCAGGTTATTAGCATGAATCCTACCCCCGCCACTCTGTCCATCTATCTCTATGTGTCTGCAGCATTTAATTTAAATCTCTACATCATGTAGCTCCTGAACGAGATAATAAAGATTGGTGATGGCGTGACATTTGAAAGAAGACACATCTGTTATGTGTGGAGGCACCACATTTCCTTTTTGTTCCTCTTGGCAATGTGTTGTTAAGTTTTGAAAGGATGATGGAAGAACAGAGGCTCGGTGGAAAGGTCACACTAAAAATCACTGTAGGTGTTGACAGATAGGACAACACTTAAAACATACTGTTAACACATTACGCATTCATCTTCTAGATCAGTCAGGACTTCATCGTGTACAGCAGCACTGTGACAAGGATTCAGTGGTATATTCGCATTTGACTTTAAGCCACAAACCCACATTTTGTTTTGTTTTTTATATTATAGGGAATAGAAGTGACGTGTATACTGTCAACACATGGTAGCGTATATTGTAGTTTACTGTATTATTGTTGGGTTGTATTATTGTAGGGTTTTTACTATACAATATAAAGAGCTTAAAGCAACTGCTGTTGTGATTTGGCGCTATATCAATAAAACCGAATGGAATTGAACTAAGTTGAATAGTGTCGTTAACAGAAAACAATTTCAGGCCACATTTTTTATAAACCACACTGCTTTTTTTAGTAAAAGAGTGGACACTTGTTGTGGCACTTAACAGACTCCAGGACTGAATACAGATAAGTGAAGTGGTTTGAATACAGAGCCTCTTTTGAAACAAAGTGAAAGCACAAGATCTATGTATGCTAGTCAACTATGTAATGAGACTGACAAATGTGGAAGTGACAAGCTTTCAGTGAAATACCGAGTGGTTTATATTTCTAAATGTTCATATTTTACTCTGCAGCTTTTGTATTCATTCCTAAATTAAAATTATTCTCAGTAATGCGATACTTATTCAGAGTTCCTTCTCTATAAAGTTGACTTGTAACCATAAGAGTTTATCGGTTTAGCACAAACTTACAGGGAGTGTCTCCTCAGAGCTTTCTGTTTTCTTTTGTTTTTTCAAAGGTCACAACTGCCTCAATGAGGTCTAACTAGCTAAACAAACCACAAAGGAGAGACAATCCAGTAAAAGATTTGTAAAGGGCTTACAGGAGAATTGTTGGAAAAAAAAAGGCAAAATGTGAAATCAGAAAGGCACACAGAGAGATTTAGATAACAAAGAATGAGCTGAAGGGTTTTATTTAGCATCAGTCATTCTGTCATTTGGGCATCACAGCATAGCCTTCTCTAAACAGTTGAAATGATAATGTTCTCTCATTCAAGAATAAAGAGCTGTATTAACATATGAGGGCACTTCACAATTCTTGCCACAAAAGTTGATTGTTTTTCCTTTTTTTGTGCAGCGACTGACATTTTCTGTGGACCAAGGCTGGTGACACAAACAGGGGGATACAAAGCCAGATGGGAGAACAACCAAATGGTCATTCAGACAAAGAGAGACACAAATTAAAACGCTTATTTATAGTGCAACTGACTGACATATCAGCACACAGGCTGTCTAATAAACACGCTTTTACTGTCTGTATGTGGTATTAATGTTTTAAGAAGCAAATAACACCTAACAGTATTGTTTACCTGCAATCTTGGTGGTTATGCGGGTAGTGACAGGCGGACCAAAGCCCTTGTTGGTAGATGCTTTAAGGGTGAAGAAGTAGGTGGTTCCTGGGTACAGCCCAACAAACAGATGGTGGGTCTCATTCCTCTGCTTGAAAACTTGTCCCCGCTGGGTTGTCAGATCAGCACTGGGGTCCAAGGAGCTCAGTGCCTTATAGGTAATCTAGAGGTAGATGGGAAAATTTTACATTTAAATGCACTTACATAATTCAGCTTTATTTATTCATCTGTTTACATTTGTTTCACTCACGCAATTTAAATAAACAAGTGATAGCTCATTTAATTTTAACATGACTGAAATATCTTTTATTTATTTATTTTTTAAAGGAAGGAACAAGCAGGTTTGGTTTAACGTTGCACTTGAGGTTTTAGATATCAATTTGTTTAAACCAATTTTTGTAATGCTTGATTTCAATCAATAATATCTGTTTTCGTTTTTTTATCCATAAGTAGTTTGGTTCGGTTGAATAATGCTTCAAAATTTAAAAAGAACACATTTATGCGTTCATCTAATTGTACACGCAGGCATGCAACAGCATCCTTTGGATTCACTGATGTACAGCTGGTGTACAGTTGGCTGTACAACCAACCAATAAAATGAAAAATGCTATAAATGCTGCATGGCCTGAGGGGAATTGCAATCAGTGATCTTTCTTTTGTCAACATGAATGTTCAATTTTCCCATTAGACATTTCATTTGATTTGATTCAATTTCAAAAATGCCAGCTTAAGTGCAGTCTTAGAGGGTAAAATATGTTATGGTATAAACAGTAATTTCAACCTGTAAAGAATATCAAAATAGACTGATTTTCTTTCTTCTATTTTTTAATCTTCAAATCAGAAAAAAACAAAAAACAAAACAAAAGAAAGTAAGCTTTAAATTCGGAGTCACCGTCTTCCAAACACCTCCACTGACACATCTAAAAGATCCAGTAAATCAATCATCAGTTATTAAATTGTCTGCTAAATGCAGTACAAATCAATTTTTGGAGTTCAAGAGATGATGGCTCTTTACAATAGGTCTGTGTGTCTCTCCACGATCTCCACTTTGAGACTGGAACAAATTGAGCAAATTGACCCGTAACCATTAAACTGGCAGAAACACTAAAATAGTTCTTCTGTTAAAAGAACTGTCAATGTCTGTCGTGGTGTTGCTACTGGCAAGTTTCCACACTGTGAAACCATCAATGACTGCACACATGGGCACACACAAACACGCACGATAAAACACAGGAGGACAGCTGTCATTGTGAATGACAGTCAGTACAAAAGATTATTGAGTGGTGGGAAAAAACACATTAAAAGCAAATCAACTCCAAACACATTTCAGCACTTTGTGGTTGCGTGTAAGTGCTTGTCCGAGTACATATCTGTTTGTCCTTTAGCCACAAAGTGTGAAAAAACGTACTGGATAAAGTGTGAAAGTGAAAACAAAGAGGCAGGTAGAGCAGGAGACTGAACCAGAGAGACAGAAACAACAAAACGAGTGAGCCATAAGTCTTTTGCCAACTTGCAGAGCTACCTCACCTAGAAAGATCACATCACTAAATGTCTAAATGACTCACATCAACTGAAAAGTTACCAAATACATTAACTAACAAGGAGAAAGATCCTTAAGAGATGCATAATACACAGAAATAACTGAGTAAGAATAAAAACATTTTGAGGGAGACAGGGGGAAAAAACAACAGAACTGTTCTGGAGGAACAACATGACTATGACCTCTCCAGTTTGCATTCAGGACTAAAGACAATATGTCATATTTCAGAATGAACAGCACAGAATGACACAAAGGGGTTATAAGGTAAGGTGGAAAAGAAAGAAAAAGGTGGACAAACAAACTGAAAACAGCATAAAGTTTTGGAACAGAAATGCAATGAATAGATGATAGGCTAATTTAGACACAAACACATTTGCGCAATCAAACAGTGATGATTATGGATTCCAGGAAGGGTTTTAATTTAATGTATTGATAATCTTTAGCACCATTACTCTCAATTTAAAATGAGAATACTGCATTGATATACACTCAAAGCAGATTAGTGGGAGTGAGTAAAAAAGAAGACAACGAGGAAAATAATAACGGTGATAAAGAGGAAGATAAAAACAAGACTGAACAAGAATGAATAAGGAAAAGAAAGCAAGGACATGAAAAGAAACAAGTGATGTGGATAGACACAAAGGGAAAATAGGTAGCTTCGAGTGTGCATGGGAGTGTGTTAGAGTGAAATAGCACATTTGTTGGAGGACGAATTCAGGAATTCAAAATCATGGACGTTGGGTGGTCCACGTCAGCCCATTAACAGTCAAATCAAAGGCATTGATAGCTGGGTGCATCACTTCAACTAGGCCCCAGGCTGTAGTACTGATGTGTGAATACGTGACTTTGGATGGATGTGCTGGAGCAAATACAAATGCAAAGAGTGAGGACATACGACAGGACAGAGCAGAAGAAAGGAAAGACGCAAAGTAAGGGAGACCATGGCTGTGTCCCAATTCAGGGTCTGCACGCTTGAAGTACGCGCACTACGCGTACTACGTACGGTGCGTACTATAAGTACGAGACGTGCGGAAGTGAGAGGCTTGTGAAATGGGACTGTATACGCTTCGTCGCGCTGTTCAGGTTGCCTAGCAACCATGATAATAATCGCAAGACAGGTTATATACAGCATTGTTTGACAGAAATGAAGGAGAAAAATGTTTTGTTGGTCATTCATTTTTGTCATGACATCACTTTGATTAGTTGAGTATCTGAGGCTGAGACCACGGGACTGTAAAACATGATTGTTGGGCTTCATTTCTGTGATGAACAGTCATTTAAGATTAGTTAGTAAATAACTATATATATATATATATATATATATATATATATATATATATATATATATATATATATATATATATATATATATATATATATATATCTCACTGACTTTCAGCTTGTTTGTGGATATATGACCGACTTTAATTATTAAACATTCGCACATAAATAAGTGACGTCATATTCAGTACTTTTGACAGTTCACTCTTCGGCCGCTCCATCTTATTAGGGAAATTCCACATACATAAATGTAAATTTCAAAACTCAACCCCATCATTTAATTTGTTTTTGACTGAAATTGAATATTACTTAAACTCTCTTAAATTAACTTCCAATAAAAAAGGTTTATCATTGATTGAAATTCATTCAGAAATGTTTAACGAATGAGCTGTCACAACTTTCAAGTACAAAGTTGTTATGAAGTCTGTCACATTCCCCCCCCTTTTTTTCTTTTTTTATCCTTTATTTATCCTTCTTATTTCATTGTACTGTATATTGTTACTCTTATTTGCCTTGTATGTCTACTGTACAAACTGAACTGGAATGACTGACTGTTCGCTTTATAAGTTCAATAAAGTTTTGAAAAAAAAACAAACTCTTCAGCCGCTCCCTTCTGCCGTATTTTGCGGCAAAATTCTCCACACCCACCGCCGCGCTATGAATTGTGGGATATATGGGGCCACGAAGCGTGCACCGGACCACGCTTAATATTTGGGGAAATTGACGGCACATTTGGAGTATGCATTTGAAGCACACTTCGAATTGGGACAGCCGTCGGCACGTGGCGTTGACGTAACCGCACTTGAATTGCGTACTTCAAGCGTGCAGACCCTGAATTGGGACACAGCCCATGTAAATATGTGAGAAAATAGAATGGCTGCCCCAGACTCAGATATATGATGGTGCAGAAGCTACAGTACATTCATGTTATTAATAAGCAGAAAAAAAGATTCATAATTAGTTTGAGCTCATTTGTCTGCATTATTTGATGCATTGGGATTGCCACAGTCCCCTAGTGAAAAGCTGTTCCTATGGATAGCAATAGTTAGAAAAGAGATCAGAAGGTCTGACATGAATGAATGTTCCCATTATGTTCAGTAGCTCTTTGCTTCTATTGTGAATTTAATGCGAGACTGAAACTCTACCTTGTCTAGATATTTGGAGGCCGCTGCTCTTTTCTGGCTAAAATCGAACTACCTCAAAACCCACCAAAGTTGAAATAAGAGCCTAAAGCCACAAACAATGCTTCTACCAGTCTTCCTTCTTTTTTTGTTTTTTCGTCAGTTTTATTGCCAGTGACCTGAGATGGTAAAATGATAAGAAGTTTTCTCCTCCACTTTCCCGACACATTACTCCCCTGCTACAAACCAGACAGATGACTAAAGTGCCTCTCAGATTGAGGAACCTGGGACAAAACCTTTAGCCAATAGAAGATAACAGTCTAAAACGCAGCAGAAAAAGCCTAGACAGAGCAGCAGCTTTGCCTTCAACAACCGGCTGACGTCTCCCAGGCCTGAAAGTTCGCCTGGCTGGCTGAATAAAACATGGTGAATCAATAGCTATTTATACAGGCTGGGACTTGGGGGCTGGAACAATAAAATATCATCTCTTTCATCTACGCTGCAGTTTTGGTTTGCACATCGATGGCTGTTATTTTATAAGTCATGAATGGCTCTCTATATTTTTATAGGCTTTATGCTCCGTCTCTCTTTTTCTCTCATCTTACCCACTCACATTTCTTTCCATATTGAGCAGTAGACTCTTGCTTTCTCTCCGTCTTCTACCCTTTACAGGGTATTTCCTCTTTCTAGCCACTCTTTTCTTTTTCTCTTCCTCCCTTTTCTTCACAATTTCCTTGTTTTTCCTCATCTTTCTTCTCTCTCTCTCTCTCTCTTTCTCCCTTTATAGTTGATGTACTTGGAATTGGTAGAGCTATAAAGCTCAGGTTGTTTTATTGGCCAATGAAAAGGCAGGCGCGCAGCGGGGCAGTGCATCTTGGGTAATAGAGTGTGTGTCTTTGAGGGATAACTTACCAGAGGGAAGGCAGACATATGTGTGAGTTAGTGCGTGATTGAATTAGTGGGTAGGAAAGGAGAAAGTGAGAATGGTAAATAGATGATGAAGTAGAAATGGAAGGAAATGATCAAAGGAACAGGAGAAGGGAAAAGTGAAAGGTGAGGAAAATAGAACAGGAACATATAAATAGGGGTGGGTTTTACATTGGTATCAGTTCCAGACTGATCAACATAGAAATATTGATAACTATAGTTCTGCTATCAGGATTTCTGAAAGATTTATTCTTTGTGACCTTTTCAAATTCCTAACTAACCCCAAATACTGATGAAGCTACCAGTGTAAACAGATTAACATTGAAATTACTGTGCATTTACATTCTGTGCTATACAGTCAGAGCAGAATGTTCGAAGCTGTGGGCTTACTATGCTACATTTACCAAAACGCAATGCATTGTATGCAAGAGAATTGTGAATTAATCGCAGCACGGCAAGCTCTGGTAAACTTGAATGGCTCCAATGCAAATGGGATTGGCTGGTAATATAACTGCCTCAATTTAGTCAGTTCAAGGAAACGCTTGTTATCATTATTCCACTAAGTCATACGCTCAGGTTAGACATCCCAATCAAGCTCATACACTTCATACCCGCTGCTTAAAGTTGGTCAATTGAGCTGTTTTAGGTTGCTAGCTAATCACTTACATAGCAATAACTGGCAATTGTTAGCCAAAGTTTGAACTCATCCAGATCTATGTGCTCGTGTTTACTACTTGTAAGAGATTACCACAGCTCTTTACCCAAGCGGCGCATTAGCAAATGTCCCTCTGGGTGCTAATAATTTGAGAATAACATTGTAATCTGTAGTCATAAGGAGCAGTATGGCTTTTTATTTATAAATACCCATCTTAATACTCTAAAGTGAGAAACACTCTTTTTAAACTGCTTATTAATTGTAGCTAAAGATTGTATGCTTTAAATATTTATTTATGAGTTTTTAACATTTGATATTACGTTTATATCACAAAGTAAAAAGTTTTTTTTTTACAACTTGTCACCAACTTGTCTAAAACCATTTAAAAGAGCATCTTATATTGAAATCACTCCCTGTAATTTTAGATTTGTGCAGGTGTTTGCGTGTCTGTGCACTGCATGGTAACATAATACTGTATTTATTTTGTCCAAACAAACACAGAAGACAAATGCTTGTGAATACTAAAAGTCATAACTTCCACCCAGAAGTCAAGCCTATTACAAACACACTGTGGGTGTATGATGCCTCGCTGCAGCTTTTGGAATCACGGCCAAGGTTTATGAAAATAAAGGACGTTTATTGAAGAGCCTTTGTGTAATCTAGAATGCTATTTCTATTGAGTTTTGCTATTTTCCATTCTTGTTCTCTGTGCTCCTGTTTTTTTTTTATTAGAGAACATGCAGTGTCTTCATTCTTCACCATCTTAGAGTCAGTGTTCTCTGTCCTGTTGAATTAAGAACAGACTATGTGAGGTATTTGCTCTTTCTGCTCCGGTTTATTTACTTTAATGGATTTTCACATCTCTGCTACAAGCATTTTGTATACATAAATAAACCTTGTATCCTTTAAGTATTTCATTTCTTTTTTTCCCTTTTTGATATAGTCATGAACAATTCACTTGAACATTTCTGGTTTCTTCTAAACTGGTAAGCCTAGATCTACCTCCCCCCCTCCACTGCTTTGTTAGGACTTATTTATACAGATCCATGGATTGCAGCAGTAAAACTCTGTTTTATCTACACTGCAGCTTTACACATTAACAAACATTTTGATGGCACGCAATGCACCTGTTCTTGCCATTTGCTGATTCTTTTCTGTCGCTCGTAGGAGCTATGACGAAAGCAATGGCTCCATTTATTTGTCTGCTATAAATACTACCTTGTGGCCCTAGGAGGTGAAAGGCCACCTCCTGCATCTGTAAAGTGACACCTTTTACCAGCTTGACAAAATCACAGCTGGCCATTGTTCCGGGTTTCTTTTCCGCTCTCACTTCTGAGGTGAGAAGACTGCTCTTTACTGCTCTGACTTTACTGGCAGAGGCCGTTTGCTCTGCAAATAGACACACCAAAATAAATTCTGTTCGCAACAAGGCGACATCCCGCAGAAGATCCACCGTTAGCTGGTACCTACCACTAACCAAGTTAAAAGGTTGAAGTTAGTCACAGCAGAGCATGTTAGTGCAGAGTGTTAACTCAGATAACAAAGAGAACAAAGGCAATACAGCTTTCTGTGGGCTTGGACCTTAAAGGACAATGACTGAAGTGAATCACAACTCTTCCTTGCTTGGACCCAATCTATGAAGCCCTACCGATCAATGACTGAACCATAATTTTGACTTTTAAGATAACTTAACATACATGCAACAAACAGTTTCCATTCACTTAATTATAATCTGAAACATTAATTTCCAAGATACTGTCTAAAACCTTAGTCAGTGACCTTACTCCTGCAGTTCATGCAGGTCACAAAAAAAGCGTATTCAGGTGCCTCATTCCGTTAGCTGATGCTTGAACGTTAAGTAACAGTGTCTAATGGTTTGCGTGGAAATTCAGTATAATTTTAAAATCTGTTAAGAATGAATGAAGAAAGGAAAAAATATGTTTTAGTTTAAAAACAAATCTATCCCACACTTGGCGTTTGATCTCTAAAATTCAAAGAGGTTTGCCGAAATAGTAAAGCCTTCAAAAACTCTTCCAAGCTATACACCTTCTCAATGTGAAGTTATAACAAGAAAACAATTAGTAGATTTCCCTATGGTTGTAATAGATTAACACTTTTTTAAAAAATTCTTTACGTCGTCTCCTTAGTGTGTAACTTGACACACCCTGCGTCAGTCTGAGAGTTAGGCTGCACCTATTGTTTTAAGATTCAGCATCTCTGCTTTTTGAAGTTTTCATTTGGGACCTTCATCTCCAGCTCATGACTTTATATTGTCAAGACATTCTGGGTCACTACACACACAGAAGCAATACAAATGCTAATACAAAGATACACACACACACACACACACACACACACACACACACACACACACACACACACACACACACACACACACACACACACACACACACACACAAAGATGTACAAATTCAAAGACTTATATAATCCACAAATGAATGCCTGCACACAGAGGGATGAACACATCCTAATATGTATGCATGAATAAAAAACACAAATGGGAATGAGATGTTTGCTGTTTTCCTTGTCCTATTTTTCAATTGTGCCCAAATAGATAAGCTAACTGGAGATAGAAATAGCTACAGACAATAGTCCGATAATATTTCCTAGCTGTGTTATCTCTATTTTTGTCACTGGCTCTTGATAACACAAGTGAGAGAGAGAAAGATAAGCGGAATAGACCAAGCTGAGGGCAAAATATAGCTTGATAAATCTTCCATCTAGCAGGTCTTACCGAGAACTATATGAGAGATAAACAGTAGACAAAAATAAAACATTAAATGACCTGAACTGTTAATCACTAAAAAGGTCTGGATGGCTTAATCGGGTTGCTCAATCAGTCAAGAGGCAGAAGGCAAGAGTGAAAAGTTGGGAGTATATAATTTAACACATGACAGGATACAAGAGCCTTGAAATTTTCTTTTATCCTCTCATTTGTCGACCAAAAGTTCACATGAAAATCAATACTACCAGCTCCACAAAAGTATCAAAGAGCAGAATTCTGTTCACTCTAGAAGAAGCAATCAGAGATGGAGCATTAAAATCAGCCAGTGGTGACAGTTTGACAGGAAACGGCCTGAATCGGCATCCCACTAATGCCTGTTTGACAGCCACACAGCAACTTCCCGCCAGCCGAGATAAGATAAGTGACAGAGCGAGCACTCTCCCTCTAGATGTTAATGTAGACAACAAACGCTTTTTCTGCTCTCATTCCTACATTAAAAATCATTTGCTGACACGATATTCACCACAGATTGACAGTGATTTATGACTGAAGTGTGAAATGTGTTGTGTGCTGTGCTATTTTTTTTTTTAAACACCATAAGTTTAACTGTGAAAAACAGACTAGTGATAAGCTCATCATTTTTTTTCAAGTTTAGTTTTTCTTCTTTTGGATCGAAGGAGGGCAATTAATTTCCCCAAGGGGTCACATGAGAAACTAAGTGTGTGGATAAACTGAACTAAAATCATGTTTTTGACACATTGGGTTGTTCCAAGCTGACCTCAAATCTGTTCAGTTTTAATTTTGTCTCTTTATAAAATGCTACTTGTAATTACAATTAGGTAATGAAATGTACAATAGACATGATCATCACTGAGAGGGAATCTGTGTCTGGATTTGGCATATTACATCACTGAGAAGGTTTGTTTATATATCAATTTAGATCCAAAGAGAACTAACATGTTGAGTGTTGGCAGGTCAGTAAAAATGTGACCTCACATTTGGCTTTAAAGAAACTGCCACTGTCTCATGAATGTTTTCACCAGGCTTACATTTCATGTGCAAACAGACCTTTGACAGTTGCAGTTTGGGATGTGGTTCATTCATTAATGCAGTCACATCAACAGCAAATGCAAGATCTTCCATCCATTCTGCATCTGAGAGCGTCACAAAAAACGTCCTGCTTTTAGCCCTATACTCAAAGGTGTAAGTCCTTTGCCCACCTGATAGCTGTGTGGTAGCCTATGTCACCATATTTGGTCTACAAAAGTACAAACTGTCTGATAAAATTAACAAATTTATTTACATCAACAACATGGCAAATTCTTGTACACTGTCTTACACAACACTGTCTGGTATAATATAATGCAAAAATACCAATTTCAATTCTGGATTCATTTATCAGTCACTTTATCTTGCAACTGCTTCTAAAGTCTGGCAATTTTCCCCATTAGATTTCCCCATTAGATTTGGACAGCTATTGGTTGTTACACCTCGCAGTTCAGGTCCATCCAAATATGAACTTAATTTAAAAATACAGACTATCTTTGTTAAAATTATTAAATGTGATCACTGTGAATTTTTAGTAAACACTGCCTACAGTAACATTCATAAAACATTACATTTATAGCAAAGGTGTGCACAGCTGAGCTAATATGTGAGAAAAAATAAGTAAAATATTAAAAAGTGAGAATAAAATTTTCATAAGTACGGGAGCCAAAACACTTGTAATTGCCAACTGAGGAGCTGGTTTGAGTTGACTTGTGGGGTTCTTGAGGAGCATGTGATTGGCTAGAGAAATGGGACTGTAGCCCTCATTGGCTGTACATCAGGAAGTCGTAATGCTTGAGAGATTAGAAGGTTGCATCTAATCCTGCGTAGCGATGGGGGATGGATAATCCTCTCTGACTATTACCCCCTTGTGCAAGGCCTGTGTGTGTGTATGAGACAGTATGCCTGTGTGTGTTTGTATTACTGCGACTAAATATATAATCCTCTTCTTTTTGACTACAGGGAGACAGATTAAAGTGATCTTACTTCACAGTTTCAGTACATTTTTATAGATCTACATTTACTGATACTCCTTTATTTCACATTTATTTTTGTGATGTATTTTTTTTATTGTTTATAATCGTAAGATGTTAAACTGTAGCATCTTATTGTGATAACATGCAAAATACAAACATAGAGAATACAAGATCCCAAAGAACCACTGTTATCAATTGGAAGAACAAAAAGTTTGGCAGCAGATGGTATGGTTGCAAATGCCCTGAGGTCAACATTGTGGAGCGAGTCTGACACAAATCATTTGAGACAGCTTAAAAGTGCAAAAAAAGAACTGTGTTCTCTATAACATATTATATTTTTTTTAAATAAAAGGTTCAATTATACTTTACTTAATTTACTTTTTTCAACTTTTTAATTAACTTAGTGTGACATAACTGAATTAATTAAAATATATACAGAATTAATTTTGGAATCACACCTATTTCTGTTGTAACACATTTTTTCTGAATCTTTTTGTTATATAGTTGAAACAATTAAAATGGTTTTTTGCTCAATTAAAATTATCCTTAATTATGCAAAGAAAATTTTTTAACACAGAACACAGTAGTTTAGTATTACGGGTTTTCATGTTAAATCCTTGGAAAGGAGACAAAAAGGGGAGGAGTGGCAGCAAATAACAGAAAGAAAAGAGTAATAAAATGAACAGTCTATAGTGCTTAACTTCATTCGTGTCAGTGACTCTTGTCTAACTTGGGTAGGCTATTGTGGGACAACAACCCATCCAACCTATCCAATCCACCCATCTCCCAATGTATGACAGAAGTTACAGCAGCAACAGATAATTGATGCCATAAAATGTGTTGATAAGCTGAGGCTCAAGTGGAGTTGCTGGAAAAAAGAGAGCCATGATAAACAGTCTGTGCTGTGGGTGGATTGTTTATAGTATTTTAACATTGAATGTAATATAAATTTATTGGTTATCAAAAGTCCTGGTATATCACGACAACCTTAATTATTGTAATTACACGTTATCACCAACACCTGTAATTGTATTATTTAGGGGCATATAAACATGAAAAAAAATTCCCCAAAGTTGAAAATAGCACACAACATTGCTTCATTGCGTTGCCAATAACCTCACTCAAAGCCTAACAGGATTTATTTTTTTTGGTTTTATCTAAAGTTTTTCTCTACTTCCAACAAAGTTTACTGTTTTACTTATAATTACTTAGACTTTGGTTTTGGGACATTTACTTTCATTTATCTTGGAAGTGTGCAAGTATTAAAGGAGTAGTTGTGTAGCAACAAGGCCTGCATGGTACGCTTAGATAGGCTTACTGTGTTGCCTGACGTTAATGTGTTTTTTGCTCAGTTAGTTTTAATGCTAAAGTTTCTTGGTTCATTTTTTACTAGACATATTGTTTTGACATGATGATAAAATTATTCCACTGGCTTTGGAGCTCAATGACCCCTACATTTTTAATGTAGCACTTCTTCAGAACACTGCAGTTCAAACTGATGCTGACTATCCTGAATAGATAGATTTAAATTTAAAAAACAAAACAAAAAAACCCCACTTTTCTAAAAGTGAAAACTCAAGTCTTTCAATAAACAAAACATGGATTTTTAGTTACTAAAAAAAAAAAGAGTTAAACCGGAAAACTCTCCTATACTGCTGTTATATACGAATTAGTTATCAGTGCAAAAGTTCAAGTTGCTTATTTTCATGGATAGTACAGGATAATATTGCAATATTTTGCATGGGGATATTGTATTGATACAAGGACATGAAATATCATAATAATAAAATAATTTAAATGCTTTGAGAATACTATCAATTATAGGGCTCATTTCGTAACACCATCTAGAGATAACATTAGCCAAACAAACACATATTAACTCAGTTCAACCAAAAAACAATCCAACACCGAACACACACCTAGTGTAAAAATACTCACATGAGTAATTATAGGACAATAACCTTCGTGTATGAACCAAAAAATAAATAAATAAAATAAAAGCAGTGGCTTAGTGATTCTGTTTCATATTCTTGTATATTGTGGTGACTAAAAGTTTGCTCAGAGCCTGAGGGTGTTGCATGCTCACAATCACTTTTGATCACAAAGTAATTGCATAGGTTGCACAACAGGATGCAAACTGATGCAAACAGTCAGAGTCTGATTTGGGCAAACTGCAATCACTCCCAGAGAGAGTGAGGTTTGCGAATAATTGCTATCTAATCTATAAATAAAAAGACCTCCCAATATGTTGACATCAGTCAGAATGAGTCTTAACTCAAGGGCATTTGACTCAAGTGGCTACAAGCTGGTTGTGTTCTAGTTAGTGCAGGAAGGTTGCTGGACAGAAAAACAATGGTTAAATGTGCATTTCTGTCTATGTAGACAGCACATTTATCTGATAATACAGTAAATTGCTCTATTATCATAAATAGATTGCTTTTAATTGCAAAGATGACCCCATTCAGTTGCAGACCGATATGTCTGATTCCATCATTGCAACATTTATGGCAGCTTTTAGTGAGATAACTTTATCTTACAGGATAAATCAGATACCGACAAAGTTAAAGTTTGAGGGCATGAATATGCAGTTGAAAAACTGTGACAAATTGGGATATATGTTCTCGTAGCATATTGTAAAATGTTAAAAATCAAAAAGAGATTCTATTGTTAGTGAATTGTTTTTATAATATAGTGTTATGGTGTGGATATCACCATGATAAAGTAAAATCATAAAAATAATAAATATTTCAAACACACACACATGCAAAAGAAAAGAGGCTGCATGCAGTGTAGTGAAGGGCACATAGACTGACAAAGGTGTAAGTGATACTAGGCCATACCCCTACAGGCCAGACAGGCAGTGTGACAGAGTAAATGGGGTCATCAGCTTAAGGACTTTCAAGCTACACTAAATATAGCCCATTATTGACAAAAAAGAAAAACAATACACAGAGAGAGAGAGAAAAGAGAAGGGTAAAACACAAGATGGATAGAAGTTAATGGCTTAGATGAGATTGCTTCTTTAGCATTTATGTCTTGATTCTGGCTCTGTTTACACTGTGAAAGTGTGGCGGGGGGGGGGAATTAAAGATCTGCATGCTTGTTCAATTTATTTGTCATTTTTCTTTCTCCCTTCCTTCCCATACTTCTCGCCTTCTGAAATACTTCAGATCGTGTGGAAAAAAGAAGAATGCAAGGCAGCCCTGGGGCATTTATGTGTGTGAACAGTTTCCCTTAACCTGTCTTTTCATCTCCTATATTAAATGCTCTATGGCATAAGTCATAACTCAAGGTCTAGAATTACTAGGCAACTATGACTTCAATGAATTTTGCTGCAAAATGAACAGATTTTTGCTTTTGTATTTCTTATACAAAATCTGTAATTTTGTATATGATTTTCAGAATTTAGTCATTTATGTCAGAACACTCATTTCTTTCTTGAATTCATTTATAGGCTGCTTTGAATATTATTAACGTTAAGCAGAAATAGCTATTTGGTGGGTCAGTGGGAGGCCACTCTCGCTTCAATAACTGAGGGTGGTGGCTTCAACAATACGCATGAAAGTTTGCTGAATTAATATAAAACCCGTACTTAAAGGTCATGGGGTTTGTTGCACTTTTACAGGAGACTTGGGTCTTTGCCATGTGTTTAATTGTTAAGTATATTACATCCATTGTTTGTATTACGTCCATTTTTTTAAACTTGTTTGAGGAAAAAACACAACACTGACATCATAGGGGAGTGGCAGATCTGTCACATGCTTTGGTGCGATACTGGGGAGGATAACACCAATGGAGAATTTACATGCACTTATTGATATGGCATCAACTGGTCAATAATCAGTTTATTAATTATCTGAAAGGAATTAAAGGCCTCTTTTAGAAGCTAGTTTTCCCAACCTGTAGCATGACTATAGCATGGCTCAAGTATTAGTTTTCAATTTCAATCATGCGATAATAACCTTGCTTGCACCATTAGAATTTTGAGGTTATGTAGGTGAGGTGAGCCACTTCTGTTCCTCAGTAAATAGTAGAGAGAACGAATACCAAGATTATGCTATGCAACTGATGTTCTCCTAATGAGAAGGAATCATTTCTTTGTTCAGAAAACAGCAATATGGGGAGAGAATGTTACTGTACTACATGGTCAGCTGTATCTAGAGAAATCCACAGCTTGGAACAGAGTAACTAACTGAATTAAATGCCAGACTGGTTGCCAGTATTTATTTCTGTGATTGATTAAAACCTCTATCCGCAGAGAGTTGGAAGGTAAAGTTATTTGCACACAGGACCAGACAAGAATAACTACATACCATACTAGTCACCAATTTCTTCGGTGTGTTGGATTAAACAACTCAGAGGTTTGTCAGGAAACACTCATATTCTTACCCCAATCTTGCAGATGGATTTTGGGAATGTGGGTCAGACCTGAAATGCATCATTGCATGGAGTTGGGCAGTCATGATACAGTTATTGTTGCCTTTAAAAGAATGCATAATGACTGATTTCTGATCTACAGTTTCTGCTGTTAAGGACTAATTAAATTTATTAATTAGTAGCTTTTCAATTAATGCTTGACATTAATTTTAAGAAAATGAAATGGAACCATATTAACTTTTATTATCCATATACCTGAAGCATTTTCTAGGAGGTTATAATTCTGAAACACAAACTGTTTCTTCACTACTGATGGAATATATATATATTCCATTTCATATTAGACCTAAATATAAAATGCTCTCACTTGCTAGTTGGTCAAACCATGATTTGCTACTCTGCTTGATTCTAATCAATGTTAGCACCAGCATCTGTTTAACAAGCAGGGGTTCAGAAATAACTCTGCAGAGACCAGCAGGGAGGTGAGGACTAGCAGAGAGGACCAGTGATGCTTGAATGGTCTGATGAGGCAATCAAAGAAGGGATTGACAGGGCCATGATCTGTGTGTGTGCAAGTGTGTTTTTGAGTGCACCTCTGCTCAGTTCAGTAACCATCAATAACTGTGTATTATCTGAGGTCTCACAGAGGCCTGGTAAAGTTGCAGGGAAAATATAGATTCATATAAACCAGTGGAAGCCTTTAGTTGTTCACTGGCTTTCTTTTTCAAAGGTATTTAAGTTGGCCTTTTTCCATGCCCAGCAGAACATTAAAAATAAAAATCCATCAAGAGTTCTCAAATTAACAGTTTTAAGCCAATATTCACGACTCCAACATTTAACCTAATTGCAGAAAAAAATCTAACTGCCTGACATCTACCGACCAAACTGAGTACCAATTAAAATTTACCATGCAAATTCCAGAATATTAATGTTAAAAAATAAAATAAAATAAATATTTCAGCTTTGAACTCACTGTAAACTTCCAAGGAGGAGAAGAAAAGACCTTAAATAAACAACTTGCTCAAAAATTGCTTATTGATTTTTTTATTTTAGAAAAAAGGAGGTTACATATAAGCAATTAACTGGATTTTTCTTGTGCTTAGTGCATGGGGATGGTTGGAAAGACTGATGAAAATTTGTACTCTTACTGGGGATAAATATCAGCTAATACAAGCACCATAGTCAGATTAAGAGCTAATTAAATGCACCATACTAATCTAAGAAGATTAGGATAATACCTTGTATTAGGACTTTTTGTAGTCCTGTGAAAAACTATGTACATCTTTACTGATGATGATTGCAGCCAATTGCTGGTAATCAAATGCATTTGATAAAATGATTAGCAACAACAACAACCTTTATTAAAAAGTACCTCACACCAACTACTTCTTAGTTGGTTATTGCTGCTAAAGAGGAAGATGGTTCTATAAGCTACTGAATCACAGGGTGTACAGAGTTTTTTAAGGGTTTTTGAATTAATCCTGTAAAAACTTTTTTTTCACTTGATTGTATGTCATCTTCTCTTTTTTTGAGCAATATATATTAATAAATTATATGCTGTTTCATTTTTGCCTTTCCTACCTCACCTGCAACCAAACATTACACTTCTTTTTGCATCCCTTTTTCTCCAGACATTATTCTCATTTTCTCAAATGAATGGAGCACCAGAGAGAGTGGGGGAGGAGTGGGGGATCCCTTTAGATCTTACCCAGATGTGTCCTTTAATCCTGTAATTAGCTGCAATTACGGTAATAGATACAAGAGATGGAGTGATCATATTTGCACACTGATTAATTTCTGTAATCTTGCTGTATGGTAAGAACTATGTCTTCTGGTCAGATTTCAACTTGCTCACTGAATGCTTTATCTCTCTCTCACACTTCTGCCTTCCTTCTTCCCATTCTCCTTATCTCTCTGCACCATTTCCCACCTCCACAAAGCTACCCTGAGCCCACCCCCCAGTTTTTCTCCATACTCCTCAATCCCCTCTTTGTCCTAGGTGTAATTCATCTGGTTTCTGTCCGGAAAAGGACGCAGAGGGGAAAAAAGGAACACACAAGAGACAACAGAACAGAATAGGACACAACAAGAGGCCCTTTAGATGTTGCAGATGATGCCTTTAATCCTGTCAATAGCTGCAATTATAGTAATTATCTCTAATAGCAGCACATTATGTTGAGGCTCTGATATGTTTAACAGATGATGCTGAATCGTGCCGCCTCTACCAGGCAGAGAGGGCAGAGAGCTTAGATTGGTGTTGATTTCATTAATATCAAACAAGGTGAAACTGATGATGGTCCCAAGGAGGTTCATAGACTGAGGACATTTTTGTTTTGTTTTGTTTTTTCAGGCTCTGGGTTGAGGTCTAATGGAAGTGTCAGACATGGTACTAAGGGGTCTTTTAGAGGTGTAGAATGAGAGAAGAGACTGGAGATTGATGGTAGTAAATATAAGGGGTTTGAGAGAAAATAGGGATAATTATATCTTTGGAAGATGCTCTCAAAATAAGATTTGCCTTCTGTGTTACAAGATGTGTAAATCTGCAAGACAAGAGGAATAATCTACAGCTAAAATATACAGTACGTTAGTTACTAATCTAACCTACAGCAACCCAGCTTTATAACTGTAACATCTGTTTAGTGTGTGCTTAATATTTACAGATTTTACAACTAACTACAAAAATTAAGCTGTTCTGGATGCAGCTTGAAAGATGACTTTCTAATTTGCACAGCAAATATTCTACCTTTTTTAGTGAAAAAAAATTGTAACTATCTGTGAAAATAAATTCTGTATAGGTTATAAAGACAAAAGCCAGTGTTGTTGTCTGTGGCAGAACAAAGCTCCTGGTTACTAGATTTATGGATGAAATAACTACCTTTTCTGATGGATTTATAGTCGTTATTAATTATAGTTAAGGAGACAATAAGTCAGGCTATACTTTTCTCAGTTTCTCAGTCAGTATTATCCCACATCTCTTCTAAATATATATTTTTAAAAGACTGACGGTCTGAACACACGTGGATCAGTCATTTAAATGTGGACCTTCACTAACTGGCGGGCTATGTAACAGTCGTTACATCTATCCTTTATTCACAGTTTATGGATTATACACTTTAAAGTCCTCATACACTTAATACACACATGTGGAGACTAGTTGGTCTTTTTTAAAGCAACATCTCTTTCCTTGGTAGCTCATTCTCTCCCTCTTTCAGACGTGCACACAAGCGCCCTTCCAGGTCTTGATGTGAGGTAGCTCCTTGATGCAGTGATATAAGAGGCAGACAACAGACCAAGAACGGGTCAATAATTCATTAGATAGAGGACTCAACTTCAACCCAAATAAACGTACACACACACACACACACACACACACACGCACGCACACCTATCTCACTCAGTTCCAACCACTGTATAAAAGACTGTCAAAGAATAAGTCTTTCTCCCACTTTGTCTTGCGACTTAGACTTTCTACTTTCCCTTTATGATAATTTACATTTAATCCTGAATTTATGGTCATATATGTCAATTATTCGTGGATGAAACTATATTTGATATAAATATGAACTGTCAGTGGTTAGAGAGAAAACACTGTTCTTGTGTTTCCCTGTATCACCTAGTTTTAAAAATAAGACCATATGAATGAAAAACAAACAAGACATCCGGCTAAAAAGGTTTTTTTTAATTATTGCATTTTTTTCTCCTATATGGCACTTGGGAGCAGAAGAATGCACAAGGCACAGGTGTGATGGTTAGTACCATTGCCTTGTAGCAATAAAGTCCTGGTTTTGAATCCATTTGCGAAGTTAGAACGTTCCAGGTACACCAGCTTCCTCCCACAGTCCAAAGACATTAATATTAGTTAAACTGGTGATTTGAAATTGGCTACAAAAGTCCAGAAGCCAAAATGTGTGAATGTGGGTTGTGAATGGTTGTTTGTGTTAGCCCTGTGATAAGTAACCTATCTAGGGTATATCGCTTTTCTCGCCCCATCTTAGCTGGTATATACTCCAGCCCAATCCAGCTGAAGACAACGGTTTAATGGATAATATACATTCTTATGTACAAATGTACATACAGTATACACTGTATGCACGTGGGTCCAAAAGCATAATGACAGCCTCCTTTGGGGCGGTGTTCCTTGGTTTGGGATAGCCCCTTAGTACAAATGAAGAGAATCGTAATGCTACAGAAAACAACATTTTCTAGACTGGTTTCAAGCCCTCGTTTAGGGACTTCAACCCCATCCACAAACTCTGAGATGCAGTATGAGATGGGGCTTATTGCCCAAGTGTTTATACTTTCCTTTTGGTGGAATTAGTATATACAACACAACACAAAACAAGCACTGAAATAAACCCATCACAACAAGCCAGTCTCAGACAGATAGAAATGGGATGCCACGAGTGACAAATCTGAATCAGCTGTAGCTGCATTGTGAAGAGTGCCTCAGTTAAACACCACATTAATCTGAACATCATTTTTTATATTATATATATATATATTATATATTTCATTCTCAGTTCATATTTCATTCAAGTGCCTCAGTTAAACACCACATTAATCTGAACATCATTTTTTATATTATATATATATATATATTATATATTTCATTCTCAGTTCATCTTAACTTGTCTTATTTCATATCGTTAAACATCATGCATCTAATTAGTTTTACAAATTAATGTGTTTTAAAGAGTTCCTCTCTTTCCTTAAACCACATTCTCTATCTATCTCGGTCCGAAACAAACAAGTCAAATATTGTTTCTGTAGCTATAGTAAGAGAGAAAGCTGCAAAAAAGGTCAGCCAAGGTGAAATGAGACACAAGATCAGACTCAAACTGGGATCATGCTTGCAACCCTCTGCTTTACAGTAGTCACAATTCAGTGGTTTAATTCCAGAAAGATATCCATTTAGGAAGTAAAAGCTCTTGAATGTTGTGCCTGTTAGCAAGCGTCAATGTGCTACAGGCTGAATTTGGCAAATTTAACAAACATCTTAGAAAGCATAATGAGGATTGATTTTTCTTTATATGTATATAATTTAGGTATCTTACATTTAAGTCATTTCATTTATCAGTATCCTGACATTTAAGGCTCCAGCGTGTTTATAAAACAATAACAGGCACCTAGGCTTTAGACGCTTGATTTTCAAAACTACGTAAACTGCTGGGATTACGACAAAGTGGAACTAAATGCCAGGAGAATGGTACGTTTGACTGTATTGTGACAAGTATAAAATTTGGTGGAGAGGGCACTGCACAGAGTCCTGACCTCAACCCAACAGAGCAGAGACTGTGAGCCAGGCCATCTTGTCCGACATCAGTGTCTGACCTCACAAATGCGCTTCTGGAAGAATGGTCAAAAATTTCCATAAACATACTCCTTAACTTTGTGGAAAGCCTCCCCAGAAAGGTTGAAGCTTCTATAGCTGCAAAAGGTGGGCTGATATCACATTAAACCCTTTGTATTTAGACTGGAGTGTCACTGAAGTTCATATAAGTTTAAAGGCAAATGAACAAATACGTACTGACAAGTTTGCTTAATGCACAATCATGCACCCCTCTGTCACTATAAAACACAAAAGCACAACCACAGACTCAGAACGTGCCTGCATGATTTTTGTAAAGATCCGATACTCTAGAAAATGTTGTCATGCATTAAAAAAAAGAATTGCTTTTTTACTAATTGCTGTGTTTCATACGTTTAATCATTAAAGCATCTTAATATAGGAGACAGGGAAAGACATATAGTGGTATTTCAGCAGGACTCTGCAAACCAGCACTAAGCCACCGATCCCTACACATTTACTCTTCTTTTGGGGTACTTTTGTGCAGTACCTTGTACTTCAGTATACACTATGCACAGTGGTTAGAATAATTTGAAACTGTTACATCACTACAAGTTTTTCACCTTTCCATAATTCTGTTACAATATTACTGTGGTGTGCCCAATTACATCTGTATTTGTTATTTTTTGTGTTTGATGTTTTGTAAGCAACTGGATGTTTCCTTCCTCCCTCCCTTGCTTTCGTCCTTCCTTCAATCTATCTACCCGTGCATCTGCTCATTTTTATAACTCCCATTGATGTTCTTTGAAGTCTTTCACTGACCTCATACAATTTGATGATTCCATTGGTCTCGTTGGGAGCTTTCCACTGCATGAAGATCTTTTCTTCATATGGCGTATTCTGCAGAGATTCCATAGGCACTGATCCAGGAACTGAAAAGACACCAAGTACATAAAGTATAATAATACATTACAACACAAATATGTACTCATATCTGAAGAATGTACATAAAATTATATTCAAATAACTGGTTCACAAACATATGTATGTGACAAAAGTATTAATAAAGTATAGGTATTACAGCAGAGATTATAAACTATTTTAGAAGTATGAAATGTATTTATAGTAATTATATTACAATATTACAATAAAATAAAAATGTTCATTGTTTTCTGACATTACCATCTAATTGTCAATCTCACTAAAATGTCTTAGGTTGTAAAGAAAGTCAACTTTCCAGAAAATGAATCCACACAATCATTGAGTCCATTTCTAATAATCCCCAAAAGAGCAGTTAGCACTCGAATACAGAGTACCAGTTGAAAAACACAAATTGAGATAGACATAAGCAAAAAGGCCGATGTGCAATGTAATAACTAAATAGCACATCTCGGGTTCAGTGACTCTAAATATTAAAGGGAGGGAGTAAAAAGAACTATGGAATCAGAATCAGAAGTAAAGAGAGGTATATTAAATTACACTAAATTACAGTTCAGCTTCTCATGATTTAATTAAATTTCTTGAGTCCAAAAGTTTCAAATGTCTCAGAAGGTAAAAATATTCAATTACCTGAAATTTAATTATAGGCTTTTTTCTCCCTTTGAGGCAGTGTGAGAAACACTGTTTGATCTGGAAAACTTGATAAATGGAGGACATTTGCAACTATTAGGTATGATAGGATATTTCACAATATTTCTTATAGTGTGAAAGAATGAAATATTTTGCTGACATGCAGCAATACCAGTCTATGTTAAAAGAATTCTTATTTTAAAAGAATTATTCTTTTAACATAGATATAGTCTCGTCCAGCGGATATTGATATTTTATCACATGAAAATGAGGACATAACGTCATACGTAATGTGATTTCCTGAGAAATGTGTCTTAATTAGCAGTTCAACATCAACTACGCATATTGAAAGTTTAACGACAACCTACGACTTTTAGGTATTGCCATATTATTGTGCAGCTCAGCGGTAATTTGTAAAATGAACCCAGTGTCATCCTAAGATGAATGGGAGACAGATAAGCTGTAATAATGTCATGTAGAGATACATCTTGAAGCACCCTGTAGTCAGTGAATAATGGAACAACTGCTGAGATTAAAAAAAGACAGCAGCCACTGAGATTTTCTTGGGCTATGGGCAGATTTTCTGGCTCACTGCTGGGAACGCTACATCCAAATCAAACTCACTGGAATGAAAAGCCTCAAACATAAAATTTTATTAGCTTACAAAGTCAATTACCAATTCAATGTCAATGGACCAACTGTCTCTAGTAAGGGAGAAACTTTTATCTGTGTTAATGATTTGATTCAAAGTTCAGCAAGACGCGCATTTTGTGTATTTATCATTTAAGGATATTTTACAGTAAATGATCTCTTCTTCCAGACATTTGGTATCCATCCTGTTCTTTGATTGTGATGAACACATCTTTACTTTCAACCCTTAAGTTCAACTAAGATCAGTTGACTGTATTGACACTTGCTCAGAAGATGTGATTTCTTCTGGATTTATTAATCTCAAGGTGAATTACTTTACTATCTGTTAGTCTATTATAAAGCAATGTCCTCAATGCTTTAGTTTTTAATTAATCAAAACTGTTTAATGATTGTGTTGTGAATTAAGAAATTCTGCCAATGGAATATTTGAATAACTGATGGACTAAATCTGATCACTGATCACAAATATTTTATTATGGACTGCAGTTTTTTTTTGAAAAATAAAAACTGTGTTTCCGAACAGCTTGAGTACACTGCATTTCAAATCCAATGAGTTGGAGTGAAGTGAATGGTTATCGGTGTAAAAGGTTGTTAATCAAATTATAAACTGTGGGGTCAAAAGATACTGAGCAATGAGGATCCTGTCTGTACAGGAAAGCGCAGACAGGACTACTTGTGTTGACAGTTGACTCATTAAAATCTACCTAGTAACAAGAGTGTGAGTGTATCAGTGGGGTTTTCAGGATGAGGCAGGCTTTCACATGTCTTCATGGAGGTACACAGACAGAGAAGAGGTGTCAGACATCTCATCTGGGAGTGAAGCTGTCAAACAGTCGAACTCACCAATTCACATAAAAGCAGAAACACGCAGTTACACACAGACACATGCACTAGACCCTTGAACACAATACTTACACACAGTTGCACGTACATACACTGAGGGGTGTGAATTGCTCTAAATGATAAGAAGAAAGAGACAGTGTGCCAGAAGGGACAACCAACTGCAATGTGCAAGAATTCATGTGTGCTTCTATGTGTGCATTTGTGTCTGTGTGCATACTTGTTACTCTTGGTTTGGAGACTTTAATCTCTTTCTCTAGTCTCATTTTAGGAAGCTAGTTCCCAAAACATAAATCAGTAAGCTTTGCTGCCAAGTCCTGCTTTTGTTTAGGTCAAGGACAGGATAAGGCCTTTAACTTCAGATTTTTCTTTCCACCTTTCATTTTTACTTCATGGCTACTTACTATTTACGTACATATATGAGTAGAGTTTTACAGTTTAGAGTAAAATGTCATATATATTTGTAATATTCTGGATATTTATAATTGAGCTTTTTGTATATATTAGAGTCATTTCTTAAATTTTGTAACTTTGTAATATATTGTATTATTTATTTTAGTCCAGTCTGTTACTGTTCTTATGGTCTTGGAGCAACTGACACTACAACGTTTTCTTAGGGATTATTAAAGTATTCTGAATCTGATTCTGATCATTTATTGTATGTTGACCTTAATTCTGATTGATCTTGGATGAACATAATGTTGGCTTACATAAAAGTTAAGCTTGTGTTGGTTTTGGACTCACTGTAAGTCATTGTGAATAGCAGTGTTGGGTAAATGCCTGTGCGGTAAGGCAGAAATGAGTCTGACAACTGCAGGACTCTTTTACAGTTGCCTCAGTCTGATGCCCCTCAACTGACAAAAAGCATTTTGGAAAAAAAATTCTGCAAAGTTCCACCATTTACAGCCACAAATTGAATCTAACAAAGATGGATGTGCCACAGCTAGTTCTTTTACACTTGAGAATTGGCTGCCATTATCCATCTCTCTCTATAACATCCAACAGTTTAAGGAAAACCCACAGTATGGGAAGTTTCCAACCTTTTCTGCTATTTTTAAAGCCATAAAACAGTGACATGACAAACACAACAAAGACCAGTCCTTCTGAGGTTGAAAGGGTTATATTTAAAAACTCCACACTTATCCACATTTCAATGCCCAATATTTAAAAATATTAAAGTTATTTTGTTGTTTTGGCCCCTTTTTGGCTGTTAGAAGATTAAAAGAATTTCCTACATTTCCTACAAAACATTTCCTAAAAATATACTTAAATGAAAGGGTGGCTGTGTTGCAATAAATTTCATTTATTGCAACACAGCTGCTCACACCTATAGGTTATTAAATACAGATATTTGTGTTATTATTTCTTATATGAGAAAATAACAGGTTAGAGGATAATGTAACAAAAGTATGACCATTTATCGGTTACATTAAAAATTATGGCTCATGACTCCAAACCTCAGAGTTAATGTTTTATACCTTAAAACCCCCCAAAGATCAGAGCACAACAATGGCACATGGAAAAATAACAAAGATTATTGGAAACTATTTTTTGACTAAAATTCATTCACAAAGTATTCTGACTCACAGCTACTGAGATGCACAACAGAAAGCACACAGACTAGTAAACTATCAGACAAGTCTGACAGGAATATTTTGATTAGTAATTCTGAGGTGTTGATTAAGGGCCCAGCCTGTGGAGCATATCAAATTACCCTAACAAAGAAATCCAATTAATTGCTGCCATTTTTATTCAACACCTTATCACTCACTTCTGTATCTGTGTGTGCACTCTCATCTTTTATGATGCACAGTGTCTACCTGAAAATCGTTGGATGTTTGTGTGGTACTTCTGTGTGTTGTCTCTGCGGTCTGTGTATGTGCACGTGTGTATACCAGGTTTGCATATCTGTGTGGGGACCACAATTGAAAGTTCACTATACTTGTGGGGACCAACAGCCTTTATGAAGACGACATCCCCATCCCCACAGGTTTGAAGGAATTTTTGGAAACTCAAAATGTAGTTTTAGTGTCAAAGTTACAGTTAGGTTTGGGTCAGGGTCAGGCATTCATTTTTGATGGTTTTTGTTAGGGGTAAGCGACTATGGAAAGCGTTATGTCAATTAGATGTCCCCACAAAGATATGAAAACACAACTGTGTGTGTGAATGCACGTGAGGAGCCTTCTGTTACTCACAGTGTGTACCATGACATCTGTGTATGCTGCTTTCCAGTGTGTGCATGACTCACATGACAAACCCCCGTATCTGCTGTGGTTTGCATGTGTTTGTGTGTTCCTGTGTACCTCGGGGGCTTGGACAGAAGAATACAGACTTCATTGAAAAGATAATGGCAGCTGTAACACATTAATCATAACTTGATTAAGTCCCATCATGCTGCAAGATGAATGGCCTGCTTTATTACGCCAGCAGCTCTCTCTTCTGTGTGTGCCCCTGTCTTGCCATCTCTCTCAATCTTTCTTTTGTATTCACATTTTTTGTCTCTTAACCCTCTCTTGCTTTCTAAGTTTGGCTCAAATTATCTTTATTGGCATGAAATAAATCTCTGCATTTTATCCCTGGCTTTCATTTGTCTTGCGCCCTTTATTATGCAACAGACCTGATTGTTTATATGAAAATTTTGACTTTTAATCTTTGTCAGTGTTTCATCTTGTAGCAGCCTGTGATTTTGTGATTATCTCAACTATAACTATGTAAGAGTGAAGTAAATACTCTTGTAGTCACTATTCACTTTGAGCTATTTTTTCCATAACAGTGCTTTCTTTTTGTTTTTAACATAAACAACTACATTTTTTTTCTTGCAGGGAGGGGGGGGGAATTATTTAGTGTTATGTAGTGTGTTTTTTTACATGTTGTTCAACACAGATGCTTAGCTTCCAGGGGAACAAATAAACTCATCTTGACAAATGGCAAACAAGCAAGGTTTACTAGCAGTAGTGCAGGATTCAGTTTTCATTGTGATACAAGGATTTAGGACAGATACATATTTGCAGTTATAATTAGAAACCCCTCAGAAAGTACAAGGGCAAGATTTGAATCATTTGAAAAACTTCTTTTTGGCAATCAGACCACAAATAATCCCCTTCATTAAAGCCAATGTTTTATCCATGTGAAAATTCCTATTCCTATGTATACAGTGGGAAAAATAATTATTTGATTCCATCCTGAAGTTTTCTCACTTACAAAGAAATTAACTCTTTATTTAACTCTGTTTTTATGGTAGTTTCATTTTAGAGGAAAGAAGCAGAATAATGACCGAAATTTTTTTTTTTTTTATTTGCTCTTACTTCAAAATAGCAGCTACAAACCCAGACACTAACAATGACTAAAAGTCATTATTGCCATATAAACAATCAGGTCTGTTATGTAATAAAAAGCCCAAAACAAATGAGAGCCAGGGATGAAATGCAGAGATTTATTTCATGCATGATAATCTGAACTGAATTAATACATTTCTTTTAAGAACAAACCAGCATAAAATTAAAATCAGTTCAATCCTTTGGAGGTAAACAAACTTAGCAGGGAATCAAATCAATATTTCCTCCACTGTATGCATCTAATCTATGGAATATTAAATGTTAAATGATTCCGTTAACATTTTATATACACAGTAGCGTCTCGTTAATTTTTTAACCTGATCTAAAGTTGTCAATAATGGTAAATACAATTATGCCAAAATACTCGTTCTATTGTCATGTAAAGATTTTGTCCTGTAGGATTAGAAAATTTGACTTTTACATCAAATAAAAGTATAAGAATGATTAAAAGCACGTTAATGTAAATGCACTTCTACAACTTTAAACGTGCTCTGATAAACTGCCTTCCTGAAAAGTGAAGCTCTGAAGAAAACAAACAAAAAACAGAGCTGCTATCTTTTTTTTCCTTCTACTCTGATCTTAAACAAGAACCGTACTGTGATGGTAACAGGATGATGTCATCTCAATTGCTGTCATTATAGTCTGTGTGAGGAGATCTTTCTCTTTAACAGTGGTTTGGATATTTGTGCACATATAAACAAAGGGATTTAAGGTTACCATATTTATTACCCGTTTGTCATGTAGTCATTGGCACAACACCCGAATAGATGGAACTGTCAGGGGTGATCCTGGCTCAAGAGTTGGGTGTTCCTCTTGTAATCGGAAGGTTGCCGGTTCGAGCCCCAGCTCAGACAGTCTCGGTCGTTGTGTCCTTGGGCAAGACACTTCACCTACTGCCTACTGGTGTTGGCCAGAGGGGCCGATGGCGCAATATGGCAGCCTCGCCTCTGTCAGTCTGCCCCAGGGCAGCTGTGGCTACAACTGTAGCTTGCCTTCACCAGTGTATGAATGTGAGAGTGAATGAATAGTGGAATTGTAAAGCGCTTTGAGGTCTCAAAAAGCGCTATATAAATGCAATCCATTATTATTATCATTATAACTGTAGTACTATAGAATTAGTACCCATACACTCTTCCTCACTCTAAAAACAACATATTGTTTCTGTCCATCTCTCTTTCATTCAGATCCAGTTCACAGTCCTCAAACTGTAAATGTGGTGGATGTCAGAGCCGCCATAATATGATGCCCAAATGCCTTCTATGATCGCCTTTGACTCCTATGCATTACTGAGTTGAGGATGAAAATTATGGCTATACTAAAGACAGCCACACACCCACGAATACACTTACAAACAAAGTCCATAAGAGATGCTTAGAGATATTAACAGAGCTCTACTCACAAGCCCTTCTACTAATATTACAGAAATCAATGAGTAATAACTACCACTGTCACAGTAATCCAAGAAACACCGGGGTATAAAGATCAAGAATGTGTGCACAAACAGCTCCCCATATAGAAGACATCTGGACACTGAAATCAAGGAATCCTGCAAAGACATTAGAACATTAAGAGAGGAGCCGAAGAGCATTATGACAGCATTATGTCACTGGGACCCAAGGGGGACCCATGCAGACTCACAGATCCACTTAACAAGAACAACAAGATTTCCATAAGTGATGCTATAGAGAGTGCCAAACAAAGGATCACGTCTCTGGCCACCAGGCCAAAGAGATATACCAGAAAGGCAAGGGTCAACAGAATTCTTCCCTCTTTACAACATGTTTTTTTTTCTCCTGGGCATCACAGTAACCAGTAGGCAAGCACAGCTAAGAAAGAAACTGGAAACAGCACCAGAGGGTCAAAGTACCAGCTACTAGTTGATACAGTAATATACCTCTCTTAAGACCAGGGAGTCAATCTGAGGACCACCTGAATTGACTACAAGACAAGCTACAACTCAGCCAGTTGAGTCCTTCATCTGTAGGTCATTAGGTTTCCGGAGGGCAGGTTAGTGGACATGCAGGACAGTTACAAGTACCTAAGAAAGTAACGGACATTAAGAAAACTAACCAGGAACTAGAAAAGCAAAAGCAAAATGACACAGAAACTCTGATCATGGAAACACGTGAACGCTCCCTAAACACCAGATTGATAGAGGCCACAGCCAACAGGACTGAATATGGATTAGAAGTCCCGATGTGAGGTGGTCAAAAACAACAGGCACTTTAGGAACCGAGCTTGAGGAACACAAACATAGTAGTGATTAAGTTACTGCCCTGGCATGATGTGATGTAGTGGGAACCTGCCTCTGTTTGACAGTGAAAGGCAAGGTCCTAATTTTTATCTGCTTTAGTCTTATGTAGCTTTTAATAGTTTTATCTATATAGAGAATTTTAAGAAGTGATTTACATCTTGTGTACAGTGGCTGTAGTTATAGGCATCATTCTTGTTAAGTGAGATGATGGAAAACATTAGTATTACTTCATTACTCCGGTCATTGTACAGAACCTCTTTCTGCCGATCCTTTTATCAAGGAGCAATGGCTTTGATAAGCAATGCTTATCAAATAGCATATACAATACTGGATCGTAACTCTCTTTGAAAGGTAGCAATGTCATATTAGCTATTTTTAAAGAAAGTTTCACAAGTTGCCTCAGCAGTCTTGTTGTTGCTTCTTCTGTAATTGTTATTATAATTTGTAGACAACTTTAGGTTAGAAAGGCACATTTTGCAAAGTGCTTATAAATGGTAGTCCAGCCAGTTTATGAGAAAATCAGTATTCAAGCCAAATATAATCAAAGAGAGTAAACATGAAAAACCTTTATCTTCTTAGCAGCACGACAGTAAGAAACTGTTTTTCTTTTTCTACACTAATAGGTGTGTCAGCCTAATAGTGGTGGTCTCCTCACAGTGAGCTAAAGCTAAAACATTCATGACTTAATATGATTTGATAGACTGTGTGTATGTGCATGTTAATATGCTATAATCTGAAAGGTAAAACAATTAAAGAGGGCATTATTAAAATTGCTCTTATCCTGAGATTACTTTCACAAACTAGGAGAGCATGGTCCTTGTGAGTAAGCGAAAAGTAATTTCATGTCTTAATTGCAAATCCCCAAACACAGGCTCAAGTTTATTTCCATTTTATAGTATGAGCACAATAAAAAAATGGAAAACCATATATGTTTATGCATGTGCATGTGAGAGAGCAAAAGCTTCACTCACAGGAGCCCCAGCTCTATAAAGCTATTACCATACAAACAGTAATTAGCCTCCATGTGAACAATTGCTGTTCTGTTCCCTAATTACTGAATTACAACCAGGAGATTAACGATGGTTAAATAAAAAACAATTAAGAACAAAACAATTAAGCCTTTTTCCCCTACCCCCTCGAAGCCATTGGTACTCCCCAGTCATGTTAGTTTTTTTTATTTTAAGGGTTCAGGCAACTTATATTATCCGTGTGCTCGTCTAGCAAAGGTAGGAATTTCAGACTGAGATGTGATGTTCCCCAGAAGCTAAATTCAGAGAATATTAGTTATGAGATCAGGAGAAGAACAGTGAGCCCTGAGGAGGGCGGGAAAGAGATAAGAGATTTGGGATCATTAGAACAATGTTTTTATCCTGCTTATCAGGCACTGCTCTAATGCTATTCCACTTTATCGCAGGCATGTTGTTGAGAGAAATGTGAAGCATCAATGAATTATTACTAGCTGTGGCGAGGGTATACACTATGTTCTGAATTAGTAGAACATGGAGCCCTCTAGAAAGAAAAGGAAGGAACAAGTTTAAAATGTGGTTGTTTAGAAATAACTCCTACCAAATAATGCATGCTTTTAGGCTCCAAAGTATGTACTATAAAAAAAATCCTGTTCAAAAGTCTACTGCTAAGACATCCATGTTTATTGTGTAATTTGAACATGGCAAAGATCAAACCTGTGTGAGTGTATTTTTACTTTATTTGTAATTGTTGTTCTGTTTCCTTAATGCAGTCTCATGGATTACTTTACTTTCTGATTATTGCTGATATAAAAATTCTGTGTGACGTTTGTGAGTCTTATTATAAGCAACCACATTAATAACTTTTGTTTGAAACAACTGTTTTACATTTGCGATTTATAACCCGGGAAACAATCAATCTGGGATCATGTTTTATTTGTCTTTACAGAATGCACCTGGTCTCTTCCTGTTAATAGGCTGTCCTATTAACAGACCTATTGTCAACCATTTATCTAACTTAAGGTTCAAATTTTCCTTGAAATAAAATCATGCTTATTTCTCCCAGGACAAAGTCAGAGGATTTGTCCCAGGAATAGCTGACTTCAGGCCTGGACTGGTAATCTAGCACACCGAACACTTTCCCGGCAGGCTAACGCACTTTTGGACCAATAGGCTTCGTACTGGCTGTACAAGAACTGACAGCAGCCCATTCGTTCATTTTCATTACTGACACTGGATTGTCCCATCTCTTAATGCGACAGGCCACTCCCCTACATTTGCTGTGCACTCATGCACCATGTAGAAAACATTTTGTCAGGAAGAAGGGGCGAGAAGGTGGAGCTGGAAAGCTGAGAGAAAACAATAAAAAGAAACTACAATGAATGCAGCAAAATGTGTCAAATTGCACCATGAACAGTAGTACCAACAACAAGTAGTAAGCAGGCCTCACAGACACAGGAGGTTGCTGCTGCTAGCACCATTCAGGTAAAATGAATGGCTATGACCATGAGCCGTTGCTAATTTCTAACTTTTATTCATGCTGCTTTTAATTAATGTCACATGCTGCAGTGCAACTAAGAAATAACCCAACAACAACTGTACCAACCTGGTTAAATGCCAGTGCCCATTTCTTGTCCCCGTCCAGCCCTGCTGTCTGGTAATATGTTGGCTCAATATTACATTATAAAGTATGCTAATAAACATGCTTATACATTTTTCCAATCGGGGCTTTCACTCACCATCCTCCTCCGTCTGTTTGACTATCTCTTCACTCTCCTTGCTGCCCTCAGGGTTGGCCAGGACAAGCCGCAGCCTAACGGTCACAAATGGCCTCAGTCCCCTCAAAGTGTAATGTGATGATGTTTGGATTAATTCTTCAGCTACAAACTCCTGCTGGTTGAACACGTACTGGTACTGCACCTGGAAAGCACAAGAAGAAACATGGGAGATTTTGCTTTTTGGTTAACAATAATAGTGACAAATCCAGAGCTGCCCTCATGTAATATGCTTGGGAAATATTAATAAAATGATAACAATATAGTAAAAAAAAGTCAGGAGTCTGATGTCTGTGAAGGTTCTCAGTCATCCAGGTCATCCAGGTCATCGTAGTCATCGTGTTCACATTAGCAAATGTTAAGCTCACCCGAAACCTTGGCTGATTGTGACCTACACCCGTTTTCACACCTTGGCTCATGTGATTAGGTAGAGGATCATTAGGGGCTCCATTAGGAGGTACCTTCACAGGGCTTAAATCTGGGACTCTCCACCATTTGACCCTAGAACTGAGGAAGCTTCTCGGATGAGAGGTGAAACATCTTCAAGCAACTTCAAGAAGTCCAGACGCTTTTCTTCCCAAGCTCCTTAGACTCAGGGGTCTGATCTTTGTAGCATACAATAAGAGGATCTGGAGACTCACAGTTTGAGTCTACTAGGGGAAGGGTCAATGTAAATCAATGTCAATGTAAATGTTTCAATGGTAAAACATTTATTTCTATGTGGTCTCTATCAGGACGGCTATCCATAGGGGAAAAGGAGCTACTGAGTGATTCCGTGAGTAATGTGCGAATCGCCTCTGGGACGTCCTGTGTTTGACACCACTTTCCCCCGCAATCATCAAAACATTAGATAAGGTCATATCTCTTGAAAGAATGTTCTATCCAAAGCATGGACAAAAACTGTGACAAGTCCTCAGGTCAGCTTTCGGCCAGTTACAACATGCATTCCCCTGCTCTCGTTCCCACATTTCCCATCTATCATCAAACTATCATAAAAAACAGAAAGATATGAAAAATAATAAAGTTAACTGGCAGTTGATTTTTTTTCCATAAACTCTGCTCCCGGTCCTTATTAATTCCACATAATACCCTAAAGGTGGAGAATAAATAATGGTTGTGCTTACCGTCAGATTGTAGCTGTGGCAGCGTGTCACAGCATACCCAAAAGTCTCCCATTGTACTGTCAGCTGGCGGGCTCTGACATCCACCACATTGACATTTTGAGGACCGTGAACTGGATCTGAATGAAACAGAGATGGACAGAAACAATAGCTTGTTCTTAGAGTGAGCTGGAGGAACAGCAGCCTCAAGCAAGGAAAGAGTGTATGGGTACTAATTCCATAGTACTACAGTTCCATCTATTTGACTTAAAAAGGGGGTAAAATACACTCCCTGGAAGATTTTGTTGGCTTCTAAACTACAGTTTGCAGGTCAACTCAATGCTGCTGATTTCAACCAAGTATTTTTTTTTTTAAATCAAGCTTGCAAGCTCTGGCATTTACCAGATTCAGTTAGTCAATTTATTCACTGACAATAATGGCAAGGAAATTATGACAGGCCATAAAAGGCTTTTAAAAGGTTCACAGGTCCTCACCTCTCATCTGTTAAATAACAGACATTCTGCCTCACCACTAGGCAGTGCTACGACATTACAAAGTTCAGATTCAGGGTATAATGACACAAGTCTTAATCTGCAGACATTAGGAGTTGCATTACTTCCTTTGCCATATGTGATACTCAGTCTCTCGCTCTCTCTCACTCACACACACATCCAGAGTGTCACTATAAAGGGCATTTAATTGATTACTTTTGCATTAATTACTTGTAGACCTTCCATAAGCACAACGTGGCAAACCTGTAAAATGTGAAAGAAATATTCAAACAAACACGTGTAAAATCACAAGCTTACACGAACAACAAGCAACAAGCTCAAATTGGCCCACCTACACCCATGCAGCAAAACAGCTACACACAACAACATATCCCCTCACAGTTTTGTTCTAGCCATATGTTGGGCTCTCATCCCCAGGTTTGTCTTTCACAACTGACTGCACACTAACAAGCTTGTTCAAACTAATCTTTCTTTCTGCCTAATTAGTTTCTATCAGCTAACGATGGCATCCAAAACAGGTCACTGTATAATTAGTGAAGCTATTAAGCATATTTCTCCAATCAAAATGAAAACCATTATTCTAGGTGAGGTTATCTCTAAAAATACACATATTGGAGAAATAATGAATAATCAAATTGATTATTTCAGATACTTGTCAGAAGAAAGAAACACAGCTAATGAATTTTTGGTATTTGAATATCCTTAACTATTATAACCAAGGATTTTACCCTCAGACTTTAAAGATGTAAGGTCAAAACATTTTACTTTTTGAAAATTAGAATGGATACTTAAGTGTAATTGAGTCAGACTTAAAAAAGAAGAAAAAAATATTTTTTTTGACTTTTCAGGTTTTTCCACAAAACATCTTATTAAAACTCTGCTTACTTGTTTAATTTAGAAAAGCCTATCAAAGTGAAGGCTAAGGTGATAACCTTTGGTCTGATACCAAACGACTGCATGAATGCATCTGAGCGCATTAGAAGATTGTTCAAACAAGCTTCTTAGTATAATGGGACAAGATTAGACCACAGCAGCATGGATAAGCCATCTTAGAGACCATCTTAGACATGAAACATATGTTACAGGACTTCTTGTTGATGACGTTTTATTACTGTTGTTTTTGTGACTTTGGGTGAGACTTTAGGCTCCCTGGGATGCTTTATGGTTTAAAGAGTCTCTGTTTCTACTTAAAAGACCAAAGCCTATGAAGTAATCTACTATTCCTGGATAAAACTGTGGCAGACTGACATTTGGCAGCCAAGAAAGCAGCAGGGGGAAGTAATATAACCAACTTATAGCCCAATCTTCAGGTCAGCACAGCAGGCAATATGCTTTCACACAGCCCACATACTGTCTGCAGAAAATGGGACTTTGCTACATCTGACTGAGACTAATGCAGATGGGCTGATGGGCTACTCGTGCTGTATTTGTATTTTATTGAAGAAAAAAAAATTTGCAGGTCAACGTGCAGCATTTGGGATACAAGGGCCGCCCACTTAAAGATAACTTGCTTTTTACCCAACAGGTGATAATCACTTGTCTATTTGTCAGCAGCAAGACATTTGGCAAAATTTCATGTGAATTTTCTTCAAATGTGTTTTGAAATGTAGTGTGATGACAAAGTCAGATCAAAAGTGAACAGTGATGCTCACCTTATTTCCCTATTTTCCACTGCATTAAATCAATATTATCTTTATTATGAGGTTGATGATAAGTTGAATCTGCCTCCTCATGGCTTCATGTCACAAGCTGTCTGAGAATGATTTTTAAACTAAAGCACAATGACTGTCCACTTAGAAACACACATGTTTATCCCATCTCCATCCTTTTCCCCCCCAAACTGATCTGTGAAGAACTCTGTATGTATGGAGAGGGCATGGTGGGGAGCAGAATAGACACAGGTGAGCCAGTTTGAACACAGATAAAAACAGAAGTAGCCAAGCTATGTGCAGAGCTGTGTAAATGTAATGACTTAAAAGTATTTTAATTGTTCAGCTGATCTGTCCACCTGTGTTGCTCTCTCACCCACATGCTATTGTGTGCTATATTTGTTTTTGTTTTTTTGTGTTTCGGCCAGATATTGTGCATTATCATCAATGCCACAGGGCGCCAATATGATCATGAGCTATGGAGTAAATCGCTCAACCCCTGTGGGAAGATTAAAGCTTTTATTATAGTCTGTTACAGACATGGACAGCTGGAGGCGTGATGGCCGAGTAGTCCTTCCTGTTCTACTTCTTTGATGTCCATCACCTGGGGTGCGTGCATGGTTTATAATGTAAAGTCTCCACAAACAAGTTTGCACAGTCACAAAAAATTGTCAGACACACAAATGTCCATACTGACTGTGATGACGAATTTACATATATTTACTTGGACCTGGCAGAGTCGCAGATGCAAAAAGTATAATTAATCCTTGGGCTTCATCTCTATCATTACGTGAAGTTTCTCATTCTATGGTCAAATAAGCCTAAATTTAAAATAGAACACATTTAAGTGACAAATATACTACATAATTAGCTTTTGTTTGCGGAACAGGTTGATCAAAATCCTGGATAGTTGTTCATTCAAACAGCCACTCAGGTTGCTGACATCTGCTAGAAGCATACAGGACTGCAAACACACTTTTCCTAAGTCTGCTCCACAGTGCAGTGACCACATCACTGGTCGAATGATCTGCCTTTTAAAATGAAGGTATGTTTACTTGCCCTGAAATTAAGTTTTGATCTGATTCATGCTTAAGATATTTTTCCAACAAAGGTAATACTGCCCTGTTTCCACGCAGCTAGCCAATATTAGATAATTAAATGTCTTCTTGTCCCTCACATTTTAATGAGATTGCCCCAAACAAGCAGTTTTTTGCGCCATAGAATATAATAGCCCTTTATTGTCATTGTAGATGTACAATTAAATTGTAGGTGCTCCTCACCAACTGTGTCAGAATAAAATACAAATAGTAGACGGCAGGAATAAATGGAAAACAGGAGAAATGTATACAAAAATAAGGGAAAGGCACACATTATAGAATAGCTGAAAACTGCTTGGAAGCAGTGCAAAGACTTGAGTGGGAAAGACTGAGTGGCCTGAGTGATTGGGGTAACTCAGACAATGGCTCAGATAGGTGGGGTGGGGTGGGCAGGGGTGTGGGTTGATAGTGTTTGTTAACAGTGTGAATGCCCCAGGGGAAGAACCTGTTTATGATCCTGGAGGTGTTGGACCTGATTGACCGGAGGCCCGATCAGAGGTCCAGGATATTCTTCCCCAGGACACAGAGGAAGTGCAGCCGCTGTTGGGCCTGCTTTACCAGGGCGTTGGTGTTGGGGGTTCAGGTGAGATCAGTGGAGATGTGGGTGCCGGGAAACCAGAACTTACTGAATTACACGAGTGGTTTCAGATGATGGAAAGAAACAAAGGACTTAATTGTATGACTTGCTGTTTTCAAACAACAGTCTTATGATCCATTCAGACCGAGAATGCCTAAAACAGTCTGTAATTTTCTCCTCTCTTTCTACTTTTCATTCAATATCAAGTAACTACACAATATCAAACTGGTGCTCTGTCAAAGACATCACTGTTTTTAGTTACTGAAATGCTGCTGTGGGTGCCGTTTATAAATCACAGGTGCCCATTACTTTACTTTTATTTTTTTCAAAATTTTCTTCTCATGCAGTGTAATTTAAATATTCATTTCCACTGCTGAATTGTTCTCTATGCCATATAACCATATACGACTGCAACAATGTAAACAGTAACAACAGACAAAATTTCCTCGAAATGATTAGGTAGTAAAATCTTTTCTGAAAAGTAGCCTCCAGTTGGAGACAAAACAAAGAAAGATGCTGTTTTAGATTTAAACTTTTCTATAGAGAACACATTTGAACTAACCTTTAAATATGCGTGCTTAAGCAGATCAAGTAGCGTACCTACAGGAAACGCACAATGTAATTCCTCAATTTCAAAGGCATAATCACTCACTCATTCAGAGAGAATTAAGTAATCAGGTTTCCCCAAGAAAAGCAATACATCAAAGCTTCCCTTACTGCAACGCCTATTGTTTCTAAATGCACCAAGAATACAGCACAGAAACAGCTAAAAAAACAAACCAAAAACAGCTCCACAAATCCCCCCTCACCAACTACCAGCCCTGACCACTTAATCCAGCAGTCTTTCAGTTTGGTATGATCTGAACTAATCTTTCAGATTATCCGTCTCATTCCTAGTTGGACCCGGATAAACAGATTCTTAACTTCTATTTATAAAAGAGAGAGAATTAGATTGTAATAGAATGGAAACAGAAAATTAGATCAAAGATTCCACCAGTGACCACTTCACTGCTTTATGAAATCTTACATTGTATTATATATTTATTATATATTTTGTTTTTCTTTACTGCTGTATACAGTGATTATGCTCAAATTTTACTTTAGATTATCATCCAGCTCTATTTCTTCTCTTTATAAACCAAAGTAAAGACGTGTGCTGTAAAGTTGTGGAGAAGGAATGCAGGGAAGACTGGGAGGAAACAAGTAGGAGAGCTTATTTGAATTATTACTTTGTTTACATCGTTAAGTTGATGATGGTGTCTCCCAGGCTGCCCTTGGTCATGACAAATGCCAGATTTGCCACATCATCCATCTGATTTATTCTCTCCTTCTGCCCTCTTCTCCACTCTTTCTTTACAATCACACTACTTATATATTCTTCTCTTTAACATCGGCTTTGCATCTCTTGTCGATGTTTCTGAAATCACCTCTGTGTCAAAGGATGATAGTGATGCAGGATGAAAAGAATCACTAAGAATCCAAAGTATAAACAAAAAAATAAAGACAAAAAAAAAAAGATGTGTACAGTAACCGCTGAAAGAGGAAAATAAAGCACAAATTGACATATGGGATAAAAATAGAGGTCAGTTACACACAAGAAGAACAATTGTATCACTCCACAGGGAGACAAACCCTGTACTGGGCAATGTTTCCACCCTCATTAATCAGGGCTGGTCAAGGGTTGGCATGTTAGCCATCACACACTGTGGAAGGGCATTGTAGATGGCACAGCTGGCACACAATGTGACAAGGCCAAACAGTGGGCCATGTTGCAGCCAGACATGGAGCCTCTTTCCCTATGGTGGACCAGAGAAGTAGTTCTTAATATTAAAAGGACTACAGAAGCTACCTTTAGCATTTTTCTTTTAGCTTAGCACTACAAAAAAATACATCTACTTTATAAAGAAAATTTGACTCCCATATCATAACACATCTACTATATGACTTGCATAATGAAGAGTTTAAATACATTGAATACAACAACTATCAAAAAGTCCTCTGATGCTGATATTGAGTAAACTATATTTCAAGGTGTTGTTGACTGTCCAAAAATGAGACAATTCAGCTGTAATTCATTTCTTTTAGCTGTGCTGGAAACTGGATAGTGTGGAAACTTGGAATATGTGAAATGCAAATAGAAGCTTGTCCCCATGACAGTTCTAGCCTACAATAATGCCAGAGGTTAAATGCAGGATCACCAAACTCAAGCTGTTTAGCACTTTTACTTTTCTTTGACTTTTCTACAACCCCAGCCTGAACTGTCTGTGATCATCTACACAAGAAGGACTAACAAGCACGCAAGCCAATGGATAATGCTAATGCCCAGCTGACTTAACTGGAGGTAGAGATAAAGTTGTTTTGCCTGTCTTTGAAAGTACTTAAGGGCCCATTGGATGTTTTGGCAGGTAGATATCTAGTTCAGGCAAGAGCCTAGTGAGGCATTGTGTTTTGGAGTGCCTTTCTGAATCTGATGAATGAGCAGCAGAAATAGAGCCATTAATCCAAAGACTTTAGGGAGCCGTTCCAGGGAGAAGAGGAGAGAAAAAGAAGAGAAGGAATGGAAATCAATCTTACTGCCCCCCATGCTTCCTGTCCTCCTCTCTTGTTCTCCTTTTCCTTTTGTATCATTCCTTTTCCACCTTTTGAGGATTTTCCTTTAATTAACTGTTTACTCCTAGTTGTACCTCGACCAGTTATTTTTTTCTGCATAGAATCTATAATCGATCAATAATAACTTTTTTCATCTTTTCTCCAAGATTTTCTTCCATTTGCCACTTCTGCTTTTCGTTCTGTATATTTTTTATAGTCACTTCCCTGTTTGTTCGACCACTTTTGCACTTGGTTATAAAAATTCTTATTCAGAAATCTGCTGTCTTCATGGTCCAAGGGAAATATGTGTAATGAAAAATGCAAAACTATGCATCCCCTATGACAAAGGTTAGGGAAAGATCACGGTGCAGAACAAACTTTAGTCAAGTTATAGGTAGGGTGAGGACTAGTGAAATGCTAAACAGGTACTTCAGCTGATCTTAAACTTAAACTTGGCATACCATTCAGGTATAATCATATGCCTGATTCAAATAAATATAGTTCCTTCTATATCTGAAGTTTGTGTACCTCTATTAAATACATTTAGTTAGACACTTACGTTCTTGTCCATGCCAACTTCTATGATTATAGTAACTTTTATGTGATAAGGTGTAACAATTGTAATTTAACATATCAATATTGGCATTGAAAAAACTGGCAAGTATACATTCCTCCAGTACAAAGTCTCTGGATAGTGAGTTGAGGAGGACTGCTTGAAGTTTAGCACAGCTCACTACAAAAAAGTGTATAATTCTGAGCTTCTAAAGGAACATGTTCTTGTTGCAGCTCTACTGTACTTTCTTCTAATCAGTCTTCCTACATTAATTTGTTCCCCAAAGTCAAAAATCAGGCATCCGAAGAAATGAAGATGGGGCAGTGCAGACTAAGAAAACCATACACATCTTTTATTTTCATCACATATGGGCTACACACATTTCCTTAAAAGTACAAACAGCCAGTAAACAGCAACTGTGTCATGCTAGAAGATGCTATACTGTAGTTGAAATGGGTACTGCAATTAATTTTGTATATTTCATAAAGAAAAGCTTTTACTAATTGGCTTTGCTGGAACGACCTAAAGATTTCTGCTAGTATTTGTATATGTGCTGTTAGAAAGGACCTGTATGTCTCTGACTCTCTCTATGGCCTCTTATGCCTTCGATGCGGTTTGAATTTTTACTTCATTTTGTGTTTTTGATCCTCTTCTATATTCACACCTAAAAGGTTAAAAAATGACAAATGAGAGTGAAAGAAGAGTCAGTGTGAAAGTAAAATCATAGAGAGCTTCCCACTGAGAAAAGCATGGAAGGGACACTTTTCTGTGCCATGCTTCACATGCATGTGTTCTATGTGCAGTCAAAGTGTGGGTGAAGCAAAATGACATATCATGTTGAGCACACTAGCCAAAGGCTAGAAAATCAATTAATACAGCTGATTCTAAACACCTCAAACCACTACAAACTCACATGTGCATGCACACACTCACACACATGCACACGCACACAGTGGAGCACCCCTGAGGCTCTTATAGCTTCAGCATTATTTGTGACCAGTGATATGTTGCAGAGGCTGCACCTTTAATCTGCATCCTCACACCAAAGAAATAAGAACCTAACCTCTACGTACACACACACACACACACACACACACACACACACACACACACACACACACACACACAGTGAGAGAGCCAAGCTTTACTATGACCCCTTAAGGCAAACAAACAAGATCAGAAGAAAACATGGAGGCTTTCACCCTCCTCAAATCTAACATGCGCGTGTGTGTGTCGGTATGTACTGTGTAATCATGTGTATGAAAATAATGCACACACACACACACACACACACACACACACACACACACACACACACACACACACACACACACACACACACACACACACACACACACAGAAACATCTTTACCCAAGCACTTAAGGACATACTTTGATTCACCTCATTAATAAAAAGCAAAAATGAAGTATGCAATATTTCAGCAGTGAAGTACCTCAATAGCACATCATAAAATTATCGACCGCTTAATCATGCCAGCTTTAGGAATGACATTAAACTGGCTCATTGCCTCAACACACACACACACACACACACACACACACACACACACACACACACACACACACACACACACACACACACACATTTGTATGACCATCTTTGTGAGGGCATTTAATCCCACATACCTTTGAACCCTTAAATTCTAAGTTTAACCATTATGTCTTAAGCCATAAACTGCTCTTTTACATGGACCTGCCAAAATTTCTGTAATCTGATGATCTTAAACTCAGTCTGGTGCTCAAAAAACATCTGACATCTGACACATGCACTGTCTTAAGCAGACCCTCTAATCAGTGAAGGAAATTACTCTACACAGGTACAATTAATGTACAATTTAGATGCTGGGGAAACTCAAACATATATAAAGACAGATCCAACTCAACCCGAGCACACACAATAGCAGCAGCAGACAACATGACACCCTGTAGCTCTTTGTCTTTGATAAATTGGATTAAATTCACTAGTAGCAGATGCCTTTTAGTGGATTTTAATTACGCCTCCCTGCATGAAACCAACTACTGAAATTTAAACCATAACTCATAATGTCTGAATTAAACTTGCAGCACAGCGAATTCACAAAGATTTTCTTTTTAAAAGATATAAAGAAACTTTTCATGTCTCAAAAGTCATCTGCAACTATTACAAGTCAAAAATAACTCAATAGCGCAATTAATTTTAAAGATGGATTCGGGTGCAAATGGTTACATAAGAGGTTAAAGTTAAGTTTAAGATAACATCATTTCAGTTTTATGCTGAAAATCAATAACTGTTTGTGTTCTCCTCGTTGCTGCCAAGTCCTCTTTTCTGTGCTTCCTACTACTTCTGAAAAATTAGCAGACAATCATAAATGACTGATACAGGATTGTTGCACACTTCTACCAAGGAACCAGTGCAATCCCCCATTTTATCCCATTCTCCGCTGAGCAAAAGAAAGACTTTTTTCAAGTCTTTAAAGTCTTTATCAGAATCAGAATCAGAATCAGAATACTTTATTCATCCCGAGGGAAATTAGGGGTTACAGCAGGCAGCACGCTAATGGCGCATGCGCACTCACAAAGGAACCTTCTGACCAACTTTACACAAACATCACATTGGACAGACATGTCAGAAGGTAGGCTGATAGGAAAAAAAACAACGAAAATACACTACATGAGGTAAGAGGAGGAGAAAAAAAAACTCCACTCAGACTGAGCTCCTAGTGGGAGAACAGTTTGATAAAAGAAAAAACACCTCAGCACAAAAGCACATGACTATCAATACACCATAGAAACACGAGACAAGCAACAGGGGCGGGTAAAGGGTAAGAGAGAGCCGGCGTAGACAGCGCATCCGGTCCTGCAGCATCTGTGCTGGTCCAGTTGACTGCTATCATCCCCGGTAGGGCACAAGCATCGAAGGCGTTGGAAAGGGAGGGGGATGAGTGAGTGCTTATCAGTGTAAGTGTGTGTGTGTGCGTGTCCATAGTTTAGCTGAGACAGTGTCCTTCGGCCTATCAGGCTAAGTAAACAGTCCTCCAGCCAATCCAGGTGTCCTTCATGGGGCGGGAAGAATAGTCATCACACAGTCGTTATCAGGGAGTTGTTTTGGTGGGCTCCAGCCTTGGGCCTGCAGTTGGGGCCGTGGTGTCCAAATGTTGAATATTGTTGATTTCTCCTTTGTGAGCAGCTCGAATTCTAGCACTCCGAGGCTGGTCTCTCGATCTCCCGTTGAAGAGCTGCGAGCCTCCCCATGATGGTATCAAACTTCTGTTCCGTGGTGTTGTCAGTCTTTTGATTCTGAGACCTCACAACTGCAGTGATCCATTCCGCGATGTTTTCCAACTGTCACTCAAGGGTCTCATTTTGAGCAGGCCTCTCTCTGATGTTTCCCCTCATACGCTCAATGGTGTTGTTTTGAGCCTTCACAGCAGCTGTAAGCGTCTCCAAGGTGTTGACCATATTACGTTCGTTGTGAGAGGTCGCACCTCGTCCCGTCGCATCGAATCCAGCGGGCAGCCTTGTGGGGGTTTGAACAGCCGGTTCCGCTTTAACCTTTAAATGTACAACAAATGTGACCTCAACTGTTCAAAAAGTCTTGAGCCACCACTCATTTCTACACATATTGCTGCTACGGATCAAGACTTACTCGAGGTCTTGGTGTGATGTGTGTCCTTAAAAAAATCTGAAACTGGAAAAGTGGAGGACAAAAGAAGAAGTGTCCCGAAAGTCATTTAAATCAGTGGCGCCAAGTCTTATAGAATGAATGAATCCTAATCATGAACTGTCAGAACACACAGCCAATACAGTAAAAGAACACGCAAGGGGAACCAGTCATGGACTGGTCTCCCCAGAGTCCAGACATCAACATTATTGAAGCAGTGTGGAATCATCTTAAAAGAGAATGGAACAAAAGGCAGCCAGCATTCAAAGAAGGGTTTTAAGATGCCTGGTGAACTATTCCTGAAGAACAAGTTGCAATAAAGGATGTCTAGAGTTCAGGCTGTGTTGAAAAATAAAGGTGCTCAAATTGGACAAAACCTGCTTTTGCCTTATATATTGTATTTCCATTTATGTTTACAGATGTTCCAATAAATCACTCCCATTTTCTTAGCAAATATAAAGAGGTTTAAGATGAGAACAAATGAGAACAAAATGTTCTTGAAGTCAAAAAGCATCATATGATACGGTAGCCGTGGAATGAGCACTACTGCGGCATCTTTCACTGTAAGCATTGTAATCCTTCAGCAGGACAGATACAGGATGAATGTATATTATTATGATATCAAAAGCCACAAGAAGAAGAATGCTCGGAGCCAACACTACGCAGTAATGTAATTCAAAATGGAGCAGAAAGAAAATCTATTTCGAATCCCGCTTTATTAATACCATTGCTGCCTACAGCCAGGAAAGGGACAATTGAGTTGTAGCAATTTGCAGAATGAGGGGGCCAGAGAGCGGAGGGAGAAAGAGAGGAATAAGAAGGAGGGGTGCTGAGACTGAGAAAGAGACCAAAAAAAGAGACTGTGAACAGATGGAAAGAGCAAGAAAAAAACTGAAAATTTAATAGGAAGACACTAAATAAACAAAATGAAATAAGTCGAGTTAAATGAGAGAAATGCGAAGTCAAAAAATAAAGGGACTGAAAAAGGAAAGACCCAAAACAAAGAAAGTGATACAGAGGAAAAGACAGAATGAGCTAGAGGGGACGAGAAAGAGATTTAAAGCAGCGACATAATGAGCCAGTTGATAGTGAGGCCTGAGGTTAAGCACCTGAAGCCAGCAAGTAATTGGCTGAGAATGACAGAGTGACAAGCAGAGAGATATAGGCTGTGACCTGGAAGGAGAGAGAAAGATGGAAGCAGAGAGATGGGGGTAGCTGTTGAATGTAAGATGAATACGTTCAACAGCTCCTCCCATCATTTTTTTTTTAAATTTGATTTTGGCTGGAAAAAGAGGAGGAAAGGCTGGGAAATCCTCGGGGGCCTATAATAAAAGCATGAATACAGCTACTCGTTACAATAATGTCACTCAGCCAATTATATCAGATTAAATTATAAAAGAAAATGTCTTTTACTTCAACTCCTCAGGAGAGTTTGAGATACTGTGGTGATACCTCCAGTGGGTCGTGTGTTGTAACTTCCCTTTGAAGATGGATCTTCTTTTTATTATTATTTTAAAAAATTCTTTCCCTTGATCACTAAAGAAAGATCCCCTGCAGGCTTTTAGAGCTGTGTTTTAAAGGAGGACTAGAGAGGTGGGACGTTTGAGTGTAAAGTGAGGGGGGATATAATTTAAAAAGTTTATCATGTGCTATTTTACAATGACAAAAATACACACAGCTAATGATAGGAGTATCTGAATGACCTTTCTCAGGAAGATGTCTAGACTGCTGGAGTAAAAGCCAAACCTCTTTCCAAGTTATCCAATATATAGTCAGGACAGCTTGTGACAGCCCTGGAAACCTGTAAGGTGTGTGTGGCTGGGGGTAGATACCGAGAAAAATATTCAATTACATGTCAGGATATACAGTGAACTACATTACAAACAGTCCCATGCCATGCTAGCCACATCTGGTATTGCAGATCTTGATCCCTGATCACCACCTGTATCATATAAACTGTGACATCTAGGGCTGTGCGATATGACCAAAATCTCATATCCCGATATAAGACATGTATCGTCCTGATAACGATATAAATCACAAAAATTTAACATTTTCTGTAAATTCTGTGAATCTCGGGCAGCTCAACTTGCGTGAAGTGTTTCTAGCTGGGCGTCGTGTACCTGGAGTCGAGTGTTTTAACCGATGCATGAAACTATACATTTTTAGACATAAGTTGTAACGGCCGCCGTTTTCTTTGTGAGTATTTATTACACGGCGTGCTGCCAGGAAAAGCCTGTTCTAACGTTTGAGTCTAAGGTTGTTTTTTTTTTAGCACCTGGCGGCTCTTTTTTGCTTCTCATTCGTAAATAATCTGCTCTTTCACGTGATTCCGTTTATTTTGAAAAGTCTCAACAGGACCTTGAGCTTTATTGTGAAAGGTTTATGTGGAAAATAAACAAGCGGACACGCGATGGTGCAATGCATGAAAACAGTCGCTTGTCTGTCTGTAGTGTGGTTATATAAAATATAAGAGAAAGAGAGAACTTTAAGAAATTAATATAGCCACTACAGTGACCATCAAAACGATGAAAAAATATTGCCGTAAACAGTTTATCTTGCAACACCACGAAACAAACGATAGCGTAAAATGAAACGATATATATATCATTATATGAACAGCTCTAGTGACATCACTCACGTGTTTTGGACTCGGCATTCTGAAGATTCTTTTTTAGTATTTTGGCGAGTGGATCCAGAAGTGACCGTGATTAGCCCAGAGGATGGGGTGTTAAGATATTTGCTAATTCTCGCATTTGTTCAGTAGCAAGACGTTCTCCTAAACTGAAATGCCACAAACACACATTTACTGCTAACAGACTAATAAAAGAACACAATTTCACTCAGCGAACTGAAGCAAAATCTGCTGGATGACCTTTGCTACACAACAACGCCATTTGTAATATCATTTCACTAAAAGTAGTGCTCCACATTTTAAGCAATGGTAGAGAGATCCAATTCAATGACTCAAATTTGCAGAAATGAAGTCTTCAGCAGCCGGTTTTAGCACATCTGTCAATCAAGGCAGCCCCTATCCAAACGTTAAAGCTTACAGGTAACAATTCCAAGAAGAATGACAAAAATCCAGTGGCCTGTGGGGAAGTCATTTGCTTTTGAAGGCAGAACAAGTGGTCATTAGAGGAACTGCATTTACTGGCACTTCATTTTTCAGCCTCCGGGGCTGCCACTGCGATTGAGCTGTAATTTGTTGTCATTATTTCAAACACATTTTAGTCTGACCTGATTTACATTATTGGCAAGTACCAATACAGCACACGCTATGTGAGAGTTTTGTAGACCATTGCGTGCAGTGACCATTTCAGTCCCAAACAAACACTAATGAGTATACAAAGCAGGTATTACGCATAAGGCCAGAATGGAGTCCTTATTTGCTCAGATCATTGTAGTCACAGGACTGCACAGACTTGAACTTGAAAGCAAATAGTTAATACACCAAACCACTTAAGTAAGCGCAGTAAAAGGCAGGTAGAAAATTTGATATGGAGAATGGTTTAAACCGAGAACTGAAAAGGTGATGAGTTTAAATTGAACCAGTGAGGTCATGTCAGGAAAAAGAGAGGTCACAGGCAAAGATCTGGATGTGAAGTTTTAGATTTTTTCCTTTTTATTAAAGAAAATGAAAAAAAAAAAAAAAACTCATATTATTTTAATAAAAGGTTCAGAGTTGGGAATGGGAAAGGAGGTGAACACTAAAATATTTACTTTACATTGGAATTTAATTAAGACTGTGATCTTAAATATGTTTTAATACAAGCTCAAAGTCTATCTCACATGTTAATTAATAATGTCTTGTCACATGACAGGACAGTGTCAGGGAAAGGGCCCTTTGCAGGACTCAAAACACAGCAGAAAAAATAACAGAACTTATCTGAACCCCTCAGCTGGTCAGTGTAATGAAGGCTGCAAAACGCTTCTTAAATCGCAACTTTTGATTATTGAAGTCAATTTTAATGATAACTACCAAAAAAATGCTAATGTGATTGGACTTTCCTTCCTGAAGATGACATTTGATACTTACACACAAACCAAAACCAGACAAATTGTTGTGGTAGAGCGGTAATGCGTATCTTTTAATCTCTGACTATAGTTTGGAAGAAAAAAAGACTGAAAAGTATCATCAAAGTTAAAGTTACTGGGTTGTTTTCATTTTTCTGTTAATGAGTTATTCAGTTTTCGCTTTGTCCATCTTCACATTGACGAGACAAGAGGGTGATTTGTTTGGCTATGTGCCAAGACGGCCCTTTCTAAATGCCACGACGCTGAAAGCACATCGAGCGAGCATCTCGCCATGCACCCACTGTGTTTTTGTGTTAATGACTCTCTTGCAGCAGTGCAGTTGTCAATGTACACCTGTGTATATGTGTGTGTGTAGGTTTTAAAACCAAAGCTACACAAATCATTAAATTCTTTGTCCCTTTCTGGGTGTTTGTCTTTGTTTGTGCATATGAGTGCTAAGTGTCAATGATTTTTGTCTTGTCTGTGAGCGTAATGGGGGGGGTATTGACCGGTGTCCCATTAAAATGGAACCCTCTATTGGGAACGCAGACAGGAGTGTAACATTTATTGAATCCAATTTGTGTTTAAGAAAGACATGGAGAAGTTAAGGGACAGAATGTAACAAATATTATGTTAATACTTTTGGGAGAAATACCCAGTAGTATCTGTGCGATCACATTTACTGCTGATGTGTCACGGTATGTACAAGCAGGAGGTAGAAGGTGGGGGAAAATAATGATGCGTGAAACTTTGCACAAACACATGCTTGTCATTCTGACATGCAGAAAACGTTGGCTTGATGAAGGTTTTCTTGAGATTATATCTCAATCGGAAAGACTGGCAATTTTGAAGGAGGTCTATGCTAAATGCAAATTTTGAACCCTGTTGTGAGGGCTGATAAATGAATATGGCGTGTTTATATGATTGAACGCCTTCGTGAAGCAGCAGGCCAGCTTTCATAAAGGCTCAACAAAGTTCTCATCAGCATGGCTTTTATCCCAGCCGAAATGTCGGGCCCCCATCCATCGCCATGCCGCAGAAAGAAAAGGACAGACTCAATTTATCATTCACAAATCAGAAATAGGAGCAGAAACACAAGATTGACTTTGGGACAGGCAAAGAACTCTGTGGGCAGATACTACAACACACTGGTTTCTTTCAGTTCATTTGAAAAGGTGCTTTACCAAAGAGGAATAAAGAAGCACTTATAGTCAAAGCAAACACAATATGAGCAGATACAGAGAGCAGCAATAGCAATGAGGCAATAATAATGTCAGTCCTTCCCTGTGTATCCAGCTTTATCCTCATTGTTTCTCTGGCTCTTTCCACCTCAGTCTCTCTTTTTTCCCTCACCCTTCCTCAGTTCCTGTGTCATTTTCATGCTTTATACCGCAATATTATTAGCATGCTTTTGTATCCCACCATCCGCCACTGTTTTCTCGCATCTATTTTTATCTTTTATGTTTTCTTATTATATCAATTTCTATCCTCTCTTCCTCTCTATTCTTTATCTTAGTCTCTAATCATCTTCTTGTTTCTTTTCCCCCTAATTTGCATGCGCCTCTACTGCCTTCCTCCTTCCCCTCCAGCTCTCATCAGTAGTTAGAAACTGGACAAAGAACAGAGAGGTCAGTGAAGTCTGCTGGGTACTCTTAATGAGCTCAACATATACACCCAAACCTACAAGCACACAGACAGATAGACATTTGTGGGATGACATACTACACATTTTTACACAACAAGATGATCACTGGCACGCACACACACATAAACAATCTGTCCTCTATTGGCTCTTGTTATTCGCTCTGGTGAGTGAGCTCCGTTCACTTTGACTTGATTGGAGAAAGGGAGAGAGAGCATGTGTGTGTGCGTTTGTGTTCAACTACAAGCTCAGAGTAATTAAAAAAGATAGACAGAGGCAGTCAAGCATGAAGTGCATTAGCGAAACTGGTCAGTATCACCTAGCAAAGATGCATCTTTGCCTAACTGCCAATATGTTTATGTGTGTCTGTGTGTGTCCATTAAAAGCTTGACACAAAAACACTGGCTTGTTTGCAAACCACAGGTCAGTGTTCTATGCAGACTACTCAAGTTCTTCCACACTATCCAGTCTCTCAACCAGGACACTCAGCACTACTACAAGTAAGTGCTGCAACATTCACTAACTTCTAACCTCCGCACAAGAACAGCTGCCCTCAGTGGCGACTTTATGACCATTATTACTTGTCCTTTTCTTGGGAAAAAGGAAGCTGAGAATGCAATCAGCATTCTGCTGCTGAACGCACCAACTACGTAAGTGTGTATAAATATTAGCGTTTTGAGTGTAATTGGAATTTTTGTTGGTTTACAAGCTTCAACGAGAAAGCAAATGGTTGTGTGTCTTCTGCTGAAAACTGTCATGCAGTAATGACTGCTCTCACAGGGGATCAGTCAGCATGAATTCCTGCCTGCCACCTCCACCTTAATGTGGTTGTGGGTGGTGTGTGTGTGCAAACCCCATGCGAGCACATTTATTAGCCCAGATACTGAAGCAGTGGGCTTTCGAGAAAGGAAGAATGCACAGCCAAATCATTTTTCTCTATTATTTTGATGTGCTTCTCAGTTTATTGTAATATACTGCAAACCACTTTGGCAATATTGTTAATTTGTTTGACACTGATAGAGATAAATCACACTGTAAAAAAAGTAAACTTGGTGGAGTGAGAGAAAGCAAGAACGAGACAAAGCGAGGGAGAGGCAGAGAGACACAGGAGGGGTAAGAAAGAGAAAAAGAATATGAAGCAAAAAAGAAGATGTATAAAAATCTGACATCTTAGAGCTTATTATTTCAGACTCAGAGGTTTAGACATCCTAATTCTTTTCATTACAGCAAAATGAATCTTAGAAACACCTGTCAGTATAACAGTTCAATAGCATCACAAACGACGGCCTTGAAAATTACCATAAAATCATCCCCTTGTCTAAACAGCTTCAGAAAACTCCTGTGTGCGCAGAATACTTGAATACATATAAATAACTAATCATAAATGAGTGTTTAAAAACCTTTATTCAGCTGGGAGTATTGACTCTGCATATCGCTTGAGTTTCTGTCTGCATTTCCAACTGTGGAAAGAAAAAGAGCCCACAGTCTGCTTTTCCTTTTTCTATTACTTTTCTCTCTTCTTTGGCTCTGTTCACCGACCTACCTGCACCCCCGCTGGGACTCCCCAGCGTGACCTTGGCCACAGCTGCTGCGATAGATAGAGGTTCAAAGATAGCTGTCTGCATCATGTAGACTGCCTAGCATGTGGGAACCACAAAATTAAAGGAACTTGAAATTTTCCAGTAATACTTTAACCCTTTACCAGAGCTCATGTAGTCTAAATTCCTTTCTTTCCTTTTTCATTAAAGTTGTGGCCCAAGGGAGAACTTATAATGGGAAATGAGAGCGAGCGAGAGAGAAACTGATACTGACATCTAGGGCTGTGCGATATGACCAAAATCTCATATCCCGATATAAGACATCTATCGTCCATATAAATCACAAAAATTTTACATTTTCTGTAAATTCTGTGAATCTCGGGCAGCTCGACTTGTGTGAAGTGTTTCTAGCTGGGCGTCGTGTAGCTGGAGTCGAGTGTTTTAACCGATGCATGAAACTATACATTTTTAGACATAAGTTGTAACGGCCGCCGTTTTCTTTGTGAGTATTTATTACACGGCGTGCTGCCAGGAAAAGCCTGTTCTAACGTTTGAGTCTAAGGTTTATTTTTTAGCACCTGACAGCTCTTTATTTCTTCTCATCCGTAAACACTCTGCATACTATTTCACGTGATTCAGTTTATTTTGAAAAGTCTCAACAGGACCTTGAGCTTTATTGTGAAAGGTTTATGTGGAACATAAACAAGCGGACACGCAATGGTTTTACCGTTGTTGCTAACGACAATGCATAAAAACAGGCGCTTGTACGTCCATAGTGTGGTTATATTAAATATAAGAGAAAGAGAGAACTTTAAGAAATTAATATAGCCACTACAGTGACCATCGAAACGGTGAAAAAATATTACTGTAAGCAGTTTATTTTGCGACACCACGAAACAAACGATAGCGTAAAATGAAACGATAGACGTTTTTATATCGCCATCCGATATATATCGTTATATCGAACAGCCCTACTGGCACGCTACATGTACAAAAGAATTTTGCCACGTCACTTAATATTTTAATTGAGGTGTTTTCAGTCCTCTTGCCATATATGTAAAAAACAATGAATGAATAAAACTGGTCATTCTGACCTCCTTCAGAACTCACTAAATTTAAATGTGGTTCTCTGATTGGATACCAAGATTCCATCTACTATAAGTAGTATTATTGCAAAATGCAAGTGTTTAGGAACCACAGTAACAGAGCAGGGTCACCAAGAACTGATGAGCATAGAGTATGAACGTCTCCAACACTCTGCTGACTCAATAACTGCAGAGTTCCTCATTGGCACAAAAACTGTGTGCTGAGAGCTTCATGGCATGGGTCTCCATGGGCAAGCAGGTCCTGTAAGTGCAATGTGTAGGTGGACGTATACAGTAGTGTTCTTATTGGAGTACGTTGTCCACATAGCATACCTTTGATTGTGAATAGATCAATTAGGGGTTTGTCCTCTAGACAAGACAAGATAAGAGAAGAGAAGAGAAAAATGAACACAACTAACTTTATCCAGTCCAAACCTATCTCAAAGGGTTTTCAATAGGAAAATGTAGGGAAAAAACTGCTAATATTGAGCAGTAAGCAGGGAAGTTTCTTTCATATCACTTTTTTTTTTGCATTTCAACACATGAACATCAGCATGTGTTCCCAAACTGTCTCCAAACTCAGAACCGAAGGTCTTGACTGTGGAGATGAGAAGTCATAAAGGACAATTGTGTGTATGTGAAGTATGGCTCGAAGGCCACGTCTATAAACTGCATGATTTAATCCCAACAGTTCCACTGGATGATTTCTGATGTCACACCTCTAATACATCACATCATGTTGCCGGGCGCATCATTTCCCACCACTGATCAGAGGGAATGTCGTGCATCAAATCAGGTGAGAAGGAGTGTTTGGAGTAGAAGGTGCAATATGTACATACCACCCTATAGCTAAGTCATACGGCAAGGTATGCTATGTTTTTGTAAATACTCAAGTCTTGGCGAGATAAATGAGTATAAACCTTAACCATTGTTTAACTGACAAGTTAATGAAACACTGCAAAGTTAATGAGTTGGGTTTTTTTTTTAATTTGGCACTACAAACCAAGTGGCCTCTCTCTTCATCTGTTCCTCCTCTACCCTCATTTGTTCATCTAATCGTCTCTTTATTTGCCTCACCTTTCTGTTATCTATCTAAATCACTCTTGTTTCTGTTTTTTGTTTATTTGTTGCACACTCTTTTTATTGCTCCCCTTCTCTTCGCTCTCTGCACACCCTCCTCAGATTCCTCTCACTCAATGAGATGATCAAGTAGGGCATCATTAAGCACCAATCAACAAGCCGGCAAACTCACAATCACCATAGCAACTCATTACCACCTTGACCTGCCGCTGCAAGAAACAAATGTTCAAGCCTCTGCCAATCTGATTATTGTTAGCGTCATTGTTTGATTGTATCTTTTCTTCTTTTTTTCGAAACCTCTCAGCAGTTATTTGTTGTGTAGCGGTGCTAATGAGTGTGATGTGCCGATGTCAAGATGGCTGCAATCAGCTTGTTTTTGATAAAGGTCACGTCTCAGGAACATGGGGGGGGGGGGCCCTTTATGAATGACCAATGCTGATGCTTTTTGTTCCCACTTCCGTTAAATAGGTGTCGGTGTGTGCTCACTTGTCATCTTTGTAGCTGTTGCTACTCTTGAGAACGGAGAGAAAAGACTAAATATAGTGTTCAAATTTAAGTAAAATAGAAATGTTTGCTGTAAGCTGTTACATTCAGTGTGTCTTTATGCTCGGACATCAAGAAAGAAAAACCTAATAAGAATAAACAGCAGATGCATATATACACAGACCTTTACCCACTTCGTCTATGGTCATCAAAGTATCAAAGTACAGCCTGGCACAGCTGATCAAAGATGTAAAGGGTCAAAGACAGCACATACTGCCCTTTGATCTCCTGGTGAGGCTTCGCCCCTGTCAGATGATCTTTAAAATCTTCTGAAGTGGACCCTCTTCTCTGTCACAACAGTTCTGCTTCTGTAGTTTGAAAGGAGATTGTTTCTTTCACGTTCAATTCACTCAAACAGCAAAGAGCCCGTAACCCTGCTTTAAAAACTGCCAAAGATCTTTCACTGAAGAGGCTCCAGACCATCGGACAGTCTTTGATTCAATTTCCCAAGGAGGCCAGGAAATGACTGAAGAAATTATAACAACTGCTGCGGTGCAATAACGAAAAGAAGACTGGGCCGTTGTTGCAATTTGAATATAAAGTTAAATTGGTGAATGCAAGCACATTTTCTCATTTGACTATACTACAGGAAACTTTTAGGTAAAATAAGCCCATCTCTGAGCTTTATAACAAGCTGCCCTTAAAACACCAAACTTGAAAAATTCAACTAATTAGTACTCCAGTGAAGCCTAACACAAATAATCTAGTTGTTTGTCAAACGTTAGCTTGAGTAAATAAGAGAAACCAACCAGTGAAAATTAGCAACAGTGAATAAATCAAATGGTATTTCAAGAAATGACTGGTAACATTCAATAATTAGTATTTGTGTTGTTGTTTTTTTTACTTAAACTATTTTCTATAGGTTGCTTTTAAACTGAACAAATATGAAGACCTATTTTAATTTTAAATATGGTTGCATAAGAAGTCCAAATCTGGACTGTTGCAACTAAATACATAACTAATAAAAATAGCCGATGGAATGAAGATTTTTTTAGCTAATGATCTTGGCTTGGAAAAACTGATTTTCTGAAGTCTCTTTTTGTTTTATAATCACTGGGCTGGTTTATATCAGCGTCTGAAGAACATCACTGATTGCTTTGTAATGTATTTTGAGGCAATCTATCTGAGAAAGTTTTTCAAAGAAATTTGACTTTAGTTACTCGACCACACACAGTCAGTCACACACACAGAAAATTAAACAGCCTCACTGAGTGAGGTGATGAAAATTGGCCCACTTTTCATCACTTGTCCAATTCAGAGTGTGGAGCTGTTGACTTCCTGTGTCAGAAAATGCAGCTTTCAGCTCTAATCCACTCTGTTCACCTCCACTGCTTCTACAAGAAACCATAAAGAGAGCCCCAGAAAATCGAAGCTGCTGCCAGCATCCCTGGTCACTAAACGAGTAAAATTGTCCTCAATTTATCTGTCCTTTTATCTGTCCTGCACTATCATGCCTTCTTTGCCCTGTCATCTGTTCCACAGTTGCATGCCTTTCCACTTCTATTCCACTCTAGCCTTCCCTTTATCTGCTTTACCCCATTTACTCTTCTGCTGTGGAAAATTACCTTATTGAATCTAATAAATAATGTAATAGTGTGTTAATGCTGTGTATCTTTGAAGGATTGAATGTTTAGTTACAAAGAGAAACACTGAGAAACTCGACGTTTTTGCACAGGAATCCAGTAGCAGACTTTCTGTCTACATATCTGTGCTGAATAACATTTTTAACTTGAAGTAAGTACAAAAGAACTGTATCACTATTCTCATCAAACAATTGTAAAGGTATGTCCTCAAAACGTCCTCTCTAGAAAAAAAAAAGCTACTGCTGCTGTGTCCTTTTAATTCTGTGGAAATTCCTCAGAGAAAAAGCAATTTCCACAAAACTTCTTTCCTCCCTCCTTCTCTCTGACCCCTCTCTTTCTCTGCACCACCTCTCGACATCTCTATTCTTCCCTCGCTTTCCCCGACCCTCCTGCTGTGCTTAGATATAGAGAAACAAGCTTGTTGCCCTGGAAACAATGCAAATCAGCCCCAACAGGCCAATTACCAAAGAGCACCAATTAAAGCCAGACCTGTTCCGTTTAATGCATTTTATCTAGGCTGCCCTTTGGATACACCAGGCGCAGACACACACGCACACACACGTAGCCACCTCTTCCTCACCAACGAGCAATTGTTAACGTAGTAAAAGTAAGAGTTGCTTTGTGTCATAAATGTATGCAGTGTTCGAGTTCTTTTATTATTTTGCATGAGTTGTGCTTGTGTCTATTATATCATGCTTACAACTAAACCAGAGTTCATCATCCATCACCCACTGAACTGTAACACACCAAAATGGTTGGTTATGTTCCCTGCAACCAAAATCTAGTACAATCTGACCCCGTGGAGAAAGAAGGACCAGCAGTAAGTGCTTACAGAAGGAAGGAGTGTGTACCGGTGTGCCCATTTGGTAATTGCTCAGGACAATTAAAGCTACAAATGATGACTCTCTTTCACTCAGCTGAGACCTTGTTATTTCTCTTCCAAGCGAACCAGAGATTTTATTACTGAACTCTTGTTCATGTGTGTACTTTGCAACCGTGTATGTGCTTGTAGTGGCCTTCTCATCTTGCTCTAACGAAAATTATTCTTGCACGAGCGTGTGGTTGTGTTTATGTGTGCCTGCTTTGTTGTTACAAGCCTTTATTGATATTTTTGGTTTGGAGGAAGATAAGGGCATTTATACTCTCTATATGTGTGTTGTGTGTACGTGGAGCGAGGAGGCTAGTGTGTGGTAGCGGGGAGAAGGCTAGCTACCTAGTGGCTGTATACTGCCTCCTACCAAGACTTAATGAAGGAGAAATTGGATCCTGATGGCTTCACAACAAAGGACAGCCCTGCGGCATTGTGTGTGTGGGTGTGTGTAAGGGCGCATCTATGTGTGTGAGCAACTTATTTGCGGGCAAAATGGGAAACATTTTCTTCTAATAAAGAGCCTCTATTTCTTTTGCGCTTGCCTGGCTTCCTCCTCAAACTCTGCTGGACTGGCCTTGTATGTTAGTGTGTGTGTATGTGTGTCTAACACTAGTGCTGAAAGCTCGTGTGTGCGCACACCTGTGTAGAACTGCATCTATGATTATAAGTTTTTTGTTTTTGTTTTTATGTACATCTCAGCCTTGGATGGTTACTTATTACTCAGAAATCATGGTGCTTTGTTTTAAGAGATCTTGTAATCATAGAAAAGAGCTGAAACACAGTAAACATGAATGCATGACCCGACTGAAGGACCCAACAGAATTATGGGAAAAGAGACTACCTGCATTGTGGGTATTCATAAGTCTGTTTTGTATTTTGTATTTGTAATTTTTCTGTCATTCAAGAAAGTGTTGTGGTAACTTCTTTGTTCCCCTGCATTCAGCACACTCTCTCACTTACAGCTTTCTCTCCAACACACACACACACACACTCTCACCCCTGGTGTTACTCATCCTGCTTGCTTGCAGCTTTCTCAAGTGTTGATTACAATCGCTACACTGCTGTGAGAGCAAAAAAAAAAAGAAAAAAAAAAGTGTTGTACATTAATGTTTGTGTGTCTCGTGCACTGCATCACCTGCAGACCTGTGTGCGAGTGTACGTGTCCACACGTTCACATCATTAGGAGGTATAAATGAAGTTTGCAGGTTTGTTTTTGTGTGTTCATTCGAATGCCGCGTGCACGCCTGTATCTTGTACTTAATATAATGACTTTTCCTTCGTGTTCTCACGTCTGACACCGGTTTTTAAGCAGTTCTCGCTTCATCTGTCAGACAGACAAACTTCGCACCCCTCTACTCCCTTCTGCGCCACCATGACAAGCATGTAACACACCCTCAGAATAGAGGCCTGTTACTAGGAAGATTTAAAGTGTTGTGAGAGTATCTAGGTAGATTTCTCTGCATTTCTGTTATTTTTGGAACCAATTATGCCACTTAGATCAGTGAATAATGGACCCTTTCACTGTTCCTGATTGAATAATAACAGCTAGCTGGTGAACCTCATCTGTATGATTTTTAGTGTTTTCTTATGTGTTTGTTTGTTGTAAATCAGTGTTAGGTGCTCTGTTTTTAAATGTTTTTAAAAGTTGACGTCATAGTTAATCAACTCCAGCTCCAATACGATGAAACCAAATATTGTCCATTGTTTCCATAGACTGTTTGTAGAATAATAAACACCCGCTGGGGAAAGTGCAAGAAGAGCAGAAGAGCATTGTCCGTAGTTTGATGATGATTAATAGTCTGTCCCGTGTGCTATTACTCTTACTAATTAGAAGAAGAAATTACTGAGGCACAGAAAGAGTCACACAAACTGATACTCTTATATTCCAGTAGGAAGAGTACAATGAACACAACATTAACATTTTAAATATAAAATACATTTCTCCTTTTAGGCTCAGCTATTTGGGTTTAGATTCATTTCTGATTAATAAGATTTAAAATAAGATATAAAATGTTTTATATCATGACACATTTTCACAGCACACATATTACTGTGTGATTTTATTCCCTTATCAGCCTGTGTGACTGCAAACAGCTACAAGTGAGAAAAGATTGTCTTGGGCACATATGTTTTTAAAACAAATATCGAAACACTGCACAACGTGTCTTAGTATTCCCCATTTCCTTAAAAATGTCGTTGGTATAAAAAGGATGTATATGCAATACTCAGAGGCATCTCAGTGAGTTGAAAGCAAGTGATCAAGATGTTGAACCTCGATTGCTTTGAGACTCAATTACAACCCCTTCAGAAACCAGGAGAAACAGCAAATTTAAAGGAATTAGGAAACGACTATCTATCTATGTAGTGCATTAACACAGTAAGTGGATAATTTCTGAAATTTCTCAGCCATTATCAAATTAGATGTGGCAGATGAGGCAGATGGAGTAGACTGTCGAGGGAGTCTAAACCCAACAATGGAAGTCTTTTCTATCTTAAATAGAGAGTCTGGCAAGTTATGAAGATGCAGCTGTGCCTTCATAATGTCCTCATGGGATTATGTTATATGTACCTCAGGACATAATTTGCCTGTGTGACTGTGTGTATGTGCGTTAAGAACGACTCAAAGATATGCATGTACATGAACATAAAAAACAAAAATCCTTTCAAAGAATAAAGAAATACAGTCTATGTGCTTGTGGGAAATACAATAGATAGGCATCATCTGCTTGAGCAGCATTAAAACTTAACAAACTATCTCTTCCTTGAGTGCTCTGAGACACACATGCTAAAAACACACGTGGATACAAACCCCCCCCAAAAAAACAATGTTAGTTTTCTAAAACGTTTTCAGGTTGGATGTAAACTGTGAAGCACTTAAGGAGTACATTTAATATAGCAACTGATTTAAATTTAATATCCTTATGCCTTATTATTTCCTAATTGAAATGTGGGCTAAATGAAAGGCAGCATCCCCGCTCAGGGGACATTCCTGATATGTGCAGCAATTTACCCTGTAGAGTGTGCTTGTCAGGTCATTTAACGTCTAATGATTTTTAAGAAAAAATGTAATTTTGATTTGAATTTAGTAGAGTTTTTTATGCATCAGTTTAAGCCAGTTACTGTAATATCAGTGGGACTGGATATATTAAAGGTAGGGGAGACCGGGGATAGTTGTAACATTTTTGACATTTCTGTCTGTAAACTGGAGCTCTTTTAAGGTAGTGGATTCAAAATGTAATGCAAAGTATTTACATGTCTCTGCTATTAAATAGTGCAGCTATTTTCTCTGCAGCACAATTACCCATTGCATGGTATGGTCTCAAACACGAAGAGTGAAATGTTACAATTAACCCCATAGTCTGGGTTAGTTGTAACATATCCTGGGGTAAAATGTAACACAATGAAATAAGGGTACTAACAAAACATTAACATGTAATCTTTGTTTATTCAACACATGAATGCACTTAGAGCCATTTATGTAGCTCTGTGTGTGTGCGACAGAATGCAGAAATCTAGCTTTTGAACATATTCCAACCCCCCAAAAAAGACAAATTATGGAAATTTCTGCAACTGAATATTTCATTAATTTTGATTGGTCTTCCTTGAGTTTGGCCTCATTGGCTCAGTGGGCATTATAACCTACAACTCTTGCACCAAATTTGAACATAACAATGAAGCTGAAAAAATGTAGTTGTTCACCAGCATCGCAATTCCATTACTTTTTATCATGGCTTACCTTGGTGTGGTTTGCAAAGTGCTTCGGAAAGATGAGGAAATCTGTTTCTTGCACCCATCCTGATTTATTTCCACTACCAGTACTTCCTACTGGTCCATCTCTGACACAGTGGTCTGCATAATGTATGTGTGGGAACACAAACAGTGGAGGAATTGTGTTGCCAATGGCATTAACCGCATATACAAATGCGACCAGTGAACCTCTCTCTGCTGATGTTGTTGCCCCAACTTGTTTAATATAAGTTAAAGTAATAGTGTGGCAAGTTGTAACATCTGCATTATTGTTACAACTAACCCAGACTGTTGCTGTTACAACTGACCCAGACTCCTATAGCCATGAACTAGCTAACATTACAGCCAACGGCTAAAACACTAGCACTAAAGACCTACACAGAATATATCCCCATAGACATACAAATAACATAATTTAAGTTTGATGAGTTTAACTGCAAAGCAGATAATGCTATTAGGAATTGAAATAAAGTAGAAAAACTTACTTTTTGGCAAACAAATTACTTTTTTTCGTGTTAAATTGTCTGTGTTTGACAAAATGTGCTGATTTTTCACATGTGATAGCAGAACTGAATTGGGCATGCACAGGATGATAGCCCTGATTGGAGAAATTGGAAGTGTTACAACTGACCCACATTACAACTATCCCCGGTCTCCCCTATAATAGATTTTTTTTTAACGTTGTGCAGAAGTTTAGAGATAATCTCATTTCCGCAAGTGTTCTTCGTGGTATTTTATACTGGAAATGATTTTATGGAGAGTTGGTGTCAAAAGCTTCCATTTGGATTTAACCAATGCTATGAAAGCTAAATCCAGCATAAGAAATAGCCATGCTATGTGTTTCAGTGAGAGAGAATGCTACAAAAGTGGTACATGTCATTCTAACTGACGTGGTTAAGTTAGCTTAAAAGAGCACTCAAGGAAGCAGGATTTCAACTTAGTGCATTAAAACAGTAACACCAGTGACAAAGAGACTATGCTGAAAGGGTGACAAGACATCAGAGGAAATTCAAAAGAGGAATTCACAAGAAAGTATAAGGCACTAAGGCACTCTGTGGGTGGTTGTCGGCTTCAGCGCATGAATGAGGGAACGTCAGATTGCAGAGAGCCAACGCACATGTGTGCTGACCTTAAATGACAGGAGGGGAGAACTGACAAGGACATGACAGGCATTCAAAGATTAAGTAATAAAGAAATAAGCCATTATGGAAACCTAAAGGGCCTGAAAAAAAACACAGATGAACAGGGAATTTTACATAAAGTAGGATGATAAGAAAAGGAAAAACTACAAAAGCGAAGAGATCCAGAGAACGAGGCCCTGGTCTGAGTTGGTTAAATGGTTAACTTCTTCCCTGAGGTGACAACATAGTCATGCCTCAAGCGATGACAATATTGACAATCTTCATGAAATATAACAAACAGAAATGTGCTTCTGGGTTCACTTCTATTTTTAATAGCCTCATCTTTATATTATATTATATTATGTCTAAAAGTAGCAGGAGGCAAATTATGATTTGCTTCCTACTGAGCAAGCACTGTAAGAAAGAACTGGCTCATTTCTACAATACTTAATAAAAAAGGAGGCTTCCATCTGTGCTACAACACAGGAAACCCTTCATTTGACTACCAGACACTGCCAGTGGAACAGTCACTTTGTACTACCATGTTTACTATATCTCATAGCATGGTGGAGACAAGTTCCTTGACATATGAAAGGCCCCTTCATATCAAGTAGCACTGTGATGAAAAAATCATGTTCTGGTTCAAGTTAGTCTTGTTTTATCGTTTTGTCAGAGAGCATTTACGAGGTCTGGAATCGGCCAAATAAAGACAGAGCAATGAGAATAAAGACAAGGGGAAAACCGGTTTCATTAAAATGGCAGTTACATTTTTAAAACTTGGAATATATGTCGACTGTCTGCTTTCAAAAGCACCTGCCGTCCACTGTAAATACATTCAACTGCATCAAACTCTAAAATCAACATGTCAGTGTTATTGTGATAAGTTTATATGGCAACAGAGACTTTATAGAGCACTTAAACAGACTTTGCATTTTGCCTTGGAAAACCAGTCTAATAAATTGGTCTTCAATGTGGTATCAGAATAGCACAGATTTCTAAACAGCAAAACTAACTTGTTTCACTGCAGCAGTTTCAGAAATCAAATATTAAAGTTCAAATGCCAGTGTCATACTAATTTTCTACATAAGCACATTTTAAAAATGTCACCTACAAACTCATTTACACTTGGTAATGAGGCATTGTGGCTTACAAAGTTTTAAAGCACACAGGATGGATGTGTTTGTTAAAAATAATTTTTTAGCAATAAACAGCCTTGTATTCATCAATATAATTTTAATGATACAGCTATACACTGACACAGTGGCAAATACACCACTTTACACATAGTGATACTCGTAGAACATCTCTTTTTCTAAAGATATTATTGTTTATTAAAATACATTTGTGTGATACCATCATATTAACAACTAAGGGAAATGCTAGAACGTTGAGTGGTTGAGAAATAATATTATTATTATTATAAATCAAGGACTTCCATCCATCCATCCATCCATCTTCATCCGCTTTATCCGGCCGGGTCGCGGGGGCAGCAGCCTAAGCAAAGAGGCCCAGACCTCCCTCTCCCCAGCCACCTCTTCCAGCTTATCCGGGGGAACACCAAGGCGTTCCCAGGCCAGCAGAGATATAATCTCTCCAGCATGTCCTGGGTCTGCCCCGGGGCCTCCTCCCGGTGGGACATGCCTGGAACACCTCACCCAGGAGGCGCCCAGGGGGCATCCTTGTCAGATGCCCGAACCACCTCAGCTGGCTCCTTTCGATGTGGAGCAGCAGCTGCTCTACTCTGAGCCCCTCCCGGATGGCCGAACTTCTCACCCTATCTCTAAGGGAGAGGCCAGCCACCCTTTGGAGGAAGCTCATTTCTGCCGCCTGTATCCGCAATCCCGTTCTTTCGGTCACTACCCACAGCTCGTGGCCATAGGTGAGGGTAGGGACGTAGATCGACCTGTAAATTGAGAGCTTCGCTTTTACACTCAGCTCCCTCTTCACCACGACGGACCGGTGCAGCGTCCGCATTACTGCAGCTGCAGCGTCCGCATTACTGCAGCTGCAGCCCCAATCCGTCTGTCGATCTCCGGCTCCCTTCTCCCATCACTCGCGAACAAGACCCCGAGATACTTGAACTCCTCCACTTGGGGCAGGAACTCATCCCCGACCCGGAGTGGGCACTCCACCCTTTTCCGGCTGAGAACCATGGCCTCAGATTTGGAGGTGCTGATCCTCATTCCCGCTGCTTCACACTCGGCTGCGAACCGTTCCAGTGCGAGCTGGAGGCCCTCACCCGATGAAGCCAACAGAACCACATCATCTGCAAAAATCAGAGATGAGATTCTGAGGCCACCAAAGCGAAAGCCCTCCGCCACTTGGCTGCGCCTAGAAATTCTGTCCATAAAAATTATGAACAGAACCGGAGACAAAGGGCAGCCCTGGCGGAGCCCATCACCCACCGGGAACGAGTCCGACTTATTGCCGGCAATGCGAACCAAGCTCTTGCAACGGTTGTATAGGGATCGAATGGCCCGTAGCAATGGGCCAGACACCCCATATTCCCGCAACACCTCCCACAGGACACCCCGAGGGACACGGTCGAATGCCTTCTCCAAGTCCACAAAACACATGTAGACTGGTTGGGCAAACTCCCATGCACCCTCAAGTATCCTGGAGAGGATAAAGAGCTGGTCCAGTGTTCCGCGACCAGGACGAAAACAGCATTGTTCCTCCTGTATCCGAGGTTCGACTAACGGACGAACTCTCCTTTCCAGCACCCTGGAATAGACTTTCCCAGGGAGGCTGAGGAGTGTGATCCCCCTGTAGTTGGAACACACCCTCCGGTCCCCCTTCTTAAAGATGGGGACCACCACCCCGGTCTGCCAGTAAATCAGGACTTAGTTAAATTAATTCAAATGGTTAGCTCCATTGTCTCAGAGAAGGAAGGTCCTACGAACCAACCTCCACCATCTGACCAGAAGTTTGGATGTTCTGCCCGTAGGTGTGAATGTGAATGGTTGTCTGTCTCATTGTGTTAGCCCTAAATTCTGGTTCTCACCATGTAAGAGCTGCAAAAACCTCAAGCGCCCCAAGAACCTGAATTGGCTGGCTGGCTGGCTGGCTGCATACTATACGTGTTGTTTTTGATGGCTTTAGAAGTAAAATTAAAGGGGAAGCCATGGATAAATTGCCAATAAAAAGGATGTACCATAATTGTCAGGCTATAAGCCGCTACTTTTTGCACAAGCTTTGAACCCTGCGGCTTTTTGTCAGGTGCGGCTTTTCTATGGATTGTCCATGATTTTTGTGATATTGTATGAGGATTTGTTTTGTTTGTTCCGCTGTTGTACGGCACTACGTTGCCTGGCGGAAGGGCATGTGATCAGACATACAGTATCGGGGTTCAAGAGTGGTATGTTGGTCACATGTCCGTCCGCCAGGCAACGTAGTGCCGTACAAAGTAGCGCGAAAAACAAACTTCAAAGTAGCGCTACGCGTTCAGCGGGAGGCGTGGATGACGAGCGCCGATAACCTTGCGAAAAGCAAGTTATGCTCAACTCCACCAGTGGATTCTGACAGCGTGGAAAAGTGTGAAAATATCCACGAACACCAACGGATTTCGAAGGGCTGGACTGCTGCATGATGGAGAGGAGGACACCGCCACGGCCCTTCTTAGGGTGTTCAACTCTGACACTGACAACGAGGATTTGTTTGGTTTTAGTGCGCAGGAAGAAGAGAAAGATGGTGGTGAATGACTGACTTTTCTTCTTGTTAAAGCCGTGTCACTGCACCTGAGCCTAAAAGGTAGTCCGAATCTATTTTTCTGGTGTGCTGTAGGTTATTGTTATGTACTACATTTGTTACTCGTTTATGAAGCACAGTACATGTTTCGTACTTGTAATTACCGGTGCTTGTACATATACCTAAAAAGTTATGCAAATATGTACCCATAACTTGTTTTTCAAAATATTAATAAAAGGGGGGTGTCTCCAAACAGCCATCTCTTTCCTGACAATTCCCTTTGTGCATATTCTCTTACATATGATGAGTCAACATTGAAACACCTGCGGCTTTTAGTCAGGTGCGGCTAATGTATGTACAAAACAGGATTTTCCCCTGATTTTAGCTTGTGCGGCTAATATTCAGGTGCGCTTTTCAGTCCGGAAAATACGGTAATTGTCTTAATTAGAAGCAAAACAAGTCAGGGATAGCACACAGAACTAAACATTGGAGGTGAGAGTTAACGCTACAGAAAAACTATAAGCCACATCTTCAACATCACTGTGGCTTTTCTGAATAATAATACATAAGAGTATTATCTGTCATTAGAGGAACACTGCTAAAAAGTTTAAAATATAAGCTTTTATAGCTGTATTGCAGAGGCTGATTTGGCAACATCTGAACGCTTTGGGTAATAAGAGAAGAAAGACTGGGCTCAGCAAATGGGGGTGGAAGCATAAAGTGTTCAATTTGTAGGTGAGAGGAGACTAGCTGAAAGTTCCATGCAGATGTCCAGTGATTTGGCAGCCACTAGGAACCTTCTGATGACATCCACTTCTGACTGAGGGCTACAGCTCATTAACCGGTAGCTGAAAAGAGCAGCGTACATTTGTGACATTCCATTTCCTTTTCAGCACAATGTGCTTATTTCACAAAAAATATGGATCCAGGCTTTGATTCAATACCAGTGCACCTGCAAAAATCTGAGCTCTGAACTGTTTCATTCTGGTAATGTTTGATGTAAAACGGATGCACTCCCTTAACTGCATCTATACTGCTTGGCTCGGCAAAACGATAGAGCAGTGGTGTCAGCCAAATCAGTATATACCCAGCAGGTGAATTAAAAATCCATTTTTATGGAGTAACACATTAGCCAACACTCACATTACCATCCTTCACATAAAGATCTACTTTATAAGAAACGGCCAAGAGAGGGAAAGGAAAGAAGATGCTCAGATGCAGTATATAACCTCAGATGAATTGAGTCTTTATAGAGTGCTGCATATTAGCCAACATTCACATTAGCACCTGCCTTCTATAAAGAAGAGACGCGGAATGGAAATTGTATGGGAGTAAAAGGCAAAGAAAATATACTAAGGGAAGATTTAAAGACCGTAGGTGAATAAAAAGTCTTTATTGGGTAACAAATTAGCCAACACTTACATTATCGCCGCACATAAAAAATATTAATTTATAAGTAAGGGACTACAGGAGGATACACTTACACTTTGAAGAGGTAATGTTTAAGTTAAAAGCTGATATTTATAGAGACAAGGATCACAGCCAATGTTCACATTTTATGCTTGGGAACTTTGAATTTCAAGCAAGAGTAGAGGCAAGAAGACAGAGGATCAGGGAAGGATAAAGGAGAGGGAAAAGGACAGAGATACAAAGATGAACGACAAGTAAGGGGAAGAGAAAATGTCAGGAGTGTGTTTGTGTGTGTTGACAGGCTCTCTGCAGCTAAGCAGTGTCACTGACTTAAGTAAGAAAGATCAACAGGGATGAAATGAAATGATAGAGGCTCATTTTGAAATCAGATCAAGAGCACAAAACTATGAAGGTCATACACACTTATAGAGAGCATTGCAGGAGTGAGGAAACATCTCTTTTTCTGAGTTTGGTTTATTGAAAAAGGTATATATTTATAGGCATAAAAACAAATTATTCAAATGGAAAAAGTTGAGGAACCATTTGAAAGCCCTGAAATGTATAAAGAATGATGATAAGGAAGATGGGGGAATAGGACCAAGAAAAAAAAGAGGAAAGAGAGGAGAAGTTGTAGAGGAGAGTGCACAGTGAAATCAATCATGATCAAGGCCATGTCCTCACTGAACCCAGCCGGTTCTCCTTCCCAGGGTATCAAACGCTGCAGTTTTGTCAAAGTCGCTAGCATGTCAGACAGTGCTCTTTGCTGTTGGTGCCATGATGCACAAGTTCAAGCAATACTAGTTGGACAAAGGAAATGCTTTTACTGGAAAGAGCCATAAGTGTGCATAAAAAGGAGCTTCGTCTTTGTATTTGGTCTACTTTTTTGTAACTCGCTCATTATTTTTACTTTCACTTGCTGTTCACTTTTAATTAGTTATGCTTTCACATGCTTTCTGTTTTCATTTTCACTTGCTGTTTTATTGGGTTTAGACCCTGAAACTATGAAGACTGGTGAAATGAAGCTAAAGGGTACCCATCGGGCTAAAATGTGATGCCAGTTGGTCCAAATTATATGTATGTATATATATTTGTGTGCGCGTGTGTGTGTTTGCCTTGTCATTTTTTTCTGAATTATTTAAGGTTTCTGGTCTGACAGTCTTTTGTTTTCCACTGACATCGCCTATATATGGCTTAACTTAACAGGCATAACCTGTCAGATTGTCAGTTAATAGTGAGTCACTTTACTGAGTCATGTTTGGGTAGTTTTTGCAGGAACTTCGACATAATTTTATGAGTCTATGACAGTTTTTCAAGTTGCCCTCCAGTTTTTTCTCCATTCTGCTCCTTTTCCTACTTGCTTATGTGAGAAATATTGGTAGTTAGTATTTTCATTGTTAGCAGTTTTCTTTATCTGCACTGGTATAACTGTTATGGAATAGTCCATCTGTGTAGCAACATCTGTGCAATAAATAGCTTCACCCTATTTCATTCTAATAATTCCCATTTGGTATTTTACTGAAAACTGAAACAGAATAACATTATCTACTGCATTTATGGAGTGATCAGTTGCTTCAGGGATCAAATCTCTTTGTTTTTAACTATCCCGGCTTTTAAAGGGGAAGAGGCAAGATACACAACAAGCAGGTCACCAATCAATCCCAGGACTTTAATGTTCATAGAATCACAACATACTCTCCAAACATCCTTAAACAACTCATCTCCTATAGCACCTCTTTTTTGTAATCCACATCTACTTCTTAATTAAAAGTTCAACTAAACCCTTTCCTATTGCCCTCTGATTTACCAGTTAAATACCTGGGTTGCGTGGACCAGCACTGTGTCTCCATTTAGAGATGCAGAGGAAGAGTGAGGGGCAGGCTGCAGGTAGAGAGGTTGCACAAATAATACAAAAGTGTAATCACCCATAAGCCATTTGAAACCATGAAGGAAGAATTTTAATGGTGATGGGAAAATCTAAAATATATCATTTTAATGAAAAGACATGATCTTGAAGGTGTGTAATAAATGCCAGGAGAATGACTTTAACCTTGGTAGAACCTCAAAATCCCATCCTTTCGTGAACCTCGGGACCAAAAATTGTCCCGCCCCAAAAGTGCTCTAAAAATGTTATATATCAATATTTTTTTCTACTTTAAATTAGTCAATCTTTTAAAACTACTTCTGCTTAAAATATCCATGTCAAGTTTTAATTATATTTTCATTGTTTTAACCCTTTAAATCCCAGTTTTATTACATGAGCGCCCTGTTTTTTTAGCCCCAAAAAAAAAAAAAACTAAATATTTTCCAAAAAAAACATTTGAAGTAATATTTGTTTGTTATTATAATTAGGCCTTTAGATGGACCAAAGATTGGCACCAACATTCATTTCGATCCACTTTTATTTTTTTTGCAGGAGCGCATTTCATAAAATGCACACACTATCGGTCCTAATCGACCACGCCCAAAAAAGTGCTATAAAAATTTTATATATTAATATTTTATTCCACTTTAAATTAGCCAATCTTTTAGACCTACTTCTCCTTGAAATATTCATGTCAAGTTTTAATTACATTTCGCGGATTTTAACCCTTTATATCCCAGTTTCGTCACATGAGCGCACTGCTTTTTTTGCCCCAAAAAACATAAAACTTGAATATTTTCCAAAAAAAACATTTGAGGTAATATTCAATTGTTATTATAATTAGGCCTTTAGATGGACTAAAGATTGGCACCAACAGTCATTTCGATCGCCTTTTTTTTTTTTTTCAGGACCAGAAAATGGTCTCCAGGCGGCAAATGCTGCTCCTCTAGGCCGAAAAAAGTGCATCTTCCCGGGGTAAGTCGCGACGATGACCGGGGCACGATCACCGGGGACTGCTTTTTCCAGCACACACGTCCGATACCACGTGACAACAAATACGTCATTTCCTGTTGACTAAAAAAAAAAAAAGCACCCTCTCACGGTCCTAGGGACCGAAAATGGTCCCGCCCGATCAGCGGGCGAAGCCGCTGCTGCACGCCGGGAATCAGGCTTCATTTTCCGCAGGTCTGTCTAAGCAGCCCGCTGTTTTCCAGCAGGGGTCAAATGTGAAGCAAGGGCGCCACTCGGTGGACAAATAAAAAAATTACAACTCTAAGGCCTCCTCCAAAATGAAAATGAAACTTAAAAACATCGACGATCCCTTTGACCGTAATTAATTTGCAGTGAAAAATAGCGTTTATAATGGGTTTCAAGGGGCAGAAATCGGCCACGAGGTTCGATAGTGGATGTATGCCTTTTATTCAGCCATTTAAGCTCATTTAAAAAACTCAGACTGAAATTTTAAAATAAAATGGAAAAAAAATACATGTTTGAAAATTTGGCTATACTCCATTAAACACAGTGGAAATGGCGTGGAATTAAAAAACACAAAGGCCACGAAATGGTCCCAGGTTCTACCAAGGGTTTTAAAGTGATTATTAGGTCTGTTGGTGAATCCTAATTTGAATGGCTGTAGATGATAACAAGAAGAGAAAGGTGAACACAGGAGGTGTGGCGACAAACACACACACGCATTCCAGCAGCCAGCAGGTTCTTGAACATCTGTCCTGCCTGCCTGTTTCAATCCTGTCACGCACAACACACACAAATGAGCACACATGGAGCACCCCATGAATGGTTGTGACAGCTAAACATTGCGCCACTAGCCCAGAAACACATGTTCCTTTCTACTATGCTTTCCACACAAACACAAAAAGAGTGACCACCGGCTCTGTTCCATTTCACTTCACGTCACTGGCTTCTCTTTCCCTTACACTGCATCCTTCTTCTGTCTCTTTCTTCTCCTCCTCTCCATTTCTTCTGTGCTCCATATTTTTTTTATTATCCTTTTTTTCTTGTTTTCTTTCTTTAACTCTCACCCTCTCTTCTCATCCTTTAGCACATTTTCTAGTTTCTGTTGTCCCCCCCCCCCCCCTGCTTTGTTGATTTGCCACTGTCTCACTGCAGCTATTTTTATTTCACACGCAACATTTTTCCACCTAATCCTATCTCACTGTCTCCAATTCCTCTTGTGCCTCATCTTATTCCTACGTGAGAAATAGTTATCCCTTTTCACCTCGCAGCTGTACACCTGCTGAAAACAAGTGGCTACTTCTAAATGTACTGCAAGTACACACAGACAAACTGTTCTGAGATTTGAGCCTCTGTTCAATCTGAAGTTTTGTTTGAGCAAAATAGCAAAATAAAAATTTGAAGAGTGTGTATGTGGCATGTCTGCGAAAGGGCAGAGAGCTTTAGATGTGCATACCAGGAAGTTTGAGACAGGACAGGTGTGTATGTGTGTGTATGTAGACGATAGGTGGGCTGAGGGTGTCTCTTTGAGTAGAGACCAGGAAATTCAGGTAACCTGTGTGATGATGTACTCCAAGGTAGGGCTGGGCCATATTATACCGTTCACGGTAATACCGGTATAATGTTAGGCAACGATAGGAAAATGAAATATCGCGATAGAATGAGTAAAACGCGCATGCGCAGTGCCTTTGTTTTCATACGCACATGGCCGATTGTTGAGTGAAACATGAACCAGAATTGGTTTGTAAAAATGGTGCAACTTCCATGATGTGGAACTGGTTTGGTGTTTGTCCGTCAGATACACGACAAAGCACATTTTTTTGCAGAACATGCAAGCGGCCGTCGTTATTGTCGTATTTGTGGGACTAAGATGCTCTTAAATCTGGGAGTAATCTGGGTCCTAAACTCTGTATTCTTCAGGTCAAACAACACTGCAGCATCACTGAGAGTTAAAAACTGTCTCAATTCTTTCATCTTTAATAAAACGATCAGCATTGCTGCTTAACCAGGTGAAACTATGAAGTTTAACTTCCAAGCATCCATGAAAACAAAATGTATTACATTTAACGGAGTTAGAAGTTAGCAGGAAGCTAGCGGAAGTTAGCTCGCTAGTTTCGCTAGTTACCTAAGCATGATATGGCATGTTCTGACTGAGAGATTTCTGGAAAAATTCAAACGCACAGCTCTGCTATCACGTCCAACATAAATGAAGACAGGAAACTAAACAGCAGTGACGTTTGTAGGGTTACTGAAGTTGGGCTAGCTGGTATATAATGATGTGCTACCTGATCGCTAGCGACACAGCTATGTTAGCATAACATAAACAGTGCTGGAGGACGAACACTAACACTTTTCCACTTATAAAAGTTAACGTTAAAGTTCCTGATAGTTAGAGACAAATGCAATCGCATGGCAGGATGCTGTAAACGGACCAAACTTCAGTCAGGAGAACAACTGAGATAATCCATCCACAATACAAGGTTAGTCATTAATATACTGCAACAACATGGGAATAGAGCAGCTGCCAGAGAATTCAACATTAATGAATCAATGGTACAGAAGTGGAGGAAGCAAGAAGAATGAGTTTAATAAAGTTTGATTTATCTGACTGCTTTGTTTCGCTTAATGTGCCTTATAATCCCGTGCACCTTATGGTCCGAAAAATACGTACTGCACACTGCAGTTTAATGTTGCAAAGCACCTCTTTTTAACTTCAGTGGATATTATACATGGTTATGCTCAGGATATGTCAGCCCATTTCTACTGGAAATGCCTTTTGGTTAAACTTTAAGCAAGGAATTTGCATTTGCACTGTTACATTTTTATAAAGGTTTTAATGTACATAAAAACCAGCTTCTTGTTTAAGTGAAAATAAATGGAAGGTTGTCTTTTTGCGCTAGTAATGTTGTGGAGTTGTATTTTGTCTCGCATCAATTATATCGTTGGTTATATCGTTATCGCAAATTTTCAAATATATATATCGTGATAAATATTTTTGGCCATATTGCCCTGCTCTACTCCAAGGCAAAGAAAGAATACAGATCTATTAGAGGTGTAGAGCTGGATTTGTAAAGGATGCTAAAAGGGAAAGAGAAGCAAAATAATAATAATAATCATTTTCTACAGTTCTTATTGTCAACAAAAGTCAATAAAACAAATACTCACTTCAAAGTCCATATATTATATCCCTCTGTGCCACAGAACCTCATTATTGTCCAAATAATTACATCCACAAGCAACTCTTACTGCTGAGTGATATGTTCCTAGAATGAAATAAGGAACTATAACATAAACTAATGCATTCATTTTTTTCTTTTCAAAGATATTTCAAAGAGCCAGATTATAGGTGGACTTAAACATTGTAAACATTCACTGCTTTGCCCCCTGGTCCCTCAGGGAGATTTATTTCTCCCATATTTAGAGCAGCTATGTGAACTAATTTTATAGCCATGTGACATAAGAATCTATAAACAGCTAGAAAAAAAGATAATACAGGAGAACAAAACAGGGTGTATCAAAAAGAATCATCCGAATTCAAAAGGCCATAGTTTTTTGTTTTTTTAAGTAATAGACATAGAAGCTTGTGGTAAATTTTAAAATATCTTCTGAAAATAAAATTTTACACAAAACTTGTGTCCTCCTCCATACGATAGTCAAACTTGTCCCATACTATTGGGAGCATGTCTGGAGCCGCTGCAGCAATGCTGTTGTTATGCCGCTACTTCAACCATGTGAAACTCACTTTAAAATTAGAAGATTCATTTTGGTGTATTTCATTGCAACTTATGCTGTTTCTAATTGTTCTTCCACTACAGGGAGTGCAGAATTATTAGGCAAATGAGTATTTTGTCCACATCATCTTCTTCATGCATGTTGTCTTACTCCAAGCTGTATAGGCTCGAAAGCCTACTACCAATTAAGCATATTAGGTGATGTGCTTCTCTGTAATGAGAAGGGGTGTGGTCTAATGACATCAACACCCTATATCAGGTGTGCATAATTATTAGGCAACTTCCTTTCCTTTGGCAAAATGGGTCAAAAGAAGGACTTGACGGGCTCAGAAAAGTCAAAAATAGTGAGATATCTTGCAGAGGGATGCAGCAGTCTCAAAATTGCAAAGCTTCTGAAGCGTGATCATCGAACAATCAAGCGTTTCATTCAAAATAGTCAACAGGGTCGCAAGAAGCGTGTGGAAAAACCAAGGCGCAAAATAACTGCCCATGAACTGAGAAAAGTCAAGCGTGCAGCTGCCAAGATGCCACTTGCCACCAGTTTGGCCATATTTCAGAGCTGCAACATCACTGGAGTGCCCAAAAGCACAAGGTGTGCAATACTCAGAGACATGGCCAAGGTAAGAAAGGCTGAAAGACGACCACCACTGAACAAGACACACAAGCTGAAACGTCAAGACCGGGCCAAGAAATATCTCAAGACTGGTTTTTCTAAGGTTTTATGGACTGATGAAATGAGAGTGAGTCTCGATGGGCCAGATGGATGGGCCCGTGGCTGGATTGGTAAAGGGCAGACAGCTCCAGTCCGACTCAGACGCCAGCAAGGTGGAGGTGGAGTACTGGTTTGGGCTGGTATCATCAAAGATGAGCTTGTGGGGCCTTTTCGGGTTGAGGATGGAGTCAAGCTCAACTCCCAGTCCTACTGCCAAGACACCTTCTTCAAGCAGTGGTCCATCATCAAATGTGAGATTTACAAGGAGGGAAAACAGTACACCTCTCTGAACAGTGTCTGGGAGGCTGTGGTTGCTGCTGCACGCAATGTTGATGGTGAACAGATCAAAACACTGACAGAATCCATGGATAGCAGGCTTTTGAGTGTCCTTGGCTATATTGGTCGCTATATTGGTGGCTATATTGGTCGCTGATTTGTTTTTGTTTTGTTTTTGAATGTCAGAAATGTATATTTGTGAATGTGGAGATGTTATATTGGTGTCACTGGTAAAAATAAATAATTGAAATGGGTATATATTTGTTTTTTGTTAAGTTGCCTAATAATTATGCACAGTAATAGTCACCTGCACACACAGATATCCCCTTAAAATAGCTAAAACTAAAAACAAACTAAAAACTACTTCCAAAAACATTCAGCTTTGATATTAATTAGTTTTTTGGGTTCATTTAGAACATGGTTGTTGTTCAATAATAACATTATTCCTCAAAAATACAACTTGCCTAATAATTCTGCACTCCCTATAGATGAGTAAATTTCACTCTGGCTGTGTAAAAACGTTCATAAACATTGTCTGTTGTGCATTTTCTAACTGGTATAGGTAGAGAATTTTATTTATTACAACATCCAAAAGCAAAAGAAAGAGTTAACATTTTTACTAGTAATTCTGCAAACTGGCATCTGCTGTATATATCAATTTGTAAAAGCACTCTTCAAACTGTAATTTAATATTAGCAAAGTCATCTCTCTGCATCATCACTGAGTATTGTAGCTGTGGATTCACAAACCTGAAAAAATCTGGATGATACGTTGAATAAGCATTTTCTCTGTATATAGAAGGATAGAAGGTAAGGTCTATGCCTCGTTTAAAGAATTAGTTAGGCTCATATTCTACAAGCTAGTAAGCTATTTAGCTAGCAGGTTTGCACAATGAGTTCTTTATGAGAAAACATTTATGTGTAGGGCCCATAAGACCCCAGCGCCTCACCAGCTACTTGTGTTTCAATATGGGAGACAGAAAGTAAGAGTGAGAGATTGAAAGTGAGAGATAGATAAAGCAAGGAAGCAGGGAGAGAGACCAAAACAGAGACTGTAGTGTTAACACATAATTTTCACCTGCTGATTACCACAGAGTTAAGAAAAAAAGAAAAAACATGGGGTGGACTGAAGACCACAAATGCACAAACACAAACACATTGTGGTAGACACACAAGCATGTACACAATGCAGACATACTCACACACACAAACACAGAAAGATATGCACACAGTAGAGTTCACACGTTCTCACTCACACATAACACAGCAACCGCAAATACACAAAATTCCCATTCCAATTAAATTTAAGCATCTGCCAAGTTAATGCTCCAAAGTTTTGACAGAACTTGTAGCATAAACAACGAATGCCCCAAGGCACACACACTAGCTATGTATATTCCATCAAAAAAAAGTAGAAGCATTATTAAAGCATTTTCTCTTTCTCTCTCGCTCCCCTCTTTGAATGCAAGGTTAGATCCAGATCGAGCCCACTGTCTTTACAGAATAACACCTTCATCTTTTTGATCTCCTCTCACTCTTCATCATCATTTTGTCTTGTTCTCTCTAATTCTCATAAAATGAAGCCCTTGAGAAAAACAACTGAGACAGAATGGCAGAAGGAAGAAGGACATGGCAGAGAAGAAAGGGGGAGGCGTGAATAAAAGGGGAAAGTGTCAAAAACAGAAGAAGTAAACATTAAAGGACAGAAGGGAAGAAGAGTTCAAAAAAACGACACCATAAAGTAAAACCCAAGTGATGAAAAAGGAGAAAGGGTGAAAAAACTCTAAAATGGGAGAAAGGAAGACAAGAAGGAAATGAAGTCAGGACAAAAGAGTGGAAAACATTGCAGAGAAAAGGAAATGAAAAGGACAGAAAAAAGTTAGAAGTGGGAAAATGAATTTAAGAATGAAAGAGAGTGGGAAGCAAGAATAGCGTCAGAAAATCAGAAGACTAAAGTAGTACAGTGAAAGCAACAAAAAAGGTCAAAAGGCCAAGATAGAACAAAGACAATTAGTTGCATGGCAAAATGCAAACACAGAGAAGTCCATAGGGAATGCTGGAATGGAGAATGATGGCTTCCTACTTGTTAAGTAAGAACACACTTAACACATACACACTGACACACACCTACACACACATAAGAGGCCATCAGAGATCTGATGGGCTGTCATTTTATCAAATGAACTGCCACTTATTGCGTCCTTACACCCCCGCTGGGATACTCATTATTGGCCATGATTGCCCCCACCTAACCTCTCCTACCTTCTTCCCTGCAAACTATGCACTCCAACATTTCTTCATCTCTGGGGCTTCTTCTTAACATGTCAATTATCATCAGCTTTGATTTGCGTTCTCTTCCCAAGAAGACGTAAAAGGAAACACTTTTTTCCTCATTTTTTCCTTCTTTGTTATCTTTCTCATCAGCCTTTTTTACCTCTCTGGCTCCAAATCATGCTGTCATCATATTCAGACCATAGTAAATCATTCTTATTATATTAGTGCTACCCAAGGATTAATGAGCTGAGTATATCAGTGGATCACAGTACAGTTGTCCAACAGAAATAAGACAAAACAGGATCAAGCAACTGCAAAGAGAGATTTCTAAATGAAATCTAAATTTTTAAAAATAATTGAGAAATAGGTAAAAAGGCAACATAAATGGGAAAATAATTAAACAAATAATTAAAGCAATAACAAAGAAAAAAGTGCTTACTTACCCGCACATTTGGTCCTGGTTACCAGTGGTGGACCTGGGGGTCCTGTTCCTCCCTCTCCAGGTCTGGAAAGCAGGACCTTGATCTCATATTCTACATCTGGGTCCAGATGCCACAGTTTATATGTAGGGGAGTCAACCACATGGGTCTCTACCCAGTTCCCTGAAGTGGTCCGGTACTCCACTTCCTTCAGGATTATTGGCCCATCACCAATGATGCTGTTGGCATTGGGTTTGATCCAAAGGTAAGTAGCACCAACAGAAAGAAGCTCAGGAGGTGCAATGGGAGTGGGTGGAGCTGTGAAATAAAGACAAAAATGTTTATTTGAGTGTAAAATCTTTCTCTTTTTTTAAATAAAATAATCAATAAATATTCTTCTGAATACATCAATAAAAGGTTTTGTAACCTGAAAAATTACACAGTCCCTGATAAGTCACACAGCAAACAGGAAAAAAATACATCACTTTCTTTTCACTTTAACTATATCTGCAGCTGCCCATATGGAAAAGATATATATAAATCTTATAAAGTTTGTATCTGTCTTGTATGAAACTTGTATGAAAAGCATACAAGAGTGAAAACACATATAAGATCCCTTGAAAAATTATATAATGAAACTTGTATGTTTTGTACTGTATACTTACTAAAAAAATAGATGAAAGTAATGAGAAAATGGCCACTTTCATGAGTAAATCATATATGTTTTTACTATTTCTTTTCCATATGGGTGGCCTTATCATTTGTAATGCAGAATTACAGGATTTACTGCTGCCAAGAATTCCAGCTGTGTTCCAGTATTTAGTACAAAAAAAACTGAATGTCTCCAATCTTCTCTTTGGGTTTGAGGTGTAATTTTCAGAAATAACAATCTAAGACTTATATTTTCATTATATAGGCAAGTACTTTTTTCACACTTCAGTAGCAACTACAGACTATTTGGTCCATCCATCCATCCATCCATCCATCCATCCATCCATCCATTATCTGAGACTCAACTTCTCACATCCTTTCACAGACACATGTTGTACCTTTAAGTGTACAAATCCATCAACTTTTAATGTAATATTTAAGAATTACTCTGCTGCTAACGTGCACTTTACCTTTTGCAGTGAAAATAGATACCATTAAAGCTAAAGGAGACATTTGAGATGTCAAATTCTTTACTTGTAGCATTAATCCATCACTTTGTTGACACACTGCTGACAGCTACTTTGAAATAATGGCATCTGTCAAGCCTAAAAGCATGAAGTTTTATTGCTCTTTCCTTTTTTTTTTCTTCTTGTCCAAACCAAGTTCACATTTTATAGGCAATATCTTTTCAAAATGAAAGTAACCTCTGAAATGACACATGCAAGAAAAGTTCTAACCCATATGAAAAGAAGTCTAACTAAAAGCAGACCATTTGCTTTACTTGGAAAATACTATATATAATGGGGAAATTCACTAAAAGCATATAAAGTGCTAAAGTGCTGCTAAACACCAATGCCACAAGGGATTTTTCATACTCCCCACTATCACATATGAATGTGTAATACATGGTGAGTATGAGACCACGTAAATGATCTTCTGTTTTCAGGAAGAAGACATTAGGTATATGCAATCTACTGGAAATTTAATTATTTGAGAAAGACAAATTACATAGTAATATTAACTTTCAAAACAAAATGTGAAGGCACAGTAGTGTGACTCAACAACTGGCTCAGTTAAAGAGCAACAGGAGCAGATGGAAACAATGGCATGGAAATTAAATGGAGTATTTTTTACTGGCCCTCAGACAGTGCCGGTGAGAATTCTGTTCATCATTATGAACTATGGTAATTAGTATGGGCAGCTCCCACTTCTTAGAAGACCTCTATGTCAGCACATTGAACAGCGGTCATGACCCACTTTTTAACGGAAGGATATGATGTGCCTGAGCTGCACTAGAAACAAGAGAATGCTGTCCAAGTGTGGATTAACTTCTTGTGTCCTTAAAATGTGAGTCATAATCACACTGTAATATTCTTTTAGGTAAAACAATAAAAATAAAAATCAGTTTCCTGGAGCTTTGTTGTGATACAGAATCGTTGGGGCATCTAAACATGGATCAGCTTGAAAGTTGATCAATGATTATTAAGATGGAGGCAATGATGCTCAGAAACACACACGTGCAAATAGAGGACCAACCAATTAAAGGTCTTTTCAAAATGAAGCTTCCTTACGCTACACAGTAATCTTCTGAAAACACTTGCAACTAAAAGAGTCATTTAAAGATTGAAGTTTGTGGTCTCTGAGAATGAATCTCTTTGCGATGGCAGGTGCTTCGTCAGTTGACAGCTCTGTTATGCTGGGTAAGAATAATGGTCCCTTTACTCCTGCAGTCTAAAAGCAAAAGTCCTGATTTCCCTCTCCAAGTTTTTTACTTTCCTCAAGGCTGCATTAGAATATATGGTGGCTGCGGGGCCGATGAATCAACTGTCAGTTACTGCATACTCATCCATCTCAACTATATGGAGGCTAAGTGTGTGTGTCTGAGTCTGTGTGTGTGTGCATTTGTGAGTGTAGGAGAGAGTGACAGACAATAAGCATCTCTGTATGCCTAAGAGAGGCTTAGTGTGCTTTGCATGTATTTGAATGCATGTGCTTCTGTCAAAATATTCCCCTTCTTGGCAAACAGAAACTTTGATTCTTGGGATAAAAAAATAATAATATTTTCCTTCACAAAATAGTGATACAGTGAAATAAAACCAATCATCACTACTGTATAAATCCCAAAAAATACATAAGAGTTTTGTTACAGTCTTTTGTCCAATGAACACAGTTTAAATGTCATTTCCCCCACTCAAAACTGGTCTCAATATGAAGGGAAAAATGTGCCATTGATGATGTTTCTGCAAACAATAGAGGTCCATTCAAACCATCTTTTGCAAAGTAAGAAACAGTCATCACATTATTGTAATGAAGTAACCAAATGCATGTTTCCTTTTCTCATCCAGTGTCATTTGACTGCCTGAATTTTGGTTACCAAATGGTCTGAAACAGCCACCCAACATTTTTTCAAGAAAAACACTATCTGTGTCTAAAGTCTGTCGGATTTTTGTCTGATCACAATCATTATCTCTCTGCCCCTTGATGTCAGCATTATAATATATGGTGCAGTGAAAATTGGTTTCTAGGTTAGTTAGTTCAGTACGATAAAAAATGGGCTCCAGAATGAGAAGTCATCAGTCAGTTTAAGCTGCCCTTGCTGGCTAGTTAGTTTTATTTCCTCTTGGCTTTCTTACTAATCTATCAGTTCTGTTTTTAGGATATTGCCTTTTTATCAACAGGTCATGTAAAACAATGATGTGGACAAGCTTTTTCTAGCTAGAAAATATACTGAGGAAGTATAGGTAACGTTCAAGGTACTACAGCTGTGTCCAGTTGCAGTAGTCATACAAAACTGGATGTTACTTTTCCCAGAACATTTTTAAGCGTAACTCACAGTAGGAAAATGGTCGCATCTACTTGAAAGGCTAGACAAATAATGCGAAAATTTTTGGGAGTATTGCACTAAATAAGGTAAACACGCCAAATCACTGACAACTACCTCTAAAAGAAGCTTGTCGACCTTTGCTACAAGTGCTTTAACACAGACCTAACTGTTCATTAACATCATTTATATTCAACAACTTCTCCTGATGTTACTCCACTGGAAGAAAGGCAAAATCAATCAATCACTCCCTGCTCCTTCTGTTTTCACCCACCATCTCTCCATTTCTCCCTCTGCCAGCTCATTTGCAGCAGAGAGTTACAGAGGCCACCCGGTGACATGCAACCTGGTACCCACGATGATATGGAGCGAACACACATTTTCAGAAACTCAGACACAGACGTTTGCTGATAAAAAATTGACTCTAGTACCTCTTGTACATATGCATGCAAATGCACCCACACAAATCAAAGCATGGGCCTGCATGTAAATACAAACAAATACATGACTGTACTTACACATACCGCAACTGGAACTGAATGATAAACCGGAGATACAAACACAATAACTTGTAAGAAGCACACACAAGCATTTCAGTACATGTAGACTATGTATTGCAAGCATATGCGGGGATCTCTAATGAATAAGAAAAACTACAAACATATTCTGATCGCTAATCAGCTTTAGCCTTCAAACTTGAATTCAAACAGTGATGTTAATGAACTGTGATAGGAGGGCGAGTGGAGGGCAGAAGAAAGCAGAAAGGTTTTTTGAGAGTAAGGGAGACAGGGAGCAAATAGGTAGAACCGCAAACCATGACTGGTGAGAGATTTTATCATATATTTAAATGAAAGTAAAAAAGAGAGAAAGCGAGGAAAGAAACACAATGAATGAATGTTGCCAAAATGGTGAGAGTGAACAATGCTTTTAAAAAGTAGCAGGACAAATGCTGCACCAGCGAGCTGAAAATCACTCTTGTGCAATCAGTACTCTGAAGAAATATTTGACATTGAGTTTTTTTTATGATTGGCAGACAGGCCCTTGTTAAAATTGTGTTACAACAGACTTCAAATGTAGCTCTTGTTAGTTAAATGACTTCTCTAAACCTGCACAAATTATATTTGCATATAAGATAAGATAAGATAAGATAACCTTTATTAGTCCCACACGTGGGAAATTTGTTTTGTCACAGCAGGAAGTGGACAGTGCAAAAGTTATGACGCAAAAATTAGAATACAATAAGAATAAATACAGTACACAGCTGTACAGAATAGAATAAAATAATATACTATATACAGTAGAATAAAATAGAATAAAAATATACAATAAGATAAAAATAGAATACGAATGCTATATACAACTGAGTAAAAATACAACGATGCCAGAAAGGATTATTGCACTTAGTGTTATTGCACATGTGTGGATGTGTGTGTTTGTTCAGTTAAAGTCTTTGTTGTGGAGTCTGACAGCAGTGGGGAGGAAAGACCTGCGAAATCTCTCCGTCCCACACCGTGGGTGCCGCAGTCTCCCACTGAAGGAGCTGCTCAGTGCTGTCACAGTCTGCTGCATGGGGTGGAAGACGTTGTCCATCAGGGATGACAGCTTAGCCGCCGTTCTCCTGTCACTCACCACCTCCACTGGGTCCAGAGGGCATCCTAGAACAGAGCTGGCCCTTCGGATCACCCTGTTCAGTCTCTTCCTGTCCCCAGCAGAGATGCTGCCGCCCCAGCAGACCACACCATAAAAGATAGCAGAAGCAACCACAGAGTCATAGAAGGTCTTCAGGAGTGGGCCCTCCACCCCAAACGACCTGAGTCTCCGCAGCAGGTACAACCTGCTCTGCCCTTTCCTGTAGAGGGCGTCTGAGTTATGAGTCCAGTCCAGTCTGTTGTTCAGATGAACACCAAGGTACCTGTAGCTGTCCACAGCCTCATGTCCATACCTTGGATGTTCAGTGGTTGCAGTGGAGAATGCTTGTGCCTGCGGAAGTCTACCACCAGTTCCTTGGTTTTACTGGCGTTGATCTGGAGGTAGTTCAGCTGGCACCAGTCCACAAAGTCTTGAGTCAGTCCTCTGTACTCCTTGTCGTCCCCATCAGTGATGAGGCCGACTATTGCAGAGTCATCAGAGAACTTCTGCAGGAAGCACTGGGTGGAATTGTGGGAGAAGTCTGCAGTGTAGATGGTGAAGAGGAACGGAGCCAGAACCGTTCCCTGTGGGGCCCCCGTACTGCAGACGACCCTGTCCGACACACAGCCCTGAGTCCTCACATACTGTGGTCGGTCGGTGAGGTAGTCCAAAATCCAGGTAGTGAGGTGATGGTCCACTCCAGAGTTCTCCAGCTTGTCCTTCAGAACCGAGGGAAGAATAGTGTTGAAGGCACTGGAGAAATCAAAGAACATGATTCTCACAGTGCTTCCAGCGGTCTCCAGGTGAGCGAGGGAACGATGTAGGAGGTGAATGACGGCATCATCCGCGCCAATGCCAGGCTGGTAGGCAAACTGAAGTGGGTCCAGTGATGAGCTTGTTAGGCGCCGAAGCTGAGCCAGGACCAACCGCTCCAGGGTCTTCATCAGGTGGGATGTCAGAGCCACCGGCCTGTAGCTGTTGAGGTCCTTGGGGCGTGAAGTCTTTGGCACTGGTACAACACAGGAGGTTTTCCAGAGCTGTGGGACTCTTCCCAACCTCAGGCTCAGGTTGAAGAGGTGCTCCATCACCCCACACAGTTGGTCCGCGCAGGACCTGACGACCCTCGAGCTGATGCCATCTGGGCCCGCTGCCTTCTTGCCATTAATCCTCCTCAGTTCCCTCCTAACCTGGGTGGTTGAGAGAGACAGGCTGGAGCCTTGTGTTGAGTGTGTATTGGATGCTGTTGTTGGGGGTGGGGGGGAGTGAGCAGGGTGAATAGAGGAGGTGTGAAGTGTCTGAGGTGTCAGAGGTGGAACAGCAGCAGTGGGGGTGGGTGAGTCTGCAGCCGATGTTGTAGACTGTCTCATGGTTGAATCAAATCTGTTGAAGAAATGATTCAGTTCATTTGCCCACCTCACATCCCTCCCAGGCAGAGAGTTCTGCTGTTTGTGGCCTGAGATGGTTCTGAGGCCTCTCCAGACTTCACCAACGTTGTTTTGCTGAAGCTGGTTCTCCATCTTCTGCCTGTAGCTCTCCTTCCCATTCCTTATCAGTCCCCTCAGCTCTCTCTGCACCCTTTTCAACTCCTCTTTGTCTCTGGATTTGAAGGCCCTCCTCTTCTGCTTTGCTTTTCACATTCATCGTTTTAGCCTTTTAAAAAACTCCCAAGACATAAAACATTGCATTACAAAGAAAAAAAATGCAGCAGCCAACAATAATTCTGTCATTCATACGGGAAACAGAACGTGTCTAAGGCACTCTGAATGCCTACAAGACTCAAAAATACATAGAGAAACTAACAGTATATTTAACCTGACGGAATCTTTTTTTATTATTATTATTTCCTGCAGGTTAAGTTACCAAAAAGTTGATCTTATAACCAAATCTTGATATTTGAAAAATGCAGAAAGCTCACTGAAACTGTAAACAAATAATTGTAATAACAGCTTTTCAGGTGTTATAATGAGTCAGATTCTCTCCTACATGTTTCACTAACACCACAAACTGTATGCTAAATGGTTAAAAATGCTTTTCATCTACTGAAAGTTAGATATGAATATAAACAAGAGGAGAGAATAGGCCGTTTCCACTGAGCTCTTCCTGCAGAGCTCTGTTATGCCTCTGCAGAAGCCACATACCTACTGTAGTAAAAACAAACAGAAATTGGGATACAGCGGGCAAACAGCGCGTAACTCTGGGCCCATAAAGACCACTGTGTAAGTATTTATGTCTATGTTTTTGCAGCAGTCGCAGCCCCAAAAGGTTTTATCTTTTGTATTCTGGAGTCTTGTTGTCTGAAGACTCATCGTGTCACGGTCCTGGGTCTCCTGACCCAGCGTTTTTAGTTCTTTGTGATTTTTGTATTATTGTACTTGTGTGTGATTTATTCTATGGCTTCTAGTTTTGATCCCTTGCCCTTCATGTCTCTCTGTGTCCCCTCTGTTCTGTGTAATTGTGTGTCTTTGCATGTTTGAGTTTCTTGTTTTCTGTCACTCTGCATTGTGCATTATGTTCTCATGGTTGGTTTTTTGTTACTCTCTCTAGTCTAGTCTCTTGTGTTCCCAGCTGAGTATTTCCCTGTGTATTTTGGTTCTTAGACCTCTGCCTTATGGTTTATGTCTCTGTATTTCTTAGTTGCTGTCTCCACTGTGTCAAGTTCGCGTCTCTGTGTGATACTTCCTGTTTTACTTTGATGGTCCGTGTCTCATGTGAATGCGTCCTGCTTTGCTTGTCTCGTCAGTCCTGATTTCTCCCAGCTGTGCCCTCCTTCTGTGTCTCATTCCCCTCGTTACTTCCCAGTGTATTTAAACCCTGTGTTTCTCTGAGTCAGTGTCGCGTCGTCCCTCATGCTGTGTGTGGATCTCCCTGTGAGTTCTTAGTTTATGGTTTCCCAGTTTAGTCTAGTTTTGTATGTTTGTTCTACCAGCAAATAAAGCTGTGTTTTGAGTTCACCTCCCCGAGTCTGTGAGTCCTGCATTTTGGGTCCAACTCCTGCCTGCCGCACAGCGATTCATGACACATCGTGCCTCATGTTACTACACCCTGCGGGAACAAAGTATATGGATCTACTTTTTACTACACTGTATTATAATCCCAGCATGGTGTTTAAAGAAGGCTCATGATGTGTCTGTGTCAAGACAAATAAGCTAAAAACAAAAGACCTTAAGTAATGTTCTTTGTACAGTGGAAAAAAAAATGTCCTTGCGTGTGCTAAGTCTGCTTTACTTATTGTAGTTTTTATTAGTGTGCACACCAAAAAGCATTGGCTGTTTCTGTGTGTGTGTGTTTGCATTGTAGTGATTTTTCTGTCTATAATAGATTCTCTCCATTATTAAGACCTCAAGGTCATTTATACTAGACTTTCTCAAAATGTCCAATTGGTATTCAGAAAATCAAAAGCCTACATAGTTTCTATTTTCTAATTTTAAGAGAGAGATTAAAAGATTACACATATATACTAGCCCTACTAGTCTTTTAACTAATGGATATTTAGAAAAATAATCTCAAAATTGAATTTTTCAGTAGATGAATTTTTGACACACCCGCTGGTAGCAAAAAAATAAAATAAAATCTTTGAGAAACTTTAGGTGAACATTTCATAAAAGGAGAAAACTGTAGACATTTTTCATGTCTATAGTGGTCTTGACCCTTTTAGCTAGGTAGGAAAAAAAGACACATTAAGTTTCCATTTGCATGCACCACAGTCATGAAACAGCATATGCACCTGCATGACAATGACATAAGTGCTCACTTTCTGCCCTCCCATTTCAACACGTACGTACGTATATATATATATATATATATATATATATATATATATATATATATATATATACATACATACAGTGGGGCAACAAAGTATTTAGTCAGCCACCGATTGTGCAAGTTCCCCCACTTAAAATGATGACAGAGGTCAGTAATTTGCACCAGAGATACACTTCAACTGTGAGAGACAGAATGTGAAAAAAAAATCCATGAATTCACATGGTAGGATTTGTAAAGAATTTATTCGTAAATTAGGGTGGAAAATAAGTATTTGGTCACCTCAAACAAGGAAAATCTCTGGCTCTCACAGACCTGTAACGTCTTCTGTAAGAAGCTTTTCTGTCCCCCACTCGTTACCTGTATGAATGGCACCTGTTTGAACTCATCATCTGTATAAAAGACACCTGTCCACAGCCTCAAACAGTCAGACTCCAAACTCCGCCATGGCCAAGACCAAAGAGCTTTCGAAGGACACCAGGAAAAGTATTGTAGACCTGCACCAGACTGGGAAGAGTGAATCTACAATAGGCAAGCAGCTTGGTGTGAAAAAATCAACTGTGGGAGCAATCATCAGAAAATGGAAGACATACAAGACCACTGATAATCTCCCTCGATCTGGGGCTCCACGCAAGATCTCATCCCGTGGGGTCAAAATGATCATGAGAACGGTGAGCAAAGATCCCAGAACCACACGGGGGGACCTGGTGAATGACCTGCAGAGAGCTGGGACCAAAGTAACAAAGGTCACCATCAGTAACACACTACAACGGCAGGGAATCAAATCCCGCAGTGCCAGACGTGTTCCGCTGCTGAAGCCAGTGCATGTCCAGGCCCGTCTGAAGTTTGCCAGAGAGCACATGGATGATACAGCAGAGGATTGGGAGAATGTCATGTGGTCAGATGAAACCAAAGTAGAACTTTTTGGTATAAACTCAACTCATCGTGTTTGGAGGAAGAAGAATACTGAGTTGCATCCCAAGAACACCATACCTACTGTGAAGCATGGGGGTGGGAACATCATGCTATGGGGCTGTTTTTCTGCCAAGGGGACAGGACGACTGATCCGTGTTAAGGACAGAATGAATGGGGCCATGTATCGTGAGATTTTGAGCCAAAACCTCCTTCCATCAGTGAGAACTTTGAAGATGAAACGAGGCTGGGTCTTCCAACATGACAATGATCCAAAACACACCGCCCGGGCAACAAAGGAGTGGCTCTGTAAGAAGCATTTGAAAGTCCTGGAGTGGCCTAGCCAGTCTCCAGACCTCAACCCCATAGAAAATCTGTGGCGGGAGTTGAAAGTCCGTGTTGCTCGGCGACAGCCCCAAAACATCACTGCTCTCGAGAAGATCTGCATGGAGGAATGGGCCAAAATACCAGCTACTGTGTGTGCAAACCTGGTAAAGACCTATAGTAAACGTTTGACCTCTGTTATTGCCAACAAAGGTTATGTTACAAAGTATTGAGTTATATTTTTGTTATTGACCAAATACTTATTTTCCACCCTGATTTACGAATAAATTCTTTACAAATCCTACCATGTGGATTCATGGATTTTTTTTTTTCACATTCTGTCTCTCACAGTTGAAGTGTACCTCTGGTGCAAATTACTGACCTCTGTCATCATTTTAGGTGGGGGAACTTGCACAATCGGTGGCTGACTAAATACTTTTTTGCCCCACTGTATATATATGTTGCTCAGCCATGTTCTTGGAAAGTGAAAGATTATAAGATTGCAAACGTGTGTGTGTGTACAGTGGGTGAAAGACTGAGTGATATTAGGCTTCAGCCCACCAGAGGAGAGAAAATATATCACCCCAGTGGCGGAAAAGATGGAAAAATCTGTTGAAATGACCAAAAATGACAGTCACTCTGCCAAAATCTGTTTTTCTCCCATTTCAACAGTGGAGCAAGAAGGAGTAATGACAGTCAAGATGATAACAGACTTTTCTTTTCTTTTGTCCATGAACTGCTTCCTCTCTCTCTATCTGGCCCGTTTATATGGGTTTTCTTTCCTTTTAATAATCCATGCAGAATAAAATCCCCAAAAATGAACTTTATCAAGTAGCTATTAAATAAGCTGGAGTTGTCTTTTATTTACAAAAATCTGAATATGTTGTTAAAGGATATGTTTTGAACAATGTGAAAGTTTGAAAAGACAACTTTCTTTTCTCTCTTTCCCCATATTAGTGATTTTTTTTCACTTTTTGCTTAATCTCCTTGTAAATTGTTGTCTTATCAGTAATACACTGCAGGTCCATTTCGCAGCTCCTTGAACTTCATCTCAGTTCATCTCACATAGCAAAGATAAGACACACGTACACACTCACATGCGCACAGAATAGCATAATTCAGATATGATAAGATCAACAGAATTTGCCAAGTGTTAATGATAACTGCCACATGGCAGCTTTTTGAGTGGAACAAATTTATATTGGATAGTTTTTTAGTATTTCAAACTTCTCTATCTCTGATTTCCAGGTTCATCGTTCAGTGTTTCTAGAACACTGAGCACCACTCTTTAAAGTGATGTAATTTTGTCAACCAACACTTTTTTTTCTTTGAAACAGCACTGTAATTATGCAAATTGCAGAGATATTTCACAAGAGCTGGTGTCACTTCTAACCTCTAATTTAAGCGAGCTGAAGAACACTGCAAAGACACCAATTCATTTTCCTTATCATTTAAAGATCAACAGGCAGGGGTTTACTGATGACAGTTATCAGACTATGCAGCTGAAATATCAAGGGACTCTGTTTGTTGCTCCTGTCATGTGAACTAAGATATCAGATAATTCATTGTTATAAAAGGCAGCAATCCAAAAAGAAGAAAGTTCATAAGGATGTCACATTTTTAAATGGTGCTGTCTTAAATCTTTGAACAAGCAAGATAAACAAACCTGTTAGACCGAGGCATACCTAAAAGCATCTAATTCATAACTATGATGTTTCCTTTCTGCTCATTTAGGTTGGACAACATTTAAGAGACAAAGATTTTATTTATTTAGAATACATGTCTGTATTCTGATGGCCCAGCCTGTGTGCTTCAAAATTTAATATGGGTTTTCACTATTGTGAATGTATTCTACCTGAAGGGAAAATTTCTGACTCACTCATCAACTTGGTGTAAACTCGGTCCACTGACATGTCCTCCCATTGTCCTCAGTATCTCCTGGTTTTAGCATTGTTTCCACTGCCTAGCACAGCCCCACTCGCTTTCACTTACTTTTGATAAAAGCTGTTTTTCCTCTGCAGATAGCAGCTCCTGTAGCTAAAGTAGTCAGCAATGATTGTCATAGCAGTGCAGTGTAAAACTACTGTGAAATTATAGTAAACAGGACTTAGTATTGGCAAACTTATTTGGAATTATTTAACCAAATACCAAGACATTACCTGGTACAAATATGGTAATAAAATCAAATAGAGAAAAGCAATTTTACATCATAACATGCATATCAAATTAAGTTGTAGTCATGTAATGCGCAGCAGGTCCAGGAGGAAAGCTTGGGGGTGTTCGGGGAACAGAACAGTGTTTCCATCTTTAAGGTAGTTTAATGTTGCCATTACCGATACTATGTAAACATGTTAGATTAGTTGTTTTGAACATTCATTTCAATGTAAAATCCTGCACTCAGTCTTACTAATGTATCAAATGTGGCTATTTTTCTAAGAATATAAGCTAATTTTGAAATTGATGCTCCCAACTGCAGAAGTCCCAGAGAGGGATTAGTCTCTTAGAACATAAGATGGCGAGGTTAAAAGCTCTATCGTGCAAACAATAAAACATTTATAAACAAGATCCAGAAAGGTTGCCAGCCTTTATATGCTCAAGCTCACTTGAGACTGACTGATGCAAAAGTTAGTGTTAGTGCCATGGATGACATACTGGTGATAACCACATTGATGCTGCTGGTATATACGGGTTTAGGAGTGACACGGTGCCATCCAGAAGTCTATTTCAGCAAGAAAATGCCAAACCCCGTCTTGCAGACCTGTATAAACGTCTGTTTTCACCCACTGCAAACATTGGAGCATTATGAAACACACAGAGGAACATGCCCTATGCAAATGTTTTTATGCCTTTCTTAAATTTCAACAGAAGTAATAATTGCGCATTTTCGACATTTGCATACACTGTCTTTATGCTGTTGAAACTTTTTGCAGAAAAATATTAAACTATGGAAATGGAATAAATAAGGATAGATTGTGTTATCAGTACCTCTCAGACCACAGCGGTTGGTCTGACAGACTATGATGGGTCTTCGTGTTGTATGGAGTGTATCTGACAAGGTTTCACATAATGCTGTCACCGGGGAAACAATTCAGTGGTATGTGTTATTTTTTCATAGTAATTATGACCATGAGTGCAGACACAGCCTCCTGAATCTTTTTTCACTAGAATTTGTGGGATTGCGCCACATTACGTCCCGTCAAAGTGTCCATAAAGATGACAGTCAACTTCTACCTGCTTGACTTCCCTACTCCTTGCTTCTCACTTCTGTTTTTTTACCGTTTCTGTTTTTTTTTCCAGTTATCATTGCAGTGATAAATTAAATCTTCTTGCTTTTGATTCGCCCAAACTTTCTTCTTACTTTTCCCCCTTTTCACCTCATTTTCTGTGGTCCTCTCCCTTGTTCTTTTGAACTCTGCTGTAAACACATTTTTCTTTTACTCATTCATCTGTGCTGTCCTGTTTCTGATTTCAACTTTTCACCTTTACTGCATCCTCTCCTGCCTGCTTCCCTCACTCCTTGCTGACCCTCTTCTTACTTCCTCTCTCTGTCCAATTCGTTCCTTTTCTCACCCGCAGTCCTTCTCGTCCGTTATTCACCGTACCTGTTCATGCATTACTTATATTTCTCTTCAGAAATTCTGTGTGAAGTGTCCACTCTCTTGTACTAACACACACACACACACACACACACACACACACACACACACACAAGGAGAGAAGGAGATGCACATGAAAGAGAAATGGACATGGAATACCAATTACATGACAAACTGCTCAGTGTACACAACACAACACAACGCATGCACAGACATACAGACACACACACACTTAAAGACACACACACCCTAAGGCAAGCCCTAAGAACCTGGTTAAAGAGGCAGGCGGAGTGTACACTGGCTTAAGCTTCCGTTCTTATTCCATGCACACACACACAGAAACCTACATACTCCCCGATGTAGCCAAACAAACAACTTTGCACACTTTTTTTACACTTCCTCTCTCCTCGGGGAGCTCATCTTTACAAAACTTATGAAAGTATGATAAACTAATAAACATTTTATTTATTTGTTATCCATTTTTTATTTTCTTGAGCTGCAGCAGTGCAGTGCAGCTCTTCTGCAATCCAAGTTCGAGTAATCTATCAGTTTTTATGCCAAAAAAGATCAAATTACACGAGTAAAGGTTTTGCAGGTAATGACTTTAAAAAAACAAACAAATTTGGCCACATTACCATGACAGCTGGTGAGATAACTATTACATTTTGATTTCCCTTTTCCAGAATTACTGGATACACTTCCTCCCATGCTTGCTTAAAGGTAATTTGACTAAATAATAAGACCTTCATAAATCACAGTGATTGGGTTTTATTTCTATTTAGTGTTTCATCATTTTATTTATCTGGGCAAAAAACTAATAATATCTTTCACTTTCTTGATGTGTTTTTATTTCATGTTGATGTACATTTAATGCACATTTTCACAAACTATCAGTGGAAAAACACAGTCATGACATTCGCATTACCTTGTTGTATTTTTCACAGAAATGCTGTTTTGATAAGTATTTACAGCTGGTTGTTCTGACACTTGTGTTCTATGTCAAACTATGAAAGCCTCCCTAATATCTTGAGGGCATAAACCATCTAAAATGAATGTCAGGTTTGTTTACAGAATGAACTGTGCATGTAGATAAGTTAAGGCTTTAAGAAGATGGCATCATTTGTGCAAATATTATTGCAAACAACTGCTTGGAAAACTTGGAAATTGATTTTCGTGTGAATGTTTGACATCGCATTTGTCTGCCTTTTAAATGTTTGACATCTCATTTTGGAATAAAACTCCTCACTTGGAAGTCTAACATAGTTTCCAACAGTTATTTTTATAAATTGAAGGTTGTGTTGTGTTCACACCCAGTGGGGGTTCAGAGCGTCAGTGAGTTTCTAGAGATCTGACACATACAGCTGAGCTGTCCACTCTCCTATTGATTTCCTTATCAAGGAACAGACACACAGAAGATGCTGGGAATGTGCTTTGGGCGACTGAAAGCTCTATGGACAAACACACATATACAGTATGCAGACACACACATACACACTCAGAGACCCTTACACATTGCAGTGGCACTGCTAGGTCTAATTCTTGGACTACAATCAGCTTTATGACCCCCGAGGGAGACTTAGAAAAATGTGGCCATATTCCTGGGGAACTCGCACACATAACCATTACACACACTCTGCATGGTGTCCACAGGGCACTGGCTGTCAGTGGCTCTCCTGGATCTCTGCTACGCCCCACTGAGTCTTATCTATGACAGACAGAACAGTACACACATACACACTGATGCCCATGCCCATGCACAATACACCACATTCACAACTCAAATACAGCCTAAATTCATACTCCCTGAGACATGTCAGCATGTAGGCTTGCTCACTCTTTAACACACACACACACACACCCAAACACAAGTACAGCCGGGGGTATGGTTGAGACCTTGTTGCCCTGGGGCTTTGACTGCATCTGTTCTACAAGAGCAATACAAATGAGAAACGCACAGGAGCATTGAAAAACATCTGTGTGCGTGTGTGTGTGGGTGTAGATGTGTGTATGTGTTTTGCTAAACTTTCTATAGCCGTGAGTGTCTGTTTGGGAAACTTTGTGCCTGGCTTGTGTGGAAGCGTTGCATGCTTTCAGTCATTTTGTTGACATGCTTTTTTAACTGCAACTGGATTTTTTCTTAGTGTATTGGAGACAGTGCATTCATTTTACATTTACAGTTTCCAGTTATTCTTCCAATCCCATCTAGTCCCCTTTGTCTTCTAGAGGAGTATATGTTAGTGACTTTATCACCATTTCCACTTACATATACTTATTTTTAGTGTTAATATGAGCAAGCACCATTATAACCACATATACATGACACAAAAGAACAACCACACTAGGTTATCTTTAATGCAAAGATGTAATGCTTTTAAAGAGGCGAGGAGGTGGAGGAGGAGGAGGTGCTGTTGACAACTAACGGCTGTCACTGCATGTTTTCCTTGCCGTATATTAACTTCAAGAGAGGTGTGAAGTCAGGCAGAGGCATGAATAAGAAAGAAGTAAGGTGAAACAATAATATGGACACTGAATGATGGAAAGATGACAGAAGAGGTGTAAAGCTGTGCATTATACTTAAAAAGCCTGACTTCCGTCTGCTTTTTCTCCACGTTCTTCAGATGAATGTTAAAATCTGAAGACCAGTGGGTAAAATGTCTTTCTTTGGCTCTGGCAGTATTATAGAACCCAAATCTTCCCCAGTATTGTCCGATTTTTTTGCAAACAAAACACCGCAAAAAGAGTTACTTGAAAGTTGCTACACATGCCAATTTTTGCTCAGTTCAGTCATTTTATCCTGGAATAGGTTTAGCTGTAATGAGTTTAACTGTACTGAGTAATAAAGAAATTTACCTCCACCAGGCAGTAGCTCGGCTGATTCAGAACATTTCATTTCAGCTGTCTTTTCTAATTTAGTCAACAAGGAAGAAATCATCTGCTCAGCTGGTCAGCATTATTGTGTCACAAAATGAATATTCATGCATGAGCATGTATGGGAGACAGACATACAGTCACACAGGGTGCTGTCAGATTAGAAGAGTCTCTCCAGATTCCTGTTGTCACACCTGGCTGAACAACACACTAATTAACCCTGATTTCACTTAGAAAGCCTGGAAGAAGACACAAACACACACATACCTGCACAAATTAATTTGAAAACCTTACGATACCTTACATGTGAAAACACAAATGAAAAGGCATGATGATACACACGCCCAGAGAGAAATTAAGCCACACAGGATGTTTCTACAGCACATGAATGAATAGATTAGAAAACTCACAAGTACACTAACGTGTGAATCAAGGACAATGCCACATTTACACACATTTAGCAGCACACACTGTGCACACAGGGCTTCGGGGAGGTGTGTTCATGCATGTGCGTGTGTTTAATTTTTCCGTTCTCGCTCGTTCACTGTGTTGGCATGGGCTATTCCCCTGGCACAATGCATGGCTGACAGCACCTGAGCTACAAACACAAACACATACACACAGGAGTAAGACACAGAAACACACGCATGCACACAGACACATTCAGTAAGGTAAGCAATACACACGCACGCATACGCACACATTTGGATGTTCTCAGGAGTACAGTCTGTGCGTTCTGCTAACAGATGGTAATGACAATTTCAGTCCCTGGACTATCATCTAATCAAAACAGCACACTCACACACACACACAGGCTACACATTCCAGCCTCCCTTCAGATTAAAACATCCTTCACACCAAATAAGGTTAACAGCATAATTCAAACCAAATATGCATTGAGAACATAATTTAGGCCGGAGCGCCTCTGCACTGAAACGGATTTCAGTGATGCAATTCAAATTCCATTAAAAACAAACACAGTTCAATCCCCCTTGCGCCGCACGATTATATATTTAATACATATAAAAATATATATATATTTCACACTAAATATTTTAGGGCAGAGAGGTGTGTTTGTGGGAAATGCATCCTAGACATCTACTTTAAGCTTCACTGGGAGCACTCTATTCTTAAATAAACACAAGATATATACTATTTATATATGATAAATAGTGGAACCCATGGACTGAAGGGTATGTTACACTATAACTGCAGAAAACCATTCCTTTGTGTTTGGACCCCTTTTCCCTGGTTATAAACTTTGGTCAGGATGCAACACAAGATGCTGTCAAAAGGCAGCCCCGGAGAATGTCAAGCAATCAAGCATAAACTCAGCTCTACAGTGACTGAACACATAGGGCTTCAGTGTCATGGTCAAGGACACTTAAAAAGAGAATAAAAGTTGTGAGCTTGGGGTCTTATACTTTATTTCTTAAAGGATAAATGCCAGGAAAAAATACCTGTTACTTTTGTTGTGTGCCATGCTGCAAGAAAGCTAGCTTAAGAGAATCGTAGAGTGCTAATAGGCTAACATATTAGCATACATTGCTTGGTGTTCGCATCTTTTTCCGTGTTGCTTCACATATAATTAAGTATCAGTGCTAAAATACAAGTATTCACTATGTTGAGCAATAACTAACTGAACCCTTTTATAGACTTCATGAGAGACAGAAAGCCCTTTAGCAGGCGCTACGTCGATCAGGTCAACATTGAAAAAAATGAATGATTATTTCCTATTTATTCAGAACTTCATGAAGTCCACAAGTTGGAGGTGGAGACAAAGATCGTTATAAAAAAAGAATTAAAAACACAGTGCAACAGAAGGAGATGGGGAGAGGTAAAAGAATGTAATTATGTCTGACAACAACAGATAGCTGCAATGCTATAATTCTATCAAAGTCCTTACAACAATATTATCCAGCCTACTCAGTACATCAATATCCTTCTCAGCAGGACAGGACCATATTTCCTGTTGTTCACAAGAATCATGGGAGAGGGAATAACTTGCTAAATGGCAGATTTTCCTTCATATTTTTACCCTGTCACAGAGTTGATAGATTGCATTAGAGTATTTGAATGTCCTCAGTGAGAGGATTTGTCGAACAGCACAGAACAGTACACTACGGGGGCAGAGGAAACAGGAGGTGAGAAGAGATGAAAGCAAAACACTGAAGAAGAAAAGAAGAAGCAGGCAGGAGACAGAAAAAAGAATCAGTTTTGTAAGCAAATCATTGCTACTTTCTTTAGCATTAGTCAGATTAATGATTACCTTCTATTTTTGCTTTATAAGCATAGTTTCAGCTTATCTGAGACAATTAGGTTTTTTTATGTTTGGCAGCATGATGTATTCTCTGCATGTTCTTGCATTTCTTTTATATTGTTGATATGCTAGTGTTTAAATTGTCTCTATTTTACATTGCATGTTTAGCTACCCCATTACATCACACCTGTGTGCATATCACACATTTCTTATAGGTTTGAAATATTTCGATATCTCTGTCTTGATGCCTGCTTAATCATCCAGGTAAGGAAATCCCCAAAAGTTGATTCTGTTCATCTGAACATAGCGTTTTCAGTGGGAGAAACGTTTTGTCATCAAACAACCTCTGCTTAAGTGGATGGCACAACACAGAAGAGCTAACTCGTCAGGCCACGACTCCGCAGTCTATTTACACCTACAGGCCAGTGGACACATCACCCAGTGGATGTACACATCCCACTGAAAACGCTACGTTCAGGTGAACAGAATCAACTTTTTGGGATGTGGATATCTTGAGTAGTTCTGTGAGTTGTATATGATAACAGATGACCCAAAAGGTTTTCTATCCAACTTTTATCTGCAGTCCTGCTGAAGTACTGCTGTACTCTTCCTTTGACCTAATCAAGAAGAAACTATTATAAACTATTACAAAATCATCTTTTAATTAGGTGACTATGAACATTCAGAGGATAAAAAAAATCTTTTTTTTCATATATATTTAAAATAACTAAACAAAATAGCAGTATGAGTTTTGAAGATTGTGGGAAAGGGAGGGAATAAGAATCAACATACTGGGAAGAAAATGAACTAAAAGATGGACAAAGACGGGCAGAAACTGAGTGAATGAGGGCTCATTGTGAGTTCTAGGCACTATTCTCAAATCTATTCAGTATTCTATCCTCAGCATTCTCACATCCCTAATGAGCAACAGCCAAATGCACACGCAACTACACAACCACAACCCAGGCTTGTTTCTCACTTTCTAAAGAAACTGTCCCACTTTACTGCATCCTTTCTGATCTGATTTGTTGAACAATGCTCTACTTATGTCCATCAAAATTCCTTTCCGATGCTCTGGTTTTAAATGAAAGATAAATCATCTTGTTTTTGTAGTTTAAAGAAGTTAAACAGATGAACGTACCTTTAACAATGAGGTCAGCGTAGTTGGACACCCCAGATCCACCGTCTGATCGGATGACACACCGGTAGCGGCTTGTGCTGCGCTGAGATGTGTCGCCAACGCTAACGGTCGCAGAAAAACGTCTGTGGTTCACCACCCTGGTCACCATCAGGGCTGTGTCTTTACCATTCCATTGCTGCATGGTGGAAAAGACCAGAGAGTTTTCAACAAAGACTCCAAGTGTTTACTGTCATTTTTTTTGCTTTGCGTATGATTGTGGTATCATACTCTCAGATATAGACCCCCTGGGTGAGGAGGGTCACTGATCTCCTTTGGAGCATTCTCAGCAGTACATACTCATTTAGTGAAAACATGTAAGCTTGCCAATGCACATGGATGTAAAGCAGAATGAGTACATAGGCATGGCTGCACACAGCATATACACTCAGGCGCATAAACAAATCACACGTGCAAGGATGGAATCACTGGTGCAAAGCAGAACAAGGAGTTTTAATCAATTCTGAAATAGAGCTGGTAATACTTGGGATGTTCGCCAAACAATACTATAAAATAAAATTAAGAATAATATATGAATAATAACTTTATCTGTTATGTTGGCCTTTCAATGGTTTAAATTTTCTTTTAGTTTCTTTTAGTTTATTGAAAAATATATACCCGTTTATCCTATATGTCCATTAAAATTAAAGTCTAGGAAGAAGTTCCAGGTGTAAACAGCAGTACGTACTGTAGGTACTGATGTCTATAAATGTGCAGTGTTGTTGACATTAGTAATACTGTTAGTACACTTTTTTTATATATTCATATTTGTGTCCCCAAGTTGGGTAAATTGGGTAAATATGGTTTGGTTTGTGGTATTCTGTCCCTCCTTTTAACAAACATATATGTATATATATCCATTTATGCACAGTTTTACTAACGTGAACATACTCACCTGCAGCCAGAGTTTATCATGCTGAGACCACTTCCCTCCAGCAGTACACTGAAAAGTAGCATTCTGACCCACATTTACCTCCACATTCTGCAGGCGTAGAAAGTGTGGGGCTTTACCTGCAACACAGACAGCAATGTGCTGATGATATAGATGTGTAAAAGTCAGGATAAATATAAATCCATTCTTCTTGGTCTTTTTTTTATACACGTTGAATTCAATGTTGTTGAAGTCATCAAATGCATATATAGTCTGCAAAAACAAATAAATTATTTAAATGATAAACAATATCCCAATTACCCAAAATTAACATGCTAATAAAAAATAAATTGCTTGCTGCTCAAAGTGTTACTGTTACAGTTTAAGAGTTCACACTAGATTCATGCTAGCAACAAGAAACAGCACTTTCAGGGAAACCATGAACGATACTAATTCAGTTCTAGGAGAGCTTAACATTGTCTGGACTATGGCAGAGAAATTCTGTGGCCATGAGACAGATGCAAAGGTCTGTCAGTGAGACAGACAGCTGGGTGACTTTGGTCTGCCATTGAGACCAGCCTGCGACTGGTTAATTTCATTTTGACTGTCTGCAGACATAGATAAGACTAACAGAGTATGCATCGATCACTCAACAATGATAATTTGTCCTGACATTAATGGTCAGCTTGTTGCAAATGACAAGGGCAAAAACTTAGATTTGCTTTTTTTGAAAATCTTTCATTATTTTTATAGTCATCTTTTTCCTCAGTCTTTTTAAAATTAAATTGGATTTTAGTTTTTCCTTACACTGTAAATATGTTTGCTCTCTTTTTGAATAATACGATTAGTGGCTTGCAAAGGTGAACTGATTGTTTTGCGTCGGCTGTTCAAAGGAAAGATACAAGGCAGATAGAAAGAAGGGCTGAGGAGAGGATCAGCAAGAGAACCACGGTGGACAGACCGAACATAGATAAAATACAAAGATAATACTAGTGGAGTGATTAAAAATAAAATACTTTTCATTTTCATTTATAATCCTTTCAAAATGAATGCAATATCATTTATCAATTAATTTAGCTATACTGCTCTAATATGATGACTAAGTATGATTTGATTCCTATCTATAAAATAGACGTAAAACTGAGTGTAAAACTTTGATTCCTGAAACAACATAAACAGTTAATAGGAGCAGAAGGAGAATGTCAGGAGTTGCAGAATACTGAGAAGGCAGGGCGCAGTAAGTAGACCTCAGACTGTGGCAATAAGCAGTCCAGAGTTTTGTGAAGCAAAGTGTTTTTGTCACATTTGAGTGATGAAGACCCTGGGTCTGGACCTTCTTCCTTGCTCTCTACAATCTGTCTGCGACCCTCACAATCTGTCCTTTATGCTGTGTTTTTGTGTGTGTAAGTGTGCGACATCTATAAAACAGATGATGCTCAGCAGGGCTACAGTTGTGCAGGGTCAACCATCACAACACATTCACAATCTCTCCCACTTACGGCATGGGTGAGCCAGAACTCGTATGTCATCAATGGCGATGAAACCTGGGTGGCCTTGGACTGAAACGGCTTCAAATATTACCTTAGACCAGACAGAAGAAAGGAAGAAAGAATGAAAGAAATGCAAGCATTATAATGAAATTCAAAAATAAGAACTTTCTTTCACAAACTGGAACATCTTGACATCCCTATGAAGCTCATATGGGAACCCCAGGGGAGTTTTCCACTAAAAGTCAGCAACTATTCCTCTTTTCACTTCATCCCTTCTGTCTCCATCCTTATGCCAAGCACATATGCTGCCTCTCCTCTGCCTTCTTCCTCTCTTCTTCATTTAAACCTCCTCTACTTTTCCTCCTGTTTTCTTCCACGCTTTATCTATGTTGTACTTTTCAGACTTTTCCACCATCCCATATTTTCTCTATATTTTCGCATTTTCCTCTATTTTTCCTTCCTATTTTTAATTGCTCTTTTGTGTCTTTCTCATTTTACTCTCCCAACAGGACAGTCCCTTATATTTTCCAACAGAGTTTATGCAAACTCTCAGGATGAGAACAGGGTGTCAGCAGGGCTGTCAAGGGGCCATGCACTCCTGACCCACACATATATAGACTCATACACACTACGCACGCTACACACACACACACACCTCTGTGCTGTACTTGTCAGGATTCTCAGCAGTATCAGCTGCGACTCACTCTGAATACTTAAGACTTCTGGGAAGTCTTTACTCTCCTCTGTTACTTCAAAAATAAATCCCTTTTGGCATACATATCAAGTTTCTAAAAGTCACAGTCACTGCTAAAGCTTTGCTGTATTAGCAACAGTTTGACAATGTTGTTTACAGTGTTGGTAAACTGAATTTAATTTGAAATTATAAGCATTTACAACATTATTTTGATTTGTGTAATAGCATGTCACTGTGTGAAATTGGGATTTCTATTCCCAACTTTGATTGATTGCACATATTTGTTTCGCTATATAAACAAAGGCTGGTGCTGATTTGACCCTGATAAGCATACATGTTGTTCACTATTTACAGTTTTGTGTCTCTAATATTTTTCTAGTGAGATTTTGTCAGAATTTTTATTTTATTTTTCGATGCATTCCCACTGGGGAATAGCTGAATATTCAAATATCTAGCACTCTATGTTGATATGATATTCCAATAACAAACAAATTATTGATCTAGAACAGTTAAACAATTCAAAAGAGGAACTAAATTGTCTTTAAAACTTGTTTCTGCCCTCAGTGGCCTCCAGTACTCTGTACTGTACTGAGTGCTATTTCCCCCCCAGGTGGTGACTCTTTATTAGGGAAGGAAACATGCACAGAGACACACTGACATTTAATTCACTTTGATTACCATTGTGCCTTGTATCTGTGTGAGACACAGGGGTGCCTGCATTTACTGAGCACAGCTCAGTCATTAGGTACAACAGAGTTGCTTTTGTGGAGCCTCATAAAATAACACAGCAGGGTATGTCTCTGTACCTTAAACCGACCAATACACACACACACACACACGTACACAACAGAGAAAGTCATTAAAGAATGACTGTCATGAAATGTACCTTTTGTGCTCAACCTACAGTTAGATCCACGTGTTTTTGGATGATGACATATTTGTTGTTATTTATGTGCATCTAAGCAGTACAGTACCTAAACAATGTCTGTGAGAGTATGTCCAGAGGACTTGTGTGCATTTGTAGTACCTGATAGGAGTTGGGCCAGAATGTAGAAATAGCCAATTCAGCTTTCACCCAACCTTCAGTGACAGTATCAGAGGCATTCCACACTGGGTTACCCTGAGCACCTCCATTCACCTGCAGGCAGGGAGAGAAAAAGAGGCACGGTTTAATTAAAGCAGAGTTAGTGGATAAAACGAAGAAAAGGGTAAAACTAACAAACTGCAGTAAGAAAACTACTGAATCCAACAGTAACATGCTGTTTCCCATTATAACCTGACATATTACATTTTACTGTGAATAGTTTTGCATTTTAAGCCGTGTCTGAATCAATTGCACAAACGTCTGCAGTCATAGAACTATAGAAGTTATAGACGTCATAGTATGGAGACAGCTGAATATGTAGAGCTGTGTAAAGGAAAACACATAATTTCCAGGATTACTAACTTTATCAGCTGTATCTACCATTATTGACAATGATGTTCCATTTTTATTTCACATTTAGACACATTACTCATAAAGTCGTTTCACTCATGAACTGTTTTCAAAGCCAAATCCTCAAATTTTTTTGATGGGTTTTTCACCATGCTTCTGTATAATAAAGCTGTAGCATTTCACCTTCCTTACTCGTTTCCATACCTTCATCAGTGTCTTCATGCCATTTCTTTTCTTTGTATGCCTTCCACACAGCTTTATATTTCTCCAGTTTCCCTCTTTACTCTGTCTTTTCATATCTCCATTCACCATCCATAGCTTCTTCTTAATTCTACTCAGGTGCCCATGAGTGCATTCGTACTTTAACATAAAAAATTCATTCTTGCAAGTCCATACCTACTACTGTTCTATCCCATGGCAGCTACTCCTAATGTTTACTGTTAGCTTACTTTAATGGTTGGTATTCGTAATCAGCTTTTGAGTCCATTAATAGAAGCAAGCTGAAAATAATACCTTCTTTCTAAAAGTCCACAAACTACATAAAAATCAAGAGCTCTGCTATCTAGCAGCCTATACTACAGCTAACTTGATCCCTGCTAAAAGGGAATAGATGATGACTTTCTGTTTACCTACCTATCACTTATTCTCTTTCTCCCTTTCTCTCTCTTACTTTCTCTCTCTCAGACACACACACAGACAGACAGACAGACACAGCCACACACACACACACACACACACACACACACACACACACACACACACACACACACACACACACACACACACACACACACACACAGATAGATATTTAGTGCCGGAGGGCTAACTTCATCCCTCCTAACAGAGAACAGAGGTGTGTTTGTTTGTGTACATGTTCAAGTTTCATCAAGCCCTTCATATGTCAATCTACCCGCTCCCGCCCTGTCATTCACACACACACTGAACACACACCTTGACATAGACATTGAGTGTGCCTGGGCTGGCTCCATCCCGGCTGGATAGAGAGTAAAGAAAGTCGATGCAGTGGGTGTCATTCTCCTTCAGGGTGGGCATGTACAAGTGAGCCTTCTGACCTGATGCCCGGCCTGAAGCGTTCACCACCATGAACGAACCTACAGAAACAAAAATACAAAAATGACACTAATGAAATAGCTGTTGTTCCATTATCAATAATGAGTCTTTCATTGAACCTAACAAAGTTGGTCAATATTAGGACTGTGCGATATGACCAAAATCTCATATCCCGATATAAGAATTCTATCGTCCCGATAACGATATAAATCACAAAAATGTAACATTTTCTGTAAATTCTGTGAATCTCGGGCAGCTCGTCTTGCGGGAAGTGTTTCCAGCTGCGCGTCATGTACTGTAGCTGGAGTCGAGTTTTTTAACCGATGCATGAAACTATACATTTTTAGACATAAGTTGTAAAGGCCATTTAATTCTCATCCGTAAATAATCTGCTCTTTCACGTGATTCAGTTTAGTTTGAAAAGTCTCAACAGGATCTTGAGCTTTATTGTGAAAGGTTTATGTGGAACATAAACAAGCGGACACCCGATGCTGTTACCGTCGTTGTTGCTAACCACAACGCATAAAAACAGGCGCTTGTCCCTCCATAGTGTGGTTATATAAAATATATGAGAAAGAGAAAGAGAGAACGTTAAGAAATTAATATAGCCACTACAGTGACCATCAAAACGATGAAAAAATATTGCCGTAAACAGTTTATTTTGCGACACCACGAAGCAAACGATAGCGTAAAAAGAAACGATAGACATTTTTATATCGTCATCCGATATATATCGTTATATCGAACAGCCCTAAGTCAATACTGTGTGAAAAACATTTTCCAGGGTATGCGGAATTCAGACTTAATCTGCCACTTCTGATAACTGGTTCTTTTGGTTGCTTTGCTCCATACCATTCAAATAATTTTCAAGGTGTCATTAACATCTTGTTATGTGTACCACTGCATTTAGGCTGCAGCACAAATATCCACAAAGTAAACCAGCTGTAACCCTGAGAATTACTTGGTTATTCATTTAGACTTGTTTTGTTTTTGTTTAAGCACATAAAAAAGGTCAACCCAGTTGTCGTACCACTATTACTTTTGCTGCACAAATAAACATCTTCTTGATGGATTTATCCTGTAAATGTAGCAATGACAGAAACATGCTGCAACATGACTTTGTAGGCTAATTTCTGTTGAACACACAATTAATTTCTAAATACTAAAACGCTGGGACACAGTTGACTAGCTTTGTGTGACATTCGCCAGATGCTTGATAAAGCAAAAAAAAAAACAAAAAACCTCAGGGTCTTTAATTCACCAGAACTGTATATCAATGTCTTAATGTATCCACACCCTGGGGTTCTGAACTAAGACGTAAAACACATTTTCTCTGTTGGCTCGTTGTTTAAGTGTGTTTTAGTCAGTGCTTTATGGAGCAGGATGGAGCTTTTATGGGTTGGCCTCCTCCATTTGGCTGACTGCCATCAGGTGGACTGAGAGTTTGAAGTGACTAGGATACTGGCAAGAAAAGGGAAAGAAGAGATACTGAATCAAGCAGATGTGACTGTGCATTTCTAACGTGAGTTCTTGTGCATGTATGAAAATGTTCTGAATCAAAGTACGAAGAAATATGGGAGCTTAAAAATACAGTGAGTCATTTCTTTAGGTTATTTAGAAGAAAAAAAAACAATATTGTACTCATAAATATGCATCAATTAGTGTTTAATTACGTATTCCAACAAGTTGATGCCTTCTCTTCAATGAATTTAAAGTAGTTTGAGGAAATTAATATGTTGCCCCTCCATCTTTACTATAGTGGCCAGAGTTGACGTTGTCGCTTCACCTAATCATTTTTATGTATGCTGCTAAAGACCGGTCACATACATTCGCATCCCAAATGTGGGGGAAAAGAAAACTCATGCAGACTCAAGATATGAAGATGATATCTATGTTTTATCTAAAAAGGAAGAAAAGAAACAGTAATGTGAAGGAAAGAGGCAAATGTGATGGTGTCTGGACAAACTGAAAGTCAGTACTGGCACAGCAGTGCTTCCCAGATTGAAGAAGCTGCAAAGTAGAGCTGGGCGATATGAGATTTTTTCATATCACGATATGTTTTTTTCATTTCAGGCGATAACGATATCTATCACGATATAAGCCAAATAACTATATTTGTAAGATTTAAATGTGCCGTTGCTCACAAGTAAAATGTGAAATAATCAGCAGCTTGTTTTTATTTAAATATTTATTTCCCATAATAAGTTCAACAGGGTAGATGTACTTAAGGAACATGAGACTTTTTCAGATAAATAAAGGCAAATATTGCAAACTACACAAAAGGCAGCCGCTAAAGCGTTTAAGTTTCAAAATAGAACAAACGAAACAGACTAAATTGTCAATTCCACTTAGAAACAAAATATTAATTCTAAAAATAAATCTTAGTTTGTTTTACAGAAGAACAGACAAAACTGACTAACTTTTGTCAATATCAAATAAACTGAGAACTAAAAGGAAATTCTCAATCTCTCCTTGTTGTATAGCTGAGCTTTTCAAACAGTTTTAACAGTTACTTTAGTCTGACAAAAGCCGAATGACGAATTAGCGCTTCCAGTCAGAGACTGAGGCTACGTCCACACGTACACGGGTATTTTTGAAAACGGAGATTTTCCGTTTTCGTTTTAAAAAAATAATCCCGTCCACACATAAAGGGAGAAATGAAAGAAAACGCTGCTATGAACATGCCAAAGCAGCAGGTGGCGCTAGATTCCTAACCGTGCAGAAATGTTGGCCAATCAGAAGTCTAGAAGCCTCGGTGGGAAAAAGTAAACAAAGCTGCGGCATAGAAGCAGAACCGAGTCGTATGTGTGGACGGACAGTAACTGTGTGTATATGTAAGCATTTAAACACTGCAGAGAGTAGAATTAACAGTAACAGTATTGTAGAAATTCATTTCACCGAAACAATAACGTGGCGCAGTGTGACGCATGCACCAGTTTATTGTATTTCCAGACTTGCTTTCGGCACAATTTACAGTACGCGCTACTCTGTTTTTTGTCAGACTTGAAATAGCCGAAACACCTTCACACTACGGAACTTCTATGGCTCTTCCGTTCGACAATCTCTCCGGCATTGGAACCGTCATCTGTTTTCTCTTCGGTCACGCTCGGTTGATTTTTCTAGTCGGCACACTCATGTCCTCCATTATGCGCTGGCTCCATTACCCGCTGGCTGCTTCCCAAACAAACACACGTGTGGCTTGGCACTTGTGCTGTACGTAACAAGTCACGCGACGTGACGCTGCGGCTGTGATTGGTTCGGCTCTGCGCTACTTAGTTTGGATTGGCTGACCTTTTTTTTTTATTTTATTTTTTATTTTTTTATTTTAAGAGGACAAGAGCGGCGAGGTCTATCGCGATAGCTTAATTTCTCTATCGAGTAAAAGTTATATCGCGATACATATCGTTATCGTTCTATCGCCCAGCTCTACTGCAAAGAAAGAATTATTTTAAAAGTGATTGCCCACTTTCTGCTCGGTGTGTAATTTGACCTAACAGTCTAAATTGAAAGGCTTTGCTATCTCTTGGCTGACTGAAGTACAGTCACAATGTGAGAGCTAGTTCTAGCAGCCTAACAGAACCATTAGAAAGATTTGTTTGCTCGATTTCACCTCCTAAGATTCCAATTCACAAATATAATTTTCATGAGAGAAATTCATACTTTATAACTCAAATACTTGATTTTAAAGGCAGTGAAATGATGTGAAGACAATAGATTGTAATGGCAGGGCAAACCCATACACAAAGGACACTGACGTTTACTGTCACTGACTTTAATTCCTTGAAGATTACCATAACCTTAATCTTATCTGAATTCTGATCTTGAATAACACAAATACACATACAGAGGTGCCTGAAAACGACTGATGCCTCAAAACATTTCATCCATTTCAACTCAATGGAACTAATCCACTCTGGCACTGTGGAAGTCTGAGAGTATGATGGTTAATGTGATGGTTTATGTGTGCCTGTGTGTATTGATATTGTTGAAGTTACGGTAATTTGATGTGGGCCTGCCTGACAGCTGAGGTGTGTGTCTCACTGCTGAAGTTAAATGACGGTTTGTGTGTGTACGCTGCCTGCGTGCATGCAAAATTAATCTAGCCTGGGTTTCTAAACAGGTCTTTCCACAGCGAACTGGCTCTGATTACATTTCTTATTCACACAAACTCACACATAAACACACTCTCTCTATACTCCTTTTTTTGTCCTTTGATGCTCTGTAAAGCTCCTTCCACAGGTACTTTTGTTTATCTGCTTTTTTTGTTGTTTGTTTGTTTGTTTTTTAAAGCAGACTTGAGTCAGTCTGACACTCAAGCAATACGTGTGATGTCTGTTACCCAGAAACTTCTCTCACTATGACAACTCTCTGTGTGAAGGAAGCAGAAGTGTTACAATGTATCCACAAACACAAAAGGCACAATATTAAAGACCTTCACAGGTTAAACGAATTTATTATTTTACTACATTTTGCTGGGAAATCTTGTGTCCTGACTTTCTTGTGGATATTAGTTAGAAACGTGACGCACCAGTGTGTCCCACAACACTGAAAAAACTGCTCACGAAGCACTAGACGCAAAGAGTTGACCTGGCTTCCAAACACACTTTATCCCAATCTAATTGAGCACCCGAGGAATGAAGTAGAACCCCTGAGGCCCCACTCCAGAGAGTTGGGTCGGCATCCACCTATCGTTGTATATTCACACATATGGAACAATGTCATCCAAACAAAACACAAACAAAATGGATGCCCCAGACGCCTATAAAAAGCTATTTTGATACAATGAAATATCGCTAAGACACCGACAATGATGTTTTCATTCGGTCACAAATGTCATAGCAAACACAGACACACTATGACACACAAAAACAAGTGCACACAGCCATCATTTCACACATTGTTTCCCAGGTGTGAGGTTAATCTGTTAACGTGACAAAAACTGATGAATCGGTCTACCGTGTCAACACGCACACATAAGCACACTCGAACGCTTACACGTACATCAAAATAACTGGGTCAACTCAGTGCAACAAACGTTCCAGCACATATTGCCGCATGAGACCAGCTGTTTTCACAAATACTGCTGAGAGTTTGAGATTTCACTTTTACTTTTCAAAAACAGTCTACATCAAAGGGCAGCAGACGCCGCGACTGTGTCTGTCAGCGGCTGAAGTGCCTTTGAGCAAAGTATTTAACCCCTGGTGCTGCTATGCATCTGCACTGTAATGTGATCACATTCAAAATATTGTAAATAATGATACTTAACACTAAGAGAAGTATTATATTATTTTAATATAGTGGTAAATTGTTATTTGTACTAAATTACACTAAAAAATGATATTATTAACTCTGATTGGTTAGCCATTTTAAGTCTATGAATTAATGACAGGTATAAAAAAATAATCAAAACAATTTGTATTTAATGTATGAAAATATCATAGAAGATCATTTTAAGGATATATTCTGATTTAACAGGAGCTTAACTTAAGATTTGATTGACTCAAATTATATTTGACATATTTAACATCATATTTGTTGAATTATTTATGTTACTTTTTTTGTAGTTCAGCCTGTCATGGCATAAAATAAAAGATTATGATTTACCTGTGTAGGGAAACGACAGTTCCAGTACAATGTACAATCAAAAGCTGCCAAAATGTTAAGATTGTGGGGTCTAAGAATTTGGCAGCTCCTATATGGTGATCTATATGTGTATGAGTGTGAGGGAGAAAACATGGGACACAAGGAGGTTCTTAGATAAATATCAAAGGTGAGTCATACAGCTCAGCAATAATAAAATCTGGCTAGTTAACATGCAGGTTGCTGCACTCTCACAGAGATACACCACAGTGACAAGTGTACAATAGAAGATTCTTTAATGGTTTTTTTAGTACTTCAGTATTTTTCTGCATAAAATGGCTACAGTTTTGTAATTGTCAAAGGTTTTATTATAGTTCATGTTTCAGAGAAGTAGAGCACTTTCCTTCGATGATATTATTGGGCAACTCTTATTTAACAAGAAACTGGCTTGTGTAAAAAGAGGACAATGTTTCACTGTTCACCAAACTGCATATGTGTAAAAGAAAAAAAATCAAATGTGTGAGAGAATATGCTTTCTATGTGTCACTGACTTTCCACTGTTTGCAAGGGGTGACAAGAGAGTCACTCCTTTAAAAGGGCATAAAAATGGTTGTGAAGCGTGTAGGCTGCTGGCTAAAAATAAGAAACAATCTCACATGTAGAATGACAAATTGCGACCTCTGTTGTCTGTGGGGCCCAAAGGAAAATACTCAGAACACAAGCCTCCCACACTCTTACTTGTTATCATTTACTAGAGACTTGTTAGATTCTGCATATCATTAAAAGCAGCTTTAAACTGAGAGAAACCCTTTATTCATTGCGATCATTGTAGTTTCCTCTTTCTCCTTTCAACTAAGTAAGGAGGGAGATAAAGCAGTATTTTAATATGTGAGTTAAGAGTTAAGTAAGACTGCATGGAGAGTGAGAGACACTGGAAAGAAGAAAAGAAATGAGCAAAGAAACAATAAAAAAACATAATATTTGATGTAGACAGGCTTTATAGTTATGACAAAATATGCTACAATATAAAATAGCATAATTTTCATTATTGTTAAGTTTATCACTTAAAGAAAACACTATGAACACACATACAAAGAGGCAAACCCATATGTTCAATGCTTCAATGTCCCAACCGGGCCCTGCCATTTGCCTTTGCATCACCTTTTAGGTTAAGCCTCATTTGCCCTTCAAATCCCCCAGTTCTTCATGCTTATTTGCTTCTTAAAAGGCTGATATATATTTAATTATTTTAACAACTTAAAATAGGCATATAAGTTTAAATTTCTTGTCAACTGCAAACACAGAATTATGATACTGCATGGAAATAACTGAGTCCAAACTCACTCCCACCTACGCTCGGGTGGAAACCTTGGCATCATATGCACTGGACAGATTTTAGCATTATCTTTCAACATGCCAGGTTAACTTTTTAAATTATTCTAAGCCAAGCCATATTCTGTTCCTAAACCCAGCCAAGTTTTTATGTCCAAACCTAACTGAACAGCAAGTAAAAACAAAAAGAATAAACGAGGGAAACAAAAGTAAGCGCCTCATGAAAACAAGCCAGACTATGAGCAAAAATAAAGTTCTACAAAGGACATGAATCTTGTCTTCTTCTTGATGGTTTTGTGATTTACTGATCTTTAAGTTGAAAGTGGTTGCAAATATTTCCTTAAGGTATTTCTATGTTTTTGCATTGGTTCAATGCAGGGCTAATGGACAGATTTTGCGGACCAATATGTTGTGGTAGTGTACTGTCACTTGGGGGCAGTGTCACAAAAAACTGTCTGTGGGCAGACTCCTCCTTGTGCTATCGTTTGTCCTTCTGCTAGCTATAGAGACATGGCAACATACAAAAGCTGTGTCCCAAAACGTAGGCTGCATCGTTCGGGGGCCGCATTACGTCACAGCCAGACGATGAAGGCTGTCCAAGCCAATTTCAAGCTGTGTCCCAAAATGTAGGCTGCATCCTTCGGAGGCCGCATTTGAAGGCCGATTGCGTCACAGCCAGGCGACGAAGGCCGTCCCAATTCGTCGACTCCTTCAAATGCGGCCGACAAATGTGTCCTTCATTTCTCCGAATTTGAAGGACACATTTGTCACATTTGTGGGTCGGGTGTGTCCTTGGTGGCCCACCATATCCCAGAATTCATAGCGCGGCCCAGCCAATTTCAGTTTCCAACACTGGCGGCCGCTACTAAGTTTTAATATTACTCTTTCTGGGTCACAAAATAAACTTTTTTTAAACATATTTTCAGGCAAGAAAGTAGCTGTGTAAACTTCAAATATCTGCTTGGTTTATCAAGACATCGCATATTTGCAAAAGCGCTCCGACGATTTCGTAGACGTCTGTTACCCACCCGCTCGATATCTAGCCGGGGGTTCAATGGTCACTCTGCGAGAGCAGCAGACTCCCGGCTTCATTGTTTTCAGACCCTGCCGTCTTTCGCTATTCAGGTTAAACACGATATATAAGTCACTCGGATAACTTAAAAATTTAATTGTTTGGCCTTTTTTGGTGTTTTATTGCTTCCGGAGTAAATCGGTTTGGCTGAGATCAAAGTTATTAGATTATTAGATTCAATAAAACTTTATTAATCCATCGGGTGGGTTCCTCCGGGATTTTCACACAGCTGAATAAATGTCAAACAGAAAACTGATTAAACTGACGGTCAAGAATTTACGCCAGTGTCCTGTTATATTTTAGATAGCAATGAGCAGACGGCCGAGTTTGTTAAACTCCACCGACACAGCGGTGACGCAAATCTGAAGGTTAGACTGTCCCATTTCACAGCCTCGCACTTCCGGCCTTCTTGGTCTTCGAAGGACCCGGCCCACGTAGGCCGCAAAGGCCGGGTCCTCCGAAGGATGCAGCCTACGTTTTGGGACACAGCTAAAGAGCAGAAGTGGCCACTCTCCATGCTTTTCATATTGTTTTTGATACTTTAAGCTTTGCTCCTGTTTGCTGATGTTGTCCCTTTCCATGTCCAACTCACTTTTTAGCATATGCACCATCTGTGCATCTATGGTACACAGATGCAGCATCATAAATAAGCTTTATGCAGACTTCATTGATCTTTCAAACAGGATAACTTTACAGCTATTTCCCCTCACCTTTATACAAATCTTCAGTGTATTTTTTTTATTCAGTTATTTTCTTATAAAATTATGCCTCTGCTATCCTCATTTGTTACTGTTCCCTTTTGTCTTTGTAACATTGTTTATATATCCTCATATTTGTCACTGTCTTAATATTTATTGATCTTTCAATCACATGTCTTTAAAAGGCTGCAAGGGGTTGTTCTGTTGTCTGTGTTCATAAATATTGACGTGGATATTCACTGCAAGTTGAAGCATACTTTAGATTGCATACTGTAGATTCTATGCAATTTTTTAGAAATCTTTGTGTCCTTGCTGGAGAATGAGCGATGGCTCTGTCCCCACCCTTACATCTCTCCTCACTGTCTCTTATCCTTGCAGTAATCTGGTAAGTGGCAAATCAATAATTGAAGTGCCATTATTGGGGCAATGGGCTAAGCCATAAATGCAAACAACTCATTTATCCATCTAAAAGTGAATATGTGCTCCTACCATTTTATCCTCTATACCTTTTTCACTCCATCCTTGTCTGTAACCTTCTTTGAAATCCACTTATAATCCATTCGCCTTTCTTCTAGCTCCCAGCTTCAGTCTTTCTGTCTCTCTCTATCATCAGTGGCTTGTACAAACAGACGCCTCACCATTAGAGTGACATTTACTTTCAACACCAGGCCGAAAGAGCATCAAAATCTAATTCATTTACACCTATTATAGCAAATGGAGCAGGTGGTGTGTCTGAATGTGTGTGTACTTGCACAATTGTTTGTATGTGCCTAGGGAATTTTGTCACTCTTCACAGACCTCACAAATAGCTTCCATAATGCTTTTACATTGGTTTACATTGCGGCTGGCTAGCTCTCTTCATTTGCACAAAACACAAAAGCTCAACGTTGACACTTTACCAATACGTAGAAGCAAAAGGAGCAGGAAAAATCCTGATGACAAAGCAAATGCTGGCAACTTTGTCTCAAAAAGAAAACAAGAGCTTGCTGAGATTGTGTGCCTTTCTAAAACCTGGGAGTGTAACTGTACGATTCCCAGGGCAGCCAGTTCTATCAGTCTTGGTAAAATAGCACAGATAGGGTCACACATGTCCTTTAGATGCAATAACATGTCATTTTCATGTCGTCTACACCTCAACAAGAAGGGCAAAAAGTAGTCTCAGTACCATAAAGAAAGATAAGAACTTCAATCTACATAATCTCCATGACAAACTTTTTTTTTCACAAAACAATGGGGTTTTGAGGTTGAGACATAAAAGTCGCAACAAAGCAGAGAGAGGCGCAGACTAAATCGCTTTTTAATAGATCAGTTACATTCCCAGATTTCCTGTTGAAACATGACGTTGATGCAAGATGTTCACAGTACGATGTGCTCAAATGGCTCCCTGGGGTCTCTGCTCAAAGCATGCTGTGTAGCTCTTAAATCTCTCTTTCATTCTTCTTATCGGGTGTTTTGTGTCTGTCATCTTTTGGATTAAGACGAGCTCTGAGCTCTGAGCAAGATATCTCTTGCTGTTCTTTTAATATCTAAGAGTGTGGTATACATTTGTAATTTTGACTGAGTTTTTGAAATCCAGCAATAGAGATTTGATTTGATGGTGTAGTGAGACAGCGTATGTCCACATGTGGCCTCGAAATGTCTGTCAGGAAGCTACTGTGGCTGTTTTTGTACTTTATCTTAACATTCTGCCAACTTTTTTTTATACACCTACTGTGCTCTTCTGTATCTTTACAAGACTTGTTATTATATTGTCACTGAATATAGTGATCAGAACTTAAACAATGGTATATTTTAGCTGCAGAATTATGTCCTTTCCTTTATGTGTGTTTAAGAAAACACTACAAAACTATCAAATTCAGCGGATATAGCTGGTATAGTGCAATCACAAAAGATGAGAGAACAAAGATACTGGTCTCTAACTTACAACCTCAAATCCCCCAAAAGTTGGGGCGCTACATAAAATATAAAGAAAAGTATATATTTTATTCTAAACAGAACATAGAGAACACATCCAGAATTTAAACTTTGTTCAAATGTACCATTTAAAGAAAAAAACAAATGTCATGTTGAATTTGATGGCCACAATACATCTTAGATGAGTTAGGACAGGGCCATGTTTACCACAAACATCTGGAAACTGAAGATACCACATGGTGTATTTGTTGTCCCACTCTTGTATGATAAAGGATTGTATGCGCTTAACAGTCTTTGAAATAATGTTCATTTCATGATGTGCCATTGGTGCAAACTCTGCAAGCAGGCCATATGACAGTATGTTTGCACCAAGTACCGCAGCAATTTCCTAATGTTGTAAACCTGCTCAACATTTGGCAATAAAACCCTTTCTGATTCTGATTCTGAGGCCAGTTTAGCACTCGGACTCTTTTATTACAAAGCCATGCTTTTGTAATAAATGCAGTATTTTAGCATTGTCTTGCTGAAACGTGCAAGGCCTTCCTTAAAAATGACAATATCTGGATGGGAGCATTTATTGCTCTACAACCTTTATATAACTTATAGTAATGATGATGTTTTTTTCCAGTTGTGCAATATTGCAGTTCCTTAGGCAATTTCCTCTCTTTATAGTCTGACGTCTATGTTTTCCAAAAAGAAGTTCAAATTTCAACATAGAACAGTTTTCCATTTTGTCTAGCTGCATTTGAAATTACCTTTCAGATAGTGTTCATATATAGCTTCTTGTTTGCACGATAGAGCTTTAACTTGCATTTGTGAATGAGACAGCGAACTTTGTTCACAGATAATGATTTTTGGAAGTTCCTCCAGAGCCAATTCAGTGATGTCCATGACAGAATCTCACCTGTTTTTACTGCAGTGGCTCCTGAGGGTCTTATGAACACAGACATCCAATACAGATTTTTAGCCCGGTCCTTTGCACACAGAGATTTCGCCAGATTCTCTGAATCTTTTAATGACATTATATACTGTAGATGTTGAGATATTCACAGTTTTATGTTGAGGAACATTATTCTGAAATTGCTCCACAGTTTGTACAGTTTGTAGTTTTTTGCAAACTGGTGAACCTCTATCCATCCATGAGAAACACTGTAGTTCTAAGATGCTCTTTTAATACCTATTTGTGCTACTGTTGTTCTGCCAAAACGCTCCAGTTCCAATGTATTTCTCCAGCCGTTTCTTTTTTTTTTTTCAGAATCACTTACTTTTGCAATATCCAGACATATTCTCAGTTCAAATGTAATGTTTCAATAGTGAATAAAAGATGACTTTATGAGATTCGCAAATATAGCATCCCAACGTTTTTTGGAACTGGGTTTGTACCTTATTCCACAATATGTGAATAGCTTGAGGTATACCACGCTAATAACTTAATTTGATTGGATTGAAATACAGCTTGCTTTCTATATAAGGTGTTGTGTGTAAGTTTCCTTGTTTTATTCTTGTATTAGGTAAAGTGAAGTTTATTTGTATTTGAAGTTAATTTCCCTGCATATTTTATTGTTATTTACGCTTGCCAGCTGGATAACAGTGAGGAGGACTGTGGTGGTGTAACTACACAGGTGTATATTGAGATAAAGAAGCATGAAGTGAAACTATCTGGATCACAATGTGTTGTTAGCAGCTGCGTCTCTGAAGCATCTTTGAATTTTTACACAATCTCACATCTACATATTCACGTGTTGACATCAATCCATGTCTGTGTGGCAGGTGAGGTGTGTGCATCTATTCAGTCCTTTTTTTTATTGCCTTAATAATCAGGAAGACTTTACTTCTTAATTAAGCACCTGCTAATCATAGAAATAATGATTCAGAAGAAACTGAGCGTTACAAAACATATTTTAGTTAATTTATTTAATTAATGCAAAAATGCTGTCCCTTATAAATTAAAGTTGGACAAATGTAGAAATATGCATACCCACACATGTATATTCAGAATGTGGAGGCACAGAGCTTTTAGCTATTAAGTAGAAAATTAATAAGGCATCTCATATACATATACATGTGCCTGCAGGCCAATGAGAAGGTGATTTAATCCTTTCCTGATTAAGTGGTAAAGACAGGAGATTGGCATTATTGATCAGGACTTTTGGAGCAATCTCTCTATTTACGTAATCAATGCAGTCTCTCGCGCTCTCTCATACTTGCTCACAAACACCCCCCCCCACACACACACACACACACACACACACACACACACAAAAGTAGCTATGGTAAAACCTTGTGCAAGGATTTTGAGTTGACCTGAGGGTACTCTAAATCCCAAAAGCCCTTGCTGAACAGGTGATGGGAGTGTTGACCTATAGGAGATCGAAAATTGAACATGTGACTACTGACACCACAGATAATGGATAGGGAAGCTGGCTTATGTGCTTCTGTTTTGCTCTTATCCCATGTTTCCATCCATGTGTAGATGTGTTTGTATGTATGCGTGTGAGCTCTCAAGGCAAAGTACAGCAAAAAATCACACACACACACACACACACACACACACACACACACACACACACACACACACACACACACACACACACACACTCACAGCTATTTGGCTTCCATATATCACTGGGTTTACGATTGCTCTCTGCTATTCCCCACTTTCCTCTCTGTAGCACTGAACCTGTGGGTAATTGGCTTTTTAATGACCTCTGCATTTCCACACATTTCCCATATTGGTTATTTGCCTTCTCAAGCCTAATCTGAGAAGTCACACAGAGAGGGTGATGGTGTGGGTGGGGTGGGGGCAGGTAAGAGAGTAGACATCACAAGAGAAGAGCAGAAGACAAGGTGGAATTTTCATCCATGTATTATGACGCATACTGAAAAATTGCAAAGGCAAAGGAACACAAAATTGAGTAGGAAATTTTTTGAAATGACACAGAGAGTAGCAAAGTAAGTGCATTTATAAAATAAACAAGGATTTCAGTTCTGGGTAATCATCCTGAAGAATGAGACAATTTCATTGCAAAGCTATTCCAAGAAATGTCCGGATAATGTCTGCCCACCATGACCTTCAGAAATGTCACAACTACTATTTCTATCCCTACAAGATTCCATTACGACAACTACATGGACCATTTATGTCTCTGTTGAATATTTAGTTGTTTTTTGTTTGTTTTTTTTACTTATGCTTGTGCAGTGTAAGACGTGCTTGGTATGTCACATTAATATATTACCATTATTGTCTTCATATGGACTTATCTAATCCATATACATTGGACTCTCTATGCAGTATGTGATGTATACATAAGTGATTACATATTTGAATTTATTTAGTGTAAGTCTGTAGATCTTTGTTTTTCTTTGAGCTGCAGTGCATTTTGATTTATATGTACAACTGTGAGCAGCATAGCTAAGATGTATGACTGAAAATTCTGTTTCAGAGGGATAAAGAGGGAAGAAACGGCCACCAAAAAAAAAAAAAAAGAATTGAAAACGAGATATTCCCTTCACAGGAAGCAGAAAAGGGCTTTGAAGTAACTTTGCTGCAGGTGTGTCAGCCAGTCAGTAGTCAACAGACAGAAGGGTCAGGCTTTCAAACTAAAAATAAGGTCTTTTATTCAGTCCTGCAAGTTAATTGCAAGTAGTCCCAATGAAGCACCATTTAAGCACCATTTAATCGTAGGAACCATTTCCAAAATAGAAACGGCTTGTGTTTGCAGTTCAGTGACTTAACTTGTTGGTTTGATCGTTTTAGCCAAAGCTGTTCACATTGAATGAATAAAACACGTTATAACAGGAGCAAGATGGCATTTAATCTGACAAATCTTTAAAATAAACCGCTAAAGTCATATCCAGTGTAAGCATTTGATAAACAATGTTATAAAGGTCACTGATGAAGGAAATCAGTGTTGGGTTTTAACAAAAACATTAGCAACATATGCAAAATCTGGAAAAAGGGTTAGACAAATGATCACTAAAATGATCAGGTAAGTAGTAGTTCTGACTGTAGTTATTATGGTCAGGTTATTTTCTGTAGGTAGGTAGAATTTAAAACCCATCATGTCAACAACAAGGTTGTGACATTATTAATGTCACATGATTTATTCATGCCATATTTACTGCCACTGCCCCACATATGTCAATAAAAAACAACATTGCATTTGCACGTATATGTGAGATTGTTCCTGCAATTCAATGTGAATAAGTGTCACTTTCACACTTTCCTGCTTAAATGTTTGCTTGTACTCACATATGTGTCCAAATGCACATGAGTCAGTCTGTGTTTGTCACATATGTATAATTATTTCTGAAGCTTTTAGTGTGCATGAAATTGACAAGAAAACGACCTTAAGAAACTTAAACCGTCTCAAAGTATTTGACTGCAGAGAACACACTTGTACTGTAATTGATGTGGTTACATTTGAATTATTGACAAGAATTTCATGCACCAGTTGTCTCTCATAATCAATGCATTCTGCAATTCAGCTGTTGACAAGAGTTTAAAAAAAATCTATTGTATGTTTGAAGACCGTGTTATTGAAATGCATCATTAAAGTTCAGAGAATGAACACAGTCTGCAAAATACAGCCCGGAATACCTGAATAAACAGAACTGCATATTTCATTATTGAAATGCAGTGTTACATAGCACAGTGTTGTTTAGGCCAGATCCAATTTCTTTGAAACTGATGAGAAGAAAAATAGCCATACTTGTTTATCTACCACAGCAGCTTTTCAAAAACAAATGCATACTTCAAGTAAAAACTCCTGTAATCATTTAGATCTTTTCTACAACCATCACAAATGTGGCTTGGTTTCATCTTTGATTTGTTTCTAAGACTTTTACAAAAGCAATTGCACAAATGACACACTGGAAAGACGGGTGAACTGGAGAAGAAGGCAGAGTAGAAAAAAACAGTTGTCTGAATGAACAGTAAATTCAGTTCAATTTGGTTTTATTTATTTTGCACCAAATCACAACAGCAGTTGCCTCAAGGTACTTTATATTTTAAGGTATAGACCCAATAATAATACAAATGAAACCCTAACAATCAAACGACCTCCTATGGGTGAGCACTTGGCGACAGTGGGAAGGAAAATCTCTCTACAGGAAGAAACCAAGCTCATAGAGGGGCAGCCCTTTCAAGCTCGGGTCCTCTACCAGAGGCCTGGGAGCTTGAGGGTCCTGTGCAGTATCTTAACTGTTGCTAGGACTGCGCTCTTCTGGACAGAGATCTCCAATGTTGTTCCGCACTTAGTGCTCCGATTACACTGGGACCACCGTTACCTTCACCCTCCACATCTTCTCGAGCTCTCCTCTGAGCCCTTGGTATTTCTCAAGTTTGTTGTGTTCCTGTTATGCTCTCTCTCTTCCTCTCATAGCATAACATGGCCTATGCATACAGTAAGCATAATTTGTACTATCATCAATTGCTTCTTTCTACAAAATACAGAGTGCAGGTGGCACAAATTCACTTTGAGCTGAATAACTCTAGAAAACACTTGTGATATGTTTTATTAATTATTATGTCAAGCGTCTGTTTTAATTTGTTTTTTAAACAGTAAGCACCTCTGAGGATCTAGGACGTGGTAGAAAAAGACTATTCTCATAGTAGCAATATCTGGCAAACAGTGACTTTCAATACAATGATCAGACCATGCAAAGAATTTATTAAAGCAAAGAAAATATATTGATGGATATAAGCAAAAATGATGGACAGAACAAAAAGTACTTGCATTACAGTGGGCATATTTTACTTTTAACACTTTAGCAACAAAGCGGGAAATAGTGCCATCCGGCAACTTCTGCTCCAGATGAAGTTGTTGTACCATCAGGAGGTGTATTGGGGTTGCTGCCGTGAAGTTACAGTTGGCTGGAGTTGGTTCAGGGTTTTTTTCAGACTCCACGACTACTGAGGACAAAAATGAGGTTCAAAGAGAGATAATAATTTTCTCTCTATGTACACTGCATGGGACATGTACACCTATTTCCCTATAAGAGCTTATTTCCTCTTCATTCGCCTAAAGGAGAAAATCACTCAGCGAATATTATGGATATTTTTATAACCCCACATGAGTGCTGCCTTGTAAAGACACACACACACACACACACACACACACACAGGTAGGCACATGCAAACACACACTATCAGTGTGCTGAAAGGCACATTTGACTCACATGCACAGTAATATAGAGCCCACAGCTGGGTGTAGGGTATATAATTTAACCACTAACTGCAAATGAAGAAACACATCAGGGGCTCAGATTAGATGGAGCTGGCAGAGATGGAAAATGAAACAGAGGCCATCGATGATGTCTTTGTGCTTTGTGTTCTCCCCCCCTCTCTCTCTCTCTCCTTCTGGTTATCACCTTCTTTTCCTTCCTTGTCTGTCATTTTTAGACATTATTGCCTTTCTTTTAGTGTTTGTCCCATTCAGTCTGCCCCACTCTCTCTCGCTACCCCTTCCACACACAGTCACCCCCACACACTCACATATAAACACAGAGTTATCACTGGCCTACAGGGACTCATTACTTCTGTGATCCAAGGCTTTTATATGGTGGCTTGGTCTTAAAAATGGGCATTTATTGCTCCCCCTGATAAATAGTGCATGTGTGTGTGAGTGTGTTTGTTACTGAATCTGCTGTTTACTGGGTTTCTTTGGAAAATATATATACAGAAAATGCATATTGTGTTGCAGAATGAGTGTGTTTAAGTGTGTATTAAAAAGACAGATAGTCAAAGCAAGAAATGAAAAACAGCAAAGGTCATGTGTGACTGTTGAAGCAGTGACTATCACTTGAACAGATGATGGACAAGATTCTCTGACACCCCAGCGTGAATGGACTGCAAACAAAAATTATTATTTCTATCTTCCCAGGGATCTCATTCTAGAACCAGAGAAAGGGCAAACATAGTGCTTATAAAGTCTGAATAAAAGAGAAGAAGCCAATTGTGTTTTCTTTCAGGAGCAATAAGGGTGTAAAGAAGTAATCACAAACACTCAAACTTGCCTAAAGGAAAAGTAAGACAGAGGTTCAGTCACTGTAGGTGAATACACTCTCAGCTTATCTGTGTGTGTAAAATGCCAAGGCTACAGAAGGACAGTTGGATTGAACTGCAGAGGTAGTTTGAGAAGTTTCTATGGACATCTTGATACTTTCATTTCGCTGTAAGGCTGGGTCACTGTTTACTTGCCCTTTGCTGTAGTGTGATTGCATGAGCACTGACTCTCCATAGTGAAAGGTTAGTGGGAAGTATAAGTTTGGGAAAGGGTCAAAGAAAGTGCCAATGAGGTCAATAGTAAACCACTGGAAAGAAAGAGCAAAGAACTATTAGACTTTCTCAACACAGAAAGTGAAGAGTAATAAAACACAGAATTGGCACGGCACCTGGGGGTCCTGGCCTGGCTTCACCATCTTTCACATTCTACCTCGCGCCCTCTCTCATGGCTGGCATTCCCTCACCTTGGGGGATTTCCTCGGGCGTGTTGCTACAGCTGGCATGGGATTGGCAGCGGCACCTATTTATTCTCACCTCATCATCCAGCCCATAAAACCACCGTGTCGGGTTCGAATCTTTGGCTGTCTCATGGACAACTAGTTAGACTTTCTCTTGATTATTTCCGAGTGAACGCCTCTTGTGCTCATCACATTTTCTTCTCCACTTTCAGATTTCGCACAGTTGGTCATCTTCACATTCAGCACTTCGGGCTCTAGAGAGCTGTTGACCTCCCTCACCTGCCTGCCCACTTTCCCTCTGTCTTCCATTCAGAGAGATTCATAAATATTATTGCTGGAGACTGCTTCAAAGTTTATTGACAGTCTGAGCAATTGTGGCAGCTGTTTCCTGTAAGTCAATCGGTGAACTGCGTTTGTGTTTGAGTTTGCTTCAAAGTGCAATTCTTATGAATCATGACATAAATTACATATGAATTTACATATTATTATTATTATTATTGGTTCTGTTTTTTCTTATGTATAGGTAATATCAGTTCAGACAGATTTTCATTTAGTACCCTCTGTTGGTCTCCCTATTGCTCACTCATCATCCAATCCTTCTCCTTCCCTTCATCTTATTCTCTTATCTCATGGTTCAATGTCTGTCACCGACTGCTCTATCTGCTCTGGGTTACAAAAGGATTTTACCAGTCAGATAATCCATCTATCTTCATCTTCCATGCTCTCTGTGAATATACACCACTGCTTTAATGGCTTTACTCAGAAAGATACCAACAGCTCCAAAAAGCTCTCAGAGCGACATTTCACTGGAAGCCATGATTCCCTTGCTCATTTTAAAGTGAAGGAGACTTTTTTTATTTCTCTGTATTTAGCCAGGAAAAAAGCTTGCCGAAGAGCGTAGTTTTATAAAAAGGTGTTCCTTTTAGTTATGTGATCACACTCTACTCACTGGTTATGCTGAAGGTCTAAATCTGAAGGTGGAGACCAAATCTTGTGCTATAAAATGGGCAATTATCTTCCATAGTTTTCATTTTTTTAGATGACTTAAGGAATATAATGACTGCCAGAATCAGATGTAAATAATCACTTTTAATGACAGTCACATTCCTGTTTCTTATCCAAAAATATGAGAATGTATAAACTCTTTATTAAGTACATTGCTAGTACTCAGTTGCGCCCCAATTTGCCTTCCTTATTGCTTTCATTCTTTGTGGCAAAAATTCAGCCAGTTTCTAGAAATTTGTTTCCATGTTGACATGAAAGCGTCAAGCAGTTGCTGCACATTAGGAAGCTAAACATCCTCGATACAAATCTTCAGTTCCCAAAGTGCATACTGAATTTAATTCTGGAAGTCTTTGGTGTACAGTGAACTCATTGCTATGGTCAAAAATAAAGATGGTTGTGCATGAAAGTGTTAGTAGATTCAGAACTACTCAGACCAGTCCACAGGGCACCAACAACCATGCTACGTTTAAAGTTACTTTAAAAACCGTTCATCCCCATTCTCAGGCTCAGTTTGAACTTCAGCAGGTCGAAGTGACCATGTCTTCATGGCTAAATGCATTGAGTTGATACCTTGTGATTGGTTAACTAACCAGCTGAGGAAAAGGTGTACCTAACAAAGTGACTTGTGAGTGTAAACTTCTGCTACACTCTCCTCTTGTTTTGCTGCCCTGATGTGTTTGAGTGTGTTTCTGACCCGGGAAAGTGTATGTATATGTTAGCTGTGCATAACCCATAGATCATTACATATAATATTATTTACAAGGTCAGACTTCATTGCAATCAAATTAACGGTGAATAAAATTCCTTTATATTGATTTGTTTTCTCATCTAATTTATTTTCCACTCACAGAAGCAAGTGCTGTACGTGGGCAACATTATGTATGTCGATTTGAAGCTTTCTTTGCTTAGGGCAGTTGCTTTTTAATAAATTATTTTAATTTGTTGTTAGTCACTAATTGGAACATTTGTCATCCAGATTTATGTGTGGACATTTATGTGTGGCCTGCCATGACTGTGTAGTGAATAAAACATTATCTGAATGTAACACACGAGTACTTTTCTGATCTTGTTGCGAGTACAACAATCATGACTGTAAGGGAATTCAGCTGTTTAGTAACAATAACAATCAATAACACTAGAAAATAATGTAACACAATCACACTACCCACTTGCTGCCATCTGTAATAATTGTATATAATTCCTCACATACAAGGTCTTAAATAATCAGGCCCCATCTTATCTTAATGACCTTGTAGTACCATATCACCCTATTAGAGCACTTCGCTCTCACACTGCAGGCTTACTTGTTGTTCCTAGAGTCTTTAAAAGTAGAATGGGAGGCAACTGAGTTTTCAGGCCCCTTTTCTGTGGAACCAGCTTCCAGTTTGGATTCGGGAGACAGACACTATCTCTACTTTCAAGATTAGGCTTAAAACTTTCCTTTTTGCAAAAGCATATAGTTAGGGCTGGACCAGGCGACCCTGAATCCTCCCTTAGTTATGCTGCAATAGACATAGGCTGCCAGGGATTCCCATGATGCATTGAGATTTTCCTTTCCAGTCACCTTTCTCACTCACTATGTGTTAATAGACCTCTCTGCATTGAATCATATCTGTTATTAATCTCTGTCTCTCTTCCACAGCATGTCTTTCATCCTGTCTTCCTTCTCTCACCCCAACCAGTCGCAGCAGATGGCCCCGCCCCTCCCTGAGCCTGGTTCTGCCGGAGGCTTCTTCCTGTTAAAAGGGAGTTTTTCCTTCCCACTGTCGCCAAAGTGCTTGCTCATAGGGGGTCATATGATTGTTGGGTTGTTCTCTGTATCTATCATTGTACGATCTACTGTACAACATAAAGCGCCTTGAGGCGACTGTTGTTGTGATTTGGCGCTATATAAATAAAATTCAATTGAATTGAATTAATTCTTAAATTAATCCTTTAGCAGCCCTTTTATTTCCACAACAAGAGTCTGTTTGATGTAAAATTCTGTGTAGCAGTTAAAATGACATGGGACAAAGTGGTTCACCTATATAACAACTGTTTAAACCTAACTGTCCATGTAATTCTAGAGGTGCCAGTTGGGTGTTTGTCTTCTTTATACTAAAGTTCAAAGCAAATGAACAGTGGCAACAGCTTTTTCTCAGGTAACAGAAAAAATTGGGGGCTTTGCGCAGTGTCTGTCAGTTTGCTTGTGTCGCTTTTGCGCCATCTGTCCTTTTCTCAGCTCTACTTTGCTTCTTCCTTCCCACCCACAAATCAGAAATGCAATCAAGCTGGCTCCAACAAGGACCCTCGAATCACCACTAGCGGCTAAAAAAGCTCACGGTATATTTAACCTCTGTACCCATCAGCAGCCACTTGAAAAACACTCCCTTGCCTGCCTGTGCACGCACACACACAGTTTTATGCTCTCATTACTATACTCAAGCACACTATACCATGTGAGTGTCTTTGTTTGTGGACTGTACTTGTTTTAGTTTTTAACTAAATACGTGTATGTGTGTGTGTTTGTGTGTGTGCGTGTTCAGTTTTTGTCACTACTGAGTGGTGAGGCACTCTCTGATTAGCACCCATTTGTTTTCAGATGATCTTAGAACAAAATAAGAGGCAGCGCTGACAAGAGGACAGACACGGCAGGATTAAAATACACACGCATGTCAAAATACAGTTTGAGACAGTTCAAACATACTTTTCTGTCAAGCTGTCAAATTGTAAAAAAAAGAAAAACGATTGAGAGAAACCGAGAGCCACATTTAGGACAAAGACGCCTCAGGAGGAATGAATGCATTGCAGAGAAAGAAGGTCCAGGAATAGAGGAAGAAAAAAGAAAGAAGAAAAGAAAGAGCAAAGACAGGCAGAGCTGTAAGCTTTGTGAAACACGGTTTGGGCCCTGGATTGACAGTCACTGCAAACATCAACACTGCAAATGACAGGGTACACCAGCAAAAAGGCACCCATTCAAACACTCGCACAAACCTCTGGCACTGTTAGCAAAACTCTGGATAGCCTTTGTTAAAATCACCTAAACCCTCAAGAAGGAATAAAAAAGGCAGCATATTTCATTTGGCTGTCAAACTTTTTGGAACCCTGTAAAGCGCCAAAGGATAGAAAATTAGCAGTGTGTAAAACCAAAAACATAAAAGACTTAGTAAAGACTGGGCTATGTGAAAGTCAAACACTTGCATGCAGAAAATAGAACGGGTAGCTCACGTCAAATGACTACGATCACTTTGCTGGCATGTGGATGAAGTTGATTTTTGGCAATGTTGGCCATTTTTGACTCTATAATATAGTTGGAAAATACAATTTCAATCTTGCAGCTTGCTGTCATTTATAGTCGTCGTGCAGCATGGGTTGCCCCACACAGGTGTTTTCACTTGTGCCTGATTAGACCACTTCTCAGGACTGTGGGGGCGTGTATATATTGACTGACATCTCCCTCGAGCTGCAGCTGTCTGGACAACATACTGTACATCTTTGTTTGCTGCAACTGGTCAGACTATTTTTGGTGATATAATTAACGGGGTAGCTGTGCTTCAACCAGAGCAGAGGTTTAATTAGCTGGAATGATTGACTGCATCTATTTAGCCTTCAGAACTGTGCAACTGTGTGAGTCTGTCCAATACAGGTTTTTATTTTCTTGGGTGCAGGTACACATATTGCACTAGAACTGAAAAATCGTGGCGTTATAACATAACAGGAACTTGCAGGAAAATTTAATTAACTAACCATTAGCCAGTGTATTCCAAGTGTTTATGACTGGTTAGTTAGGTGCGCATCACAGGTGGTATAGGTCTTGTAAGACCATGCTAAACAACCATAAACATTGGTAAACCTTGTTCAATTGCACAACAAACATTCCTGTACATGCAACCAGTATCCAACACCCCTAACAATATTTATATAGCATATATGAAACTATAATAGTAACTGTTAGAGTTAACTATCCAGATTTTCACAGGTGACTATCCTGTTTTTTCCATGTTGCAACTTCATTATATTATTATGACATACTATTTTTTTTCTATGGACCTTCAACACCGTGTAGAGTAAGCCCACATACTGTTTCATACTTATTAACTGTACACCTGTCTTGAAGAGATTTTTTATCTTTCTGATAATGCTAATCATGCTCTGTTCTCTTTTAATCCCTCTGTATTATCTTGCACTTGCTTTAATATTCGTATCTGTATTTCAGCTGCAACAACAACCCAATTTCCCTTCAGGGCTCATTAAATCTTCATCTACTTTGTCTCATTCACAGAAAGGCTAGAAAGACATTGTCTGTCAATGCTGAAATCATTAATGAACATGTTTCTGTTGTTATCTGGGTTCAAAAACACAGAGCACACACAAACACAACAACAACAGCCAATTGGGTGCTATTATGAACACTGTCTCTTTCCAGAGTTAAGAAATAAAGGTTTCAGAGACAATATCAGCCATAAACACATGAGACATACCAGATGCATGACAACTGTAAAAGTGTAACACACACACACTGGCTGAGGGTTTCTGTAAGTGCTGAACAGAGACTCAAAGAGAAAAAAAGAGCAAAGGATATACTCTTCTTTGAATGGTCCTCCTCTGTGACAGAATTAAGTCTCTTTCCATTTCCACCTGAACCCCTCAGCCCCTTAAATCTCTTGTTTCTGTGTGTCTGACAGTAAGAAATATGTCAAGTCTACTTCACACTATTTTACAGCACAGAAAGGTCCAAATTAAAACAATAGGTGGTTTTATGGTAACCTACTGAAAGTTCTCCATGCTCCCCAATTTGCCTTTTCGTGCAGATAAGTCAGTAAGTAAAGTAAGACTCAGTGGAGTAAGAGTCATTAAGGAAGTCTCAACTCTTTGTGTCATTTTTCTTTTGGTTTCCTTTACTTTCTGTCACTGTCATATATTTTTCTAGATGCCTGTCTGCCCTCATCACTCTCTTTTGTGTGTTTTTGCATCATTATGTGGAGTTCTTTTGAGCCTCCTGTCAATCGTTACCTCACATTCACTCCATCCTCACTCTCCAAAATCACTTGATTTCCATTTTAGTTTTATTATTTCAGTCATTTTGCCACATTTAACTTTTCCTACTATCTATATGAATGAAATGCTGCCATCTGGATTTATGTATTTTTGTTTCTTCACACATACAATAACGCAGGAATAAATTTAAATGTTTTTTTTTTATTAGGTTTGTATATGTTGATAATGAAGGTGGTAATTTTTCTCTGTCTTTATTTATCAATACATTGCTGCCCACCATCTAAAATCGCTCACCTTTTGTTGTATTTTTCTGTCTCCGTATCTTTACTCTTCCACTTCCTTACTTTAACTCCCCCCTTCATGCTCTCCCTCTGATCATTTTTCACATTTCAGATTGTGGCCGTGTTGACGGGTGCTGAAAACATTGACTTGCTTTGATGTTTGATGTTTGCTGCTTGTGTAAGTTTGTCTCGCTGAGCCTAGGGTTTGAAGGTAATAAGAGGTATGAGATATGAGTGTGAGTGGGGAGCTAGGCAGCGGGTACAGAAAAAAAGCAGAAAAAAAACGTTTTCCTTCGGCGATTTGCAGGTTTGCAAAACTTGGACAATGAAAAAAGAATTGCTGCAATGGCATTTTTAAAAAATTATTATCCTATATGTATTATTATTATTATTATTATTATGAAAAATGCTAGCCAGAGCTCAACTAATACTTCCAAAGTGTAGTCTACTGGCCAAAACTTCCATCTAAATAAAACAATAAGTCAAGCAAATAAACATTAAATAGCATAATAGTAAATAAATGAATGAGTTTTATGCTTCTAAAGAGTCATCAAAAATAAAAGGTGCAAAGTACAGAAAAAAATCAAAGACTGGAATCTGAGTATGTTTTTGATATTTGTAGGATCGATTTTGTTTTGTAGTGATATACATAAACATGTCATATACATTGTACCATTTACTTCATGAACTCTCAGGATTAGATCATTGGGTCTTTGTATATGTTATCAGGGATGGAAAAACAGTCATGCCATCTAATCTCGTCACATCTCTAAGTTGTCAGAGGTGTGGATTATATCATCACCAAGTCAGTACAGATGATGAAAGAAGACGTTAAAGCGCTGATTCAAATCGTGCCTTACCACGAGATCTATGAGCTGTCAGGGTTATGGACTATATGACAAAGATGTCTAAATGGCGGTGGAGACAGAGAAATGGAGAGAGCGATGGTGCCAATCCAATCTTGTCATATCTACAAACTGTCAAGTGTGGGTTATGCTCTATGACAACCATATCAGTCACATCAATATTATGGAGGTGAGGCGAGAAAGAGGATTATATGGCTTATATGTATGACTTTGTTGATAATGGAGGAGAAGAGACAAAAGCAAGGGTTTGCTGTTTGCTTCTGCATTCATGCAGGCTACATGCTGTCCCCAAACTGGCAGAAAACATCTAACACATTAGACACTCACCTTTGTGAATGTACAGTAGATACACATTTGTAGGTTTACAATATTTTAAACATTTAAGCTTATTTTTGAGGTTTAAATGGTTAAATGCGGTTCGAGGTTAATTCAAATATTCTTAAAAACATTTGATAGTTTTAAGAACGTCTTTTTTCATATCTTAGCTCAGTGAAACCAACCTTTTTTTTCAACATTTCAGACTAAATTATTGACACTACTGACTCATTGCAAAGAGACCCGGCACACAGAATGCACTTGCCTTGACACAGCCCTGTAGTTGGTGGAGTTTTCAGCTTTTTTCTGGGCTAAATAAAACACAGCGGTAATATCCTTATGACTTTTTTTTCACTCTTATTGTCCATTTTCCTTTCATGTTTATTTTCACAGTCAGATCTATTGCCACTGCTCAATGGAGATTACAAAAATACTTCAGAACATGTAAGTGTGTTGCTGTAATAGTTTTATGTTGCATCAGGGCCTGCAACTAACATCCCAGCTATAGCCTGCTTTGATCTAATAACCTACTGATGAAATTCATGTGAAGATGTTTTAGTAGCATCTCCTTCAATAGACAATAAAAGGACAAAAATGTAAGGCCTAAAAAACTATCTACAGCAGATGAGCAGCTGACGAAAACCACATCTTTAGACCTGACACATGATGTATTTATACACCTCATCTATTTTATATTTACCCAATGTTTAAGAAGTCTCATTTACCACTAATAAAAGTAGTTTAACAGGGATAGCTTTGCCCTGAAAGAGCAAGATACTGATATTGTATTATAGTCATCTGGGCAGAAGCATTAAAAGACTTAACAAAATGAGAAAAAAAATGAGACACAGACAAAGAGCTTGGCAGACAATTTGTTCTTGTCCTGGCTTATCAGATCTGTAGCTATCAGGGCAAAGTGTGCAGCTGATAAGTCTATGATGAGGATGGCTTATAGGCCATGATGGATATCACCAGTGACAACCACCACCCACAAGGATAGATGAGACAGATAACTGACATAAGACATACATACTAAGAGCCAGATGTCTGGCATAGCCTTCATGCCCATTCACTCGTAACAGATCTTCAGTACAAGATCTTACTGTGGTGAGCAGAGGCAGTGGCTGACAGACCTATTATTGCACCAAACTGACATGTCAGAGGCAGAGAATTATTGGAGGGAGACATGATGATGATATATTGGGGCAATAATTGACATGACTATAAGATAATAAATGATGGTGAGAGAAATAAGACCATTGGTTACAATATGATAATTATATAGTAATTAATTACAGAGGGGAAATGGCAAGGAGCAAAACAGAGGGATGTACTTTCCTGTAATAATATTAATCGCTGTTACAGTAAGTCATTATTTTTTATTGGCTAGCAGGGACACAAAAACATATTCTGCTTTGTCAAACCTGGTTTCCATTTCAAATCCTCACTATCTGACAGCATTATTTCTCCACAGTAACATTAGAATCTACATCAAAGTGACATGGAATAAAGTGAATATAAGTAAAATTCTGTCACTGTTGTATATTTTCTCAATAAAAGACCATGATTCATAAGTTTCCAGCTCTACAACATAGTCCCAGAACAGAAAATGTGTTTCAGTCTGATTTGGATATTAACATATTAAGGATTAAGGTTTGAAAGAGAAAAATAATGCCCTTACTGGCATTTAAAATAATTTGAATAGCTTTGAATTTTAATGCTGCATTGCTAATAGATTTTTTGATAAACAGTCTTGTCAGTCAAAGAAGTAAATTTGGCAACAAGAAGAAGGTGACTCAAGTTATAGACAGAGAAATGTAAGAGAGAGTGTGTGAAAAAGAGCATGTGGGAAAGCAGGCGTGTTAGAAAGTGAGACAGTGGGCGAGATAAAGAGAGCATAAGGGCAGAACTGTGTGAGAGAACGAGATGGATAGACATGCAGTCTGATTGCCATTTGGCGTTTGATAAGTAGAAAGTGACCCAGCTGAGGTCATGTCACGATATGTCTACTGACTCTGCCAACTCAGAAGGACAGAAGGAGAGATGAAGATATAGAGAGAAAAAAATTACCACAAATTCATATGCAAATAGGAGACTAATAAAGTGTTTATCCTACAACTTTAAAAGTAATGTCTGTACAATTAAACGCTGTAGTTCTTGGTAAGCCAAGACCTCCAAATCCCTGTAAAAACAATTACTTAATCAGGTAATAAACCACTACAACATCTACAGAATTCTGGAAGTATCTACCATTGATCTTTTTGTTTGTTGTTGTTTTTTTTTTTAACTATATACAACAATGACTTAATGTTAGAGATATGTGAAATTGATTTATTCTTAAAATGAAAAACTGTCCTTTAAAATGACTGATAGTGGGCTCCTTACAAAAATAAGTATTGCTACATTAGCGTAATTCTGAAACGTCACAGGAACACAAACTTTTTTTGTTTCTTTACCAAAATAAGACACAAATAAAAGAGAGTCATTTCCTGTTCTAATGAATGCAGAAATATGAAAATAAATTATAATCCAGAAAAAGTATATTTTTTCTGCTACATACATGATGCTTTCGGTCCTGTTATAAAAATGTAGCAAATGGTAATCATTCCTTATCTATTATAAAATCACGTAATATTGTACATGATTTTTATGTTTGATTTTATCAACCTAATGTTAACTACAACTGACCAAGACTAGAAAGGATTTGATTTAATTTAATTTGGTTGTGATACAAAAATCAAAACCATAACCATGACAATAATTATAATGGGTCTCATTATAGACACCATACAAAAACTTGAACTACAATACAGAGAGACATATGTAGAATCTTACCAGTAGGTAGGGCAGGATCCATGGTGGGCTTTTCCCAGGAGTTGACTTGTTCCCAGGTAAAACCATTGGTTCCCAGAGAAACACTGTATCCACAGCTGCTATATGACTCCTCAAATGTACAGCCACCTACAAAGAAATAGAAAAAGATGCATGCATTTATACATGACGTTAATATTGGAATTGGGAATTTATAATTTATACTGTATTTTACAAACCAATTCACTGAAGCAGTGGTTGAACCTCAGAACTGCAAATGATAGTCAAAGATGGAAATGTAATGTGTAAGAAAAAAAAAAGACCAAAATTAAACAAAAAAACTTTAATTGTTATAATTGTTACAGTTTTAGCCTTGAGTTGGTAACAGCTGATAGTTGTAGCAAGTCAATTTGCCCAAAGTTAAAAGTCTTTCAACTGTAGGAAGCAGCAAGCCTTAAGCAATTACTGTCACAAATGCAAAAAACTAAGATCCAGCACTGCATCCGTTTACTAAAAAAGGCATGAGATGAATCATTATTTTTGCATTACTTTAACAAAGAAGGCTTTAAAATGAATGCAATTTGAATCCCATATTGTGGGAACTCGTACTGAGATAGTTGAAGAGTAGAAAGAGGTTATAAAACAATCATGTAATAGCTAATGGTGACCATAAACAGAATTAACAGTAGGGTCTGATCTAATGAAATTCTTAATAATTGAAACTTCTCCCTATTTATGTGACGACAAATACGGTCTTTATAAGCTCCCTTGGTACTGTTAACAATATAATACCAATTAAGTTAACAGCGTGAATTGAAAGTGCCAGTGCAGACAGACACTGTCACAGTTTATCAGGGAAGTGAAGAGAACAGGGGGAGTGAGAAAGAAAGAAAACAGACTTTATGAGAGAGGGTGCCTTTGCAAGAGAGAGTGAGAGAGTGAGTGAGGGGCACATGAAGAGAAAGCTCTGTGTGTCAACATGATTAAGTCACAGTGTCTCATCATTATTTCATGGCCCAGCTAAGACACATTTTCCACTGCATTAGCCTTCTCTTTTAGCCTCAAGCACTGCATACACACATCTGCAACAGAGTCCCTTAATTAGACATATGCTTTGACACACAACCGTTTTAATTTGTTTTGAAGTATTTGAAATTGGAGAACGTCATTGCTTTATTCACGAAATCATTTAATGCTTACTTTTTTTGTCTGCCTCTTTGTCCCAGTCATCCACCGAGGAAATAAATGCCAGTTTAAACTTCATCAAACATGTTTTTAGATTCCAACAAGGCCAAATCAAGATGGCTTATGATGCTTTGTAGAATATTGGCAGCATTTAACTGCAAAATCCTTCTGTAGTGTTGTAGCATAGCTGTTGTGATGAGAGCTTAAACTGTACATCGCCCACTGGCTTGTGAAGTCTTATCTTGAAGCTAGCTTTGAAGTGAGCATTTTGGTCCAGACATGACAAATAAGGGGACATCTGACTAGGAAACTGCATGTTTATGTTGTAGGTAGACCTGGCCTAAAGCTTGCACTGTTTTAAATTAAAAAAATGACCTTAAACTACAACATAAACTCATCTGCACAGTGTTTACTGAGGCTACAGATCAAGTGAGCTAGGCTGTTCTCCTTTAGATGTCTATGCATTCTTACCTTTTTATTGTAACCTAATGATTTGGTTACAAATCATCACGGAATTGCCGCAAATCATCACCTGTTATAAATTGCAAATAATTCAGGTTTAAAGGGCTTTGCATTGGCTTCATTTTTCAGACCTGGATGCTACATAACCGAATTTCCCAGAGGAACCCACCTGAGGGATTAATAAAGTTTTATCTTGTCTTATCTTACATCCATCTTTTACATACAGTCGGTGGATAATGCTGACGTGTCAAGCAAGTACCCATTTTCTTAAAAAGACTAAGAAACAATGGCTGAGTCACACCTTGTGACTGTGGCTCTGCCTTTTCTCGTCACTACAGACTTGGTGTTGAGAATTAAGGCTAGTTCCAAGCTATGAGGCAGGTGAGACTTCCACAATCCTATTATTGAGGATATAGGATACAGAGAGCTGGAGCATTGTTTACTCATAAAATATGCACAGGTTTAAAATGCACAGCAGATTGCATATCCATATATCCATATATTGATATCTTTAATACACACCCTCTGAATAGGGTCTAAAATATATGATATGGTTTTGATTATGCTTCTTCAAGCAAGCCTTACATCAACTGGGAAATGAATTTGAAAAACATGGGGAAAAAATTCATCCATCTGCATTCCGTTTGAAAAAAATAACCTCCAGCAAAGGGTGAAAACTAGGAAAACACTATTTTTCTCACAGATATGAAAATAACTGTTATAAATTAATCAATACAGAGATAATTAGCCTTTATCGCCCCCTCGTTGTTCAGTGATCTCATTAGAAATGAAAAGAAATCAAAGTGAACTCATTAGAACAGAGGGATAAACAGGCAAAGGGGGGCTGTGGGGTATCTATCAATATTCAATATCAGAACTGCAATTTTAAGGACCACAATCAGGGCACGAGAGAGAGAGAGAGAGAATTGGCTCACAGCAGTAGCCAAACATTCAGTATGTGTGTGTCAATGCCCCTGATCTAGTTTTGAAATTCAGCACGACTCCTCCCCTCTCTGCACGCAAACATAATCACATGTTCTCAGTCATAAAATGCATTTCCATAATGAAAACATAACACTGCTACTCGAGTGTGATCTGAAGCATAGGCGTGTGTGTGTTCTTGTGTGAAAGTGGATGCGATGGTGAGAATGTGTTGCGGCGGGATGGTACGTGTATGGGCTCATGTATGTGTCATTGCTTTTATGCATCAGCCATTATTGTTTGCGTCTGTGCATATGGTAACGTGTGAATTAGTGTGACACCAAAACAAGCATAATCTCTTTGTGTATGAAGTTTAGCATTAATGTATAGGATATATAAGGATATATAATCAATTAATAATACTGCAGCCTATGCATACATGCACAGATAAAGATACACATGCACAGAGAACAATCACCCCATGTGATGCCTGTTATATGATTATTAATCAAAATTCCCTTAAAATGGGTTTGTGATTCCCTTATTGTTTAAATTTGGCAGCACTGGTTTGCTCTGCTCTTTGGCACTCTGTAGTTTTCTGTTAGTCAGCAAACGTGTTTCCCTAAAATTGTCAACTTCTATGTCATAGCATAATGGAAAACAACTTAGTTTCCATCATCTCGATTAAATAAACCACTTTTCTGAATTACAATAAAATGCAGGAAACAGGAAAAGCATTCATGTTTCACTTACACTCTCGTGAATAGTGTAGCCTATACATGAAAGGTGGCTCATATTGAAAACTGAGCTACATGTACCCAACAATCTGCAGCTCTCTAAATGTATCTGTAAAAGCACAAGACTCCTCCTGTGGGTTTCCAGTAAATGCTGGTGTATTGATGCATGCTGCTTTTAAAAGCGGCTGATATAAAGTCATTGTTCTATCAAAGAGGTTTTTCAGTATTATAGCGCTATTACAGTATCATTTATTGTACCCAGACTCTACTCAATATCTTATCTCATGCATTTTTGTTAGTGAGTCATAATAGTTCCCTTTCTCTATGCTGTGCTGTTTACTTCACTGACATTTTGTTCCTAAAAATAAAAATTAAAAAATTAAAAAATGCATTTGGAAAAACAACGAAGTCTTCCAGGTAGCTAGGGTTGTGCCGATGGATGATGATGTCAGGGACTGACGATAGCCAACTTTTAATGTAATTTCCCCATTGATAGATTAAATTAATGTCATTATTATGAAATGGGCATGCAATGGCTGTGTATGGAGCAGTTACAGTGACCCATCATCATCAAATCTGAGAAAACCGGAGATTGTTCCTAACTGCTGGATGGATGTTTTAAGCTAGAGCACAATGTGACAGTAAATTTGCAGAAAAAGTTCAGCTTTGTTCAGCTTTGAACATAATGTAAACAGCGAGGAGAGTGATGTGAAAAATTTTGCACAGATAAAGACAAACAAACTGGACAATAACTAAACAAAGAACCAGCAAACATTACAACTTTTAAAAATGTTGTCTACCGTCCCTCAAAGGTGAGCACTGTAACGTAAAGTTCATAACTGCAACTTTGCATATCGCTACCTCTTGTGACAGAATTTACCGATGCCAATGACTCTGAGAAAACTATTTTATTGCAAAGTTTTCTGATTTTAAATGCTGATGTGACTGATTGGTCTTTAAGCAGATGGTTTGGTGTCTTCAGTGCCAGAGCATCATTTGTCTTTCAGTCTGCTGTGGTTTAACCACAAAGAATGATCTCAGTCTTACTTTAGCCACTTAATTCCTCCCTTGTAAGTGTTCTCTCATTTTTGGATGGTGTCACATTTATTTGCATGCTATACCTTGCTGGCAGCCAGCGAAAAATATTTAACCAAGATTAAAAAAAAAAAAAAGAAGATCAACTCCAGCTCCTTGCAGTCAAACCTATGATTTTCTGGCAACAGAATTTGGAAACTGTTTTGGAAACTTGTTTTTCAGTTGAGTAATTCCAGTTTTGCATTTAACAACTCCAATATCCCAATGAAAGCTTTAATTTTTTATTTTATTTTATTTTATTTTTTTACAACTCATCAGCGGCAGTTATTGTCAACAAATTAATAGGCAACAGAGAAATTACAAGGACTTATTGTTGTCACTGCAGTTGAGATGTAATTTGTTTGGCTGTCAACAAAACAGTCTCACCAAAGCTTAATAATCAAAATGATAATTACTTTATTACAGTGCTAAAGGTTTGCACAAATGAGGTTTAAAGAGACAAGTGTGAACACATTTCAAAAGGTAAAAGCAAATTGTGGAAACTCATAAATTTAGAACCTATTGAGAGATGGAATCCAGGTAACAGAACTACAGCATTACTTCCTCCCCAAAGGTTTCAGTCTATTTCTAATGGGATTGTATTTTTAGGCCACAATTTATCAAAGAGTGAATATGGCCTGATTCATTTAAAATGTATTATCAACACAAGTGCACGATAGCATGTAATTACCCAAATGTAATATGTGCCGTTTAAGTATGCTGTAAAATGATACAATGTCACTTAACAATATTAATGAATATTTATGTTTTATAAGGAAGTAGGTTATTGAGGAAACATGCATGCAGAAGTGATTTCTCTGCTTGAGCTCATTTAGCCTTTTGGTTAGATTACATAGATCAAATCAACTCTATATCAACATAATAGATGCACACACACACACACACACAAACACACACGGTCATTACGCAAGCAACCTAGCTTTCATCCACAAACGCTCGTAAACATGAGGATATAGCAAAGCAAATCCCCATAAGAGCAAGTTGGTGCCCTGAAAATATCCACTTACGGACACAGGAACATATCTTCTAATGATAACACTTATTTAGACAGAATTCCCTGTCTTTCTTATGTTGAAATTTTCATTCCCCAGAGGCACCAATAGCAGCCATTAAAGCCTTTCATGTCAGCAAAAGCTAACGCAGTTGGACAGGACCCATGAAGCCACAAACCAAAGGAGGGCACCCAGAGGCGTCAGACTCTAAAGAGTCTGTTTACTGCTCACTTAGATAACATCAACTGATCCTGAGCATCACTGTATGTTCAAGTATGTGTGCTGGAGCAAACCCAGGTCATGTTACTCTGTGTTCATATGTGAGTTGTTGTGTGCTGAGCAAAACATTTAGTAAACCAAAAGTGGATAGTAATGAACTACTATGTGAAGCTGAACTTGATTATTTCCATTTCTCAGTACTTCTACACCATATCACTGGGAGATGTTGTATGCAAATTAAAATCTCAACAGTAACCTGAGGTGGCTACAGAAACTGAATGTAGTTTTGATCTAGCTAAAAACTGTAAATGAATCATAAACATAACCGAGGAACAAGAAATCAAAGGACGTACTGTATAAACTGTACACACATATATTTAATATGGTTTTTATTTTTCCTATATTTCCAGTTTGGTGTACTTTGTGTGTTTAGAGCTCAGTTCACATTTCCAGGCATACAAGTATCCAACAGGAAAGTCTGAAAAACACAGGTATGGCTTAATATATGAGTGTGTATGCCTCTGCATGTGTAGGCTTTCACTGAATAAAAGTGAGTGTACTTTACTCACGCACGCCCATCCCTTAGTTAGCTTGAATTAAATCCACTGTCAGCTAACATGCCAGGAGCTTTAAATATTCCCATTAAGTCATTTAAAACATATGCTATTATATGCTATTTGCTCCCATGGTCTCCTTTCACACACACACAAAGACACACACACACCCCAAGGCAAACAAACTCACTGGATATCTAAATGCCATTACTACCACCCGAATACGCTTGGATAATAAGAGAAAGGAGGCAGAGATTTGTTAGAGTAACACACAACTGGAACAGATGGATATGAAGTCTGTGTGTGTTCCAATTTATAAGTGTGAGTGTGAGACAAAGTGTTTGGTGGTGGCAGAGGTGAAATAATTCTGTTCATGCAACCAAAACTTGATTTAAAGAAAAAAGCCAAAGTTGCAAAGTGAAACGTTTTGGGATTTTGCCCGAGTCACATCAACGGTTTTGTCTGGAGACGAGGGAATGGTAAGGGAGAAAGGATGTTTATTATAAACACGGGTGCTACTTTTACAAGTACTTTATTAAAAAGGGGTCAAGTAATTTAAAACACGGAGGATACTGGTATGTTTATATACAGTAGCTCTGTGAATTGAAAAGCTTGGAGTTCGAAAGTCAGCCCAGTGAAAGAAGCAGTGAACCTAGTGAACCTATGCTAAATCCAATTTATTTGTAAAGAAGAAAAAAATTGAAACTTGTACCAAAATACTGGTAGACCAAAGGTCACAAGTTGTAGTTGATTCTGAAAGGTCTTTAGGAGGGATCTCCAGTGTTTGTATGAGAGCAGAATGTAAGTGAAAAGGAAACGAGCATAGAGCCCTAAAACAGATGGAGTGCAGGTGTTAAAGATATGATCTGGTAACATGCAAATGATAACAGGTACTGGTGTATGCAAAGAATTTCATGTAATTGTTTTGGTATTTTCATGTTTTGCATTCTTGAGTTCAGTGAAAGACCAAAAAAAATAAGAGGTAAACAGTGAAATTTTTGTTAGTGTCTGCATTACGTAGAACTAATGCCAACATAGGAGCTACGGAGATGCGCTTGGATGCAGTCCTCCAAAAAGTCGACAGCGTGTAACCTGACGGCAATGTCAGTGTCTGTAGCTACAATACTGACTGGTTGGAAATTGGCTTAAACTGGAAAGAGGCAGACAGCTGAGCTAACAACATGAGCACAAGCAGTGCTGTGGTGAATTTTCCACCTTCTGTCTCCTCTGGAGCAGCGGCTAAGCTGAAGGACTGACAACAACAGAAATACAAACAAGTGTAACCAACAGACTGGTTGTTCTACATATTCCTGACACTGGCGCCAGATAATAATAGCATTTAAACATGGATCTGGAAACCTCTGCATAGCACAGATGCAGTACCTTGCCAGGTGCTTAAGCCAATTATTGAATACTCAAACCACTCTGAGGGAGCAGGAGACTCAGTGAATGACAGCAAATGATCGAGATCATGAGCAACGCATAAAAGAGTCAGGAAATGAATGAGGTACTTACAAACAGGCAAGTTAATAATTGAGGGGAAAGTAAATACGTGTATGAGCATGTTAACTGAGTAACCATAAATAATTAAATGAGGGAGTAAACATATGAGTGTGTGAAGCTGTTTTCACAAATTAATTCTGGATGATATTGGGAGAATCAGTCTGAGACAATCAAACATCACACTAAGCACCGCTAACTGTCCAATCAAACTTTTCAGACATATGCGTTCTCACATGCACATCAGTTGCATAATGGCTGCTGGGCAAGTGAGCCAATGAGCAAGCAGGCAACAGAGTAACTAAGTATCATATTACACAAATGTGAGAGGGAGGAATTGAATTGGTGAAAGGGTGAGGACATGAGTGAGGAAGCAAATGTTTGAGTGAGTAAAACAATGGTGAATGATGAAGTAGGCAACGAGGGATGAATGATAAATTTAGTAACTGAGAGAAGTTAACGAGTAGATCAGCGGTCCCCAACCTTTTTTGCGCCACGGACCGGTTTATGCCCGACAATATTTTCACGGACCGGCCTTTAAGGTGTCACGGATAAATACAACAAAATAAAACTAGTACCGGTACCGAAAAAAAGACGATTTATTCATAACACACGTGAAAAGACCCAGGAAAACCAAGTTAACGATAAAAACGATAACAAAATAATGCTGAAAACCGATAAAAAACCCTGAAAACCACACATTTCACACCTGAGCCTCAACTCTCGCAGCCTGGTACCAAACGACTCACGGACCGGTACCAGTCCGAGGCCGGGGGGTTGGGGACCACTGGAGTAGATGACTTAGCAAACTAGTGAAAAGCAGATAAGTGAGAGGATTATCAACGGTTGTTGCTTTCAATCATACTTTCTTTGCAGTGTCTATGTGCATGTGTGTGCGTGTGTGTTAAAGTCTTAAGAGAAAGGAAGTGTTTTCCTGACGGGCCTATAGTGACTTTAATTGTCTGCAACATGAATCAATAAGAGACCTGCCTCATAACCTTAAGTTCTGCATGAAAGAACACAGAAAGCAACATCGCCACCAATCTGTTTCACTGGCTATCACACACAACCACAGACACACACTTCAAGCTTTATGACCACACACGACACATGACACATGAAAAAAGGCCCTCACATAAAAGCCAGCGTCTGCATGTATTGTGTGTCAGTATTGAATTTGACCGGACAGAAGGGAAACTCCAAAGTCAAAGTGGAAGCATCAGAGCATATAGGAGATTTTATTCACTACATTTATATACCCACAACCATATCCGCATTGTCCACCCATACCCATTCACTTCACGACAGTTTGAAACAAGCAATCTAAATCTGATAACAAGAAGTTACCAAAATAAGTAGTTATTTGTCTCACACATAGACATAAATTGTCTGATTTATGTTCTTTATGAAGCTGCAGTAATTTTCTTCCACTTCCCAAAACACACTTTAACCTCACCCAAGTCAAGTAAGCACAACACACACAGAGACATGTTTACAGCACAAACAAAATGGATATACACACTTGGAAATTGAGTTAACCCTGTTTGGCCCTTGACTGGCAACCAAAGTAGCCAGGTCTGTTCTCAGTTTAACATGGTTTGACCCAACAGATTAACAAGGCCTGTTTATTAGAAAGGAGGCCATCTGAGTCACCCAGGAGCTGAATTCTCTTAATCCCATTTGAGACAGAGCCATGGTGGTTTGTAGAAACTAGGTAACCTTATTTTGGCATGGAATGAAAACCAAGGTATCTCTGTTTTGGGTTTAAAAATGGTCTAGGCTATTTAAGATCAAGCTAAAATAGGTGCTGTGAATACTCAAATGTGTGGAATAGGGTTTGACTATTTTTGTCAAAGCCTCTGCGATTTCACAGACATGCTCAATGGTTCTTTTGATGCACCCGCTTGATGCAATAATCAGTTATGTATTGATACTTTTAAAGGACTCCTAGCCATCAAATTTAAAAGTACTAGCATAAGCATGATTTTTTTTTTCAATATGCAGGGTTAGTATTATGAAAGAACCTATTTTAACCCCTTTTTCCTAAAGGTAACCAAGTACAGGACACTCACCCAAAGCTCTCTCTGCATCCACTTTCTTACATGAATGTTGTCAGATACAGGGATTCTGGGCAGTAGTACCAACCACAAGCCTCAACACACCTCTGACATCTGACCAACATTTATTCTGAAGGGAAACGCTGGTTCCCCTTAAAGTTAGAGTATGAAATGTAAATTTCTTTTTAAAAAATGTCAACAATCCTTCCATTTTTTTTAAATTGACACTCACTTGTGTACCACAAAATCAGCTTCACAGGAATTGTTTACAGAACAAGCTAATTCATTTGTTAAAAGAAATGTAGTTTTCTGTTTAGTTAGTTGCACATGTCAGACGTTGTGAACCAACAAATATTTACTATTTTAATAAGAAAAAAGAATCTTAAATTGATTAAATTGTATTTTAATCCTAGAATTTACATATATATGTGTGAATTTCTTTTGTAAAGCATTTTATGTTACAGCAGTCCCAGTCTATATGTCAGGGACTTTTACTGTGAAAGGAAGGGACAGGAAGAAACCCTTTTGGTACATGCCTAGAACAAGTTGGATATCTGGTATTAGTCAGGGAGTGACAGGTCTAATGTTCTCTTTAGACTACTGATTTGAAAAGGACTTCAGTGGGACTTTAATGTATTTGTTGCTGCTAGGATACAAAATTGTGTGGAATTACATAAAGTACTGTAATACCTACAGTATTTTTAGATCAAAGAAAAGAGCTTTAAAAAAGCAATGTTTATCCATATAAATGAGAAACATACCTGATCTTGACTCATAACCCTCTCAGTAACCTTGGTGTAAAGAGGATCTGACTGTGCCAGATATTAGCAACCTTGTGAGTCACAGTCATAAATGTAATGATGAGCTTTCCACCACTTTCCAATTGGTTGAATCACCATAACCAAAGCAGTGCATCATTATTGTTAAACATCCAGTTGGTTTTGTGTCAGCAGACATATGTGGGTTACTCAGCCACTTATGTCATGCATGTGACATTGACATAACAGATTGTCAGAAATTTCTAAACTTTTAAAATTGTTAGACAATCTGAGTCACAGTTGAGTCATTTGGAGAAAAGACACACATACAGGAGACAATGGTACCCAGTGATAGTCACACTCACTCTCAGTGGAACCCAAAGCCTCTCTCTGTCACACACACCTCCACAGGGGTACTGTAGAGTTTGTGAAATTCCTGATGTGGTCCTGTTGCTATTAGCATGCTAATCCTGCTCTGGATTACAGTGCTGTCAGAGCGCTGCATTAATAAACCACTTCCACCTCCACCCTGTTCACTCTTAAACTCACTTTCATGGTTGCACAGGCACAAACGCATATTCCTCTGCTTTTTGACACTCACTGTAAGCAAAAAAGTGCACACATGTGCACGATGTCTTTGTCGCAAACATGCACTCGCAGCACAGAGGAATTTTAATCCTAATACTCTCATTTACACTCTGTCATGTTTTTGGAGGAATTTAGAGCCACAGAGAGGAAGAGATTCTGAGTCATCACAATAAGCAGCACTTTGACAGGAGATATGAGAGTGCTGTAGGCAGTTTGTGAATACCCTGAAATCCTTATGGGGCATCAGAGTAGTAACTTTCAGATGTTTCTTTTTATTAAATAACAAGGTTCCAGAGTGAGGTTCACAAGTCATTTGACCAAGGGTCAGCGGTCATACTGCTTGTCATCAGTGCACCTCCATCTGCGATTAGTTGTGTGCCTTTAGTAATGTCAATAGTTCAACAGCGTGGGGGCAAAATCTGTCATGCAGAATGGGTACTAATGCAGTTTTGATCATTTAAAAGTCTGCACTTGCCTTTACCCAAACTTTAAAGTTAACGAGACTGTACGGCTCCAACTGGCCCTTTCAAGGGCACACAAACACAGGGCCATGAGGATAAGCCCTCATACACACACACACTCATCTCTAACACATACAGAGAAAGAAGCAGGCCAACAGAAAGACTGATATCTGTGCACACACAAACACACACTCCTGAATCCAGCTCTGGAGACTCTCTCACACACTCTCTGTGGTGCTCATTAGGAGAGGTAGCAGGTCCAGCCCTCCTCCTGGCAAAACTACAGGGTGGACCAACTCCCTCCCTGTCCTCCTCTCTTCTTCCTCTCCTCTTCTCCTGTCAACTTCAGCGTTCCTCTGCTACTCTTTCACTACTCTGTCACTTTCCTTTTCTCTCTCTGCATGTATTTTTTTTACTCTTCTTTTTACTCTCCTGTCATTTTTTTTACTTTTATATTATATTTTGCCCACATTTTCTTTGATTTTTCTTCTTACTACTACACTCGCTTACTGTTTCATCATTCTCGTGGTTTCTCGACTGCCCCACTTACCCCTGTCCTACACCTCTCTTTTTTTAATGCCAACTCACCTCATTCCTTTCTTCCCTCGAGCAAGTTGTTTCTCTTATCTCGTAGTCTTATTATTCTTTTATCCTGGACCTTAGTTTCACTGCCAACATTAGGCCTATCACTAAATCAGCTTTTTTGGCATCTCATAAATATAGTTTAACTGAGAGAATACATGCCCCAGCAAAATCTACAGAAGCTCATTCATGCTGTATTTCTCGAGTTGACTACTGCAATGCTCTTTTTATTTGCTTCCATAAAAAGATCTTGATGCTGCAAGAATTTTAACAAAATCCAGGAAGACAAAGCCTATCAGCTGCCTACAGTGGCTTCTAATAAAATACAGGATTCAATTTAAAATATTATTTACTCATTATAATTCGCTAAATGGCTTGTACCCAAAATATATATAGGATTCTTGATGAATTAAGGTATAATCTGAAATCTGATCAGTTAGTACTGTAGTAGAGAAATGTGAATCTAAAAAGAGTAAAAGGCATTTAGCTGCTATGCTGACAATCGTTGGACTAACCGCTAACTAACCATTGAGGACAGATCGTCTCCAACCTTAGCTGTTTTAAAAAAAGCTCATTTAACGGAGTAGCTGTACAATCATTTTTATTACTGTTGTTTTCATTTTTTTTATTGTTGTTGTTACTGTTATTAATACTATTTCTGTCTTTTTTTCCTTGTTTACTCTTTTATTTTTGGTTTTAATTTTATCTTTAAAGCATTTACAATGACTATAGTGTTTGAAAGGTGCTATTACTAAACTTTAGTTTAGCAGTCAATTTCACAGCGGCTCCTGGTTACCTCACAACCACTTACTAACTGGTTTAGAAATAGACATTTTTCTCTAGCGACCACTAGTTGACAGGTGATCACCTGCATATATGTTTCTGGAAATTTAGATCTCACCAAAGCAATGTCTTACTATGTTCATTCAATATTTTTGACACTTCTCAATGTGTTTTGTTACATCTTGATTAATTAGTGAACTGTGAGCCTAAGCAGTCCGTAAATATTCATAATTCAGTGGATTTCCTGCTTATATTAGTAAAGCGTTAGAGGGAAACTTGCCATATTTTGCTATGAACTTTTGTCGATGTTGGACACCAAAGCTATGAATGCGTCAGTTCAAGTAATATTAGCAGACTGAGATTTGGAAATATATGTCTTCCTAAACAGGAAGCAGACATTTTATACCCAACATGAAAGGATCTGACAAACTGTGACACATGTCTCTGACACAGTGAAAGACGTGTAAACAAAATAAATATGAAAAAAGCAATACTTGTATAACTAACTTGCTCTGATCACTCATTTTCAATGCAAATGCAGCCAGTCACACGGTGCTCATGCTGCCACATATTTGAACTCGTGTTTGTGCCGAAGAACGAGTTTAACTGCAAGCATATTCTCATTGAAGTTTGTCAGCTACAATTTTCTTTGGGAAACATGTAACATTTATGAGCCACAATCAAGTCACTTTTTCAGAATATCTAATGTAGAGTCGCCAATACAGAAACGGAAAAATGTCTTGATGACAACTAAATTGTGGGTGCAATTACAGTATTCAGAAACACATTGTAAAGAGCCATAGAGGATGAGTCTGCACCACTTCTTAGCAAATGATTAGAACATTTTGTTGTTTGTCAAATCAAACAGTAGAAAGGGGAAGTGATGGTGACATTGTTTTACCAGCTTTTCTTTCTTTTTTGAAATATAGATTGTGACTGTCTGAAAACAAGCTTTGGTTTGATGCTTTAAACTGTAAAATATCTGTGAAGGTTCTCAGTCATCCAGGTCATTGTAGTCAAAGGAGCTTGCAAAAAAAGCGTCTGGACTTCTTTAAGTTGCTTGAAGACGTTTCACCTCTCATCCGAGAAGCTTCTTCAGTTCTAAGGGTCAAATGGTGGGGAGTCCCAGATTTAAACCTAGTGGGAGTTTCCCCCCACAGAGGGACAAAAGGACCCCCTGATGATCCTCTAATCGCCTGAGCCAAGGTGTGAAAATGGATGTGGGTCCCAATCAGCCAGGGTTTCGGGTGAGCTCATTGTAATGAGCTCCCTCTTTGGGGGGATACTCCCACTAGGTTTAAATCTGGGACTCACCACCATTTGACCTTAGAACTGAAGAAGCTTCTCGGATGAGAGGTAAAATGTCTTCAAGCAACTTAAAGAAGTACAGACGCTTTTCGTTGCAAGCTCCTTTGACTTTAAACTGTAAACAGAACTTTCTTATTGTTGCTGTGTGTTACGTTTCTGCCTTTTTTTTTTCATTTTATTTTGAAGCATCTCTTTCTATTTTGAATTCAGTTCAATTCATTTTTTTTAACTGGCACCAATTAACAATAACAATAACCTTAAGGCGCTTCATATTGTAGAGTAGAGAATCCACAACATCAAAGTGGTAATTATTTATCGAACATATAAGGCAGAAAAGCTGTGACAGAAGGAAAGGTGGAGACGAAAGAGCTGAGCTAATCAGTCAGTTTATCAACATCCCATCCAAGAATTTGAAAATAACGTCAACATTCATATTATCACTGAGACAAGGACATCTGCTCCGTCGTGGTCTCCTTCCAATTTCTTGATGTGTTTACCAAATGATTTCAGTCTTTTTTAGACCCTGCCATTCCTCTCTGGCCCACTACTCACGATGAGCTTGCTTTCTAGCACCTGGCACATAATCCCTCCAACTTCCAGTCGTATAACACTGAGTCAGTCAGATTCATCTTACTGTGTATGACTCTATGTTCAAACTGGAAGTCACTTGTGAATACTGCTAAACCCATTTCAGGGTTTTCAAAGAAAGCACGTGACCCTCAGGTCTTAAGATTCACAATAATTTAAGAACTACATTTATTATGGAAATATTGCTTATGCATGATTAAAAATATATAGTGTGACTGACCTTGACATTTCAAACTAAAATTAAGTTTGTGATTCATGATCATATCTATTTTTAAGCCAGTTGTTTTAACTGCTTGCAGACACTGGAGCTCGGCAAAGGATGTCTGATCACCATTAAGATTAGTATACACAAAAATACATTCTAGTTAACACTTTTGTGCTTGACCTTTGATGCATCGCTGCCAGTTGGTGAAATTTAACAGAAGACAGAACAGTATGGTACAAATATCCACTGTATTTTAATTGTTATGAGCCTATAATTAAAATTACATGAATGTCAATGCCAACTCAAACGCATCCCTTTGAAAAAGTATTAAAGGTTTCCATTAACGCAACTGCCCTGTACTTATTATTAAAATAACTGCTCTAATGCTTACACATAGACACAAAAGATACAATTTTAATGTCTCGTGAGTTCAAGGTTTTCACTTCACAGTAACACTCACCACACACACACACCACATGGCTGGCAAATACAAAGCACATCTACTCCACATGATTTACCCTTGAGCAAAAGCCAGTTTAATCCCTGTAAATATTCATAACGGGGAATGTGTAGGTTGAAGTGGCCCTTCACTCACACCTCTGGCAGGCTTAATACTTAATTTAAATTAGCTGGAATGCTGAAAGCTCCTCTTAGCAATGCTTTAAGCCATCACTGAGCATTTAGTCCACTTCAAATTGTGAAACTCACATAATGGCAGATAGAGGCTGTGTAGGTCCTCTTTATCTCAGTCAGTAGCTTTTGTCCTGTCTTGGACAAAATCTAGAGTAACCGATGGTAGATTCAGACCAATTTCCACAACAACGTTACCTACGGTTCCCGATTTTTTCTTTCTATTAAATTCTGCATACATTTGTTTTTGGTGCCCACTGACCCCTTCTGATTTCCATGAAGCATGTCCACAGATCTGTTTTATGCAAAACAGGACAGTTAAGTTTGAAAAGTGTTGGGGAAAATCAGACACTTTATTTCATATTAGCTTCTCTTCAGTGGCTCACTATTAAATCCAGAATTCATTTTAAAGTTACACTAAGTCATTTTTGAGGTAATTTAACAGAAAAGAAACGATAGAATCATAAACATATATTGATTAGTGTCTTCCAACAAATTAATGCATTTCAAATTCAGAATGAATCCATTAAAAGAAATTGGAGTGGGCGCCGGTTTGTGAAAGTCATCACACCATCCTGAATACACTGGCCGAGACTGACTATGCCGTTCCACCTAATTGCATTTTATGTGTGACTAGAGACCAGCAACATACGTAGTAAGTTACTTAAAATGTAAAGATCATACATAACTCTTAAAAATGACTTCTGGAGATAAGCCTTATGGCCGGACAAGATGAGAACTTTTATATCTGGAGAAAAGTTCTTGTCATGGCTGACCATAAAACTTTTCTCCAAAATACATTTGGCTTATCCATGTGGGCAGCTGCAAATTCCAGTTGAGCTTGAAAGTGTTGATTTTGGAGCAGGAGCTGCTTTCTTGATCAGCATCCTCTCAGGCAATGAGGATGTAAAACTCATTTCATTGCGGACAGTAATGCTGGTATTCCAGCAGTTTCCAGTTCACAGCATGCTGGAGCCTTGTTGGTTCTTGGGTTTTTTTTCTGAACATCCTACATTTTATTTTATCTGACGGTGAAAGTTTGGGTCTTCTTTGGTACCCTGGCAAAGTGGGGACACATTTAATAACTTGTACTTAGAGTTGTTTTAACTGATGATCCTGGAATCTGCAGTTGGTTAAAAATGATCTGTTAAACTTTTATAATGGAGTTCCAAATGCCCTGCCATCAAGCCTGTTCAAAATTTGTGGACTATGCTTAAAAGCTGAGTTTATGCCAAGTCTACCAATTCTGCCTGTTCTTTCATCAAAAGCAGATTAGCTCCACACACACATGCTCACACACACATTGACCTGCAAGACTGGTCATGGTAAAATATTGACACACACATATTGAGTACCTATCTTGCTTACTCAATCTCTCTGCAGACTAACGTGAAACAGTTATATGCAGAATGTATTCCTTCTCCCTCCATGACAAAGATTGATTACAGTTAGTGGATTTATTGGAAAAATTAGCCAAGTTTGCTCCTCTCAAGTACACAAACACACACTTACACCCATTTTGTTTTACTCATTTTATAGGGACATATATCTGATATCTGTTTATAGCCTCACACTCTGGGGAGACCCTATAATTTGAATAAAATGAAAACGACAATCTGTATTCCAACAAAAAGGGGGGGAAAGCTACATTGTGCATGAAAGCACATATAAATACAAATGCCTGTGGTCATGCACCTGCATAAATCAGTGTTCGTTGTCTGAATGTCACTGTGTGTTTTTGTTTTTGTGTGAGTTTTTACTACCTGGGGTCATGTTTTTGAAACCAGGTCAGCCTTTCACCCCAACAAGAGAGCAAGGACAGGCATACCCATGGGCTCCTATGTGTGTTGTTATGTGTGTGTGTATTTATAGTAATGCACAGGTGCACAACTCTCTGACATCTCCCCTCTGCTTTTTCATCATTGTCCTGATTTTATATGTGGATGCATTGCTGTGTCTCTAAAAGTGTGTACTGTCCTGTGTGTTTATTCTCCCCAGAGCCTGCCATTGGCCTATTTCAGACTGAAATGTTACATAGTGATGGTTTTTTTTTTTACCTCGATCAGAGTCCAGCTAACCTGTAAATGACCTTGGTCCAACAAAACTAGCTGGACCTACCACTCAAAAATAGTTTTTCATAGCAGGTGCACTAACATTGAACTGATGTGGATGTAGTGGGCCTCTTTTTCTACAATAATGAAAATGTGTTTCCCTGTCACAGGAAAATTAAGATTCAGATTTAGATATATGAGTACAAAATATTAATGTCACATTGCTCCATGTAAATGACAGTCTATCAATGTGATACAAAGCAGTTTGATCTTGCATCACACGGATTTAAAAACAAATACCAAAACCTGGGATTGGGAAATGCTTAAAGATGGGTCAGAATGACTACTTTCTTGGTTTTAGGTATAGACTGAAAAATGACCTTGTCTCTCTGAGGGTACTGTAGTTGCTTTTCCTCTGACCCTGCCAATCATTATCCCAAGGGCTTTCTGACTTAAATGTAAACATACGTCAATTGGCTTCTGAAGAAATAACTGATGCATTTCAATAACAATGACTGCCTCAACTGGGATGGTCCTCGCAGGCTTTCTGCTGTGTGGATTTCAGCAGTGGCTGAATACAAAACCAGCATGTCAGTCTCCTGCTGGGCAACTCTCATCCCCAGAGTTTTTCAAAGAGCCAATCCCTTCCAACTGCTGTTTTTGCCTTGAGAGTGCTGGTGCTTGAATTTGTCAGAAAAGAAGTTTTGCTCTCTTCCTTCATTCCTTTCATTATGCCCCTGTGTGTAGATATAAAGTTGGGTCTAAGAAATACAAGCCAAGATGGGGCCATAATATTGACAAGCTTGTGTGCGCACCTTTATCTAAAATGCAGGCCAGTGGCCAGAATGAAGACTGTGATTAATGAGTCTCTCCGTCAGAGATGCTAATCACTTGCAGCTACACACTCCAAACAAGACCTGTATGTGACCTGACTTCATAGTTAAAGCATTCAGAAATGTCTTATCACTTTTCTTCTTTCTAGACATACAGTCACAAAGGCAATTTCTGTAAATAGGAAACTAGCTGGTAACAAATGTTGTAAATTATAGGCAAACATTTTAAGAAAACCTAGTGTGTGTATACACCTTCCTATGCGTGGATGATACTGAGATGCAACTAGTTTTAGTTTTGTGTGTGTGCGTGTGTGTGTGTGTGTGGGGTGGGGGGGGTGGGGGGGGTGTTCTTCATGTTGGTGCATGTGTGGCAAGGTGGTAGAGGGTTAAGCAGGGGTGGGGGGGCAAGATGATTGGCAGTTGGTCTGGACCAGGGTGGTCGGCTGGAACAGGGCTTCAGCACAGCCCAGTAGACATGGCCTCACACACACACATTCACACACAAAAACACCCATAACAGGCCTAAGCACATGAGCATGGAATCACTTTCCCTTCAGTACAAATACACACACACAAACACCACAGGGACCTCTCCTCACCTCAACTTGTCTCCCTTTGACAGCTTTCAACAGTGGTCAACACATTCACACATACACACATATACAGAACACACAAAAACAACACACTGAACTCTTGACAGATACATCCTCCCACTCTCCTCCCTGTCACAGTGCTGGCTGCCTCACTACCTATGCGTGGACGTACACATACACACATACTGAAGGACAGCTTGGCTCTTGGTCAGGTCAATGGTTCGTGCTACAGAAACACCTCAACTTCTAAAAGCCAGAGGATAATTTCAGTCTTTCTTCACACTCTGTTCATTTGTCTCCTGCTGTAGTATCTCTCTTTTTCTCCTGCTGCTCATTCTACGGCACAAAAACGAGCCTTAACCTCCTTTTTCTTTCCAAATATTTGTAAAATTCATTCATCATTATCATTTTTATAGTAACAAAAAAGCTTGAACTTCATAACACGCAAGATGGAGGATGTGCAATGTGTAACCTATAGAAGCTTTGTCATTTGTTCAAACTGTGTGTGAGCAAAGTTATCTGCTATGTGTAGACACAACCCTACCCTGGTCCATCCCTTAGGTTAGGTGCCTGGTGCTTAAATGACTAATAGGTCAGTGTTAAGTGGCTTAATAAAAAAATGGTCAACTACAAGGGTTGGACTGAAAATCAGTACAAAGCTGCCAATGTGTGAAGAAAAACTTTAAAAACAGGAAGTCCTTGGAAGGAAAATATGAAGAATAGAGGGATGGCTTAAGATTTCTGTACAGTAGATTAAGTATATACAAAAAGTAAATATGGAAGAAAAAAAGGGGGTCCAGGGGAGGAGGAAGAGGTGGTGGTAGAAGAAGTAGAGGAGGTGGAGGTGGAAGAAGCTTGTTTTTGGCACTGAAAAGAAAGCCATCATTAACTCAGAATTTCCAACTAATAAGTCAAAATTTCAAGTTAATAATCTGAAATTTTGAGTTAGTTCAGCAGTTACATGACACACCTTTACAAAGCTTCCTGACTGGCAGAACTAACTTGAACTTTATAGTTAATTTCTCAAAATTTCAGATTATTAACTTGAAATTTTAAAATGCCTACTCCAAAATTTCATGTTATTTTCTTGAAATTGTATCTTATAAACTCAAAATTTTGAGATGCATAACTGAAAATTTCAAGTTATAGATAGCTCCATCTAGCCTATTTTCATTCGTTCTCCTAAAGAATCTCCTGTTCCAGTTCCTCATTGCACCCCACAAACATTTACATCACAGAGCCTAATGTGGTCACGGTATATTCAATTCTCTTGCCAGGTTTTGTGGGTTTTGAAAAGAGGCTTTAAATAATCTACACATGACTGATTTAGATAAGGTTATGCTCTTATTGGAACAAAGAAAAGTGCCATAATTTCCAATCTAGTGGAAGAACATGAAATAGAAATGAGAAATGAGGCCTTGTGGGAAAAAAAGAAAGAGAGAGCAAACAAAACGACCTTGTGTCAGTCTGTGATTTTTAAAGTTCCAGTTTCTTTATCAAAGAAAACTATGTTTGTCTCTCAAGGGAGGTGCTTGAAATGCATAAATTAAGAACAAATGATCAAAAAGGGGATAAATGGGCAGCTGTAACATGATTGGGCTGCTAATCAAAGCCAGCATTTTCCACTATCCATCAATGATAGAAAGGCACCAAAGCCTTGAGAAGCTTTTGCAAAGTAACCCTTCCTTTGAGTTTGAAAAGGGGTAGGAGGACAAGAACAGGGCTTTCAACTCACTGAAACCACCCCCACAAGTAAACACAGGCATTACATTTTTTCAAAGCAAGTGTGGAAAAAAGTTGAACCGCAAATACAATTTGAAGGTGTAATTCCTTCAAGCAATAAACTAATCAATATGATTTTGATTTATTATGTGAATGCGAACAATCAACCTTTGACTTCTTTGAAAACAAGATGCAGATTTTAGGGGAAAAAAGCCCAAACTCCTTCCACCATACATCCACAAACAAACAGACACATACAGATTTCGACTTCCAATTTTAGAGCCTTATGGTCACTGAGTTGGAATAAGAAAGGGGACGAGTGCATGCATGTGTATTTATACAGATGTGTGTGTTGATGTGAATGCACGTTTGTGTGTGTGTGCACGTGCTTGACAGCCGATCTTTAGCCCCATTAAACTATCACCTTTCAAGGCTATGGACTAACATGGCCTCCCTCTAGCAGATGTCTTCACAGTCATTAACGTTTAGCATCCAACTATGCTAACAAGCTAACAAGATGTTACGAATAGCATTGTGTCTTCCAGTGTTTTTTTCTCATTTATCTTAAATCTTTTTTTTGGAGACAACATGTTTCTAACTATAAAATGACAAAATGAATTTATTATTTCAAAGTTATTACAGTATTGTGTCATTCAAGTGTATTAAAAAGAGGTTTGTGGTTCTCTGTGTAGCATTATAACCTCAGAATTTTATCAGCTGTGATTCAGTAGCATCCTTTTTTATTAGCTTAACTATTAACTGTTGTTTTAGTGTTATGCTAGAACGAGTAATATTATACTACTATTGGACTGGTTAAATCTTTGTGCACTCAAAATAAAATTAAGCAAAAAATAGTTTTCCTAATAAATTTCTTTAAAGAAAATCATGCAAGAAGAGTAGTCACCTTATCATTACTTTTATTTTCCTGGATTTTTTTAATTGCTCGTTTGTGTTTTGTTTCCCATGAACATGTAGATACATTTTTATTGTGTTACTTTATCCAAATACAATGAACAAACTACATAATGTCTATTTGGCTTTTATTTAATTTATGGATTATTTTTGTGTTTGGAAGTTTCTAACGACATGTAAGGTTAGTGGTATTTTAGAATGCAGTACAAAAACTTTAATCTCTGAACCAAGCCTCCAAGGTTTGTTGATTTGTTATCCTTTTAATATTTAACTTGTTAAATTGATCTTGTTCCTCATACATCAGTTATCTACTCTGTTCTATTAATTATGCTTCTATAATGCGGGAATAAATCAGAAAGGTATCTCATTTCTTGCCTCCATATCTTTCTCTATGTCCTTCCATTTCCCTGTTGTGTCGACAAAAATTCAATAAACCTCTATAATGTATTTGGCAGGAAAGCAAACTGCTCTTATGTTTTTCTATATACTGTACATTTAGGTATTAAAAATTTCACAAAAACCTTGCTTTGCCCTTCAAGGAGAAAAAAAAACTGTATGTGACTTGGAATGAACTATCTACTTACAAACCACAGCTGACTGAATCACTCAACATATTCTGTCTGGAATGCCAAATATTCTCTACGTTTATTATTTTAGCTTTTGGGTTCAGTAAATATATTGGCAGATCAGGTGGAGTGTGACAGAAATAGAGCTTGATTACATAGTACCACAATACATCAAAGAAGTATCTAAATTTCTATGTCACAAAAAAATCATATCAAAATTCAAATTAGTTTAATTTTCATTAAAACACACAATACTACGCATTTATTTAAAGTAAACTAGCATTGCGTTGACCACAGGCTTCTTGAAGAAAAACAACCCACAATGTCAAAAAGTCACATTTTACACAGTGTAGAAAAAAATACAATCATAAATAAATAAGATTAAGCAGCCAAATTGTGATATGCACTTGTACTAAATAGGTATTTAACAAGAGCAGAAAAGAATTGACCACGCATTTTAATAATTCATTCCATTAACCTTTGCTCATTTGATACAATATGACAAACACACACACAGGCACACACAAACCTAAGAACCCCCTACCAACATAATTGGGCTCAACTATCAGGGCTGTTAAATCTATCATCTGTGAACTGGGCACAGCAGTCATCCATCAACACACTGCCAGCTGCAAATACTGTAGGCAGCATTACATCTATCTTTCCGTCACACAGAGATACACATTAAAGTATCTAAAGGAATGCAAAAAAGTGCCTGCATGTACAAACAATATTTTTTGCTGTCTGTGAAGGTTCTCAGTCATCCAGGTCATCGTAGTCAAAGGAGCTTGCAAAGAAAAGCGTCTGGACTTCTTTAAGTTACTTGAAGACGTTTCACCTCTCATCCGAGAAGCTTCTTCAGTTCTAAGGTCAAATGGTGGAGAGTCCCAGATATAAACCTAGTGGGAGTTTTCAGCAATATTTTTTGCTGAAAACATGAAAGCACATGAATGTATCACTATACATTTTTACTAACTATAATCACATTGAATCTATCCATTCATTTTCTTAACTGTTTATCCACCTCAAGAGGTTGCAGGTTCCAGGGAGAGTGGAGTATGTCCCGGCCAACATAGGGCATTAGGCAGAGTACAACCCAGACTAGTCCATTAGTAAAGGACAAATAAAAAACAAACAACCATTCACACTCACATTTAATTTACAGCCTATGTAACTGAAATGTTCAGCCATCCAGTCAACTTAAAACAATAACCTTCTTACTGGGAGATGACAGCCACCTATCTCTATCTAAAATCCAGGCCTATATCATCTCTTTCTCCCAGCCCTACTTCCATCACCCGATAGTCTGTTACATCCATGCTATTTCTCTTTAAATTTTCATTGTTCTCATTTTCCTTTTCTCTTAATAACTCTTTTGTTTCTTTCCTACAAAGGAAAGATACAAAGGATACAAAGGAGGAGGAGTATTGTGAGGTGTTGAGAGAAACGCAGAAAGAGAGAAGCAGAACAGGTAGAAGCCAGAAGCAAAGAGAGAGCGATCAATAAGTCAGGTCTAGTTTATCAGTCTGTATTAATGGGAATTAACCTTTAACCTGCACTCTCAATGACACGCTCACAAATACAAACGTGCATCAAATCCCCTAATTGCAAATGTCATGTAGCTGCAAGGTGTTATTGACACCACCTTATTATCAACTATTTGTGGATCTGTGTGTGTGTGTGTGTGTGTGTGTGTTTCCTATTTGTGCAATCATTCCAATAGTCAGATTTTGTTACACTTTTGTTGTACCATTTCTTTTTATTTTTAATGTCCAACCTGTATGGCATAAGTGGATACAGTCAGGTAGTATTCACAGAGTATCAAATACTGTTTTTCTGCCACACCATTAGTGTCTGTATCTAAGTATACTTTAGTGTCTACACAGGGTTAACACTGAGACACAACAAACCACAAACCTTTTTTAAACCTAACTAAGTAGTTTTGGCACCTAAACCAAACCAGTGTGAGAATCTGGTGACTGAAGGCACCAAAGCCAGAGAATACCGGCTCTCCTTTACTAGTATGTGTGTGAAAATTCTTTTTCTGTGGAAAAACACAACATGTTTTCAAAGCTTTCACTGGATTAACAAAACTATTTAGTTGTAACTATTGCACACATGTACATTACTAAATCAGGATGATTCGGGATCAAAAATATTGTGTAATTTGTCATTTGCATACATCTAAATGCTCCCATTCCTCGATATTACATAACATGTTTATCTCCAAGTGAAGTGTAAAATATGGTTCACCAGAACGATGGTCAAAAACCAAAAAGCGACACTGAGGCTGAAAACTGTAAACAATAACCAGTAGTAGTAGCACTAGTGATATTAGGCGTAGTAAAAGTAGTAGTAGTAATTTACAGCCCCATTATAACAATTTGTTCATGCACATGGTAAGAGGCGTATGAAGAAGAAGTATGACCAAATCCACATTCAGAAATATTGATAAAGTAAAGATTTCTGCATGAAAAGCTTGTGCATACAATTTACACACTCTGAGTAAATGAAGGCCATTGTATTCACATCTCTGCTACTCCTGCAATTCAAAGAAACTGCAGAATTTCACAGCCTGCAGTGAGAGTGCATATGCTGATGCATATGTTTTTTATAGTTTCCTATGTGGATAATCATAGTTCAACCACAAAAAAAAAAAAAAAAAAAAATGTCTGTAATCAGCAATACTTTATTTATAATGGTAGAGTTACTTGATGTTACTAATTAATACAGAGAGAAATGGATGCTCACAAACACACAAGCACATACACGTGCGCACAGGTGAGCAATGTTCCATAGCACATAAAGAAATTACAAGCAGGTATGTGTGAAAATTAATTATCATATTTCTACACACACACACACACACACACACTTTCCACCAATCACTTAAATGAACCACAGAGCGAGGTATAATTACTATCTATCCTTTCCTCCCTTGCTCTCTTTTTTCAGAGTCTCTCACTCATCTAAATGCTAATGCAGTATCTAACCTTTATGCAGCCTAGCTAAGCTAACAATTGGCTTTGGCTGTTGCATGCTCTTTGCCGCCAAACTACATTGCAATTAAGAGAGAGAGAGGGGGCAAGAGAGATGACTGATGATAAGTCTTCAGAAAATATCAGCTTTAACAAACAAAAAAGGGGATAATGTGTGATACAATGACTTTGCAGGGATGAGTATGGTCCTACTGTGCTTTTTTTCCCCTTTTCAGACAGGCTAAACATGAGGTCCACATAAAAGTTGTACATGTTCAGCGTGCACAATGCTGAGATTTTCATCTCAAAGTAATTCCACTACCTGAATTTAGAAATGTAATTCTGTCCCTCACATAACTTCAATGTAATGTAGCTTTTATTTGTATGTGGATTGTGAATGTTTCTAAATGTTCTGCATGTTGTGTATCCTAAATTTTGCTTTGTGTTTCCTTAGCTCAATTACAGTATCAAGTAGTAAAAATATACTTCTTTAAAATCTAACATCGATTAAAACGTTGATGTGAAGCGTAATAAGTAGGAAAGGTAAGCATCTCTAATATAGCTCTGTGTACCCTGTGTGTGTACAAGCGCTGTTCAATCTAAACTACAAAGGTATGTTAAACTGTTTTGAAAAGCAGTTCAACTTGGCTTGACTTAAAAATGACCAGAGCTTTACCGTTTCCACCATGTTTGGATATCCCGGACAAACCCCCATTTACTTTAGAGAATCAAAAAGAAAGCAAAAGAAAATCACTTAATGATGTTGAGTGCAACACAGAGAAAGGAGAACAAAGAAAAAGCACATATAGAGCACATAAAACATATATATACATCAATGTTATTGGCTGACTCTTTGGTATAAGGGTCCAGTGTTTATATTTTTGTGTGTGCATTTTGATATTCAGTCCAGAAAGCATCTATCAGTATTCCATGACTGTATGCATTCACTGTTTTCCTCTCCCAACCAGACACCAATTACTGCTGCCAATCACACACACACACACACACACACACACACACACACACACACACACACACACACAGACCTACAGCTTTAAGTGAAAAGCGTGCACAAACACAGACATACACTCAATCACTCCCAGTGTGTGAAACTGTGAACAAAAGCCATTTATCACCCACCACCACCACCCGACCCCCTCTTTACATAAACATTCACAGATGAGCACTGTTATGCTGGCATCCTGCTTCTCTGTTTTCACCCAAAATCTGAGATCAAACCTTATTCAATTTATTTATTTATTAACAACCCAAAATATAACCTTAGCACATGTCAGTAAACAAAATGAAAATCAAAAATGTGTTTTAATAAAAACCATTGGGGTTTCAAAGCAAATTGCTGGAAAGGACAAGTACACACCAAATTTTAAAATTTGATTTTGTAGAGGATGTTTAATACACATCCATGACTTCAGGGGGAAATAGTTTTTGAACTTGTGTTCCTACACACTGCCTGGAGGTCATGGAATGAACACACACAGGCAGGCGCTGGTACACCCTCTAGACTTGGTGTCAGCTTTATTCATCACTACACACTCTGATCTTCTTTCTTTTTCCAGAGGGAAAGCACACACACACACACACACACACACACACACACACACACACACACACACACACACACACACACACACACACACACACACACACAGTCACCTGTAGGATTTTATATATAAAAACACACACTCACATGTCAAAGGCACATTAAAGTAGACACATGAATCTACAAACATACAGCCACTGCTGTCCTTGCCTGTAACCTTGCCAAAGACCGCAGTATAGTAGTTTATTTGAATTCTGTTGAATTCAATATTTCCACACTCAACATTGCGAGAAACAAAGAGAGTGGGTTAGTGAGGGAAATTCTTCGAGTTAATTGTTCTAAGGTTTAGCAAAGATAGAGAAAGCAAAAAAGCAGGAAATTAAAAATGTCTTCACAAATATTCATTGTATGCAGATGTTATCACGGTAACTATGCCTTTGTCACCTCGGTGCTTTGCACTCTCGTGAGTTCTGTCTGTCAGAAGCCACCTGATAATAGCCACAATCAAATCTTCAAAAAAATTCAATTAACTTTAGTCTCCACTTTAGCACATCAGTCTGATTACTTCATTAACACAAACAATAGTCAAAACATTCAGTCCAGTCTTTCACTAAGGGTATATCTCATTTGCATGTCATTTTTATTGCATTTGCATTTTTGCATAGTTTACCTCCATCTGATTAACAACGTTCTGCATTTGCCATTACGTAAGATACTTATTCCGTACTAAAAGGACATCAGGGTCTGCATGTGCACTTCAAAGACATCTGTCTTTGCAAGGTGAAACTACAAGTATTAAAGTCCAGTCCAGAGATGGTATGGAATGAATATCTCTTAGTAATTCTTTCATCCTTATACTTCTACCACGTTTACCTGTTTTGAAGAAACAGTGGTAGGTACAGCTTATGGGTCAGCATTGTGATTTGTTGAAAAAAAAAATAGCATTTTTAAAACCTATTTGTAGGAAGACAGCGGAATGGATGGATGCATATGCCATAATTCAGTTTGTCCCCACTGACTATTTCTTCTGGATGTTACAACAGGAAGGCGCACTACCACTGGGACAAACACAGCCTGATGAATGTTGGAAAAAATTATCTGTTTCATGGCATTTTGGCTTCAAAAGTGTGGATTCTTCAACTTAAACTGATGAGTTATATCTGGAACAATGGGGAACTTATTGAAAGACTTTCTGTTCAGTCTTTAATTATATTCTGTTCTGTGTGTGTATGTGTGTGTGCGCTGCACATGACTGCTGACCTTTAGCTCTGAATCCCAAAGCTGTAGTTCTGATTGAGGGAAGCACAATATCACTGTAGTTAACGTTGTTGCCTCACTGCGAGAAGGTCCTGGGTTTGAATCTGCTATCTGGCCAGAGCTTTTCTGATGTTTTTGTTTCCTCCTTGTGTTGGGACATAATCTCCCTGGTAAGAGTTGAAAGGAGTTGGTAGAATAAAAATCAAATGTAAATTCTCAACACATTGGACAGGCTTGACCTTAATTACAGTTGAAAGTAGTTGTAATGGTTCAGTTTTATCTAATTCTGTTTACTGAAAATGTAGATGTTGCAGCCTCAGCCTTTTGATTGAACTTAGTCTAGTTTTATTTCACTTTTTTGCATGTAGTGTTCCAATGAGGAGCTCTGAGTGTCCACCCATAGGTCTTCTTGGCTGGATTCATGGGTTTAATGGGTTGGTAGTGGTTGGTTCATCTGTAACACTGTGCCTTTTAAAATGCCTGACTTTTCAGTACTCTGGTGACAGAACCAAGACGCTGCTGTTACATTTCTGTCATCTGACAAAAGCATCTTGGTTCTCTCATCTGCCTCCAAACTTATTTTTGTACATTGTTCCGCTGTACTCTTGTGTATTTGCCAGTGCCTCGTGGTTAACTGAGAGTGTATGTTTTCTTTTTTAAAAGATGAATCTATATTTGTAAAATATCACCAAAGCCGTTTTCTGACCCAAGTAGAAGTCTTCTTGATATTTTCATGTTACTCTCCTACAACACTTGGACATTGGTGGCAATCGTGGCTCAACAGTTGGGAGTTTGCCTTGTAATCGGAAGGTTTCCGGTTCGAGCCCTGGCTCGGACAGTCTCGGTTGTTGTGTCCTTGGGCAAGACACTTCACCTACCGTATACTGGTGGTGGTCAGAGGGGCCGATGGCGTGATATGGCAGCCTCGCTTCTGTCAGTCTGCCCCAGGGCAGTGTGTGAATGCGAGAGTGAATGAATTGTCAAGCGCTTTGAGGGCCTCGAAAAGCGCTATATAAATGCAATGTATTATTATTATAACACTTAGTAGGGACATTTCTCCTCTCGCTGTCATTTCATAGGATCATCTCCTTTCTTTGATATTTTTTTCTTTATGTGAAGAGGTACAGAATGACAGTTGATATGGATGAGTTTGATCCCACCTCTGATACACTGACCTGATCCGCAAAGACATGTTTTTTTTGTTTTTGTTTTTTGTTTCCAATTTGACAAAAATGTTAAAACACCATGAAAGGAAGAGAAAGTGGAATTATGGGAGCCCACTGTCACAGAAATCTTCAGTGAACTGGTGAAAGTTGGGGCAGGTGGCACAATACACAATAATTTTTGTACAGGCTGCAGTGGATATGGAGGATTTTAAACTTGGAAAAAAAAACCAGCAGGTTGAGCTTAATGCATTTCCAAATAAAGTCTTTGGCACTAGATCCTTTGCGTCAGACTAATATTACATCCACCCCAGTAAATATACGCCTCCCTACTGCTTCCTCTGAGCAATGTAAGTGGAAACATTACTTTTGTCCAACCACTTAGTGCAACAACAACTTTTTGTTTGGGAACTCGATAGGAGCTGATAAGAGTTTATATGCCAGTTAGCAACCCTTGTGGAGGACACAACTAAAAAAATACAGTCACATAATATACAAGCACAAACACACATACACACAAAGCCAGCCAAGTCGGACTCTCTCCACAGGGAGCCATGCATGACGGTGGCATTAACTTTCAGCAGAAAATTAGCCTCAGCCAACCAATTAACCAGCTCTTAAATCTCCTTAGTAAGGACATGATGCGTGTGTGTGTGTGAGACACAGGGAAACAAAAGAGAACATGAGGGTGTGTGTCTGAGTGGGATAGTCAAGAAGAGTGTGTGTGTGTGTGTGTGTGTGTGTGTGTGTGTGTGTGTGTGTGTGTGTGTGTGTGTGTGTGTGTGTGTGTGTGTGTGTGTGTGTGCGCTTGCGAATGTTGAGTAAAGGTTAATAGGACCTCAAGAGGAATAAGACAAGGGGGTTGTTACTATCCCAGAGCTGTCTCCTCCTCCTACCAATGACACACACACACACACACACACACACACACACACACACACACACACACACACACACACACACACACACACTCACACAGGCTCAGTGCCAAGATTGGTGGTCTATTGAGCAACAGGGTAGTTCATTACCATCCATGGCTTACACTTTCACTACTATTTCTTAATACCCAACACTTTCCTCTTATCATATACTCTCTTTATCTCTATCGCTCCCTCCTTTCTTTGCTGCTCTTTTGAGTTTCCTCTTCTCTCTTTTTATCTTCTCCCATAGCCTACCCTGCTCTTGCTCTCTTTGCCTCACAGCAGTCAACACTAGACATGAAGAGATCCTCTGAGAAACAAATGGGCATGTGTGCTTGGTATTACAGTTTTGACAGGCGAGCTAAGATCATGCTTTTGGACTGTAGTGAAAGTGAAACAAGTTGAATGAGCAAATAAATAGGAATGCATCGCTGGTACAAGGCAGATTTGGGAAAACTGCATTAATTAATCAAATACTAGTTATAGTTTCTTTTTTTTTCTTTTTTTTTTTTTTACTAAAAACAAAACCATATCTGTCACTCGAAATACTCTCCATCACTTCCCTTCTTTGGCCTCTTACCCTGTCATCTTCATTTAATCCTGTCATCGCTCTCATTTTACATCTTACACTGTCATTTGATTTTTTTTTTTACCTGCCACCCCAACTCAATGTATCTATAAAGCTCTCTTTTTAATCACCTTCTTTTCTTCTTTCTCTTGTTATCTCTTCCCTCTCTAATCTGTAGAAAGGGGAAAAGGCTGCTCTTATGGCACAGTTAATATCTGCTCTAAAGTACAGACACGGTCGACACAGTTGGCTGCTGCTGCTGCTGCTTTTATTGCATTTCTTTGGGTTTTGTTGCTCCTTTGTGAGTCATGCTATTCTGGGCTACAGACTGACAGCCTGATAGAATAAGACTGTGCTGCTCAGATAGCTACAGCCTCTACTGCTTTCCAGCAGTGTAACAAAAGTTATGGAAGTCATTTATAATGTTCATACAGTGGTGGTTTTATTATTGTACGCTGTAAGTTGACCATTGCACACAAATTCACACAAAGTAATGTTTATGAAATGGCAGAATAGGAAATAATTACATGTGCATTTACTATTTGCATCAAAAGAAAATGTTACATGAACATAATTAAAAATGACAAAGTGCTAAAATCACAAGTAATGGGGGCATGACATGTCTCCATCACCTTGGGTTCATCATACCATGCCACTGACTATTACTTCACTGACAAACCACTTAGTTGTGGGTAGGCTGCAAAATGGACAGCTATGCCATGCTGAGCAATAAAAATATGCATGGTATTATCCTAGAAAATTACTATTTGAAATATTTTCAAATTTCATGCCCAAACTGGCAGGACTGAATTATTCTTGCTTGCACATTAGTCTCTGGTTAGATTTGTTTTCTTTTTTAACATACAGATCTTTCTCTTATTTTTCTGGAAAATTTGTCATTAACACTTATTTTAACGTCTGCTGTTAAATATACCCCGAGTATTGTGCACAATTAAGGGGATAATTCTAAGTCTGAGAATGACATATTTTACAAATAGGAGTCACAATCTGTTGATGATGCTATAGACGGGGAGTTGAGTGCGGGCTTTAAAATGATGAGACTGTTTTAAACTACACTTGTAAAGCTGAAATGGGTCATGCACCTGTTTCATGCAGGTCTATGCATGTTAAGAGTGTTTTAATGGGCCATTATCTCATTGCATACAACCATGGAGGACTTAAAGTATATTCATAATTAGTCATGACTCATAACTCAGCAGTAGTCATCAACAAAGTCTCATCTCATCCAACATCTGCTCCGCAATTATCCTCAACTAGTAGTAAAACCCGCCGCAGCCTATTCCTGTCTCAAAGTTTGTAGTGGGAAGCAGAGAAAGCAGTTTGTAATACAAACCTCTATTCTTACTTTTCACCACTTCATCACAATTCAAAATTCTGCCATTCATTTAATGGGCTGCACAGTAATGAAAGTTCCTTTCCAGCTTGTAGTACAACATGACAAATAGCTGTCATTTCCTTTTCTTGCAATAAACACATATTGTATTGCTGAAGGTTTTTGTCTTTGTTCAGAATCTACAATAAAAACTACATGGAAGGAAGGAAGAAGCTCTAGTTTGTTGTTCTAGTTTAACACTGAAGAACTAGAGCGTTTATAAAGTCAAGAATTTATTAGTGTGTTTGTCTGTTTGCTTCTTTTTCTCAGTTTTTTCTGCATCTATCTATTGGGAAAAACTTTACTGCTTTAATCTAAAAATATGCAAGAAAAGCTCTATGTTCTTTACAGTTAAAATGCCTTTTGCTCTCTAACTGTCCACCGGGCAGAGTAGATGTGAATTTATTTATAGCATGTTTAGAAACAAAGACGTACTTCATGAACTGCCTCACATAGTACAAAGAACAAAGGCGCAGATCAAATATAGATCATCACTCTGTTTGTGTTGATGTGTCTTCCTATATATCTGCCCCCTTTTTCCTGCTTGTTTTTCTGTGCCACTATAGCAATCAAATTTTCATCTGTTAGAAAAACAGGTTATTTATGTTTCAAACAAAGTCTTCTATTTCATAATTGTTGTATAATGGCTCCGTTCATACAAAATATGACCACTGGGATTTGTGGGTGTTCTAGATAAGAGAAGATGGGAAGAACAACATCCTGGAAGAAAATTCTTTCCAGTTCTATTTAAAGGTGCACAGATGACCCTATAGAGAACTTACAACTTCCTGAATTGTCTCCTCAGAGTTAAATAAACAACAAGATTATGATTGACCGATTAACTTGACATCTTAATCATCAGTGATTTCAAACATTAATTGATGCACCTCGGTATATTTCTATATTAAGCTTTCTTTGGGAAAACCAGCTTTGCTGTCAGTTACATTGGCATTAGGCTACATTTCCAGTGTAGAAATGTAGCCTAATAGAAATGTGATCTAAAGAGTAGCAAATTATTTTCTTCATGGAATACATTTTTTTAAAGTAACAGTTTGTAATAAATTACTTTTTGAGTAATGACCACAATGCTCATACTTACGTGACTTTACAAAAAGCAGAAAACATATGCACTTAAATGTGGCAGCGTTCAGCAGTGGCAGCTTAGAGACAGGCTGACATGGTATAAAAATGCACTAAGGTTAGATTTAGACTCTATCCTGATGGAAAAGGTCACTGCAATTTACGCAACAAGCAACAATTCAGTTTCATTCACAGTATATAGTGCCAAATCACAGCAGCAGTTGCCTCAAAGTGCTTTATATTGTTAAGCAGATACCCTACAATGATCTTTGAGCAATTCTTTGGCAACAGTGGGAAAGAAAAGCTCCCTTTTAACAGGAAAGAACCTCTGGCAGAACCAGACCTCAGGAATGGTCAGCCATCTGCTGTGCTGTGTTGTGGGTGAGGGGAGCAAGAAAGGATAAAAAACACACTGGAAGAGAGCCAGAGATTAATAACTAATGATTAAATCAAACTACCTGCAGCCCAGGGCTATTGTAGGGTCACCTGATCCAGCCTTAACTATATGCTTTATCAAAAAGGAAAGATTTAAGCCTAATCTTAAAAGTAGAGAAGGTGTCTGTCTCCTGAAACCAAACTGGGAGCTGGTTCCACAGCAGAGGGGCCTGAAAGCTGAAGGCTCTTCTTAACATTTTACCACAAGTAAGCCAACAGTCTGAGTGCGAGGTGTTCACTTATTCAGCTTATTCAAGCATGAGGGTGGCATGTAAAAACACTAGCACGTTTATGTATTAAAGTGTTTATCAATGAGGCGTTTTCTCACTGTCCATGTTAAACTTTTTAATCTCTTCCTTTTCCCTCCTCCTGCACCTCCTCCTCAGCAATCTACAATCTTTATTTCTCCTTCTTTTCTCCCACTCATTCTCCCATTTGTCATTTCTGCTTTTTATCCTCAAGGGTTTTCTCTCATCTCAAATCTCTTTCTCTCACAGCTTCCTCCACTTCCTCCTCATTGGTTTCACGTTTACCCTCTCGATCTCCCCCACTTATGTATTTTACTCTTTCTTTCCATCGCCCCTACTTCTCTAACCTCTATCTGTGAGTGACAGGTAAAGCAGTGGCTGCCATGCTTCTTGGCTGAGGAAATGGTTTTCTGTCTATCTGTCCATTCTCCTGTTTGTCTTCCTCTCTGTGCGTCTGTATCACTTATCCAAGCAGCATTTTCTGTAGCTACCCATGACAGAAGCAATTATCTATTAATCAGCATTTCGTCTGAGCGCACACTCACCTTTGGACGCGTACGCTCACACTGAACTCATGAACACTTACACCGCTGTGTTTTGCCTTTCGCTTCACGTGCACCGCTTTGGTTTGGTTTGACTGACAGTTAGATGGATGATTGCTGAAATGATGAAATCATAAGTAGATAGACTGACAGGCAGATGGACTGCCGAATCAGTGGAAGTGAGGCTAAAATGAATGAATGAATGGGAGGATGCTTATATGGAGTGAGAAAAATAAGAAAGAGGCTGAATTGTTTAAAAAAGAAAGAAAGAAAATCACACATAAAGAATGCAGTATGAAGAGAAAGATTAAAAGTAAGTGATAAATAAAGGAGAGCAGATGCTGGATTACAGTTGTGTATACTTGGCAGTATTTTAGCCAAGTGTGTGCATTTGTGTGTACTATACATGTGTATCTGTTTGTGTGAAAGAGTGTGTACAGATGAAAGTCTGTAAACAACTAGAAGATGGTTGGCACCTACAGACTGTTCTGTCAAAAAAACAACATGTGTGTATATTGGGCAGCCTGTGTGTGTGTGTGTGTGTGTGTGTGTGTGTGTGTGTGTGTGTGTGTGTGTGTGTGTGTGTGTGTGTGTGTGTGTGTGTGTGTGTGTGTTTCCGTGTGTAAATAATGAGAGGGGAAATCAAACTGCCAGGCAAATATTATGATGTTTGCTCTTATCTGTCTCTAGCGCTCTCTCCATTCCTCTCTATCCAAACCTTTGTCAATCTTCATTTATTCCTTCTTTGCCAACTTTATATTCCCTTATAATTAGTTTTCTTCTGTCTTTCTACCGTTAGTTCTGTGCAGTTTCTCCCCATGAGAAAGATACTTTTCGACTTTTGAATTGCAGTCTCAGTTTCTTTGAATCTCGTTTTTTATCATCTCTGACCACTTCTTCTGAAATATCTCTTTTTATTTCTGCCTTTCCTCAGTCTATGTACAGTCCAGTCCAGTCACATAACAACATTTTAAATAATCACAAAAAAGCAGTCTTTCTTGCTCAAGGACACCAGTTTTCACATTTTTCATGACAATGACTCATGAATTTGTGTGTCTGTCATGTCAGAAGCATCTATATTTTCTTGAGAAAGCAGCGAGATGTCACCATGAGAACCAAGAAAACTAAGCTTTAAAAGACAGAGCAGTATTTTGTGAATGTGAATGGGTGAATGACTGAATGTAATGTAAAGCGCTTTGGGGTCCTTAGGGACTGAGTAGTGTTATACAAATACAGGCCATTTACCATAAAGGTCTTTTCCTGACCCTGTAGTTTTTTTTAATACATAACCTTAACCAAATCATTTTTTATTGCTTAACCTGAAACAATAAGATGGGAAAATCGTTCATATGTATGAACTTGTAAATGATTTGCTTCACCTCCGACCACTCTCAAAAGTGGAAAACATTCATTTTGTGTACATGGGCACAAATCAATACAAATGAGAGCGCACTGATAAAGAGTTGTGTTCAGGAGCATAAAATAATGTTAGGAATTCATGTTGAAGAACATATAATAATGTAGCATTATTTTCCAGAAATATGTGTCAATTGATTAAGCATTGTGACTCTATAACAAGTTACCCATAGACTAGGTTGGACAATCACATTGTCCTGTTACTAAGCTGTTATTAAAGCACAGTAAGGTGTTTTCTGAATCTAGTAGTGTCCCCTGTGAGCCTGTGTTTAAGCACAGTGGTCCTTTGAGCAGAAGTCTCCACATCAGTGTTATGAAAGAGAGAATATTAGCTGCAAATTTTTAGCAAATGTGTTTTGCCATGCTCACCATTTTAGTTTAAGTGACATGCCATTCACCCCTAAACCAAACACAAAACTGCAGCTAAAGCTGATTTGCCAGAGTTCTTTTTGGTGTTCAATAAAGTATTCAACAACAAGGTTAGAGACAGATCATGAAAGCGTGAATAAATAGCATGTAAGGGCATATCATGATTCCACATTTTGAACATTGCTTTAACCTTGACTTTATACCTAATAACTAATAACATTTTTGCATGGCATAAAAAAGTGGTAGAAGTGGAATTCAGTTATTTATATGCATTCCTATAAAGACACTGACTCAAGAGCAAAAGTTGAAAGAGCTCCACAGCCTGTCGCAGTCATTGGCTAGGAATCAGGTGACTCAAACCATGAATACACTATACGGGTAATACTTTTATTGAATGCCGTTATCTATTCTTCCTAATATGTTTTTTTCTATTTCTACCGCTTGTGTTTCCTGCCCTGCTTCTTTTTTTTTATACAGTTAAGGATGATGATAGAAAAGCTGGCCATAACTACTAATAGAGACCAAGACCCGAGTTGTAATAAACAGGAATTATTCTACAAAGGCTCTTTTATCCTGAACTTTAAAGTTTGATTTGGTTATTTAGATTTTTATACGAAATGTTTTATAGACTAGTTGAGAGTGCCTCTGACTACATCTGTGTATCTATCTTCTGAGTAAAACCTCCCACACAGTCTGACATAAATTAAATTTAGTCACTCTGAGAATACAGTGAGATGCTCAGATGTCATCTAATATCTTTTCTTTCTCTTCTCTCTCCTTCAGCTAAATTGAATAACTGTCTTTATAACTGCTACCCACACTTATTTGACTCATTTCCTCCTTTATTTCCCTTTTGCCATCCACACCCCCAAGCTTGTTGATTCAGCCGACGAAGCAGTCTCTCTCACCTAACATCTTCTATTAAATATGGATTAATTACCGCAAAACCTTGTTAAGCATCGTTAAGACCTCTTGCATTAATCAGCAGTTATTTTAATTAGAGGGAAGGAAGTTTTTAATGCGCTGCACCGTGTATGTTTTACACCTCCAACATTCTAATCAGCTCAATCACGACTTGATTTGTCTCCAAGTTTGTTTTGCCATTTTAGACATGTGCCCTCATCTTCAGCAGTTACTCCAGTTGGAGTACCATGGCAGGAAAATGGCCACTCTAGCCTTTTCATAAAAGCTTAACTAATCTGGAGGAAACATCACGCCAATTAAGAAAAATTGGTGAGAATATCGCACAAGCATCAGTTATTTTGGCAAAACCTCAAAAGCAGTGTCCTCACATTAAAGAGACAAAATCCTGGGTTGGTTGTAGTTAAGGACAACTTTTATCTATTGGAAGCAAAGAAGGAAGTCATTCTAGAGCAGGGGTCTCAAACTCCAGTCCTGGAGGGCTGGTTACCTCAAACTTTTCCATGTGTCCCTGTTGCAGCACACCTGCATAAAATGAATAGGTCATTAGCAAGAGTATAGAACTTGACTGCATGCTGAGGTGGCAAATCAGCCATTTGATTCATGTTACAGCAGCTCATGAGTGAATAAACATGGTGCAATAAAAGTACTGTTAGAAGTACATTTTTCCAAACACTTACATTTACTTGAGTAGGGTTAGGGGTTGCCACTTCAGCATGCAGTCAAGTTCTATACTCTTGTTAATGACAGACTAATTTTATTCAGGTGTGTTGCAACAGGGACACATGGAAAAGTTTCAGGACACTGCCCCTGAAGGACTGGCGTTCGAGACCCCTGTTCTAGAGTTATGAAGTCCTCAGAGAACCAGTTTAATTGAATGCTCAGTATTGCTCTTATTTTAGTTGGGCAGTTGCTTTAAATAAGACCAAAATTATTCCTTGTAAACAGTTGTGGTTTGTCAGATTAAACCAATCTTAACTCCAAGAGAGCAAAATCAGGAAAGAACTTTTATTTTGAAATTTTTCACATCACATTCTTACTATACAAGAACTTTTGAAACCTAATGAATATTTAAATACAGATTAATTTGTTATATCTTTATCAATAAAGACAGCAATTATATGAAACTGTTGAAATAGAGATATGTTCATCCAAGGTTTGAATAATCTATTTTATACATAATTTTTCTTATTTTGTGAGGTATTTCCTGCTCTGGTACAACAGACGATGTTTCAGTAGAAATAAAAACTGTGTATTTAGTAGTTGCTCATTAAACTTTGTGTGCTGTGCATACCAATAATTTCAAAGTAAGAGGTTATTATATTATTAGCCCTGTCAAAGATATTTCAGCAAGCTACTGACTTTCAACCAGAAGACTGAGGTCCAGTTCTCATGTCAGAGAACACTTCAGTTTTGTCTTCATTCATGGATTAATTTCAACCAAAACCTGTTGGTCAGGTGCAGGCCTAACCAACATCTTTTCCTAACTCCTCAAATTAGGAAAAGATGATTGTTTGGATGAAAAAGTAACCTTTTACAGCAAGAAACATGTGTTCTAAAGCATAATTCTTTAAATTACCAGTCAATTAAATCTGACCCATCAAAAAGGTGACAAAACCAAAGTTTTTTTTTCATGACATGTGTGTCACAGTGTCTAAAAAATGCTTAATTATTAAAACTAATTAACATGCCATAAACTGCTTTCACAAATGAACAGTGGAGGCGATTTTGGCAGGGGGCCAGCTTTCTGAAAATTTAAGGAACCACTCATACTCAAAATTTTATTAAGAGTTGCATTTTCTTTTCGCCTAACTCCCGAAAGCTTAAAAGTGCCACAAAGCTATGTTTACTGATGCATTCCCTTCTGAAAGTGAAGTCAAAGTGCAATAAGACATGGAAGATGAACATCTGCACCATCCTGCCCTGAAGCTGAAGTTAACAGCCTCTAAAGGATAAAAACAAAAACATTTTCCAGCTCATTTATGTCTGCTACCATCCAGCTGCTGAATTCTATCAGGAATGCCATTATGCCCTTCTAAGGTTAAGGTTTCTGAATGCACTGTTGTATCACTTATGATGGCTGTATAATTTATAGGCTGCTATAAACATAACCTTGTATAATTTATGTAATGCATGAATTAACTGTAATTAATGGTTTAATTTGTTATAATGAAAGTTCAATGTCCACCAGGCATATATTTTATTTAGGCTATTACTGCTTGAAAGACGGCTGTATGGTAAGTGTTAGTGGTATCTTCTGCTGCTTTGAGGTGACTAATGAACACAGAAATGAATGCTCTTTTCTTCTCTTTTCAAAGCTCACAGTCATGATATTTTCTACTGTACTCAGGTAGGGAAAGAAAATCATTCCAGTGTAACTGGCATGTACCCAAAAAGTAATTATAATTATGAGAGTATCGTTGTGAGATTTCTTAATCATGATTTATGATATACTTAGTCAACATGACTGCATACCTCAACCTACACTTGTCCCAAACAGATAAAATGAATGTAAACTTCTTTTTTTTCACTGTATCCAAATTTGTTTATTGTTTATAATGTGGGTTTAAAATGTTGGCACCATATTAATAAGAATACCTTTTTGCTATCCAACTTTTAAGTTCTGGATTTGAAATCTTAACAGCACATTTAACTTTACCAGAACTATTGTAGCAAGTAATAATGAGCTGACATACTGCAGAAATACCATGTATTATGACTCTTTTGCCTAAAAACTGTATACTCTTTCCACATTCTACAGGGCCTGTGGGTGGCACACAAAGATGTACAGCAAGGCAAGCAACTTCAAACTATTTTTCTACAAATTAATTTGCACAAGTTGCCTGGTCAACTGGTCAGTCAGCAAAAGTGTTAAGTTAGAGCTGCAAGAATACGATCATTACATAGCTATAACCTGTTTTACATTTACAAATTACACTGCTGTCCCTTATTATATTTTTTTTCTATAGATACAACAATATCATCAATCTGAATTCTTTTGGCTGTGATAAAAGTGTAGCCTGGTTTTGCCAAAGGCTTCTTCCTGTTGAAAGGGAGTTTTTCCTTCCCACTGTCACCAAGTACTTGCTCAAAAGGGGTCATTTGATTGTTGGGGTTATCTTGCCAACTGTTGTTGTTCTTGTTGATGTTGTTTTGGCGCTATTTAAATTGAATTGAATTGAATTGAATTGAATTGAATTGAATTGAATTGAATTGAATTGAATTGCATATGTTCAAACTACAGATTTAACAATGCGGTACTTTACAATAACACAATGTCCTGGGATGATATTAACTTTTCAGCTTGTATTGCTATCTCACTTTTGTACTCAAAAAGTAGTGCACAAAAATACACTGAAATATACACCATATGTTCTTAGTTTACTTTAATGAGGGAAGGCATTAACTGTTTATGTTTATGCTCAACTATAAAGGGAATTCTTTGTTTTAAAATGTTTATACATGCTTTCTACTTTTCTCTGAGAGTAAGTGAGAGATGTTTCTCCCTCTGAGTCATGCTCTAAATCCTCTGCAGGTGGGGAAAAAAAATTTTCTCCGTTTCATGCTCAGTTTGTGCATATTATAAGACATCTTGGTTTCACTACACCAAATATCTTCAGCCCATTTAATAAAGCTATCTGTAGTTCTAATGGAAAACTGGCCGCATCTCTGATGGCTAAATCTGTACATTTGTTACGAATGAGTTTTATGTGCACTGATGGCTCCGTGGACACACCAGGCAATTCGCCCTCAGGCCCATTAAACACACATTTTTCTTGTCCTTACATTAGAGTTGCATTTGACAGCTATGTCATCGTTGAGTGCTCATAGTGTCTCATTCAGCTTTGAACTGTCAAATATCCCCATCGCAGATAACTGTCAGCCTGGCTACCATCTTCCAGAACAGAGAACTCATGGTTGTTTGCCTCCCACAAGGGAGTAACTTTGTTAATGTTTTCAGGCAATAATTTTGATAATTGGCCATGAGCTTACAGAAAAATTACATTTCAGTAAAAACATGCAGAGGAAGGGAATATAATCTGCATTTTTGTGACTAGGGGTATAATGGTGCTGAAGGTGCTTTGTGATTATTGCCTCAAATGTTGAAAGGGCTTTCGGACAAATGGTGAACTTGAAAGACATCCTAATAATGAAATTTATTGGAGAATCATAAAAGACAGACCACATCTGTGGTGAAAAAATGACTTTCCCACTATTTTTTTCCCAATCACTCTGTATGTACTCCTCGCTAGACTTTAAAAAATGGAAGATGTACGAGACTTTTACACGACGTTAATGAGAACTGTGGAAATGATTTTGTCTTTCCACCTCTGAACTTGTCTGCAGCTGAGATTATAATCAGCTGAAATTTCACAAAATGTATTTGCATTAACCAAAGCTTATGTTAGCACTTAGAATAGGTCTTCCAGCTAATTGGTGCCTGGCAATTCAGGCTATTGCCAGCATTGGTGGTAAGCCATCTAAGGGTGGTGAGTGGTCCCTGCATCAGCAGGCATTCAGCACCAAGGGTATACAAATTAATTTCTGATGTAACTGCGCGCTAATACTGCACCACATGCACATTTGCATTAACACCTTCTTTTTTCTAAGTGCACATTAGTGAATGGAGAGACTGGCTGCTCTCACTCTTTATACCTTTGGTCTCTTTCAGCTCCACTATGCACTACCATTCATTCAACACCAAACTGTCCGTCTCTTTCTATTTCCGACACACACACACACACATGCACGATGCTCCAGCACTCAACATGCCCTGCTATTAGGCTGTCAGTTAGTCGGGCCAATAGAATAAGTGGTGTGGATTAGGCAGAGACACACACACACACAGAGGATGGACAGCATACTAAACAGAGTGGGGCATGAGGTGACAGATATCCTGTCATAAATCCCTCTCTCTCTCTCTCTCTCTCTCTCTCTCTCTCTCTCTCTCTCTCTCTCTCTCTGTCGTTCTTTAAGACACATACACACACACAGCAAAGGAAACAATTATAGCCACTCAGACAGTCGATAACAGTGAGACATAATCAACTTAGTGCAGTTTTTTTTTTCTGGAAGTCTTGTGATACTTTGTCATTTCCTCCGACCACTCGTCCTTACTCCTTTGCCTCTCTACATCTCAGCTAGACAGCTCCTCTCTTTTTTTGTTCTTGTCCTCTCTTCTGCTCTCACAGTCTCTTCCTTCTCCAGTCCTGTTCTTGGCATCTGCTCTTCTCTCCCCTCTATAACTTCAGTTTCTCTACCTTTTGTTTTACATGTCCAGAATGTTAATCTACTTCTTACTCTTTCTGTCTTTTCTTTCATTTCCATCATTTTCTTCTTTCTCCACTTCCTTTCAAAATAGAAGGGGAGATGGAGAAGATTCATAGAGAGCAGCTTGAAGGCAAAGGCAAAAGGATGAGATTGCAAGAAGGGATGGTCATATCATCTGCTGCCTCATTCGTCACCCCATCTAGATGAGTACTCTCCTTCTTACTCCTCCTCATATTTTCCCTTGCATCTCTCTTTCTCCCCCTTTCTTCTTTCCTCACTCCCACCCCTTTGTTTTGCTCGCTTAACCCTGAGTTTCTCTCTCTTACCCCTCCCCCTCCTAAGTTCACCCTTTCCACACATCTCCTCCATTCTCTTCCCAAATTGTTCTTTGACCTTCTCATTTCACCGCACCTTCTCGTGTTCTTTACTCCCAAGTTCATCATTGTTCATTCTACACGTCCTTCCTCTGCTCATGTAAATCTCTTTTTCCCCTCACCTCTGCACATTTTTACTCCACTTCACTTATATGAGAGGTCTCCATGTGTCATTCATTTACAAAACGCACATAGCAGTCTCTACACTAATCTTACAAATGGCTCTTTAATTGGGGAATTGAGAGATGTTTATTTGATCAGAGCCAAAGACTTCTCTATATCCCTTTATCATGTCAACACAACAGGCAAACAAGTCAAGGAGAAAGAGTAAGTAAGTACACGGTCGCTCCCTTTCTCCTTTCATTCTTTTTCTCACTTTCCCCCCTTTTGTCCTTGCTGCCAAAGAAATCTAATTAAGTGGAATATAAATTGTAAATTGGTTTCCATGAAAACACACACACCTCAGTGCCCATCACCTCCAGATTCAACCGGATATTCAACAATTAGTGGGCACTGGAGCTCAAAGACATGTATCAGGAGCACAGCTGCACCCAACACACACACACACACACACCAAATGAAAGGACGGCCTTGAGTAACACATGCCTCTGCTTTCTTGAACATAATGTTGTTGCAAAACACAAGAACAAATGAACCTCTTTTTAAAGGATCAGTTCACCCAAATCACAAAAGCAAAGGTAAGGAGAAAGCAGGTAAGTTATTAATGCTTTATCAATAAGTCATACACTGACTTCAGCTTAAACTTCAGCTTAAACCAATTTCAAAACGCCAACTAGAACAGCTGAATGTTTAAAAAAAATACAAGTATGAAATAAATAAACACAGAAAAACTAAGTCCGCAAACAGACAAATACAAATGCAGCTTCCATATGAGGATGGATTAGAGGGTTATTACAACCTCTACAACATGTCATTAAGAGTGACTGACAGCCGTGGGGTGAAATTGATTTCTTCATCATTGGATTTCAGTCTATTATCATTATAGCTGAATATGTTTCACATTTTTTTGTAAGAGGAATAAAAAGAAAAAACAATCATTTTAAAAAGTCTGGTCCAACGTGTGTGTGTGTGTGTGTGTGTGTGTGTGTGTGTGTGTGTGTGTGTGTGTGTGTGTGTGTGTGTGTGTGTGTGTGTGTGTGTGTGTGAGAGAGAGAGAGAGAGAGAGAGATAGGGGAATCTGTCCGACAGATAGCAAGGATGTATCAATATCGCCCCCCAACGGCACGTATCAAACAACAAGCAAAAAAACTGTCCCTTTGCTCTCTTCTGTTACATATACAGGAACACACACACTAATAAAATAAATTGCAAATAAAGTGAAAAATGTGAGTGAAACAATTCAGAATGATGATGCATTCTTATATTATAAAGACTCCAAATCGTTCTTTAGAAAAAACGAACAAACAAACAAAAATCTAAAAATATTTTCAGCCTCTGCAACATTTTGAGCCTTTTGTCCATTTATCACAGCCTGATGATGAGATCACCTGTGTTTCATTAGTTGCTTTAAATCTGTATGAAGGATAGGCTTTCCTTTGTTTATGTGGCTTTAAAACTGTTTTCTTTTGTTCTCCTCGTGTCTGTTAATGTTAGCCTGTCGAAATGAAGACTCATATCTCACAAAGCTTTAAGTTTTTAGTTGAATTCAGACATAAACACACACATTTGACGAGTTATGTACTTCCTTTATCGTAACGCACAAAGTACAGGTTACCTCCGCTGCACCATTACGCACGGAAAGAGGCTACTCGCGGCTCTGCACCTCTGCAACACAGAATGCAAGATAAAGCGAGGAAGGACTCAGTGTTTAGAGCCAGTCTTTCCTTCAAAGTAGCCTCTTTTTGCAGTCGTACAAGTCATGAATACCAAGCAGAAGATGCTTGGAGAGAGCAGAACACAGAGTAGACAGGTTGCTGCTGCAGTCCGCTGAAACATCGCTGACTTTAACGGATTTTCTTTTCATCTCACGTCTACCTTCAGTTTCCTGAGTTTGAGCAGAGGACACAAGCGGACGTTTTTGAAAGTCTCATATTGTATCATGACCGTTAAAAAGTGAGATTCAACGATCAAAGAGCATACAAAACAGCCCTAGTTAGAGGGCATAAAGTGCTTGCATTATAATTTTAAATATTGACTATATTTTTTTTGAAGAATCGTTAAATGTTTCCATTACGGAATCGCATGTTGATCTCTTCTAAACGGCTTCTTGGTTTTCATTCGGGATGTGTTTTATCAAGAAATGATATATATCCCATGTTTGGGAGTAATAACGATGCTGTTGTAATTCGACTCTCGTGTCTTTGTATCTAACTGTGGAGCTTCCACTTCTGAAAAAAGATAATCGTAATCACCACTGACTCGATTATATCCCTAAAACCAAAAGGATTCCGAAAACTCTCCATACCTCGCCTGTGCGTAACAAGTGCCAGAGCGATGCTGAGTGTGGGCTGCGGAGGGGAGATGTTGCGGACAGCAAGAGGATTCCGTAGCTTTAAACTCCGAGAGATTAAACTGTGTATCTGTATGTTTACTGTAATATACTGTCAGGTATATTTGCCGTTTGAGAAGCGGAGTATTACTCGGCTATCTGAACTGCTGTTAGAATTAGTCCATTGCCCAAAGATTAAAAAGGAAACTTCAGTTATTCTTCACTTTGTTTCTAAATAACACTTGCACTTTTTTTCATATGGTACCGCTGTACAGGTGCGCGTTTATATGCATGCCGGAGTACATGTCAAAATATCTGTGATCATTAGGTTATGTAAAGAAGTGTGGGGACGCTGTAAATTGACTGTTTTGCGCTCAGACCGAGTCAAGCGCGCACTGTTCTGCCCGTTTCTAAAACCAAGTGATTTCAGCAAAGTAGACTATAATTTGAACTGAAAATGAGACACATTTCTACCGTCAACAACATGTAGCCCGTCCTTACAGTAAGCTTCGTAAAGCAAAACCTCCTAAAGCTCCAAAACTTTGTCAAAACCTCCGATGAGCCATGTGAAGCTGAACTGAATATGCTGACGCAAACTCAGACGAGTGTCCATCATAAGTCAAACTGGCACTATTATTAAAAAAAAACCATCTCAATAATTACTTAAACAAGGGATTTATTGCAGTTTCCTTTTTTCGGACATTCTTACTCATATGCAAAGATTTCTGTGTGGATACAGAACAGTGGTTTAGATTCTGCGACTAACGTGCTGAGTTTAAAGTTGCTTTACTATCACATTATCCAGCAGTACCACATATGCATCTGTAATGCCCTGGAAATCACAAAGCGCTCAGATCACCCTGCATGTCCTCCCTATGTGAGCAACTTCAGCGCTGTGACATTCAACTCAAACTGAATCAAAGCCGACCAATGCACAAAGAATCTGAAAATATTTAAAACACACACACACACACACACACACACACACACACACACACACACACACACACACACACACACACACAAGAATAAATTGCTTCACTACCTGGAAAGAATTGTCCATCAGTGTGTCCCCAAAGTACAAAGTAGAAGAAAGCTGCCAGCCAAACGCCAGAATTACTCCGTTTATCCATCTCTTCCTTCTTTTTCTTCTTGTTTTGTTCAGCAGTAAGAATTATTTTACATACTCCCGTCTGGTCCTTAAAGTTGTTTCCCTTAGTTCGGGACAGCAGTGGCAGTAATAAGAGTAATAAAATCCTTGCATTGGTGGATAAGAAGAATCAGAAAGACACAAGTAGACGCAAAGAGGGAAGTTGGGGGCAAATAAATGGGAGCTCTCCGCTTCCCTTTCCTCTCCTATCTTCTATGTTCCGACAGAGCGAGCCAACGTGTCTGTGCGCGTCAGTGCGCGCGTGTGCCCCAGAGACTGTATGAAGGGCTCTGTGTATGTGTGCGCGCTCAGACGGTCTCTGACAGACTGACTTAGAGTTGGTGAGGAATGGAGAGGAGTGCACGTTACACCGGGTGCCAGGCACCCGCGTAAAGAGGAGTGGATTAACGCGTGCTGAATGTCCGGTGACACGTTTCAAAATAAAACAGGGTGGCGTTTGAATGGAAACTAAAACAGGACATTGCCATTTACCATCAAGACCGAGTTTTGAAAGAAGTAAGAGCTGTAAATTAACCAATAACTGGTCAAACTGGGAAAAACATGAACAAGGGGAGCAGAGTTCACTAAAGGTGCAATAAAACTGGGTTTTCCTCAGGTGTAATCTTGGGTATCAGCATTGGGGAAATATTAAAAAAAAAAAAAAAGCATTTATGATCATTCTAAACCTAAAGAACTTCTTAAATGGAAACATCTAGTCTACTCTCTCACTGGCAACATACGTCTCCGTGGTCATTCTATAGAGAACAGTTTGGGACGTTTGGTAATAGATTATTTTAGTTTGGAAAAATGATTAAATATGGAGTCCTTTAACGTTAAAGTATCCGCGTGGTTAATTTGCTTGTATTTACTTTGGAATAAAATAACCACTAAGCAAAAAAGTTGCAGGCATACACGCACACTACTGCTTATTGTTCTATCGCCGTCATTAAACACATGCTTTTAACTTTAAGGGTTAGATGTCAAAGTTCCTTTAATGGCTTCGTTTTATTCCCGCTAGCTTCACTACAATAAAGCAGTTTTAAGTTCCTAGGTTCCCCCTGGGTCCTATCGCCTGCATCCTCCGCAAAGGATAGGATTCGCATTCAGTCTCATTTCTCCCTCCCTCGCATTCTCTTTCTTTGCGTGTCTTTTTCTGTCATGAGATCCCGTTCAGTCCACTCATTCTGCTGTCACAGGATTTCTGTTTCAAGGGCTGTCTGTCTTACCTCTCTGCCCACAAACACTGAAACACAATCTGACTTTAACACGCGAGTGAGTGTTTTTAAGAGTAAGATTTTTGTTTAAAGGATTTTTAAGAGATGCAGTGCCACCAAGGACTTTGGTAGAAACGATAAAGTTCAGATGAGCTGCTATGTGTTTTTGTTAACGGGCGAAACACTGATACCAAGTGTATGTTGAAAATATGAACTTGTACTGTAATATCTGTGTGATTATACTGTATCTAGGTGCTATAATAATGTGGGGTTTGTTTGTTTTTTTGTTTGTTTTTTTTATATGGTGACCTCATCCTGTCTCTGAGGACCTTCTGAGGAACGAGCTTCTCGTTTTTGTTCCACGCTAATAGACATAATATTATATCAAGGTTATTTTCTGTTTTCTTGTAGCCTGCTTGAAGAAAACAGTGTGAGTTTATAGAGTAAGCTTAAATAAATATGTCAGTTCTCACTTCTGGCTTTGGTTGTTGACCATGATACTGACCAAAGCTGGGATGGTGCCATTGATATTAATGCTTATGCTTGTATGACGTTATTTTTGCATTTACAATGTGCGCAGACATGCATCTGTGTCAGAGAGACAGCGAGAGAGAAACGCATGCAGAGAAAATATATGTGACAGCAATCTCTGTGATATGTTCAAGTGCAACTGCATCTGATTAACCATACAAGAGCCTTAAAGCACCCTGATATCCTTAAAGAGACTACACCAACAACAAAAAAGAACTGCTATCTAATTAAACTAAATTTCAAATCAATCATAAGCCAAACATTCACACAGAAGTTTTGTAGATTTTCTGAGGAAAAAAACTGTGAACATTACTGACATCAGGAGTGAAGAGTAAGAATGTTTGAGAAGATGTTTTTGATGGTGGTCTGACCACTGAAGCTGTCACTATCAAGCCATTTATAGAATCACGTTTTGATGGCTTTGGTGGGCTGAGACAGACAGACACCATAAAGAAGATAAGCATTTCTATTTGTGCACAGACCAGACTATTCTTCTGTTAGCCATCTTTTTGTGTTTGTTTTTTTAAGAAAAACTGTTCAGGTAGCAGCTTTTTACAATAAAAATACATTTGTGGATGCAGAGACATACAGACAAGCACACAATCAATCTGCCCTCATTTCTTGGAGTCTGTATTGTCACTTTGTCCGCTGAGTTTACCCATCCCATGGCTGAATTGCCTTTTTGGTAGTAAGCAGGGTTGGACTGGGACAAAAAAAATCACCCCTGGCATATATACATATATATATATACACATATATGTGTGTGTGTGTGTGTGTGTGTGTGTGTGTGTGTGTGTGTGTAGATAGATTTACATTGAAGCAAGTTTTAATCATTTTGGTACAGTTGTTGTTGGATTAGGACATGTTAGTGGCATTGCGGTGATGCTTGTGACAATTAAAAGCTAATCTTAGCTATTAGCAGACTATGGGCCATTTGGTTTCCTTGAATTTCTTCCTTCCTAATTTCATCCCTCCATCTATTTTTTTTACAATGTTAATTGCTTCTTCTTTTATCTCTTTCACACTCTCTTGCTGGGACTGCTGTTCCTCCTCTCGCTTTTCTTCGTGGCTAATGCAAGGAACAGCAGGATCCTGTGACTGCAAAGGCTTTATTTTACTTGTTGCTGGTACTTCTGTTGACTAGTTTCGTTTTCTTTTTATCCCTTAGCTTTTCAGCTCCACCTTTCATCAACCACTTCAACAGTACACTCTGTTCTACAAGGTGCATGAGTACAGAGGAAAGTGTGTGTGTGTGTGTGTGTGTGTGTGTGTGTGTGTGTGTGTGTGTGTGTGTGTGTGTGTGTGTGTGTGTGTGGGTGGGGGTGGTTGTGGTGGTGTGTGTGCGTGTTATGTTGAGAGATTTGATTGAACCAATGGGTTGCTGTCAGTGCTTGTAGGGTCAGTGCGCAGTGACTCTTCAAGCTCACCTGTAGCCTCTTTAATTATATTGACAAAGAAAGAATAACATTGACCCATTAGCCCACAAGTGTGAGATTGCCAGTTCACCCCTGGTACTAAGTGACCTTTCAGTAACACTGGATACGCCTTACAGTGTGTGCCACGTGTTGTGTGTATCTATATGGCCTTGAGCCAGGTGTAGCTTTTAGAGTACCCACAACACCAATCGGGAAAGCAGTCAGTGCCTGTAGGGAAATAGAAAAATATAAGGATAACTACACTTCCAATAGTGGATTTCTAAGTCATAGTTCCCTCACGTATAGTGGGACATTTTTAAATGGACATTTGTCACAGAGAGTACTTGAGTGGTAAACTGACCTAGTTCTTGTGTGGGTTTGAACTAGGGCTCTGCAATCTATCATCTGTGATAATACAAGCATACATTTTTATATGATATAAAAAAGTCATATCATTATATCAGTGATACAGTAACATGCATTTATTTTCCCCAGTGCTCAACAACGTGACAAGCCCAGGCTGAACGCCAGCTTAAAACGATGATTTAGTAAAAAGGGAGCTACTTTAACAGCCTTCGACAAAACACACTACAGCATTATTGCAAAATATGCAAAAGAAAAAGAAAAAAGGTAACAGTCAAAGGAGCTTGCAAAGAAAAGCGTCTGGACTTCTTTAAGTTGCTTGAAGACGTTTCACCTCTCATCCGAGAAGCTTCTTCAGTTCTAAGGTCAAATGGTGGAGAGTCCCAGATATAAACCTAGTGGGAGTAACCCCCCACAGAGGGACAAAAGGACCCCCTGATGATCCTCTAATCGCCTGAGCCAAGGTGGGAAACTGGGCGTGGGTCCCAATCAGCCAGAGTTTCAGGTGTGTTCATTGTGAAACCTGGCCCCACCTTATCATGCGAATTCCTGAGATCAGATGGCCCAGGATGTGAGTGGGTGTTAAGGCGTCTGGGAAGGGATCTCAAAACTGGATTATAGATGGCAGAGAGTTGGTGTCGTAAACCCCCGCCTCTGTTCAAAGATGGTCGCTCACAGTGGACATAGATGGCTTTTTTCACTCCTCTTTCAAACCATCTGTCCTCTCTGTCCAAAATGTGAACATTGGCATCCTCGAAAGAGTGTCCTTTATCCTTAAGATGCAGATGGACTGCTGAGTCTTGTCCTGTGGAGGTGGCTCTTCTGTGTTGTGCCATGCGCTTGTGAAGTGGCTGTTTGGTCTCTCCAATGTAGAGGTCTGAGCATTCCTCGCTGCACTGTACAGCATACACCACATTGTTAAGTTTGTGTTTTGGCGTTTTGTCTTTCGGGTGAACCAGTTTCTGTCTGAGCGTGTTGCTGGGTCTGAAATGCACCGGGATGTCATGCTTGGAGAAAACTCTCCTGTGTTTTTCTGATACACCAGCTACATAGGGGATGACAATGTTGTTGCGTCTGTCCTTCTTATCCTCCCTCGCTGGTGTCTGGTCTTCTTTTCTGTGCCTCTTTGCTGACTTTAAGAACGCCCATTTAGGATAGCCGCACGTTTTGAGTGCTTCCTTTACATGTGTGTGTTCCTTCTTTTTCCCTTCAGGCTTAGAGGGAACATGTTCTGCCCGGTGGTGTAGGGTCCTGATTACTCCAAGTTTGTGTTCCAAAGGGTGATGGGAGTCAAAGAGGAGGTACTGGTCCGTGTGTGTGGGCTTCCGGTAAACTTCGATGTTGAGTTTGCCGTTCTCTTCAATGTGCACAGCGCAGTCCAGGAAAGGACAGAGGCGGGGGTTTACGACACCAACTCTCTGCCATCTATAATCCAGTTTTGAGATCCCTTCCCAGACGCCTTAACGCCCACTCACATCCTGGGCCATCTGACCTCAGGAATTCGCATGATAAGGTGGGGCCAGGTTTCACAATGAACACACCCGAAACTCTGGCTGATTGGGACCCACGCCCAGTTTCCCACCTTGGCTCAGGCGATTAGAGGATCATCAGGGGGTCCTTTTGTCCCTCTGTGGGGGGTCACTCCCACTAGGTTTATATCTGGGACTCTCCACCATTTGACCTTAGAACTGAAGAAGCTTCTCGGATGAGAGGTGAAACGTCTTCAAGCAACTTAAAGAAGTCCAGACGCTTTTCTTTGCAAGCTCCTTTGACTACGATGACCTGGATGACTGAGAACCTTCACAGACAAAAAAGGTAACAGTTTCTGTTAAAGATGGAAACAGAAAACTTGTTTCACCACAAAAACATAATGTTGAGAACAACCAAGCAGTTTCACAGTGTAACTTTTAACTCAAAATTTTAACTTAAATGTTACAAAGTAACTAAGTTTGACTTTAAATTTGTTTTATGCTGTGTCAATACTTTTGAGCTACAGGGCAGGTGCTGACAGCGCCTTGTAGCAATAGATTAACACTTTGAATTAGATGTCATCAGTGACCGTAGCTAGTTGGAAAAGAAGGCTAGAAAATGATCTTCATTTTAGTTAAACTGTAAATTAACAATATTATTATTATTATTATTATTATTATTATTATTATTATTATTATTATTATTATTATTATTATTATTATTATTATCGTCGAAGAAATCTCATATGTCAGATGGGAAGCATGGTGGTGAGGTGGTTAGCACTGTTGCCTCACACAAGGTGTATACCACCTTTCACCCTATGGTAGCTGGGATAGGCTCCAGCTCCCCCCATGACCCTGATAAGTGAAAGAGAATGGATGGGTGGATATTAAAGAAGACAGTTTTTGTGGTGAATATGGATGTTTTACTCTTGATTGCATTCTGTCTCTCCCATAAACTCGAGGCAGCATGATATATAAGTTTAATCTACTACTGCACTGTCCATGTCTGTTTTCTAAAGATGTTTTATGTAGTAGCTTACCAAATTGTCGCAGTCCTCTTCATGTAGCAAATTAGTTACTGTGGTATGCTTGTTTATGTATCAATGACAATGATCATTTAAGACAACAACACAAAACATGTATGAAGTAAACCATTAAGCAATGAAAAAGGAAAGGTTTTCTTGTTTTCAGGCAACTTTGAAATGTCTGCTCAATATCAAATGGTGCACCCGAACTGCCATTTATAAGACCATGTCAAATCTTTTTCGGCCTACTGCCCTTCAGAGGTCCCCACTGACTGTGTGGTATTTGTTCCCCTCCATTTCCAGGTGAGCGTGACAGGATGCATTAAATTTTGTAAATTCCACACAGTCATTTGGGAAGGTCTAGACACTATTTGCCCTTGCACGGTCCTCAGGCCAACATATAGGCTACCACAAAACAGCCTGTTGCACTACAGTTTTGCCTTTTTAAAGTGCTGATCAATATTTGAAATATATGATATAATTTGTGATTTGACAAATACATATTAACTGCAGTTTGAATGCCCTTTATACTCTCTCATTCCAGTTTTTCTTGTCAAGCAAAGAGCAAGTTATAACACTAAAAGCAGCACATCATCTCCACTGTATTCAGTGTGAATTAGGAACTGCTTTTTCTCCTTGAGTCACTTGATGGTTTGCCAGAATTGCCTTGAGGCTGACCAAAAGGCTCCATGGCCTCACCCACCTCCTCCCATACCCAAGTTTTGGTTTAGTTACTCCTAAGGCCACGTTCCGCTTAGCCTTTTGATATCTCTAAGCTGCCTCATGCCAGCCAAGCTTGAAAGCTTGAACGCTTTTTCAGTTTGGTGACTGGAATGGACTGATAGATAGCATTGAATGCACTTTATACAACATGCCACATTCATACTCCAATGGATGCATTGGAGAGCAATAGGGTTAGTATCTTGCCCAAGGATATTTAAGGGAGAAGGATAGAACCAACCAACCTTCCAATCAGTGCATGACCTGTTCTACCTCCTGAGCTATAGCCACCCACAGCCATCTCTGGTGCCCACCATTTGGTTTGTTGGTTCTGGCCACAAGAGGCACCAACCTTCATTTTCAGCAGACCACTGCTGAGCTGCTGTCCACTAAGACTCAATGTCCTCTGGCTTCCTCAGAATGCTGTCAAAGTTCTGCCAGCGGTAGAAAGTGAGGATCTTGTAGACTGGGGCTTCTGTCAGATGCTCCCAATGCAGCCTCGCTACATGTTTCGGTATGCCAGATCTGTCAGGTATGCATTTTCTCTCTGTCTCATTTTAGTCTTAAATTCTCCTTGGCCTTACTAATATATTCACTTTTTAATTTCCTCTTCCATTTTGAATTTGTGTGCTGATAATGACTATAAATAATGAATCATTTCCATTGTTTGGTGAAGTAAAAATCAATGTCTAATTAACAAGTATATTGTGTCTATCCAGGCCATATATTCCTCACCTCAGCACTCAGCATCATCATTTATTAATTAAAAATCAATTATTCAGACCAAATGGTTGAGAGATATTCTCTCCCCAAACATGACTTTTCCGTTACTTACAGATAAGGCATTATATTTTACATAGTACTAACTTTAGTGAGAGTCATGAAGTCTGGAGTTATGCCAAATCAATATCAGTTTGTAATCGTACCAAAGCAATACAGTTAAAAATTATACACAGAATGCATATATCCATATTTCGCAGACTTCAATATAATCCTACCCTTTCACCCATGTGCCTCAAATGTAAGACAGAAATTGGTACCCTAACTCACAGCTTCTGGTCATGTTTGAAATTGCAAGAATATTGGTCTAATGTGTTATCTGAAATGGAGAAGATTTTCGGTTGTGAATTGGAGATGGACCCTCTGTCTCTCATACTGGGCCTCCCCAGCCGGCGATTAATATCCAAGAATAATAGGAGATTGTACTGTGTTCTCACTTATGCGGCAAGGAAGAATATACTACTCCAATGGATTTATGAAAAAGCACCAACTATTAAAGGTTGGCAAAGAGTAGTGTTGGATCTAGTACCATTGGAATATCTTACATGTGTACTGCACTCAAAAACAGATCAACTCTTTAAGGTGTGGGAACCATACATGAACTATGTGGAACCTGATGTTTCTAATATTATGTTACAAGGATTCTCTTGAGTGTTCAAACTGCAACGTAATACTGGGACCACAGGTATTGTACTGTATTGTATTCTCTCTTTATTTATTTATTTATTTTTAGATGGAACTGAGCTGGTGTTCTGTGCTTAGTTATCAGTCTTTTTGTTTTTGTTTTGTTTATTTGTTTTTGTTTGTTTTTTATTTATTTATTTATTTTCGGTTTTGAATTGTACACTTTATTATGTTATGTAATTATGTACTATTTGTGAAAACAGAAAAACTAATAAAAAAAATAAAAAAATGTAAAAAAAAAAATCAATTATGCAAAATTAATAGGGTTTCTCATGTCATTACTATTTTTTAATAACACTAAAATATCATATTTTAAAATTGGAAATTGGACACCCCCCAAAAGGTAACCAAACTAGCATTCAACTCATTTTTAGAGAGAAATCTATCATCTGGACACTCAAATTTTAACAATGGTTTCTTGTTGTGAAGTAGCATAGCATTTATAGTTAAGTGTCTATTGAAAAAACATAAAATTAATTAGCTCAGTGAGTATGTACTGACATGCCGGGGGGTGTGAGCAGTAAAGGATTTGTTTTAGATTTGCAGGTTCAAAAAAAAAACCACCACTGAGATGTACTCAACACATAAGCAGAGAAGAACAGCATGCATGCAAATGGATCACCATACACACCCACATGCAGCCATCTACATGTATATGAAGCCACATAATACTGAGGTGCAGAGTTCCATTTTTCATTTAGTGAGATATAAATCAGGGCAGCATAGCGGTGGGATGGTTAGCACTGTTGCCTCACAATAAGGTCCCAGGTTCAAATCTACCAGTCTGCATGTTGTCCCCATGTCTATGTGAGTTTTTTCCAGGTGCTCGCGTGTCCTCCCACAGTCAAAAGGCATGAAGTTAGTGGGGTTAGGTTAACTGGTGTTTCTGAATGGTTGTCTGTTTCTCTGTGTTATCCCTGTGACAGACTGGCAGTCTGTCAAGGGTGTATGGCAGCTGGGATACGCTCCAGCCCCCCGTAACCCTGCACTGAATAAATGGAAGAAAATGGAAGGAAGGAGATAGAAATCAGAGGATGTTAGCCACAGCACGGCATATATAACAGCGTTATTAAGTACGGATGGAAATTGGAATGCATAGTGTGAAGATGGAGTGACTGGGTGTGTAATTGTGTGTATTTGGAAGAGTGTTAATTCCTGCCCACTTACTGAACCAGAATATTGGGTGATTCTGCTTTCTGGATTTAGTTTTTTGTTGTTTTGCTTGAGTTAACTCCAATATTTTTCCTCAGTACAGAGGTTTGGATCCTTAATTTAATCTCTTATCATTGGATAAAACTATAAATAAATTATAAAGCCATAATGTAAGAATATAAAATTGTAGCTAGAAAGTGTACACTTTATACAAATAACATAAATCACAATGCACAACAGCTAATGTTCTATTTAAAAAAAACTCAGCTCTTTACACTGTGTATTTTTCCAAAGGTTTTATTAAGTGTGTGTTTAAATGCCTGTCATAAAATAAACAAGTAGAAATATTTTGTGCTATGGTTCACTTTTGATTGTGCTGACATAGTGCACAATTTCCACTTTTATCAGCACCTAGAAAGGTATTCTTGGGAATGCTGATCACTGAACAGTTCTGTTTATTTTAGACTACTCAGTAAACTGTTTTGGCAGAAACTCCACAACAGCCAGAACAGTGCTGCAGGAAAATAGTGTGTTGAGCTCCTCAGGTGCTTGTTCACAAGATAAAACAAAATCTGTGCGGGGATTGATGTGGTGTCAGGAGTGATATGCCACTGTACTGGACTTACAAGAAAGCTAGGCCTCAAATTCTCAATTTGCCAATTGACATACATTTCTATCCTTGTCTATGATCACCAGCTTTGGATAAGAGAAGCACAAATATCAAAAGGCATTTCAGTATGGTACCACTTTGAAACAAGCCAGCTGATAACAGTCCAAGTATTCTTTATCCTACCAAACATCAGTATTCTTTCTGCTTATTTAAGCTATTCCTGGAATAGTTTCTTACATGATTACCTTTCATTTTTTCAATCTTGTCAATGGTTTCTGCATTTGCTGGAATGTAGTGCTCATAATCACTGCATTTAAAATGAAAACTAATTTAGGTAAACTGATACCAGATATGTACCAATTGTCTTTTCATCATAAACGCCCTCCAACCTTATTAGCTGTCTCCCAGACACCACAGGTCCGCTCCAGTTCGCCTACCGACCCAACAGATCCACAGAGGACGCCATCGCCCGCGTCCTGCACCCACGCAGACAAGAAACAGGGTAACTATGGGAGAATGTTGATTACAGTTCAGTGTTTAACACAATAGTGCCCAGCAGACGGTTCACAAAGCTGAGGGATCTGGGACTCTCACATCATCCATAAGTGACTGAGACAGGACTCTCTTCTAGACACTCCAAACCCACCAGCACAATGTACATAAATATGTTCATATTGTTTATTTTGTAAAATGTTCAGATTGTCTATTCTTATTTAATTCACTTAATGTACAGAATTCACCTGCTTGCTGCATACATGCTACCACTGCACATTCACCTAATGTATATGTTATATATATTGTGTTCCCCCCCCCCCCCCCCCCCCCCATTTCATTTCACTGTGTGTTATACTTTTATAACTATGCATGTGGCGAATAGAGAACCTTGAACCTTATAGAATATTTAAGTATAGAGATCATGGTTGGCTCAATGCCTGAATGAACCTCATAGTTTTGAAACATAAATTAATTAAATTCCTCCACAAGTAATTACAGAGCTGCTGCAGGATGGTGATTCAACTGTAAAATGACCCAGGGGCTGGACAACTTTGATTTTATATAGAAAAATAACCAAACGACAGCCAGTTGGCAACAAGCTGACCAGAGTCCCCTACTGTAAAAAGAAGACATGTTGCAGACAAGTTGCTCTCGTTGCAAAATGATTGATTGCAGTGTGTGTCTGCATGTATGAATTAAATAGTGATTATTTGTAAACCTTGGCCAGTCTGTGTAAAAGTGACTGCAGTCAGTCAGATTGCAGTTATTCCAAGATAGGTTGCCTCCCACCACGTGACATGTGCAGTTGCCGTGCATGCTCAATTGCCGTGCAACTGGCATTGGTCACAGCAACTACTTGCATTTAGTCACCAAAAGTGAAAAAGTTGAATGCAGATAATGTTGTGACTGAAACAAAAAGTGCAAACAAATTAAGGGAAAGATCAAGATTTGGCATAAAATGGGATAAAATATTTGTATATATTTTTACTTTCATATACCAATTAAAACAAAGAAAACAAAAATCGCATTATAAAGGTTGCGCCATTGTCATCTAGTAAAAAAACCTCAAAGCCCTCCATTAGATTGGCGATTTGTCCACGGTGTACCTCGCCCTGGCCCTATGATAGCCCCCTCCTCACTGTAAGGGGTCCCTTGCAAAAATATTGAATAGTACATTTTCAAAAATTATTTGGAAGGACAGATATTTAGAGTAAAAACATAAATGTCATAATGTTATAAAGCAAAAATAAGATTTTGTGCAAATCTGTGAGCTTGCTGAAATTCACTGGTTTCAAAACAAACTAATACAATTCTGATATTTGTTGATCGTTTCTTCTTTTTGTCTGTGGTTAAAAAATTTAATAACAAAGGCCTGCCCTGTTATGCCTGCTCAGCATCCCCATAGCACAAAGATGCAACCTAAACCACACTGAGCAATAGCGGCAGGCAGCAAGCAATACCAAGATTAAATTATTAATAGTGGTTTTTACTGAGCACCAATAGCCTCCCACTAAGGATGGCATAAATCAAACTGACAAAAATGTAAGTGATAGTTATACAGAGAATTGTAAGAAAAGCATAACTGGATTTATGAAGCAAAAAGAAATAATAGTGTGTGTGTGTGTGTGTGTGTGTGTGTGTGCGCGCGCGTGCGTGCGCACACACACACACATACACACACACACACACATATTGTGAGTGTAATAGCACTCACAATATATATTGGTATGATGTCTGCCAGTTCTGAGTGCAGCAACTGTATCTACTGCTATTTTGATTTTAATTCATAATGTATGAGCTCATTTCATCCACGGGTGTTTGACTTACCAAAGTTCAGATTTTTATACTTAAAAATAGGAAAATATTTCTCTTGGTTCTCTCCAGCCTCATTTTTATATATCATTATGATTTGATTTGACTGAGTTTAACCTATCTGAAGTAACTCCCTGTAACACTGAGTACAGCTGCGCAGGTAGTAAGACAAAAACACTGTAGAGGTTAGCTCATGCTGAGCATTTGTGGCTATAACTAAATATATACACTCACTATGTACACTTACACGGTACACTAAATATACATGGCATATTTATCTATTATTATTTACACTTGCTTATGCTGAGCTGGATTCCCAGAACTGCCTTTATTCTTTGTGGCATAGATTCAACATGGTGGTGGAAACCTTCCCCAGAGATGATTAGTCCTTATTGAAATCTCTTGTTCCACAACATCCCAAAGCTGCTCTATTAATAGTTTTGAGATCTGGTGTATTTGGAGAGTATAGTGAACTCACTGTCATGTTGCTGTGTGCAGCCATCAGAAGATGGGTTCCCTATGGACACGAAGGGATGGAGATGGTCAGCACCTATACTTAAGTAAGCTGTGGTGACTAAATGCTCAATTGAGGTTCCAAACAATGCAATGAAGATACACCCACATCGTCAACATCCTAAACCACTGATACAAGACAGGATGGGTCTGGATCCATGCTTTCATGTTATTTATGTCAAAGTCTGACCCTAACACCCTAACAGAAATCGAGACTCATCAGGTTGGACAATGTTTTTCAAATAGTGAACTCATGTGAAATGTGGTTTAGTTTCCTGCTCTTAGCTCACAGAGAGTGGATCCTGGTACAGACTCCTGCACTTGTAGCCCATCTGCTTCAAGGTTCCTCATGTGTGTTCAGAGATGCTCTTCTGCACATCTTGGATATAAGGACATAGTGTAATGGTCATTGGAGTTGCTGTTGCCTTCCTTTGAGTGTGATGCAATTTGCCATTCTCCTCTGACCTCTGACATCAACAAGGCATTTACACCCAGAGAACTGTGACTTATGGGGCAGTTTCTCTTTTTCAAGTTATTGTCTGTAAACGTCAGAGATGGTTGTGTAGCAAAATCCTACTGACTCAACTGAAATACTCCAACAAACATGTCCGATTAAAGGTCACTTAAATCACCTTTCCTCCCTCTGATGTTTGCTTTTAACTTCAGCAGGTCTTCATGTTATTTCCTTTCACATGAATGCCTGGTTATCTGTATTAACAAGCAGTTGAGCAGGTGTGGCTGGTGAGTGTATCCAATGTACTCACCAGAAATCAAGTTTCTTGACAATAAATGATTATTTTTTTAATCATGCCTGCCTTGGTACCATGAAAAATAAATGTGGGTAGAAATAATAAAATAAGAACAGAGGGTAAGATGAAGATTTTGTACCAAGCCCAGGGAATGCAAAGAAGCTATGGCAGATCTGCAAATTAGTGTGGCGGGGAGTTGTTTGCAAGTCTAGAGGTCTTTTGTTTGCGTTCACTTTAGGCTGGTGCTTTCAGGCTGTGCATCACTCTGCCCGCAGCACTTGTTAAACTCTTTTGCTTTTGGTACGTAGCTAGATGTTTACTCTCTGATATGCTCAGCAGCTGTGATACTTAAGATTTTGTTGCACATAATAGTAGTCTGATTAGTAAATGCTAAATGCAGGACAACTGTTTCATGTTGGAATTTGTTTTAAGGCATTTGTGCGTTTTCCAGACTTTAACACACAAAATTACTTTCCCTAGGTATCCACTAATGTCCAGTCAATTCATTTCCACACTTGTTTCCCATTCAACCTTACACCATTCATTCTGAAAAAACACACTTTACAAAGAAATGCAAAAACAGTGAGGGAAAACAGATTAACAACAGAAATACCTGTAATTAAAGACATCTAATATGCAATTCACTGTGAGAGTCAGAGCCTGAGGAGATGGTAGGTAATTCAAAATCAAAGCCAGCACTTCAGGTGTGCTTGAAAACACCAGTTCTCCCTGGAGACATGCATGGCATTCTAGTATAATACTTTGTAAATTGCTTTAAAAATCTCATTTGCCATGTCTTTTATTTCAGGTACTACTTGTGGCAGGATTAAATGATAGCTTTTATGTTTCAACAAAGTAATGTTCAGACAATATTCAGTGACAAAACGTGGAAAGAACATTTTATTCTTTGAATCTGTTAAATTCATACACAATAGATGGGAACCTCCAGTACAAACTCGGTGTCCCAATTAAGGGCACTTTAACCACAGCCTATACTGACTGAGGTTTGAGTTCAGGGTTTTTAAAACCTCTGAGATCACCTTGTATACAAAGCAGTATTTCTGACTGAGTTCACTGGCATGGATTTAAAAATCTAAATATTGAAGAAAAGTGCTGCTTTTAGAGGTGTACAGAGAAAACTCAAGCTACTCTCTGCACCTAAATATATCCAAATGAGGTTTGTAAATGCTGCTAATCTGAAATATGTTGTCTTTGTTCCTGTTCCATTTATTCCTTTCAAAATTGTCTTTCTTGACTACAGGTTGTCGAAGATGTGACAGTAAAGACTGTTTTTAAGAGCTACTACACTCTGATTTATTTTTAACTTAAGAGGATTTGAATGAAAAAAGGTGAGAATTCAGTACCATTGTGTGTCTGATCAGAAAATGTGGCGCTCTGGCAAGTCTCTTGGAAGCTGTGCCAGTGCCTGGGAATCTGCAGATTTACATTTGGACAATCTAACTTTTCCTATATGATAAACAATTTTTGATCATTAATATACATTTTTGACAGTCACAACTAATGAAGTGCCATCAAATCAGAATGCACCTACTAGACAATAATAAACAGCAAAGAGACGCATGAAGAAGAAAAAAGAGAAAGATAAAAAGAGAACATAGTGACGTGTGCTAGAGTGAAGTCATTACAGCAGGGAGCCCCATTTTCAGGATATGAAAACTGAGACTCTCCATTTACCAGTCAGATATTACTTCCACCATCAAAGAAGATAGCCTGAAATTCCTATGCAGGTGGTCTCTGTGTGTGTTTGTGCATGCATGATGTGTGCGTATGTATGAATGGGTTAGAATATGTAGAAATGTAAATTCACCAGTGTTGTTTCACAGAAAACAGAGACAGGATTTTTATGTGATTGACAGTGATTTGCAGCTGTGCTCACTACAGGAGAGACGGCATCCATCTATACACACAGACTTTCTCTGCAGGAGTGATAGATTGTTATGCTTCTCCATTTGGGAAATCAGAAGAATGGAAGTCACTCGCTTCCTAGCACTCACTCAGTCTTAAGATCTCTCTCTTCGTGCGTCTCTCTGCACAAAGAACCTGATCCATTTGTGTTTCACTTGCTATTTGCATTGAAATCACATCAAGGCAGCATGCAGAGTAAATGAACTAGCACAGCCTGAGAGGAGGTAGGAGGCAAAACAGGCAGATAGAAGGCAGACAGACAGGTAGATACATGGGTCGGGTGCTGGCATGAAAAGGAAAAGTGAGAAGATGCTCGGCCAGGTAGAAAAAGAATAAGCAAAGAAAATAAAGAATAAAAGCTGGAAAGAGACAAATGAGAAAGAAGACAAGTTAAAAAAGAGACCAAACGAATACAAAGACAGACAATGAAGCAATGAAAAAAGATCAAGTTAAAAAGAGACAAAGTGACTAATAGGCAGAGGCAAAGACAGGAAGAAAACGGAAAGTAGTCAACAAGACAAAGAGAGGACAGCGCACAAAAAAGATACAAAAGGAAGTTAAGTAGACTGACATTAAGGAAGGCAAGAAAAAAGCAAGACAGAGGGCAAAAAAGTAAATACAGAGCAAGTCAAACAAAGCAGGAAAAAGAAACTGAAGGAAGATCGTTAATAAATTAAAATAGAGAGAAAGAAGAAGTGAACAAAAATAAAGTGGCATCTGAACAAATATGTTAAGAAGAAAAGAAGCGAGCATAGGAAAAATACAGCAAAAGAAAAAAGGAAACGAAAGACATGTAGCAAGAAAAGAGCAAAACTATAGAAAACAAAGACCTTACCACAGTGTGATAGTTGAGTGGTGTGATGAAAAAACAACTAGACTGTGTGAGTGAACGTTTTAAAGAATCAGAGGAAGATGATGAAACCACCTGTGTAGTATTAGATGAGTGCAAGTGATATAACTGGTAATGTGGGAGGAGGATGTGGAAAGGACATCCTCACAGCACTAGCAGGGCGTTTTCAGTGCCTCAGCACTAAATGAAAAGGGATGCGGACTATGACCTCCAGTTGGCTCCCATTGTAATGTAAAACTGTACGTGTAAACAAATTCATTTAATTCACTTATTTCTGAAAACAACAATTCACCTGTAACCCTGTATGCATGTAATTATGTACACCCACATTTCTGTAGTTTTATACTGTTATAATACTACTTCTTTGCTGCTGGAATTGGCAGGATGAAGAAGTACATATAATGGAAAAAAATGTGTCCCACTCACAAATAGTCAAGACACCAGTGTTTTTACTGGGCTATTATCATCCATTTGTATGTGCTTAGATCACCCAGAAAAATCAATTTTATGACTTGTTGGCTTAGCCAGGAACTCACATCTCTTTAAAATGCTGTGACAACTTCTGACATTTTCATATATTCAGGCAGACCCACAAATATAAACTTACCATACTGCTTTTACACACATGAGAACATATAGTTCCTGAGGGAGTCTAGTCTTTCTCTTTAGTATCCTAACCATAAAGCACCAACACATGATTTCAGTGTAGGTTATCTAAATTGATCATTTGTCAGAAGCAATCCAAGTAAAGATGTGACAGATCACAGTATCAATGAGCCAATCCCTGCACGGTGAATATACACACTCAAACAAGTGCCCTGCTAATTCCCAGACACCCGTTCAGTATGCTATAAAGCATGAAGGTCTACATCAGTACTCTGTCTGCAGCTGACTTTGTTATGTCCTGTGTGCGTGTGTGTGTGTGTGACACTGAAGGAGAAGAGAGAAGGAGGCTGAGTGAGGACTCACTTCCCATCTCATATCACATATTTTGCTCTGCATGGTTAACCACTCACATAACAGACTTCTTGTATGTGAAGATCTAATGGTATCACCATTAGATCAGTGTCTTTTGTGATTATGTTAATATATATACTTTTATTTATATGATAATATATATTTTGCATTTCAATACAGAATGCATCTGCAGCAGTGGGCCTGGTTTTATGCAAAAATTGATGATGACACAAGTGATGAATAAAATTTTAGATTTCACCATCTGATCATGAATCCAGACCAACTTGATCGTCTGTTTTGTTTTTGTTTTTTAACCATTGTTGCATGAGTAAATGGTTGTTCTAAATTTGGCTTTGCTGGTGAGCGTTTAATGTAGAAGCGAGGGTGGAATAAACACCTTTAAAAGGTGCAAAGGAAGGTGAGAAGTAATGGATGGCTTTGAGTCTCAGATGATCAAACAACAGCAGGTGATATTAATGTTATGATCAACATTTATGACATGCTTTGCAGCTTGTATGAGATATTCCTGAATCCAAAGATAGTGTAGTAACAACTTTGTGTGAAATATGTGTTTGTTGAATAACCTCTATATTATTATCAGTGCTGTTGGTTCCCATAGTATTTTGTTAATTTGCTGTCTATTCCAGTTAAAACAACTTGTTTGGAAGTAAATGTCACCAGTAGGGATGGGTACCGGTATCCGGTGCCATGATGGCACCAGTTCTGACATAAATGGTAGTAACCAGACCGAAAAGCAGCGCACATTTCGGAGCTTTATTTCGGTGCTTTTTTTTTCAAACTCAAAAATGCAAAAAACTCAAATTGTGCAAAAAATATGCAAACTCAGCAGCCTGCAACAAGTGCTTTAAGCTGATACTGTGATACTGTCAAAGGAAGTAACACCTCAAATCCGATGAAACACCTGGCGACGCATAGCGTATTTTTTTTTTAAAAAGCCGAAAAATGCGCTGCATTTGATAGCTTGCTGCGAGACCTCACACCGAGCGCATCTACTGCGGGTGTGGTGCCTGTAATCGGATCCAGAGTTAGCAACATCCCCCAAAAAGCCGAAGAGTAGAGTCCTGGCCCCTAGCCCTGCCAGTGTAGCAGAAATGATGAGGATGATGATGCAGCAGCAGCCGTTCTTCTCTGCGTGAGTAGCTTAATGTTGTTCGTGTATAATTTACGTTGAGTAGGCTAACCACGTTATTAAATTAATGCAGGTAAGGTGAACTAGCAAACACCGTCGTAGTTACATGAGGCTGTCTTCTTGTTTGATGGCAGATACTCCCTTCACCCTGGCCAAAAAGGCTAAAATGACCAAAGAAAAAGTGGAAAACAGTTAAACATGAGAGGTTTTTGGACAAAGTTTGTGTTTTTTCCATTGTTTAAGCACTGCTTCCAGCCAAGAGTGATACCATAAATCCCCTATAGCTGCAGAAAAGGCTAACATTGTTATCTTTTTACAAAGAAAAAAAAAAGCTGAACATGAGAGGTTTTTGGACAAAGTTTGTGTTCTCCATTCTTTAAGCACCGGTTTGAGCACCTTTTAAGCACCGGCACCATTTCAAAAGTACCGGTTTGGCACCGGTATCGGATAAAACCTAAACGATACCCATCCCTAGTCACCAGAATGCAGCAAAACATCTTGAAAAGATGCAAAATGCCAGTTTTAGCTATTCCCTCGATTTATTTTAGTATTGATTGACCTAAAGCTTACTTTGCAGTGACCCAACAAGCTGTTGATACAGGTTTGTCTCTCCCAGCTTCTCATAAATGAACACCTGTAAAGGAAGCCTTCTAAAACCATATTTAAACCCACTGGCTAAGCTTCATTTTTTGGTATGTAGATTTAATATTGTGATTAATATTGTGAAGGGGCATGTCATAAATTATTGCTTAAAAAGCACAATCTATCCCTGAACCTAACCAAGAAAGAAACACATTAAAATAAAGTGCAAAACTAACACACACGTCTTAACACACCAGACGAGTAAAATCCGTGTGAACATACGAATATGAATTTGCAGCACTTATGCTTTCTTGTTTAGAAACTTCACCTTATTATCACTTGATGTTAACTTCATTGTTTTCACTGTGCTTTTATTGAGGACACAGTTGCAAAAACGCAACATGTTTGATGTGTAAACACGTTCCACGGCAAATTCGGATCTGGAAAATTTTGAATTTCATGTTGCTTTTTCGTATTGCGCCTTTGATCTGCTGCTCCATGTCTAATACCATTGTTGCATGAGTAAATTAGCATGAGTAAATTAGCAGTCAAGGGATCTGTTGATCAGATCCCTTGACTGCTAATGCCAGCTGGGACTCTTGAGAAGAACGTGGTGTTTTTGATAAATAGATGTAAGGACTTGATGGGTCACATCATGAGGCAGTCTAAGAACATTAATTCCTACTGTTAGTTTCTTTTATACAGCACAAGTGTGTTTCTTGTCAACGTATTTTAAACTACATCACAATGAATATATGTAAAGTAATTATACAAAGAGTCACATATTAATATATAACATCCCACTTCATGAACTTCTCCCTGATCTAGGAGAGCGTCTTTGCAAATCATCATCCACCCTGAGAATTTTGTACCTGGGTGTTCCAGGTTGTCTGTGCCTATGTGCCTGTGTTTTTGTGTGTCTTCTCCCAAGGGCATTGGTAGGTTGTGCTGCAGACAGAGATATGTGGCTGGAGGTGAACACACCGACATTTCAGCAGGAACAAGCCATTTTCCTAACGCAAAAATCCAGTGTTTGTCTCTGTGATTTATAGCTACCTGACTGTAGCCGCACACCCAGCATTGCTCATGTGGGCCACTAGAATGTTAAAGGACACACACACTCACACACACGCACACAAGCACAGGCAGGTACTTGATAAACACATGAGGATTTGAATACATACATGCACAAAGAAATACACAAATGACCCAATCCCATTCATGGAGGTGAACACTCAAGACTTCATCTTCATACAAATGTTTAGAAATACACAAAATCCATACACACAGTCACACATACACAGCATTAATGGGGCCATGCAGCACCAAAACATTTTTCTGGGCTGTGTGTGTGTGTGTGTGTGTGTGTGTGTGTGTGTGTGTGTGTGTGTGTGTGTGTGTGTGTGTGTGTTTTTTCAAGTGATACTTATCTGCACAGTGTTGTCTCTTACATCTGATGTCATGGGAGATACAAGAAAAAAGACATTAACATGAGATATGAGCAAGTTCACAAAGTGCGCATGTTTGTGTGTGTGTTCAGTGCTGAAGGGCACATCTGAATCCTTCAGACCCTCTTTGATATAGATCTGAAACACTCTAATGTTGGATCATTTTAATTCCCCACTGTGGCACACACACACACAAATACATACTCAGTCTTACAAAACGTGTACAGTCAGATGTTTGATGCAAATGCGAGAGCATGTAGTTACATGTGCATTTCAAAATGAACAAGCACTCAAACAACATAAAACAAACCTCATTCACACATAGCAACGAAAATCTGCACAGATTCACAAACGAAATGCATCCCCTTGAACTAGAGTTTATGTGGGAGCTTCAAATGAATAGTCAGAAATTATAAAATATCTTTTAGAAGATTGTGTTCATCATTTTTTCCCCTTTTTGCGCATGCAGCACCAGTCATTTTTCAAGAAGTAATAATATTAAAATATAGAAATTCAATTTTTAGCAATTCTTAATATAAAGATGACAAAAATAAATGTGGCCAATTACACTTTTGAATATCATTTACACTCTTTCTGATATCTGAGTATCTGAGAATCGAGAACCTGTTCTTGTAGAGAACCGGTTCACAGTAGCTTCTTAGAATTGATCGCCTGCCTACCTATAGACTCCACTGTTGGTTCCACTTCCACCTGCCCCACAATAAGCTGATTTCAGCTTGTGTGCAGGAAGAGGAAAATAGCGGTGCAGTCTGCAGTGTGGGTATCAACATTACTTTTATTTTTATTGCACAAAAAGCAAGAGAGCACGATGGTAAAGTGCAAACTGAATCCAGGACAGAAACAGCTGCATTATGCTGCTAACAGACCTTCGTCTCGTTGCCAGCACCTGCACAGACAGCATGCTAACGCTAAGCTAGCCAAGAACCCAGAGTGATGTTAAAGCTGAGTGAATGCCGACCCCAGCCTAGCTGCCAGACCGTGACTTTCAACAGGCAGCTGCAGCCTCCATTTCTACCTGTTCATGCTCAAGGATGCCATAGCAGGGAGAAAAATTATGACAAGCCTGTGAGTCCATGACTGCCAAGGGCCCTACAGAACAGGAGAACAGTCATCAGTTTGTCTTGTTTTCTTATTTTTAAGTTATTAACCTATAGGGTTGCCAACCGTCCCTTAAAAAACGGAATTGTCCTGTATTCAGAAACAAAAGTACACGTCCCGTATTGAGCTAATAAGGGACGCACTTTGTCCCGTAATACAGTGAGAATCAAAAGTAGTCTATAAATGTTAATGGAATTAACGCTTTGTTTGAAAACATAATTCCCAGCCCCTCTCCTGCTTTGTGACCAATGAGCTGACAGCACACTTATGACAATTCGAGTATGACAATTCAGATTATCTCATTGGTCGAGGAAAGGTCGCTTGCGGAGAAAATACCGGAAGACAACAGATGACCACAACAACAAGCATGGCCAACAGGGAAACAAACGCCGACACTGCGGTGCACGTCTCGGATGACAGTACACCTAAAGCTGGGCAGACACTGCGATTTTTTTCAGTCACGTTATTCAGCTCCTGCTCAAACTGCACGATTGACTCGCAGGGATTAGAAGTTCATAGGTCATGATGCAGGGTCTCACACTATACGGCCCGATGCTCTGATGCGACCTGAGTGCTCACACTGTGCCAACATAACATGAAGGTTATAACAGAAAATCTGTCGCTCGCTCTCTCTGTCTTTCACTCACACAGACACACCACCATCAACTTTGCTAAATTGCTAATGAAAAACATGATCAGGCAGCTGTGATTGAGCAGCAGTGTAAATCCAACTATTTTCACGGTTGTTGTGGTCGTGATAATTTTGTGATGCCACATCGAAAAGGCTCGGATGAGCTTTCCAAAGTTCTACAAGTGCCTCCATCACTTGTGTCCAGATCACACGCTGCACAGCCGTGCTGCGCCGTCTTTTTCACCGATGTTTACGTGTTTGCGCGCGAGCAGTGTGAGCGGCTGTGGTGACACCCTCACCTCAGTGCTTGCTTCGGCAAGCGCGTACGCTAAATTGGATACGATACAGAGAAGATTAGCATGGCCCCTGCGCAAGGATGACACGCAAATTCGTGACACCCTCACGAGCGATTGATGATCGGGAGCTGGTCGTGAGGTGTTAATCGCTTCTCGTTACCCCACGTATACTACACGATGCACGATGAAGGCCAAAATCGGGCCGATCACCAAATCGCTCGCACGACTCAAAAATCGGCTCAAAATGGGCCAAAAATCGCACAGTGTAAGCCCAGCGTTAGAGCAGCAATGTTTGTCCCCCTCAGAGAAAGAAAAGAAAAAAGGCTGCAAAAGTACAGGGAGGAATGGGAAAAGGAAAACACCTGGCTGGGAAAGTGCACGATAACACCTATAAAGCGCACTGCACTGTGTGCCGGCGCACTTTTTCCATAGGCATGCTTCTAGTGGTGGGCACAAGAAGAACATGAGGGGCGTGAAAGCTCGGGGAACCCTTAACCAATTTCTTGTCCACCAGGCATGGCAGAAGCAGATATGGTATGTAAACACTGGTTTGTTGTTTAAACCCTCTGGTTAAGGTTAATATGGGCATGTGCAGTGAATATCAGCGCTATGTGGCCAGAAGTGTGATAATATCATTTATTTTGTGTAATAAACAACTGCAAGGATGGATGATTACAACAAATAGATGAATAATACATAAAAGTAATACATAGATGAATAATGATGATGAGTTAAGGTGCGTAATCATGGGAACAAGCGGGTTTACAAACAGGAGCAGCTGATTAGCATTAGAAAAGCTGAAATAATACCTCAACTGAAGCCAATTGTACTAAATGCACTATATGTGCACTGTTACAAGAATATTTTTCGTTCTATTGCTTTCTATTAATTTATATAATTTTAAGTTAAGCAGGACAGAGTTCTTTTAAAGAAAGATTTACTTATATTCTCAAAAGTTAAGCATGACAGGCTTCTGTTTAAGAAAGAGACCTGTTTTACTGTGTTAATGTTGTCATTTTGAGCTAAAAATAAATGGCTAAATGATCATTTGTTTCCCATATGGTCATATCACAAAGAATATGCATCTGCTTAAATCAAATTCAAGTCAAATGGTTAAAAAATAATTTCACACACACAAAAAAAGAGCTACCACACTGGGAAGGGTGAAGACAACTGGGTTGCCCGGCCCTGGCCACGAGGTGTCCCTTATTTATTTTTCAGGGAGTTGGCAACCCTATTAACCTATCACCATAAAATACTGTTTGCTTATGAACATGTTTGTTTTATAGCATTAGTTTTGTTTTTGGCAACAAAGAATAAAATCCAGTCAGCCTCTGACCCATCTCCCCCCACCTTATTTAATCATTTGGTTTGGTCCAGGTGCCAGCGCTAGCTCCTCTGAGTGCAAGAGGCGTAAGGATTATTTAAGGACATCTGGGCTTGAAAAAAGAAAAGAGACATTAAACTCATAGCAAATTCCACATGAAAGAAACTACTTGCTTTCCAAGTATTAGTTAGCTTACTTTATTTGTGACAGAAAATAATGCATTTGTGTTATTTTAGCCATGTAAATGGTGCAGGCAGACCCTTTATATGTATACTACATCACTGATCTGACAATCTGGTGCCAGGCAAAACAAATCGAACCTCTCTCAGGTGTAGCTGCCCCACTCCCATCTCCACACTCCTGACACTGCACCAACCTCAGATGTATCTGAAGAAGCAGGTGAGTACTGTTATGTCAAAACATGTGCCTAATTGCTGGAGGCACCTTGGTTAATAAACACTAGAGTGAAGAGAAGTATGCATTGCTCTGCATATATTTTGCACGCTCGCTATGACTGTTGCAGGTGATGAGAGCTTTCAGTAAGTTAAATCTAATTGAAACCTATTTGAGTTCCACTAGGCCTCAGGACAGACACATATTTTAGTCGGCTATACTTTGAAAATTTATATCCAAAGGATTAAATATATAACAATAATATATCCAATATTGAAGTGGTTGAGACAGCGTCCCATATGCTTGGAGACACACCTGTTCATGTATCTACAGGAGAATCACTGTGAGAATCCTTTTGAAGTTTCTTAATGCTGGCTTTCATCTTTGCTTTCTTCTGTGGCCTTTGTGCTCATACCTAAACACTAAAGGAAAGATCATATGTGTGTCCTCATTAGGGCAGATATTTGTGTCAGTGTGTAGGGGGCTGTAGCCTGAGGTTTGTATTGTTAAATGGTAATTGTGAGACAATACATTTCAGGCTATTTTATGGAGAAATTACCTAAAAGTGACGTAATGAATTGTGTAATGAATTATAGAATTATTTTTAAGAACAGCAACAAGTAATGTATAACACATTACCTTTTTTGAGCAATAAACCCAACACTAAGATTTGCCCACACACTATCCAATTAACTTGAACGAATGTAATGTATTTGATATGCTGCTTAACGATGATGATGAGTATGAAAGAGGAGCCAATGAGAATTGATAAGCGAATTCATAGGGAAAGGAATTAATACGTGATATTGATAATGAAACTGGAATCACTTAATTAATCACTGAATTTCCTTCCCCATTTTGCATTGAACTTTTTATTACTGTGCCCTAAAACAAGCATAATGGGACAACATGGAACAAAGTGATAACCAGCAGAAGAGCAAAATTTTCTCTCCTGGTCAACATGTGGTTAGAAACATTAGATGCCACTGTACAGTAGACATACTGGGACAAGTCCCCCTTTGTGCGTTAATGGTGCATGGCAATAAATCAACAGCACATTAATGCAGATACATTAGTGTGATTGTCATGAGCAAATTAGATCGAAGCAGAGAGGACAAATGGCCTCTACAGTGTATTTCGCATCAGGTGACTCCTTGAAACATCAGTTTATGTTTGCAGCACAGCACAAAGTATGCTTGATGTAGAAATTTATAGTTTCAAAGTTCTTGTCTAGTTTAAACTTCTGGCTAAGTGCTAAATGGTTCTTATATAGTTCTTTTCTTCTACTTGAGCACTCAAACATACCTCATTCACCCATTCACATTCATTCATACGAGTAGTTTTCTATGTTTAAGTGCTTTCTATCTAAGATTCACACTCCAATGCATGTACTGGAGAGTAACTTGGGTTTTAATATCTTGCACAAAAAGATATTGGGGCATGCAAAGCTGTAGGCACTCCAAGCTTTTACTGGCTGAAACCAGATTTTGTAGATTTTTAAGGTGCAAATAATCAAAATTTCATTCATTAGGTCTTAAATTATTATCCCCTTCTTTCTGTGTCATGTGATCCTCTGGAGAAACTCTTCATTTTATACCATTCAGTACCCACTGGAACAGTTTGCAGTTCAGTGTGTTCATCTCCCATGTGTTCCCTACTTGGAAACTTGCTGGTCTAAGTGAGCAAGACCTGAGTGTCAGCTACAACATGAGGTCAGCAGTTGGATCAGTGCTGCAGTTTCTTGTATTAGTAAAAAAAAACAATGTTTGCTGGAGTGAAGCTTTCAGTTTAGCAGTATATTTTTGTTAGAACAGGCACTTACAATGAGATTTGTTTTGTTGCCGAACAATTCCGAAACGAGGATCCAAAATTCTTTAGGGGTGTATGTGGATCGTATAAATAGAGAAGATAAAGAATCTCATAGTAGAAGCATTGATGCGTACTGCTGAAAGGATCCAGCTGAGGTGCTTCTGGAATGTTATGATGATGTTTCCTGGACTTTGGAGGGCTTTCAGGAATATAGATATGCTGGAGAGATTTCTTATGTCATCTTATATTTCAGGTTAATCTTGTGATTCATAGAAGCTGCTGGAATGTAGCTGAATAGATGTATGTCTGGACTACCTTGTGAAGCCAGCAGCTTATTGCAAGCAGAAGCTGATAAGAAACTGGAAATGGATGGAACAGGTGAGAATATGGAAATAATTAAAATAAATAATTTTTTTTAACCTTTTTTAATGGTTAGTGTTACCCATAGTTTCTATGATTTTTGCCAGTGGAAAAAACTGCTACATTCAACAGCAGCATTTGACAAACGTTAAGTTGCTTTAGCCTACCAATACAGACACACAAACACATAATAAACTGGTATTGTCAGAAAACTAAGAAAAAAAATGCCTTTTAGTCGTTCATTAAATCCAGTAAAGTTCAGCAGGAGTTCAGGTTTTGAGAAGTACTTGTACATTGGCTGCATCTGTGTGCTACAGTCAAAAAACAGATGCCTTTTCCATTCCCTAATTTTAGATATTTAAGTACATGCTTGCCCTCGGTGTCTTGATGTCACAGATGATGTTTAGCTATTTAGAGAGCAGTGCCTGGGACCTCAAACAAGTGGAAAAGCTGCTTTCATGGTGATGGCTAAGAGGCTCTACACCCACTGCTCTCCATCATCCCCTCTATCGCTGGCTTTGGCACTTTATATCCATCTATACCAATGGCTCTGACATGTCTCTTACTTATGTCTCTGCCTGTATCTCTCTGTTGGTATACACATTTATCTGCCACTCTGCATGTTGGCTATCTTTCTTCAAAATAGTATTTATAACTTTGTGCCCAGCCACAATCCTTGCAATAGAGCCATTTTTACTTTGTTGATACAAATTATTTGACATTTGAAAAAAAAGAAAAAGAAAACAGGAAAGGAAAAAAAAATACAAACCCACAAAAAGCCAACTTTTTTTATTTGGCTTAAAACAAACTATATAGTTTGTTATAGTTTTTAAATTTACCCTTGTCATTTAGCTCTAATATAGTAATTGTTATTTTTGATATTACCTATTCCCCTTACCACAATGAAACGGGGATGGAAATAATTGTCTTTGCAGTGAAAGGACTTCACTGACAGGCTTTTGACAAACATTACACCGTCACAATCCACAAACCTCATTACGACCACATTTTATACACACTGTAAAAAGAATAACCCTATTCAAATTAAAAAAAATGATGTCCAATTGTCACATCCAAAATATTTGACTTCATAGAATCCAAAATGAGTCACTTGATATGACCTGATACTTTTATGTTGATATAAACAATATTACTAGACTTGACGGAAACTTTAAATTTTGCATTGATCCAAATTTTTTTACATAGAACCATATTTTAATTATTGAACCAAGCTAATATATTGAAATTTAACCAACCTAATGTATTCACATCGAACCAAATTAACATGAACTAATATGTTTGTGTTGAAGCCAGGTAATTGATTTACATATATTCAAACTATATTTTTTACATTTCATTTTATTTCAGTTCAAAAATGCTCTGCATTTCCTATAAAAAAGACAGTTGGCCAACCAATTATTTCTAAATTATTTATTGTTCCAAACCATTTTAACTATAATCAATAGAGAGGATTAGTAATATACAGATTTAGTGCTACGGCAGAAATGATTAGAGAAATGTTTGTTTTATAAAACCTGCAACCTTTTGAAAACCAGTATAAAACCTGCAATCTTTTTAGAACTGGTATAAAACCTGCAACCTGTCTAAAACTGCAACCTGTCTAAAACTGGCATAAAACCATTATAAAAACTCTTTTTAAACCAATTTGCCAGTACTCAAAAATGTTTATATGTGCACTGTGCCTGTACAATGTAAAAAAAAAAATCTACACATGTATCAATGAAATCAACTTAAATCTCCCTTTCAAATGGGTGTTCTTATAATTTTTGAATGTAGAATATCACTGCAGGCCAACCAAGAAAAATAACCAAGCACACATGCACATGCATATACACATGCATGTGCACATACACATGCACACATGCATGCAAATGCGAATCTTAGAGGTCATCTTGTTAAAGTCAAGCTCCATCATAATCTTTTGAAGAGCCTCAAAGGTGAACCTGAATCCTCGTGGATATTCCATATTAAGAGCATAACAGAGTCCAAAGACCTTTGCCACTCCAGCTGCCACAGAAGGCAACTCATTCAGGACTTCCACACCATCAATGATTATCCCGATGTCTCGAGGCTGATGTAGGAGGCTTGAGTTGTCCCTGAAGACGAAGAGTGCCATGGTGGTACTCTGCAGCTCTTCCTCAGCTTCATCTTTCTGGGATATCTTGAGGTAAAATATGGAACAAAATGTACAAGTGAAGAACTGAAGTCTGGCACACCTGATAAATCTTTGACCATAATAACTACTATTTTGATAGTTGTTTGGTCACAGACTATTAGAACAATTATTTGACTAATCAGATTGTGAATTGCATAATCATTAAATTAAATCAATGGCGGAACATTTTCATAAATGTTCCACAAAGCCCAAGAAAAAAAAAAGAAAACAATACAGAACCCTAAGATATTAACTTGATGAGTTGATTAATCATTGCTGTCCTACATTAATCACTGCATTTAATAGCAGAGTTGTCAAATTTACATCAAGAGACTGCATCTCATGTAGAGACAGAACAGATATGGACATACCGTGTATTCTTTTATCAAGTCCTCAACACGTTCTCCAAGGTAGATAATGAGAGATTTAAGTATACACTCCCTCCTAATGTCAGCATCAGCATCCTGCAGGAACAGTTAAAATTGTTACTATGCAATATGGAGAGTATGCTGCGTGAGAGGAATTTTTTTTCACCTCTCTATCCTCATGAGGTGACTAATGCCCCTTTTCCACCGACAAATCGGCACGGTGCGCTTGAGAGCAGTTCAGTTTAGCGCGGATGAACTCGCTTGTTGTGGTGGAAACATAAAGCAGACGTAACTGGGAACAGGGGTGAACCCATCTGGCTATGAAAAGTCGTGTGCAAAAGTCTTTGTCCGCAACGTCACAGCCCGAAGAACAACAACAATCGCAATATATGTGTGTTTTTGTACTTTGCTCCGTCTGTGGTTCATTTTGATTGGTTTGATTTTTGGTTCTTGTGGAGGAAGTGGCCATGGTCCAAAGTCAATGGAGTATGGTTGCTGGGAGTTTTTTTTTAAAGCCTTTTGTGGGAGCGCTTCTATATCACATCACGTGGGCACCACACACACCCGGGCCAATCAGGTGTAAAGGCGGTGGAAAAGCGTCCGCAGGGGGCTAAAGCGAACTGAGCCACACCGTGTTCTGTCGGTGTAAAAGCGGCATATGCTTTCTTGTCCCTAAATAAAAGTTTATACGTATATATGTATGTATGTGTATCTGGCGAGTGAGAGTGAAAATGTGTCTCCAAAATAAATTTTGTTGTAGTTGTGCTCTGTACTTGTATAATGACAATAAATCTCTTCATTCATTCAAGAACAAAGCCCACACTTCCTTTCAACATTTTAAAAGGTCACAGCCATAATCACTGACGTTACCAAAATAAAACTGTAACAGGATACAAATTCTCATTAGATACAGCGGTTAAAATGCTAACTGTCATGTTAATAGTTAATTATATACACCCTACCTGATCAAGAAACTCTAGGATTATGGCAGTTTTTGCTTTGGTTGTCCCTCCTTTCTTTCTGATTATTTTAAGTAGCTGTGGGGAGTGCTTGTCCAGCTGGACCATGAATCTGGTTAGCAGGGGAACTGCAGTAACCCGCAGAAACTCTGCATTAATCTGTACATGAGTAGACAGTGTACAATACATTTTTTTAAAGACCAACTTCCAACAAGAAAAAGTCAAAACATAATTCCAATTTCCAAACTATGATAAAAGGCATTAGTATAAAAAAGTTAAAGTTATACCTCTTCCATCTGAAATAGACCTGGCCATCTTTCCAAGAGGTTCTTGATGTCAGGCTTCTTATCCACAACCTCTTTCCTCCTGAATTCGAAGGTCCTGGCCATCAACACACAGATATTTATATGAAGAGAGACAGAGATAAACGTGCGCGCACAAACACAAGCTTGTGTCTAGAAACCGCGAGCTCACCAGAAAAATTCAAACGAAGCGGAGCACGGAGTTATACTATGAATGTTATGAACTATGAACTTATGCTAGCTAGCTGTATCCACCAGCGTGGTAACGCTAGGTAGTTAGTTAGTATACTGGTAAAAAACGGCTTTTTGCCTAACTTGCATTCCCGACTGTGATGGTCGGTTGCTGGTAACCAGTTCTACCGTCGCGCCGGATAGCTAGCTAGCTTGTAGCTAGCAGCTACAATCATGCAAAAATTGGGGGTGGCTGTCGACCCAGCTTAAATAGGGTTATTTTCTGCAATTTTGGTAATACAAATTATAAAAGCTTTTGTAACACACTTGGCTTTACTTACGTTTATTTTCAGATGAAATTAATCAAAGATGTGACACGATGTTTCCAGCAGCCATGCAGAATAAAAATGGGTCCCGGTCTATTTCTGGTGGGCGTGTTCAAGTGCAAATCACTTTGACTCAAATTAAAGATATTATCTGTTCAACATGAAAAGAAATATATGTTTTGAGAGAAATCAAAAACTTTGCGTTGTGTCCTTTGTACAGATATTTAGTTTCATCCAAATCAAAAGTGGTATTTTAAAATGCAAAAAGAAAGGGTTTCACAATCAAATCAATGATTTTATTCTGTTTTGAATGGCACTTATTAGATTGAATGAATGACTGCATGTTAGACTTTTTTCAGTGCAGGCTATTCTTACTGCATAACCTCAGTGAAACGTTAACACTGTGTAGTTAGAATCACCCAAATTAATGAGGACAGGGATAGTCTTCGGTGTAAGACTCATTAGACAGAATACATGATGTGTCCCCAAAAATAGTTTTTCCAACAAGTCTCCCATTCACATGTAGAACAAACATGTAGGTAATAAGACTGGTTTGTTAACAAACATGCCACATCCAAAATTAGCAGAAGTTCTTTTCCATTGCTGAACTGACATTATTACTGCTGCCTGCAGGAGTTATTCATATAACTAAATGTATACTGAATTCACATATACATACATCCATACAGATATATACAGAAACAAATAAGGTGAACAAGCAGTTACATGCATCATGGATGCAAACACACACACCAAGAGAAAAACACATACCTATCCAACATGAAGGTATCCAAATGCAACTTATGCAACAACAGATACAAAACAAAGAATCTGATTAATTAACTGGGCAGAGAATGGATACAGAATAAGCAGCACACACACACACACACATAGTCTACTGTGCTAAGGACATAGTTTATGACACATGCACACAGGTACATTCACTAACAGCTAAAAGCGTGTTCCCCTAATAGAGGACAATCTTAATGACACAAACGTCCTGTCCTGACACTGACACAGTATACACACACGGACACTTGCTTCTTACTCCTCAGATTAAAAGTGGACAAGTGCGCGCACACACACACACACACACACACACACACACATCATGACGATGAGTCATGAAGTCTGTGTTTCCATCACAGCAAACAGGGTAATAAGACTGATGATGTCACAGGTGTCCTCTGACAACACTCTACCGAATGCACAACAATAGAATTTGTGGTTTGTCTGAATTAAATGTTTATAAATAGTGTGACCAGCATTTCTATCTCATAGAGTTTTCTCATCATATTTTAGAAAGGCTGAAAGCTACGAATGAGCGTTTCTGGAAGGCGATAAAACTCTACTACCACAGAAACTTCAAGACAAAAAAGGGGTAATATAGAAATAAAATTATGATGTTTGGACTTTAATGTTATACAGTACTGTAATGTACTGTATAATTATTGAAATATAGAATCTTAACTTCTGAAAATAGATTTGCCATCATCCAGTATTAAGTACCAGGAAGACAAGTACTGAGTGCTGAAACATAACAGCATCCTGGCTTTTGTATGATAATTGAGTGTGTAAAAGGCCACTGTAAATATCAGAAAATTGCTACCATGACGGAAAAACAACCCAAATTATTTCTTTGAAAAAATTGTGTAAGTAGTTGTCATCCTGCGATGAAAAGCTCCAGACAGACACACTGCACAAATTGTATTATTAGAGGCAGTACAAAAAGTAGTGTAATGAAAGTAAGTTTGTAGGTTGTTTTTATTTTTTTTTAATGTTGGTCTTTACAAGCTGGTGTCACGTAAAAACTGGACACTGTGACATGATATTTAACCAGTCCTGGAAATCTCAGCAGAGAGGAAATTCTGGAAGAAGGAGCAAGAGAAAGCTGAGAAGTACCAGGAGCTGAAGGTACAACTGAAGGAGATTTGGAAGGAAAGTCCAAAGTGGTCCCAGTGGTAACAGGATCAATAAGAGCTGTAACACCCAAACTGGAAGACTAGACTTCAGAGGATTTCAGGCACTATATCAGGGTCTCTATCCCGATGAGAGCACTCTTAAGGTGTAAACAAACAAGTACTTAGTGCCTTGGAAAATGTGTAGCTAGTTTTGCCCAAGACGACTTATCACCTCAGCTAAAGATAAACACTATGGGCTGATGAATTATTTTGTTACATAATTTCGAAAGTGCAACCCACTGCTAACGAGTGGATTAACTTATTTTAATGACTAATTTATTCTGTAAATGAACGGGGCATACAGTATTTAGGACTGTTAACATGTAAGATAAACCCTCGAGTAATGGTACTCTCCTTTGGTGAGCTGATGTTTGCATTGGCATTTTATCAATGAACCAAGACCACTTACATAAGTCATTTCACCTGACTAGTAATTTATTGATTAGGATGTTTGTGTGCATGATTGAACATAAATAATGTAAAACTTATCTTAAAAAAAACATGGTTTAATAGGACAACTCCCTTAAACTTTCTGTTGTTTCTGAGAAAATCCCTGAACTTGGTCCCTTTTGTTTTCACACCACAAATTAACCACACCAGAATGTTCTTGGAAAGGGACCAAGACCCAGTTTTTCAGGAGGACTTTGTGAGCCTGTCAACATTTGACCAGAATTTAATTACCAGGTGTATTTACAAGTTATGCTGCCTTAGAGCAAGTCTCACTCTCATGTCTGGGGTTTGCGTTAGAGCCAGGGAAATTTTGAGTTGAATTAGAAACAAAGCTGTAACGGGCCAGTGCCTCTGCAGTGAGCAACACAGTTAGCACCATATGTTTTCGGACAATTACATATTTTGTAATTTTTCCTCTGAACAACACCACAGTGGATAAAATCATCAAAATGCGATTGAAGAGCAAAAACTGTTTTTGAAATACAGCCCTTTAAAAAAAATAAAAAAAGAAACATTTCAGAGACTCCGAAGTACAAACAAAGTAACATAATTTTAAAGGAGTCCTTTAATAAGTAATTGAACACTTTTCACAATCAATGACTGCCTGGAGTTTACATCACTTGAGATTTTTTACTATGCATTTACTGCAGCCACCTCCTGTTGCTTGTTTGTGGGTCTTTCTGGATTAAGTTTTGTATGTATTAACAGAAAAGATTGCTCTATCAAAAACTGACTAAGTCAGTGTATCATATACTATTTCTTTTCCTTTGTTTATTTTTTATTTTTTTATTTTAAATAATGAGCCAAAACCTTTTGCATAAGATTTTGGCTCATTATCCATTTGTACTGTGAAGCCCTGTCCCATCAGTTTTGCTGCATTTGGCAGAATCTGAACAGAGTATAGCCCTGCGCACTTTACAATTCCTCCTGTTGCTTTTATCAGTCACATCAATGAATACCAGGAACCCGGTTCTACTAAAGGTTGCATCTTAACACAAAAACCGCATTCTACTATAATTCTTTGGTCTTCCACATGTCCCCTCAGCCGCACAAGAATCCGGGTCACGGCACCAAGTGTTAAAAACGGTTCTTTTGAATTCTTTAGGGCCAAGAAAACACGGCTCAAAAGTGGTCTTTTTTACTTTAAAAATGATCTTTATTTTACATATCCTGGATATGGAGACCTTAGCACACAACACACAACCCAAGGTCTGAAGCACAAAACAGGAAGCCCAGTCATTTATATAGACATCACATACACTTTAAGTTTTGATCAAACACTCTGCTTAGTTTCACTTTTCGCCTGCAAAAGCATGTAATTTCCTGTCAGTCCTGTCGGCACAAACTGTACTAAGAGTTGGGCCTCTCTTATCCAGAAAACAATATAATAGCAGATAAGCTTTCAGATTATATTTTTAAATTGTAACAGTTATTATTGCTAAGCTGGCTCGTGGGTTCCCGTTTTCAAAAATGCTTGATGATTTGTTCACTTATCAAGTTTTTGCCTTTTGTTATGACATGCATAGGTTCTTTCTCTTCAGCACCCTCTGCTGGTCATAATGGGAATTCTCACCTGCTTTTATTTTGGTGGGGTTTTTCTGTGTTCCTGTGGGTAGAAGAAACAGGAAGCTGGTCGCTTGTTAGCCTGCAGGATATGTTGTTGCTCTTTAAAACGTTTCTGCCTTGGAGAGTTATTGCTTGTGAGTATTAATGTATAACATGTTTACAAGTTTATTTGGTGCATTTCTATTACATAGATCTGTTTAGGAACCAGTTATTTCATGTGCTATGTTTATCTTTGAGGAAGCTAAACTCGCTAAGTTGTATTGTGATCAATACTGAGTCGCTGTTGATTACACATACTATATAACAGTATAGTTCATATCCTAGAAGTGTGTGTAAAGAGGTAAAGACATCTTGTGACATTTACTTTGTGTTTGTTTTTAGTTTTACGGGAAGAAAAGAATATCAATCATTGAACTACTGACGAAGTAAAAAGCCTTAAACTTACTTCCGCCTCCAATGTTCATTGAAACCGTTAGCTGTCTGTCAAGTTGGGCAAAGGGACGCACAATAAGGACAGAACAGTAAAAAAGCAGCTTCTCAGCGGGCAGAGATAATCAAAGACAGCAACTTCGTCTGCCAGCACGTCTCATCTCTACTACTGCTTACGCTTGCCACACAGCAGCATTGTGGGATGGAGGACACACAAGCCACAAAAGAAATAACGCAGCTGTCGGCTCTAGAGACCAGGTCAGTGGCCTCTATAGCATCAAGTGGATCATCAGCCAGTCGAGCCGCTGCTGCAGCTCGTGCTAAACTGGAGGCAGCTCGCGCACGAGCCGATTATGCCAAAATAGAGTCAGAAATGATGATTGAAAAGGCTCGCATAGAAGCCAAATTGAACACTTTACAGTATGAAAAGGAGGTAGCAGCAGCTATGGCTGAAGCCAGCATCCTTGAGGTTGCAGCAGAGGAGTCTGTCAAAACTGAAAGGAAACCAGCCTTTGAAGAGACTGCTGAAAGGACACGGCAGTATGTGGAGCAGCATCTACAGCCAACCAAGAGTGCTAAACCGGAGGAAGAGCATAGAGAGTCAACTGTTCATGAGCTGAAGCCCACGATTCAACCCAGGCAAAGCTTTGGTACTCCATATGTTGAATCTCACTTGTTCAAAATGAGAAACAAAGCCATTCCAACATCAGGGCTATCTCAGGAACCAAAGTCTGGTATTTATCCCCACTCAACACCGCACCCACCAGAGAGCACAAGGGAAAGGTCGCCTGATCGAGTCACACCTCAACTCCTACCAGATGGCAGTGCTCAGGTGGGTGATATAGCAAGGTACTTGGCACGGAGGGATCTTATTAATGCTGGTCTCACAAAGTTTGATGACTGCCCTGAAAATTACTGGGCGTGGAAATCCTCCTTTCTGAATGCAATCAGTGGACTAAAACTCAGCCCCAGTGAAGAGTTGGACCTCCTTATTAAGTGGCTAGGGCACGACTCAGCACGGCATGTGAAAAGAATAAAGACGGTGCATGTCTGTCGTCCTGAAGTTGGACTGGACAAAGCCTGGGAGCGCTTGGAGGAATGTTTTGGCTCTCCAGAGATAATTGAAAAAACACTGTTCGACAGGCTTACAAACTTCCCAAAGGTCAGTAGCAAAGATCCTGTTAAGCTGAGAGAGCTTAGTGACCTGCTGCAAGAGGTTGAGGCAGCAAAATCAGAGGGTTATCTCCCAGGGCTAAGCTATCTTGACACTGCACGTGGTGTTGCTCCAATTGTGGACAAGTTACCACACAATATCCAGGAAAAGTGGCTCTCTCAGGGTTTTAGGTATAAAGTTGACCATAGTGTCATTTTTCCGCCATTTTCCTTTCTCTGTGACTTTGTCTGCAGAGAGGCACAAGCCCGCAATGATCCAGGCTTCAGGCTCTTAGCATCTACAACAGACCACTTTAGATCAGATACTACAGTGAGGAAGACCTATAAGGGTTTGGTCTCTGCTCACAAGACGGAAATATCACAGGGGAAAGCTGGCCAAGACAGCGTGAGAGAGCAAACCTGTGATGTGGAAAGGCAGTGCCCTATTCATAAAAAGCCACATCCCCTCAAGCGCTGCAGAGGGTTTCGCAATAAACCCATTGAGGAGCGTAAGACCTTCCTCAAGGACAATGGTATCTGTTTTAGATGCTGTTCTTCCACTAGTCACATGGCCAAGAACTGTAGCACAACAATCAAGTGTACAGAATGTGAAAGCAGGAATCATATCTCTGCCCTTCATCCAGGACCACCTCCTGCAACTCTCTTTGGTCATGGCGGGGAGGGCACAGAAGAGACAACTCAGCCTGCTATAACATCGACTTGTACCGAAGTATGTGGAGAAGCTCAGAGAGGAAGATCCTGTTCTAAGATCTGCTTGGTAAAGGTTTTCCCAAAAGCGCAGCCAGAGCGAGTGACAAAGGCTTATGTCGTGCTCGATGATCAGAGTAATCGGTCACTTGCCAGGTCAGAGTTTTTTGATGTTTATGGCATAGAGGGGTCAGAGTCTCCATTCACACTTCGTACATGTGCGGGAACAACAGAAATGATGGGTAGAAGAGCTACAGGCTTTGTAGTGGAGTCACTAGACGGAGCCACATCAGTCACGCTGCCGACAATAATTGAATGTAATAACATTCCGAGTAACAGAGCTGAGATACCTACCCCTGAGGTGGCAGCAGAACATGCTCATCTAAGGCCAATAGCCCATCTCATCCCACCACTCGATCACAAAGCTGAGATCCTCCTTTTACTTGGACGTGACCTACTTAGTGTCCACAAAGCGAGGCAGCATAGAAACGGTCCTCACAATGCCCCATATGCACAGAAACTGGACCTGGGATGGGTCATCATTGGTGACGTCTGTTTAGGTGATGCTCATAAGCCTGCAGCTGTGGATGCCTATCACACTAATGTGCTTGAGAACAATCGCCCATCCTATTTCAGACCATGTCCAAATATGGTTCATATCAAAGAGAATTATGGGTCCAAGTCTGAGCGTAAAGCCTTCCCTACCACCGAAACACCTATAGTTAAGGCATGCACTCTTGGAAGCACCATCTTTGATACATCCGAGGACGATAACAAAATCGGCCTTTCTATTGAAGACAAACTGTTCCTGGAGGTCATGAAGAGAGAGATGTTCATAGATGACAGCAACAGCTGGGTGGCGCCACTTCCATTTAAGGGACCTCGCCAGTGGCTGCCCAACAATCGCGACCAGGCCGTCAAACGCTTATCCTCTCTTCAGCACACCCTTGAAAAAAGGCCTGAAATGAAGAGGCATTTCTTTGCTTTCATGCAGAACATATTTGATCGTGACCATGCTGAACTGGCTCCTCCACCTGAGGTGGACAAGGAGTGCTGGTACTTACCTACGTTTGGGGTGTACCATCCTCAGAAGCCGGATCAGATCAGGGTTGTGTTTGACTCAAGTGCAAAGTGCCATGGCGTCTCTCTCAATGATGTTCTCCTCTCTGGACCTGACCTCAATAATAGCTTATTGGGAGTATTGTTGAGGTTCAGACGTGAAACTGTTGCAGTAACCGCTGACATTGAACAGATGTTTCACAGTTTCATTGTAAGAGAGGACCATCGAAACTATTTGCGCTTCCTCTGGCATGAAGACAACAATCCTGCCAATGACATCTGTGAGTATCAAATGAAGGTTCACGTGTTTGGCAACAGCCCCTCACCATCCGTAGCTATATACGGCCTTCGATGTGCAGCAGCTCATGGTGAAGAGGAATTCGGATCAGATGCACGACGCTTCATTGAGAGGGAGTTCTACGTTGACGATGCGCTTATGTCAAGGCCCACAGCCAGTGAAGCTATTGATCTAATGAAGAGAGCACAGGAAATGCTTGCCACATCTAACCTTCGCCTGCATAAAATAGCATCAAACAGCTCTGAGGTTCTTGATGCATTTTCTCCAGATGACCGTGCAAAGGGGCTTAAAGAGCTAAATCTGGAGACTGATGTGACACCTACACAGCGAAGTCTTGGTCTGATATGGGACCTAAAGAAAGACGCCTTTACCTTTCGAGTAGCAGAGACAGTGAAGCCCTTTACAAAGCGAGGTGTCTTAGCTACAATCAATGGTCTTTTTGATCCCTTAGGATTTGCTTCACCGGTTACAATCCAGGGAAAGATGCTGCTGAGAGAACTTTCAAGTGAGGCCCTAGACTGGGACACTCCACTGCCTAGAGAAAGGGAGGCCGAGTGGGATACATGGAAAGAATCTCTTGTCGATCTCAAGAATGTACATATTCCAAGGACCTACGCTTCTGCTACGATGTCAACAGCAATCAGAAAAGAGTTACACATCTTTTCAGATGCCTCCACTAAAGCCATTGCAGCAGTTGCTTTCCTAAAGACCACTGGCGAAAATCAGGACCATGAGGTGGGCTTCGTTCTAGGGAAAGCAAAATTGGCCCCACAATCTGCTCATACAATTCCAAGACTGGAATTGGGAGCTGCTGTTTTAGCTGCAGAGCTTGCTGAAGTCATCACAAGTGAACTGGACCTAAATCTTGAGGCAGTTGAATTCTACACAGACAGTCGTGTGGTTTTAGGCTATATAAGCAACCAGACGAAGAGGTTCTATGTATATGTTGGCAACAGGGTGCAGCGAATCAGGAGGATTTCAGAACCAAAACAATGGCACTATGTCCCTACGAGCTCTAACCCTGCTGACATAGGCACACGCTCGGTGCCTGCCACCATGCTTGGTGACAGTGCCTGGCTTAAAGGACCTGCCTTCTTGTTACAAGCTAGTGTTACAAGAGAAGCTGAAACCTATGACCTTGTGGACCCCGAGTTGGATGATGAAATACGCAGCTTTGTCACTCACACGAGTAATGATGGGTCTCTGCTTGGATCGCAAAGGTTCAGACGTTTTTCCTCTTTGAAGAAACTCCTCAAGGCCCTTAGCTTGCTCATTCATATTGCAAAGGTCTTCAAGAGCAAAGATGAAGGTCCCTCTTGCAGTTCATGGCATCATTGCAAACAGTCTCGCACAGCAGAGGAACTGACAAAGGCTGAGATTGTCGTCATCAAAAGTGTGCAGAAGGAAATGTTTGAGGAGGAACTTGCCTGTATTGCTAATGGTAAAGACATACCAAAACACAGCTCTTTACAAAAACTCAATCCCTACTGTGATGATGAAGGACTCTTGAGGATAGGTGGAAGGCTCAAACACGCCAACATCGACTACAAGGAGAAACATCCTCTCATTATTCCAGGTGGTAACCATGTTGCCAAGTTGATAGTAGAACACCATCACCAGCGAGTAATGCATCAGGGACGGGTGTTCACAGAAGGTGCAGTCCGTACTGCTGGATATTGGATTACAGGAGCAAGGAGGCTAATCAAACAGATTATCCACAACTGTATCACCTGCAACAGACTTAGGAAGAAAGCAACTGAGCAAAGAATGGCAGATCTGCCTTCTGATCGTATCAGCACCGAACCTCCTTTCACCTTCGTGGGTTTGGATGTATTTGGCCCTTGGTCTGTGGTCACAAGGCGCACAAGAGGAGGCCAGGCAAATAGCAGAAGGTGGGCTGTTCTTTTTACGTGTCTTAGCACACGTGCTGTGCACATTGAACTGATTGAGTCGATGGACGCATCAAGTTTCATCAATTCCCTGCGTCGATTCTTCAGTTTGAGAGGGCCTGTTAAGCAGATTCGATCCGATTGTGGGACTAATTTCGTTGGTGCTTGCCGGGAGCTAGGTTTCACACTGACAGATCCCGACGTGTCAAGCATTAAAACATACCTGGGAGAAGAGGGATGCACCTGGATCTTTAATCCACCTCACTCTTCTCATATGGGAGGAAGCTGGGAACGTATGATAGGATTGTCCCGACGTATCCTGGATGCAATGCTTCTCCAAACCCCGCACTCTCACTTGACACATGAGGTGCTTTCTACTCTAATGGCAGAGGTAACAGCCATCATTAATGCTAGACCTTTGTCTCCTATCACAACAGATCCTGACACACCCTTCCTGTTGACACCTTCCATGCTTCTCACTCAGAAGGTGTGCACTCCTCTTCCCCCTCCGGGAAGTTTTATTGAGAAGGATCTCCATCGACAGCAGTGGAGGCAAGTTCAACACCTTGCAAACACATTTTGGACCAGATGGAGACGGGAGTACTTAGGGACACTGCAAAGCCGGAACAAGTGGCAACGTAACCATACAAACCTCAAGGTGGGAGATTTGGTGCTCATCAAAGACGCACAAGCGAGGCGGAATGAATGGCCAATGGGACTTGTCAACCAGATCTTCCCGGATAAGGATGGCAGGGTCAGGAAGATTGAAGTGAGGGTCTCGAGAAATGGAACTATTAATACTTACCTGAGACCTGTGTCAGAGACAGTGTTATTGATGTCCCCAAAGGACTGAGAAGTATGTGTGTCATGATGGTACACATTGTATTCAGATATAATCTGTAAAATCTTGCAGTTTATGATGTTTCAGTTGGTTCATAATGGTATTTTACAATACCAGACGGGGAGTGTTATGACATGCATAGGTTCTTTCTCTTCAGCACCCTCTGCTGGTCATAATGGGAATTCTCACCTGCTTTTATTTTGGTGGGGTTTTTCTGTGTTCCTGTGGGTAGAAGAAACAGGAAGCTGGTCGCTTGTTAGCCTGCAGGATATGTTGTTGCTCTTTAAAACGTTTCTGCCTTGGAGAGTTATTGCTTGTGAGTATTAATGTATAACATGTTTACAAGTTTATTTGGTGCATTTCTATTACATAGATCTGTTTAGGAACCAGTTATTTCATGTGCTATGTTTATCTTTGAGGAAGCTAAACTCGCTAAGTTGTATTGTGATCAATACTGAGTCGCTGTTGATTACACATACTATATAACAGTATAGTTCATATCCTAGAAGTGTGTGTAAAGAGGTAAAGACATCTTGTGACATTTACTTTGTGTTTGTTTTTAGTTTTACGGGAAGAAAAGAATATCAATCATTGAACTACTGACGAAGTAAAAAGCCTTAAACTTACTTCCGCCTCCAATGTTCATTGAAACCGTTAGCTGTCTGTCAAGTTGGGCAAAGGGACGCACAATAAGGACAGAACACCTTTACTCTGATAACTTTTATTTGGTTTTTCATTCACATAAAAAAAACTTTGATCTAATTATGTTTAAGTACTGGAAAAAATTGGCACTATAAATTAAAAAAGATTGAAAGTGTGCACTTCAATCACATCTTGATTATTTGATTTAAAACCTACTGTGTTGGTAAACAGAGTCAAAATTTAAAAAAAATGTGTCATTGTCCAAATACACATGGACCTAACTGTACACACTACACTAAACAGGCGACTGTGGCCAACAGTGAGGAATCATTCTTGAGCGTTTCATTTTCACTAAAGTAATTACCGTATTTCCCGGACTACAAAGCGCACCTGAATATTAGCCGCACAAGCTAAAATCAGGGGAAAATCCTGTTTTGTACATACATTAGCCGCACCTGACTAAAAGCCGCAGGTGTTTCAATGTTGACTTATCATATGTAAGAGAATATGCACAAAGGGAATTGTCAGGAAAGAGATGGCTGTTTGGAGACACACCCCTTTTATTAATATTTTGAAAAACAAGTTATGGGTACATATTTGCACATGTAGTACATAACAGTAACCTATAGCACACCAGAAAAATAGATTCGGACTACCTTTTAGGCTCAGGTGCAGTGACACGGCTTTAACAAGAAGAAAAGTCAGTCATTCACCATCTTTCTCTTCTTCCTGCGCTCTAAAACCACCAAAGTCCTCTTCTCCAATGTCGGAAACGAACAGGCTCAGGATGGCTTCGTCATCCACTCTCCGCTTCTCTCCTTCGTTGTCACTTTCAAAACCAAAGAAATCCTCGTTGTCAGTGTCAGAGTTGAACACCCTCAGAAGGGCCGTGGCGGTGTCCTCCTCTCCATCATGCAGCAGTCCAGCCCTTCAAAATCCGTTGGTGATCGTGGATGTTTTCGCACTTTTCCACGCTGTCAGAATCCACCGGTGGAGTTGAGCATAACTTGCTTTTCGCAAGTTTATCGCCGCTCGTCATCCACGCCTCCCGCTGAATGCGTAGCGCTACTTTGAAGTTTGTTTTTCGCGCTACTTTGTACGGCACTACGTTGCCTGGCGGACAGACATGTGACTAACATACCACTCTTGAACCCCGATCCTTCCGCCAGGCAACGTAGTGCCGTACAACAGCGGAACAAACAAAACAAATCGTCTTACGATATCACAAAAATCATGGAAAATCCATAGAAAAGCCGCACCTGACTAAAAGCCGCAGGGTTCAAAGCTTGTGCAAAAAGTAGCGGCTTATAGCCCGACAATTACGGTATGCCCTTTACCAAGTATCTATAACATCATGATAAATTTAACTCCAAGAAACTATAAGGATTTCATTGGGCTCACTTTTAGGAACTTTAAATCTGTGGTACTTTCAATAGATCTGGCTTTAAGAATTTACATTTAATTGTCTGCCATTTAGCAACCACTGTGATGTAAATTGTTTTCACATTTGTTTTTTCTTAGCATAAAGCTGAAGTATACCACACTTTTTAGAAAGGGTTTTTGTCGTAGTATTTCTCATAAGACAAGATAGCTTGCTAAAGGCATTATTGCTCTCACATAAGTAAATAATTCCAAAATGAGACTGGATTGCTAGTAAATGTTGTGTCCTGCTGATTAATGAAGTCCTCATGTCCCCTATAGCCATCTATAGGGGACATCTGAGGATCATCATTTTACAACTGAATTAGGTTTGTGGAAATAATCCTCATTTGATAAATGAATGCTGACCACTTTTAGCATTACCTGGCCACATATCAGTAAATACAACCCACAGTACAGCAAGAAGCAGTCTACGCAGCAGATAAATTTTTAAACCATGAAGTGAGTTCACTTTATTAAGTTTTTCTCCTCTATAAGCGGAAAAGAAAACACATATTGTATGTCTCACCTTTATAAAACCTCTTTCAATAGTGAACACACAGACACACACCTGCAAAAATGCTTACTGTCAGAAACACATCCCCACACTCTCATACACAGAGAACAACTCAATAACAGTTGTAGGGCCAAAAGTGATTACTTAGTGCCTCAATTTCCCCTTTCACTCGTCTTTAGCTTTTATTTTTTTCAGGTCATACCACAAAAAGGGAGTGCTGCAATTATATTGTGCAAAAAAAGAGAGAGATAAATACAAACACCAACAACTTGTACTGAACATAAAAACACAATATGACTGGACTTTATTACGTATGTGGGAACACATTAAGCACAGTGTTTCTATCTAGAAAAAAAGTGCATACCATATGATGTATAGAAGTAAGCGATTACATGCAATATGATGCATTTATATGTAATTATGCATATGTTTTCATCAAGTTTCATCATTAAATTCAGGTGGTTTTGTGTCAGTAACAGAAGCAACGTGATTTAAGAACAAGTGTTTGGCCACTAAAACTCTCTTGGGCTCTTTGGTCAAGCTCTATTGGATCTGTTTGCTGACCAGTCTGACATGGCTGGAAAGGTCAATCCCTTTAAGTGGCCATCAACCAAGTGGCACGCATGTTGTTCTAAATGGGATCCTAACACCTGCCGACCTACTAAATCAAATCATGGTATCTAAAAAAACAGCAGAAAAAGCAGTGATAGTGAACATTTAATGTGGAAATCTTTAAACAAAACTGTCCAGCTTGTGTTTTTGCTTGTACTTTGACCCTGTTGACATAGTTGGAGAAGCCAATCCATTAATAGTCCGGTAGCTTAGTGTCACCTGCGGTCCAGAGACCAGTTAGCCATGATTACTGTGGAAAGCGGGGATCACTACACCAGATGAATAACATATTGGTGGCTCCTTCTCTATTTAAAAGTGTGTTAATCTGGAGCATCAGCTGTTTCACCGTACTCAAAGGGAAACCCTGTCTTGACCCTGCATAATTGCTACTGCCCTGGTTTAATTTTCAGTTCTTAATGTCATTCTCTTCCCACAAAGAAAGTTTTACAGATTATTTAGCTACTATTTTATAGAACATTCACAACATAAACTAGATTACAGAATGACAAGATGACTGACACTGATATAAACTATATTCTGCTTTCAGCAGCAGCAACAGTAGATCATTACAGGGAAAATTAAATAAAGTAAGGAAGAAATAACTGAATATGGACGTTATAGCGAAATGGACACCAGCATAAAATAAATAAATAAAAAATTTAAATAAACTATGACACAAAGAAAAACATGATTCACTTGTGTGAAACTGGATTAACTATGTCCTTATTACACACTGTACAGCATTACATGTCTAAGGAGCTTGGAAAGAAAATCATCTGGACTTCTTTACTACATTACACCGGTTTTAGAATCGCTGCATTGGCTCCCCGTGTGTTTCAGGATCGATTTTAAAGTTCTTTTATTGGTTTTTAAATGTCTTAATGGTCTTGGGCCTTCTTATCTCTCACATTTGCTTTTACTATATGAACCCTCGTGGCCCCTGAGGTCCTCTGGTACTGGCCTTTTGATTGTTCCTAAAGTCAGGACACATGCTCACGGAGAGGCAGCTTTTCAGTGGTATGGTCCGAATCTGTTGTGTTTAGGACCACGGTGCACCTTCCCTTATCAGCTGGTAATATAGTGATGTTGTGGTCTTTGCTCAGGGAAGCGACGGCCTTCTTTTCTTGTAATGTGAGGTTAGACGGAGGGACTTTGGCACTGGAGAGGGTGGCTGAGACTTTCATCCTGATTTGCTCTGCTTCTGTCTGTGATAATTTCTTAATCCGTATGGCGGTTTCTGTGGCTGTGATGAGGTCCACTATGGGCAACTGTTGCGGAGAAATGGCAAAATTGAGTCCTTTGGGCGTTAAGTGGGCCTTAACGCCAACTCACATCCTGGGCCATCTGACCTCAGGAAATCACATGATAGAGTGGGGCCAGGTTTCACAATGAGCTCACCCGAAACCCTGGCTGATTGTGACCCACACCCACTTTCACACCTTGGCTCATGTGATTAGGTAGAGGATCATCAGGGGATCCTTTGTCTCTCTTTGGGGGGAAACTCTCCACCATTTGACCCTTAGAACTGAAGAAGCTTCTTGGGTGAGAGGTGAAACGTCTTCAAGCAACTCAAAGAAGTCCAGACACTTTTCTTTCCAAGCTCCTTAGACTACGATGACCTGGATGACTGAAAACCTTCACAGCATTACATGTGTGTGTATGTATTTAATTCATTTTGGAACACAAAGATGAGACAAAAGAAATTGTAGAAAAGGAGAGACATCTTCATTTATATTCCAACTCAGCGCAGAAGTACAGTTGACAATGTCAGCGAAACTAGAAAATGGAGATCCTGAATCATATGAAAAACACAATATGCCATTTAAAATCACGAAAATAATTCTTTGTGCTTATGCTGTACTTTTCTGTAACAACACCACACAGTTGCTTTAGATAAAAAGGCTTGTGTGAAATGTGACTTAGCTTGTCATAATAAGAGATTAGCAATGAGGTTTTATAAGCATTACATGGACATGAATACAACAATGTTTTTATTTCCTTTTCAGAAGCAGTAGCCATCTAATTTGAAATATAAAAGAAGATGGATCTGCTCTTGCTTGACTTTCAAACAACTCACTCAGAGTGAGGATGATATACATAGACGGAGGTTAATGGGGGTCAGGTGCTGCTTGTTGTGTCATTGAGCTATTCTTCATCTCTATCAGTGCTCAGTGCACTGCACAGATCCATTTCATTTTTAGTTTCACATGCAGTTTCAGTACAAGTCAACAATGATATACACAACCTCCGAGGATTGTTTTTAATATCATTTTATTCCAGCAAAGTGAAAACAGGAGAGAAGAGCATTTCTGCAGTCAGACAGACTTCATGAGAAACACTTCATGAGTACATTTTTTGGACTGGGATACAAATCATCTAACCACTTGTATTCTGAGAAGGATCTGTGCTCATTTGTACTCAATAAATAATCAGATACCATAAACACAGTTTCATATCATATTGTGTAAATGGTCATTTCAGTGTTCATTTTAACTATCTTAAAAGAAGCAAATAAAATAAAAATAAAAAAAACAGTAAGTACTTACTTTCAACAGTAACTATCTGGATATTTTGTCCTGTTACCACCATAGGTCAATGCAATGCAACTCACCACTACCAGTATTGTAAATTGGATAGGAAAGTAAGAAGGCAGAACACCAAAATGATGCAAAGAAGTCCTCAAACAACAATAGGAAAATGAAAATCGTGGCATAATATCATTTTCAAAATGAGCACTGGAGCACTGTGCTGATTTTTCATTGAAACCCCTCTTATTGTCCTCTAATATGTAGTATCTGCATTCAGCCCTAATCCAGTAAACTAGTAATCTAGCAAAACTTGCTGATAGCTCAATGCGGGCACTGCCTTTTAAACACTGTTCCAAATAAGATAAGATAAGATGACCTTTATTAGTCCCACAGGTGGGAAATTTGTTTTGTTGCTGAGTGCTAACATACATGCAATCCAATCTTGAAGCTATAACATTGTACATCACTAAACATTTGAATGTACCCATGCATTCCTACTTTAAACAAAAAATTGGTAAAGACTCCAAAATAGAGAGAAAAAAACTGGCTTCTTAGTAGCTAGCTGAATCATTGTGTTTTTGCTTTTTTTTACGTCATCACCAACCACTATCAAATCAAATCTTAAATCCTGCCTCTTCTGGTTGTTCTATTAACATGCATTTTTTCTTAAACACAAGCCATAATAAACCCTACAAAGATGCAATCTTACAAAGTATTAATATTTGTATATTTAAAGTGATGTAAAAAAAAAAATCATTTTAAACAGTGCCATGAAACACAGAACACACCCCATGGGGCCTGTAGGCCTTACTTATAAGTCCTACAGCCAGCATAAGTTATAGCTATCTATCTATCTATAGATAGATAGAATTAATTACATAATAATTACACTATCCAATAATATGAAAAATGATTATTCATTTTTATATTATTGGATGCTGTAATTATTTAAAAAACCTCAACAGTTAACATTTAATTCGTTCAATTCTTGTCAGATAGTCAGAGGGTTTTGTTAACTCAGCTCTGTCCTTTTATATTTTTCCTAAATCACCCCTAAGCTGGGACACAGTTATAATAGTTTATTGCTAAATTAAGAACTGTCTAAAAGGAAATCTAAGTACAAAACAGACAGTAACAGTAGCAGATACTGAAAGAATCAGGGCCATATGATGAATCTTATTCATGTTTCATGTCCGGTGAATGTGGACTGACCTCTCATAACACTGTGGCTGGAGGTTAATGAGATTGACCTGCTGTGACATGGCCAGAGCAGGAAGGCCTTCTTTTAGAAGTTACACGTCAATGCATTCTGCATAAAAATGGGTATAGTCAGCTGCCTTAAAAGATGTGATCTCAAAAATGTTCATTCAAGAAATGGGATAGATTCTTTTCTATTATCTGTTCATGAATTTACTTAAACTGGCTAATCACGGCTGGCTGTTATTATTACAATCCCTGTACCAAACTACACACAGATAAAGTTAGCAACTGGTAGCATTTAGAAGCTAAAGAATGAGCTATTATTATTATCTTCAGGAGTTGTGCAAACCAAAAGATATTACAGTGAGAGTTAATGTTGGAGTTTACTTCACCAGGTGGACAAACTAACTTACTGCAAGTTACAACTACATCTATAATTAATAACTGCTGATAATGGGGATGTAAGTGAACCAAGTTTGTGTTTACTGTCTTATGAACCCTGATGTGATGTGACATTGCACATGACTACGTTAGCTTGTTCACAGTATAGAGTTTCTAATAACACTGTCCAGAAAAGAAAAAACTCAGAGATGACTATCCTTTCCCACAAAATGCAACCCCACATATTGCTTGTGCATGGGATGACCTACAGTAGAGTGAAGAATAAGTACTTTTATTATGTGTGCTGGTGTCATCAGCTTTAGAAATAGCTGCACTTGTTACCCTAATAACCTGGAATATTGTGGTGTTGAGTGTGTGTCTCACACTCTGTTTGACAATGTGTCTGTAAGAGCCAGAAGTAAATGACCGCCCATTGCAAGTGAAAGTGAAAACTAAAAGTGGAAAGTTGGAACTAGTTTACTAGACAGTGTGTTTGTGTTGCTTCCATTTGACAGTATGAGAGTAAATAAATAAGCTCAACTCAGCCATACAGAAGCCTATAGCACTATAGCAGCAAGCCCATTAAGCCTATTTAGTCAATGCCACAGCCTCATGTGGCCAGTCAATCCCTTTGGTGATCTGTGACTTACTGTCAGTAAGAAGCTCTTACACAGAAGTGTAATTAAAGCAGAACACTCAGGAAACTCAGCTCCCTCCATTTAATTTGTATATATACATATATACACACATACATATATTATGTATGACAAATAAAAAAAAACTTAAACATTTTTTGTGTATCATTGCACCCCTAATACATACACATATACACACACACACACACACACACACACACACACATACATATATATATATATATATATATATATATACACATACATATATATATATATACACATACATACATACATATATATATATATATATATATATATATATATATATATATATACATACACATACATACATACATATACATATATATACATACATATATATGTATGTGTATATACATACATATACATATATATACATACATATATATGTATGTGTATATACATACATATACATATATATACATACATATATATGTATGTGTATATATATATATATATATATATATATATATATATATATATATATATATATATATATATAAAAAAACAAAACACCCAGCACGCCCCTGCGGGCGGTTTATCCTTCAAGCTCGGGTCCTCTACCAGAGGCCTGGGAGCTTGAGGGTCCTGCGCAGTATCTTAGCTGTTCCCAGGACTGCGCTCTTCTGGACAGAGATCTCCGATGTTGTTCCCGGGATCTGCTGGAGCCACTCGCCTAGCTTGGGAGTCACCGCACCTAGTGCTCCGATTACCACGGGGACCACCGTTACCTTCACCCTCCACATCCTCTCGAGCTCTTCTCTGAGCCCTTGGTATTTCTCCAGCTTCTCGTGTTCCTTCTTCCTGATATTGCTGTCATTCGGAACCGCTACATCGATCACTACGGCCGTCTTCTTCTGTTTGTCTACCACCACTATGTCCGGTTGGTTAGCCACCACCATTTTGTCCGTCTGTATCTGGAAGTCCCACAGGATCTTAGCTCGGTCATTCTCCACCACCCTTGGGGGCATCTCCCATTTTGACCTCGGGACTTCCAGGTTATACTCCGCACAGATGTTCCTGTACACTATGCTGGCCACTTGGTTATGGCGTTCCATGTATGCCTTGCCTGCTAGCATCTTGCACCCTGCTGTTATGTGCTGGATTGTCTCTGGGGCATCTTTACACAGCCTGCACCTGGGGTCTTGCCTGGTGTGATAGACCCCAGCCTCTATGGACCTTGTACTCAGAGCTTGTTCTTGTGCTGCCATGATTAGTGCCTCTGTGCTGTCTTTCAGTCCTGCTTTGTCCAGCCACTGGTAGGATTTCTGGATATCAGCCACCTCCTCTATCTGCCGGTGGTACATACCGTGCAGGGGCCTGTCCTTCCATGATGGTTCCTCGTCTCCCTCCTCTTTCTTGGGTTTCTGCTGCCTGAGGTATTCACTGAGCACTCGGTCAGTTGGGGCCATCTTCCCAATGTATTCTTGGATGTTCGTTGTCTCATCCTGGACTGTGGTGCTGACACTCACCAGTCCCCGGCCCCCTTCCTTCCGCTTAGCCTACAGCCTCAGGGTGCTGGACTTGGGGTGAAACCCTCCATGCATGGTAAGGAGCTTTCTTGTCTTTATGTCAGTGGCTTCTATCTCCTCCTTTGGCCAGCCTATTACCCCAGCAGGGTACCTGATCACGGGCAGGGCGTACGTGTTGATGGCCCGGATCTTGTTCTTACCATTCAGCTGACTCCTCAGGACTTGCCTGACCCTCTGCAGGTACTTGGTGGTTGCAGCTTTTCTAGCGGCCTCTTCATGGTTCCCATTTGCCTGCGGGATCCCCAGGTACTTGTAACTGTCCTCTATGTCTGCAATGTTGCCTTCTGGTAGTTCAATCCCCTCAGTTCTGACTACCTTCCCTCTCTTTGTTACCATCCGACTACACTTCTCCAGTCCGAACGACATTCCAATGTCATTGCTGTATAGCCTGGTAGTGTGGATCAGTGAATCGATGTCTCGTTCACTCTTGGCATACAGCTTGATGTCATCCATGTACAGGAGGTGGCTGACAACTGCTCCGTTCCATATCCATAGCCAGTCTTGTTAATGATCTCACTGAGGGGGTTCAGGCCTATGCAGAACAGCAGTGGGGACAGAGCATCTCCTTGGTAGATCCCGCACTTGATGGTGACTTGTGCTATGGGCTTGGAGTTGGCCTCTAGTGTTGTACGCCACATCCCCATTGAGTTCCTGATGAAGGCTCTTAGGGTCCCATTGATCTTGTACAATTCTAGGCATTCCAGTATCCAGCTGTGGGGCATTGAGTCATAGGCCTTCTTGTAATCAATCCAGGCAGTGCACAGGTTGGTCAGTCTGGTCTTGCAGTCTCGGCTGATTGTTCTGTCTACCAGTAGCTGGTGTTTTGCGCCTCTGGTATTCTTGCCAACTCCTTTCTGTGTCCCGCTCATGTATTGACCCATGTGCCTGTTCATCTTAGCCGATATGATGCCTGACAGGAGCTTCCATGTAGTACTGAGGCAGGTTATTGGTCGGTAGTTGGAGGGGACCGGTCCCTTCTTGGGGTCCTTGGGGATCAGGACCGTCCGGCCTTCGGTTAGCCATTCCGGGTGTCTCTCGTTAACTAGCAGCTGGTTCATTTGTGCTGCCAGACGCTCGTGGAGTGCAGTCAGCTTCTTCAGCCAGTAGGCGTGAACCATGTCGGGCCCTGGTGCTGTCCAACTCTTCATACTGGAGACCCTTTCTTGGATATCTGCCACTGTGATGGTTACTGGACCCTGTTCAGGGAGGTCGCTGTGGTCTGCCCTCAGATCCTCTAGCCACTGAGCATTGCCGTTATGGGTTGCGTCCTTCTCCCATATGCTCTTCCAGTATTGCTCCGTCTCCAGCCTTGGTGGTGCTGTTCTCTTATTGTTCCCTTGCCACTGAGAGTACACCTTTGCTGGTTCTGTGGAGAACAGCTGGTTTATTCTCTCCTATTCTCCTCCTGTATATATACATATATTAGAGATGGCACGATACCACTTTTTTATGTCCGATACCGATACCGATATCATAAATTTGGATATCTGCCGATACCGATATGAATCCGATATAGTGTTTTTTAATCAACAAAACTGTTTTTTAAATATCTTGCTGCATTTTGTATAAGTTCATACTCAAGTTTAAAACAACAACTACACTAAAGCTATTCTGTTATACCTGTATCCAAAAAAAATATTTCATAGTTCAGCAATACTGATCAATCTAATAAACTTAAACCTACACCATCCTCCCTATTCTGGTAATAGGGTTCCAACTCCCAGCAACAACAAAAATAAATAAATAAAAAATAGGGAACCACCCCTCACGCTCCACCTCATGATGCTTAATCGACGTAATCAACCTTAATTTGATGCAGTGTGGAAAAAAAATGCACAGAAATCAATTATTTTTCAAGAAATATTAAATAGATTCAACATCTTTCTTCAACAAAATTGCAGACTGCACAGATGGTACCTTCACAAAGGAAAAAGTACTATAGCTTACTAGGGTGTATATATATATATATATATATATTAGACTTAATAGTTACTATATACAGTAATGGACTTCTATTCATTTTGCATCGAATTAAAACTTTGGCTGTCAGATAATTATTTATTAAAAGCTAGACATTTTAAATGAGAATAAGAAAGAAAAGTATGTCTTTGTGCCCCCTTTTCCCTGTTAATGCCCTATCGGCCCCCCTGGCTAAACTTTGCTAGATCCGCCCCTGCACAGTTACCAGCCGTCAGCTACGTAGAAAAAGATCCTCGAGTAGAAAGTAATATTAAATAAATTCTAACAACAGCTTATAGAGCTTAAACGTGCTGCTGTTGTTCAGCCGCTGGTTTCCTCTTTCTGGTGCAAAGTGGGCCAAAAGCAAACAAGAGAGACGTACTCCCGACAGAAAAGCCGATCAGCTGATCGTTAAGCAGTTTCATGATTGAAGTAGCAGCAAGAAGAGGCAGTCGTTTGTTAAGCTTAACGCAGGAATGCTTTACAAACATTCAGAGATGGACTTACACACTTGCTTTACTTCTCTCGGGGATAACTTTGTCGGAGATGAAATGCCGGGTTGCTAGCGAAGCTCCAAATGCTATCCAGACCATCGACAGGTCCCGCATGCCACAGCCGCTCTATCACGTGATGCATACTGCTCCGACGTGCTAACGTTCTGAGGTGAGTTACGGCGTGTTGCAAGTTTTGTGAGGTGCTTTCGTGATATTTAATGGATCGGATTACATTTTTTATTTTTCTCCGATATCCGATCCAGTAATTTAGGTCAGTATTGGACCGATACCGATACGTAATATCGGATCGGTCCAT